>NC_081416.1:57915317-59115317 GCF_949786415.1 Peromyscus eremicus
CTTGGGGGTAAGGATGCTAAGATGCAAGATGGTGACCCCCCACCCCCACCCTGGTAGCTGGATCCCGCTCAAGAGCCCCCTCTCCCTCCATGGCTATGGACTAGATACAGCTCCCCTCTCTCCTCTCCCTTGTCCCCCTTCACAGCCTACTGTGCCTCAGAGAAGGATATTGTGCTGCCCTTCTGAGGAAATCCATGGCCCTTCAAAGTCACCTAGTAGCTGGGGACATTCTGAGGTTCCGGGTGGCCACGGGGGGAGGTGGGCAGTGGCTCCCCAGCTGCTGGTGTATCAAAGTCAAGGTCAGATCAAGGCCAGGCCTCTGGTTATTAGTGGAGCTTGAGCCTCTGACACGGGCAGGATGGGTGACGTGGGTTAGAGGGACAAGGGGCACTATAGAGGGACAGAAAGGGACATGAAGGGAGTGGAGAATCCCGCAGCTGGGGCTATAGCAATAGGTCTCCATAGAAGGAAGTAGAACCCAGCAGGCAGATCCTAAGGAAGACTTATATCTTCCAGTACTATGCAGGGGAAACTGAGGCCAGCACTGCACCCCATGTGGAGGGACTCTCCACCCAGCTTACGATCTTTCAGTATAGCAAAGGTTCCAGGAGGAGGCATCCTGGGTCTGGTGCCGAAAGAGACATGTAGCTATAGTTGCTAGCCATTGTGTTGGTCCTCACATGCCACCAGGGAGGACCTAGCTGCTGAGATCCTCCATACCACTCTGTGTGGACCAAGAGCTGGTATAGGGGGAAGGGTAGTGTCTGCTCTGCGTGGCTGCTAACCTCTGAGAAAGAAACTGCTGGAATCAGGTGTTCAGGTTGGGTGGAAGCCAGCCCTGGGGATGGCTGGCAGTTCTCTGCTTTTCCTCAGGCTGTGTCCCAGCCTGGGTCTCGGTCCTCATTCCTCCATGCCAGAACCCAACACTGGGATTAGGTTTCTGAAGGATCCAGGGTGAGTGAACAAGGGCCTCACACATTTAAGCTCTGATCACACAGCTCGCCAGTGGTCCAGAAACCACCAACATGTTGCCTGGATGCTATCTGCCAGAGGCTGACATTGTACCTACAGATAACTAAATTCAGTTCTTTCCTGCCTCACGCCCTGCCCTGCATACTTCCTTCCTGGGGCCTTCACTTTGGGGCTTTTCCAGCACTTTCTTCCAGGAGTCAGACAGGACCTTTCCACCCAGAGACCAGGAGGTCCTATTGGTGACCAGGCATGATTTGGCATCCTTGGGGGAGACAAAGACTCCCTTCTAGAGTGTGGGCCCCAAGAAGACCGTTCCATCTTCTATATATTTCAGCCCATAGGACTGGGTCTGGCTCACAGTGGGCATCTGTAGAGGTGGCTGTCCCTTGGTATAGCACAGAAGTGGTTCAAGATCCCTCAGATACTGAAGCCCACGGGTGCTCAAGTCTCACAGAAGATGGTACAGTGGTGCTGGGGGTGGCTTGCCACACAAGTACAGGCACCTGAGCTTGGATTCTCAGCACCTACAATAAAAAGCTGGGCATGCTGGCATGCATATACTCCAGCACTGGGGAAGGTAGAGGTGAGAGGAATGTTGGGCTCACTGGCCAACCAGCCTAACCTAATGGGAGAGCTCTGGGTTCAGCGAGAAACCCTGTCTCAAAAAATGAGGAAGATGGGTTGGAGAGATGGCTGAGTGGTTAGGAGCCCTTGTTTTGCTCTGGCAGAGGACATAGGTTCTGTTCCCAGCACTCACGTGGAGGATCACAACCATCTATAACCCCAGTTTCAAGGGATCTGGTGCCCTCTTCTGGCCTCCATGGACACTGTACACTCATGATACACATACATACCTGCAAGCAAACACTCATACATGGAAAAATAAATCTTAAAAAAGGAAATGAAACCAAGAAAGATGCTTGTCATCAGCTTACAGCTTCTGAACACGTGCAAGTTCAGAAACATGTGCACACACACACACACAAAGGAAAATTAAGTAAAATGCTGGGGTATTTGCATAGGACCTGTGCACAGTAGTGACTTTAGTGAGGAGGGAGTGTATGCAGGCGCTCGGTACATCAGCGGGTATTTATAAACATTTTATACCAGGAATTTGTTAGGCTCTGGCTGCAACAAGTGGGGATACGAGTCCCAGAATGTTTGTCGAGTGACTGGGTAGCACCCAGCTGAAATCGTGTTACCAGAAGGCCCCTTGAGAACCACTCCACACTGAATACATCTCTCTTTCTTGCCTCACAGCTGCTCAACTCCCTGTCCGTGGACCCTGATGCTGAATGCAAGTATGGCCTGTACTTCCGGGATGGGAAACGCAAGGTGGACTACATCTTGGTGTACCATCACAAGAGAGCCTCGGGCAGCAGAACTCTGGCCAGGAGGGGACTACAGAACGACATGGTCCTCGGGAGCCGCAGTGCCAGGCAGGACCAGCCCCTTCCCGGGAAGGGGAGCCCCGTGGACGGGGGCTCACCCGAGGCCCCCATGGATTACCACGAAGATGACAAGCGCTTCAGACGGGAGGAGTATGAGGGGAACCTGTTGGAGGCAGGCCTGGAGCTGGAACGCGATGAGGATGTAAGTGTGGCCTCATATTGGCTCGGGACACCAGGTGGACCTAGGCTGAACAGGTCTGTTTGCAGAAGGCAGTGGGGGCAGGTTGCCTTGAGCTTGGCTCTTGTGGCCATAGTGGGCTAGAAATCGCTTCTCAACAGCTCTGGGAAGTCCCGAGCCAGCCTCCTCCTCCCCCAGCAACCGCATCTGCCTAGGGCAGAGCTGGCCAGCGACTGTGACCTTGAGGTCAGAGCATTTCCTGCCTCTGCTCAGCCAGTGCCCGGCATGGGAAGCTTTGCTGGGTCAGAGGGACGAAGTGTGGAGCTGTTCTGAGAGCTTCTCGTGGGTGTCCTCAGCCCTTCTCCAAGCCTCAGTTTCTCAACCTGTGAAAAAGAGATTGGTCTGTAGGCTCTTGGGGTCCTTGCTCTGAAACCTGCATCTCTGTAACCCTGTGTTCAGGAAGTCTAGAAGTTTTGCTAAGAGAAGTTTCTGGACAGAACAAAGGATCCACTGTCTCTTAGGAGAGCCGAGGAGAGAGGCTCAAATCATTGCAGCTCTCAACCACTCAGCCAGTGCTGTGTGCTTCCTGGTTGACATCTTACCCTCTCCGCATGAGTTCGTGGGGAAAGGCTCCTGCTCTGCAAGGGTAATCCCAGTGCTCAGGAGACTAGCAGGAGGACTGAGAGTTCAAGGCCAGCCTGGGCCACATAGCAAGAGACTGTTTAAAAATAAGGAGGTGAGACTGGCTAAACACCTCAGTAGCTAAGGAGCTTGCCTTGCAGCCATGAGGACCTGAATTTGGTCCCCAGAACCCATGCAAAAAGCCAGGCATGGTGACACACACTTATAATCCCAGACCTGGGGATGGATACTCCCTGAGGAATCACAGCTGAATTCATCCTCTGACCTCCACACACGCATGTATACGTGCACCTGCACACACACACCACTGAGGATATTGTCCATTGTGACCTAGTCTCAGGGTACTGTCCACCTTCTTGAGGTTGGACCCCCTGGAAGGTATTTGAAAACCTCTCTGTGTGTTTCCTGTGGCAGTTCCTAAGGTGCTTGGGGACACTGAGGGATCAGGCGGCAAAAATTTGAGGCTGGCGAGGACTTGGAGGCTCCTCGACTCCAAGGCTGGCAGCTAGAATGTGGGCATCCCTGATCCTCTGTGGTTTCTGTCACCTTGAGCAGAGTTGTGCCTGGCCTTCCCCTGTCCACTCAGGCCACCCTGGGGCTTTTGGAACAAACTGCTGCTGTGTGGGGTCTATTGTGCAGGTCTTTTCATTCCTGAAGAAAGGAGAGAGTCTTTCAAAGTCTGTGGGTCTCTCCCCCGCTGAGGTGTGCAGTGCTTGTGCGGACCTCCATAGATGTGTCTTGCATGTGTTCGTCTCTCTATCCAGGAGATTCTTTCCTGGAGCAGTCTGAAACTCCCAGGTGTGGGCCCTCTGACAGGGGGTGACTCAGGCTGATCTGTCAGACCTTCGTCTCTGAACTGAAGGCCTCAGTTTCCCCATCTGGAAACTGGAGATAGCAACGACCTTCACACAGTGTTGAGCACAGGACAGACACATCTTTGTTGGCTGGGATTCCTGTTATGTCAAAGCTGGGCATGGGGGCGCACACCTGAGCCTCAACCCCTGAGAGAGGCTGAGATGGAAGAGAACAGTGAAGCTGAGGGCAGCCGGGGCTACAAAACCAAAACGAAAGAGAGGGCACGAGGGTAAGAGAGCGGGGAGTTGGGAGACAGGGAAAGGCCAGGAGAAAGAGGTTTCAGTAAGTGGCGGACTCTCTCTTCTTTGCAATGAAGATGAAGCAGGGGGGTTTTCGTGACTCTTGTTTTAAAACCAAAAAAAGCAACCCCAAATTTCACAGACAGTTTGGCTCTAGGGCTGAAGAAGGCTTTGCAGCAGTTGGGTTAGCCCCTTTAGGAAATGAAATATGAGGTGTTGAAAAGATGTCTCTGTAGTTAAGAGCACTGGCTGCTCTTGCAGAGGACCCGGGTTCAGTTCCCGGCACCCACAACCAACTGTAACTCCAGTTCCAGGAGCTCTGACACCCTCTTCTGGTCCCCACAGGCTCCTGCATGCACACGGTGCACAGACATACATACATGCAGACAAATACATAGATAAAATTTAGAAAAAATTAAGAAGTGTCAAAGGAAATATGGGACTGGGGTGGAGCTCAGCTGTAGAGGACCCGCCTGGTGTGCCTGAGAGCCTGGAGCCAGTCGCTGGCACTCAAAGACAGGCACAAGTACACGAGACTATCCAAATTTTCGGGTGTGTGTGTTCACGCATCAATGCATTGCGTGTGTAGCTCAGAGGACAGCCTCGAGTGTTGGTCCTGACCTTCCACCTTGTTCAAGACAGTCTCCTTGTTCGCCACTGTACTGCATAGATCAGGCTATCCCTCCTGTCCCTGCCTCCTATCTTGCTGTGAGTGCTGGGGTTACAGATGCATGATGCTATACCCACCTTTACATTGGTTCAGGTCCTCAGACTCACACAGCCAGGGCTTTATGCACCCAGCCATCTCCCAGCCTCCCACCACCACCACCACCACCACCACCACCACCACCACCACCACCTCATTTTGAGAACAGGGTTTCTCTCTGAACCTGGGATTGCCATTTCAGCTAGCCTGGCAAGCCAGCAAAGCCCTGGGGTGCACAGGTCTCTGCCTGTCTGTGCCAGAGTTACAGGTGCACACCACCACACCCAGTTTCTGTGAACTGAGCCTGAATCTCTTCAGGTTCTAGTTCAAGCTCCCTAAGCAACAACACTGAGTGGTCTCCCCGCTGAGCCTCGAAGTTGTCACCTGGTCCTCCCCCCAGCCTGCTGGAAGCTTCAAGACTTCAGGGCTGGCAGGGCCACAGTTAGCAGCTGCTGCTCGCTGTCCTGGGTGGAGCAGAGGCTGGGTCTGGACCGGCTGTTTGAGCACGCATGGCAAGCAGAGGTGTGAGTGGGCCCTGGCTGCTGAGATTAGCAGGCACGGCCAGCCCAGCAAGGTCAGGCTTGTTTTGGGGTGAAGAGCTAATAAGCTGTTCCCCGGGTGTGCTTAGATTACAGGGAGCCCGAGGGCTGGCAGATTTTGAAACGAGAAAGCCTGTAACGGGATCCCCCAATTGCACTCTGACTCAATTTGAAGCAAAATGTCAGGTTTAGGTGTCTTCTGTGGGGATCTGAGCAGGTACCCCAATACTCTGTGCCCTCCCCATACCCCATACTAACACTTGTGCCGCGGAAGCTGGTCTCCCAACCTGTACGCCATGACATCTGACCTTTAGCCACAACCCTAGCCTCTGCTGAGCTGGCCGTAACTCTCAAACCCTGAAAACGAAAACTGTCCGTCCCCTGTGATGTTGCCGAATGTGCTGGGCCCTGAATCACCACCAGCCAAGGGAACCCTGTTTCCAAGGCTGCATGGGGAGACAAATGATGACCTTGAAGGAGATGAGATACCCTGTGTGTGACACCAGCCACCTCTTGAGCTGTCACTGGCCACAAGGTAGCATTGCAGAGGTCTCCAGCCCAGCTTCCTACAGGCAGCTGATGAGTGGGTATACACTACACATGAGTGGGGTCACAGTCTATACCCCCAAAAAACCACATTGAATGATTCTCTCTCTGAGAGGTTGGGCTCTCTCTCTCTCTCTCTCTCTCTCTCTCTCTCTCTCTCTCTCTCTCTCTCTCTCTCTCTCTCTCAGGGGTTGGGGGAGGGTCTCACTCTAGCCCTGGCTGTTCTAGAACTGGCTAAGTAGTCCAGGCTAGCTTCAGACTCCCAGAGATCCTCCTGCCTCTGCTTCCTTGTGCTGGGATTAAAGATACAATTCTAGCACTCTGGGACTTTTTCTGCTTTTTGCTATTAAGTTGGCTGCTTCAAACTGGCTTCTTGAGGATGGGTGGCTGAACTTGACTGGGAGCCGTGGCCTGGGAGCCTCGTGCAGACCAGGCCCTCTCTCTGCTTGCTTTCTCACTGAGGCCAATTTACTGTCACAAGGTAGTGGGGATGACATGTGTCCTGTGACACTGCTCTCGGACAGGGAACAGCTCTTAACCACCGGGTGACAAGTGGGCACAGATGTGTGGTGACTTAAGACTGCAGACTGCATGTTACATTCTGGAAGCCACAGGTCAGAAGTCAAGCTGTGTGCAGAGCTGTATGTACTCTGGCCTCCTCTGTTGTAGCTCCTATGTCCCGTCCTGGTCTTCACAGTCTCTCCCTTTGGGGCCCACTCTACCCCATTTCAGCTTTATCTCAGCCTGCTTACATCTGCAAAGACCCTCTCTCCAAATAAGGGCACACCCGCATATCTCGGACAGTAGTTATTGTGGGAGAGCAGCCCATTAAACCCACCTTGTGAATAAAGCCCTGCCCGGAAGTGGGGACAGAGCAGGGTGGCAAGTGGGCCAGCAGAAGCTTCAGTATCTGTGGTAGAGAAGCGGAGCTCACAGCTGGCGCAGGGTGGGTTGACAGCCCAAGCTAGGAGCAGGTCTGCCTTAGGCTGGCCTGCCTCCCCATGGGGCCAGAATGCGCCCTGTACACCCACAGGTATATGCTAATGCAGGCTCAAATTCAGCAGTCCTGGGGTGCTAGACTATCCCTTGAGTAGTAAATGGGGGAACTTAATCTCCCTGGATACATCCCCAGAAAGGGAGGAGTGCTCCTACCCACAGCTCAGTCCCCAGAGGTGGCCCCCATGTGACTGGAGAGCCCATAGGGTAATGCTCCCCCCACCCCCCACCGCCCTCTGCCAAGAAATTCAGGATGCCTCATAGAGGGAGCCTGGGTGGGCAGGAAGGGCCAATGCTTTGCCCCACAGGGGTCTTTCAGCACCTGCTGCCCTTATGGGGTGAAGGACCCCTGGATGAACTGTGTGGTGGAGAGTGACGATAGATCCTTTATCTTGCTTTCACTCATCTCTTCCCCCTTTTCTTTTTCTCCCCCACCCCACCTTGTCCTTTCCTAGCTCCCTCTTTATCTACCCTTCTCTCTGCCTCCCTCTCTCCCTCCCCTATCCCCTTTTCTCCCCCTCCCCCCCCCCACTTCCTTCTCTCTTTCAGTACTTGTTTCTCTCTCTCTCACACACACACATATCCCACCTCTCTCCCTGTGGGGTCAGCTTCCAGGGTTCCCATTAAAGAGACAAGAGAAATTTGTGACCAATGTGTTTTCCTCCAAGAAAATCCATTAGCATTTTTGAAGTGGAGCCTCAAAGCCTGCTGGGCGTTATTTATGTCTTTGGGGTCATTGCTAAGAACACCACAGGCTTAAGTCCTGGCGTGTCTACTGGGGGTGGCTGGGGCCCTCACTGCCCTGGCGCTGTACTTGACCCTGGCTTTGGCAGATCCTCCTAAGATTGTGAACACAGAATCCCACCAGCGCCTGTTTGATCTCATGCCACTGAGTTCACTCCAAACGGGGGGACACATAGTCTGGGGGTGACGCAGACTCTGAAGTGTGGAGTGGAGTTAGATCGAACTAGCCGTTTCTTGGATCAAGTGGCGTCCTCTTTCTGGGCTTCAGTTTTCCCAATCTGTTAAGTGGGGGTGATAGTGAGACTTTTCTCATGAGTGGTGAATGGGGTTAGGAGAGAGTGCCGGGCCTGGCACATGGTACGAAGTGCTTTCCACAGCTCCCAGGATGTGGGCAACAACCAGGCAGGGTCAGAACTCATGTTTATGAAGAGAAGAATAGGTGACCGGGGAAGTTAGAGGGTAGGGTGGCCATAGCCCCAGGATGTGGGTAGGGGCAGGAGCATCCATTTCCTGCCCTCTGCAGTGATTATAGGCAGATGTGGAGCTCAGCACTGTGTTGAGGGAGGATATGGGGGCACGGTGGTTGCAGTCCTGGGCTCCTTCATGAGATGAGGCTGTTTGCCAGTTCATGGGATTCATAGGCCTGGAAACAAGCTGCCCCCACACCACCTCTGTGAGTTTCCTGGCAAAATGTGGGGGGACAGACTTGGGGGTTAATCCAACTTGCCTCTGGACCTATCCCTGGGCCCCACAGTGTAGAGCCATCTAGAAAGCCAACTGAAGACCCTTGGCTTTGAACTGTTCACCCTAATACATGCAGTGCTCCCCATAGTCTCCTCCAAGGGAGAACTGGCCTCTTGCGTGCGCAATGCTGGGGTCCACGCTGGATAGAATTATGACTCCCAATTCTGCTACCACATGTTGCTTTCTTTGGCCCCTGAAGGCCCGTGCCCCGTGGTGCCACTCTGAGGTCTGTTGCCCCTCTAGATCGATTCGTTCTGCAGAAACATGCTTCGTCGGCTATGAATTCTGGATGTGTGTATGTGTGTATTCATGTGTATGCACAGCTTCATGTGTGTGTGTGTGCGTGCGTGCGTGTGTGCGTGTGTGTGCGTGCGTGTGCGTGTGTGCGTGCGTGCGTGTGTGTGTGTGTGTGTGTGTGTGTGTGCAGGCCAGAAGACAACTTCAGCGGTTGTTCTTTAACACGTGTCTCTCATTGGCCAGCTGATTAGGCTAACCTGGCTTTCCCAGTCCTGGGATTACAAGTGGTCAAGCCACCACACTGGACCACATGGATTCCAGGGATTAAATGCAGGTCCTCCAGCCGGCTTGCAAGCGCTTCCTGGCTGAGCCATCTCCCCAGCCCTTCCCATCCTGGGAAGCTCACCCTGGGCTGGGGGAGGCAGGTGGCTTCAGGTCAACCCTGTCCCACTGTGGCGGCCATCTTAAGTTCTGTCAGTGCCAGGAGCTCTGCCGCCAGCTGTTAGTCAGAAAGCTTGAGGTAGGCCACAGCCCATGAGCACCCCATGGGGGTGAACAGATATCCCCACGCCCTCTGGGATGCCTCGAGATGCCTCTGGCCCACACGAGTCCTCTAACCCTGCTTTCTTTGGGCTACTGTTTGCCAACACTATGACAGGATTTTTTTTTCCCCCCTCAGTACGAGTCTTTTAATTTCTGGAAGTTCTGTTTGGGTCTTTCCCAAGTCGGCTGTGTCACTTTTTAATAGTTTCCTGTCCTTTGCAGGCCTTCCTGTCTTGAAGTTTATATCTTTAATTGAGGTGAGCAGGGCTGACCTGTCTGTCATCCATCTAATGAGCTCACACTCTCTGGCCAAGAGCACTGGCTTCTGTCTCTGTCACTTCTTGGTTCTCCCTAGCCGCATCCCTGGGTTGTCTCTCCCCAGTGGGCTCAGCTGTCTTTGTGCCCATCAAGGACCTCCTGAAACACCGTCAGGTTCCCAGGGCCCGAGCTGACTGTAGTAGGAACGCCTGGGCCACAGTCACAGGTGAAGCCGTCACACCTTCACAGATGTTTTTACTTCTCTTTCTTCTTCGTCTTCTCCTCGTCGGTTTCCTTCTCCACGTCGTCAGGGTGACTCAGAGTAGCAAGCATGCTCATGAGAGTGTGGGGTTGTTTGGTAGTGTCTGCCCATTTCCGGGGTATAAATCCTCCTCAGGTTCTCCAGCAGCTATCAACCTACTGCCCGGGGTCAGAAGGAAACAACTGTTCCTTTGTGGGGCTCATGAAAGGGGACCTAGTCCTCATGGGAGGGTCTCTAGCCTGTTCCTTCCCACTGTGGCTGGGTGGCCATTGAAGCCAGTTCAAGCCAGGCCTGGCTACCACCACCAGGTAGATTTCGCCACCCTCTGAAGACGTGGTTCTAGAGTCCTCAACGGATCTGCATTTGCTGTTGTGGCATGCCTTGCAGCTCCCTGCCCTGGTACCAGCTGTACACTGTGGGCATGCCAGCTAGCGGGCAACGCTTCCCCACCCAGGCCCCACACTAGTGATAACATATCCCAACCCCAGGGGCCATGCCTCACCCTCTGGGAGCTGTGTGGGTGGAGGAGCGGAGTGAGCATGGCAAGTGAGCACCAGATTGAGTTCCCATGCCACACCTGCTGCTCAAACATCTGGATCGAGTGTCTACAGATCTTTCCAGCCCCTCCAAGGATACACTTGAGGCAGACCAGAAGGTCTGAGAGAAGGTGGGACTGGGCCAGATGCTGAGACTGTCTCCATCTGGTACACAGTAGGCACTTACTAAAGACTGGCTCCTCCCTTTCTTCTGTCAGTCACTCCCTGAATATCCTGTGCCATGTGCAGTCAGCCATCATAGCTGCACACTGAAGCAGAGCCATATGTCCCAAGCTCACATCTGTACAGGCAGCCATTGCCAGTGAGGAAAGCCGGGTGGCAATCAGGGCATCAGGCCGATGGTAGCTATAGTTGGGCGTTACCTTGACTGCTACACAGGGCTTCAGCCACGAGAGTGAGGTGGTGGTGTCCTCAGCCGCATCAACCTTTCATGGTGGCTCTGTTTTTATTGTTGTGGTTTGTTTGTTTGTTTTCACATTTTCCTTTTCATTTCCCCTCCTTTTCTTTCCTTCCTTTTTTGAGACAGGCTCTCATGGTTAGCTTTGAACTATTGACTCTCCTACCCATCTGGGGTTACAGACCTGTGCCACCTGTGTGGTCAAAGTTCTAGTTTAGTCTAGTTTTGTTTGTTTTTGAGACAGTCTCACACTGTAGTCCAGGCTAACCTGGAAGTCACTATGTAGCCCAGGCTGGCATCATGGAACACCTTTTGAACTCACAGCAATCCTTCTGCTTCAGTCTCTCCAGTGCTGAAGGTTCTAGAACCAGTTCTAGTGAGGTCAGAGTCCTTTCATTTGGGGCTCAGGATAGAAGCCTAACTCAGCAGCTGCACTCTATATGGAGCTAAGTGGCTTGACCTAACCCTCTCCACACCCTCTGGCTGGGGGCTTCTTGGGGACCTGTCCCTTCACAGATCCCTGTAGCCTAGCTAAGCTGTGCCCTCCCCGGGGGCCTTATATCTGTGAGTTTATGGTTTTACATGTCTCAGCACAGGGATAGAACTTACCCTTTCATAGCCTTTGACTATGGCTGAAGGGACCTGACCATCCCCCAGGCTCCTCCTACTGTGGGAGGGCTGTAGGAGGGCTGGGTACCACGTTTTTAAAAACATCTTAGTGTATTTTTGCTAAATGGGTCCCACGACCCCTTCACCAACCAGATGTTTCCTTGGGAGAGACCCGGGCACTCACGTCAGCAGGGCCTGCTTTCCCAGGGATGCTGGGACTGCAAAGAATATTTTGGGTCTTAGCGTGCGGGTGAACACTACACAGAGATGAATCTTGGTCTATAGTGGAAAAGCCAGCCTCCATCACTCGTGGGCCACAACAGACATCTCCCCGACTCGGGGGTGTCCCATGACATCAGCTTGTGAGTCACTGAGGCCGGGGACTCTGTGACAGGGCTGACCAAAGCAGTTGTGGTCTATCCTGTCTTGGAGCCAGGCTGAAGCTTTGCTCAGCCCCTTCAGTCCCTTGTATTGACTTTGTCTGCGGGCCCAATGCTGGGGCTCAACTGCTAAGGGCACCAGAGCCCTCTGACTGCAAACCAGACCTCATATCACCTGCCTTATAGGTGAGGGAATAGGGTCCAGAGAGGTTAAGACACTTGCCATAGACCACACAGGCTCCCCAAACCCATCCCTTCTGCACCAGGAGGCAGCAGAAGGTCCGGGGATTTCCATCCTAAGACTCTGGGGTGCTTTCTCTATCCTGGGATGAGATCTGTCTCTTCAAAGAGGAAGATCAAGCCTGTGACCAAAGCCCTCCATCCCTGGGCTCTGGCTTGAGCTATCACGCTTGTTTGTTTGTGGTAGAGTCCAGGCTTGCATGGCATTTCATATGAGGCTGAGGATGACCTTGAACTTCTGATTCTCCTGCCTCCACCTCTGGAGTGCTGAGATTACAGGCATACAACACTCAACCCAGTTTATGGGATACTGGGGCTTGAAGCCAGAGTCTCAGGCATGCTAGGCCTACACTTCACCAACTTTCGCCACATTCCTGTCATGATCTACCTCTTTCTGCCAGGTGCTCTGCCCTGCTGTGTCAGCTCCCAGAGACACGAACTTCGTGACTTTAGATCTGGACAGTGTGTTTACTTCACCCACTTCAGATGATTGGTTGATTGATTGGGTAAAACTCACCATGTAGCTCAGGATAGCAGAATAACCTCAGAAACAATCCTGCTTCAGCATCCCAGAATTTTTTTTCTTATAAGCCATCCTCAGATGACACTGGCCTGGTGGGCTTTGGCCATCAGCCTGCAGCACACCTGTGGGCTGGGCCACTCACTCAGCCTGTGGTCCTGGGGGGAAAGGGGACAGGCCACATTGGCTGCTCCGTACCTCATGACAAGCTCCTTCAGATCTCAGAATTATGTACCAGAGAGGTCTGTGGACCCTCAGGCTGAGCTCTAGTCTGCCATGAGAGGTCTTGTGAAAGATCTGGGCAAGATCCTGCATGTTTCTGTGACTATGTAGAAACCTGTCCCTTGACAAAGAGACTTTTCCAAGGAACATGTGTCTAGAGAGAACCAGGGACCAGGCATGGCACTTCTGCCATTGGGGAAGCACAGATTGGGTCTGAATTGGGTGGACCCTGCTAGCCAAGAGCTGGTAGGTTATAGGGACCTCTCCACGAGCTGAAGTGTCTCCTCTGTAAGGAGATAGGCGATCATGCATTTCATTTCCAGCTGGTGGTAGCAATCAGTTCTTACAAAGTCATTAACTTGGCTGCCAGTCAGTAGCCCTTGGGTTCCTTCCTGTCACTCAACAGAGAGACATGGCTTGTGGTGATAAATACCCTCACAAAAGTTTAAGGGGAAATGGGTTTATTTGGATCACAATTCCAGGTTGCAGTCTATCCTTGTGGGGATGTCAAGGCAGCAGGAACTTGAAGCAACTGGTCATATCACATCCACAATCACGAGCGATGAGTTAATACGTGTGGGCTTATACTTAGCTCACTTTCCCCACTCTAATACAATCCAGGATCCCATGCTCAGGGAATGGTGCCACCCACAGTGGGCAGGTCTCCTATTCATCAAGACAGTTCATCACAGATATATGTCCACAGGACAGCATGATGTTAGATTGTGTCAAATTGACAAAACTAGCCTTCTCACTTGTCCCAAGTCAAAGCAGCACTGTAGGGGGACCCGGACTTGAACTCTTGGTGTCCCTGTGTCGGGCTTTCAGCTCTTTAAGGATAACAGTCATAGATATGCAGGGAAACTGGAGTTAGGCTACAATTAGAAAGAGGACTGCATGACCCCCACAGGAGCACCTGTTCAATGAACCCTGAGAGCCCCAGGTCAAGGCTGAGGGTGTGGGCCTGGAATCATGAATGGTCCTCTGCTGTTACCAGGTTGGGATGAGGGGCTCTCACTTAATTCCTGAAATTTTCCTAAGTGTTTTAGACCACTAAAATCCCTCCTGGCTGTGGCCTGGGGACCCCTGGATTCGTGCATAAAGTGTTATATCTAAGAAAGATTCCTAGTACCAGGTGATGGTGGCACATGCCTTTAATCCCAGCACTTGGGAGGCAGAGGCAGGCAGATTTCTGTGAGTGAGAGGCCACCCTGGTCTACAGAGTGAGTTCCAGGACAGTTGGGGCTACACAATGAAACCCTATCTCAAAAAAAAATGGGGGGGGGAGAAAGAGAAGATAAGAAAGGTGGGTATTGTCAGGACGGGGCTGGTGCTGGGCAAAGGCAGCCACACCTCATCAGTCACAGCTGAGTACCAAGGGGAAAAGGGGTCCCAGCTGCCAAACACCCTGACCAACAACCCTTTTTCTCTCTGTAGACCAAAATCCACGGTGTTGGATTCGTGAAGATCCATGCACCCTGGCATGTGCTCTGCAGGGAGGCTGAGTTTTTGAAACTGAAGATGCCCACGAAGAAGGTGGGTGGAAATGTTTATATTACAAAACAGTAGTCCTAGTATGAGGACACCAGAAGCAGAATCATCACTGCAAGCTCCTAATCACATTGAAAAGGCAAAAGGGGATGAGACACAGGGGACGGTTCCTATCCACTGTGATGCATCTGCCTGGGTGGTCTTTAGAGACTCTAGGCCAGGGCTAGATAGATACCTTAGCAGTTCTGCTCCTCTTGCAAGAGGACTGGAGTTCAGATCCCAGGACCACATAGGGCAGCTCACAACTACCTGTAAAGTCAGTTCTTGGGGATTCAGGCGCCCTCTTCTGGCCTTTGCAGGTACCTGTACACAAATGCACATAAACACATAGACACACACACAATTTTTAAAAAAGGAAAGAGCAACACCTACGACCACACCCCACTGGGACACCAGGAGAAGGTCCAGGCAGAAAAGCTGCCCACTCTGTCCCAGGAATTTGACCTGAACAAATATAGTTCAGCTTGAGGCCCTGCTTCTTTGATGCTTGTGGGGTCTCAGATAATTTATCAGATTCAATTTAATTACATTTTCTAGCTTGCTGGGATTTTTCCTTTTAATCTCTGAAAACTTTACGGCTGAAGAGCAGCCTGCCAGGGAAGCTGGGTTGAGAGTCCATATTTATGTGTGTGGGTGGAAAGGGGAAGTCCAGTGCGGCTTCTCAGATCCAGTGAAGCCGCTTGGATTACAGCTTTGGAAACAAAAGAGACATTTGGGGCAAATGTTTTCTAGAATGTATTATAATTGAGCTTTTGGCCCAACTCTCCTAAAATGCTGGGTTCTTTGAGTAAGCCTGAAAGAGAGCAGATAGGGGCACACTGGCTACCCGGGTACTCTGTTCCCAGGAAGGACTGTATCACCGTGGGGTGTTTATCTGACCATCCAAGACTAGGATGACTTAGTCACTTTACATATTACCCTGACAAAAGCAGCTTAATGAAGAAAGGATTTATTTGCCTCACAGTTTAGGGAACTACAGACCATAATGGTGTGGAAGGCATGGAGCAGGAGCGGGAGACAGCTGGTCGTGTTCCATCCATAATCAAGAAGCAGAGAGAGGAACTCTGGTGCTCAGTCCACTCTCCCCTTTGTATTCAGTCTGGGACCCCAGCCCATGGGATGATGCCATCCATATTCAGGGTGGGTCTTCCACCTCAGTTAACCCAGTCTAGAAACTTCCTCACAGACATGCCCAGAGGCCTGTTTTCATGATGATTCTAAATTGTATTGAGAAGAAATATTAACCAGCTGTCACAAAAGTCAGAGCTCAGGAGAGTGACTCATGTCCTGGCTTGGTCTTGCCCACAGGTGTACCACATCAGTGAGACCCGAGGCATCCTGAAAACCATCAACTCGGTACTGCAGAAGATCACAGACCCCATCCAGCCCAAGGTGGCTGAGCACAGACCGCAGACCACAAAGAGGCTCTCCTACCCTTTCTCCCGGGAGAAGCAGCACCTGTAAGTCAGAAGTATAGGTTGACTCCCAGTTCCCCTAAAACAGGGGAACATGTTCTTATAGTACTTTGTAACTGTTGAGCCCAGAAGAGGCTGAGGAAGCAACTTCTAAGGGCCCTGGTCACAGAGGAAAGAGGGATTGAGGAGTTTTGCCTGGCTTGGTAATGCTTAGGGAAAACTACCTGGACCTTGGCTAGAACAAAGGTCTAGGCTACCCAGTCCTAGCTTTGTCCCTCTGAGCCCTGGTTCCTTGTCACGAAACCTCAACAGCCCCGGGAGCAACTGGTGAGGCAGCAATCGATTGATCAAGGGGCCTCCCTCAAGGGAGTCCCGAGGCCCTGGGGATCCACAGCCAGCACTGTGTTGCCTGGCAGTGCTGAGTCTCTTCTGGAACCTTCCATCCTCCCTGTTCCCAAAGGGTGGTGGTGCATAGCCACCTGGCTCAGGTGCAGCAGTTACAAGGTCTCCCCAGGCCTGGCCTCACTGGCAGAAGCAGGGGGGAGGGGGGGAAGGCCTGAGTGCCTGAAACTCAGGCAGTTTGGATGGCAAGGACCAAGAGCAGGTGGCTTTGGGGTGCTGTGGCCTTGAGGATGGCCGGGGGCAAGGAGCATGCACCCACACTTTAGCTCAGAACAGAGGCCTCTGCTTTGCAGAGGTAGTGATGGCTTCGGAGGAGCCATGCGCTGGCCTGACTACACCGGCCAGTCTTTGCAGACTGGACACACTGCCCAGCAACCTCTGCCAGCTCACGGGCATGAGAGGGCGACACCCATGATCCAAACCCAGCTCTTTTCCACCCTCTTCTCCACTAAGCACCCCAGGGAATGGTGACTTCAGAGCTATTCCTGTGCCCCAGAAACCTCAGGCAATCTGTGTGGCCCAGAACACCTGGATGCAAACTGTCTCCAGGGAGAGTGTCCTCAAAGCCGAAATCATCATGTGGAGGGATGACACTGTCCCTGTCCCCTTGACTCTGAAATAGGGGCTTGAAAGACTGCCTTCCTGGGGTTTTAATTTCATCAAAACCAGGCTTGGCTGAGCATGGTCTCACACACACCCAGTGCTAAGGAGGTGGAGGCAGGAGGATGAGGCATTCGAGGCCATCTTCAGCTACACAGCTAGTTCGAGACCAGACTGGGCTACATGAGACTTTGTCTCCAACAAAACAAAACAAGAAACTTGAACTGGAGGGTACCCTCAGTTCCCTTCCCAGCAACGGAGGTCTCAGAGCCTCCCACACTGGGCTGATGAGATCGGCTAACACCAAGCCCAGGGACAGGGGGCACTTGTGCCTGCTCTGAGGATTGTTAGTCCCCTCATGGTCGCTGTTATCGGAGAAAGGATGAGTTCCCAGGCTTGGAGCCTACAGCAGTTGCCTTGTCTCCTTGTGTTTCTGCAGATTCGACCTGACTGACAGGGACTCTTTTTTCGACAGCAAGACCCGGAGCACAATAGTGAGTAGGCGTCCTGGAATTGCCTCATCAGAGGGTGCCCTGGGGACCCCGGGGATCATTTCATTTCTCTGAAACTCCTCGGGGTGGAAGCCGGCTCTAATTGCCTGTGACAAAAATAATTAGAATAATGAATCAGGAGGGCAGTGGGTGGCCCAGGGGAGGGAGGCCTGGCTGCTCAGTTTGGAGGAGGAGCGTGAGAAAGAACTAAGCTGCAGGAAGCTGGGGGAGGGGACCTCCAGGCTGAGCTCCAAGCCTACAGTAGAGCCCCCCCCCACCTCCCCTACCCCCCCACCCCACCCCATCACTCCATCCTGGTAGAGTTTGTGAGGGGCTTGGCCGAGGTTGTCTGAGCGGGCCAGACAGCCCAGCCTAGGCACACGTATGAGGATAACATCCCAAGGCCTTTGCCAGTGCCGCCAGCCTAGGTTGCAATCTGACCATGCAGGCCACCCTGCCCTACTCAGGGCACTGGTTTAGTGTTTATTCTTCAGCTGCCAATTTGACTGCCAGCCAAGCTGGGACTGCGTGTGGCACAGGACCCAATTTCTATCTAAACAAGAAATCGGCCTGGCGGCTAAGGCCCAGTCTGTTCTCCTCTCCTGCCTAAAGCATCCAGCCTGGCTGGGTCACAGGAAGGGCTGGGGGAAGGCTGCCCGTTTACCTGGCGCGGGGAACTCTTCTTGCAGCCACCACCCTGCAGGAGGGTGGCACAGGCCCTGTTGGTGAAGGAGGCTCAGGACCCAGGACAGGCAGATGTTTCCATCTGCTGCCTCTTCCCTTACCTGTGTCAGAACAAGACTGAGTCTGGTTTGTCCCCCACAGGGGCAGGGTAGCACCCCCATCGGGGCAGTCCTGTGGCACAGTGTGGTCCTGTTATCATTGGTGTTTCTAATTTAATTTTTTGCATGTTTATTAACTTACTTATTGGGGGTAGTGAGTACATGTACCATAGTGTATGTGGTAGAGGTCAGGGGAAAACCCTAGGGAGCTGATTCTCTCTTCTGGGGATTGAACTCAGACTGTCAAACTTGGCAGCAAGAACCTTTACCTGCTGAGCCATTTAGCCTGCCCACTATTGATGAATTTGGACAATTCGATTTCATGGTAATAGGTGGGCAACATGGAAGTTGGGCAAAGACGTGGCCTCTGGTGGAACTGGGACTGGCGTGTTTGAGGGGTAGCCATATCCCCTCTCAGCCTCCAAAGGACTTGGGACTGACTCTTGGATGTCTGTCTCTTGGGAGAACCCCTCCAGTGTGACCCGCACAGTGTCTCTTTCACATCACTGTAGCAGCTACGTGCCCATGCTTCAGGATGTGTGTGCCTTGGATTTGCACGTTTTCCGGGTGTGAGATACCTCTAGAAGAACTTTTGCAAACACGCTTTTGCTGTGGGGAGGTGACTCAAGTGGGAGGGGCCTGAGCAATTCTGACACCTCTTCCTGGTGATTAGCTGTGAGACTATTTAGTCTGAGGTTCCCCTGGGTGAATGCTGCTATTTTCACGGAGCCAGAGAGCCAATGCGCTGAGGGCAGCAGGTGTGGAGAGCCATGACTCTGTTTCCTGCTGGAGGAAGGAAGGAGGGCCATTGCCTCCCAGAAATCCTGGAAGCCAGTGTAGACCACCTCTGTGCGCCAAAGGGTTTGCTGATTCACAGATCTGCACGTGGCTGGTCAGGTCTCATCTCATGGTTTAGGCCCAGGTGTGACAGCCTCTTCCTCCACACTGGCCACTTCTCTCCTGGCACTGGGGTGGCTCCATGTACAAGCTATTTGGAGTCAGAGACCAGCGGCTTCCAAGAGACAAGGGCCCATTGTGCTCACTGGGATCTTGGACAGTGGGCCTGTAGGCGGTGGGGAGCCATAAAAGGTGGCCAGGCAAGGGTTTTTATGTAATCAGCTGTGTTCACTCCCAGGGGCTGGCTGTGAGGAGTGGGTGAAAGGTGTGTGTGTAGTCACATGGTGCAGGTGGATGGATGTGGGGCATGTGGTGACAGAGGCAGATGGATGTGAGGTCACATGGTGGAGGTGGATGGATGTAGGGTCACATGGTGGTGGAGATGGATAGATGTGGGATCATGTGGTGGTGATGGATAGATGTAGGTTCACATAGTAGAGGTGGATGGACACAAAGTCACATGGTGGAGGTGGATGGATGTGGGGGTCATATGGTAGAGGTAGATGAACATGAAGTCACGTGGTAGAGGTGGATGTGGGTCACCTGGTGGTGATGGTGGATGGATGTAGGGTCACGAGAGTGCAGATGGATGGATGTGGGGTCATGGTAGTAGAGGTGGATGGATGTTGAGTCAGGGTGGTTGTCATGACTGCATGAGTGGAAAGGAGGAGGAGGTGGTTATGGAATAAGCAGAAAGTCATGACAAGTTAACTAGTTAGATACAAAAAGTGACAGAGTCTTGGGAAGCAATTGAGTGGGGATTTATTAAGCACCTGCAGTATGCTTTCTCCTGCAGGGAGGGAGGAAGTGTTGAGAGCATCGATTGCAGGACAGATGATGGAGAGGGGGATGACAATACAGGATGGGGACAGAGCTGCTCCATAGACCTGTTAATGTCACCCTGGAGCTATGGGCATGGGTGCTTCTAACAGAGGCTGCCGGAGGGAACTCAGAGCAAGAGGCTGGGGCGGCTGACAGAGGACACCAAGGAGTAATGGCTGAGCCAGATGGCGCAGGCCTAGAGGCCGACAGAGGGACACTGGTCTTGCCTGAGTGAACACAGCAAAGGGTTTGATGGTGAATCAGTGTGCTCAGAAATCCTCATCTGTAGGTCATGGATAGAGCTATGTCTGTGGCTCAGTTGGTAGAGTGCTTGCCTAGATGACAGGAGGCCCTGGGTTCGATCCCCAGCACCACATAAACCAGGCATGTGGTGCACACCAGCAGTCCCAGCACTTGGGAAGGGAAGGTAGGAGGATCAGAAGTTTAAAGTTGTCCTTGACAATAAATATGTTTGAGGCCAGCCTGAAATATCTGAGACCCTGTCTCAAAAATGAAATGAAACTAGTTAGATCACGGCTGTTTATTCCAAGCCCATTTTTCAGAGAGTTAAATTGAGGCATGGGGGGGGGGGTGCAGTTTGCACAAAGCTCTTCTAACTCAGCCCCAGGCAAACAAGACTCCTCAGCCAGGGCTCCTGAGACCAAGAAAAATATCTCATGAGTCAAAGAGATGTGAGGAGGGATGGGGTCCCTTCATAGGGGCTTCTTTCCTGGTGCCCAGTGTGGTAGGAGTCTTGAGATTCAGCGCCACACCTGGCCCTCCTCCGGACTCCCAACCTGTACAGAGCTGCATACAGGCTCTCTGCTCCTGCTCTTGCCTCCACAAAGGTGCAGCGAGCTGCCGCAGGGCTCTGAGATGACTAATGTGTCTCCCACCCCACCCCCATCCCCTTAGTTCCTAGGAAGGGCCCACCGCGGCACATGGCTGGCACCTTGTGAGGCCAGCAGGATCAGTCCTGCTCCAGGAAGTGAAGGATGGGGATTCTCTGTGACCTCTGTTTTATTTACCCCTGGGAGTCACCTGCTAGAGTCCCAAGCCCAGGACCCTCCTGATGCCCTGTGACTGTGGCCTTTGACTGGCAGAGCAGCAGAGTAACCACGCCCCCTTTTGTCTCTCCCCCTGCACTAGGTCTATGAAATTCTGAAGAGAACAACTTGCACAAAGGCCAAGTACAGCATGGGTAAGGACACTCTGTGGACCTGAGGTCAGCGGCGGTGTCTGAGTGGCCATCTTGCCTCTGAACCCTCTCAGTGGGAGGTGGGCGTCTGGCTTGGGGCTTCCTCAAAGAGATTTGATTTAAGCCTATGTTGGTTCAGAACAGAGGGCTGGGAAGCTGGCAGAAGAGCCGTGCCAGGGTCCTATTCCCGGTGGATTTATAGCCAGGCACTTTACACCCAGAGGTGCTGGTCCCTTGGCTGAAGGTGTTTGTTGCTATAAGGATGGCTTCCTGCAGAGAGACCCTAAACCATGAAAAAGAAACAGACGAAGGGGCCCAACCCCTCTTTGATTATAAGTTCAGCAGGAAAGAATGACAGAGGTGACCCTTGGGGACCACAGCCCACTTCTGGGCCACTGGAAATAGCTCAAGGAGAGCAGCGGCTGTGGTGTGGCCTGAGATAGGCCGGGCTGAGGGAGGCTTCTGCCAGGGCTCTAGAGACTGCATGCAGCCTGACTTGTGTGGCCCACAATTGGCCACAGGGACACTCTGAGATGCCCAACCCCATCCCATATCTTGATTCACTGGAGTTAGAGCCCCAGCCAGGAACCCAGGAGTCCTGTCCCCATTGGCCTGGTCCCTTCAGACAGTGTGGTCTCCAGAATGAGCATGTCTTGCACCCTGGGTGAGTGGAGGAGGAAGCAAATTCAGGGGCTTGTTCCAGTCAGTGCTGTCAGAGCACAACTGTGACAAGGCTACCGGAAGTAGAAAGGGTGCATGACTCCAGTCCAGGCACCAGGTCCCCTCCATAGAAATAAATGTGACTTCCATGAAGGTCTGTAGAGCATGGCTGGATTGGAGCTGACCCTGAGGTAGAGGGACTCGGTTGGTTCCCACCCATTTTTTTTTTTTTGTCTTTTTTTTTTTTTTTTTTTCTTCAGAGCTGAGGACAGAACTCAGGGCCTTGCGCTTGCTAGGCAAGTGCTCTACCACTGAGCTAAATCCCCAACCCATTTTTTTTTAACTTCCCTAGTTCCCTTGCCTCTGCATGGAAGAGAGAGATCAGGGTACCTTTGTAATCCCACTTCATGGTGACACCTGGCCTGGGCGCTCTACTGACCAACGAAGTCACTTAGTGGCCCTCCATCCTCTAGTGATGGACTCCTGCCGACCCTTATCTGTCCCAGGGGCTGCTCTCGGGCACTTGTATTCTAGGGTAAGGAAACAGATAAGTTAGAATGCAGTCTCACGGGAAGGAGGCTGGGGAAGCCATGGTCAGGGGAGGCCTCTCAGGTGAGGGCAGAAAAGGCTTGAAGAAAGAGGGTTAGTAAGCCTGCTACACAAGGCCAAGCAAGGACCCCGTGGCATCTCCACCTTGGTTGCATCCTAGGAAGGATGAGGAGGCCACGGGCCGGGATCCAGCCCCACATACATTTTGGATGTGAGGTGAACTTTCCACTTGTGAGCGTGACTTCATGCTCTGGCCACCTCTGGTTGTGATTCCTAAGTGTCCCTCGGGGCGCCTGGCTATTCCAGGTCACTGTCCAAGGAGATGATGGCCCTTGGTTAGGTTATTTTTCAAATGTTGGCGAGCCACATTGCATAGAGTCAGCTTCCGGGCTGCTGAAAAAAATTGGCCCACAAGAGGTCACCTAGAAAGCCACTCTGCCAGGCAGGGGATTCTGGGCTAACAGTTGGAGGTCTGGGGGGACTAGGATCCAAGATGTTGGTCCGGAGTGTGTCAAAACCAGAGCAGTTTCCCAGGAGCCCCTCCTCCACGCCCAGGGTCCGCTCTTCTCTCCCTTCTCAGTAGCAGGTTCTGGAACCAGGCACAGCATTCCTACCAGTAGACAGGTGTAGATGTGGCTGTTTTTATTTCTCCTATGCCAGTGTGGGCTCTGGGCCCAGCGAACAAGGGCCCAGCCATCTTCCTTCTCTCCTGAGCACTTGACTGTGAACCCTTTGCCTCCACCAGCTTTCTCTCCCCAAAATGTAGCTTTGACCCTTCCAGGCCCTTCTGTGTAACTAATAGCCAATGTGTAAACAGGGCAAGGAGAGGGAAGAAGGAAGGACTCTGCCCTTCTAAGTAAACGGCGGAAGTGTGGGAAATACGGTAAGAGCGGGGCCTCCTCTTCCGCTTCTCCCATCAACTTACAAGCTAATTCCAAATTGTATGTGTGTTCCCTGACACCATCAATTTCTCATCCGTCCATCTTCTCATGATCAGCTTCTCTGACCGCTCGGAGGCCATCTTTCCATCTGCAGGCTCTCCCCTCAGGCCGGTGGGGGTAGCTGGCGAATCCGAGGTTTGGGGGTGACTGAACTGCTCCTGCCTCCGTCCTCAGGGACAGAACTTCCTCTTGGGGTGTGCTCTGCGTCTTCCTAACCCTACCAATCAAGCATGTTGAAATCATCTCTAGTGGATAGCTAACTCGCCCTGCTGCGTCCTACCCGGGGAAGAACCCCAAGATGGTGACCGGGCTCTGGGTAGCCTGGTGCGTCTGGCTTTGAGCAGCATCCCTGTGAACCGGAGCATTCTGTGATGGCTCTGACTTCCAGATGCGGGGCAGCAGGCCTGCTGGTCCTTAACTTCTCTCTACCTCTGTTTTTAAGGCATCACCAGCCTTCTGGCCAACGGCGTATACTCGGCCGCGTACCCTCTGCATGATGTAAGTAACCTTCACACACAGTTAATTTCTGCGTCATTTGACACACACACACACACAGCCATCTTCAAGGGCCACCCCTCTTGGGAGCTCCAGTTATCCTGTGGTCACAGCTTCCTGCTTGCCCTTCTCTGTTCCCCTCAGTGGGAGATGGAAAAGTCACACACAGAGCTGTCTTGGCTGGCAGAACAATCCCATGAAAACAGGGGTGACTGTGGGAGATGCCGGGCTGGCTTCCTCCATACCTCGCAGCCAGCTGATCCATGGGGTGTTTGCCCTGGCTCCAGCTCTGCCGCCTCGGGCTCTGGCACTCACCAGGGCTCTGTATACAGCGAATGGCCAGCTTCCTGGGTTGAGTGTCCAAATCCAGCTGGCCTCTCTTTGACAAATTTAGCTTTTGCTGTGGTCAGGGATGAAGAGATGGGGCAAGACTGTCTTCGTATGGTCTTCATGGAAACAGGGACCAGGCTGTGGGGCCTGAGGAGTATGTCAGCCCCAGCAGAGGCTCCCTAGAACCTGCCAAATGTGGAGTATAGCGTGGACCAGGAACCCAGAGCAGGAGGGAAGGAGGACGGGCCTGGGGTTTGGCAGACCCGGATCCCATGCTGGTCGCTCACTTCCGCTGGCCTTGAGCAGTCTGCTCAGAGACTTAGTGTCCTGGCAGGACTACTGTCTGTCTAACAGCAGGACAGATGTGGGTGTCAGAGCAAGTACAGGCAAGAAACCACTTTCAGGAGGAGACAGGATTGCTGAAGTAGCACAGGGCAGTGGACCATATGGGGGACCTTGGGGGAGAGGCCAAGCCAGGCTTCTCTGTCCCCTCACCTTCCCCTTCCACCCCTAACTGGAACCTTCACCACACTGCAGAACCGGGGGTTTGGGGTAGTTGGCCCGGCTTCCCCACTTTGTGCCTGTGCGTGCACTGCTCTGCTTGTCTGCCAGACGTCCTTTTCCTGCCTCCCCTCTCCAGCACCCTGAGTTTCCTCCTTCGCTGGCCTTCCAGTGCCCCTTATCCCACAGGGAGATGGCTGTCTGGCCACCGTGTGTGTGTGTGTGTGTGTGTGTGTGTGTGTGTGTGTGTGCATGTGTGTGTGTGGTGTGAGTGTGTATGTGTGGTATGTATGAGTGTGTGTGTGTGTGTGGTTTGTATGAGTGTGTGTGTATATGTGTGGTGTGTGTGTGGTGCATATGAGTGTGTGTGTATGTGTGGTGTGTGTGTGTGAGTGTAGTGTGTATGAATGTGTGTGTGGTGTGTATGTGAGTGTGTGTGTGTGTGCATGTGTGTGTGGTGTGAGTGTGTGTGTGGTATGTATGAGTATGTGTGTGTATGTGTGATTTGTATGAGTGTGTGTGTGTATATGCGTGGTGTGTGTGTGGTGCATATGAGTGTGTGTGTATGTGTGGTGTGTGTGTGAGTGTGGTGTGTATGTGAGTGTGTGTGTGGTGTGTATGAGTGTGTGTGGTGCATATGAGTGTGTGTGTATGTGAGGTGTGTGTGTGTGAGTGTAGTGTGTATGAATGTGTGTGTGGTGTGTATGTGAGTGTGTGTGTGGTGTGTATGAGTGTGTGTATGAGTGTGTGTGTGTAGTGTGTGTGTGTGGTACATATGAATGTGTATATGTGGTGTGTATGTGAGTGTGTGTGTGGTGTGCATGAATGTGTGTGTGTGTGTGTGTGTTGTGTTAGCGCTTAGTGGGATTCTGGCTCTCTGGCCTCCTCCTCAAGGAATATGTTGCCTTGTGAATATTTCCAGGGTAGGGCCCTGATCCTTCAGGTCTTGACAGTACTCCTGTCCCTCCCATGAAGTCCCTGCTCCCCTATTGAGCCCCCTTCTCCAGGATGCCATTGGGCTCCAGAATCCAGCCTTGCCCAGCCTAGCTCTGTCCTGTCTTCCCTGGTGTAGCTGGGGCCCAGAAGCTAGTGTTCTAGGCCCTGGTCTACTTTAAGCTGGCCCTTTAAATCTTAGGGGAACATGCCAAGCACTGATTACAGTGGAAGCTTTATCTCGGTTAACCCAGTGAAGACACAGATGCAGAGAGGTTTAGTAACTTGCCTAAAGTCACAGACTCCCCGTGAGGAACTGCGAATAAAGACCACTCGTGCGTGGCATCCTGCTACGCGTCCCTGGTGGCACCATGTGTCTTCTTCCCTGGAGGTCAAATGCTCCATCTTCGCCAAGCAGACCTGCCATTGTTCCTTAAGCAGCAGCCATATGAAAGCCTACGTGGTGGCCGCACTTTCCACAGTAAAGATGGGAAAACAGCTTTGTGGAACTCAGGCAGTGTGCCCAGGAACACAGCCTGGAATGGAAGCAGAGCTCAGACTCTCTGGACAATAAGGAACTTTCCACCCATAAACTTTGCAAACACCCAAGGAGCACACATGCCATTAAGTGCCAGGCTCACACTGAAACAGCTAGGGAAGCCAGGAGTGACGTCACACAGCTGCCAGCTCATCACTCAGAAGGCTGAAGCAGGAGGATGGCGAGTGTGAGGCTAACCTGAGCTGCAGCGTGAGACCTTGTGGCAAAATACAAAATAAGCACGCCTTTCATCCCAGCACTTGGGAGGCAGAAGCAGGAGGATCTGTATGAACTCAAGGCCAGCCTGGTTTGCAGAGCTAGTTCTAGGACAGCCAAGGCGACACCAAGAAACCCTGTCTCGAAAAACAAACAAACAAAATACAAAATAATTCCAGGGGAAGTAACTCCTCTGAAGCGAGCCAGGTCTGCTCTGTGCCCTTGAACAGAGGGCACAGATGGAGGGTCAGTGAGACTGGAACCGAGAGGGATTGGTGCCTATGCTCACAGAACAGTGCTTGGTGCTTGCTTGTATATTCTGCATCCATTTCCTGTCCTCCTCCCATGCTCCTACCTTCATTCTGGCCTGGGGCATCCTCACCCCCTCCCCATGCCTGTGGACTATTCTTTCTTTCACTTAATATCTCTAGGTTGATGTGGGGCACTGTGGCCAGCTGGGAAGCCATGGCGGTTGTGGGGCACCGATGCCAGCTGGGAAGCCATGGTGGATGTGGGGCACTGTGGCCAGCTGGGAAGCCATGGCGGTTGTGGGGCACCGATGCCAGCTGGGAAGCCATGGTGGATGTGGGGCACTGTGGCCAGCTGGGAAGCCATGGTGGTTGTGGGGCACTGTGGCCAGCTGGGAAGCCATGGTGGATGTGGGGCACCGAGGCCAGCTGGGAAGCCATGGTGGATGTGGGGCACCGAGGCCAGCTGGGGAGCCATGGTGGTTGTGGGGCACCGAGGCCAGCTGGGAAGCCATGGTGGATGTGGGGCACCGAGGCCAGCTGGGGAGCCATGGTGGATGTGGGGCACCGAGGCCAGCTGGGGAGCCATGGTGGATGTGGGGCACCGAGGCCAGCTGGGAAGCCATGGTGGTTGTGGGGCACCGAGGCCAGCTGGGAAGCCATGGTGGATGTGGGGCACCGAGGCCAGCTGGGGAGCCATGGTGGATGTGGGGCACCGAGGCCAGCTGGGGAGCCATGGTGGTTGTGGGGCACCGAGGCCAGCTGGGGAGCCATGGTGGATGTGGGGCACCGAGGCCAGCTGGGGAGCCATGGTGGATGTGGGGCACCGAGGCCAGCTGGGGAGCCATGGTGGATGTGGGGCACCGAGGCCAGCTGGGAAGCCATGGTGGATGTGGGGCACCGAGGCCAGCTGGGGAGCCATGGTGGATGTGGGGCACCGAGGCCAGCTGGGGAGCCATGGTGGATGTGGGGCACCGAGGCCAGCTGGGGAGCCATGGTGGATGTGGGGCACCGAGGCCAGCTGGGAGGCTAGCATTAGTCTGTGTGCTGACTAAGAGTCACCTGTTCTAAGTGAGACCCTGGGGAGGTCTCCAGTAATCAGAGGTATCACCTGCACAGAAAGGCTGGTGACATTTATATTGGCTGCTTGGTAGCTTCTCAGCTTCCTTCCGGGTTGGCATCTGTCTGCCTTCAGGTTACCACGAGCAAGCCTCCGGTATGAATGAATCCATACTGGAACCAACCATGGGACTCATTCATGAAAACACCCAAAGGACCTGAGCCTGGGTGGGAGAGCCCCCCACCCCAGAGTCCAGAGGGAAGCTGTCCTCAGCCCCCAGCAGTGGGTTCCTTGCTTGGGGGACACGGCAAGATCTTCCCCATGGCCGATGCTGCAAACGTTGCTGACCAATGGAGGGGAGGGGGCTGCCCTAGGCCGACTCTGAAGAGGCCACACTGTATCTTGCTAAAGCGGGTGGTTGGCTCAGGCCGGCTACATGTGGCGGGGATTGCTGTGGAGAGGCGCTTCCAACTTTTATTGTCCTCTTTCCCTTTGACTGTTTGTGAGATCTGGTTGTGAGTTCAGGTCCAACCAAACACTTAGCTGTGTGTCCTTAGGAAAGTCAGGCTGCATCTCTGAGCCCCTGGGCATGTTGGGCTCAGGGATCTAGATATTCAGAAATTGTGTGCTTTACTGCGGGACACCTGACAGTGGAAACCTAGACAGGGCTCTGGGGACATCTCAGAGTACGCCACATGTTCTTGTTGGTGGAAGGCTTTCTTTCCCCCAAAGCCCTTTTCTTTAGCCCTGCCAACTTCAAGGCAATGCCATCCATGGTTTTCTCTTGGATCCCACTCTGTGTTGAGGGGAGACAAAGCTTGGGGAGTTCGGTGTCAGAGGCCAAGTGGCCAGCAGGACTCACACAGCCCTGGCCACGGGAGTTGGGGCTCACACAGCCCTGACCACGGGAGTTGGGGCTCACACAGCCCTGACCACGGGAGTTGGGGCTCACACAGCCCTGACCACGGGAGTTGGGGCTCACACAGCCCTGACCACGGGAGTTGGGGCTCACACAGCCCTGGCCATGGGGGGAAGGGCACCTGGTCAGCCTCATGCTTTGTGGCACAGTCTTACTTTTGCTTCCATTCACAGGGAGACTATGAAGGTGACAATGTCGAGTTCAACGACAGGAAAGTAAGTGTGTGAAAGCAGAGTGGGAGGCGGGGCTTGGAGAGGTGAGTGGCCTGGGGGCTCTCTGTTTCCTTCCCCTAGTCACTTTACCCAGCCCTTGACAGATACCTGACCAACCAGCGTGCAAAGGAAAAATACCTCTTCGGAGCCCGCCTCTTCCTCTCCACCCTCCTCTCCCATATTGGCTTCCAGAGAACCCCTGTCTTATGGGGTAACCCTACACCTTGTCCCTGGGGCCACCTGGCCTCATTCCCCCAGCACCAGGATCAGTAAACATGGGCTCACAGTGGCCAGTTGCCCAGAGAGCCACAGTCCCCACAGCATCCCGGGGAATTGGTTTCATGGTGTTCAAACTTACCTGTCCTGGAACCCTTTTAAATAGACAAGTTATTAAGCAGGAGTTCAGTGGAGTGCCCTCTGGGAAACACTATGGGTCATTCTCTACTGTCCTTCCTCATTTTTCCAGCAGCCCAGAATCCTTGCTCTGCCTGGGGGATCCCCAAGAAGCTGCCCCCGTGTGAGCGTCCCCCCTATCCCCCCGCAGATGCCAGCTCCACTCTCAGGAACACCCCCTCAACAGCCTTCCACATTGCATCCAAACAAGCCTGTCTGTTAACCCAACAAACCAGGCTCCCTCCTGGAGAGGGGACCTCCCTGGACCTCTGCTCCTCCCTTGTCCCTCTGCAAGTGGTGTGCCTCACAATAGAGGCCTTGTCCCCACACCCCAGGCCTGGGGACCTTTGGGTGGCATGTCCTTCCTTCTCAGACTCCTCCAGCCCCAGGCTTGTTTTCAAATGGTTAGTACTTGATGTAACTTGCCTGCCCGGGAATCTAGCTGAAGATTCTATCAGATTTAGCATTAAAAAAATGACATATTTGGTTATTTTTAGTGTCCCATCTGGCATTCATCTGAGACCCTATGACCTGCTGAACTCCCCTATCCAATCCCGCTGGAGAAACATGGTCCACTCCGTGTCCTAGCCAGCTCTGGGCTCGGAGTCCGCTCCCTCACCCCTTGTGTCTCAGCCTCTTGGCTGAGGTCCTTCCATGGACAGCAGCAACCCCATTTGCCCCCCACACACACACCCAGCCCCCTACTCTCCCCAGAGCTGCAGCCACACCAGCCATCATGCTGGTCATAGTAATTCAGATGACAGTCACACCATGCCAGGAATAGCTGTTATTTATTCAGATAACTTCCTGGCCCTGCTGAGTGTCAGGTCCAGCAACACAGTTCCAGGTTGTCCAGGCCCAGCTATTAACTCTACCGGGAACACCCCACACTCGGTGAATTTTATGTCCCAGCAAAGAGTACAACGCCTGGCCCACTGGATAGCCAGAGAATAATGATAGTTAGGTGGGTGGGTGATTATAAGAATGGATGGATGGATGAGTGGGTGGGTGTGTAGATGGATGAATGAGTGATTAGTTGGATGGATAGATGCATGGATAGATGAATAGATGAATGGGTAGATAGATAGATAGATAGATAGATAGATAGATAGATAGATAGTTGAATGAGTAGATGAATAGATGATGAGTGAGTGGATGAATGGATGGATGGATGGGTGAGTGGGTAAGTAAATGGATATAAGGATGGCTAGACTGATGAGTAGGTAGGTGGAAAGATAGGAGAGTGAATGGATAGATGAGTGGATAGGTGAATGGATGCATGAATGAAGGGTGGATGGACAAGTGGGTGGATGGATGAGTAGACAGATAACAGGTGGGTGGGTGGATGTGTCAGTGAGTAGATATGATGGATGTAAAGGAGAGGGGAAGGTCATGTAAGTATTTTGGTCCTATCACAGAGCTTCTGTTCTCCCATGATGGCTCCATTCTAACTGGCTTGGTTTGAAATTTTTCCCTTTTCTGTGACAAAATCTGTGGCTTCTTCCTTACAATTCCCACCATGTCCATGGATAAATAGACAGATGATGAGAAAGATGAAATGGTAGATGAATGGATGAATGGGAACCCCCAGAGCCTGACTTGAGGTATACGACAGGACCAAAAAAATCAAAGTACAGCAAGGACATCTTCCTGGGCTGAGTGGTGTGGCAGTGACGTATACCTGAGCAGGGGTGTTGCTGCAGCCAACTGCTGGATCCTCCTGAGGCCAGTGAGGGTCCCACAGATGAGAGGACAGCCAGAACTCTAAGGAGGGGCTTCTGGCATCATGGGAGATGTGTAGATGTGGCTGGAATGGGTCTGCCCCACCACTGTCCTGGACTGAGCCATAGGTCCCGACTCATTATCCATCTGTTCAGCGGTTAGTCCCCAGGCGGAGCCCTGCCTGCTGCAGTTCACGGCCGCCCGCTCTGAGCCCCACTCCTCCTGGGCTGGCAGAGGCTAAAGAGGCCAACAGGCTTCCCCCAAGGGCATTGGTGAAATCTCCCAGTGAGCTGTTGGCCTGACAGCGAGGGTGGGGAGGTTACCTCAGAGCAGGAGGAGTTCACAGTGTGGTGCTTAAGTCGGAAACAGTGTTGTCTTCCAACCTCAGTGAGGATGATGATGAGCCTGCAGAGGCCACACGGGCCAGCCAGACCCCATGGCGTGGTTGAATCCTCCTGAGGTGTTTGTTTGTTTGTTTTTTAAAGCATTTAATTAATTAATTATTTAATTATTTACAAGTGCTTTGTCTGCATGTATGCCCTTTAGAGATGGTTGCAAGCCACCATGTGGTTGCTGGGAATTGAACTCAGGACCTCTGGAAGAGCAGCTAGTGCTCTTAACCACTGAGCCATCTCTCCAGCCCCCTGAAGTGATTTTTAAACACTTTATTTCCAAGAAGCTTGTGCATCCTCACCCTTGTCTGTCTCTTCCTCCCCGCTCCCTCCCTCCCTCCCTTAACTATGTCTCCCTGCTTTCTCTCCCCCACTCTTCCTTTTTCTGTCTCTCATGCCTCCATGCTTCCCCCTTCCTCCTCCTCTCACTGTATCTCCCTCCTCTCCTTCCTCCTCCTCTCCCTCCTCCCCTTCCTCCTCCTCTCCCTGCCTCTCCCTCCTCCCCTTCCTCCTCCTCTCACTGTATCTCCCTCCTCCCCTTCCTCCTCCTCTCACTGTATCTCCCTCCTCTCCTTCCTCCTCCTCTCACTGTATCTCCCTCCTCCCCTTCCTCCTCCTCTCACTGTATCTCCCTCCTCCCCTTCCTCCTCCTCTCCCTGCCTCTCCCTCCTCCCCTTCCTCCTCCTCTCACTGTATCTCCCTCCTCCCCTTCCTCCTCCTCTCACTGTATCTCCCTCCTCCCCTTCCTCCTCCTCTCACTGTATCTCCCCGCCTCTCCTTCCTCCTTCTCTCATCCCAAGTCTCACTTTTTTCTTTCCCTGATCTCCTGCCTTCTCTGATGATCAGCCTCCCTACCCCCACTGCAGGATGTAGTCACGGGTGAGCTAGAGGTTCACTACAGGGGTGAGGTGTAGATTCCTCAAGGTTGGCTGGGGGTCTGCTCTGCTCTCTGGAGGAAGCTGTAGTCTTCTCCCATGTCTGCATAACCTGTGCAGATCACAGTGACATGCATGAGCCATCAGCTCCCACAGTGTCCCAGCAGGAAAAAGCACCCCTTAGCTTTTGGTGCAAAGGAGGGGCAGAAGCAACTCTGCCTAGTGCTCCCCTAAATCTACCCTGGCTCAGCAATGCTGACGCTTCCTCTCAGGCTCTTACTGGGAAGCCTTTCTGAGAGTGTGGTGGTGTTCATCCTATGTGAGCCCCATCTGGGACTTCAGGGGCCATAAAGCCATACTGGCAGGGGACTGGCAGGCAAGTCCCAGCTTCACAGAAGGGCTCCCTGGTCCTCACAGGTGCCTCTGTCTCTCCCTTGCTTTCTTCCCTACTTCCTGAAGGTATGTGGACTGCCTGTGGGTGACACACATGGTTGTTAGTTCTCAGAGCGCAGAAGGGATGCCAGGAAGGGGCTGGGCATGCAGCTGCATTGGTAGAGTGCTTGGCTACTGTGCACAAGGCCCTGGGTTCACTCCCAAGTACTGCATAGACAGGGCATGGTGGTTACACCTGTAATCCTAATGAGTACTTAGGAGGAGTTGACGGCAGGAAGATCAGGAGTTCAAGGTCATCCTCAGCTACACAGCAAAGTCATAGCCAGCCTGCAATACATGAGACTGTCTCAAAGAAAGACAGACAGATAGATAAACAGATAGATAGATAGATAGATAGATAGATAGATAGATAGATAGATAGATAGACAGACAGATAAAGAAGGACACCTCCCCCAAAGTAGAGACCCTCTCTTGGGCTGCTCCTCATGTGGGTTATGCTGCCTGCCTGTCTTTCATCTTCGAAGAGTCACGTGACTCATCTTCCCCCTCTGCTGTGGACCTTTGGAGTTGGGAGAGAGCATTTCAGCAGCATGGGAACCACAACCACGAATGGGGAGGTTGAACAGACAGGGGCACTCAGGTATGCAAGAAGATGGCCAGCTGGATTCCCTGCCTGCAGACAGCACCATCCTGCCTCATCTGTAAGACACTTGGTGTCTGGGGTCAGGACCCCAAATATGTGACCTCATACAACCCTGATTTCCTCCTGAAAGGTCCCAGTTCTTAGTAATCACAGGAGACTCAGGACTGTACATATGTAGGGAGTCCATATGTCCCGTCCTAAGAATGTCTGGGATGATGTTTCCATGACTGCACAACACCTGAGTGTAGAGACACACCCCACCCCAGTTTTTAAATTTGAATGTTAAAGGGCTTGGGAAATATTTCAGTTGGTGAAGTACTTGTCTCTTAAGCATGAGGACCTGAATGCTGTCCTCAGAACCTGTGTTTAAAATAAGTCAACATGGCAGTTTGCAAAGGGAAACAGAAGGGTCCCTGGGGTGCTGTGGACAACCAGCCTAGTCTCACTGGTGATCTCTAGGCTAACAAGAGCTCAAAGGAGGTGGATGGCCTTCCTAAGGACGACATCCAAGGTTAATCAGGTCTCCACATGCACAGCTATATACACACACCTGTACACAGGTACATACACACACACACACACACACACACACACACACACACACACACACGGAGTGGGGTGGCATTTAAATAAAAAAATGTAGTTGGATGTTACAGGAAGAAGACATGTAACAAGCAACAGAGTATGAGGCAGGGACCCATGGGAACCCACAGAGCCATCCCTGCCCAGCCTCCTCCGTTACAATTCTGATGCCAACAGAAGGGATGACTGAGGACCAGAAAGTTCTGTCCCACTGAAGACCGACAGAAGGGCTCTTGGGAAGTATGCAGGGACAGAGCCCATTGCCTGGTAATTCCTTGCCAAGCTAGGCATGAATGGTGTGTGCCAAGGAGGTTCTCTGGACCCTTTTACCATCCAGTCTGCACAGTCACAATGGCAGCACACAGGCAGCTGCTCTAGGGTTTGGGCTACTCTGTCCTATTCACACACTCGGGGTTTGTTTAACCAGCGGTCCCTACATCATCCATTCTCTCTGTCTCTGTCTCTCTGTGTCTGTCTGTCTGTCTGTCTGTCTGTCTCTCTCTCTCTCTCTCTCTCTGTGTGTGTGTGTGTGTGTGTGTGTGTGTGTGTGTGTGTGTGTGTGTGTGTTGAGGTCAGAGGACAATCCCTTGCCCATTCCTGGGTAGATCCACCCCTCTGGCCTTGTTCAAGGTGATCATGAGGAGGTACAGGGGTCCCACAGTGACCTCCTCAATCCCCACCAGCAGGGTAACCTTAGGCAAGCACCTCTTGGCTGGCAGGTAAGACCAGCAGCCCCTTTGTGTGAGTTTAGAGGGGCATTAGAATGGTCTACAGGAGGTTCCTCTCTGCCTACCAACTGAGGTCAGTGTAGTACATTAGCCCCACCATAGAACCCTGAGAAGATGTTCAGACACCCTGGGCTGTGTCAGCTCCTGGGACTGGGGAAAGAGGTCATGAATGCTTTAGAGGATGCTTCATCTCCTGCTGTAACCTTAGACTTTACACTTGGGAAGGAGTTAGCCTAGGGAAGAACTCTGAGATAAGCAGAGAGGCAGCCGACCTCCCTTCCCACAGACAGCTGTTCTGGGGTTTGGACCACTCTGTCCCGTCATGAATGACCCTGCAGCTGGAGAATGTGACATAGGAGCTGAGTGTGAATGAAAGTAATGTGTGTCTTTTTTTTGGGGGGGGGGGGGTTGGTTGGTTGTTTGTTTTTGGTTTTGGGGTTTTTTTTGGTTTTTTTTTTTTTTTTTTTTGAGACAGGGTTTCTCTGTGTAGCTTTGTGCCTTTCCTGGAACTCACTTGGTAGCCCAGGCTGGCCTCGAACTCACAGAGATCTGCCTGGCTCTGCCTCCCAAGTGCTGGGATTAAAGGCGTGCGCCAACACCGCCCGGCGTAATGTGTGTCTTGTTTGCACACTAGGGGTTGTTTTAACCAATGGTTCCCACACACCCCCATACCATGTGTGAGTGTGTGTGTATGTGTGTGTGTCTGTGTGTGTGTGTGTATATACATGTGTTGAGATCAGAAGACAACTTATAGGAATCAGTACTCTTCTACCATGTGGGTTCTGGGGATCAAATTCAGGTTGCCAAGTTTGGTGACAAGCACCTTTACTGCTGAGCCATCTGGCTGGCCCTGGTCTCTTTTGTTTCGTGACAGGTGTTAATCAGGAGCCTGTCTTGGGAGATGAACCTTGTGCTGTCTCTGCATGCCAGGAGATTTTTTTTTTTCAATTTTGCTGTTTGTGTCTCTGCTTGAACACTGATGGTTTAGATAATAAACGATTTGGTATCTGACCCTAGTGACCTCTTTCTGTCAGATGTCATAGATGAATTCCCAATCCAGTCATGAAAAGCTGAGATTCCATAACCTTCTAGAAGCATCTTTCCCATCCCCGCCTGAATCCAGAATGCCAGTTCCCTCCCTGGCATTCTCTAAGTATTTGTTGAGTGAGTGAATGAATGAATGAATGAATGATGGAGAGGCTGACTGAAACCCTGAAGCTCCTCCAGGGAGTAGCATCAGTGTGTGACCCTCCACCAACTTCTTTCTCATTCTTTCCTCTCTCCAGCTCCTGTATGAGGAGTGGGCAAGCTATGGGGTCTTCTACAAATACCAGCCCATCGACCTGGTCAGGTGAGTGGAGGCACCTGGCCTCTTAGGAGGTGTCTGTGTGAAGCGAGACTCAAGGCCGTGTCCGGATGGTAAAGTCCCTGGGCATGTCAACTGCTCCAGATATCCAGCCACCTGGGAACCTGTTTGTCCTTGAAGGCTGAGTGGGCCATTGGGTCTCCAGGAAGCCAGACAGCTCAGGCGGGGTTGGTGATGCGGCCTAGTCATGTCTACTGGACTACCGGCATTGGCCACTCCCACTGCCTCTCCTTGAATCCTCCTCAGTGTGGCCAGCAGGACATCTGCTGAGATCACCTGCTTTGGGGTGTGGAAGGGAAGAAGTATCTGCCTCAATGTGTGAGAATTTGTAACCAGGTCTGAGGGAACCCGCAGGACAGTCTGGGAGGCTGGCAGGATGGTCAGCCAGCGGGGCTTCAAGTCCTGTGGGAGCTTGTAGATGAGGTGTGAATGGTGACAATACATGTCAGCCCAGGAGGGCCAGCAGACTCTTGCTTAGTTTACTTGGTGCCTCTGACCAAGTTTCATTTGTTGCTTATACTGAATGGAGTTTAGGGTGGAACCCATGGCCATGGGGACACACCTGGACCACCAGTGAAGGCTTCACAAACAGAAGTGAACCCTTGCCCGGGGCACAGAGGAGAGGCAGAGTCAAACCTGGTGACACACACATGTAATCCCGATATTTGGGAGGCTGAGGCAGGAAGATCAGGATTTTAAGGTCAACCTGGGCTGTATAGTGAGCCAAAGCCAGCCTGAGCCAAAGAGAAAAACCCAGCCTCTGAAAGACAGGGGAGGCTGGAGATTCAGCCCAGCTGGTAGAGTGCTTGCCTAGCATGCCTATAGACCTAGATCCAATCCTCAGCAGAGAGTAAGCCAGGCATGGCAATGCACACCTGTAATCCCAGTGCTTGGAAGATGAAAAAAGGAGAATCACAAGTTCAAGGTCATCCTCAACTGTATATTGAGCTAGAGGCCAGCCTGGACTATGAGAGACGGGGGTGGGGGTGGGGGGGTAGAAGGAGAGAATATATGACTATTTTAGGGCCAGTTCAGTGGTAGAGCACTTGCAGTAAGTAGGAGTGTATATAAAGGAAGGAGAGCACCCCAAACCTGATGAGGTGTCCTAGAGCCTCACTTTCCAACTCTCAGGCAGGAGATTCAGTGGTCCAATTGGAGTTGTTCATTGCCAGGGGGACATAATATGTCCCCGTGGTCTAGAGTGTGAGTGCATCCCTTTGTTTCTCGGCATAGGAAATACTTTGGTGAAAAGGTCGGCCTGTACTTTGCCTGGCTTGGCGCCTACACCCAGATGCTCATCCCTGCCTCGATCGTGGGTGTCATTGTCTTCCTCTACGGATGTGCCACTGTGGACGAAAACATTCCCAGGTAGGCACCAACCCTGCGTTCTATGGGAGACATGATGCTGAGGGACATCCATGTTCTGAGACCACACAGAAGATCTGAGCCCCCACCCCAATGACCAGCTGCAGGACCTTCTCAGCACTGTGCCTCTGCTGTAGTCTATGGACTGGAGCATCGTCACTGCTTCTGATCAGTAGAGAACCCTGTGTCTGTCAGCTGGGGAGGAGGTGGGGTCTTGTCAGACCAGAAAGACCATATCTGGCCAATTTTGCCTCTGTGATGTTTTATTTTAATTTTATGTGTATGCGTGTATTATCTGAATATGTGTGTGTGTGTGTGTGTGTGTGTGTGTGTGTGTGTGTGTGTACTGTGTGTGTAGTACCCACAGAGGCCAGAAGAGGGCAACAGAGCCTCCTGGAGCTGGAGAAAGATGGTTGTGAACTGCCACATGGGTACTGGAAGATCAGCCAGTGTTCTTAACCACTGAGCCATCTCTCCAGTCCCTTCCAAGATGTTTTAATATGTGGATAAGACAACTGCTATTCCTTTCCCCCAAATTCCCTCCCAGGTTCCCTCAGTCTCAAACTGGAGAAAGCCTGTCCCTGTGTCCACATGAATAATACAATACATGGATAATATAGTACAATAATAATACATGGATAATATCCTGGTTTTATGATGCCAGGATAATGCAATGCATGCTGGGATTTACTGAGAGGATGGACAAAAATGGCTGGTTATCAGCTGCCGGAGCTCAAAGCTTGTGAGAAGCTGGAAGTGGAATAGGGATGTCCCCTGCGATGTCCCTGTGTAGAAAGGGTTCTGCCGGCTCAGGATGTGGACTCCCAAGAGAGGGCACCAAGTTTTTTTACCCTGGCAGCTCAGTCTCCTTAAGTCACATGGTCAGAAAGGCAAACAGTAATCATCTGGCGGCAGAGACAAAGCCAATGCCCAGGCCTGTCCGGCCCTGGCCTCTGCCCCAGTTGATATTGCACAGCAGCCAGAGGCACAAAAGTCCCCCCTGGAGTCCATCAGGCCAGGCTGAGGTCTCAGGGAAGTGGTGGCCAGTGACTCTGTACTACCTCTCCTCTCTGAGTACTGGACCTTCAGGCTGTGTTTCTTGATTTTGGCTGAGTTTAAGGCCCCCAGAAAAAGGGCTTTTGTCTAGCTGCTGGCATTTGTATTGGAAGCTGAGGCTAGCGTGCGGGGGTGGAGGTGGGGCAGGAGGGTACAACACCACTCAGACAAGCCATAAGACTCATAGGCAGGCAGGCAGGCGGGTGGAACTGTGCCATGGCATACCGTGTGCCTGAGGCCACTCCTCGGGCCCTCGGGCCTCCCCCAGTCTTGGGCCAAATAGACAGCATGACCCTAAGATGCATACTGATATATCAGGAATGGCCTTCCACCCACCAGTTCCTAGGGAGAGGGCACTCAGACCAGACCAGTCACAACTGGAGGCTTGCCTGTTCATCTATCTCAATGAGAGGAGATGGGCACTGAAGGACCAGTTCCTGGGCATCTGGTGACCCTGTGCTAATTTAAGGCCCCAGGTAGATGACCATAGCAGTGGCCACATTGGGACTGAGGTGCACCCTTAAAAGAGCCGTACACATGCTAGTCCTCTGGCCTCACCGTCCCAGCAATCCAACAGCGTTGTGCCCCTGGGAAACTGAGGCAGCAGAACTTGGCACCCTTCCCAAGACTGCATGGTCACACACGCCAGAGCTGAGACTTCAGAGCCTCAGGCTCCAGAGCACATGGCTCTTCTCTCCGGGGTGCCCACCCCTCTCCTACACATGCGTGTGTACATCACCTCTCCCCAGGTCCTCCAGAACCACTGTCTTGGTTACAGTTAGCCTGTCTTCATCTTTGCATCTGTGGTGAGTGACCAGCACCCTTGATGCATACGAAGACCATGGAGCTGGTGTCCTCTGCCTTGGGCACAGAGGAAGGTCCCTGAGAGCCAGCACAAGTATATATACCAGTTCATGTGGATCCAGAAATCTGAAGAAGAAGAAAAAAAAAAAGGCAAAAATACCCACTTCAGCTTTCTCCCGGATAGCCATCTGACCCCTGGGAATGAGTTCTCCAGCCTGTTCATCTATTTATAGATGAGGGTCAGGTCCAAGTTGGAAGGAAGGAGAGAGTTCAGGACAGCTGTGGCTAGAGGGCAGTATTCCTGCCCCTCTCCTCATTTTCCAGAAATGTTGAGCCTGAAGCTAGAGGTCTTGACCATGGTCACAGAGCTCAGGACTGTAAAGAATACAGCCTAGAAGCCTGACCTCAGCTGGGGACTGTGACCCTGGGAGCCATTCCAAGCACAGGGCTCTTATTCAGAGACTGAGGTTTAAGTCCCACCTTGCTGTGAGGCCCTAAGGAATTTAGTTTTCTTCTCTGAGCTCCTGCTCCACCTATGAAGGTGGGACTGTAGTGTGGTAGCCCCCAGGTCAGGGAACACCACACAGGGTAGTGATGAGGCTCCTCCTCTTCTGTTGATGGCTTGTAAATTTCAGGATGTGTTAGCATGAGTAGGGGAGGGCAGGGCGCTCTGGGCTCAAAGCTCCTCACATTGTCTCAGAACCCAGCTGAGCCTGTGTGCGCCACTGACCAGGCCCTGCTGCCCCTGAAGCTTCCTCTGTTTCTTGAGTGAGCCCCTGGGGGTGCCTGGGGACCTGGAAGCTTGGGGGTGTGTTCCTTTGAGACTACCCACCCACAGAGAGGAGTCCTGAGCACCCTTTCTCCACCTTTTTAGCTGCCCCCGTATGCCCTGTAAGGGTCATGGCACGATGCCCAGTGCTACCAGAGAGTCACCCAGCATGGGTCTGGCCACAGTGAGGGCCTCCTGGCTGCAGTTCACTCCATCCCTCCCTTGGGCTTCCAAGCCTGACCGAACAAAGAGCTAGCCTCCATGCATGTAGCACAGCTTTGATAGGTCCTGGGGACAGTAGGAAGGTTGGCTGGGGATCCTGGGCTATAAAGGTGTCAGGAGTGTTGACCTCAGGTGTTACCATCCAAGGCTCACCCCAGAGGGGACACTCCAATGCCTCTTTCTGCCTCAAGAAGAATATGGACACGAGCAGGTATTTTTAGAATGGGCTACATCAGGGTTCTATTAAAGGTGAAGATCCAGGGCCTTTCCCCCAAACCACGAGGAAAGCTTAAGTCGGACAGCATCAGGGACTTGAAGGGAGCCTGAGGCCCTGAGACTCATGGTTAGGCATGGGTCATATGCCTGTGAAGCTTGTGGCAGGGAGTGGAGACAGAGTGGCCACAGCTAGCCAACAGGCCTTGACTGTGACTACCAGGGCCACCCTCCATGGCCTCTGGGAAAGAGACTGGAACCTGAGGATTTGAGGCCACTTGGGAACCTGAGGCCACCTCTGTCTTGTAGCATGGAGATGTGTGACCAGAGACACAATATCACCATGTGTCCCCTGTGTGACAAGACCTGCAGCTACTGGAAGATGAGCTCAGCCTGTGCCACGGCCCGTGCCAGTCACCTCTTTGACAACCCGGCCACGGTCTTCTTCTCTGTGTTTATGGCCCTCTGGGGTAAGTGGATCCTTCCATTTAGACCACCCACATGGCAGGGACAGGAGCACTCTCTTCTGACACTGAGTGTGATGGTCCACAGAGTCTGTATACTGAGTGTGAAGGTGGGTCCCATAGTGTGCCTGATGACCACAGCTCTGCACTATGTCCAGGATGAGCACAGCTCTTCTGACCTGGCCGAAAGATGTCAGTGTAGCCCAGGCTCTGAGAAACCTTGCATGTGGATTGTCACCCAGAGAGGGTCACGAGTTGTTTGAGGTCACCCAGCTCTGAGCAGCAATGGCCAAATTAAATCGACAATCCTCAAGCCTGAGCCTAATCAGAGGCGGAGACAACAGGCCGTTCCCCACAGAGACTCTAATCTCAGCCACCACAGTCTGGGGCCCAGACTCCAGCTTTGGAGACAAGCTAGGCTGGGAAGTGTGGCTGTTGTGTGTCTACAGATGATAATGATACAATTATGGTGATGATGATGATGATGATGATGATGATGATGATGATGATGACGATGATGATGGGGTGTGTGTGTGTGTGTGTGTGTGTGTGTGTGCGCACGCGTGTGTGTGGAGGTCAGAGGTCAAGCTCACGTATTGATCTCCAGGAGCTGTCCACTGTCTTTGTTTAATGTTTTTATTGCATTTTATCTGTTATTTATTTATTTATTTTGTATGCATGTAGAGGATTACACGTGAGCCTCGGCATATGTGTGGCGGTCAGAGGACAATATTCAGGAGTTGGTTCTCTCCTTCCACCATGTGGGTCCCAAGGGTCACTCGGATTGTCAGGTTTGGTGGCAGGTGTCTTTGTCCACTGAGCCTTCTCACTAGCCCCACTTTGTGTTTTTGGAGACAGTATCTCTTCCTGACCTGGAACTCAGCAAATAATGCTGGACGAGCTGCCAGGGAACTCCAGGGAACCGTCTTATCCCTACCTCCCCAGCACTGGGATTACAAGTGCGTGCCACAACACCCAGCTTTTACATAGGTTGTCGGGGTTGAATTCGGGTCCTCATGCTTTACAGCAAAATCTTTACCCCAGAGCCAGCTCCCCAGCCCTCCATAGATGATTTTGACAGCAAATGAGACAAGTCCCTTCTTTGCAAGCAGGACTTTCCACAGGCTTGCCAGCAGGGGATACAGGATTCACACAGGGGCAGCTCTGATTCCCACCCTGGCTGCAGGTTCTGAGCATGCACCTCCAGGGCTCCCAGCTGGTAGGAAAGGACATGGGGAATGAAGGATCTGGTGACCTGAGGAAGGTAATACAAGAGGGCTGCCTGGAAGAGGTGGAAGGCTCTGGAGCTGGCACTTGAGTCAGAAAGGCCCCTGAGTCAGTCTCACCTGGATGACTGGTTGCAGGGCAGGAACAAGGGTCAGGACAGCCTTGGACTCTCTTGGCTGTGCCCAGTGGGAATGTGGGAAGCCATCATAGAGCAAGAGGCTGATGGCCTGTGGTAATTCTGGGTTCCTTCCCCGTCTATGCGGCCTTGGCCTGTGATGATCAGACAAACACCTCACTGACAGGGAAAAGCTGTTAAAGGTGAAGCGGAACCTCCTGTCCCCCTGGATCGCAGACAGCCCACCTCCCCTCTGCTGGCAGGTCCCAGTCTGAGGGTTTTCCCTTGGTGCTGATGCCCTGCAGCAGCAGCCCAGGGTTGGACTGACCTACGTGGTTGGGAGGCAGGTGTGCCTGCAGCAGTGCTGAGATACACAGCGGGTGAGAGTCAGCGTGGAGGGCAGGTTACTCCGCGCTGCCTCTTCAGCCCCTGAGTGGCCCAGTGTGTTTACACCCCTAGGGACTTTACTCTGACTCCAGGCTCCAAGTTCAGCTCCCCATCTATCTGTAAGCCGGGCCTATGATGAGAGGAGGTGGGCCATGGGCACAGTCTCAGCCCGTGTTCCACAAAGAGCCAGCCTTCTGTAAATGGTTGCTGCTACTGATGAACACATGGGAGTATTGTGGGGAATTAAAGAAAATGCCCAGAGTGGAGCTTGGGAAATGGCTCATTAGGTAAGAGTTCTTGCTGTGCAAGCATGAGGATCTGAGTTCAAATCCCCAGAATCTCTGTTTAAAAAAAAAAAAAAATGGGTGTGACTGACTGTGTGTGTATATGTGTGCCTGCAACTTCAGAACTTTGGGGGCATTGACAGGATGACCACTGGGGCTTTGGGCCTGTCAGAGTCTCTTAAAAGGCTTATCAGTCAGTGTTTAAGGGGTGCTGCCAAGTATTCATCATCTCAGAAACCACAGGAAGCAAGCCCAGATGTGTTCAACGCTCTTAAGTCTTAACAACCAGGATTCCAAGGAAACAGTATGTGCAAAGGCCCTGGGGGTGGGGTGCAGGGCACTGAAAGAGCCTGCTGCTGCAGGAAATGGGTGGGAGCATGTCAGGGGATCTTAGAGAGACCAGCAGGGACCTGCTCTAAAGAACGTCATGTTCTTGTTAGGAGGACTCAGAAGCCAGCACTCTGGGTCACCATGTCATGGATGTTTTCCTGTCTTACACTTGAATCAGAGGCCATAAGTGGCAGAGAAAGTTCTGCAGGGATTGGTCAGGAGGGACTCAGCTGCAGTGGAGGACAGTGGCTAGGTGTCACATTCACATGGTACACTGCTGCCCACCTTGGGAGGAGCTGCCCTGTGGCTGGCTGTGTGTGTGACAATGAAGTCCCTTCCTGGAGAATTCTAGGAAGGAAGGTGGAAGGGGGACCTCTGGAGCCTCAGCCCCCCTCCAAGTTCAAGTGGCAGCCCCTAGGGTGAGAACTTCTCTAGCAGGAGAGACGCCTCCCCTGGAGAGGAGGTGTTTGCGTGACCCCACACTTCATTTGAGCTTAATCCTTTCTGAGATCTCGGGAGACAGCAGCTTGGCTGCAGCCCAGAGATGGAAACCACAGCCTCCGTGAGCAGACCCTGAATTTGTTTATTTGTTTGCGTTTTGGTGCGTGGGCTAGAGCTGGAACTGGTGCCTCTTGCAGCCAGCTTCATAAGGGTTATGCATAGGATCTGACCACTGAGCTGTGCCCCAGGCCTAAAGGCTCTTAAAGGGTCCTCACCCAAGTTCCACCCACATGGCCTTACCTTGAGGGTGGAAAGTATCCACTCACAGTGGATGAAGTCCTGTCACGAGTAGCCTGTGACACACCCACTACCATGGACTCTCCCGTGTATACAGAGCCATCCATCCTATACCTGTGCAAATCTGTGGCGCCTACTCTGTGTCACGTTCAGAGAAGGCGGGGCCTGGTGTCTTTTTTCTTTTCTCTTCTTTCTTTTGATTTTTTTTTTTTTCAAATACAGAATTTCACATTGGCCTCGGACCTGCTGTATAGCCAATGATGACCTTGAACTCCTAATCCTTTTGCCTCTGCTTCCTGTGTGTTAGGATCAGGGTTGTGTGCCATCATGGCCATACAGACTGCATATTTTGGCCACTGTCTATCTCTCTGACACCATCTCTCTGATACTGCCCCTCATTCCTGCCCCCTTACTGCTGCCCCAGGCTGGAGCACACCCTGCTCGCCTAGGGCAGCCCTGCGGTGACACCCCCTCCCCCAAATCCCCAGCACACACATAGAGCACAGTGCCAGATTAGTCACTTTGGGCCAGCTTAGCTCACTGGCCTGGTGGCATACATAGCAGCTCGGGGGGTTCATCCCGGCTGCCCCCTAACAACTGTGTGACAATAGGAAGAGTGTGTGTGTGTGTGTGTGTGTGTGTGTGTGTGTGTGTGTGTGTGTGTAATCTCTAATGAGGGTTCTGAAGCACAGAAAGGTTAAATGATTTGCTGGAGATCACACAGTCTAAGAGATTGATGACAGCTCCGCTGCCTGCCTGTCTGTCTGTCTGCCTGTCTGACTGTCTGACTGTCTGACTGTCTACCTCTAAGGTCCAAGTAAGGGCTCTGTTTGTAACTGGATACTTAAATGCTCTCCTAGCCCCTGCAAGGTGCCCACTTGGGAAAGCAGATGTGTGTCCTAAGCCGGTAATGAGGACACACAGGCAGGAGTTGCCCAGCATGTATTCTTCTCATTAAATGCATGTATGTATGTGGTGGGGCAGCCAGTGAACATCTACTTTTCCCAGAACTGTCAGGTCCAGAGCCTGGGCCCAGGTGGCCCTAACTAGTCAGGCTCAGCCACTGTCCTCAACAAGTCAATTAAACAGTAAGTAACAGTGAAAAGCAGACAGAGGCGTCATTCAGTGCTGCCACATTGGGAAGATGGACAAAGAGGTCTACAGACTCCCAAGTCTGTCTTCAGGGTCCAGACATGAGGTTCAGGCTTAAACAGAGGGCAGGAGGTTTGCATTCCTAAGCAGTCCTGGTCAAGGTGTGGTCCTGCCCGTCACTGACCCATCACTATCACCTCCAGTCTCTCCTGCAAGATGGTCTGACAAGTTCTCAGAACTCTGTGAGATCTCTGTGGGAGACAAGCTCCCCCTCTGGCTGGCACCAGGCTTCAGCCTTTCCCTTCCCCAGCGTGAGACTCCTGGGAAAATAACAGTGCCTTGGAGTCCATTGTTTGAACAGTCTGATGGCCGAAGGGAGGGGCACATGAGTCTCCTCAGGATTTCTTTGCTCCAGCCAGAATGGTGAGAGTTTGTCAGCCTCTTCTCTGAGACCCTGTTACTCTGCACCTTCAAAGCACTGCCAGGCTTGAGGAAGAACAGCCAGGAGCTTCCATTCTCCTGAGGCTGGGGTCTCACCAGCATGCCTCCATTGTGTGCCTGTCCATCAAGTAAAGAAGCAAGGACTGGCTCATTCCACACCTTCCCACTTGAGAGAAAGGAAAAAGAGAGAGAAAAGCCAACCCCCTCCAGTGAGGCCTTCCTTCAGATAAAGGAAGCTTATGTCGAAAGGAAAGAAGCAAGAAGGGGGCTGCAGAAGAGAGCTGTGGGAGGCAGTGGAAATCGTAGGAAAACCCATCCCAGGCCCTTTGCACAGTGAGCTGTCAAGGGCCATTAGGAGATCTCAAATCCCTCATCAATTACCCGTTCATTACCCTCTGAAGGATTAGTTCTCCCCAAATCCCTCCCTCCATTGAGGCCTTTTCCTGCATTCCAGCTGTTCCTAGCTCCACACAATGGCAGGCCTGCGGGACTGTTCCCGCTGGCTGCAGTAAGGAGTGGGGCTCAGTGTCCCCCCAGAACTGCTGTTTTCATCTTTAAAACTGCTTTTTAATCTTTGCCTCAGTGGCGTGGGCTCAGCAATCCCGGCTTCCGACGGCTCCTGCCTGCGATGTCTGACATCTTAAAGCTTGGAATGAAATGTCACGTTGAGCAACTTTGAGCCCATTTAGCTGCTTGCTGCCATCAATTTTCTGACATTATAGAATAATCACGGGTCTTAATCGTCTGTCAGTTTCACACAGAACAAAGGACGGCGATTTCTGCCCAGTGGCAGGGGCTGGAGGGAGTGCTGAATGACATATCAGATTTGAGCCTGAGATTTGATGATGTTGTCCCAGACTGGACCCCATCACCTCAAGCTGGAAGGGGACATTTGAAGAGTTATACTGTGACTGTCTGCTGAGATCAAAAGGACAGTGGTGGGTCATGAGCTGAACTTTTTATTGAGTAGGTAAGGTCCCAGTGACCCAGGTAAAAATGCAGGGTTTCCATTGTCTGCACTGGAGGTTCAGCATGGGGAGTCCCCGGACTCTTCAGCTCCCTGAGAACCCAGCTCTGAGCCATAACTGGGCAAGTATCTCCCCTGCTGGGAATAGCAGTACCATAGGGGACACTCTAGGGAGCACACACCATTTCCTTGCATGGCCTGAAGGCTGGACATCCCGGATCCAGGTCCTGTGGGGATGCTAGGTCCTGGTACATAGATGCTCCTTTCTCACTGTGTCCTCACACAATAAGGAACCCCTCAATAAGGGTGCTAATCCTACCCTCAAGGGTCCCAGTGGCCCCACTTCCCACACCATCACTTTGGGGACTTTGGGGAAGAGAATCTCAACATGGAAATTTAGGATTTGCACAAACGTTCCATGAACAGAAGTCCATCAAGGAGCTAATGCACGAATGATGAAATACAACACATGCCATCACAGGATGGCACTCCACGGTATTTAAAAAAAAATTTTTTTTAAAGGCTGGTAATAGGGAGGTGGCCGGGTCGGCAAGAGCACTTGTACAAACTTGAGAACCTGAGTTCTAATCCCAAGAACTCAAGTAAAGATTTGCCATAAACGTTCTAGATGTTTCCATGTTTGGGACCACACAGAACAATGACAACATTTCAGTCCCTGACCTTTGTTGTGATGATTGATACAGGCAGTGTCCTTCCAAGTAGCTGGAAGGTAAGAGCAGGCCCCACCTGCGGACTGCTCGGAACTCACAGAGCTCCACAGGAAGCACACTCAGCCCTTCTCCAGCACAGGAGACTGAAGCTGGTAGAGGCCACTCATGTGTTGAGCTCATGCCCAGATCTGATCCAGGCAGGTCCAGAGACTCGCTCACCACCCAGTGCAGGATCCTCCAAGGAAAGACAATTGTGTAACACACTGCAGCCAAAACAAATGCTTAAGGAAGCAGGATTGTGACTTGGTGCTGTTCGGGCCCTGACCTGGATCCCCCTCACTGTCTGTCCTGTGCTGTCCCAGCCTGTGCACTCCAAGCCAGGGTGGTGATCTTGCTATTTCAGATTCCACGGCTCACCTCTATGTGGATGGAGAAACCTTCCTCTCCACGAGCCATGTTGACACCACAAGATCAGCGTACAGGTCTCTCCATTTATTGAGAAGACCTGGGTGCACCTGTGCCTCAGTTTGTGTCTATAAATTGGGGTGTGTTAGCCCAGCTTCAGTGGCCCTGGGGATTAGGTAGATGGAGGTCCATGTGAGAAGATGCTGTGTGCCTCAACTGTTATATGATGTGTGATGTCAACACTAGGGAAAGCATCTATCAGGATTCACGGTGGAGAATGGACCACAGGAGTATCCTGAGAAGTGAGTGGTCGGCTTCCTTCTGTCCCTTGCTCAGCCCACATGGAGGGCCTTTTTCTCCATTGACCTGATGCCCAGCACTGAGGTCTGACCCTGCCTGTCTGAGGCTTCTTGATCCCCTCCTGCAGCCTCATCTAAGCATAGTCTCACCCTCTGCTCCATCTTGGCACAGTGCCCAGACCCCAGCTGGTGTGCGCCATGGGCCTGTGGCCAATCACAGAATGTCCAGCTCCAGCCTCCTAGTGCCAGCGCTGACCTCTGGCTCATAAGAAACAGGCAATTCCAATTTTCATATTAAATGTTTATTTCTCTGCACAGTTGAGGGTTGTTGAGTCCTAGTCAGCCTGGATCCCAGCAGGTTAGAGCCCTCATACCTCTCTTCAGACAAGCAAAGAGTGTTCCAGAGCCAGCTGCTGAGCGCTGTGACCTTAGGCAAATTATTTAACCTCTCTGTTTCCTTGTGCAAAAAAGGACGTGCTCAGTTGGTATGATGGTGCACACCTTTAATCCCACAGCACTGGGGAGGCAAAGGCAGGAGGAACTCTGAGTTCAAGGCCAGCCTGGTCTACATAAGTGAGTTCCAGGCCCACTAGAGCTGCATAGAGACCCTGTCTAAAAAGAAAGAAAAAGAAAAGCTCAAATACTTGGACATATAAAATACGACTATGCTTGATTTTCCCTTAAGGAAATCTAGTGTCTGTCAGCATTATTCGGGTATAGTAACAGACTTACGAGTGAGCCAGGATCAATGCAGAAGTCTCTTCTGAGCTTGCCCTTGGACACAGCGTGGCTCCTCCCAAGCCTCGGTGGCCTGGTTTCTCTTATGGAACCATTCCTTCTGTTTCTGATGCTAGTGGACATGAGGTTACCCCACCTCCACAGCCGTGTGCCACTCTACTGCCTGTCATTGACTGCAGCTGTCAGGCCCCGGAGCTGGGTGTGGAGACTAGAGGTGGTAGGGAGGAGCCCAGCCATCTCAGACTGCCTGAGGTCTGAGTGTGTTGTAAGGGAGATAAAGGCCATGCATGACATCAGCTATAAGGGACAGGGACTTCAGGGGCAGGTGGAGATGTGCCTAGCCCTGGCTTCTGCCATGGTGCCGTGTCCCAGGATAGAGGCATCTTTCTTCTGGGGCCTGAGTCCTTCCATGGACTCTCTAAGTAAGGCCCCCATCTTCCATAATGTCCTTATGGGCAGGGAAGGGTTTTACAGATCCCTTCTAGGGTCCTGAAGGGTGTTTGGGTGTGTTGACTTAGATGTCTCCTCAGCTCAGAGCACTGAGGTTGCCTAGCCTCTCAGCCATCACGTCTCTGTGCTGAGGGCATCCACAGTCCTGACTTCCGGATATCAGAATCAAATGATACAAGAATGTTGACTGTAATCAGTCATCCACTCACTTGTCATGGAACACCAGTCCTGTTCCTGACTCTTCAGGCTCTGTACATACTCTCTAGCCCTCCTCTGCTCCCGGCCTCCTGGTGACAGCGCCTCCCTCTTCTTAGCCTCCATTCCTGTGCTTGAACTTCTCATCGTGGCCTCTTGATCCCACCATGTGACTAAAAATGACAGTTTCACCCCCCCTTATGTCTGACTAGGACATAATGGATAGTGTGTCCTAGTGCATGTACCAAGCACGTACCCACCCATCATCCACTCATGCATGCTGTGCCTCTTAGCTGCCCTGAACAGCACTGCCCTTTGCATGGATGCAGACATCGACCCTCGGGTCTGCTGGCACTGCCCTTGGATGGGCACCCAGGAGCAGGATAGCTGATGGTGGCCTCAGCCCTGGGTTTCTGAGGTCTCTTGTGCTGCTTTGAACAGTGGCTGGGACTGTGTACTCCTCTCCCACCAGACATAAGCAAACACTCCCCTTTCTTTGTGACCTGACTGGCATTTTAGCATTTGTCTTTTTTTTTTTTTTTTTTTTTTGCCTTTTGGTAGCATTTGTTCTGACTGTGATGGGGGAGGATTTTGTTTTGGGTTTATTTATCTTTTGTTTGAGTTATTGTGGTTGTGGTTTTTGGTCCCCTTGGTGAGAGCAAGGCTGAGCCCTTCCATAAACCTGGTGCTCCCTTGCATGTCTCCTTTTGAGAATTATCTTCACCCCATCTGCCCACTTGGTTTGGGTTTCTTTTGAATGGATGGATTGATTTGTATGTATGTGCTATGTGTTGTGTGCGTTTATGTGTACTATGTACATGTGTGAGCCCTTGGAGCAGAAGAGGGCATCAGACTCTCTCCTGAAACTGGAGGTACAGATGGCTGTGAGGTGTCATGTGGGTGCCGGCAACTGAACCCAGGTCCTCTGTGAGAGCAGAAAGTGCTCTCAACCACTGAGCCACCCTTCCAGTTCCCAGGTTTTGTGTCTTTTGTTTTCTTTATTTGAAACAAGAACTTCCACTGAAGCCCAGGTTGTCCTAAAAGTCATGGGGAGTCTCCAGCCTCGTCCTTGCACATACTGGAATGACAGACATGAGTCACCATGCCTGTTCACCGCCTTTGAGCTCACTAGCCCAGGCTGGCTTCAAACTCACTGTACAGACGAGGATGACCTTAAACTCCCGAACCCCCTGCCTCTGCCTCCGAGTGCTGGGATTGCAGGAGTGAGGTGCTGTACCCAGTTTGTACAGTGCTGGGGACTGAATCCAGCCTCTCGAATGCTGGGCAAGCTCTTTGCCAGCTGAGCTACATTCCCAGTCCATAATTTGCCCATTTTTAATCAGCGTTTTTCTTGTGAAGCCATCTGAATTCATTTCAGATGAACAGCCTGCAGCCTGTACGGACGACATTCTATCAGCTGTCTCTTCACTCCGTTGTTTCTTTAGCTGTGTGGAAACTCTTCCATGGGATGTGCCCCCCCACCCCCTCCCACACACACTTGTCTGCTGCTGTTGTTTTTCTTGAAGTGACTTTTAAATTCTTGCCTTCTAGTCCTTAAAACTCCTTGCTCAGAGAATATCCAAGCAGGTCTTTGAATAGCGTCCCCTCCCTGAGCCTCTCTCGTCCTCAGGTACTGCATTTCCCAGGTTCCTTTGCATTCCCACTTCCTAGAAGGCTCAGTTTTGAATCTTGTCTAGAAGTAGAATTTAGTTTATTTTTATTTTGTGTATATGAGTTTTTTGCCTGCATATATATCTGTGAACCACATGTATGTCTGGTAACACCAGAGACCAAAAGAATGCATCAAGCCCCTTGGAACTGTGTTACAGATGGTTGTGAGCTGCTATGTAGACACTGGGAACTGAACCTGGGTCCTCTGCAAGAGCAGCCAGTGCCCTTAACTTCTGAGCTGTCATTCCAGCATGGCTTGAAGTAGTAAGAAAGAGTATTAGGATGCTTCTCTCTTCTCCCTTTCTCCTCACAGCAGTGACAGTGGCCGTGTCCTCACGGCTCTGACTTCCACCAGGAAGCCCCCATCAGGATTCCCATCTGGGATGTCTTATTTCTATCTTGATACCCCCACTTACCAGATAAGCAGTTTGTGGCCTGTGAGCCTCAGTTTCCTCTTCTGTAAAATAGTGGGATATCAACACTGGCCGATAACTGCAGGGTTTCCCAGAGGCACACACTTCGCATGGCGGTGCTTGGCACCGCATCTTGCATGTGGTAGCCTGAGAATGTCCAGCTCTGATGACCTTGTGACTGCGGTCCAGCCCCTTGCCTCTGCTGACTTTCTGAGGCAGTGTTCACAGCAGACATCAGCTGTCGTGTCTGTCTTTACAAGTTGTGTGCTCATAAAATCACCTGTTCATCACTGAACGCTGGAGAGCCCGTCTGGGTCAGGCACCTGCCGAGAACTGTGGACAGAGGAGCTGGGCCCTCTTCCTGCCCCCAGATACCTAGAAAGTCCCCACGCATGGACAGGGATTGTTCTGGAGGCAGAAACAGCACAGATACAATTTGGGGTTGGTCCTATATAGTTTGATTCCATACAGCAATGTAATATCTGAGATCGGGTAACTTTATAAAGCAAAGAGGTTCATTTTGACTCATGATACTGGAGGTTAAAGGTCAAGAGCCTACCTCTGGGGATGGCCTTGTTGCTGGCAGCATTGTAGGGCAGTGCAGGGCCTCACTTGGCAAGAGATGGGGAACAGTGTCTTTCCTCTTTCCACAGAGCCACGGGGGCTCATTCACCAGGCTCCATCCTGTGGCCCTATCTGAACTAATTGCCTCCTGAAGGCCCCACCCCTGAACAGCACAGCAGGGTTAGTTTCCATTGTCTTCATAGCTCACAGTGGTGATCAGATTTCAACATTGAGTCTTGGGAGATGTTCCAGCCATATCTGCACCATAGCATTCTGTGAGGGGTCTGCTGATGTGTTTTCTTTTAAGATGTATTTATTTTATATGTATCCGTGTACACCGGAGAGTATGTATGTGTACCACATGGGTGCAGTACTTTTAGAGGCCAGAAGAGGACGTCAGATCTCCTGGAACTGAAGTTACTGGTGCTGGTGACCACCATGTGGGTTTTGGAACTGAACTTGGGTCTTCTGCAAGAGCAGCCAGTGCTCTTAACCACTGAACCATCTCTCCAGCCCTTGGCTGGTGGTTTCTGACACTGGATGGGGGGTGGGGTGGGGAGATGCAGAATGTCATCAGCTTCTCCTGGAGAAGGTGCCACTTGAACATTTGTTCTGTGTGGAATATAACACAGATTTGGGTGCGGTGGTCCACACCTGTGCACTCTGGAAGTAGAAGCAGGAAAATCAGGAGTTCAAGGCCAGCCTTGGATAATGCTCTAGTTTTCTATTTGTTGCTGTGATAAAACACCATGACATAAGCAGTGTAGGGAAGGAAAGGGTCGGTTTGTCTTACAGCTCCAGGTTACAGTCCATCACTGAGGGAAGTCACAGAGACGAGAGCTGGAGATAGCAGTCACAGGTCTCCCACAGTCAGGGGCAGAGAGATCGACTGCAGCTGTGGTGGTGGCTGTGGTGGTGGCTGTGGCAGTGGCTGTGGTGGTGGCTGTGGTGGTGGCTGCTGTCCTGAGGCTTGCTTTCAGCTAGCTTTCTTCACTTGCACAGTTTAAGGCCCAGCCCATGAAATGGTGCCACCCACGTTCAGGGTGGGTTTTTGACAGTCAAGACAATCCCCTACAGAAAGACAAAGTGTCCCCTACAGACATACCCACACACCAATCTGATCTACGCAGTTGCTGGGTTGAGACTCCTTTCTTAAGTGATTCTAGATTGTGACGAAATGACAGGTAAATAAGCCACCACAGCCACACAGCAAGTTCAGTGCCAGCCTCGGGTACGTGAGACCCTGTCTCTAAACAAATAACACAGGACACAGTGGCCACATACAGGGGATGCCTGCAGGGTGGGATGCTAGTGAGCGCCTAGCTAACCTTTACCTCAAAACCTCCCGACGCTCATGCCCCAGGGTCCCTGAAAACAATGAGCAAGATCACCAGAGACCCAGACTCAGGCACTAGCCAGCCCACCCCTCTGCCTTGGCTGAGTGACCTTGGCTGGAGTTTGCACCTGCCTCAGTTTCCTCATCTGCAGAATGGGAAAGCAGTGGCCAGACAGGGTCAAGAAGAGGGCTGAACCCATTCACTTATGTGTCTCTGGCCTTCACCAGCCAGTGGCACGTCACTGTGTTGTCCAGGGTACTCAGTGGCCCTGACTGCCTCCCACCATCCCACAGCTGCCACCTTCATGGAACACTGGAAACGGAAGCAGATGAGACTCAACTACCGCTGGGACCTCACAGGCTTCGAGGAGGAGGAGGTGAGTGGCCATGACTGCCCTCCCCAAGGCCCCCTCTACCACCTCCTCTGGCTCACGTGGATGGCCCAGGTCCTGACTGGCCCTGGATCCCAGGCGCGGCTCCTGTGGCTCCTCCACTCATCACCCTGGTATTCCTCGGTTGCCAGGGCAACTGTTTTCCGTCTGCCAGTGTTTTCTGTCTCCATGTTTCCAAAGACACAACACCCACGAGTGTGGGCTCGGGTGCTGGCCAGGGCTCCCCACACTGACCTCATCACATCTGGGGCTGTGGGGTGTGGGCAGGAAATCACCGCTGTGCACAGGCCGCCTTCCTCTCTGTGCTCCATCCAAACCATCCCCCAGCCTGCAGTCAGGGGAGGTTGGGAAGCGCAGCAGATCCTTTACTAACCGGCTCACCACGAACACAGCAGCAGCGGTGGGGTTCCAAAGAAGGGGCGCTCAGTGGTAGATGGCCCTGCAGTCAGGGAGAATGAGTGTCCCCAGGGTCTCCTGACTGCCATCTCAGCAGGAATTCCCTGTTAGGGTGATTAAGAGGTACTGCCCACACCCCTCCAAGAAGAACAGAGGGGCTGTTCCCTACACGTGCTGAGGCAAGGCCATGGCCTGGTGCAGCATGCCATCTCACACTTTTTACAGCACGGTCTTCAGGACCTGGCCTCCTGAGAGCGGGAGTTGCAGAGCTGAGGCACACCTAGTGGCATGCTTCTCTCTGCTATTCTCTTCTCTTCCCTTTCTTTTCCTTTTCCCTCTCCCTCCCTCCCGCTCACCCCTCTCTCTCTCTCTCTCTCTCTCTCTCTCTCTCTCTCTCTCTCTCTCTCTCTCTCTCTCTCTCTCTGAGGTGGTCACCTGTAGCTCAGGCTGGCCTCCCACTTGCTGCATAGTCAAGGATGACCTTGAGCTCCCGACCCTCCAGGCTCTACCTCTGGAGTGTTGGTATTGCCGGCTGGTATGCGCTGCCACATCTGGTTTATTTAATGCTAGGGATCTAGCCTGTGGCCTTATGCATGCTAGGCAAACACTCTCCCTTCTCAGCCACATCACCAGTGCCCTTCCCATGCTTACTTTTTATAAGTGAGGTCCTTTTCATGTTTTTGATGTGTTCTCTCTCTCTCTCTCTCTCTCTCTCTCTCTCTCTCTCTCTCTCTCTCTCTGTCTCTCTCTCTCTCTCTCTCCCTCCCTCCCTCCCTCCATCCATCCATCCATCCATCTATCTATCGATCTATCTATCTCGCTATCTATCTCTCTCCCACTGAAACTTGAACCCAGGACTTCACCGCACTAGACAAGTGCTGCTACTGAGCCTCAGCTCTGTGCCCTTGAAAGTTTCACATAACTCACACTCTCCTGAGCCCCAGTCTGTAGGTCACTCTTGGCCATGTGCACCTTTCAGAGAGCCCACCATGGTTCCTGCTCCCTGTTGACAGCGGCTGGGCAGTCAGGTCAAGGTTGTAAGCCAGGCCTTTGGGGCTACAGTACTCAACCTCAGCTGATCTGACACCACCATTGCTGTGTGACCTGGGGTGGGGCATATTGGTTAGCATCTCTGTGCCCAGTGCCGTTTCCTGCCCCATAGACACTGAGAAGCAAGCCTCACTTGACCAGACTAGGGAGGTCTCTGCTGAGTCATAGTTGTGCCCAGGCATAGAAATCTTTCCAGAGATTTACTCGAGCTGTAGCTGGGTCTCACCTGCCACCCACCTGTGTGACAGTGTCTGCCCTCTTCCGCAGTGAGTCCATTTCACAAGTGACTGGTATGCTATGCGCAGGGCAGGAGCTCTGGCATGGATGGGCCCTCTCCTTGGTTCTGTTTCCATGTTGACAATTCCAATAGAAGAAACACCAGCTGGGTCTTACTGTCATGGTAGCTTAGAAAACACTTCCAAGATGTCCTGAAAGCAGAAGGGAGCCACTCAGCTCTCTCCACCTTGACCTCTTTGCCCCAAGACCCCTAAGGCTTGATTTCTAAGAGATATCTCTTGGGCCACTGGGCACACAACCCCTGTGGGCCGGAGGAGTCCCCCAAAAGTGAGCTACTCATGCCCTGTGTCTGACCACAGTCCTGGGGGAGTGAATGGCCTCATGTAAGGAGGTTGCTTCTACCCCATACACCCCACCCCGTGGTCTGAACCCCAGGTTGGATGGAAGCAGGAAGGAGCCAGGTTACTTACCATCATTTGTGTGTCTCCATTGAATCTGAGAATTGCGGGGAGCTTGGGAAACTGAGATCTGGGAGCGGCAAACACCCAGACCCCTGTCCTGCTGGACACCGCCATCTTTCTGGCTCTGTGGATAAACAACATCAGTAATGGCTCTTTCTGTTTTTGTCTCTATTCCCTGTTCCCTACAGGAAGCTGTCAAGGTTTGGAATTTTTTTTTGGTCACTCTGCCTTCCTCTAGCCTGTCTCTGGGGAGAGGGACCTTGGCACAAACGCTCCTGTCTTTCCACCAGACATCTCCTCGTGGCTCTCACCTGGGCTCTGCTTTCTCCCAGGCTCACCTAACCTGTTCTTTCCTTCCAGCACCTTCCGCTGACTTGCTCTGGGCTCCCCGAGGCCTGGCACCTCCAGCCTGCCTGCGCTTGCTGCCTCTCCTCCATCTCTTTTGACCCCCGTGGCTACTCCACAGAAAGTTCCAGAGGGTCAGTTCACAGCTGGGTGTTTTATTGCAGCCTGGCACAGCCAAGACCTCCTGCAGGACACAGAAGCCAGACCCTCTGGCCATTTCATTGAGCTGGGGTTCCTAACAGAGGGAGAGTCCTGGGCCCAGATTCAGGGCAAGCACAGGGAGTTTGATGTGGGAAATGTGACAGCCAGCTGTGAACTGGTCCCCAGGGTCCCTGAGGCAAATACATGGACTCACGTGCAAGGTGGTCTCAACACTAACACGTCCTCTCTTGACTTGCTGTTTTTCTCAGGATCACCCCAGAGCAGAGTACGAAGCCAGAGTCTTAGAGAAGTCACTGAGAAAAGAATCCAGAAACAAAGAGGTACAGGCACTGCTATTGACTTCCCACAGTGAGATGCTGGGAGTCTGAGGTGTGACCAGCAAACACTGTGTGTCTGGGTATGACTAGGGGTCAGCAAACACTGCATGTTTGAGGTGTGACCAGGGGTCAGCAAACTCTGTGTCTGGGTATGACTAGGGATCAGCAAGCATTGTGTGTCTGAGGTGTGAACAGGGATCAGCAAACACTGTGTCTGAAGTGTAACCAGGAGTCAGCAAATGCTTTGTGTCTAGATGTGACCATGGGTCAGTAAACATTGTGTGTCTATGTTGTGACTAGGGGTCAGCAAACAATGTGTCTGAGGTATGACCAGGGGTCTGTAAACACTGTGTATCTGAAATGTGACCAGGAGTCAGGTCAGCAAACACTGTGTGTCTATGTTGTGACCATGGGTCAGTAAACACTGTGTGTCTATGTTGTGACCATGGGTCAGTAAACATTTTGTGTCTAGGTATGACTAGGGGTCAGCAAACATTATGTGTCCACGGTTTTAATCAGGGGTCAGCAAACACTATGAGTCTGAGTTGTGACCAGGGGTCAGCAAACAATGTTATTCATCAGGTATGACCAGGAATCAATAAACATTGAACACTTATCAGGTGTGACCAGGAGTCAGAAGAAACTATGTGTTCCCAGGTGTAGACAGGCATCAGCAAACATTGTGTGCTCTCTGCAGACCACGGCAAAGCTCAGATAGTAAATTATTTTATGCTGTGTAAGCCTGCACCACAGATACTCAGCTCTGCCACCGCAGAGTGAACAGCGCTGTTGACAAAAGGTGTGCAAGACTGTGTTCCCATAAAACTTTATTTACAATAAAGGCCAGGGGCCAGGTTGGACCAAAGGGCCAGAACTAGCCCAGCCCTGCTCTAGACTGTCCCCTGATGTATTCCAAGAGTGACCTCAACTTCAGCAAACATGTTGCATAGGATCTGGTTTCTGGGAAGGCCCTGCCCCACCTTGTGAAACCTGTGTTCTGTGCTGAACAATGAATTGGGAGCATTTGTAGACCCAGGTTCCTGAGTGTCTCGTTTCTCTGGGACATAGGAAATAGAGAAAAGATGTGGGTACTGTGATGTGCTTCAGGCCACTGTCTTTTTATAATAAACTGTCCCAAACCTCTTGTTCTGATGGGCAGCTTGTATGTGCGGCGTGCATTCTTGCACACATCTAATTTCCACGTAAGATGGGAGAGGCTGTGGCTCCTCACTGAGGCCAGAGAAGGTCGTCTTGGTGCTGGGCAGTACTAGGCAGTTAGAGGATACTCTTCTAGGCCCATGATTTTCTTAATGCCTTTGTGTCCTCAGCCTCTAGAGTGACTAGGACAAACCCTGGGCTCTTACCTTGTCATTGTGTCTCGGGCACTGAGTTCACGGTACCAAGCACCCTGAGGGTTATGGTTGTCACCATTACATGGAGGTGGGCACAGCAGAGGCTGCAGGCAGGTCAGGTGCAAGGCCCTATTCCCATAACCGGGAAGGACCTCCCAGAACATCCCAAAGGGACTGAGCAGGACTCAAGGGTGCAAAAAGTAATCACAGCCAGGTGTGGTGGTACACACCTTTAATTCCAGTACTCGGGAGGCAGAGGCAAGCTGATCTTTGCCAGTCTGGTCTACATAGTGAGTTCTAGAACAGCCAGGGCTATACACTAAGACCATGTCTCAAAAAGCAGGAAATTATATAAGCAAGCAAGTCACTCTCAGGCGTGTTCAATGTTCTGACACTGAGGCACAACATTGTCGTTTACAGAGCTGAGACAACCTTACAATCAAATTACAAACAAAATAGAAAAAAAAATCACAGTGTTTAAAGTTTACAATTTTATGTTGGGCCCATCCATAGCTGTGGTAGGCCACATGTAGCCCAGGGTTTGGACACACCAGCCAGAAGCCATTTGTCTGAATTACCAGATCAGCTGAGCAGTTCTGTCTGTACACAGCCTGGTGGCCCCCAAGTGAGACCCTACAAGCCTCCATCCTGTCTCCAGGGCACCTCCCCAGATCCAAGCCTGGGTGGAGAGCCTCCCAGAACCATAGGACAGTGGCTCTCTGGTCACACATCTTAGACTGGCATGAACACAGAGAAGTGTCTCACTCATTCATAAGCAGCAGAGGCTTGCACCCGACACACGCCACACCACACCCATCACTTCAGAGAAAGCAGCCGCCTCACTCGGGCTGTCTCAGGCCCAGCTCTTGGATCATGAGAGAGCCACAAAGATGTTAGGAGGGTTGTTTTTGTTTGTTTGGTTTTTGTAGGCGTCCCGGAGGATGGTGGCCCTAAGCCTGTGGGCTTCATATGGCCACTTTCTCTCTCCTATCTCCTGTGGCGCCCAGTGGCTGCTTTGTATTGATTTCCCCCAGTTATGGAGCAAAATTACTTTGTGTGGTTTTTTTTTTAAATATTACGTTTATTTGTATGTGCATGACACAGCACATGTGTGGAGATCAGAAGACAACTTCAGGGAGTCTGTTCTCTCCTTCTCTAAGTGTGGGTCCTGAGACATGGAAATCAGGCCATCAGGCTTGGCCATAAGCACTTTTACTGGCTGAGCCTTCTTGCCAGCCCATGGTTTTGTTTTTAAGACAAGGTCTATGGCCGGGCGGTGGTGGCGCACGCCTTTAATCCCAGCACTCGGGAGGCAGAGCCAGGCAAAAAAGACAAGGTCCATGTAGCCCAGGCTGGCTTCCATCTAGCTATGTAACTAAGGATGACCCTGAATTTCTAATCCTCTTGCCTCCATCTCCAGAGTGCTGGGATTACAGGCATGTGACACCACATGGTGTTTTTTGTTTAGTTTATTTTGTTTTGTTTCGAGACAGGGTTTCTCTATATAGCTCTGGCTGTCCTGGAACTCATTTTGTAGACCAGGCTGGCCTCGAACTCACAGAGATCTGCCTGCCTCTGCCTCCCAAGTGCTAGGATTAAAGGCGTGTTTATGTGTTTATGTGTTTATGTGTAGCCGGGGATCCAGTCTACCAACTGAGCTACAGCCCCAGCCAGCCCCATGAAATTAGTTTATTAAAACAAGATCCATTACCGATCAGCATGCCAGCCTGTACTTCTGGGTGTGTCCTCCTTCCTGTTGTCCCAGGATGGTGGTGGGGACAGATCTATGTTTCTTATGCTCTAAACCATGATACAATGCCAGGGGAGCTATGGGGACTATAGGCTGGGCTCTTTATTCTAGAAACTTCTAGTTCCCCTTGCCTTGACTTTGAATTGAGTCTCTGTTGCATGTTAACCTGTTCCAAATGCCCAGAGCTCTGACCGGCCTCGGCAGATGGTGCTCACAGGGAAAGTGAGCCCTTGCCTAGACCCACATCCCCATCCAAGATCAGCAGTACCCCACCCAGTCCCGCCATCAGTGCTCTCTTTCCCCACCCACCCTCAGAAGCGCCGGGATGGTCCAGAAGAACCGACCAACAAGTGGAAGCAGAGGGTTAGGACAGCCATGGCAGGGGTGAAATTGGTACTTCTCTATTTGGGGGGCAACTTGAGCCTTGACACCATTTGCGGGCCTTCCCGGCCACTGTGTCTGTCCCTGGCCACCTCTGTGGCGTGTTCTTGGAACATGCCCGTCTGTGTTCCTTCCCCACCTCCCACCTGCAGCCTGCCGTGTGTTGCAATGTCTCTGCATGGCTGTCAGGGATCCACAGGGAGTAGATGCAGCTTCGTGTGGGGCTCTGGAGACGTGCTTGTCACGGGTGTCCACGACTGCTTCCTGTCTTCTCGTGAGCGTGCATGCAGACACCGCTGGGATGAGTGGCCTCCCGTGTGACGTCCGTGCCAGCATGCTGGGCTCCAGTGTGTGTTTTTGTCTGTGTAAGCCCCTCCCCGGCACGTTTGAAACTGCCCAGGCTAGTGACCAACTGCTCCCCGAGGTCCCTCCAGGCCAGCCAGCTCAGGGCCCGTGAGAGCCTCTGCGAGCTATGTGACCCCAGGTCAACATGGTCTTACAGTGCTCCGAGGGCTGCCATGCGGTGCTAGCCACTTGTTCCAGCAAGTGCCTGCTCAGGCCCTTGTTCCACCTGCTCAGCCAAAGCGGAAATAGCTATTATGGTCTGGGTGGCAAATGGCCCAACAGCTTAGGGCCTATAGCCCTGGACAGGAGAAGGAATAGAGGCTCAGATGTGGGCAGCTCCCTCTCAGGCCACGCAGTTCTTAGGGAGCAGTGAGCAACGCCACGCCCATGCACGGAGGAGGCCAGCCCCCAAAGGCCATTCCCGTCTCTGTAACTTCGTGACCCTGTCAAGGGGGACTAGGCCCTGTGTGCTTCCCCTTTCACTGGACTGTCATGTTTGCGCAGCACCTTCTAGAGGTTTCTCTGAGTTTTTGAGCATGCTCCTGTCCACCCAGTGGGGTAGTTCCCAGGAAATGACCAGATGGTTTCTTGTTGCAGACAGACAAGGTGAAGCTGACCTGGAGGGACCGCTTCCCAGCCTATTTCACCAACCTTGTCTCCATCATCTTCATGGTAAGTTCTAGAAGGCTGGAGGGGCTGGGAATCAGAGGTGCCCTGCACTCATCTTGGGACAAAGTGGCCCTGACTCCTGGGATAGAGAGGGAGTGGGGGGGACCCCTTCTTTCATCCCTAAGAGGGGACGGGCTGGATTTATGGTGGTCCTGGGGTATGTGATCTGACTCTGATGACATACAGCTTTCACTAAGTGTGGGGAAGTGTGGGGTGGCTCACACTAGGATCTCCTCTGTACCCCTAAAACCAAACTGACAAATCTTAGAGAAGCCAGGAAAGGAAGTTCACCAGATGCTCGGGCACTCTTGTAATCCCAGCACTCAAGAGGCTGAAACAGGAGGATTGCTACAAGTTCAAGGCCAGCCTGGGCTACATAGTGAGGCTGTGTCTCAAAACAAAAATCTAAGAAAAACAATTAAAGAGGAAGAACAGGACAAGTGGCTCTGAGCAGACTCAAATGACCCAGTAAATATCCTATGGCTCTCAGGGAATTCCCATGCCCATTGATGTCACCAGGCCTCTGCCTCAAAGCACCTGTACCTTTCTCAATCTTCATGTGGCCGGGGCCACTTGTAGTCACCTTTTCTAGCCTGGGAGATTTTGACGGGATCCTGGCAGAGCCATTTAGCCTTTCAGCCCCCAAATCCCATCAACCACCTGGGATTTTGGGGAAGCCCCGGGTCATTCACTGAATGACCCATTCCGTCTTCACAGCTAGCGAGGCCCGACCCCACTCAGCTGCTGGTGAGGAAACAGGCCCAAAGGTTGTTCTTTGGAATGCCAGCCAGGAGGGGCAAAACCAGGGGCCTGTTTCTTCATCTGCCCCACAAGCCCCTAGTTCCGTATGAGATGGATAGACAGCCTTGAGCCAAGATGGGTTTCCTGGGCAGGGTGCCCCCCTCTGCTTTACCCACCCCGACCCTATGTACTGTTGCACACCGCTGGGGAACCCCAGCTGTCTTAGAGGATCCAGAAAGAGGCAGCCTCCACAGTGGGGGTCCCTAGTCTGCTTTCCTCTCCCTGGAGAAGCTGGGGTCCTTTGCTTGGGTTCAGTGTGATCAGGTCTTGCTACCCAGGCTGTCCCTGAGCTTCTGAACCTTGGCCTGTCAAGTACTCCAGACACACTCTCAACCTCATTTTGAGGGTGACATGTTCTCTCAGGTGGTGACATACACCCAGAGAATGACACCCCAGCCCTCAGTCAGTGAAGGGCAACACTCAGGAACCACAGCAGCCCCACACAGGCCAGCTGCTCCTAGCAAAAGGACCAGGGAAAGTTAGGAAGAGGGTGGGCGGCCTAGGGCCGAGTGTGCCCAGAGGCACTGGCTTCCCTGGACTTCTTTCTGCTCACTCGTCCTGGTTACAGCATAGCTTCTCTACCTCCAACGTCACTTCTACAGTAAGAAAAAGGGAAGGCTGCGAGCAGGGCACAAGATGGACAGCAGAGGCTGCTTGTCTGTGAAGGGGGCTTCCTCGGAAGACCCTCCCACAATGTATCTGATTGGTCAGGACCCTTTCTTCTGCAGAAAGGCTCAATAAGGAATACATGGTAATCTAGCAGAGGTAGGTGAGTGGAGCCAGGGTAGACAGGCATGGATAAGAAACCAGCTGGCTGTCCTTTGCCAGAGGAGAATCCTGTCACAAGTCCGGCTCACGGGCTAATGGAGATACAGCTTTGTCCCTGACCCCAGAGTTCCATTCAGGCCACAGATGTTGATGTCCCACGTGTGCTGGTCCTGAAGACATTAGTGTGCATGGCTAGCCAGAGGTGCAGGGCACGTGGCTTGTGGCTCCCTTGGAGGAGGGTGGAGGGTTGCCTCTGCTGAGTCACCACAGACCCAGAGCCGTCCCAACCCCTGCATGCTGGCACAAGAGACGTCCTTATGGCTGGGAGGGGCCTCTTGGCAGGCCTGCGGGGTGTTCCGAGGAAAGCCCTCACTCCCTGGCACAGCTCAGGGAGTGGTATCCATGCCTTGTGCTTACGGGGCATAGTTGGGGCTGCAGATGGTTTCCCGGGCAGGGTGTTTCTCTGTTTAGTCAGTAACAGATGTCTGAAAAGGCCTGATTGTGACCCATAGTGTGCAGGGCAAGTCTTCTGAGGAGACCCCAAAGGCCGTGTTCCCTGAGTGGGCAACATAGGGCAGCAGGGGCTGTGCCAGGAACCATGAGGAACCATGCCAGCAAGGACAAGACCTGCCCTACATCCAGGACACAGGGACATAAGGTCCAGAGCCTGTCTGGAGTAGCCAGAACCCACACATAAGTGGCTGAAGCCCAGCTAGGCTCTGCTTTGTGAGCCTCAGACATGCCCACCCTCGCCCAGAGAGCTCTAGGGTGGGGTGTCCACACCCTTGGGCTGGGCAGAGACTGGGTCTTACCCACGGACCTGTGCCAAAAGGAAAAGGAACCCAGACAGACAGACTTGCAGGCGGAACAAACCTGTCACTAGCTTCCCACCCATCTCTCAGGCACCGCCAGTCTGAGTTCCATGGAATTTATTGTAGCCTGAGCTGGCTTTGGCTAGCCTTGGAGTCTGCTGTCATGGAAGAGCTAGAAGGTAGCTCCAAGAAAGCTGTGGGGAGGAGACCCTGGGCATGCCCCAGCAGACCTGCAGCATGCCACCATCTGCCTGACCACAGTGGCTATGTGGGCTCCTGGCTTAGCCTTGCACACCATCCAGAAATCTGCCCTCTCAGTCACCCTAGGCTGGGAAAGAAGCACCCCCAGTAGTCAGTCTGCTCTAATGCCCACCAGTACAACCACTGGGGTGTGGCTACAGAGTCCTGGGCTCTCTACTTGGGGGACAAAATGTGGGGGACGGGCTAGTACATAGATCTGGTAAAGTTCAGGCTTGGATAGACCCACTGGTGAAGCCCAGTCCCAGAGCTGAGTCCCCTGACCCAGTCACACAACCTCTCTGATACTTGGAGAACTCACACTTGTGTCCTTATTGTGTGGGTTGACTCCTGCAGAGCACCTGGCATCTGGTGGGTACTCCAGTAATTTCACCTTTAGCTCTGACGCAGAAAATTTGGGGGTTAGGAGTAGATGGGCAGGTTCAAGGGAGCTCTTCACCCTCCCAAAACCACCCCTGCCGTTACCACTGAGCTTGTCCACTCCTGCCCTGCAGATTGCAGTGACATTTGCCATCGTGCTGGGAGTTATCATCTACAGAATCTCCACGGCTGCAGCCTTGGCCATGAACTCCTCTCCCTCAGTGCGGTCCAACATCCGGGTTACGGTCACGGCCACCGCTGTCATCATCAACCTCGTCGTCATCATTCTGCTGGATGAGGTTTATGGCTGCATCGCCAGGTGGCTCACCAAGATCGGTGAGTCCCGAGTGCAGGATGGTGTGGGCAGCATGGCCCTGACGCAGGGCCAGCCTTGGAGCAAGCGGCTGGGCCACCAGGCTCTGGCTGGTCCTGACTGCCCCTGGCCTGGCCTGCCTGTGAGTGGTTACTGTGTCTTTCCTCAGAGGTCCCGAAGACAGAGAAGAGCTTCGAGGAGAGGCTAACCTTTAAAGCCTTCCTGCTCAAGTTCGTGAACTCCTACACTCCCATCTTCTACGTCGCCTTCTTCAAAGGCCGGTAGGAACCCCTCAACCCTGGTTCTGATGCCTCCTCCACTCTGGTAAAAGGCTCTGTCCTACCTTGTCCTTCCTGATGGTGGGAGGACCCCACAGCCCAGGGAAAACAGGAAGGACAGCTTCCACAGCCATGATGTTCTCGGGAGGGCTGGCCTCAGCTGGGGTGGTAGAGCAGAGGGGGGACCCTAGCAGACCCCCAGTCAGTGTGGACCCCTGCAATAGACCCCAGACAACAGCCGAGACAGCAACCTCTGATAGTGCCCTCAGCAGGCCAGGTGGCACCAAGTGAGGGAAGGTGGCAGATAGGTGTGCACACTGAGAACCAGCCAGGGAAGGGAGGAGCCTGTGCTAAACCCCTGGTACCTCTGACTGGGAATCTGCAGAAGCACAGGCCCTTTGGGTGGCATCTCCTGGGGGCTGAGTCCAGCTCCTCCCTAACCACTACCCCAACCATCCCAGGTTTGTTGGACGGCCGGGCGACTACGTGTACATCTTCCGCTCTTTCCGGATGGAGGAGGTAACGTGTCACCTCCCCTTCCCAGCAGCCTTCTGCTTAGCTTCCTGTCCTCTGGGCTTCTGCACTCCAGCCGGAATCCTTTCTTGCATCTGCACGTGTCCACATAGATGGATGATGTCTTAGTTTCTTTCCCGGTTGCTGTGGTTAAAACCCCCTGACAGGAGCAACTGAAGAGAGAAAGAGGGTTTCCTTGGGCCCACGCTGCAAGGGCACAGCTCATCGCAACAGGGAAGTCCTAACAGCAAGGGCTTGAAGCGGCTGCTTACATCACATACACAGTCAGGAAGCAGAGAGCAAGGATGCTTGGGTTCGGTCCATGTTCTCCATTTATACAGTCCAGCATCCCAGGGGCACAGAGTTAGTTGGGCATGATGGTCCACACCTACCATCCCAGCTGAGACCAGCCTGAGCCACATGGTGAGACTCTGTCTCAAGGAAGGCGCGAAGGGAGGGGAAAGGCAAAAGGAGTCATGCCTAGCTTTTGTTGGCACTTCTTTTGGTTCAGAATTCTGCTTTTTTAATTTTATAAAGATGTATTAATTATTTATGCGTATGTATGTGTGCCTTCTTGAATCTATATACATCACCTATGTGCAGGTGCCTGTAGAGGCCGGAAGCCGTCAGATGCCCTGGAATTGGAATTAGAGCTGGTTGTGAGCCAGCTGAGACGGGTACTGGGAACCCAGTTCCTTTGTAAGAGCAGTTAAGCACTCTTAATAGCTGAGTCATCTCTCCAGCCTTCTTTTTAAATCTTATTCTTACTACATCTACTTATTGGTTGTGTGTGTGCGCATGTGCGTGCCGCAGCACATGCCTAGAAGCTGGAGGACAACATGCATGAGCCAGTTCTCTCCCTCTACCTCACACTCTCTGGGGTTGAACTCAGGTCTTCAGGTTCAGAGACAAGCAAGCGCCTTTACTCAGGGAGCCGTTGCACCTACCCTGTTTTTAATCAGTGCATATTAATTACACATAATGGTTCTCATCACATGTATATACATCATATATGTAACATACTTTGTTCATATTTACCCCTTGCTCCCTCTTTTGCCCCCTCACTTAGCCCTCCTTCCACTTTCTCCTCTCTCTCTCTCTCTCTCTCTCTCTCTCTCTCTCTCTCTCTCTCTCTCTCTCATTTCTTGTTTGTTTCTTGGCCTTGAACTCACAGAGATCCGCCTGCCTCTGCCTCCCGAGTGCTGGGACTAAAGGCGAGCGCCCCCGCACCAGGCTTCTCTCTCTTTTTTTTTTTTTTTTTTAATTTTTATTTTGCAATACAATTCAGTTCTACATATCAGCCACAGATTCCCTTGTTGCTTCCTTGGGGCTGCTCTCCATTTTGTTTTGTTAGCCTTTGGCTGTTTCCCTCTCTGGTTAAAGTAAATTAAGAAGGAAAAACAGACGTTGGCTGCACTTCTCTTGAACACCAGCATGGCAGGACCCGCCTCTCTATCCTTAGACACAGTGCTGGGAACAGTTGGCTTCTGCCCCACAGTTCTGGCCCTGGAAGGTGTCTTCTGACACTGAGTCCTGACCTGCAGCCTTGCTCCTTTGCATCTGGGGCTGTCAGTGGTTCAGGTCTCCAGGTAACCAGTCGACATTTCCAGCCTACAAAAAAAAAAAGCTCAGGTTATCAGAAACTAAGGGTGTGAGGGCTGGAGAGACAGTTCAGTCAATCAAGTGTTTGCTATACAGGCTTAGGGACCTGAGTCTGATCCACACCTCCTGGGTGGAAGGCCAGGTGTGGGGCTGGAGGGATGGCTCAGCAGTTGAGGGTACTTGCTGCTCTTGCAGAGGACCCAGGTTGGATTCCTAGTTCCCACATTGTGCCTCATACCATCTGCTCCAGTCCTGGGGCATCTAATGCCCTCTTCTGACTTCCAGGGGCACTAGGCATACATGGTACACAGACATACATGTAAGCAAAACATTCATACACATAAAATAAAATAAATAATAAAAATAAAAAAAGAAACTGTATGGCTCCTGATGAATAAGTGACTCCTAAGACTGACCTTTGCTGTCCACATGCACAAGAGAAGGAAATAGGCTTTCCTGATAAGGAAACAGTGGAATGAGGTACAAAGGGATGGGCATCAGGCATGGCATGATCTAGTAGTCAAGGGCAGCCTAGTTCAGTCATCTGACCACAGGCCCAGGTACCCTAGGCCCTCCTCTGTAGGTGTGGGGGCTTCAGAAAGTTTGTGAAGTATTCTTAGCTTTTTGCACGGCATCCTCTCTGCATACTCGGTGGGGGTTAGAGAGTGTCTTCAGGACATACAAAGATTAAGTGTTTTCAATGGAATGATAGCCCTCCAGGACAAGGATTTTGGTGACTATATAAAAAGTTTTGCTCAGAACTCAGGCAATCACTGTGCCCAGGGCTCACTTTTTTGCTTGGGCAAGTTTGGTTTCACACACCTAACCAGCCCCTGCCTGCAAGCCCCAAGCCAATGGAGGCACGGTGGGGTGTTGGACCTCAGCCAGGTGGCCACCACCATACCATGAGGCTTCCCAACCTCACCATCCCACCTGCTGCACCTGTGCCAGCTTATGCAGGGGTAGCCAGGGCATAAGTACAGCCCGGGGAGGGGTGGAGAGGGAACCTGAGGGCCAGCCTACCACCATGACCACTTGTTGGCTCCCGCCCCCCCCCCCCCCCCCCCCGGCTCTGAGCCCTGGTTCCAGCACAGCAGCTCACAGGCAGAGGGGCTCCAACACAGGGTGGTTTGAAAGGACAAAGCATACAAAGGTGTTATGGGGATCTTCCCTCTGAAGTGTCCTGGGGAGGGTCCCCACTTCTCCCAACATCTGGGACTGTAGAATCATTGATAACTCATTCTCTCCCTCCCTCCCTTCCTCTCTTCTTTAGTGTGTGTGTGTGCGTGTGTGTGTGTGTGTGTGTGTGTGTGTGCATGCGTGTGTGTGTGTGTGTGTGCATGCGTGTGTGTGTGTGTGTGTGTGTGTGTGTGTGTGTGTGTGTGTGTTTGTATGTATATGGTGTGTTCATGTGGAGGGCAGAGGTCAACCTCATGTATCATCCCTTCATCACTCTCCACCTTTCATTTTGAGACAGGGTCTCTCACTGGAACCTGGAGCTCATCAAGTAGGCTAAGCTGGTTGGCCAGCCAGTGATCCCCAGCAATTCACCTGCCTCTGCCTCCCCAGCACTGAGATTGCAAGCACATGCCACCCCAAGCTGGGGAGAGAATTCAGGTCCCCACGCTTGTGAGGCAAGCACTTCACTGACTGAGCCCCTCCCTGCTCTTTTTTTGAGACAAGGTCTAATATAGCCCAGGCGGGCCTTGAACTCACGTAGTTGAGTTTGACTTTAAACTCCTGATCTTCCTCCCTCCACTTCCACAGCGCTGAGATTGTATGTGTGTACCACCACGCTTGGCTTCTTGGTGGCCCTCTCTGCATCACCCCAGATGCTGTCTCCCTCTGGGTCTTTGTGTTCTCTAGAGGATGCTGGTCACTGAAGCAGAGCATGGTCCCACCTCCCTTGACTAATCACACCAGCCATGTCACAAATAAGGTCCTATTCTCAGGGTTTCAGAAGGTGGGGATGTAAACCTCGACCGTGTGTGTGTGTGTGTGTGTGTGTGTGTGTGTGTGTGTGTGTCTGTGTGTGTGTGTCTGTGTGTGTGTGTGTGTCTGTGTGTGTGTATATGTGTCTGTGTGTGTGTGTGTGTGTCTGTGTGTGTGTCTGTGTGTGTGTATGTGTGTGTGTGTCTGTGTGTGTGTCTGTGTGTGTGTGTGTGTGTGTGTGTGTGTGTGTTTTCATGGGCACACAAGTACACGTGCAGGTATGTGCATGTGGGTGGCTAGAGGAGTAGAGGAGAATGGTTGACGTCTTCCTCTGTCACTTTCCCCTATGCCTTGAGACAGGGTCTCTCCTGAATTGGAAGCTCACCATTACAAATGGGATGACTGGCCAGCGTGATCTTGGTGTCCGCCTACCTCTGCCCCCACCCCACAGTGCTGAAATAACAGACACACGCAACCATGCTTGGGTTCAGACTCAGAGATCCATGTTTACACAGCAAGCGCTCTTACCCACCCAGCATCTCCCTCGCCCTGAACCTAACTTTTAAGAGGCCATGAGTTGCCCCACAAGTCGAGGGCTAGCCTCACCCCCTACCCAGAGCCAGACTAGACCTGACTTGCCCTCTGTCCCACAGTGTGCTCCAGGCGGCTGCCTCATGGAGCTCTGCATCCAGCTGAGCATCATCATGCTGGGCAAGCAGCTGATCCAGAACAATCTCTTCGAGATCGGCATCCCGTGAGTGGTACCTGCTATGGGTGGGACAGGGTAGAGGGGATGGGTGACTCTGGTGGACTCTCCAAGTAGCTTCTGTGACAGGTGAGGCATCAGCCTCTTTTGGGATAAGAGACATCAGAAGCTAGGAGGTGAGGAGGATGGGGAGGGAACATGGAGCAAAAGTTGCCCCACTGGAGACAATATGGACTCCCACCTTCAGGGTGCTACACAGCCCTTGGCTTGCACGGGCCCCTGAGTGGCAGAGCAGACGGCCAGGGGTCAACCCCCTTCATCTTGTTCCTCAGAGGTACAAGTTCCCTGGAGCCAGGACCTTAGTGAACCAAGGAGAGGCCACAGGAGCATGGGACAGCCCACACTTCCTGGGTCCCTCAAGTGGCCTCTCGTGGCCGTAAGTGGGTGGCCTCTCACTCTCCCTGCCTCTCAGTGTCTTAGGAAACCAGCAGATTTTTGCTGCCTTGGGGAGAAGGGCAGAGCTATATGTCTGCTTCCAACAAGCATATAGCCAAGCATGGTGGCACATGCCTTTGATCCCAGCACCAGGAAAGAAGAAGAAGGTAGATTTGTGTGAGTTTGAAGCTAGCCTGGTCTACACAGTACATTCAAGGCCAGCCAGGGCTAATAGTGAGACCCTGGCTCAAAACAAAACAAAAAAAAAAGATGCCTGCTTCACTACGCTAATGGGTGGCTCAGGCTCGGAGCAGACACGATAGTGTGACTCAGAGGTCCCGATAGGTGCAGCCCCTACCGCTGGCTGCCCTCTGACACAGCGCCCCCTGCAGGAAGATGAAAAAGTTCATCCGCTACCTGAAGCTGCGCAGGCAGAGCCCTTCCGACCGGGAGGAATACGTGAAGCGGAAGCAGCGCTATGAGGTGGACTTTAACCTCGAACCCTTCGCTGGTCTCACGCCCGAGTACATGGAAATGAGTGAGTGGCGTCCTGGGACAGGGCGGTGGGCACAGGCTGTGGGAGATGAAAAGTTGGCAAAGATGATGGATCTGGGCATGGTGATTGACGCCTGCCTGCCTGCCTGCCTGCGAGCCCAGCAGTTAGAGGCTGAGGCAGGAGGATCTTGAGTTTGAAGCCAGCCTTGGCTACAATAGTGAGACCCAGTCTCAAAAACGAAACAAGGCCAGGCGGCAGAGCCCCACCCCGTCCCACCCCACCCCCACCCCCGCTCATGCTCGGGAAGCAGAGCCAGGCGGATCTCTTTGAGTTTGAGGCCAGCCTGGTCTACAGAGCGAGTTCTAGGACAGGCACCAAAGCTACACAGAGAAACCCTGTCTCGAAAAAAAAAAAAAAAAAAACGCAAAAACAAAACAAACAAAAAGGAAACTGGGGCTAGGGAGATGACTTAGTTGGTAAGTACCTTATAAGCACTAAAATTAAAGTTCGATCCCTAGAACTCACATTTAAAAAAAAAAAAAAACTGGGTGTGGTGATGTGTGCTTGTGATCGGGGGGGGGGGGGGGGGGGGGGGGGGGGGGCCGCGGCGACGACACAACACACAGACAAGAGCATCCTTGAGGCTCACCAGCCAGCCAGCCTAGCCTACTTGGTGAGTGCCGAGCAGTGAGAGGTCCTGGGCAAAAAAATAAAATGGACCACACCTGAGAAATGACACAGGAGGTTGACCTCTGACCTTTATGTGTACTTGCGCGCACGTGCAAGCACACACACACACACACATGGGGGGTGGGGGAGACAGGCCACCAAGACAGAAACAGGGAAAGAGCTGTGGGGCTGGGATGCCCATGACCTCAGTGCCCTTCACCCACACAGCAGGGTCAGGCAGAGGCAGGAACAGGAGATGCCTAGCCTAGACTCCTGGCTCTAGGCTCTGCTCCCTCCTCGGGTCTATAAACACCATCCCTTTTCTTCAGCCTTGTCTTCCAAAGGCCCAGGACAGGCAACACATGGTCACCTGTCACACCGTGTGACATGTACAGCCAAGTAACAATCCCTTCTCTCTCCACCTCCCTCACCAGCAAGACCAGCTCCATTGGAGGGCCCCAGCATTTGGACTACCTAACTACACCCCTTTAGAGTCCTCCTTTGGGTCTATGACTCCTCTCTTCTTCTTGAGCATCAAGGTACCCAACTCTCCCTGGGCTTGTCATGACCCTAGCATGAAGTCAGTACTCATAGCAAGGCCTGGGTAAGCCTTGTCAACAGAGAGTGTCCGTGCATGGAAGTGTGCTGAGAGGTAGTCAGGGAGAGATGGGAAAGTCCAGGTGTGGCCTATGTGGCCCTGGGGCCTTCCAGGATCCCTCCTGTCCATCCTGCCCCTCTGCTCTGCTCACACTGGATTCCACGTTGTTCTGCAAACATGTAACTCAGGCCTGCCATGGGGCCTTTGCATTTACTGTACCTCTGCTGAAATGCTCTCCCTCAAATACATGCATAGATCCTTTCTTCCTTCCTCCAAGACTCTGCTCAGAGTGTCCCCCAATAAAGGTTTTCTCTGACCACAGTGGCTAAATAGTTGGTCCTCCCCTACGCCTAAGACCCAACTCCTCCTCTGACCCCATTTAAATCCACTGACACCGTCAGTTGCTCCTCCTTCCTTTTCCGTCTGTCTCAGTTGCTCCTCCCTCCGTCTGTCTCACGGAAGGATAGGGAAGACCTTTGCTTCCCACTCTTTTTGTTTTTAAGATTTACTTATTTTATTTTATGTGTATGAGTGCTCTATCTGCATGTACATCTTTATCCCATAAGAGGGCATCAGATCCCACTATAGATGGTTGAGAGCCACCATGTGGTAGCTGGGAATTGAACTCAGGACCTCTGGAAGAACAGCCAGTGCTCTTAACCACTGAGCCATCTCTCCACCCTTTCTTCCCACTCTTGACTGCCATCCGCCGCCCCTAAAATGGACCCAACTGTCCTGGCAGGGGAGGGACTGCTCTGGACTCTGCATTTACCATGGTGCGGAGAGGCAAGGCAGGCCTGGTGTGTGGCCCCAGCGCTCCACAGCCTTGGCTTAGAGGGCAGTGATGAGCAGGTGACCTTCATACTGCAGAGCCTTGGCCAGAGCATTCTGCCCCCACAAACACCTCCCTGCCACTCCCTGTGTTTGTCCATGTGGTTCTAAGCAGGTAGCTCCCAACTACCCTCATGACCGGCAGGAATCATCTCACCTCAAGACTCAGAAGAGCATGCTGTAGGGGCAAATGGGACTCCAGGCTCCTCTCTTTCCCTCGTTCAGCCCCAGGGCCCTGGCCAGTAGAGTCTAGGCACTGGTCCTTGTATCCCTAATGTCAGCCTCTGCCCTGTGAGGAGGCTCTGCAAGAGCAGATACCATAGAGAAGTGCCCTGTGGTTGACTGAGATGTGGTCATTTCTCTCAGCTACTGAATGCTCACCTCAGACTCCCATGATCCTCCAGGGCTTAGAGATAAGAGACCTCAGGGACAGAGGCCTTATGTGCCTAGAAGCCCACCCCAGCCCAGCACTAGGGCACACCCCCCACCTGGCTTTCTCTCTGTCACATCAGCTGTCATCTTCTCCTCCAGGGAAATCTAAGGCTGAGCACAGGTGTGGATGGGAGGGTGCCCCACACTAGCTTGAGCCCCAGTCTCTCCCACTTCCCCTCTATTGTCTCTTTCTCATTCCCCTCAGGCTGGATGAGGGAGTACCATCACTCAGAAGTGGAAAAACCAAGGGTGGGACTATAGCTCCAGTGGTAGGGTGCTTGCTTAGCATGCACGAGGCCCTGGGCTCAATCCCCAGCATAAACCAGACATGGTAGTACAGGCCTGTACTGTAATCCCAGCACTTGGGAAGTAGAGGCAGAAGAGTCAGAAGTTCAAGGTCATCTTTGGCTACATGGTAAATTGGAGGCCAACCTGGGCTACATAAGACCCTGTGCCAAGTTATTTTTAAGTGGGAAAGCCTACCTACAGCAACCCTGAGCCTGAGCCTTGGCAGCCATGGCCCATGCACATAATCATGGCACATGGCTGGTCCTGTTCTACCATAACCTCCCAGCACCTCCCGACCTCAGCAGAGGCATCCCACCCTACTGCCCCATACTCCAGGGCCAATGATAGGTCACCAAGACATCTGGGAAACAGTTCCCACAGTCTCCTGCCTGGCTCACCCACGTAACAATAGCCATACTCAGTCGGCTGAGCACAGGGTGACATTCTGCAGCTTCCTTGTTTACCCCCTGGCATGGAGCACCCTTGGATCAGGTCCTGCCATACAGCTTCTGGACCAGCTTTCCGACTCTCATCTCTCCGGTGACCTTTTCCTGACCTGTTTTAACTCAGATTGACTACAGCTTCCCCAGGGCTGAAGAAGCCCAGAATGAACGGTACCATGAGGCCTGGAAACAGAAGGCTAGGATAACCTTGGAGAACAGATGTCCTCCTACTGTCCTAGGCCTGGTGGGAGAGGACAGGAGGGACTCTTGAGACACAGTAACAGAAGCAGGCCTTTCTGACTTTAGGGAAACTCTGACGATGGGAGATTTGGCCTCAGGGAGGGGCCAGGCCAGGCCTTGAGCTCACTGTGATCCGCCTATGAGCAGAGATTTCATAAGGTCAGACCAGTGACCCTCGAGCACGCCTGTGACTCAAGAGTCACACCAGGGTGAACATGACCAGAGCACGTTTACAGAAAGGTATAAAAATTACACATGTAGAGTTAGAAGATGAAGATGGCTCGGTATGTGCTTTCTGCACAGATATGAAGACATGAGTTCAATCCCCAGAACCCTTGTGAAAAGCTGAGGGTAGTGGCAGAAACAGGGGTCTCCCTGGGCAGTCAGTCTAGCCTAATCTGTGAGCCCCAAGTCCCAGTGAGAGATCCTACTAACAAAAAAAAAAACAAAAAACAAAAAACAAAAACAAGGTGGGTGGTACCTGAGAACAAAAATTCACAGCATTTTCTGGTCTCCATGCACACTCATGCACATGTGTCCATACGTGCACAGACACACATACAAAAATAACTAAATAATCCAGACATGATGGCACGCTGCCATAATCCCAGCACTTGGGAGGCTGGGTCAGGAAGATTGTCATAAAGTCAGCCATGCTGATCTCCTGATACTGTGACTTCTGTCTTCAGTCAGTCCCCTGGACATTGCCCAAGGTGGTAGTGGCTCTCTCCAGAGAGCTCCTCATGTACCTGCTGGCAGATCCGCACAGGTGGGCTCCTGTGAGGCAGGGTGCCAGGCAGCCATGGTCTGAGTCATGCTGGGTGCGGGGGTCACGTGACTGCGTTGCTGACTGTCGGGTGCTTGCTCTCCCTACAGTCATCCAGTTCGGCTTTGTCACCCTTTTTGTTGCCTCCTTCCCTCTGGCTCCGCTGTTTGCCTTGCTAAACAACATCATCGAAATCCGCCTGGATGCCAAAAAGTTTGTCACCGAGCTACGGAGGCCCGTGGCCATCAGAGCCAAAGACATTGGTAAGTGAGCTGCGAGACGGGTTCAGTGCACAGGGGCAGGAAACTGCTGCTCTCAAGAAGCCAGTGGGGTCCAGACCCCTGTTCCCTACAAGGGCTCCCCACTGCCTTCCCAAGTCATGAAAAATCTTGAGTCTGGCCAACTGGTCCTCAAATCTCCAAGATGTGTCAGCTACCAGTGACGTGTGGGACTCATTTGTCAGCTGTCTGTCTGTCTACCACTAGAGGTCTCCTGTCAGTGTTATGATATGACATTGTCATCCACAAAGTTCATGCCCCAGAACAGCACAACTGAGCAACAAAAAGAAAAATCACAAAAAAAACCCGAAAGTCATGTTTAAGTAAGTTTGTAATGGCTCTTCCAGAGTGTGTCAGACACGTTTGAGGTGATGTTTTTCCTCCGTGCATATTCTCCACACCCTGTCCCCCAGCACTGGGGCTGCTCCAGAGCTAAGAGATAGACCAGTGGGGCCAGAACATTAGCTTCTCATCAAGTGCCTCCTGCCTCCTGTAGGAGCACTACAGCACTCAGTGCTCGTGGAAAGAGGGTAGTTGGGGTTGGAGAGAGCAGGCAGCAGCTCTGGCTCCTCTTGCCGAGGACCTAAGTTCAGTTCCTAACCCTCATGTTGTCGTGTTGGGCAGCTCACAACCGCCTGTAGCTTAAACTCCAGAGGATCCAATGCCTACTTCTGGCTTGCAAGGGCACATACATATACACACATACACACACACATACACACACACACACAAACACAGGGCACATACATACATACACACATACACACACATACACACAAACACAAGGGCACATACATACATACATACATACACACACACACACAAACACAAGGGCACATACATACATACATACATACACACATACACACACATACACACAAACACAAGGGCACATACATACATACACACACACAAACACAAGGGCACATACATACATACATACATACACACATACACACACATACACACAAACACAAGGGCACATACATACATACACACATACACACACATACACACAAACACAAGGGCACATACATACACACACACACACAAACACAAGGGCACATACATACATATATACATACACACACACAAATAAATAAATGAAAAATAAAACCTTGAATGAAATGCTTTTGAAAAGAGAGGGCGCCAAGGAAGTGCAGTCGTGTTATTGGATGACTTGTCCATGAAGTTCAAGGCCAGGATGGAACTCAGCACGGGGCTGTGAACCCGGAGTCTCTTGGCTATGTGTCGCACATGGAGGACAGGGGGATGAGGAGTGGTATGCACAGCGCTATAATAGTCCATGGCCTCAGTGGCGTTAAGGAGAGACACTGAGTGTAGCAGGAAGAGTAGAGGACATGGAAAATGGAGTTTGACAGAGCTCCAGGTCCAGGCGAACCTCGACCAGAGCCAGCAAGGACAGTGTCCCTCTTATCCTAAAGTGGGACCCACTGTCCTCTAGTCCATCCCCTCTTGAACACAGTCTTAGTGAGAAGGACATCTCTGTGCTGATGCTTGGAATAAGCAAATATTGAATCACATGAAGGAAGCTATTGGTCACCTACCCATATAGATTATATTCCCCTGTGGTAGAGGATGTTTGGGTTGGGTTCTGTGGCCCAGACAGGAGTTAGTAAGACTGTAAGGGGTGACATTGGGTTGTTTGTTTTTGTTTGATTTGGTTTGGGTTTTTGTTTGTTTGTTTGTTTTTTTGTTTTGTTTTGTTCTTGATACGGGGTTTCTCTGTATAGCCCTGGCTTTCCTGGAACTCACCTTGTAGACCAGATTGGCCTCAAACTCAGAGATCCACTTGCTTTAGCCTCCCAAGTGCTGGAATTAAAGGTGTGTGCCACCATGCCCGGTGGCATTGGCTTTTCTAAGACCTTCCCCAGCCCTCTAGATACCCAGGTCATTCCATGGGGAATTTTTGGGTAGTACCATCCACCCCTACGGCAACCCTCAGATTGCACCATCTGCTCCATATTCTCTCCTGCTTTTGTTAGTGTCTCTGCCCGGCTGGTGCTCTTTGGGCCATCTCTTGGCTTCTGGTAGCCTGGCCAGCTCCTGCCACGGATGACCACATCCTCCAGCCTTCCAGCTGCCTCTGAGAAGGTGGCTCAGGCTTTTCTATCACCTCGTGGTCTTTTACAGTAAGCTAGATGAAGTTGCCATGGTAACAGCTAAGCACATCAACTATGGTGACTTCATCTGTGTGGTTCTATAGCCTAACTCACATCTATGCTACAATGCCTGTATACACACACACACACACACACACACACACACACACACACACACACAGAGCCTGAGAGTGGCCTGGAAACATGGGTGCTGGGTGAGGAAGAGGTCAGAGCCAGGACTAATGTGTGAGGTCCTTGTGCTGTGCTTGGACACTGTGGCTTCCTGATGCCACCTCCTACTCAGGCAACTAAGACAATGGAAACAGACACCCAAGTAGGCCTCCCCAGGTTCTGCCCACAGATTTAAAAGCATTGAAAGTCCCTGGACAAACTGACCCTTCCAGCCCCCCAGTGTCCCCTATTCTGCCCCATTGTGATATGGGGTAAGCCACACCCAGGTTTGGCCAGGCTGGTGATCCCAGGGGTACAAGAGACCTTCAGGAGCTCTTGGCTTGCCACAGCTTTGGGACACAAGGATCCTCAGTGGAAGGCCAAATCCAGGCATGTTTCCCTTTTGCTTTTACAAATGTAAAAGCTGTTTCCCAGAGGGCTGATGGAGAATGGCCCCTGGACCGTGTCTGGGCTGTGTCTGGGCCATAGGATGGACACCCCACATCCTGCTCTAAGACAGCCCAGAAATGTGTCCAGTGCAAACTTCTGGAACTTTCCACCTGTTGGGCCCTTGGAGGAACCTCAGAGGAAGCCAGGCAAGTCTAGGTCCCATTGCCCAGAAAACCAGAGTCCTCCATCTCCTAAATGAGCAGAGGGTCAACTTTGAAAACCCTGTACTGAATGCTGGAGGCCCAAAGGGAACTTGGGTAATTTTTTAGAAACCCTAAAGCTCACTGTCCCGTTGCTGGAAAAGAAGAAAAGCGTATGGCCATACTGTCCCCCTTTGGGTTCTCACAAATGCCCCAGGGGAATCTCAGTGGGTATGTCACTAGTGAATTTTGCTTATGGACCGAGGCTGGCTAGCCCTAGAGGGTGTCCTCTAAAACTTGCAAACCCACCAGGGTGAACAGGGTACTGTGGGTGGCCTCCCAGCTCCTGCTGTCATCCCTGCCCCCATGGATCTCCCGGTGTGTCCTCTGAAGCCTCGCTTGCTCTGGGCTCCTTGCTTTTTCCCAGGCCTCACGGATCAGTGGCTGCTTCCTGGTTCCTGCCCATTTGGTTGGAGGCGTGATCCGCCTTTCACATGCTTGTTTGTGGCCTCCTGGGCTGTAACCTTTTGCTCAAAGGGGCTTTTGTCTTCCTCTTCTGATCCGTGCAGGGCCTCTGGGCCAGCGTTCCCAGGGGACAGGAGACCCGGTGGCGCCAGTGGCCTGCACCCCCACAGACCCCTGCCAGTGGCAGCTGTGCTCCTGACGGCAGGAGCCTTTATCATATAGCCTCTGAGGTGGAAGTCTCCCTCGGGGGCCTACAATGTGTATAGAGGACCCCAGAATCCAGGTCTTCGGGTGGTAAGGGCCCCCTGCTCTGTACTGCATGCAGTGAGAAGCCCTAGCCACTGGCCTCAGCCCTGAGTGAGTGGGTGCCATGTCTTCACGGAGCACCTGGCTGGCCCAGCGTGCTTCTTTGTCAAGCTATTGGAAATGGGGTTTAGAGTTCTCTGGAGTGATGGAGGAAGAGGAAGAGGAAGAAGGAGAAAAAGAAGGACCACACGAGATGGTGCACACCTGTAATCCCAGCACTCAGGAGGGGGAAGCAAGAGGATGGGAAGTTCAAGGTCACTCTGGGTCCCTCATCTCAAGTTCAAGGTAGCCTGGGCTACTGGAAATCCTATCTCCAAAAATAATAAATAAAGTAAAAATAGGCTTTAGCCAGTTGTTCTGGCACATGTTTTTGAACCCAACAGGAAACAGAGGCAAGTGGACCTGTGTGAGTCCCAGGCCAGCTTAAGCTACACAGTGACGCCCTGTCTAAGAAAATCTAATAAAGAGAAGGGAGGGGAAAGTTCTCCCCCTCCCGTTATGACTGGAGTTCTGAGATCGAAGTACACTGCAAAATTATCAGTCACCCAGCAATCCTTTTCCTGGTTTATGCCCTGGGAAACTGAAAACACATGTTCAAATAAAAACATGTCTGTAGATGGGGCATAGTCATGCTTGTAAATCCAAGCACTGAGGAGGGTGAGGCAGGAGGATTGCTGTATGTTTGAGGTCAGCCTAGGCTACATAAAGAGTTCCAGGCCAGAACTTGGGCTATAAAATAAGACCTTGTCTCAAAAATAAATCTATTTATTAAATTAATAAGTAAAATAAGCTTCGAAGTGAGCTTTGCCAGTTGTGGTGAAACGGCAGTGGTGAACGTTGACTGAGATGAGGTAAGTCAGAGGCCACCCTGAGCTCCACCTGTGTTTGACTGGGGTCTGGCCCAGGTCGAGTGCTTGCCTGCCATGCACAAAGCCCTGGGTTTGGTCTCTAGCACCACATAACTCAGACACAGTGGCACCCACCTGTAATCCTAGCACCTGGAAGGCAGAAGAAGGAAGGTCAGGAGTTCAAAACCATCCTTGGCTCATAGTGAATTTGAAGCTAGCTTGGGCCACATAAGACCCTGTCTCAAAAAAAAAAGAAAAAGAAAAAAGAAAGAAAGAAAAGAAGAGAGGAGAGAGAGAAAGAAAGCAAAGAGCTAAAGCTTCAAGAAGTGTCTGGTGGTTCCAAGAGGTGGCATGGCGGACTCCTCTGTATGTAGGGAACAGGTGTGGTCAGATGATCTGCAGAGGACGCCACCATCAGCCACAGGATCTCTATAGGAAGCCTGTCTTACACAGTGGGTTCAGGAGATGGAACTCTGCTCATCAAGCTTGGACAAAGGAGCTTTTAACTGCTGGACCCTCTCACCGGTCTCAACAGTTCCCAGGAGTCTGCAGCCGGCAGGGCCTGCCCTTTGTATCCTCTGCTCTGGTTTTATCTGAAAAGACTTTATGCATTTGTGCAGCCAGTCAACAGACACCTAATAGGTAAATGCAGCGAGGCTCTGGAGACACAATGATGCATGAACCATAGCCTGCGCTGAGTCTACAGAAGAGTTCTCAGCTCCTGAAACACCACCCAAGAGCCCAGGCGTGAAGGGTTTCCACCAGTGACTGGAATTGTTTGCAATGACCTCACACGGATACCCTTCCCTCCTAGTGCCCTTGCTGGCCCCCTCATGCCTGTGCAGTTTTCGGCATGCAGGATCTACCTGTCTGCCTACCACTTCTGCTAGCAGGAAGCTAGCTAGAACCACCATCACAGGAAGCACTAGGTAGATGTGCGTGAACATCTCATCGGAGTAGACTGTCACTCACTAGGGGCAGGAACGTGGGATGGCTCTTTCTGAGACTTCCCACCTGGTGGCTATGCATGGGTGTCTCATTGCCATGATGGAGGCTGTTTTATTCTGGAATTGTCGCTGGCTAGGGCAGGAGGACTTGTCTAATGCATGCACATTGCTGTGGCTTTGGCCGCTGGTCAAACTACATCACAGATCCTGGGATGCCAGGGCTGAACACCTGCTGGCCTCATGGGCCACCAGTGTGAAGCTCAAAAATGAGAGTTTGGAAGCTGCCTACTACTTCTAGATGGGGGAGGGGGGTAGTGCGCAGCATGTGGTGCCTGGCCATCCACCACACCTGGAACAAAACACCTGCCATTGTTTCCCCAAGGGTGGAGACGGTAGGATCCACTCAGGGTGACTTCTGAGAAGCCATAGACCTGGCTCAGGGCTGGGAGCCAGATATGGACAGGACACACTCTTGGCCTAATGGGATGCGATTCAGGACAGGACCCCTAGACACACTCCCAGCCTCATGGGTGAGGTTGGGGCTGGGGGACGCAGTGCATGGGACTCCCTGCAGGAATCTCAGCCTGGAGGCCCTCGCTAAGCACCTCACCTCCTTCCTGGGTCTTGTTCCTTCTCCTTTCCACTGGAGGATGGCTGAGGAGCAAGGTCCCACCACACCGGGGTAAGCCTTCTGCCCATCTGGGATCCTAGTAGTGGAAGCCAGGTCATATTCAAGCATGATGGTTGGCTTGAACACTGCTGAGCATCACCCCCAAGGCAAGATCCCAGCCTCACCAGTCAGGATGCCCTAGCCAGAGCTGCACTGGGGTGTAGGAAAGGGATCTTCCTGCACTAAGCACATCTAGACAGGTTCACAGGGAGGATGCAGGGCCACTAGGGAATGTCTAAGCCTTGGAACTCATAGACAACCCAGAAGGTGACATGGCAGCACAGTACAGCCAGGGCATTGGCATTCCCTGGGCTCCTTCCGTGCCTTTTCCAGCATTGCTGGGGATGGCCCTCTAGCTGCCCCAGTTCCTGCAATGCTGGGCCCACCCAGGCCCTGCCTGGGTGTCACAAACTGTACACCAGTTCACAGAAGTTCCCATCTGCTTCTCCCCTAGGCATCTGGTATAACATTCTCAGAGGCGTCGGGAAGCTGGCTGTCATCATTAATGTAAGTGATGGGAGTGGGATTCCTGGCTGGGCAGTGAGGCCACCAGGGCTGTTGGGATATCTCTCTTTAGGAACTTCCCTTGAAGACTGGGGCTGTGGCTCAGTAGGTGGCATGCTAGTCTAGCGTGCATGAGGCCTGAGTTTCATCCCCAGCATTGAATAAACCAGGTGTGGTGGAGCACACATGTGCTTCCAGCTCTTAGGGAAGAGGAACCTGAAGGATCTGAAGTTCAAGGTCGCACTCATAGAGAGCTCAAGACCAGCCTGGCCTACGTAAGACACTGTCTCCAAACAAACAAAAAACTCGTTTGTAACAGCTGAAAAAGGGAGAGACAAAGGTATCACCTGTTCATTCTCTATCAAGCCAGTGTCACACTCCCAGCTTCCTTCCCAGCCCATGACCATGTCTTCCCAGCACATGGTATGGCCCCTACTAGCTTTTCCGCATCAACAGTGGCATAGCTCTTGGCCACTGTGGTCTCCACAGGCTCCGTATTACTGCAGCGAAGCCCAAAGCTGGCTCAGAGACCCAGGAACCACAAGTGGACCTGTAGCACCCACGGCATCGTCCCTATAGCCTTCTGCCTTTCTGTCCGCTGACTGAGCCCCCGTCTGCAGACATTGCACATGGGAAGCGGGGTAGCTCCCAGAACAGTCGCAGGCCCAGGGTGTCCAGTGCAGAGACACCTGGGATCCAGTTCCCACTAGGCATAGGGGTGATATTCAAGCCACTAGGAGCTTCCAGACTCCACTCTGTCCTTGCCTCCTGCCAAGTGCCCACGTCTCCAAATGAGGCCTTGAGGCCCCTTGTTAAAGGAACTGAGAACGGCTGACAAATAGCTGAAGCTCCATGCCTGACCCCAGGGGTGCAAAATTAGGGTCCAGAATGAGGGGGGCCCAGAATATAGCCTGTGTGAAATGTGTGAAGCCAGGGCACACACAGAACATCTCATGAGGACAACAGCAACAATGTTAGATGCTCCCAGAATATTCTAAACCTGCTAGGTTCTTGCCACATACCAAGCCGTTACTCTGTACACAGCTGTGGAGGTACAGCCTGGCAAGCCCCATGTTACAGATAGCTAAGGCATAGAAAGGAAGGGTAACATACCCAAGGCCACACAGCCATGAGAGGCTGTGGGGCTTCAGGTCCCTGCATGAATTCTGTCATAGAGCTAGGCAGGAACTTTACAGTTTGCAGATTCCTTCTTTGGGCTCTTGAATTTCTCTGGCAAGTCCAGGAGGTTAGGTCTGTGCTCAGTGGGTGTGGTCAACTTGTTGAAGAAGAACAGAAGGATAGCACAGAGAGGTTGTGCACTTCGCCCAGAGCCACACAGCCTGTGCAAGGCACCCCACTATCCCTACTGTCCCTACTTAAGGACCACTGCCATAGCCCTCTGTACTCCTGCAAGCTGCAGAAGGGGACAGGGACGTCCTGACCCTTTGTTCACCCATGCAACCCTGCCCCGCCCTGCCCTGCCTCTCCCTGGATCCTCACTCACACTCACCCCTTTTCCCTGGCAGGCCTTTGTGATCTCGTTCACGTCTGACTTCATCCCTCGCCTGGTGTACCTCTACATGTACAGTCAGAACGGGACCATGCACGGCTTCGTCAACCACACCCTCTCCTCCTTCAACGTCAGCGACTTCCAGAATGGCACAGCACCCAACGACCCCCTGGACCTGGGCTATGAGGTTCAGATCTGCAGGTACTGCTTGCGTGTCTCCTCCTGAAGAGAGGTCCTTGCAGAGGCAGCTGGGAGAAGCCAGGGTGCTGCTTCAGGTGCAGAGCTCGAGGACTGCTTACATGCAGTTAGTTAAATGACAGCAGGGGTGGCACATGCCTATATAATCCCACACTCGGAGCCTGAGGCAGGGGGATTGCTGTGAGTTTGAGGCCAACCTGGACTACATGAGACCCAGCCTCAAATGTAGTCTACTGGGAGGTGGAAACAAAAGACCAGAAGTTCAAGGCCATCCTCAGCTACATACTGAGATTGAGGCCAGCCTGTGCTATTAGATCTTGTCTCCCCCCAAAAAAAGCGTAACATGAGCCAGAGAGGTGGCTTAGCAGTTAAGGACACTTGTTCTTGTGTTTGATTCCCAGCACCCACAAGGTGGCTCACAACCATCTATAACTCCAGTTCCAGGGACCTGAAGCCCTCTTCTGGCATCCACAGGCACCAGGCATGCATGTGGTGCACAGACAGACATATATGCAGGCAAAACATTCATATACATAAAATAAGTAAAAATCTTTTTAAAAATTAAAAAACAGAAAACCAAAAAAAAATGTACGTGTATATATCGTGTATTTGGAGACACACACACACACACACACACACACACACACACACATGCACGCATATGCACGCACACTGCGCGCACGCATTCATGTATGATGTCATGCATGGTGGTGCATACCTATCATCCAAGCATTCAAGAGGCTGAGGCAGGATGAGGCAAGGCTGGACTACCCCAAACACTTTCCTGTTTTGTTTGTTGTTGCGTGGGTTTGTTTGTTTACTTTTTTCTTTCTGTAATAGAGTTTCTCTGTATAGCCCTGGCTGTCCTGGAACTAACTCACTGTTTAGTCCATGTGGCCCCAAACTCACAGAGACCCTCCTGCCTCTGTCTTCTAAGTCTTTAGGCAGGACCTAAAGCCAGATAGCTGGGATTAAAGGTATGCACTGCCCAGCTGAGGCCCTGTCTTTAATAATAGATAAAATGTGGTGGACGGGCAGGAAGTGGCAGAGAGCCATTCACTGTTTCTGGAGCTCTGGTTATACACATGATCTATTCCCTAGAAGCCAACCTGGCACCTTAGCTCATGAGTGGATGTGGGTTATCCCTGAAGATTCCCATGCGGGAAACTCCTCCTCAGGGTGGCTGGCAGAGGAAAGGTGCCTTAAAGAGGTGGGGTCTGACATTGTTACCCTGGGAGATGGAAGCAGGAGGATCAGTTTAAGGCTGTGTATTTAGTTTGACACAACCTAGGCTAATGAGACCCTGACTCAAATAAATAAATAGATAGATAGATAGATAGATAGATAGATAGATAGATAGATAGATGATAGATAGATAGATAAGTTTATATATTTATGAATGCATTATATTTGTTATACATGATATGTTTATATATGAATAAATAAGTTATAAATAATAAACTTTTTTACTTATTTATTCAAGTAGCGTAAGGCTACTACAAGGAAAAAGAAAAAGGAAAGAAAAGGAAACATCATTTCTGTGTGTTTTGTGCTAGGATAAAACAGCAGCTATCCTAGGACCCAGTTCAGAGGCAAAAAAAGAAAAAAGAAAAAGAAAAGAAAAGAGGCGGAGCCTAGGAGGGCAAGTTTTGAGAGGAGACAGCCCAGCATGACTTCCATATCTGAAAGCCCCCTCTCTGCACACAACCTAGGACAGAAATGCCTCAGCCCAGGGGACCCTCCCGTGTTGAAAACACAAGCCACCTCAGAAGCTGGTTGCTTCTACCACCTTCCCCTGCTTAGTAGCTCTGCAGAGTACCCTTCTTGCCCCAGGGTCTCGGGACTGCCCAGTCTGGAGAGAGAGGCTCAGACCACCTCTTGCTAGCCCAAGTGGACTTTCTGAGTGTCGGTGGTTTTTGCTCCCTATAGAATTGTTCGTGGAGCTGTCGGCTGGGGCCCTGTGTGTGCACCAGCAGTGGTGTTGGTCACTCCTGGGAAAAGCAAAGATGCTTTTCCTGTATTGGGGAACACAGTCGGGGACAGAGATATCTGCCACTGGTGTCAAGGGGCCCAGCTCAGGGAGCTGCCTCAAAACCCAACCTCCCATTGGGACAGCCGGGCTGCAGGACACCCTGGTATTGTTGAAAGCCCCCTCACCCAGGGCACCATCAGGCGCTACAGAGTTCAGGGACATGGAAGTCTAGAGGGAAAGTCACTAAGAGAAAACAGAGAAATCACTCTTGTTTTTCTGCACACTCCTGGCAGAGCAGCAGATGGTGCTGAGGGCAAGCGGCAGGCTGGAGCACAGGGAGGACACAGGCAGGGGCTTCTAGACGAAACCAGAGAAGCAGAACTCCAAGAACACAGGGCCCAGAACCCATCTATGCTCCTGCTGCTTTGGGCCCGTGCCCTGATCCCCAGCTCCAGTTGCAGCCAGACTTCCCACCACCTGGACCACCATCCTGTGCCTCAGCCACCTTGAGCTCCCCCCATACACCAGACGCACCCACCACAGCCACCTCCCAAAGCTGGAGCCCAGCTCAGCCCCGAGTGTGGCAAGAGCAGCGGCTAGGATCTGAGATTATTCCTGTGGGCTCCTGTTTATTCCTGTGCTGAAGCAGGCATGGCCCAGGTCAGCCCCATCCACTCAGAGACCACATTCTCTTCTCCCCACGGGGCCTGGAAGAGGGCTGACTAGTAAAGCTGAGTACAGGAAGAGAATGAATCTTCTAGGGGTCAGTATGGCTGGGAGTCATGGGTGGGCTTCAGGGAGGCATAGGAGTTTTCCGGGTGGCCCAAGGCTTGGAGGGAAAAGGCCGAACAGAAACGTGTGGTAACACCGGGGGCACAGGCTGTTTGCTCCCATCAGAATGGCTGTACAACTTCTGCTCAGCAGCTGCCGCTGTTCCCAGCCAGTCCCATCTGGGGAGCCGGTAGTTCCATGGCAAACAGGCCCTAGAGACTCCTGTCCAGCTCCCTCCAAGAACAAAAGGCTCCATCTGCTGTGTTTTCGTCTAAGTGTCCTCTGGGATGGAGTCGGGCACTCACAGATGCTTGTGACATAAACAAGTGAGGGAATGTTCAAACTGAGGACCAGAGAGGCCAAGCAAGGGCTCGGGGATGCACAGCAAGTTGATAGTAAATGTGAGCTGAGCATCAGGGTTGTGCTTCTGGGGCCAGGTGCCTCCTTCTGGTGTCCCCTTCCTGGGCTTCAGCCATTGGTGACCAGCCTGTGACATACCAGACCCTACCCCTGACTTTGGGAATTGTACTATATTATTTATGTACCTCATTGCTGTAACAGGATGCCTGACAGAAATCAACATGGTGGCCCACGCCTTTAATCCCAGCACTCGGGAAGCAGAGGAAGGCGGATCTGAGTTCGAGGCCAGCCTAGTTTACATAGCGAGTTCCAGGACAGCCAGGGTAGTTACACAGAGAAACCCTGTCTCAGGGGGAAAAAAAAAGAACAACAAATCCACTTTAGGAGGGAAAGGCTTGTTCTGGCTCATAGTGTGAAGGGACAGTCCACCCTGAGGAAAGTGAAGGCATCAGGAGTGTGGGGCTGCTGGTCACATTGCATCCACAGACAGAAAGCAGAGAGAGATGGACTCCAGTGAGCAGCTTGCTTTTCAGTCCAGGACCCCAGTCCATGGAGGGCCCCGCCCACATTCGGAGCAGGTCTTCCCACCTCAGTTAAGGCTCTCTGGTGGGAACACCCTCACACCTTCCCAGAGGTTCATGATGACTCTATTATTTATTTGTCTGTGTGGGTGTGTGTGCCTGGACCATGATGCACATATGGAGGGAAGAGGGCAGTTTTCTCTTGCTACCATGTGGGTCCTAGGAATCAAACTCAGGTAGTCAGGCTTGGTACCACCACCTTTCCACACCGGGTCATTGCGACAGCCCTCCATGGTAACTCCAAATCCAGTCACGTAGACAACCAAGATCAACCATGTGGGCTGAGTGGTTCCGAGCCCTGGCTGCTCTTCCAGAGGACCAGAGTCCAGATCCCATAACCCACATCTGGCTGCTCTCAGCCACCTGTAACACCAATATCAGGGTGATCCGCCACTCCCTTCTAGCCTCTGAGGACACTGCATGCACATTCACAGACATGCATAATTAAATTTAGAAGAAAAAAAAGATAATCATCCTTGTTAATTTGACACCAAACACATCATTTTAAATCAAGACGTCCCACCTCTGGCCCTAAAGGCCTGAGTTCATCTCATAGAACACACTGCATCTAGTCTGTCTCAAAGGTCCTGAGTATCAACACTGTCCAAAGTCCCTGGTGTTTGTTTTCTCCAAGCGCCTGGGCCCTGACCACCCCATCCAGCTTCTCTCCAGAGCCTGAGATCCACTTGACCTGCCCTTGACTCCCCACACCTTTTGCAGGTACAAAGATTACCGTGAGCCTCCATGGTCAGAACACAAGTATGACATTTCTAAAGACTTCTGGGCTGTCCTGGCCGCCCGACTGGCATTTGTCATTGTCTTCCAGGTATGTGTGTGTGGGGACATCTGTCTCCGGAATGTGGAGGGACAGCATGTGGGAAGTACTGATAGGGGAGGGGGAGCTGATAATGGCAGGAGGTGGGGACCTTGAGATGGGGACTCTGAGGAGGATACTGATGGACCTGAACCTGAGCAGTGACTAAGAGAATGTCATGGAACAGGCAAGGAAAGGGTGGGCTGGTGAGAGCTGTGAGCTCCATAGAGCAGACTTGCAGGAAGAAGAGGCTGGTCTCTGTCCCAGCTTGTCTCCCTCTGTCTCTGTGCCAGAGCCAGGGGACAGGCAAGTTCAGACTAGAGACAGTGGTTCTCAGATGACCCCAGACACAGCCAGCAGCACCTACTATGGGCTAAACTACACACACACACACACACACACACACACACACACACACACACACACACACCCTGACTGAAGGCCCAGAGAGGAGTTACTGAGGCCCATGCACATCCCTCTGGCATCGTGGAAATCCATGTCAGCACGACAGTGGACCAAACACTCACAGCTGGGAAATTCCAACACCAGGTCCTCTCTGCTCTGCTCCTTCCATTCCTAACTGGGCACTCATCCTTCCCTCAGCCCTTCACTGAAGTGGGTCCAGAAGGTATTGGGCTAGGCTTGGGGTAATGTCCTAGCTTGTTTTTCTGTCGCTGTGATAAAAAACATGACCGAACTTGGGGAAGAATGTGTTTGTTACACTCCATCGTAGGGAAGCCGAGGTAGGAACTGGAGGCAGGAGCCGATGCAGAGGCTGTGGAGGGTTCTGCTTACTAGATTGCTCCCCATGTTTTGCTGGGCTTGTTTCTTCTACACCTGCCCAGGGATGGCCCCTCGCACAGCAGGCTGGGCCCTTTCACACTTCACAATTACCGATCAAGAAAACACTTCCTAGGAAGAGATGGTTCAGCAGTTAAGCTGTTCTTCCAAGGGACCTGGGTTCGATTCCTAGCATCCATATGGCAGCTCACAGCCATCTGAAACTCCAGTGCCAGGAGATCCAATGCCCTCTTCTGGCCACCCTGAGCCAGACATACACTCACATGTCCACAGACATGCACTTACATGTGCACAGGCATACACTCAAGCAAAACACCCAAATACATTAGATAAAATAACAAAATTTTTTACAAAACAAAATGATGCCCAGGCTTGCCTGCAACCTCATCTTACAGAGGCATTTTCTCCATTGAGAGTCCCTCTTCCCAAATGACTCTAGCCTGTGTCAAGTTGACATAAAACTACCCAACATATGAGGGCCACTGAGGGAAGCTCTAGACCAGTGGTTCTCAACCTTCCTAATGCTGGGACCCTTTAATACAGTTCCTCATGTTATGGCGACCCCCCAGTCATAAAATCATTTCATTGCTGCTTCATAACTGTAATTTTGCTACTGTTGTGAACTGTAATGTAAATATCTGATATGCACAATATCTGATGGGTGGGGGGTCACGACCCACAGATTAAGAACCACTGCTCTGAGCTGAGCTAGCGTAGCAGGCAGGAGTGTCGTGGAGAGGGTTTCCACTGGGGACAGCTCTGCCCATCCCGGCAGGCACACGCTGCCCCAGCCACCAGAAGATAATGGGCCCTTATCATCCTAAATGGCTGGTCACTGACTCCCACAGCCAGGCTGGGAATAGGGAGGCAGAGGGTCCTGAGCCATGCCGTAGTCCAAAGCTGGGAGCACAGCTAGGACAGTCACCTCTGAGCAAAGGCCAGTCACCGATGCTCGGGTGCCAACAAATGCACCCGAAGGTGTTTGATGAACGAGAACGTTGGTCTTCCTTACAAGCTGACTTACTTCCGTTTTGCCCCTTAAGCATCTCCACGGGCACGGCCAGCGCTCGGGAACCTGGCAGGCCTCAGGCTTCAAGGACCAGCCCTCAGCTCACTCCTGGCACCGCAGTGCCTTAATAAGTGTTCCTTGCAGCCTGGTGCTATTGCTGTGTCTGATGGCCCCAGCTGAAGAATCAACCTTTCAGAGCATTTTCTTGCTCACTCAGTTTGGATTCTTCAAAAAAGCCAAGAAGGGACAGTGGAGGGCAAGACCCTGCTTCATCCCCCAGCTTCTCAAAAAGAAAAGGGAGAAAGCCCGGGTTTCCAGGGTCTGCACCTCCCTGTCCCGTTTACACCTTCTGGGAAACGGAGGCCCAGAAGAATAGGACATGCGCAGGGACAGGGAGTGAAGGGGTGGGTTGTGCCACATGGAGCAGGCAGATAGGAGGTAGTGCATAGGTGGGCCGCAGAGGTAGGGATGTGCACATCGGGTGCACAGGTGGGAATATGCACAGGTTGGATGTACCCAGGAGAGGGTCATAGGTGGGGTGCGTAGGTGAGGCTATGGTGAGGGGATGCGAATGGTGTGCACAGGTGATCTAGACACTAGGCAGAGGCTGGGGTATCCTCCAGGCCCCTCTGGCCCCATCCCCATCACTTCTTTCCCCGTAGAACCTGGTGATGTTCATGAGTGACTTCGTGGACTGGGTGATCCCTGACATCCCCAAAGACATCAGCCAGCAGATCCACAAGGAGAAGGTTCTCATGGTGGAGTTGTTCATGCGTGAGGAGCAGGGCAAGCAGCAGCTACTAGACACGTGGATGGAGAAGGAGAAGCCGAGGGACGTGCCTTGCAACAACCACAGCCCCACTGCCCGGCCAGAGGCAGGTGACGGCAGCCCAGTCCCCAGCTACGAGTACCACGGGGGCGCGCTGTAGCCACGATGGCAGGCCAGCAGGCCAGCAGGCTTCTGACCATCACCAAGTGACCACCCGGTTCCCTCCAGAGCCAGCACTTTTAGCCCCACCAGGGCCTGTGGCTCTTGTGTTGTCTGCACACGTGGAGGGCCACTCTGACGTGACAACGGTCTTCTTTCTTCTTTCTGTTTCTTCTCATTCTTGCACAATGCCATTAAGCAGGGACATTTTTATCTTTAGTATTCAATGCCAAGGATGGCTGGTGACAGGTCTGAACGGGCAATGCAAGGGCATGTTCCACAGACCCGTAGTGGGGGACCTAGAGCCCCCCTCCACAGTGGTAAGGGGCCAAGGCCCTGAATTAGCATCCTTCGTCTGAAGGATGCTTTGGGATAGGGACAGAGTGGTGTCTAGGAACCTGGTGACATTTCGCAGGAGGATGAATGACTTAGACTCAGGTTCCCAAAGATGTCACCTGCTCTAGTTGGACAAGCTGGATGACTCCACTGTCTTTCCTTCTGGGAGCTCAGAAGTTCAGACCTGGCTACCCAAACAGTACACACATGGTAGCTTTGTGCTGTGTGCCGGTAACGGAGGGGGGTGCCCCTGGTTGACCAGCACTCTTGGTGTCCCCAGCAGGCTCCACATCAGCTACTCAAGGGCCCCTCACACCGAGCTGATGTCTTCCTTGTGAGACGAGCTGGGGTGACAGGCGGAACATCTCTAAAAAGGCTGAAGGGTTTCACCAAGCCCCAGGGCCTCCATGGGTTCCTTTGCTGCTCTTTAGAACACATATTGGTTTTTGTCTAAAAATCAATAATGTGGTGGATTGGAGGGATTTTCTTTCTGTAGCTCAAGGTGGAAGGAGTTTATTTTGTCAGTTAACCAAATGCTGAGAGGAAATTAGAATATCGTTACTACCAAAGATTTTTCTCAGTAAAGACTTCTATTTTGGTAACACGCCTATATTTTCACTCACGGGGATATGAGATCCTTGGCACTTACTGTTGTAATAGCCTCTAAAACAAGCCTCACGGGCCAGCTTCAGTTGGTGTGCTAACCAGCTGGGCGGGTCTCTCAGCACTGTAGCCCCAAGTGTCTTTGCCCAAGCTGGAAGAGGCAACTCCCTACACTCGCCTTAGGGCAAGGCTGGGGGCAAGGCTGTGGTCGGCAGCTGGGGTCTGAGGCATGGCCTTCGAAGGTTTTCACTGTTTGCTAAAATCATGAGACCTGATGCTTCTCTTTTCTCTTGTGCGGTGAAGTGGTTTCCAATGATGTTTTGTATATAGCTATCATATCCAGAATTAGGTAATTACCAAAAATTCTTTTACAGAAACCATTTTTTTAAAAAAAGAAAAAAAAAACAAAAACAAAACTGAATGTACACACACCCATAGGAGACTGTGGCTGAGCATTTGTCAAAATAAATTTGAATACACAACCCTGGCCTCTTCTGAGTGTTCTTGTCCCAATCCATTCCTGTCTTTAAGGTCCCTGATGAGCCCTGTGCTTGATCCTGCAGATTTGAAAATGACTGACTCAAGAACATTCGTCTCTTTTGTGGCAGATGTGTGAATTATTCTAGATGGTCCTGGGATGCCATCTCGCTGTGGTGTGTGCATGGACTGTGCAAGTGTTTGTGTGTGCCTTCCTGTGCACGTATGTGTGCATGTGTATACCCATGTTGCTCGTGTGTGCCTGCGTGTGTTTGTGTCCGCATGTGCGTGTCTGCATGCACACATGTATATGCATACCTGTGCATGCACACACGTATGGATGTGTATTTTTATGCCTTGTAAGTGCATTGTGTGCTATTGTTACACTTGCTTCCACATGCACGTTTCCATATGTGAGTATGTTTGTGCACACTACACATAGTCATGCATGTGTTTGCATTCACTTGTGTGTGTACACGTGTACATTGTGCATTCACGTGTCTGTGTGCAGATGTGCTGTGTGTCTGTGTGTGTGGACATGGGCACTGGATCCCTCTAGGCATGAGACTATGCTTCAGTGAAGAGTACAGTCACCCCTCAGCCACCTTTCCCACAGCCTCACATCTAGGGCATCATCTACAACCCAGCGCACTAGAACCAGCATTATACATTGTCCCGAAATCCCATGAGGAACAGCATTATGGGGCCAGTGTTTTCGTGTGGGCAAGTAGGGACATTTATTTTAAAATGTTGCCCATATTCACCATAATTTCATAAAACAAAAAATCCTTTTCTTTTTTTTTTTTTTTTTTTTTGGTTTTTCGAGACAGGGTTTCTCTGTGTAGCTTTGCGCCTTTTCCTGGAACTCACTTGGTAGCCCAGGCTGGCCTCGAACTCACAGAGATCCGCCTGGCTCTGCCTCCCGAGTGCTGGGATTAAAGGCGTGCGCCACCACTGCCCGGCTCAAAAAATCCTTTTCTAACACCCGAAATGCCAGTAAAGCAGTCAGCCCCTTAGCTATAGCCACAAGCTTGGCCTGGAGTCTATACGCCACTTGGCCCTGGAACCTCCCCAGAGCAGCAGCGGCCTCTGGCACCCCCTAGTGTTGGCACTCCCACACACACCCTTTAGAAAACTGCAGCTCCTATCGATGGCTCAAGAGTTGTTCTGGTTGGGCATGGTAGCATGCACACCTTTAATCCCAGCACTCAGGAGGCACAGGTGGGTGCATCTGTGTGGATTCAAGGTTATCCAGCGCTACATAGTGAGACCCTGTTTGAAAAGAGAGAAAAAAACCTATCTAAAGCCCTGGAACACTTCCTTCTCATGTGGAGGGTCCAGAAAAGACATACCTGGGGTCAGAGTTGCAGGATCCCTCCTCTGAAGCCCACAGAGAGGACATTCCCAGGGTCAGAATTGCAGGATCCCTCCTCTGAAGCCCACAGAGAGGACATTCCCAGGGTCAAAATTGCAGGATCCCTCCTCTGAAGCCCACAGAGAGGACATTCCCAGGGTCAGAATTGCAGGATCCCTCCTCTGAAGCCCACAGAGAGGACATTCCCAGGGTCAGAATTGCAGGACCCCTCCTCTGAAGCCCATGAGGGTGCAGGGTGAGGGTTTAGAGCTTCACTTCATGAGATCTCCTAACAGAGCCCCCTGCAGGACTAGAGAAGACTTTGCAGGGACAGAGTGGACATGTCCAATCCCTCCAGATGCCCCTAGAGAGGTGTCAAATGCTGATCAGAAGATGAACCCCACAACCCTATAATCCCACTTGGAAGCAAGAGATGCTGGCAGCGGCCGGGCAGTGGTGGCGCACGCCTTTAATCCCAGCACTTGGGAGGCAGAGGCAGGCAGATCTTTGTGAGTTCAAGGCCAGCCTGGGCTACAGAGCGAGATCCAGGAAAGGCGCAAAGCTACACAGAGAAACCCTGTCTCAAAAAAAAAAAAAAAAAAGAGATGCTGGCAGCTTCATAAACAGGGCTGAGGGTGTCCCAAGTTACTGCAAAGGGTACAAGCAGTGAGAGCCCAGACACATGAAGGTCTGGAGGGAGGTTGGGCAGGAAGAGCATGTGCAAAGGCCCTGAGGTGGTAGTATACCTGATGAGTTCTGAGATGGAGTGGCAAGGAGATGGCAAGATAGTGGGTAGGACTCTCTGGCTTCATGGAGCCTGAACATGGTGGCCTGGGCTGTAGGGAGGGAGGAGACAGCACATCAGTGGGATTAGATCGACACTAGGAGTCATGCAATGTTTGAGGGGAAACTATCGAATGGGACACCAAAGAGAGGGCTGCAGGCAGGCTTACACTAAGCCTGGCATGAGGTGGTTGGAGAGTGGAGAGTGGTTAATGTCACCACAAAAGCTTGGGACCTGCTGACCAAAAAGTCGGACAGCTGGGGTGCTATTTTAGGTGAGACTGGAGCTGCTTAAAGAGGGCTGCAGTCACCAGGCAGTGGTGGCGCACGCCTTTAATCCCAGCACTCAGGAGGCAGAGGCAGGTGGATCTTTGTGAGTTCGAGGCCAGCCTTGTGTACAGAGTGAGATCCAGGAAAGGCACCAAAGCTACACAGAGAAACCCTGTCTCAGGGAAAAAAAAAAAAAAAAAAAAGAGGGCTGCAGTCACACAGCAAGCTGGCTGGAAGAGCATCTCTTCGAATCAGAACTGGGCACCTAGCACTGGACATCTCTATTGCAGAGGCTTCATGGATGGAGCAAGGAAAGACGAGTCCTAGGTCTGCAACTTCTTTCTGCTTGTTTCTTAAGATTTGCTTTTATTTTTAATTGCATGTATATGAACCGGTCTGAATGTGGGCCTGTGTACCTTAGTGCAGATATCCTCAGAGGCCAGAAGAAAGCATCTGGTTGCCTGGAGTTGGAGTTCTGAGCTATGGCGAACCTCCTGATGTGTGGGTGCTGTGGATTGATCTCGGGTCCTCTGGAAGAGCAGCAAGTGCTCGTAACCACCGAGCCATCTCTCCAGCCTCAAGTTCTGCAACTTGTACTAGGTACATAATGAGTCATGTCAGGCCACAGGGATGGTGTTTGTGGACCCTGCTGCGTCCAAAGGTGGGGCCTGTTATGAGTATAAGGCAGCTCCACTTGATCCACTCCACAAGCTCACTTCTTGCTCATTTTCAAAATTTCCCGCATAAAAGCCAGGGAAATCTGCATTTAAATGTCCAGATTTCCCCAGGCCTGGTGGTTCATGCCTGTAATCCTAGCACTCAGGTGGGACATGCTAGGTCTCTGAAGCAGAGCACTATGGTTAATCTGAAGTCTCTGTCCCTTTGTGTCCCTGACCCTCTTCGCTGACCTCCATGCTGACTCTTAGCCAGGACAGGCACTACTGACCTCTTTCTGTTGGTGGCTGCTGCCCTCTGCTGGCAGCCCAGCGATCTGCATCCAGGGAGCATAAACCTAGATCCTGGGTGCAAATGATGCTGCAAACAGAAGCCACACATTTCCTGAAACTCTGTGGGCCATAAGTACCAAAGGAACCCGGAGAACTGAACTTCAGATCGGAACACACACACACACACACACAGTCCCCAAGACCCAAGGCATAACCATGCCGCGAGCTTTGACCTGGGCCCCTTCCTCTTCAGGGCTCTTTAGTTCCAACCCCTTGAGAGCTAAAGCCCAGACGGGTCCTCTGAGGCAAGCCAGGTAGATCTCCTAACCTGGGGCCTCATCTTCATTGCATTACAGACTTTTCTACCCAGCAGGCCTTCATGCTCTGTCCAGGGGCCAGGACTAAAACTGGGTGTCAAGGGTATGGGATTAAGATGTAGGTATCTAAACCAGGTGGCGGTGATGGCACATGCCTTTAATCCCAGCACTTGGGAGGCAGAGGCAGGTGGATCTCTGAGTTCAAGGCCAGCCTAGTCTACAGAACTAGTTTCAAGACAGCCAAGGCTACAAAAAGAAACCCTGTTTTGAAAAACAAACAAACAAAAAGATACAGGCTCTAGTTGGAGGTTTTTACCACGTTGCTCTTTCCCTGCAATGGAGATAACACCCTTTAAAACACATGTGCACACACACACACACACACACACACACACACACACACACGCACACACACACACAGATAGGCATGACAGGCGCATGCCTTTAATCCCAACATTTGAAAGGCGGAGGCCAGCCAGAGGTACATAGTGAGACCCTGTCTCAGAGAGAGAGGGAGAGAGACAGAGACAGAGAGAGACAGAGACAGAGAGACAGAGACAGAGAGAGACAGAGAGAGAGAGGCAAGGAACCCCCGAGAGCCAGGGGAGCTCCCACCCAGCATCAGTGGAGCAACCACACAAGAAGAGAAGATGAAAGAAACTTAGAGACCGGACAAGGTGAGTTTACCTCCACGGAACCAGTAAAGATGCTGAAGCCTTCTCTCCATTTCCTCCTTCCTCTTCCCCTCTCCTCTCCTTCCTCTTCCTCTCTCCTCTCCTTCCTCTTCCCCCTCCCCTCTTTCCTCTCTCCTCTCCTTCCTCTCCTTCCTCCCTTCTCTTGTTCATGTCCTCTTCCTTCCTCCTCCCTTCCTGCCTCCCATCCACTCACCTTCCTTTCTCTTTGTGCCTGTTGGGATGGCCTCCAGCTCACCTTGTTTTGGGGACTTTGCGTGCTCCTTCCTCCTGAAGGACCATCCTTCTGGAACCCTTGTTCTCCCTGTTGGAGCAGCCGGCGTCACTTCCCTTTGTGTGTTGACAAAGGCGGGGGGTTTCCCATGCCCTGGGCATGTCACAGCGGTGGAAAGGGAAGCAGGCTCTGCATGGCTGCCACTGCTTCTGTTTCTTCTCTCCTGGACAGGGATGAAGGAGTTACTTCTTTTTGTTTGTTTGTTTTGTCTTTCGAGCAAAGTTTCTCTGTGTCACAGCTCTGGCTGTCCTGGATCTCACTCTGTAGACCAGGCTGGCCTCGAACTCACAGAGATCCACCTGCCTCTGCCTCCCAAGTGCTGTGATTAAAGGCGTGCGCCACCACCACCACCACCAAGCTGAAGGAGATACTTCTTGAGAGGCATGCTCTGGTCACCACCACCAGAGAGGCTCCCCCTCACCCCTTTTCTTTATTAGCACAATAAAAAGAAAAACACATGCACCTGATTCTATCAAAATAATGAATATTTTTATTGCAGGATCTTATGAACAGACTGAAAAAAATGGTCATCTAACATGAGATTGACACCCAGAATAACAACAACAAAATAAGCTGGGTCTGGTGGTGCACAGCTGCAGTCTCCAGCATTTGGGAGGTGATGGCAGGAGGATCAGAAGTTTAAGGTCACACTGAGCTACATGGGGGGAGGGGTTCAAGACCAGCCTGAGAAATATGAGACCTTGTCTCAAAACAAAGAAACATGGGGAGAAAACTGCAGACTCGAACTCCATGCCAGTGGCTCTCCAGGGAAGCCCCAGGCTTTCAAGGTTGGATTGGGACTACTGAGGCATCTAGCTTCCGGGATTGGGAACCTGGTTCTCTGCATCAGGGTGCAGATGGCCAATGCTAGACACCCAGCCCAATAAATCCCCTTCTGTTGGTTCCACTCCTCCAAGGAATCCCCCAGGCCTAGGAAAAACGTGTCCACTTCTGTGCGCACATGAGTACAGTGCCCTGAAGAAGCCAGCAGAAGGCCTCTGATCCCCTGGAGATGGAGTTACAGACGGTTGTGAGCAGCCTAGAATGGCTGTTGGCAACCAGACCTAGGTCTTCTGAAAGAGCAATAAGAGCTCTTAACCCCTGAGCCACATTTCCAGCTCTCCTTTTTCTTTCTATACAGCTTCGGGAGTCTACCTGGGCTACATAGCGAGACCCTATGTTTTGTTCAAAAACAATAAAAAATACTGAACTGTACACTTCAAAGGGATGAATTATAAATCAATGAAAAGAAAAACACATGCACCTGATTCCATCAAAATAATGAACATTTTTATTGCAGGATCTTATGAACAGACTGAGAAAGTGGCGCACAAAAGTAGGGGTGTTTATAGAACACACATCTAACGTGAGATTGACACCCAGAACAACAACAACAAAATAAGCTGGGTCTGGTGGTGCACAGCTGCAGTCTGCCAGGTATGCTGTGCACTGCTGGGTCTCACTGACCCTGAAGCTGAGCCATTCAGCTAGGCTGGCTGGTCACTGAGCGCCAGAAATCCACCTGTCTCCACCAGAGTTGGGGTTACAGATGGGCACCATCTTTTCTGGCTTTTTATGTAGGCGTCAGGATCTGAACTCAGGTCCTCATGATTTTGCAGCAGGCACTTGGTCCACTGAAGCCCTTGAACAAGCCCCTACTTTATTTCTAATTCATACATCGTAATAGTGCGTGGCTCTGGGGAACATATTGTATTGTTAATGAAAGCTCCAATCAGGGCAGTTAACATCTTCACAGCCTCCAACGTACATCAACTTTTTCTGATGATAATATTCTTGTTCCTCTCTTCTACTGATTTTTCTGTTTGTTTGTTTTTGTTTTTCGAGACAGGGTTTCTCTGTGTAGTTTTGGTGCCTGTCCTGGATCTCACACCGCCGCCCGGCTCTTCTACTGATTTTAATATACATATTACTGGGCCTGTAAGATGGCTCAACAGTTAAGACCTCTTTGTTGCTCTTTCGGGGGACCTGGACTCATGCACCTGCTCAAAACCAATTGTATCGCTAGTTCTAGGGCAGTGTTTCTCAACCTGTGGGTCACAACCCATTTGGGTCGAATGACCTTTTCACAGAGGTCGCCTAAGACCATCAGAAAACACAGATGTTTACATTACGATTCATAACAGTAACAAGAATTACAGTTATGAAATAGCGACGAAAATAATTTTATTGTTGGGGGTCACCACAATATTAGGACTGTATTAAAGGGTCACAGCATCAGGAAGGTTGAGACCCATTGGTCTAAAGAATCCGAACCCTCTTCTGGCCTCCGTGGGTTCTGCACCAATGTGGGGCACTTAAACTACAAATACTCATACACGTAACAAAAATAAATATTTCTTAATGTTTTTTAAACGTTTTATTTTATATGCATAGGTATTTTGTTTGTGTACCACACGTGTGCCTGCCAGAAGAGGGTGCCAAAGCCCCTGGAACTGGAGTTACAGATAAGGAGTTGAAAGAACAGCCAGTGCTCTTAACCCTTGAGCCGACTCTCCAGCCCATAAATAAATCTTTTTTTTTTTTTTTTTTTAATCGTGCTTGAACGTGATCCTGCCGCAGTAAGCATCCCTGCGGCCTGCAGCTGCCCTCCCACCCCACACACAGTAGGGCTACACAGTTCCGCAGAGGAAAACCTGGAACCTCAAGCTCCCACCCAGACCATCGCCGCAGCACCGCCGGCGCAGGCGCGGGAACCACCGTGCGCAAGCGCTGAAGCCACTGTGGCTCAAGCGTCGAAACTACAGAGTCAGCCTTCGCTAGCCCGGGCGGAAGCGGGTACGGCCACACTCGAGGCGCATGCGTGGGACCTGGAATTCTCGCGAGACACTGGGCGGGAACGCCCGCGGTGATTTCCTGTGTGGAATCGCTGAGGAGCAACTTGGCGCGTCACTGCCATGGACCCCTTCCTGGTACTGCTGCACTCGCTGTCCGGCAGCCTGTCGAACAGCGATCTGATGGAGCTAAAGTTCCTGTGCCGTGAGCGTGTGGGCAAACGAAAGCTGGAGCGCGTGCAGAGTGGCCTGGACCTGTTCTCAGTGCTGCTGGAGCAGAACGATCTGGAGCGCGCCCGCACCGGGCTGCTGCGCGAGCTGCTGGCCTCGCTGCGCAGACACGACCTACTGCAACGCCTAGACGACTTCGAAGCGGGGACCGCGGCCGCGGCCTCGCCGGGGGAGGCAGGTGGGCTAGGGGGCGGGAGGAGGCCCAAGGGCAGGGGATGGGCGGGGAAGCCTGGCCACTACCCTAGCCGCAGGGTTCCCTTTGCGTGCTCCTGCTGGGAAGGACTCTGGGGCACGCCCACTTTTCCGGAGGGGCGAGCCGGGACTAGGGAGATCTTGAGCTTGTGTTGCTTGCAGTGCGGGAGTTGAACCTAAAGTATTGCTCGAGCTAAGGAGACGCTTGCTCTGCTACCGCTTGCCCCAGCACCAAGATTAACTCACCTGAGACCTGAAGTGCTTGCGACGCCCCCCCCCCCCCACTCTCCGGGTAAATTGAAACCTCAGCTAAGAAATGGATGTGGCTAAGGCTCCCTAACCCCAAGGAGGGTAGAGTTGAAGAGTAGGCAAAGGTCAAGTGTGCCTGCTGCTCGTCACCATTTCCGTAGTGGGAGTGCCTTTGCCCAAGCAGTGTGCTTCCTAGCCAAAGGAGAACAGTACTGCGGCCCAGCTCCCCGGTCCAGAGTCCACAGTGCCTGGTTATCCTCTGCTACTTCCGTTTTGTAGTAGAGAGGAGGCACTATGGCTTCCCATAATGCACAGTAGTGGATAGCAATCACAACAGAGCCACACCAGTCTGGCCTTGGGGTGTGGATTACAGGTTAAGCATGTGTTAGACTCCTCCTCACTTGTGACAAATATCCAAGAGGCCATTTAAAGGGGCAAAGGTTTCTTTAGCTCCTGGTTGGCTGGCTCCATTGCTCTTGGTCTGCAGTGAGGCAGGAAATCAAAGCAGCTGAGGGCATGGTGGAGCAAAGTTGAATACCTCATGGCCACCAGGAAGCAGTGACAGGAAGGAGCTTGGGACAAAATACACTCCCCCAACAATACAGCCATTGTACTGCCTCTGACTAGGCCTGCCTCTGAAGGTTTCCACCACCTCCCAGTAATGCCATCAAATTAGGAATGAGTGGACTGATCCACCAGGGGACTCAAAGCTATCATGATCCGCTCTCCTTTCCATGATTGGATCCACCATTGAGAGACTAAGCCTTCCTCATAGGAGCCTTTGGGACCATGAAGGTCTCCATAGTCAAAAGCTCTGAAATCTAAAGTGCAGACAAAATCAGACCCCAGGTACTGACACTACATGCTGTGACAGTTTGTATCACACACAGAATTATTTGAAACATGGATTGTTTCCTCTGCCAGTGTATATGAGGTGCACAAGAAAATGGGTTGTGTGTTCACATCTCCAAGGCATTTAAGTGTTTGGTATTGTTGCAGGAATCCAGTAAGGGGTTCTCAGCCACTGCCCAGGGCTCCCTTAGTCATCTCCTTCAGCCTTACCTATGCCTGGCACGTGCTCCAGAGTGTGGTCTCCAGTCAAACCAACAAAGGTCATAGTGTAGAATGAGGTGAATGCAGCTTTGGGGGACTTTGGCCAGCCCACTATTGAGGGTGTGAAGGTGGCTCTAGTTTTTTTCCCTCTGACTCCCCAGCCTCTCCTCAGTTTCTGGTCTTCTAAGCTGTAGCTCGCTGTGACCCATTCTGAGGGAGTGGGACTAGACAGATTAGGAGGCCAATGTAGGTCTCTTGAAATAGCTCCTGGGCTGCTAGGTGTCTCTGCCTGCACAAGACCTGCCTGGCTTTAGTGGTGTTGGCTTTGAAGTGCTCAGGTCCACATGTGGTAGCCATGGGAAGACTTTCCCGAGCTCCTCTGTAAGTCATGCTGCTGTTTTCCCTTTTAGATCTGCGGGTGGCATTTGACATCGTGTGTGACAATGTGGGGAGAGACTGGAAGAGACTGGCCCGTCAGCTGAAATTGTCTGAGGCCAAAATTGACGGGGTTGAGGAGAGGTATCCCCGAAGCCTGAGTGATCAGGTAAGGGAGACTCTGAGGGTCTGGAAGATTGCCGAGAGGGAGCAAGCCACAGTAGCTGGACTGGTAAAGGCACTGCGGGCCTGCCGGCTGAACCTGGTGGCTGACCTGGTGGAAGAAGCAGTGCAGGCCCAGGGGTCTGTGAATGAGAGTGAGGATGTGTCCCCAGTGCTGTGGGACCCAACCGTGTCTTCCTCAGAAGCACTGTGACAAGCCTGCTGCTCCTGTCAGGAGTCACTGTGGACTTGATACACTCCGTGCTGCATCACCAAGTGCCTTGGTTCCCAGTGCCAAGAAAGAAGACCTTGTGGATCCAGGCCAGAGCCTGCTCACAAGCTTGAACTGGCTCCTGAAGCAAAGCTGTATGTATAGAACCTCTGCTCCCTGAGCTTTGGGGACACATGGAGGTTTCCCTTCGTGTTCTCCACTGCTGCTCCTTCCCCTGAGAGAAGTCCCTGGTCTCTCAAGGAGGAAGGTGGAGCTGATGACACACGTGTTGAAAGTTTGAGAGCCTTCCTGTTGTTCCCCGGGGAAGGACACCAACTCAATTCAGAGCACTTGGCTGCCTCACAGTTGGCCCTGAGGACCATCAGAGAGCAGCACCTGCCCCCCAAACAAGTGGTCCTTGCAGGAGCCTGGCACACCTCACCCTGGCACAGCAGCTCCTGCAGGACTGATTCTAAAATCCATTGCCTACCCACATTGCTGCCTCTGGGAAGGACTGGTTTAAAGGGTGGCCTGCCTGTTTCTACCATGGCCTTCAAACAAGTGCCCTGGGCCTAGATGTAGTGGCTCACTCTGAAATCCTAGCACTGGAGAGTGGAGAATTGCTGCACTCCATGGCAACGTGAATGAGAGCTACACATGAGACCGTCTCACACAAACAAAAGCAAGTGTCTACCTGGAGACACCTGTGTCACCCAGGATTCCCGCTATGTCAAGGACCCTTCTAATCTCAGAAGTAGGGCAGGCTGACTACAGTGTCCTGACAGCCCTAGGTGCTAGTTGTGAATGGGGTGGTGGGATTTCCTGTCTGGTTTGCTTCACATCAGCAAGGGGCCCTGACTTGCCACACCTTTGATCATAGCACTCAGGGAGATCGAGGCGAGTGGATCTCTGATCTGTTAGTTCGAGAACAGCCTAGCCTACATAGCAGACTACAGACCAGCTGAGACCATGTGGAAAGACACTATCTCAGAAGTTCATGTCTGGAGTTGAGGCTCCTAGACACAGGGTTCACCTGACAGTGAAGAGCGGCACCTCGAGCTGCACCCTCCCCAGCCTCAGGCCTGTTGTGCTTCAGTCCAACACCTATCCATCTGGCTGATCTGCCTTGCTCAAACTCTTGGCCATCGAGGCCTCTCCTGACCACTCTGGGACTCGTCCAGTTTTCTGACCCCATATCCCACCTGGCTGTAGCCACACCCCTCTTATCTTGGCTCCCTAGAATATGCAAAGGCCTGTTCAAGGTGTCTGGTGGATGTTTGCTATGCTCCTCTCTAGTCCCTCCTCCTTGTCCCCCATTTTGAGGGTTTTTGGTTTGTTTTGAAACAGGGTATCTTGTAACCCAGATATTACTTAGGTTGGCCTTATAACTGAAGTGACCTTGAACTCCTTCCTGACCATCCTGTCTCTGTTTCTCAAGTGCCATCGTCACCAGTGTGACAGCCTCACCCAGGCCCAAGTCTTTAGGGCCCACACTGTAGGCAGCCTGGGCAACCCCACTGAGACTCTTGGTGATGCCTTTTAAGTGTCCTGTGGCAAGTCACAGGTTGGTAGCTTGGATGTCACTTTTTTTCTTTTTTTTTTAACAGCTCAGGAGTCCAAAATGGCTCTCCAGAGGTCAGTTCAGATATGAGCAGGCCTGTCTGTGTCCTTCTCGATTTGAGAGAATGTTCCATGGCTTTTGGAGCCCCTTCATTGTGTCACTTGCTGCATTCCCCTCCCCTCAAGTGACAGTTTAGTATCAGGTCTCAGTTGCTGCTGCTACAGAGCTTGTGGGCTACCACAGGAATTTATCCCTTTGTACAGAGTCCCTTCAACCATGTTGGGGGATTAAAACATGGATGTCATCAGGGACAACACTCCACAAATCTGCATCTACCCAGCTTGTGCCCAGATTTGTCCTGGATGCATCAACACAATCCCACTCCCCTGTTAATGGCCAGTCAGAGCCCACACTCACCTTGCCTACCCTTCACTCCTCAGCTCCTAGCAGGACCTTGGCTCCTGCCCATCCCCCACCAAGGGTTGGAACCACAGACCCGCCTGTTCCTAGAAGCCAGCTGCCCTGCATATTTTTAGCTTCCTATTTTTGAATTCCACAATCATTTCTGAGTCATCCAGCTGACTGCCTTCTGGTCACAAGGTCCCCGTGTGGACCATATTTCAAACCAGACAGTGGAACATGATGTGATGGAATGTGTGATGTAGCCACCATGGACCATGGCCTTCCAGTAGCTGATGCAAAGGCAGTACTGGTTTGCTAGAAGATGTGGGCTAGGAAGCCCACACAATCTCAAGTCATGTGCTGAGTGGAGGCTGGCCTGAGGGATACTTGCCGGCCACAGGACTCATTATTACCAAGGCTTCACTGAGCCAAAGCCAAGTGACAGGGCTGGAGGTTTTTGGGTGTGGCTAGAACAGGACAGCATGGTGGGCATATGTGTGGAGGTCCACAGCTCCCAGACTCCCAAAGCCTAAATCAACTGTAGAGATGATGTATAGTCCTTGTCCATCAAAATAAAGCAGGCATGCTGCTCACACCTGGTGTCCTAACACTGGAGACTGAGGCATTTTTAAAATCACCCTGGGCTACACAGACCTCATCTCAAACAAAAAGCCAGGTGTGGCGTGGTGTATACACCTGTAGTCCCAGCACTTGGGAGGCTGAGTGGGAGGGGCAGTTCCAGGTAGGGTCTCTTACTGAGTCCAAGTCCAGTGTAAGCTGCATGAGACCCTATCTCAAAAAACCACCAACCCCACAGCCCAAAAAACCCCACACTGCATATTGGGTAGACACAGGACTCCTATAGAGTGCAGAAGACAAGTCCCTGTGCTCAGTAGTGACTACAGCAGGTCAATTCCAACTTTCAGGTCCCTGAACTGTGTGATAGTTATAGTTAGATGGGCCTGTTATGTGTTTTCTCAGCTGGTCGATGTGCACCTAATTACATTGTTAATCTGAATTCTGTATCTTTGGCAGGCTTCTCATTTATTGGTGGTCATGAGGTCTGGGAGACCTCAGTCCAGTTTTTTATATAGCCAAGTTCTACTGGTAGTGAAAGCACAGGGCAGTGGCACTTTTTCCCATGGGTCTCCTGGCTGGAGGCGTAGGACACAGCTAGTGCCCTCCAGATGAGGTCATCAGTCAGCACAAATACACTACATTCCTTTCTCTTGCCTGCTCACAGCTAAAACCCAGCTCATACACCTGATGGAAGCTGAAACTGTCACCACCTTGACTATAGACCCCAGGCTAGTCTTATTCCTACCATCCTTGTGTCCTTGATGGACCAATCAGGCCCATCCCAGCAGCTTCTGAGTAAAGTCTTTGCTTCCTCTGAGTTTGCACAGACATATTGAAAGATCCATGTGTCCCCTGGCTTTCCCACCAAGCAGGAAAAACACATGCAAAGATGCTGAGGCTTCTTTTCATTAGAAGGCCAACTTGGGCAATAATAGTCATCCTCCGCAATCAAGTGTGTCTTTTGGTGCTATGCCCATCCATGGTTCCCCTACAGCCCTGGCCCAGGACGAAGAGGAGATACTCCCCACTTGCTGTATTTCCTCAGGCCCCTGGAGGGGTGGAACTCCCCAAGTAAATCAATGGCTGCTTGCACAAGCTCATGCTGTAACAGACCTCCAGACCTTAGCACAACTGACTGCATGAAGGAAGTGCCATTCAGACTGTAACACTCAGCACATAGACAGCACTACCTGTCAAAACAAAAACAAAGACCTAATCCGTTAAAGTCCATAGTTCTAGGAAAGTCTCTAAATGTATTAACCTTGCTTTTTGGCTTCTGTAGTTCTGCTTCTGGCTAACTGTTCTTGATAACCAAAGTATGTCAACGCAGGGTAGAGTTTTTGTGCTTAAAAGCTCACACTGAAAAAGGCTCAGGGCTCCACTGGCATTTCAAATACCCAGTGTTATCACCAGCTAAGACTTTGTTGGTGTAAGCCTGTGTCTAAGTAGTCTTTTCTGGTGGATACCCGACAGCAATGCTTTCTGGGTGCTCTAGGCTATTTGCTTCATTTATTCTCAGCAGTGGGCTCACTGCTTAGACATCCTGCTTGCCCACTAGCCCAGGACCCACACCTCCCAGCCTCAGCTTTCAGATGCTAAAGGTCACCCTCAGGACTACTGGGTCACTTGGTGGGCTGTACATCTTAAGACTAGAGGCAGGCTATTTGTGATACATGTATAATCCCAGCACTCAGGAAGCTGAAGCAGAAGAATCTAGACCAGCCTGGGGTGTATGGTGAGATCCTGTGTGTGGCTCGCACCTATGATCCCAACACCTGGTAGGCCGAAACAGGAGGACTGCTACAGGTTCAAAGCCAGAAAGACCGTATCCAAAAGAGAGAGAGAAAAAAAAAAGCCTAAATAATATCTAGTTGCCAAGGCTTGGCTGTAGTTCAGTAAAGTGCTGGCCTAGCATGCACAAAGTTCCAGCTTCTAGTCCCAGCACCACATAAACCAGGCATGGCTTCAGAATGGTCATAGCCACAGCAGCCTACATTGGGGGAGCATGCTGAGACCATGCCAACTCCAAGGGACCACTGTACATAAGCCATGCTCCTGCCCCTAGGAGGCCTTGCTCCAGGCACAGCTGCGTTAGACAACAGCCAGGCCCAAGCCTGGATGCCTTCACTGACTGGCCATCTTCAATCCTTGGAACTCAGTGGGAAGTCTGTAACTGGAAACTGTTGTGATTGGTGTGGATACAGTGCTTCATCTGCATGCTACACCCTTGCTGCAACACCCTCCTTCGCTGCTTTCTGGTGTTGCAGTATTAGGTCCAATGAAAGGCTTTTCCCCATAAGCAGAAGTAGCCACTGCTCCACAGCAGCAATTTTAGCAGTAAGAGGCCCAGGCAAGAGGCTAGTCACTGCAGGTTCCTGGGAGCTGCCAGCCTGTGAAGGATGCAGGCACCCAGAGACGCTGCTAATGCTATGGTTAGCTGTAAGCCTGTAACCTGCATCCCTAGGAGGAGTGTCCAACTTGCAGTCCATGGGACACGTGAAAATTTATTGTGTGTGTGAGCATTCCTGCCATAATGTGCAGATGGAGGTCAGGGGACCACTTGGTGGAACTGGTTTTCGTTTTCCATCTTTTTTTAGGTTCTGGGGATAGAACTCAGGTTGCCAGGCGTGCACAGCAAGAACCTTAACCTGATGAGCCATCTCACCTGTCCTGAGGATGCTTTTTGTATTTCTATTGTTTGATTATTTGGTAACTTGATTGATTATAATTCTGAAGTGAATTTTGGAGATTACATCCTCCCTGGATATCTGAAGGTTGGACTCACACCTCTAAGCTATCAGTCTCTGCCTCTGAAGCCCATAGTCATCCCTGTCTTGGAGGGGCTTGGAGCGTCTCACTGTCCTAGCCTTCAGCCCTCTGGACCCAGGACTGCTAACATCAGAAGGACTGCCTTCACCTTCTGATTGCTCTATACTACAGCCGTCTGGCTGGTACATCTGGTGAGGAGATTGTGCTTGTGCCCTTCAAGTACTTCTCTAGCTTCAGGCTGGGCTGAAGGAGCAAGAGGAGACTCAGCCAGTGAGAAACAACCAGGGTAGTGTATGTGGACAGTGGTGGGAGGAGGGCTTGGGTGGTGTGATGTGACAGCAGCAGGGAGCAGTCTGGGGAGCCTTGCAAGCTTAGCACAGGATGGGGCACAGGAGGGATGCTGGGATGGTGGTCTTGAGTTCTGTAAGAGAGCAGGCCGAGCAAGCCAACACCCCTCCATGGCCTCTGCATCAGCTTCTGCCTCCAGGTTCCTGCCCTGTTTGAGTTCCTGTTCTGACTTCCTTCAGTGATGGACTATGATGTGGAAGTATAAGCCAAATAAACCTTTTTCTCTCCAACTTGCTTTTTGGTCATGGTGTTTCATTACAGCAATACTAACCCTGACTAAGACAGACCCTGTCTCAAAAAAAAAAAAAATATTTATAAAGCAAAGTGCAGCCAGGTGGTAGTATCAAATGTCCTTAATCTCAGCATTGAGGAGTCAGAGGCAGGCAGATCTCTGAGTTCAAGGCCAGCCTGGTTTACAGAGTGAGTTCCAGGACAGCCAGGGTTACACAGAGAAACCCTGTCGAGAAGGAGAAGGAGAAGAAGAAGGTAAAATGATTGACTTCGCTAACTTGCACCATTTTATTAATTTTTAAAGTTTTTATTACATTTTATATATTTGTAGAAGGGCACTGATGCATGATATATGTGTGGAGGACCTTGCAGGAGTTGGTTGGTTCTCATCCCACCTGTGGGTCACAGGGGTTGAATTCGGGTTTTCAGGTTTGACTGCAAGTGTCCTTACCTATGAAGCCATCTCACTGGCCCTCTTTCCTGCCTTGGGAAAGTCTCACCTACAATTAAAATGGGTCTTCCCACATAAATTAATGTAATCAAGATAATTACCCACAGGCTGCTTAAAGGTTCATCTCCCAGGTGATCTGGATTCTGTCAAGTTGACAGTTCACATTAACCATCACAGTTGAGTTTCATAAGATAAGCAGAAGTTCCCCAGGAAGGCAAACAGTTCAGTCCTAGGAAACTGTGGGAAAGGCCACAGGGAGTGAAATTAGAGGGGTTAGCTGGCCTCAGGCAGGAGATTAACAGTTGGAGACCAGCCTAGGCTACATAGTCGGACTCTATCCAAACTACCACCCCCATACACACACCCCGCCAAACAAGGAAAAGCTGTGTGGTGGCACACACTTGATGCTCAGGAGGTGAAGGCAGGAAGATCAGTGTTCAAACCCAGCCTAAGCCACACAGTGAGTTCCAAGCCAGCATGGACTTCAGGAGACCTTTCCTCAAAAAAACAAAAGGAGCCAGGCATGGTGGCACACAACTTTAATCCCAGCACTCAAGAGGCAGAGGCGGGCAGATTCCTGAGTTGAGGGCCGCCAGGACTACATAGAGCATCCCTGTCTTGAAAAGAAAGACAAAAGAGGGAAGGGAAAAAAGAGGTAGACAGAGTGGGGGAAATGAGAAGAGGAAGTGGGGAGGGAGGAAGAGAAAGATAGCTAAACAGATTTCCAGAGTGCTGCCTCACCCCACCCCCAGCTGACTTGAGGGCCACCATTTGGGGGGTGCCTTGAGGTGTTATGTCCACAAACTACTCTGGCTTTGTACTCTGACAAATTCTTGCAAGTGTTGTCTCTGGGTCTCCTGAGCCTGGTGGTGTGGGGAGACAGGTTCCATCCTCCTCTGCAGCAAGGAAGAGAGGAAGGGCTTCAGGTTGACTGACTAGGGCTGCATAGGGTGTCCCAGGGTGGTGGGGAGGAAGGGACAGAGTCCAACTTCTAGATAAGCTACCAGCTAGATGGAGCCAGCCTGACCCACAGAACCTTCTACTGCCCAGTCAGGCACCACTGACCCAAGAAAGTGGTAAAGTCTGTGACAACAAAGGTTCCTCCTCCTCATCTCAGTTGGAACCATCTTTTGTATGCCTGTTGTGAAAAGTCCTGTGGAAAAAAGTACTCAATCCTAGTCTAGAAACTCAGTGTCAAAATGCCCCAGCTAACTGCATGTTTTGGCTTCTGTTAAACTGCTTGTCTGCTTACTTCCCCACAACTGCCAATCAGGATGCCATTTTTTTGTGTGCTTCGACTTACAAGTTTCTTGTAAAATTCATGTATTTCTTTCTCTCCAGGCAGTTGCCAGCTGGCTAAATTCAGACTCTCAATTTGGATTTTGGTCCTACTGAGTGTTTTTTGGGTCTCTACCCTGCAACGTTTGGAGGCCCCAATGAGATCCTTTAGAGACCCTCACCAGTTTGACTAACCCTCAGGTCTCAGTGCAACTGTGGACCGAAGTGGGTGGACACAGATTTCCTCCTAGGAGATGCACAGCCTGATACACTCCAGGGCTCTGGGAGAGAAAATCTTGGTACTTGCAGAGGTTCAACACCCTCCAACACCCTTGTCTAAATTTCCTTCAGTGAGAATACCTGTTCTGTCACCTCTAGAAGTAAGTCTGGTTAAGGCACCTTCTGTTTGTTTTTGTTTGGTTGGTTTGGTGCTTTGGGGTTTTTTTGTTTTGTTTTGTTTTGTTTTTTTAGACGTTTTGTTTTGTTTTGGTTTTTGGTTTTTGGTTTGGTTTCATTTGGTTTTGGTTTTGGTTTTTTGAGACAGGGTTTCTCTGTTTAACAGCTTTGGCTGTTCTGGAGCTCACTTTGTAGATCAGGCTGGCCTCAAACTCACAGAGATCCATTTGCCTCTGCTTCTCGACTGCTGGGATTAAAGGCATGAGTCACCACCACCCAGCATGGCGCCTTCTGTTTGGACACATAGGATCCAATACCCGGGATCCATGTGATGTCACTGGAATCCCCTGGTCTGTTCAGGTGTTCATGGTGGTCACCCCTAATTTGTCTCCTTACTGCTATTATTTGTTCCTGTCTTGTCTTTCTGTCTCTTCTGGTTGGTCTATTGCTTATTGTGAATTGAGATCTGAAAAGTGAAACTATGAGCAGTTCTGCTTCTAACAGCTCACTTCTTTGAACTGTTTCTTCCACTATTTTCAGGAGGCATATAACGAGGAGGCAGACTGCAGAGGACACCTCTGGACCCTCTGTGAATTAGAGTGATCCTCTTTTGACATGGAATGGCCATCTGCAGCCACATATGATTGCCAAACGACCAGAGCAGTATGGCTGCTGGTCACAGTGCAATCTCTCTCTCTCTCCTTGAGACTGTTTTCTATACCCACCAGCCTACCCGCGGTGATTGCCAGCAGTTACCGGCTACCCTATTTACATTGGAAGAAAGGGACTGCATAAAGTTAGAGGCTAAGAAAGCAGTCCTGGGTCCAGACAGAGGATCTCTGGCTGATAATGTTTTTCACATAGAGAGTGTCTTTCAGTCTAACGGGCCCAGCTGAGATCCTAATACCAATAAGTATGGGGGCTGTAGACATCTACTGCTGGACTTTCCAGGCTGGGCTCCAAGGGGGCAGCACAGAAGCCCACAAGTGTGTCAAAGGTGAGTGAAGTTGTACAGGGGACCTCAGAACATCCCACTATGTTCCTAGAGTGCCTTCTAGAGTCTTATGTCCATAGACCTAGATGCACAGGAGGATAGGCACGTGCTCAACATGACCTTTGTCACCCAGATAGCCCCAATATTAGGAAAAAGTTACAAAAGTTAGAAGGATTTAAAGGTAGATATAGGTCGCAGTTGCTGGAGGTCGCTCAAAGGGTGTTTAACAACAGAGAACCGATTGAGAGAGGATACCTTTCTCATAAACTGAAAGCCACCATCACCTTCTCTGATGATGAGACACAGACTTACAGAAACGTGGCACAGTTTTGATGTCTTGCCCTTTGTCAGAAGAATATCTCCTAGCTGAAAGTCCTGCCCCCAATCAAAAGATAAAATTGAACTATCTCTCAGATTTACAACAAAGATTCCCAAAGTATGAGCAGAAACCAACTCCCCAGGACTGACCCAACACTAAGTTCCTATAATTGTTCAACTAACTAGTTCATCTACCTCCATCCAGATTAAACAATACCCAATGATGCTGGAAACAAAAAGGGGTATTGCAGTCCGTATTTCCTAGATTAGAGAGTCATCCTGGAATACACCTCTCCTGCCTATGAAGAAACCTGGACCTCTGATTATAGACCCATCCAAGATCTGAGGGAAATGAATAAGAGGGTCAAAACCATCTACTGCCACCCCGCCCCACCCCCATCCTAAATTCATACACCCTCATGAGTCTGTTTCCTCCAGAGAAAGAGGTGTACACTGTCTTGGACTTGAAAGATGTATTCTTCAGCTTTCCATTAGCAGAGGTGAGTCAACTCATTCTTGCTTTTGAATGGACAGATCCAGAGGGAGGTTACAGCCAGCAACTCTCCTGGACCAGGTTGCCCCAAGGATTTAAAAACTCTCCAACCCTGTTTGATGAGGCATTAAGTATTGACCTCCTGCCCTCCCATCAGAGGTTTTCCTGGATCATACTCATAGAGTACCTAGATGACCTCCTCCTAGCCTCTGAAATTGAGATAGATTGTAAAAGATCTACCAAGGGACCACTGAAGAGTTACAGACCTTAGGGGCTACAGAGTGTCAGCTAAGAAAGCCCAGCTTTGTACATCAGAAGCTGACTACCTCAGCTACCACCTGAGGAGAGGTAAAAGGATCCTGTCTCAGATAGGATTGCTGCCATCCTTCAGATCCTAGCCTCAAAGACTAAGAGACAGGTAAGAGAGTTCTAGGTGTGATTGGATGGTGCTGCCTCTGGATATCGGGGTTTGTGGAAATAGTGAGGCACAAGATGGGCCACCAAGCCCCTAATCTGGACTGAGACTGAGCAAAAGGCATTTGAGGCTTTAAAAATACCTCTGACTTTGGTCTAGCCCTAGCATTTCCAGATGTCTCAAAAATCTTTTCATCTGTTTGTCCAGAAAATAAAAGGCATTGTAAAAGAAATTTTAACCCAAACATTGGGCCCATGGAAACACCCTGCGGCATCCCTGTCCAAATGATTGGACCCTGTAGCCACAGGATAGCCCACCAGTCCAAGAACTGTGATGGCTACCACTATTCTAGTGAAAGAAGCAGACAGGTTAACTTTGGATCTTACACACTCACAGCACCCCATGCGGTTGATGCCCTCCTTTAAGAAACACCAGACCATGATAATTTATTTGTGCTTTAATAAAGCTTGCCTGGAGATCAGGGGGGGGAAAAAAAGAAAGAAACACCAGACCAGGGTTGAGGATTTAGCTCAGTGGTAGAGCGCTTGCCTAGCAAGCGCAAGGCCCTGGGTTCAGTCCTCAGCTCTGGAAAAAAAATAAAAAAAGAAAGAAACACCAGACCGCTGGCTGTCTAATATCTGTGTGGCCCAGTACCAGGCTCTATTCCTGGACCACCCTCAAGTCCAGTTTAAGAAACCCACTGTCATCAATCATGCTACCCTCTTGCCTGATGATGGCCCAAAGCTGCTCATCTATGACTGTCTCAAGGTGACCATGGTGGTCTAGAGTATCCACCTAGACCTAACTGACATCCTCCGAAAGATCCCAGTGCAGTACTGTACACAGATGGGAGCAGCTTCATTAAAAATGGAACCAAGTACACGGGGCTACAGTAGTTACTTTAACTAAAAGTTTGGGCTCCAGCCTTAGGGTCAGGTACCTCAACCCAAAGAGCAGAACTGATAGCTATGACCCAGACTGTGACCATATACACAGTCACTATGCTTTTCTAATGTTCATGTGCATGGTATGATCAATAGAGAAAGGACTTCTCACCGATGGGTGAAAGACATTAAAAACAAAGAGGAAACCTTGGCCCTACTAGAGACTATTAGGCTTCTCCTATGAGTTGCTATCCTCTACTGCTAGGGACATCAAAAAGATGACTCCCCAGGCAAAAGGTAACCGGGCCACTGACCTGCTGCCAGACAAGTGGTTCCTTATAAGACCAGTGGGCCTGTTGATATTCCAGTGACATACTCCAACCCAGTGTTGTACTCTGGTACAACCAAGAGAAAAAACAGGATTCAAAAAAGAAGAAATGGACAGCTCAAACCTACAGGGTGATGAAGGGCATCGGAGAGAAAGATCATTCTCTCAGAAACAATTGGCAGGACTCTGGTAACTGACCTTCACCAGGCTATTCATCTGGGGTCCACAGAACTTCCTAGTTGCTCGGACCAAGGTATGTTATACTAGAATGGGTAGCCTGGGACAGAATGTTTTCAGCTAGATGCTGAGTTTATGGTCAAGTAAATCCAGAACAGAGAGCCTTTACCCAGGAAGGGGTCCAAATGAGAGACCAACACCCTGGTGAACTCTGGGAAAACTGACTTCACTGAGATCCGGCCTGCCAGGGGAGGTTACAAGTACTTGCTAGGTTTTTGTTTGTTTGGTTTTTCGAGACGGTTTCTCTGTGTAGCTCTAGCTGTCCTGGAACTTGCTCTGTAGATCAAACTGGCCTCGAACTCACAAAGATCTGCCTGCCTCTGCCTCTCCAGTGCTGGGATTAAGGGCTGTGGCTCCAGGTGAGTAAAAGCATTCCCTACTTGGACTAAAACTGCTCAAACAGTAGTTGAAAAGCTCCTCCAGGAACTGGTCCCCCCTCTGGTTTCCCAGTAGCAATGGAGTCCAACAATGGCCCAGCTTTCATAGGCAAAACCTCTTAATAGCCAAAACTTTAGGCATAAATTGCAAACTTTATTGTGTATATAGAACTCAGATAGACAACCTCTGGACAGGATGAAAAAAATAAACAGGATGCTAAGAGAAACTCTAAAAAACTCTCATTAGAGTCCAGCAAAAAGTGGATGAACCTTCCCTTGATGCCTTGCTTTGGACCTGTTGCACCCCGTATAGGGAGGGATTTACCCGCTATGAGATTATGTTTGGAAGACCTCCCCCACTGCTTCCCTTCTCCAGTAATTCCTTTCTCAAGTCACCATAGGCCCTCCAGTCCTCCGTAAAGACTATTCATCAGACTATCTAAGAGACCCAGGTGACCTCCAAGTCCATCACCTGTTTCCCCTTGTTTGAGCCTGGTGATGATACCTTCTGGGTCAAGTGGATAGCTAAAGGGTGCTGGAACCAACTTGGAAAGGGCCCAACATGGTGATCCCCTCTACTCCTACAGCTGTGAAAGCAGCTGGCATTACGTGGATCCACCATACCCAGGCAGAAGCCAGGGACACTGCCACCAAGTGGACTGTTGTGGTGATATACTGTGTACTCTAATAAACTTGCCTGAGGATCAGAGGACAGAGCCAGCCACCAGATTAGACATGGAGGTCAGGCAGTGGTGGCACACTTTAATCCCAACACTCGAGATCTCATGCCGTTGCTTGGGAAGCACACATGCCTTTAATCCCAGGAAGTAATAAGGCAGGGCAGAGATAGGTATAGAAGGAAACAGGAACTCACTCTCTTTTTGGCTGAGGCCTTTCAGGTGAGGACTCAGAGGCTTTCAGTCTGAGGATTCCTGGAAACAGGATCGGCTGAGGAGTTGACTAGGGGAGGTTGGCTATGGCTTCCTCTGCTTCTCTGATCTTTCAGCTTTCACTCCAATATCTGGCTCAGAGTTTTCTATAAATTTAAGATTCAAACAACAGACTGTCTCCTGAACTATGGAACCATTAAAATTAAGGTTTCATGGGGCAGGCCTGGGCCCTTTCACTCCCTGCCCTCTGCCTCCTCCTGAGTCTGTCTTGTGTTTTGCCCTGTGGGTGTGAGTACAGGGTCATGGTCCAACCCCCACTGCCCTCAGGCCTGCACCAGAGACCTGAGGAAGACAGATACAGGGGCGGTATTAGCCAGCAGGACTACAGACCAGCAACCCATAGTCTGTCTTGATCTTTGCTCTCTGGTGCCCACTTTAAGTGTCTGGTTGAATCAGAGAAAGAGAGGATGTGGGAGTGGATGTACTCTCTTTTGAGGTAGGAATACAGAGTTTACAATTCTGTTCATGCCCTGTGGCTGGGCCCCCTAGATACCCAAAACAAGGGAATTTCCATTGCAAAGAATGGGGCATGGATGAATACATAAGTATAGAAAGAAAGGCCCTCCAAGGAATTTACAGTAGGAAAATGTAATCCAATGGCCGTAAAATTAAAGTTCTGGAAATTTCTTAAGAAAGATTCTGGCCTATGGGAAACAGACTCTGTGCCACAGGAAGGAACTCTGTGGGTAGATTCACTATCCAGAAGAACCCTCTCCCCTCAGTCCCCAGACCTTTAGGCCCTAACAAAGATCTACCCATGCCAAAGCCCTGACCAATTCTCCCTTCCAAGATGCTACTTCACTTAACACACCCAGGGCCAGAGTCCCACCTTCCACTGTCCCTTAGTTAATCATTCCCAGCTAGAAATTGGTCAGGATTGCTTGTCATGCTTAAACCCCCAGCCCCTGTACTACACAGGGATGGAAACTATCCAGACTGTCAGCCCATTGACTGATAAAACTCACTGTGACTGGGGGCAGCCCAAATCAAACGTTAGAGGACTTCCAAGGGGCTGGAACATGTCTAATATACCAAACCCTTAACCTAGGCACTTCCCTTATTCTGATGCTATTCCACCTGGGGGGTTAACTCACCTGGACAATGCCGGAGACTACATGGTGGGTGTGTCCTAAGTTTGACTAAATGTGTCTCTTTTGATGCTTTCCAAATGGGGATACCCCTTTTCTGTGTCGTATACCTGTATAATGGGGAAGAAGGGAGAATATTTTAATATGGACCCTGGACTACAGATGAAAAAGGAGCTGTGCCCGTCCTTCTCTCCCTCCTGGTGAGAGCTGGCACAGCTGGCTCCAGCCATGGGCACAGGAGCCGTTATCAGGGGAGGAGAAGGTTAAGGAGCTAAGCAGACGGGTCGGTCAGGACCTAGGTGCGTGAGGAGTTTCTATTCTGAATCAGAACAACGGGTAGGCTCCCTTGTAGAAGTGGTCCTACAAAACCAGAGAGGCTTAGGCTTCCTTCTCACAGAACTGAACTGGGGACACGTGTAGCTTATGAGACCAGGAGGACTAAGTACGGCCTTGGGAGAAACATGATGTTTCTGTGCTAATTGATGAGGAGTAATTAGAGAAAATCTTGCCCTGGCTGGGGAAAACCTCAAAAAGAGAGAGACAAAGAAATGATTCAGACCACTGGTGCCAGTTCTGTTCTCCTGGTTCCCCTGGTTAACTACTCTGCTATCAGCACTGACTGGGCCTTTAATTGTCATTCTGATTGGATTAATGGTGAGGCCCTGCATCTTAAACTGTATGGCCAATTATGTAAAACAAAAAAGTAATCCATCAAATTGGTGGTCTTTAGGACCAACGACACCTTTTTAGAGCAGGATGAGTCCACAATTTGACTCATTCATTAAGACCAGTGGGGAATGTGACAGGGCAAAGGTTCCTCCATCTTGCTCAGCTGGAGCCATCTTTGGTTTAGGCAGAAACTGACCCCCCCCTTTTCTACCCCCACTGTGAAAAGTCCCGTGGGAAAGTACCCAACCGTGTTCTAAAAACAGGGTCAAAATGCCTCAGCTAAAAAACTGAAACAATGCGTGCATGTTTTGGGGTTCTGTTAAAACTGCTTGCCTTCTTTACTTCCCCCTGCAGCTGCCAACCAGGATGTAGTTTTTCTGTGTTCTTTGCCTTTAAAAGCACCCTGTAAAATGCACTGGAGGCTGCTTGGTGAGGAGTGTGTCTCTCCAGGCAGTCACTGAGTACCTTAATACAGACTCTCATTTTGGACTGTGGTCGTGCTGAGTGGTCTCTGGGTCTCTACCCCGAAACAAGTCCACAGCAGGAGAGTCACCAGCAGCTTGCTGAGCCCCAGGGAAAGGCAAACACCAGGCACGTAAAGATGACCAGTGTCTGGACTGAGGCAAGAGAAGCTTTCGGGGAAGAGGGTAACAGGAGGCCTATGTTCCGGAAATGCTCCTAGGCTTTGGCAGCCCCACAGCTAAGCCTGAACTGGCCCGAGCCCAGGGAAGAGGGTGGTGACGTCTGGACGGCTTCCCAGGCCCTGTCATCACGGGAGAACCAGACTTTCCCCATGGGTGCTGCCAGGAGTGGGGAGAGGAAGGGAGAGACATCTTCCCTGAGACTTTGCTGGAGGTTGGGTTCAGGGCAACAAAGCCCCTTCCATTTACTCACTTTTAATTTAAATCTATATATTCTTTTTTTTTGTTTGTTTGGTTTTTTTTTGTTTTTTTTTTTCCAGACAGGGTTTCTCTGTGTAACAATCCTGGTTGTCCTGGAACTCACTTTATAGACCAGACTGGTCTCGAACTCACTAAGATCCGCCTGCTTCTGCCTCCCAAATGCTGGTATTAAAGGAGTGCACTACCACCACCCAGCTAAATCTATATATTCTTGTAACCAGAGGCTTTTCTCTGTTCTGCCCCAACCCGCAGCCACTTCCAAATAATCACTCAAAGAGGCTTATATTAATTATAAATGTTTGGCCAATGGCTCAAGCTTATTACTAGCTAGCTCTTGCACTTAAATTAACCCATTTCTATTAATCTATGCATTGCCATGTGGCCCGTGGCTTACCAGTTTTGACTCTGCCCAACTCCACCCTCCTTCTCCTTGTATCTCCATTTGGCTTTCCTGCCCAACCTTATTCTGCCTGACTATAGGCCAAATCAGCTTTATCTGTCAATCAATGAGAGCAACACATATTCACAGTGTACAGAAAACCATCTCACAGCATATTCTAGAGACTATTTTTTAGATTTTATTTTTATTCATGTGTATGGGTGTTTTGCCTACATGTATGTATGAACCCCACATGTTTACAGTGCCCTTGGAGGTTGGAAGAGGATGTTGAATCTTCTAGAACTGAAGTTGTGAGTTGCCATGTAAGTGTAGGAACTAAACCCAGGTCCTTTGCAAGAGCAGCCAATGCTCTTAACCACTGAGCCATCTCTCTAGCCCCTGGGTTGTTTTGTTTTTGTTTTTGCTTTTTAAGATAGGGTCTTATGTAGACCAGGCTGACCTCAAACTCACTATGTAGCTGAGGATGACTTGAACTCCTGAACCTCGTTTCTCCATCTCCATCATGTTGGGATTACAGCTATGCCACCATACCCAGTTTTATGTAGGACAGAGGAATATATAACCCAGGGCATCATGCATGCTAGGCAAGTACCCAGCCAACTGAGCTACAACCTCAGGTCCATTTATTGGGTTGGTGTTTTGTTTTGAGGATAAGATTTGCACTCTGTAGCCTACTGGTCTAGAAATATGACAGTCCTCCTGCCTCAGGCACCAGAGTACTAGAGTTATGGACATGTATAGACGTGTGGATCAGGGATGTGCCTCAACATGCACCTATACTGCTCTGGTGTCCTTCCGCTCCATAAATGGAGCTGGGATGATAACAGGTTTATTAGCTGTGTGGCTACCCACACACATGTCCTTGGTTCTGGCCTGCTCAGTACTTGGCTTAGTTACTATTCTATTGCTGTGATGAAGACATAACCAAGGCAACTTACAGAAGAATGAGTACTGGGGACTTACAGTTTTGGAGGGTGAGTCCATGACCATAGTGTCGAGGAGCATGGCAGCAGGCAGGCAGACACAGCACTGGAGCAGTAGCTGAGGGCTCACCTCTTGAGACACAGCCACAAGGCAGAGAGGGAGGGGGCTGACAACAGACAACAGCATGGGCTTTTGAAACCTCAAAGCCCACCCCCAGTGACACAACTACTCCAGCGAGGCCACTCCTCCTAACCTTTCCCAGACAGTCCACAGATTGGGGACAAAGCATTCCAATATGTGAGCCTATGGGGGCCAGCTTCATCCAAACCATCATGGCACTCTGTGGTCCTCCGGAACTTTCCATCTTCCCCAACTGAAACTCTGCCCTCCTTTGTTTTTGAATACTATTGTCCAGGCATGACATTGCCACTGCTGTCTTGAGCAGCTGTGACTACCAACCCCTCAGGATGGAGTCTGTTGAATACCTTATAGAAGGTGAGATAGGGATGGTCATCAGATCCTCACCTGAGACACCAGCCACACCTGCCTGCCCTCCCCTCACAGCCGCATGTCACCACCCCAGCTTCAGGGAGTCACGGTTTCAGGAGACATAGAGGACTCCGTCTGGGTAGCTGTGCAGGTCACCATCCACGCTATTCACTGCATCACTGCAAAAATCAGTCACACTCCTGTAAGGAGCCCCTCACCCATGAAAGTCAGCCCAACAACTCACTGGCTTGCTGCACCGGACTTGGGCGGGATGTTCCTGTGGTCTGGAGGCTCCCTCTCTGGGGCACCTACATTTGTTCATGTCTCTTCAGGAAAGATGTTACACAACACCACGAACTGCTGCTGCCCCACCTGTCTTTCTGTCTCTGAGTTTGACTGCTATAGGGACCTACTGTGGGCAGGATGGTGCCATGTATCTTTTTGTGAGTGGCTTCGATTTCGGGATTCATCAGCTGCAGAGGTGTGAGATTTAGGTCACCTCATTTTACCACAGGCGTCTTGGCAGCTCCCCTGGATGCTGAGAAGAAATGTCTGGATGGTTCCAGAGTCTTGCTTCCCACCAGTCACAGTGACAGGATGGGGAGGGGTCAGAGCCCAGAAGGGCCGGGCCAGCACACAGGGCATTTTCCCTAGCAGTGCTCAGTGGAATGGCATGCTCACCCCTGGAGGCAGGAGATGACTAAGACTGGGGAGGGCCAACAGGTGGGACAAGGTCTGGTGATCCAGTCTGGCTTCTTTCTGTGCCATCTCCAAGGTGAGCTTCCTGAGTTTCCTCAGCCTCCTGCACCTTCCCAGCTGTGCCCTCACCTGCTCTTTGTAGGCTCCCCCTCACAGCCCTGGTGGAGTCCACTCCCTAACCTGGTACTGGAGACTTCGATGCCAACTCCAGCTTCACCTTCCTCTCCCGCAGACTCCTCTTTGGCCAACGAACATGCTTTAACTTCACGGCCTCTGACCTGAACCAGGGCATGGAAGCATGCATTTTTTTTTTTTTTCCATTTTGAGACAAGGTCTCACTTTGTAGCCCAGAACTCAGAGACTCACCTGCCTCTGCCTCCCGAGTACTGAGATTAAAGGTAGTCACCGACAACCTAGCTTTGGTTTGAGACAGGGTCTCATGTATCTAGGCTGTCTTCAAACTGGCTATATGGCTGAAGATGACCTTGAACTCCTGATTCTCCTGCCTCTAGATCAAAAGTGCTGAAATTACATGCATGTGCCACCGTGCCTGGCTCTTGGTTTTAAAATGTTATTAAAGTTAGCCCGTGAGAGGTTCATCAGGTAAAGGCACCTGCTGCCAAGTCTGGTGACCTGAGCTGGATCTGGAGACCCACATGAAAGGAGAGAACTGACTTCTGCCAGTTGTCTTCTGACTTCCATGTGTATGTCATGGCATATCACACACACACACACACACACACACACACACACACACACATACACACACACACGTAATTTTAAGTTGTGTTACAATACTACTTACTAATGAAATGAGCCTTAGCAAGGATTCATTCCATGAAGACTCTGGCATTCTTATGGAGGGGCAGCAGGCTAGGAGTGCTATCTACTAGGCAGGTAGAGGGCTGTGCTGACCCAGAATGGGAATTATGTCGGCCTCCTGACTGCTGTGACAAATGACCACATGAAAGCTTGAAAACAACAGAGATCCCCTGTCTTCCAGTCTGGAGGATGCAAGTCTAAAATCAAGGTGACAGCAGAGCCACATGCTCTCCAATGGCTGGAGAGGGCTCCCTGCTGCTCCTGATTCTGACAACCTGGTGCTTTACAGAAACTCATGGTACCCCAGCTTGCAGCATGGCACCCCAATCTCTGCTTCAGTCCCAGTTGGGGTCTTCTTCCCTCTGGGGCTCATGTGGCCCTCTCTTTTAGAGGAACAGCAGTTGCTTGATTAGGGCCCAGTGAATGGCCATGTGCCTCAGTCTGCATCACAACAGCAAAGAGTATTTGCAAATAAGTCTCCACCTTTCCATCCAGGTATCAGATATGGAAGGTGAACTGTTTGGAATGGAAGACTGCCCAAGCAGAGCCATTGCAGGCAATGGTTGGGGTGGGACCCTGAGGAACCCCAGTGGTCTCAGAGGGCAAGGAGCCCCAAAAGACAGGGGGTTATGTCAGAGGAGGGAGGCGAAGGAGGATGAGGAGTCAATGGGGTGAGGGTTGTGGGATGTCAGCAGAGGCCCTAAGCCAGCATGGGGACACATTCCTGAAACCCCAGCATGCAGAGGCTGAAGCAGGACTGAATTCTCCAAGGAAGGCTCATGAGCACCAGTGCAGCTTGGGCTCCATTTCAAGACCATCAGAGAGAGAGAGCCAGAGAGAGGTACCCAGGAGGCACAACTGCCTACCGGACTTTACTGAGAGCCACCCTAGGGACTGCCTGGGGAAACCCACCTATGTGGAATTGGATTTTCACATTTGAGAGGCTGACATGAAGATGAAGAAGCCATGGTGTGTCAAGTCTAGGATACAGAAAGTGAGCCATACCCGGGGGTTTAGACCAGAAACTTCAACGCCTCATGCAGAACACAGGGCTTCAGATTGATGGCCAACATTTGTCATGGAGCAGGCTCCAATGCCTACGTCAATGTCCGATGGACCTGTGGCTCTGCTTCTGAGATCTCTACAGATGTCTGGGCCCTGGCTGCATGTCTGCTGTGCCCTTTGACTCTTGGGTACCTGAGCATGTGGGCCAGAGTGCAGGAGATTCCCCCGGGGGTAGGTATCATTTCTCTTATGCAGAGTACAAGATGTCACTCCAGGAGAGAGGTCCCCCCAGACCTGGGCCCAGACAGTGCAGGTCCCTCCATATCTGAGCAGGAGAAGCACTACAGAGCCAGAACCCTACCCTCCGTCTCTCTCTCCTGCACCCCTCCCGTGGAGAGCCCTCTGCCTTGGCTCTCCTCTAGTTTTGGTTGGAGGTCATTATCTGAAGCCCCATTATCCTTGGGCAAGTCACTGCCTGGCCAGTGGGTGGGGGTGGCAGGGCTGCCTGCTCCCACACAGCCACATCCTGAGTTTACAGACTGGGGTGGGTGTGGGAAAGCAGGGAGGGAGAGTGCTTGGCTATCCATACCAGCTAGCCAGGGAAGGGCTCTTCTCTGCTGTCTTCTGGGTGTCCCAGATGCTACAAGCTGTCACCAGACAGAAGGAGATGGGATCTTTTCCTGTGTACCTTCTCATTCTGTGCAGAGCAAATCTAAGGATGCTTCAAGTCTTTGGGAAAAGGGAAGGAGCCTCCTGACCTGGGTGGACACTGCCTCTAGCCTAGGACCCTACTCACATGACTTAGTCATTCATTTTTTTTTCCTCTTTCAAGACAAGGTCTCACTGTGTTTTCCTGGCTGTCCTAGAACTCACTATGTATACTAGGATGGCCTTGAACTCACAGAGATCTGCCTGCCTCTGCCCTCCTACTCATTCTTTTTTTTTTTTTTTTTTTCTCGAGACAGGGTTTCTCTGTGTAGCTTTGCACCTTTCCTGGATCTTGCTTGGTAGACCAGGCTGGCCTCAAACTCACAAAGATCCACCTGCCTCTGCCTCCTGAGTGCTGGGATTAAAGGCGTGCACCATCACTGCCTGGCCCCCTCTTACTCATTCTTAAGTTGATTCTTCTAGACAGCCCCTACCCCTCAGCACTCAGACCCCAGATGATGCCTCCTATCTAGAACATTCAGTGTCTCCTTTTCTTTCTCTCGCTGGAATTTAGCTTTTGAAGCCATGTCTCCTTGCCCACCTATCTCCTCAGCCCCTGGCAGCACAGGTCACATGAGTGGGCAGTCTTGGACAGGGGCCAAATTCACTGCCTCACCCACCGCCTAAGGCTCTTGGCTTCTGCTTTCCCCACTGGGAAGAAAGCCAGCCAGGAGCAGAGTGAAGCCCAGGGATCAGAAGCAGGGGTGAAGTGTGGTCCTCAGCAGGATGGCATCTGGGAGAGGTGAGAACCCAGTGACAGGAAGCCATTACCCAATGCGAAGGTGCAGGCTAACGTGTTTGGGGCAGGAAGAACAGTCAGTGCGAAAGCCCTGGGGCAAGAACCAGCTGAGCAGGTTCGAGGGCCACAGAAGAAGGTGGTGTGAGAGTTTTGTTCCAAGTGTGTCAGAACCAGGGATGAGCATGGCCTGACTATGCCAGCAGTGGGGCGGGAGGTCTGCATGATGCTGGCTGCCCATGAGCTCAGGAGGAAGGACAGCACCCTGGAAGGTTGAAGGCCTCTGGACCTCCACTGCCCTTGGCTGCCTCTTTGCCCTGCAGACACTGACCAGAATATGGAAAATGTCAGAGAAGGCAAAACAGGGTCAGCAGGATGGCTCAGCAGGCAGAGAGGCTCGCCACCAAGCCTGATTGATGACTTGAGTTCAGTCTCAGGGACTCACATGGTAGAAGGAGAGAACTGACTCCCCAAAGTTGTCCTCTGACCTCCACATGTGCACTAGGACTTGCATGCATCACAACACACACACACACACACACACACACACACACACACACACACACACTTTAAAAATAAAGGACAGTAGAAAACGTGGCCTGTGCTCAGGGTGGCAAGGCACAGCTCATCTTCCAGTTCCTGGGGTTAGGATAAGACTGAGAAGCTGACCAGAGACTGAGGGAACCTGCTTTTCAGGTGGTGCAGGGGTGTGGGTGGGATGAATTGGGGTGGGCTGGGGTGAGACAAGCTCAGCAGCAGAGCACCTTTGAGCCTGCAAGACCCTGGGTGCCATCCCCAGCACCACCAAAACAACAAGCTGGGGGCGGTGGTGGTGCATGCCTCTAATCCCAGCACTCGGAGGGGGTGGGGAGAGGCAGGTAGATCTCTAAGTTAGAAGCCATCCTGGTCTACAGAGTGAGTTCCAGGACAACCAGGGCTACACAGAGAAACCCTGTCTTGAAGAAAAACACAAGAAAACAGCAACAAGACAATTGTGGTACTGGGATGGAATTGAGATCCTTACATATGTTAGGCATGTATTTTTCTACTGAGCTGGCTATGCACGGCCCAACCCATCTGCCCTCCTTCTTTCTTCCTCTTCTCTCTCTTTCTTTGACAAGATGTTACTCTGTAATCCAGGATGACCCCGAACCTTCAGTCCTCCTGCCTCAGCCTCCTAAATGCTGGAATACAGGTATGTATCATTAGGTCTAGGGGCAGTGGGGTTAAAGAAATAAAACCAGGTGCAGTGGGAAATGTAATCCTAGCACTAGGGAGACTGAGGCAGGGGGACTGCAAGTTTGAGGCCAGCTAGGGCTATCTATATACATACTGAGTTCAGGATACTCTGAGAAATAGATCTCCAAAACCTAAATTAAACTAGAAAGAAATCCACTTGCCCCACCCATCCCCACACGTTGTAGCCAAGACCCTAAACCTGCCCTTATCCCTCTGTATTTGGCAGCCCATTCCTGCTGCCCTGTGCGTCTCAGCATTCACAGGAGGTGAGCAAGATGCTTAAACTAAGCTTTGAATAACATTTACATATCAGAACCTATCCAGCTGGCTACAACAGCCATACAAACGGGGCTTTAAAGTGCTAAAAATGTGTTTTCTCTCTCCTGGGGGCCAAAGGTCCACCATCAGCAGGTGTTGTCAGCAGGTGTCAGCCGGTTGACCCTCTGGCAGTTCCAGGAAAGATCAGTGTCAAGCCTTGGTGTCCCTGGCTGTGCCGGCCTGCATCCCTAGGTTTCTTCGCCATCTTTCCACAGCCGTCCCTGGCAACTCTGTACTTTCTTCCCTACAAGGACAGTCATTCTCTGAGGGCCCACTCTGGTCCAGAAAGACACTTGCTCAGAAAATCCAAGGTCTTCAAGCGTGGAGAGGGTGTTCTGGTCTTGCCTCTTCTCCCAAGTAGAAGTCACATCTTCTACTTGCACTGCAAATGCTCTGTGGATAGTAATCTCAAGTCAGGGGTATGTATGGGATGCAGGAGAAGAGATTGGGAGCACAGGGTGGAAGAATAGGGTCACTGAGCCTTGGGATTCAGGAGAAGGGGTCTCTGGGCCCCAGCAGTGATTACTAGGGTTGGGGGAGATATGCAGGATTGTTGATCTTATCTGAGAATAGAGGGAAGCAGCCAGTTCTGTCATCCAGCATGGCCATCTGCAGAGCCCACTTCTGTCTCTGCCCTGCCCTATCAAACTAGCCAGAGCTCCCAAGGGAGAATGCATCCTGTCCCTGTCCTGCAGTACACTTCTCACTTTGAATGTGGGTGTCATTATTGTTGTGAACTTACCTACCTCTAACAGCTGGTCCTTCCTTTTAGACTTTAGTAGAGACTGTGGTCTAAGTAATGGAATTCCCACCTAGGCCACCTCAACCTGGTCCCAGCTAGGTCCAAAGAATTCCCCCCAAAAGGCTGGCTCACAATGAGGCATGTAGTTCAGGAGGAAGTACTCAGGCCTGTGGTTATATATTGTGTACCCTAATAAAATTTGCCTGAAGATCAGAGGACAGAACAAGCTACTAGATTAAATATAGATGCCAGGCAGTGGTGGCACACACCTTTAATCCTAGCACTCGGGAGGCAGAGATCCGTCTGGATCTCTGTGAGTTCAAAACCACCCTGGACTACATGAGATTGATTCAGTCTAGGAGAAAAACAGAGCCAGGCAGTGGTGGCACACACCTTTAATCCCAGTAATTGGGAGTCACATGTCTTTAATCTCAGCACTTGAGATCTCATGCCTTTGATACCAGTATTTGGGAAACACACACACACCATTAATCCCAGCACTAAGAAGGAAGTGATATGGCTGGACAGAGAAAGGTATATAAGGCGTGAGGAGACAGGAACTAAAGCCTTTTTCAGCTAGAGCCTTTTCGGCTGGACCCCTTTCAGCTGAGGACTCAGACATTCAGTCAGAAGATCTGTGGAGCTGACGAGGTGACAAGTGGCAGTGGCTTGCTCCTTTGTCTCTCTGATCTTTCAGCATTTACCCCAATATTTGGCTCTGGGGTTTTATTTGAAGACCTTTAGGAATTCGTGTAACACAGGCCAGTCTTCCCAGTGCTGTTATAGGCAACAGGTAGCCTGCTCACTTGGCCCTGCCTTCTTGACCACTTGGCTGGCAAGTTCTCAAGGGCTGCAAGCAAGGAATGTATAGACAACATCAGAACACCTACTATGTGTCTATTGATCCACACTGGACAGGCACCTTGGCCGAGCTCATGATGGAAGAAGGAATCCTGCTTCCTTACACCAGGGCCACTGTGAGCCTGCCTCTGTATGCTGGCCGGAGTGAGGCCACTTTGGCTGGTGTGGGACTTGTGGGAGCCCTGGTAGAGGTCCCACACATTTCCACGCTGCCTCTGGCACAGCTCCCGGTGTTCTAACACAGACAGGCCTGCCATACACGCTGTTTGTTTGGTATAAGCGGCCCCAGCCTGTGTGCTTCTGCACCTGGCCCACCACATCCCGCTTGGCTTTTCCAGGGAATCTGGTTCCCAGAAACCCAGTGCAGCAGCAACACCCCCTGGCATAGATGCACTTCCTCTCGTGTCCTGGAGGTTGGCATCCACCATCTGCTTGACCAGCCATTGCCCACACCTGCTCCCAAGTCAGTAGCTCCTCATTGCCCCGAAGCTGCTCCAGCCAACTCCAGAGGTTCTCACAGATGTCCCTTGCTTCATCTGCTCAATGATGAATTACTAAGAGTGAGCTTTTTCATCCAAATTCAAAACTAAACACTGCCCCACCCCCACTACCCTTCTGTCTTGTGATCACACCCAGCAGGACTCCTGTACCACTACTGGACAGAAGGGATGGAACACCATATCCTCCTCCCCCACACTGCTCCATCTTGGCTGAGCGAGCAGGAGTTCAGGACTGTGTGGACAGAACTGGTGCCCAGAGGACCAGGAGCCAGGGGCCAGGCACAGTGGGTTCCACCATGGTGAGAAGAGGAGGGCTGGTGAGAGCTGGCCACCCCACCATCTGACCTACCAGTGCTGAGGAAGAGACATGGTATACTTACCAGATATGTGCAGATCTATAAAGCGTGAGAACATCACCAGTGCACAGGCCAGGCAGCACACTCTTGTAATCCCCACACATGTGCTGTGGCACACATACGTCCCCCCATAAATGTAAACATAACTTTAAAATTTTGAAGTTACTTCTACAAAGATACAGTTTTTTAAAATTATATTACATTTTTAGTTTATTGAGGAGGAGGGGCGTGCGTATGTCACAGCAGATGTGGAGGGCAAAGGACAACTAAATGGGAGTCAGGTTTTTCTTTTTACCATGTGGGTCCTGGGTATTGAACTCACGTCCTCAGGTTTGCCACAAGTACTTGTTCCCACTAAGCTCTCTTGCCAGCCCTTTTAAAAAATAAAACAAATGAATACCTAGTATTTTAAAATATTAGTTGCCCAATCTGGTAATCTTGATCTTTGTTTCATGACTAATATTCTGACTGGTCCTGATGGTGCATGCCTTTAATCCTATAGCACTCAGGAGGCCAAGGCAAGTAGGTCTCTGTGAGTTCAAGGGTAGCCTTGTTCTATATAGAAAGTGAGAACCTGACTTAAGAAAAGAGGTTGTTGTGTGATATTTTGATCGTGTTCTGACAAAGCTTGCTTGGAGTCAGGGCAGAGTTAGCCACTAGCTGACCAAAATTAACCACAGAGGTTTTGGAAGACTGAGGACAGACAGGAGAGGAAGTAGTAAGGCGGGGCAGAAAGGGATCTGGCTCTCTGTTTGGAGGAAGAAGCAGCAGGTAGGATGGACTGGTGGCTTCTCTGCTTCTCTGATCTTTCAGGCTCTTACCCCAACATCTGACTCCTGAATTTTTATTGATAAAGAATAATGAGAGTAAAGCCGGGCGGTGGTGGCGCACGCCTTTAATCCCAGCACTCGGGAGGCAGAGCCAGGCAGATCTCTGTGAGTTCGAGGCCAGCCCGGGCTACCAAGTGAGTTCCAGGAAAGGCACAAAGCTACACAGAGAAACCCTGTCTCGAAAAACCAAAAAAAAAAAAAAAAAAAAAGAATAATGAGAGTAACACTCCATCTGGCATCCAATTTGTGGGGCATGAAAGCATGAGATAGCCACTCACCACTGGCTTTGCAGCCTCCACCGGCTGCCAGAGTCTGCAGCTTTTTCCTCTCTTACTTCAAGCCCTCTGAGTGAGTCTGGGATTTTCCTGTCACAGCCCCTCTACCACAGTCTCCACAGGCCCCAAACTCCACAGGTGCCTGGGCTCCAAATGCCGTGGGAGCTAGCTATCGGCCCACCTATAGCCAGCAATGCCATCAGGCAGGTCTGTGTGCCCACTTCCCCCAGTCACAGGTGCAGAAGCACGTTCCTGTGTCCGCTTTTCAGATGGCTGGCTCCTTGGCTCCTTTTCCCTGTGGGTTGTGGGCTTCCTCTGGACCCCCTACTGCCACACTAGGTTAACTGCCTTGATACCCACTCTGCCTTCTATTGTTGTCGCAACCACCACATACTCACTCCCATGCTCACAACTAAGTGTGCAGGTGTCCTCAGCCAGGCTGCACACCACCTGTGTTCTCTGCCCAGGCATGCTATACAGCTTCAGCCAGCCTCACACTTCACTGTCATCATCAGCGACTTCTGAAGTCTCCAAAAGGAGGATGGGATCCCACAACAACGATTCCACCTGGATTGTGGTATTGACACCAAGACAACAAACACCACCCAAAGATTGGGTTTGGACTACAAACTGCTTAGGACAATTTCAAGATGGCTAGCTGAGATGGTTCATCCTCACAAACTACTCTAGCTAAGACTTGAGACAAGCCCTGCATTTTCCTTGTACACAGAGATTAACAAGAAATGATACAACTAGCTCCCCCAGGACTTGACCATTATTCCAATGATTTTTTCAGGGTCCCCTAAAGATGCTGTCATCCCCAGACAGCTGGAAGTAATTTTAAGAACACAATGCCCATGTTCCCAAGAAGTGGGGTGGGTGGTTTTTGGTCATTTAGAGGATTACAGATATTTGCCATCATTTAGAGGGGTTGGTTACAAATTGTTATTGGTGATGATCAAAAAGCTGAACAAAGGAGATTAGAATTAGGGATCTCGTTCTAAAAAAAGGGGGAGGGTTATAGAAATAGGATAAAAGGGTAGATTATTGAATCTACTTTTAAACCGAAAAGCAACTACAAGTCTTAAATATTTTACATTGGTATGGATTTTTGTATATTGATACAAATTTGAAGTTATTTTTATTATATTGGATATATGTTTAAATACTCTTGTTTAAGATATTTTTGTATATTGATACAAATTTAAGTTTTTTTTTGTTAGAACCTACTGTACCTATGTTTCTGCTCTTGTTTAAGGTATTGCACCTATACAGCTTATTTAACAATCTAATATAAACTTACAGTCCTTGAAAGTTATTATTACAAACTATTTAAGATAATAAAGAAATGTAGATTAGTAGTTAGTCACATTAAAATCAACTGATAGTCATGTTAGGTATGTTTTCAAGGTCAAACAGAGATATATTCAGATAGACAAGTAGTCTTCAAACACTTCAGAGAGCTACAGAATATGGCATTTAAGATGTTTTAATAACATTGGGGTTTTTTTTTTTTGGTTTTTCGAGACAGGGTTTCTCTGTGTAGCTTTGCGCCTTTCCTGGAACTCACTTGGTAGCCCAGGCTGGCCTCGAACTCACAGAGATCCGCCTGGCTCTGCCTCCCGAGTGCTGGGATTAAAGGCGTGCGCCACCACCGCCCGGCCAACATTGGGTTTTATATGACAATGAGACATGTCTGCTCCTGGCAGCACCAATCTATTTCAGAGAAGATGATGGGCTTAGAAGAAACTCCATACTTTCTTTGTGGCAAAAGTTAGCCACTGGGCAGGGAACTGCCCTTGCCTCTACTGCTAATAGTATGGTGTTCAAATTGGACAAGCAGGACACAAAAGTAAGTGACTGCTGAACTTTGCCAAGATAGGGTGGGACAGTCCTTCAAAATTCTTGCTTCACAGAAAAGTCTGCAGGATATTATAGACCTGCAGGCCAAAGATGGATGCCCCAACATTGCAGAAGAACCTTGGGTGATGATTCAGGTAGCCAGCTGTTTCTGTCATTTCTTATTTTTGTATGTTGTTTACTTTGCACTTCTGTTTACTCAGGTAATATTATATTCTTCTCAGGTGTCTAATGGAGTTGAAGACTAGATAGTTATAGTTATAGTTTTCCTTGTTACCAGACTCAGAAACGAAACTCACAAAGAGTGTATAAAGTGTATAAGGTTGACAGACATAAAAAGATAGTTTTGGGTTGGTAATACACGTTAGGATGGAAAGCAAATTTGGTACAACACTTTGAACAAAATAGGATAGATAATGGAGTGTCTTCTCTAAATGTGTCAAATGCAAATGGACTGGACATTTTAATGTAATTCTTACATATATATTTGTATATAGTTATTGTATGTATTATATATGGTTTTAGTATGTTAAAATCTCCCTTTTTTTAGACAAAAAGGGGGAAATGTATGATATTTTATCAAATTCTGACAAAGCTTGCTTGGAGTTAGAGGGCAGAGTTAGCCACTAGCTGACCAAAATTAACCACAGAGGTTTTGGAAGACAGGACAGACAGCAGAGGAAGTAGTAAGGTGGGGGCAGAAAGGGATCTGGCTCTCTTTTGGAGGAAGGAATTGAGCCGGTAGGAAGGACTGGTGGCTTCTCTGCTTCTCTGATCTTTCATGCTCTTACCCCAATATCTGACTCCTGAATTTTTATTGATAAAGAATAATTAGAGTAATGCTTCGTAGGCAAATATTTCAGGGATACAAATATTTTTCAGTAGATTGTTCAAAAGTACCTTCAAATCAAAGTTGGCAACAAGGAGAGTGCTAACTGATTTATTTTTATGTTTTAAGGTGCTTGTCATGGAACCCAGGCCTCTGTTTGTTAAGCCAAGCACTCTAGCACTGAAAGGCCTCAATCCAAAGTTGCTTTCCTGTTGTTGTCAAATGTTTAGTGTCATAATTATCTTAAGTGCACAGTTTAGTTGCAGGAAGCACATTCAAGGTGTTGCCAGCCACCCTGGCCATCCAGAGCCCACTCTCTCTTAAACTCAATACCTAGCTGGGAATGATTTCAAATTTCTAATTCTCTTGCCTCTATCTGCAAAGTGCTGGAATTTCAGGTATTCATTACCACACCCTTGACCCCAGTTCCTTTTGTTACTTTTTAAAGATTTATTTATTTTTATTTTACATATAGAAGTGTTTGCTTATGTGTATATATGAGCGCTATATGTATGCAGTATCTTCAGAGGCCAGAAAAGGGTGTTCAACCCCCTGGAACTGGAGTAACTGATACTTGTGAGCTGCCATGTAGGTGTTGGGAATCAAATCTGGTCCTTTGCAAAAGCAGCCAGTGCTCTTTAAATCTTAAATGCTGGTTTCGCTCTAGTCCCTCTGTTATTTTTGTTTTGTTTTGTTTTGTTTTGTGTGTATGTGTGTGTGTGTGTGTGTGTGTGTGTGGTGGTTTTTTTTTTTTTTTTTTTTTTTGAGACAGTTTCTCTGTGTAGCTTTGGAGCCTGTCCTGGAACTTGCTCTGTAGACCAGGCTGGCCTTGAACTCAAAGAGATCTTCCTGCCTCTACCTCTGAGTGCCTGGCGTAAAGGTGTGTACTACTACCACCCAGCTCTGGTTCTTTTTTTAATGGTAAGTCTATTTTATCTGCATCACTGATGATGATGATGATGCCGCCGCCGCCGCCGCCGCCGCCGCCGCCGCCGCCGCCGCCGCCGCCGCCACCACCACCACCACCACCACCACCAGTGACAATAATAGCAACAATAGGCTACAGTGGCTGTTCAAATATGGAAACTTCCTTCTAATGTTCAGCACCCTGTAAGTTTGCTTTTTTTTTTTTTTTTTTTTTTTTTTTTTGAGACAGAGTTTCTGTATGTAACAGCCCTGGCTGTCCTGGAACTCACTTTGTAGACCACACTGGCCTATATATAAAACTCACAGAGATCTGCCTGCCTCTGCTTCCTGAGTGCTGGGATTAAAGGTATGTACTACCACACCCTGCTTAAGTTTGCTTATCTTTAGAACCCCACTCATTAGACTACTATGTTCCATATGCTAAGTGTATGGAATCATTAATACTTATTTCATTTGAAAGGATGACTTTCCCCTTGTTGAGGCAGGGCTGAGAGGGGGCACAACAATGCAATTCGCAACACAGGCAAGAGTGGCTGGTCCCTCCCCCATGTTTCCACCTTCTCCCAGAGTACTAGCTTTGCCTGCACGCTAGCGGACAGCAATTCCTGCCCTTAGACATGACTCCAGACTATGGTAAGGATTGGAGGCGGGCCTCCCCTGGACCAGCAACCTCTCTGTGTAGATTTAAAAATAATTTATTTTATTGTGTATCTGAGGGCAGGGTGGAGTGCCACAGTGTGCCTGTGAGGTCAGAGTGGGAGTCAGTTCTCTCCTACCATGTGGGTCCCAGGGGTCACGCTCAGATACTCAGGTGGCAAGCTCCTCTACCCACTGAGCCTTTTTGCCGACCCTCTGTCTTAGTTAGAGTTTCTATTGTTCTGAAGAGACACCATAACCACGGCAACTCTAATAAAGGAAAACATTTAATTGAGGTGGTGGCTTACAGTTTCAGAAGTTCAGTCCATTATCGCCATGGCAGGGAGCATGGCAGCATGCAGGCAGACATGGTGCTGGAGAAGGAGCTGCTACACGTTGACATACAGGCAACAGGAAGTAGACTGAGTACCATACTGAGCAAAGCTTGAGCAAAAGAGACCTCAAAGCCTACCCCTACAGTGACACACTTCCTCCAAGGCCACACCTACTTCAACAAGGCCACACCTTCTAATAGTGCCATCCCCTTTCTGGGCCATTTTCTTTCAAACCACCACACCCTCCATGTAGTTTTAATTATCTAGAAAAAAAAATGCAGTGCTATTTTCCTTTTTTTCTCAGTTTTTGCTTGAGTTATTGTTGCTATTTGGACTAGGTGGGGGAAAAGGGAATTTTCTGAGGTATGGTGGACAGAGAACAGGCAATACTGTTACTGATTTCTCACCTGGGTCCTTTTCTCCTCTCAGAAATGTGAGGCCGATAACAAGCAGTACTCATGGAGAGTGAATGAATTTTTTATTCTTTGGCTCAGGACAGGAGACGTGAAAGGTAAACTCAGCGGCCGGCTTCCAGGTTTGGGGAGTTGGAAGCTTGTGAGCCTAGCATGAATGTGGTGGCCTTAACCTTCAGTCCTCAACAAATAGAATAAAGGAAGGGGGGAGATGGGTCAATAAGAGGGGGTATGACATGGCACTGTTGGCTGCCATGACACTGGGGGAGCTCATTTAGCACCTTAGAGACAAGAACAATTAGGGCAGTGCTTTGGAGTGCGGCTAGTCAGGTCAACAGTGCAGAGTTAGGACAAGGCACCCATATCTTCCCTTTGTGCTCTCAAAATGGCTGCCACTAAACAGCCTTCAAAGAGGGTCCTAAAGAAGGAGGAAAGCGTAGAGCCCACAGGCTTTGTGCTACTCTCTTTTTGTCAGGAAAGACAATTCCAGAATACTCCATGTCGTTTACCTCACATCTCATTGATGAGAAGCAGCCACCCAGGCCAATTCCCAGGCTATAGGGCAAAGGGAAGCAAGATGCTAGCTGACTGACCTCAATTCTCACTCCCTTGGGCATGGAGAGTTGGCCAGTAGCCCGCCTGAGAAACCCCTAGCCTTGAGCACTTAACTCAGCCCTCCCAGCAATCTGAGATGGTCACCTCTGTTTTACAGACCAGGAACTTGAGGTTCAGAGGGGCCAAGCAACTTGCTCCAGAATACACAGCTATGGCCAAAAGAAGCAGAGGCGATACAGAACCTGGCCAACCAGCTCCAGCCTTTGCATATGTAACTACCTGGTGGAAAGGAAGTAATTTAGGTGGCCAGGCAGGGAGCCAGCTACAAGGGCCCCACCTTCACCGAATGTCACAGCGAACACCACAGTGTGGGATTCTAGTGTCATTATCTCCATCAGACAGATGGGGAGATTGGCACTGAGTGCAGGTTAGAGCCTTGCTCCTGGGTCAAGGTGAAGTTAAGAACTGGGATGGGCTGACACCTCTAAGAGGTTCAGCTACCTCTCTGGTCCCCGTAATGGGGGTGTTTTTATTAGACGGCTCTCTGCTGAACACAATACTAGCAAGCTGCACCAGGTGATGGCTTGCTTTCTTTCTAGATTAAATTTTTATTTAGTTAGGTGTGGTGGCACAAATTTTTAGTCCCACCACTTGGGAGGCAGAGGCAGGCAGATCTTTGAGTTCAAGGCCAGCTTAGTCTACAGAGTAAGTTCCAGGACAGCCAGAACTACACAGACAAACCTTGTCTCAAACCTGCCCCCTATTATTTAAATGTGTAGGTATGTTTTGTCTGCATGTATGCCTGTGTATCACATGTGTGCTCAGTATTCTTGGATGTCAGAAGAGGGCATCAAATGCCCTGGAATTGGAGTTGTACATGGTTGTGAGCTTCTATGTGGGTGCTGGGAATCCAACTCAGTCCTCTAGAAGAGCAGCTGGTGCTCTTAACCTCTGAGCTGTCTCTCCAGCCATGATGGCATGCTTTTCTAACATAAAGATACATGTAGGTGAGGCTAGTATGTTTCTTCCCTGCATCTGGCCCTATGCTGGGATCTGAGGATTATGTCAACTCATCGAGCCTTGAGGAGCAATGAGAGTCCCATTAGTGAGTGGCCCATGCTGTGAGGACTAGAGAACTCTCACTGTGCAGCAACAAGAATTTTGGTCACAGCTGGGTGTGGTGGTACACACCTTTAACCCCAGCACTTGGGAGGCAGAGCCTGGCAGATCTCTGTGAATTTGAGGCCAGCCTGGTCTACATAGTGAGTTCCAGGTCAGCCAGGGCTACACAGTGAGACTCTGTCTCAAGAAAAATGAGAGAGAGAGAGAGAGAGAGAGAGAGAGAGAGAGAGAGAGAGAGAGAAAGAAAAAAATGGCCACGGTCCTGTCTTGGATTCTACACTCATCTGCTGGAGGCATGGGATTCTCTAATCTCTCTAAGTGTCATATGTCTAGGAGTTGTGAGGAGGCATGCAGGATTCCTGGGATGTTGCTCTGCACATGTGACTTCCATGTGTGTATGTACACATGTATAGGTGTCATCCTCAGGAATGCCTTTCGCCTTGTTCTCTGGCTGGCCACAAGCCCCAGGGATCCTTGTGTCTCCACTCCTCAGGCTGGGATTACCTGGATGCACTGCCACGCCCAGGTTTTTGTGGGGGTTCTGGGGATGGATCTCATGTCCTCACCCTTGCTCAGCAAGCCCCTTACTGACTGAATTGCCTCTTTAGCCCCAAATTTGGTTTCATTATCACTCTGTCCAGAGGTATCTGTGTTCTCAGATCAGCCCAAACAGACCACATTCCCAACAAGGAAGAGCAGGCTTACCCTTGGGCAGGGTTTCAATAACTTGTGTAACCCAGGCAGAAGGAACCGCTCAGGACTCAAGACCCTCAGGCCATGGACCTTTTTGTTTTAGCAGCTCCTTGGACCTGCCTCCTCAGCTGTGGAATGAGAAGCCACATGATGGGTGTGGTGGTGGTGACTGGTTATCCTCAAACACTTGTGAGATTTATCAGGAGTTCAAGGCTAGCCTCTGCTACATAGTGAATTTTCAGCCAGCCTGGACTATATGAGACCTCTTCTTAAAAAAAGGGTGATGGAAGGGTGAAGCTGGAGAGATAGCTCAGTGGTTAAGGGCATTTGCTGCTCTTGCAGAGGACTCTAGTTCCATTACCCATACTTGAATGGTGGCTTGCAACTGTATGTAACTCTAGTTCCACAGGTTCCAAAGAACTCTTATGGCCTTTGCATGCATCAAACATGCACATAGTGCACATACATACATACATACATACAGGCAAACACCCAAACACGTGGAATAAAGATACATAAAAAGAGGGGCCCAAGGCGATAGCATGTGTGATAGCACATGCCTGTCATCCCAGCACTCGTGAGGCAGAGACAGAAGCCTGGAGAGTTGCACACTAGTCTGTCTCAAAGAGCCCTTGCCTCTTAAATAAAATGCAGGCCAATGAGATGGTTCAGCAGGTAAGAACACTTGCTACCAAATCTGATGACCTGAGTTTGACCCTTGGGACCCAACTGGTGGGAAGAGGGAAATGAATCCTGCATGTTGTCCTCTGGCCTCTATGCATGTTGTATCATGTACCTGTGCAGACATATCAGACATATAGATAACACCCATCACAGACAAATACATGTGATAAAAATTCAAACAAACAAAACACTGTGAATGCCAGTGACATCTCTATGATCCAGAGGGGCAATGGCCCTGCAGCCTCTGTTCTTCACAGCCGTCTCTGTTGATTTGTGGTCTGTAGTAATGGGTGCAAATCAGCAGGGACCAGGATTTCCACAGCCCAAAAGCCTGGGGAAGAACCTCTGAGCATCAGGGACCAGCTGGATGGCATCTCCTCTGTGCAGCTCCATCAAGACCCCAGTTTCCTCTGTGGTCACACCTCACCACTCACACATTATGTGAAGCATGCACGGCTTGCTGCAGCAGCTAAGTCTCTCAGCTTGTGGAACTCGTTGGAGAAGCGTTATTTTCTTTAGCTTTCAGCCATGCCAGCTTCACATATGCATGAATGTGGGAGGGGACGGAGTGCAATGTGCCCTGATGAACTGCATTTGGTACTGGGCCAATTTCTTAGGAGACGGATGCATCAGCAGGATCTCTGGGGATAAATGTGTATTTTCTCAAATCCAAACCCAAGATCAAGGCAACTGAGGACTTGTGTGCAGTGGCTGATGGTACTGGGAGAGCCCCTCAGAGAACTTAATGCTCCTATTTATAATCTGTTTTTTCGAGACAGGGTCTCACTATATAAGCCAGACTAACTTTAAACTCAGAGATCTGCCTGGCTCTGCTTTCTGAGTGCTAGGATTTAAGGTGTGCACCACCATGCCTGGGCCACAACTTGATTTTTAAATTAATTATTGATCTCTTGAGATAGGGATCTGGCCATGTAACCCTGACTGGCTTGGTTTTCTCTATGTAGCTCAGGATAGTTGACAGTCCTTCTGCCTTGGCCTTCAGAAAACTTCATTGGCTTTTCAGTTGCGGTTAATTTTTTTCTTTTTCGTTTTCTTTCTTTCTTTCTTTCTTTCTTTCTTTCTTTCTTTCTTTCTTTCTTTCTTTCTTTCTTTTTTTTTTTTTTTTCCAGATAAGATTTCACTAACCCTGGCTGGTCTGGAACTCAGTACGTAGACTAGGCTGGCCTTGACGTCACAGAGATCTGCCTGCCTCTGCTTCCTGAGTGCTGGGAATAAAGGTGTGCAGTATCAAGGACAGCTGGCTTTTTATTTTCATGTGGATTCTGGGAGTGGAACTCAGGTTCTCATACTTGCAAGGATGGCTGAGTCCTTACATTTTTTTGTTTGCATGCATGGGAGTCACGAGACGTGTGTAGGTCAGAGGACAACATTCAGGACCATGTGGGTTCCAAGGATCTAATGCAGGTCTTCTGGGTCCTGGAGATCAAACTCGGTCGTCAGGGTTGATGGCAGTCGCCTTTGTTTGTGTTTTAGAGACAGGTCCTCCAAGTTGAGGCAATCCTCCTGCCTCAGACTTCCGAAGTCTAGGCCTACAGGCGCGAGGCAGGCACCTTGCCAGGTCTGTCAGCACTTTTTGGTTCTGCAGGTGGCCGGCGCTACTCCGAGATTCAGCAGGAGTCTTGGGTCTGAGAGTGGGCACTAGGGTGACGTTGGCTTTCGGGTGACGTCAGCGCACGCGCTGGAGTGACAGCAGGGAAAGCAGGACGGCAAGCTGCCAACACCTGCCAGAGCTCTTTACCTGTGGCGCCACAGGCCGCCCTGCCTGGGCGGAGCTTGGCCTTGCTGGGGGGCGGAGTGGAGGGCGTGGCTAAAGAGAGAAATAGCCAATTGGCGTTCGGGAAAGGCCGCCCGCCCACTACCGAGGAGCTGACGCATGCGCATAGCCCCGCGGCCGACCTCTCCCTCAGGGGGCGGTGCTGACGCTCGCGCCGACGCGCCGGACGTCGGGCACGTTGACGCCGGCGACGCGCCGGGCCCGGTCCTCTGCGCTCGCCAGTGTCCCGCAGCGGCGGGCCGGCCTTCGTGACGAGCGGGGCGGCGGGCCCGGGGGCCGGGCGAGGACGCAGCCGAGGGGCTGCGTGGGTCGGCCCGCAGTCGGCCGCCGCCCGAAGGCTGCCGCGTAGCCCCGGAGCCGCGCCCGCCGGCCAAGGTGAGGGCGGGCGGAGCGGGCCGCGCAGAGTGGCGGGCCGGGGTCGGTGGGGCCGGGTCGGCGGGGTCAGCGGGCGGGGGTCAGCGGAGTCAGCAAGCTTGGGGTTAGCTTGGTCGAGCCGGGGTCAGCCAAGCCCGGTTGATATCACTTAGGTCCGAGTCACCTTAAGTTGGCCAGGGTCAGCGGGGTTGGGGGTAGTGAGGCTGGGGTCAATTGAACCAGGCAGGGCCAACGGGGTCCTGGTCGGCAGGATCATCCCGGCATGGTCAGATGCACCTGCAGTGCATCCCCTTCATCCCTCGCCCTGTGCCCTGGCAATCTCTAGTGCCATCTCACCTTTCCCTTCTCCTTTCTTACCTAGCCTTGCTGTCCCGACTTCCTAGATTCTCAGTGTGGAAACTCTGTTCCTTGCCCCCCTCTTTGGCTGTAAACTTATGTAAGTTAGCTTGGCTGACCAACCGTTGCACAGCAGCAGGCCTTTGCAAAAACACCTCTGTCCAGGCCTTAAAGAGCCAATCCAGTTGCTTTTTCCGCTGCTCACCAAATATCCAGCCCCACAAGTCAGGGAGCCCGGCAGTCCTTCCGAGGAGCTGACTGCACACATTCCTGGAAGATGCTTTGGTCCGTTGCGCTGGTGCTCATCAGTTCTCAGTCTTCTTCTGTGGTTGAGGGAATATGTTTTGAATCTCTCTTCCTGGGGAAGAACACAATAAGTTAACAGAAGCCCACTGTCTTCAGCTGTTGAGAGTGCAGGTTTTCAATAAACTCCACTGGTTTGGCCTGGGTGGGAGAGGTGAGCATTCCAGCTCCCCTTCCTCTTGAGTCTGTAGTATCCCCCGTCTGTTCTTCCTGTTGGTCTGTGCATGCTACTTCCCAGAATGTGTGCATCCAAAGTGGAGCAGCTCTGACAGTGTGGGGCTGTCAGCCTTTTGGCTCATCAGCCACAGGTGGTGCGCAGAAAGCTGCAGGTTTGTGTTCCGCACCTACTGACTGTTGTCTGCATTTTTCCTGTTTCAAGATGATGTGCGAGGTGATGCCGACCATTAGTGAAGCAGAAGGCCCCCCAGGAGGAGGTGGGAGCCATGGGTCAGGCTCCCCTTCACAGCCAGACGCTGATTCACATTTTGAGCAGCTCATGGTCTCCATGCTGGAGGAACGAGACCGCCTTCTGGATACACTGAGAGAGACACAAGAAACATTGGCATTAACCCAGGGGAAATTGCACGAGGTTGGTCATGAAAGAGATTCCTTGCAGAGGCAGCTCAACACTGCACTTCCACAGGTATGCTAACCAACCAAACTGTAACCAAGGTGTCTGTCACTAAATGTCTGTGGGATGATCTTGTTAATGTGTTAGCTTGCTGGCTGTTTTGTGTAACCACTTAGGAAATGATGTTTGTGGGGTTTTCTAAGAACAGGTAAAATTCCCAGGAATTCAGCTTGGGAATAAATGGGTATTCTCCAAAGCTATGTGAACACAGTGCTGTACTATCGTGCCTCTTTGGGTAACTGCCTAGATTTGGGAAAGTGTTTCAAAGTTGTGTTTTTTTTGTTGCTGTTTTGGTTTGGTTTTTGAGGCAGTTTCTCTGTGTAGCCTAAGTTGTCCTGGAACTCATTCTGTAGACCAGATGGGCCTCAAACTCAGAGATCCGCCTGCCTCTGCCTTCCAAGTGCTGTGTTTAAAGGCGTGCACCACCAGCACCTGGCTATGCTTCAAAGTTTTTGACAGGGGGCTGTGAAGCAGTTGAGCTGTGTTGAGTTTCCTGTTGTGTCTTAGACTTGTCTTTCCCTGCTGTGGACCAGTGAGGAGTGAATCTCAGGAATTTCGTGTCTTTTACCCCTGGTTTATGTCTTATGGATTTCCAATTTCCCGGGGGGGGGGGAATCTTGTGGATAAATAGGACTGATCTCATTGGTAAAGTCTTCACAGGCTTTCTTGAGAACATCCATGAGGTTTAATGAAACTTTGTTTCAGGGGAGAAAAGATTGAACTTTGAATCCCAAGGCTCCTCTTCGTGGGCAGGTGAGACTTTCAAGCTTGAAACACCTTGTGTGTCTTTAGTATCACATCTGGACTGGTGTGCTAGAGCCTTCTCTTCCGGAGTCAGTGGTAGGGGAAGGAGAAAGCTCGATAGCCAGCAAAGCCCAAGGTGAAAGGCCTATGGAGCAGGGGCTGCTTAGCTTTGTGCTGACAAGCCCAATTTGCTCATCATGAAGGGTATCTTCATGGTGCTCAAGGAAGCTGCACTTACGCTCTCACGGTGGGTCTGCAGAGATGAGTGTGCAAGTGAATAATCACTGCCTTGATGCATCTTTGGCTGTAGTCAGTTCTGTAAGATTGGACTAAACGTTTGAATGTCCTTTTTAGAAACAATAATTTTGTGTTAGTGTTGTGTACTGAGAGTTTTTGTTTGGGGGCTAGAGAATAATTTCTTCCTGGAGTCTTCAGAAGTAGTGGGTTAATTAGGTCAGATTTTGTTGCCACATGCTGAAGAGGCTTTCAAGATGCTCTGAGTTCCACTTGCTCTGCTTTGCAGTTGTGTTTGTTGCAGCTCAGGTCTGTGTGTAGCAATGTTTGGCCAACACTTAGGTTTTTGGAAAGAACAGGCACTGGGGACACAGGACTGACCGGTGTTGTGGGCAGTGGGTTTCAGGCAGCAAGTGTTGCATTTGCTAGGGGGTGCTTGCTGGCTGCTGCTCTATACTGCCTCATTGAATTAGGACTTGCTGGTGCCCACAGTTATGTCAGAGCCTAGTGTCATAGAGTAAACTTAGTTCAGACCATTCTCTTCCTGGAATCAGGGTCCTCTGGTGGCTAAACATGTGACCAGACAGGCATCTGTGTCCAGTCAGTGTACTTAAACTGGAACATGCATGAGGACCTACAAGTCACAAGTGTGTGCCTCAGCCAGCTGTTCAGTTATGCTCGTGGAGCTGTGCTTGGATCAAGAGATGGACAGGACCATACCTCCTATGAAAACCCCTTCCTACTGCCTGCAATCAGTGACTGTCCGCCATTCTAATTGGGCCAGCTCTTCACTATTGATTCCTTTGCATATGCTTAACTTTCTATAGGAAATCTGCATGTTTTGTTTTGACTCTTCCCAGGACTCTGCGAGACCCACCTTTGCTTTCTCTAAAGTGTGCTGTGTAGATGGGTCCTACTTGTTCTTGTTGCAGTCAAGACCCCTGAGGCTGCCACTGGTCTTAAACTTCCCAGGCTGCATTTACATTTGGGGAGGTGCAGAACTGGATGTGTGTGTTTCTGCTGGAGTATTCTAAGGAGTGGAATTGTAGTGACAGCAGCCTCAGGAATTGCTGCCAAAAGTGGCTATGGTGACAGTTGGTACAACCACACTGCCACCAGCAGTATGAGAGCCGTTGTTATATGCTCCAAAGTTCCATGTGGAGAGGTGGCTTCCTGACTGCAGCCGCCTACAGCGCAGAGACTCTTTTTTCTGTTTGTTGATTGGATTGTCTGTTTCTATTTTTGTTTTGTTTGTTTGTTTGTTTTTTGTTTTGGTTTTCCGTGACAGGGTTTCTCTATGTAGCTTTGTGCCTTTCCTGGAACTCACACTGTAGTTTAGGCCGGCCTCGAACTCACAGAGATCCGCCTGGCTCTGCCTCCCGAGTGCTGGGATTAAAGGCGTGTGCCACCACCGCCTGACTTGGATTGTCTGTTTCTAATTTGAAGTTCTTTATACATTCTGAGAGCATAGATGTATAGAAGAATTTTGTTTGTTTTGGGACAGGGTCTTTCTACATAGCCCTGGCTGTCCTGGAACTCTCCTATGTAAGGCTGGCCCCAAACTCACAGAAATTGGCCTGCCTAGGCCACCTAAGTGCTGGAAATAAGGGCATGCACAACCATGCCTGGCTAGATGATTTTTTTAATTGGTTTTTTTTTGTGTGTGTGTGTGTATGTGTATAGGTTCATGTGTGTTCCTGTATGTGCATATGTTTGTATGCAGGTGCTCATACACATCTGCACATCTGTGTTGAAGCCAGAGTTGGATGTTGGGTGTCTTCCTTGACTGCTCTCAACCTTACTAGTTTTTTAGTATTTATTTTATCTTCTATGTGTGTGTGCCTGAATGTATGTATGTGTGTGCAGGAACCTGCAGAGATAAGAAGCATTGGATTCTCTGGAGTTGGAGTTTCAGACAGTTGTGAACTACCTTGTGGGTGGTGGAAACTGAACCTGGTCCTCTGCAAGAGCAGCAGGTGCTCTTACCCATATGCTTAGCCATCTTTCCATCCTTTGTCTACTTTACAGGCATAGCTGCCACACCTGGCTTTTACTTGGGTGATTGTGTACTTTACCCACTGAGCCATCTTCCCAGCCTGAAAGGTTGTTTTTATACTCTTGTGTTTGCCTTTTCACTTTGTAGTATTGCATATATATGTAGACACAGATGTTCACAGACATTCATATATACAGATCTTGCCATGTATTCCAGGCTAACCTACAACTTTGATAATCCTGCCTCAGACTCTTGAGTGCTGGAATTTCAGGTGCCTACCATGTCCAGCTCAGTAGTATCTTTTTTGTTTGTTTGTTTTTGTTTTGTTGTTTTGGAGATGGGGTTTCTCTGTGTAGTTTTGGTGCCTGTCCTGGATCTCGCTCTGTAGACCAGGCTGGTCTCGAACTCATAGAGATCCTCCTGGCTCTGCCTCCCGAGTGCTGGGATTAAAGGCGTGCGCCACCACCGCCCGGGTAGTAGTATCTTTTTATGAGGAAAAGTTTTAAATTTTAATGTAGTTCAATGGTTGATTTCCCCCCACCCGCAGAATATTTATTTTTGGTTGTTAGTCTGTCCTTTAACAGCTGAGCCATCTCTTCAGCCCAAGAATATTTAATGTAGGGGCTAGAGAGATGGTTCAATGGTTAAGAGCATTAGCTGCTATTCCAGAGGACCTGGGTTCAAATCCCAGCACTCACATAGAAGCTCATGACTTTCTATAACTCCAGTTCCAGGAGATCTGATGCCCTCCTCTGGCCTTCAAGGACACCAGGCACACAGGTGGTACATAGACATACATACAGGCAAAATATCCATACACATAGAAATAAGTAATTAAAAAAAAAGAGCCGGGTGGTGGTGGCGCACACCTTTAATCCCAGCATTTGGGAGGCAGAGCCAGGTGGATCTCTGTGAGTTCGAGGCCAGCCTGGTCTACAGAGTGAGGTCCAGGACAGGCTCCAGAGAAACCCTGCCCCGAAAAAAAAAAAACAAAAACAAAAAATAAAACAAACAAACAATAAATAAATAAATTAAAAATTAAAAAAAATATTTCATGTAGGCCAGGCTGGTGGTGTACATCTTTAATCCCAGCACTCAGGAAACAGAGGCAGGTGAGTCTGTGAGTCTGAGGCCAGTCTATGTAGTGAGTTCCAGGCTAGTCAAGGCTGCCTAGTGAACTCTCTCTCAAAACAAAACAAAACAAAAAAACCCAAAGTAATATATACTGTGTCCTGATGAGGAAACTGCTAGTCTTGGGCTGGGGTATGTCTCAGTGATAGAGTGATGGAGTGGATGGGTGGCTCTTTTTGCTCTATCTTTGCTATTTTTGCACAAATACCAGTGTCTGGATGACTACAGATGTTGTCTTGAGATCTGATTTTTAAGTTCTTTTTCTTTGTTCTTTAAGATTTTCTTAATCCGGCTCATGAAATCTGCTTGGGCCAGAGAGAAGCTTGGTGGGTTAAAGTGCTTGCCTCCCAAGCCCAATAACCTGGTTTTGGAACCCATGGTGAAAGGAGAGAAAAAATTCCTGAAAACTATCATCTGACCTCTAAGTGTATGCCAAAACACACGCACATGCACACACACACACACACACACACACACACACGGGTGTGTGCACACACATACATGTTCATTCAGTCTTCTTGACAGACTACACAAGACGCACTGGGGTTTTAACTTTGAACATGTCTAATATGTGGGGCTGGTGTCTTTTCAGCATTGTTCTAATCTATAGACATAAACCAGCTTCATAATTATTTATTGCTAGTGTATTGAGATAGAACTGGCTTAAAAAAATACTGTCTTGAACTTTTTTTTTTTATGTCTATGGTTTTGCCTGCATGGATGTCTGTGCACTTCATGTATGCAGTGCCCCTAGAGGCCAGAAAAGATGTTAGATTCCTTGGGGTTGGAGTTGTATACAGTTGTGAGCCACTATGTGGGTGCTGGGGATTGAACCTAGGTCCTCTGGAAGAGTAGACAAGTTCTCTTTAACTGCTGAGCCATCTTTCTAGCCCCTAAATAGAACTGGCTTTTGCTTCTTCTTCTTCCTCCTCTTTTTTTCTTTCAAACTTGTGATTTTCCTGCCCTAGCCTCCTAACTTTTAAAATTTGGAATCCTAGGGACAATTCCTAACTTGATTTTATTTGTTATTATTGTACTTTGAGGGTTGTATTCATGAGGGAAACTGACCTGTGTGGTCACCTTCTTGTGCCCCTGTGAGTGGACTGAGCTGTAGGGTAGTAGACCAGTGGGGTCACCTTTTGTACCCCTGTAGGTTTTGGTGTAGAGGTTGGATTGTTTTCATGAACAAGATGGGCAGTGTTTTGTGGTGTTCTGTCTCATGGAAGACTTCCTGTGAAGGTGATGGTTTCCACCCTAATTGTTAGAAGTTCATTGGGAACACCACACAGCACAGTATTTTCCTAATGAGAAGGAGAAACTTCCAAGTCAGTTTTGTGGTAGAATCCGATTTTTTTCTCATGTATGTGTTTAGGCTTAGCTTTTACTTCCTGAGGATTTGGGACCACACTTGCTAGCTTTGGCGATAAAGGAGAAACAAGGTCTTGCTGTGCAGCTCAGGCTGGCCACGAACCCACCATCCTCTTGTTTTAGCTTCCTAGGGGAAGGGATTACAGGTGTGCACCACCACCCCTCCTGACCTCACCTTCCCACTCCCCCTTTTAAGATAGCATCTTGCTGTGTATTTTTGGCTGTTCTGGAACTCAATATGTAGGCCAGACTGGCCTTGAACTCATAAAGATCTTCCTGCCTCTGCTTCCGGAGTACTGAGATTAAAGGCATACGCCGCCATACCACCCCTCATCCCCACCCCCATCTTTCTTTAGCCCAGGCTTGCTTGAAACTAACAGTTCTCTTGCCTTAGACTGCCAAGTGCTGGAATTACAGGCATGTGCCACATCCAGCCTCAGTGGTGCATTTTGTTGCTCTTTACCCCTTGCTTTCCCATGTTTCTGTAAGGGGCTATTTTCTTTTTCTTATAGAAATCCATCTCTAAGAATCCCCCCCCCAGTGTGTGTGTGTGTGTGTGTGTGTGTGTGTGTGTGTGTGTGTGTGTATATATGTATGTGCACACTCATACGCCTATCTGTGTGCATGTAGAGGCCCAAGAACAACCTCAGCTATAGTTTCTCAGGCACCATTCACCTTATTTTTGAGCCAGGGTCTCTCACTGACCTGGAACTCACCAATTCGTCCAGTCTGGCTGCCTTGGAGCTCTGAAGATCCACCTCACTCCACCTTGCTTCACATCCCCAGCACTCCCCTCCACAGCACCCCCCCCAAACCATGCCTGGCTTTTTTTTTTTGCATGGGTTTTGGGACTGGAACTCAGGTCTTCATTTTTGTAAGGCAATCGCTGTACCACCTGAGCTACCTCCTCAGCCTTTCTGATGTCTCTTTTGAGTTTTTGCCTTCCTTTGGCATCAGCAGGATCTCTGTTTTCTTTGTTTTGGGTAGCTGGAGTCTTTAGTGGGTTTAGGAGGAAGCTTTTTGCCTATCAGCTCTAATGTGTTCCTTGTCTTCAGCCACCCCAAGGGCCTGCGCTCACTCTGTAAATGCCCTCGGGCTTTACACCATCTCACCTGTCTTACACCCCTTTGCTTATTCTTCATATATTCTCCGGCCTGTCTGGATATTGCTTACTGACCTTACTTCCTGCCTGCTCTTTCATCTCCCGCTGTATTGAATCTGCTGTTTTAGCTACTATATATCATTTTCAGTTTTAGTGTCTGTGGTGATAGGATTTGTGTTGATTGTACGTGCTATGTTGGTGTTGGCGGCTGAATTCAGGTCCTTGTGCTTGTGTGGTAGCAAATGAGCATGTCCTTGGCCCTTACATCTGTGATTGTTTTAAGTAGTCTGCTTCTGTGGTGATTTATTTATTTATTTTTAATTTTCCTGTTGCCTAGTATAATTTCAAGGTGTCAGGGATGTAGCTTAGTTGGTAATGTACCTACATATGCAAGGTCCTGTCAGTTACACTTTGAATCTCAGCTTTTCTAGTGTTTGGTGCTGAGAGCTGAGACTGCTCATGCCTTAATGGGGAGCAGGGGAGCAGATGGTACACTCTTGCTACCCACAGCGGAGGTCATGGTGAGCATGTCCGTCATCATCTGATACCTCAGCAGGCCTGGGCACTCCTGTTAACTTTCTAATCAGAGTCCCGAGGTACAGGGCCCTGCCTGGCCACTTAGCTGTGGAAAGAATGCAGCCTCTGGTTCCTCAGCTGCTCTGTTGGCTACTGTGCAGGGTGTCTCCATCCTTCCAAGTCTGCCCCCACACGGCAGGCAGGCCAGGGGAGGGCTGCGTTGCCAAAGGTGACAGTGGGGAGGTAAAAGGCTGCGTGAGGCTCATTCTTTGAGTTAATTTTCTTTGTCATTCCAAAGAGAATACCACTTTTAGGGTTTGCTCCAATCTTAAAGTTTCAGCTGTATTTTCAGTGTGGGTTTTAGTTCATTTTTACTTTTCCACAAATACTCAAAAGTTTAATATGCAGAGTTGAAAAATCTCTTGCATATTTTTTTTTTGTTTTTGTTTTCTCAAGACAGGGTTTCTCTGTGTAGTTTTGGTGCCTGTCCTGGATCTTACTCTGTAGACCAGGCTGGCCTTGAACTCACAGAGATCCTCCTGGCTCTGCCTCCTGAGTGCTGGGATTAAAGGCAAGAGCCACCACCGCCCGGCCTCTTGCATTGTTTTAAGATTTTTTTTTTTTTTAATATGTATGGCTGTTTTGTCTGCATGTGTGTTTATGCATCATGTGTATGCAGAGTCTGGTAGAGCTGAGAACACGGTAAGGAAAACAGTGTTAAAGTCACAGCTCTGTGGACAGGACAGTAGCCTTTAGGGTAAGCTGGTGACAGTGTAGAGTGCTGTAGGGCTGGAAAGGACCAAGCTTGTTCAGCAGGTGTTTTGTCTCAGGCTAGAATCATAGAAAGTAGGGCAGTTAGAGAAGAAGCAGTCAGTGTCACAGCCCTAGAGGGGTTGCCCTATAGACTGAAAGGGGAGTAGATAAAGCCAGCCTTAGGGAGGGGTGGTTTGCAGCAAGGGGCAAGGATGCTCTGAAACATCCCACAGTGGAGCTCCCCAAGGCTTACCTGTCTTCAAACATGGGTTGCACTGACGGGCCTGGGTATGGAGGCCCAGGAGCCTTACTGAAGACTGGTTGAGTTGTGTGTGAGTTGGCCGCAGTGCTGTTAGAGCTTGGTGCTGAGGAGCCACATTAGGCCCAGGTGCCCTGAGAAACAGTTGGGGAGTCAGCTGCACCTGGGACTGAGGTAGTGTTCTACATGTGTAAGAGTTGACATCTGTCAAGGTGCCGAGCTTGTAGGGGGGTTAGGGGGTAGGATTAATGGACAGTCATGGGAGCCGCTGGTTAGATGGCAGTCCTTCCTGCTGTAGTAGACATGCATGCCCTCTGCCTCCATAGGCCGGAATCCACTCGGTCAGGGTACACATACACAGTGTTTCCCTGTCACATACAGCTTATGTGTGTCTACCCAGGTCGTGTTCCAGTGTTGAGTGTTCAGTGTGCAGTGAGCGCCACATTGTTGTGTGAAGTGGGGAAGAGAAACTCATATAGTGCTGTTTGAACTCATATAGGTTCGATGCAGGGCTGAAGCCTCTGGGGAACATTGTTATGCTTATCTGTGATTTGAGGGGCAGAGTGTAGAAGGTGGCTTTCTGACTCTTCACTGTCATCTTGTCATTTGTGACCTGAGTGCCATGTTCATATGCCTACTTGGGAGGATTTTAGGCTCTTTTTCTTTTTTCTTTTTTTCTCTTGTTATACATGATCCAGGCAAGTGGCAAGGGCTCCGCCACCCAGCCACAGCCTCAGTCCTAGGCTTCTTGAACTTTCAAATGCCATCTGCTCCTGTGAATGGAGCTGCTTCCTGCCCACTGTGAAGGTTAGACACTTTGAAGATGGCTATGCTGTTTCTCTTCAGTAGCCTCTTCCTGCTGGGCTCCTGAGGCAGGTGCTCGTCTTCAAGACACTCAGGGTGTGGTCTGGACCCTTCTGTAGCCATTAGACTCAGCTAGCTGCTGTTCTATAACTTCCTGCCAAGACCATATAGCCTCTGATACACTAGCTGAGGGTGACCTTAAACTGGGATTATAGGCATGTACCACCACATACAGTTTATGTGCTACTGGGGATGGACTAAGAGGTTTTATGCATGTAAGCATTCTACCAAGTAAGCCCCAGCCCCAGCCCCATGTCATGGTCTTTCTAAATGTCAGCCCTTCGGATCTCCCTTGACCTCAAGCTAAAGCTGAATCTCAGAGCTACATGTCACCTTCCTGACTACCTGGACTGGCCACTTGCAGGGACTACCTACCTCTGCTAACTCCCACCTGTGGATCAGGCCTGCCCTGAAGATCTTGTTGTCTGGCAGCTTCTTGGGGGTATCCCCCACCCCCAGGCCTTTCCTGCCCTGGCTTCTGTCTGCCAGCTCTGCTCAGGCAATGGGAAACAGTTTTTGGAGAGCCAGTTTTGCTGCCTTTAAAGATTTTCCAAAATATTGATGTTCCCGTTAGAATGCAGCTCAGTGGTAGAGGGCTTTCCTAGCATGTGTGAGGTCCTAGCTTCCCTCCCCAGCCTACAAAACAAACTAGTAACAGAAATGCCACATTCTGGCTTCTGCTAAATTGACAGCTCCTTTTGGTTGAGACAGGGTCTCATGTAGCTCAGGCTGGGCTCAAACTTGCTCAAATTCTCCAGTTTGGCTCCTGTGTCCCTGTGCCAAGACACCATTAGTTTGGAGTGTTTAATTGCTTTCTGGCAAAAAAACATGTCCCAGGCTTGCTTACTACTTTCCTGCTTGGTAGCAAATCTTTCTTTTAGAGCCCTAGTTTCTTTTAGCAGGAAATAATACTTGGAAGTTACTATCTTGGGACTGTGCTCTTTGTAACTAACCACAATCTAGTGGGGAAAGCTGGATATAGTTGCGGATGTCTGTAATCCCAGCACTTTGGAGGTGGAAGTGGAAGGATCCAAAGTTCAGTCGCCTTGGCTACATAGGGAGTTTGGGTCAGCCTAGGCTATATGCGACCCTGTTTAAAAAGTGAAACAAACCAAAAACTATGTATACATAAAATAAATAGTTTCATTAATTAAAAGTAATTTAGTAACCTTTTGAATGAAGGGTATTTTTTGTTTTCTTTGAGATAATTCTCTCAAGCCTATGAACTCTAGTTAGTCTTCCAGCTTCAGCTTCCTGAGTACTGTGGTTACAGGTGTACACTACTACACCTGGCTAATGGAGGATTTCTTACCACTTTTGGGGAGAATTGAGAATAAATACATCTTTTTTTTTTTTTTTTTTTTTTTTTTTGGTTTTTCGAGACAGGGTTTTTCTGTGTAGTTTTGGTGCCTGTCCTGGATTTCGCTCTGTAGACCAGACTGGCCTTGAACTCACAGAGATCCACCTGGCTCTGCTTCCCAGTGCTGGGATTAAAGGCGTGTGCCACCGCTGTTTGGCGAGAATAAGAATGTACTTTACACTCTTAGAAGAATCACAGGGGCTTCAAACATGACTCAATGGGTAAAGAGGCCTGCGGCCAAGGCTAACAACCTGATTTCAATCCCAGGGAACGTATATGGTAGTTGTCCACTGACCTTCACACAGAATAAAAATGAAAATTTAAAGTAAAAAAAAAAAAAAAAAGAATGTGCAATTAATAGCTGGGCAGTGGTGGCACACGCCTTTAATCCCAGCATTCCAGAGGCAGAGGTAGGTGGAGTTCTGTGAATCTGAGGCCAGCCTGGTCTACAGAGCTAGTTCCAGGACAGAGAAAACCTGTCTTGAAAAAACCAAAAAAAAAAAAAAAGATTTTTTTTTAAACCTTTCCCCTAAATACTGGGTTTTAAAGTAATTTGATTTAGCATTGCCACACCAACAAAATAATTATATATTTGATACATAGTTAACTGTATTTATTCTTACTTATTAAAAAATTATAGTTATTGATTGATCATGTGTGTGAATCAGAGGACAACTTTTTGGGTTCAGCTGTCCCCATCGTGAGTTCTGGGGATCAAATGCAGGTTATTAGGCTTGGCAGCAAGTACCCACTCACTGAGCCATTTCCCCAGCTCCATTTATTATTTTTGTTTGTTTGTTTTTTGAGACAGGGTTTCTCTGTGTAGCTCTTACTGTTGTGGAACTCACTATGTAGACCAGTCTGGCCTTGAACTCTCAGGGATCCACCTGCCTCTGCCTCCTGAGTGTTGGGGTTATGGTGTGTACTACTACTCCTGGCTCCATTTACAAATTTATAATAGGGTCTTTCTGTGTTGCTTAGAGTCATCTGAAACTTCTGAACTCAAGATTCTCCTGTCTCTGTCTCCAAAGTGTTAGAACTCCATATGTAGATCAGACTCCTTTGGAATTCACAGAGATCTGTGTCTATCTCCTAAATGCTATGATTAAAGGCATGTAACCACCATACTTGGCTTTTTTTTTTTTAAATAGTTATTTTGCCAGTTATTGGTGTCAGATACCCTGGAACTGGAATTACATTCAGTTGTAAGATGCCATGCTGGGTGCTGGGAATTGAACTCCAGTCCTGTGGAAGAGTAGTCAGTGCTCTTAATGGCTGAGCCATCTCTCTAGCTCCTTTAATTATTATTCTTAATTATGTGTATGTGTGTTGTTGTGTAAGTATGTGTATGTGTGTGCAGGTGCTTATAGAGGCGAGAGGAGTTGGATCTCTTGAAGCTGGAGCTACAGGTGTTTGGGAGCACTTGATGTGGGTGCCAGGAATTGAACTCTGGTCCTCTGGTAGAGCAGTGCATGCTCTTAAATCACTGAACCATCTCTCTAGTCCCTATTGTTTTTTTTTTTTTTTTTTTTTTTTTTTTGAGACAGGGTCTCTCTATATAGCTCTGGCTGTTCTGGGACTCACTATGTAGAACAGGCTGACCTCAAACTTAGATCTGCCTGTCTCTGCCTCCTGAGTGCTGGAATTAAAGGCATGCGCTACCATATCTGGCTCTACAATCTTAACATTTTCTGTGTTCAAAAGTCCAGTCTCTTCTGAGACACAAGGCAGTTGTTTAACATGAGCCCTTCTAAAGTCAAAAAGTAAGTGATGAAATAGATTTCTAGTATGCAGCAGTGCAGGGTAAACATTCCTGTTCTAAAAGGGAGGAGCGGGGATGACAAAGAAGGACCATGTAGATAAGCAGCAGGTCCTGCAGGTCTATAGCACTTGATGGACTCAGGGCATCAGTAGCCTTGGTGACTGCCCCTGCGTCTACTGCCTATAACGCTTGTCTTGGTGAGCTGCATGTTGCCTGCAGCTTTCTCAGCAGATATCCTGCAGTCCTGCTGTTTCCAGCATCCTGGGATGTCCACTGCAATGCAGCCATCATCTTCACAACTGTTCTTTGTGGAGGAATCTGACCCTGACACACACTGCCTGGCCTTAGAGGCTTTCTGGGATGGTGTAAGCCTCTGTCTTAGTTAGAGTTTCTTTTTCTTTTTTTTTTTTTTTTTTTTTTGGTTTTTCGAGACAGGGTTTCTCTGTGTAGCTTTGGAGCCTGTCCTGGAACTCACTCTGTAGACCAGGCTGGCCTCAAACTCACAGAGATCTGCCTGCCTCTGCCTCCCGAGTGCTGGGATTAAAGGCATGCGCCACCATCACCCAGCTAGTTAGAGTTTCTATTGCTGTGACAAAACACCATGACCAAAAGCAGCTTGGGAAGGAAAGGGTTCATTTCATCTTACACTTCCAGGTATCAGTCCATCATGGAGAAGGAACCATCCCAACAGGAACCTAGAGTCAGGAATTGATGCAGAGATGGTGGAGGAACACTGTTTACTAGCTTGTTCTTAGGGCCTGCTCAGCATGCTTTCTTATAGCTTCCAGGACCACCAGCTCAGGAGTAGCATCACCAACAAGGGTTGGACTCTCCCACATCAATCACTAATTAAGAAAATATCTACAGGCTTGCCTGTAGCCTGATCTTATGGAGGCATTTTCTCAGTTGAGGCGCTCTCCTCTCAGATAACTTTAGCTTGTGTCAAATTGACAAAAACTAGCCAACACAGCCTCCATGACCCCCTCTTAGTCATGCATTTTACATGCTTGCAAAACCATATGGATGATGTTGCCAAGTTGTGCTGCCAGATCTAGACATGGCCTAGCCCCTGCCATCACAGCTGTAGTGACCTCTGCGCACCTTGGTAGCTGAACCTGCAAAAACACTTCCTTTGGGCTTGCTTTTGAGCAAGGAACCCTTTCATTTGCTTTCTCAGCACAAGTTCTGCCCTTTCATCTGAATCTTTTCCCAAGCTGGAGCCTTTGATGGATGAGGTCTTGCTCTCAGGACACATTTGCTGTTGTCCCAGTGTAGACAGAGTGTGAGTTCCTCTTCAGTGGTGCTAATCTCTAGAGATAACAGTTGCTTTCTCTGCACCTGCGTTGTCAGAAGCTCTGCTGCCTTTTGGCCCATTTTGTTTCTATTGTCTGTCACTGCAGAGCTGAGTAAGTGCAGTGAGCAGCAGTCCTTGCACAGCGTAAGTCGTGCTGTCTTGGAATTTCCTTATTCTTCTCTGAAACCTCACGAGCCAGGCCTCCTCTGTGTGTTTCTTTTAGCATTCTGGTCTTTCAAGCTCCTGTCAGAGTGGTCCATTAAGCTCTGCTTACTGCATTCCGGGGCTTCTCCAGCCTACAGCTTCAGATTCTTTCCCATGCCTCACACAAACCAGACTCAAAAGCCTAAGAACCACATGGTCAGGTTTAGCAGCAGCAGTCCCCCTTGTTGGTACCAATTTTCTGTATTACTTTCCTTGTTTCTGTGAGCGGGTACCTGACCAGAAGCAACTGAAGGGAAGGAGTGTTTATTTTTGACTCACAGTTTAAGAAGGTCCAGTCCTTAAAAGCAGGAAGGGTCATGATGAAGTCTGAGGCTGCTGGACACATTACGCCTGTAAGCAGAAAGAAGATGAATTCGGCTGGCTTCCTGCTTTTTCCATTTTTATTCAGTATAGGACCACAGCCCACTTCATGGAGTGTCCCACATTCAGGACAGGTCTTCCCCCTTAGTTAAACCTCAGAGGTGTGTCTACCAGTTGACCAAATCCCATAGAGTTGACAGTCACAGCCATCAGAAAGGCACAAGGTGGTACATGCCTAGCAAGGCAGAACTGTATGGGAATGCCCACTGAGCAGCCTTGTCTCACTGTCTGGACAGGTGGCTGTGGGTGCAGGTGGTGGTAGGTCCTGAGCAGTTAGTGTTAATGGGCCCTATTGAGGTTCCAGCTTCAGAGATGTGGACAAAATGTTTCTACTTTGTGTCCCCCGTCAACACCCCCCCCCCCCCCACGTGGCTAAAAGCAAGAGTTTGGCTGGAGCTGGCAGGCTGCTGGGCTGAGGCCCTCTTGGCAGGGGCGGTCCCTGTAGAGTTCATCCTTTTGCTTTTCACAGAGTCTCATTCTTATTCTGAGGAGGAAATTTCATTTTGCTCCAAAAATAAATTTGTGTGCTTGAAGCATATCCTGCATTCCCATATTTTTCTGCTTTGCAGATGGGCTGATCACCCACTGGCCTGTGCAGCTTAAACCAGTGCCAGGGCTATGTAGACGCTGCTTTCAAGTGGTGGCAGTGGTGTGCTGCAGTCCAGTCACGCATAGGAAAACTAAAAATGCTGCTTGCCAGGAGTCAGTACTCCTGAGCAGTCGATCTCTGGAACTCTCAAGCTGTCCTTTCCCTCCACTTGAGACACAGTGGGTCAGATGGTGACAGAGGAAGTTCTCCTGCAGTGCTGAATGGGTTGGAGTGCCAGTTTGAGAGTCTGGTGCAGCACTTCTTTTATGCATATTAAAATGATAAGCTTGGTGACTGAACTGGAGGTCCAGTTGCTGGAGGAGCCTAAAGGCATTCTGGGTGAATTTTACTTTGCTGTTATATGGCTCTGCTCATGTCCAGAGAGACTGAGCAAGCTGGTTTTTTATTCCTTGTGTTACTTAAAGGTGTTTTATATAAATGCTTAAGTGCACTTTCCTTTTAATGATGGAGAGTAATTGACATGCATAGTTTAAAAGTATACCTTGCCACGTCTCTCTGTTTCTGACCATCTCTAAGATACATTCCACCCTTTTCTTTTCCCTTGTGATACTCATGTCAGGAAGGGCAGGTGGAGAGGACAAGTGTGTCCTCAGGCAGGATGTCTGCCTCTTTGTCTCCTGTGTTAGGTCACTCGTTTCTGAGCTTTGGGTTCTTGTATCACTTTATCATGGATAGTGGTTTCTGGTTTCCACCTAGCAAGCACTTGTTGCTTTTCTGCTGTGAGTTCAGCACATCTTGTATTGGGTATGTGGGTACTGGGAAGATGGGGGCGTACTGGTTGACAGCCATTGCCTCTAAGCCTACTTGGCCTCTGATGCTCATAACGGGGCTCTAATAGGCTGATGGGACCACATCATAGATGAGGACACTGCCTGGTGAGGCCTGGTCACCAGCTTAGGGTTCTGCAGGCACTGAGTGTTGGCATGCATCTGAACCCAGCAGGTTGTCTGGCTCCAGAGTTCTCTGACTCGGACAAGATTGGGTGCACAGCAGTACCTCTCAGGTGTCCCCAGCCTGTAGTACTGGACTGCAGTGCTGCTTCTGTGGCAGAGAATCTTCAGCTCTCTTTCTGTCTTTTCCATACAGCTGTTGTTCTCCCCACTGGGCCAGAACCTGAGGTGGAGCCAGGCACTGAGTAGTCTAGAGCCTCATGCTGAACATAGTGTAGGACACATGGGCACACAGTGCATAGTGGCCACACAGCACACAAGTCATGAGCTGAAGAGCTGATCTCCTGATACCTGAAGTTGGTTTCTCTTATTTCCAGAATCTTGAAAATCCCCTATTCTAGCCGGGTGGTGGTGGCGCACGCCTTTAATCCCAGCACTCGGGAGGCAGAGGCAGGTGGATCTCTGTGAGTTCGAGGCCAGCCTGGGCTACAGAGTGAGTTCCAGGAAAGGTGCAAAGCTACACAGAGAAATCCTGTCTTGAAAAACCAAAATAAATAAATAAATAAATAAATAAAGAAAGAAAGAAAGAAAGAAAGAAAGAAAGAAAGAAAGAAAGAAAATCCCCTGTTCTTAGATGTCTCCTCTTGTCTGCAGCTCCTGCGCTCAGTTTACCTGAGGCATCTGGCTTCCTGTTGTTTCTCTTCATGTTTTTCCCAGCACAGAACAAAGGGACTCAAGTGTGTCATGTGGAAGTGTGTGTCACTAATTTTAAAATTGTATTTATTTATTTTTGTGTGTGTGAGTGTTTTGCCTGCATGTATGAATGTATACCATGTATACACTACCTATGGAGGCCAGAAGAGGGTATCCAATCCCCCAGGACTGGAGTTTTAAATTTTGTGTGTGTGTGTGTGTGTGTGTGTGTGTGTGTGTGTGTGTGTTTGTGTGTTTGTATGTGTGTACATACATATACCTGCCATGGCATAAGTGTGGAGGTCAGAGGACAACTTTCTGGAGTCAGTTCTTTCCTTCTACCATGTTGGTTCTAGGCTTGCTAGCAAGTGCCTTCCTATAGCTGCTGAGCTACCCTGCCTGCCCATGGCCAATTTTCAAATTAGCCTGTATTATGTATATGCTACATGTGCTATATACATATAGTATAATATAGTATTATTTATATAGTAATGGGTCCATGATATGTTCATGGATGAGTATAGTGCATTTTGATCATAGTCACTCCATTGCCATCTCTTATTCTCCTTCCCTTCCCACTGATACTCTTCTTTCCAGCCAATGCCTCTGCTTTCTAACTGCCATCTTGTTTCACATCAGTCAGCTCTTTGTTCCTGGTAATTGAATGCATTGACTGCAACTGTGACATATTTTGAGATAACTGAAATGGTTGGAACAACAGAGAAAGTAGAAGTGATGTTTGAGAATGTCATGTCAGCCAGCCCTGATTTGTGTGTCATGGTGGGCATACTTCTCCCTCATCTCTCCCTTCACTGAGCATGTGCTGCAGCCTAGTAGAGCGGGAAGTGCATGGCCCCTCAGTAGAGAGGTAGCTTTGGCTCTGCTGTGTCCTGTAACCTCTTGGGGCCTAGGGCTTTTTTTCTGCAGCATAGGAGGTTATGATCCTGCAGATCAAAGTGAGAGGCACATCTTTCTGGGGTCTTTGCAGAGAAGACTGACAGCCAGACGCAGGTGAGGTGCTCTGTGAAGGTGGTGCTAGGAGCACCTGGGGAAGCATGAGAGCTGGATGGGCCTAAGTACTCAGTGTCCTGCCTGCACAGTCCTTCACTGAACTAGAGGTGGGGACTGTGTTCCAGAATCTGCCACGGAAGGCAGGGTGGGAGGGACACCTGCAGACACCCTCCTGTAGTGTTGAGATCTTTCCTTCTTCAGGTACAACAGGGTTGCATCCCTGTCTCAAGTGTAAGAAAGGAGCTTTGAGACAGGAAGTTGGTGAGTCGTCATGATTGTGTTGGTTTTGTGTTTTATGGAGGATTGCATGTTAGTGCTGTGTGCTTCAAGGCTTTGCAAGTAAATGTGGGTCTGAAATGTTGTTTCTGCTTTTTGCTGTGAGCTTTACCCTAGGTTGTGGGGACAGCAGTGTGACATGCTCACCATAGAGCCTGATGTTCATAATCACTTCACAGATGGTGGCCGTGAGCAGCCCCATTCTTGGGATTACAAAGGTGGGCCATGGTGAAGAAGGTGTTTCTTTGAGATTCCAGAAGTTCACGTGACCAGTGAGGGACGTGGAGAAGATGAGGGAAAACAGTTGAACACCAGGGAGTGTTGAGGATCTGCAGCTCCAGCCCCTCATGCCCCTCATCCAGTGTGTCCATAGTGCAGGTATGGTGTCTAAAATCTGGAGGCCAGCCAGGCTGTTTTACAGACAGCCTGTGCAGAGTGCTCAGAAAGCAGTTACCTGAAGGCCCTTGAGGAGGACCAGTGTCTGTGAAGGAAGGCTGTGAGTTTTGTGGCCCTGTCGCTCTGAAGGACTTAGAGAAGGTCTGGAACCTGAGCCCTGTGTTGCCAGGGACACTGCTAGGTGCCTGGGTCCAGTAGGCACCTCTGTAGGAGCCTTCCTTCCCTTCAGCAGTGAGGGTAACCAACCTGTGTTGCAGAAGTTGGGACAGCACATGGTTGGAGTAGCAGCTATTCCTCAGGGCCACGTGCTGCTCCTTGGGGTGGACCACATATAGAAAAGGGGCTCAGGTGTCACAGGCCAAAACACAGCACACAGTGGTAGTCTGTCTGAACTGTGATAGGCCTGCAAATCTATGCAGAGTAGATCAGCATACCTCACAGAGCAGTGAACCCCACCTCCTAGCTGGGATTGTCAGGAAACTTGCCAAGGGGCACTGTTCCTAGTAGACTGCCGTCTTTCCCAGAGTTCTGTCATGTCACTGCCTTGTTACTTTCATTCCTGTCTCTGATGGCCTTTTCTCACAGACAGCTTGGGCTTCTGTGTGGGCACACTGGTGGTGACTAGAATACAGACACTAGACCGAAGAGAATGTGCACTCCATTTTTTTTTTCTTGTGCAAATCATAGAAATACTTGTTCCAAAAATGTTGAGCAGTGAATAAAGAGCCTGCTGGAAAGCACACTTCTGTGGGCAGCCCTGTGCTTCCCACCCTTATGGAGCTGCAGTTCCTCTGTGCAGGGCCATCTGGGAAGAGCTAGGTGCTGGGAGAAGAGGTTATCCTAACATGGACCTGTTCTGCCTGGCCAGTAGACATCAGAATGGTTGATGACCCTGGCCTGAATACTGCTGAGGCAGGGCAGAGCCTCTGGGGTATGGGCAGGCAGCTTGCTTTCTTCATGTGGAGACCATACTTTTCTATACTTTGAGATACTGGCATAGTCCCTAGTTATAAGTTAACCCTAGAGACTGGCTGTAAATGTTTCAGTCTACTGCATAAAGAGGTGATGACACAGAATACTGAGGTGAAGACTGCCAGCTTTTTGAAGACAAGTGTCTGGAATTGTTCGTTCTTCTCACAGTCATCAGTTTTATCACTGCTGTTCATTTAAAGATGTGGGTTCACTGGGTGGTGGTAGTGCATGCTTTTAATTCCAGCACTTGGGAAGCAGAGGCAGCTGGATCTCTTGAGTTGGAGGCCAACCTGGTCTACAGAGTGAGTTCCAGGACATCCAGGGCTATACAGAAACCCTATCTCAAAAGACAAAAACCAAAAACCATGTGGGCTGTAGATAGGCCTCTAGTCAGCTACAGCCTCAAAGTAAGATAGACGAGAGCAGAGGAGCTGATGTTTTCATCTGTGGCTCGCTGCTGTACTCCCTGATACAACAGGCTCGGGGGTTTTCTCCACTTAAAGAAAACCTCTTTTGAAATAATTGAGGGATGTGTTGGGGAAATAACTCAGTTGGTAAAATGTTTGCCTTGAAAGTTTGAGGACTTGAGTTCAGTTCCCAGAACCCATATAAAAAACCTGGGTTTGTGGAGCTAGAGAGACGACTCTTCGAGAGGATCCGGGTCCAGTTCCCAGCAACCACTTGGCAGCTCACAAGAATCTGTAACTCAAGTCCCAGGAACTCCACAAATACATGCATACAAAACACCTATACATAAACAAAACCAAAACCTGGGTGTGGTTATAATCCCATCTCCAAGTAGGTGGAGATAGGTGAAACCCTGGGTCTTGCTAGTCATCCAGCCTAACCTAGAGTTCCAGGCCAGGGAGAGATACTGTCTCAAAAAACCAAGATGGACAGCTCCTGAGGAATGACACACAGATTGACCCCTGCCTTCCACATTGTACATGCACATACGTGCACACCTCCTTATATACATGTATGTACCCGTACACAGGAACATCCACACCCACACACCATACACATCACAAAATAGAATTGAAAGAAGCAGCAGCTGCCTTTAGGAAGTGCTGAGTCAAGACATAGGGTGCATTCAGAGCCAGAGCTTGCCCATCACACTTGAGCTCTACCCCAGTTCTGCAAAAGCAAGAACTGAATGGCCCGCCCAGCCTCCTCCAGAGTCTCCTCATCATTGTCTTCTCTGCTCATCCTTTCCCCTTCCCGTACTCTCGGCCCTTTCATCATTTGCCACCATTTGAGGCATGAGAGGCAAACCAAACCTTGCTCACTCTGGCTTTCCCAACTCTGTCTCTGCTCTTCTCACCTCTGCATGCTCTTCCTCACTAAGTGCCACTCCTTAGCTGTTTACCTCCCCCTTTATCCACAGCCTGTAGAAAGCCTCTCTTCCACAGCACCCGTCCCAACGCCTGCCCTGGCCTCTGTGGGTAGGAGGCCAAGACCCAGACTGTGTGTGTCCCTGTTGCTTAGAGGAGAGGCTGGGACTGATACCTGTGCTGCTGATGCCTTCTCTGCTGTTTGCCTTTACTCTACCTTTGATTGACTGACGGCACAGGGATTTGTTTGGTAACTCATGTTAGGCTGAGCAAACCTGTCTCAAACTTCTGTGTGCTTGGATTACAGCTGTGTACCACCACACTGGTTTTTAAGAAGGCCTCAGTGCAGGAAAAGCAGAAATGAAGTATTAGGACCCAGGGTATTGGTCCTTGGAGGGACAGAAGGAATCACAAGACATCTGATGGGTGGTGAGCATCATGCTCTCCATTTGATGATGAAGTCATTGGTTGCCTAGGAAAACAGCCCTTTTTTCTGTTATCTTCGTGCCCTTATACTTCACTCTGCTGTGTGCAGTTTGAAGTCTTCGAGCCTCAGCCTGCTTTCTAACCTTGGTCAGGACAGTTCATTGCTAAGACTTCTGACATCTGTATGCTTGGGTGCTGACAATGGCATATTTCATGAGAACTGATGCAAAACACCCATACAACACCTCCTGGACACTCAGTTAATGCTGGCTTTGGTCATGGTGGAATCTTCCTGAAGGCAGCAGCAGATACTACTGATCCAGAGACCTTTGTACCTCTCAGAGCTGCTGGACTCTGTCTTCTCATTTATGAAATGAGGTGTCTGGCTGGGTTACTGAAAATAAATGTCATATAGTCTGTGAAAGTATTTGAAAACAAAAACATTAGGGCCTGGAGAGATGATCCTGACATTAAAAGACTGGCTGTTTGTTCTTCTTGAGGAGCCGGGTTCAACTCCCAGCAAGCACCCTTATGTTGGCTCACAACCCAGAAATCTGATACTCTCTTCTGGCCTTCACTGGCACTGCACAAATGTGATAACACAAACATTTGCAAGCAAAACACCCATGCATATAAAAGAAAACCCCAAACAATTAAATATAGATGTATTGTACTTTTTATTTTATGGGAACTTAGCTTAATAGCTTAGTATCTTTGTCTTTTTTTTTTTTTTTGGCCTAGTAAATTTTGAACAGGGCTCATGCCTATAATACCAGCACTCAGAAGCCTGAAGAGGGAGGATCACTGTGTTCCAGATCAATGTAAGCTACCCTGTCTCAAACCAACAAACAAAAAACTTTCCTTTCTTCCTTCCTTCACCTTTGAAACCGGGTCCCATGAAGCCCAGGTTAGCCTTAACCCTTAACTCCCAGTTCTCTTCCTTCTGCTTCCTCACTGCTGCCAGCACGCCTGGTTTCTCTAGGCGAGGGCAGATTTGTGCCCTATTACTTTCAAGATACTGCTTGTTAAGTTATGGGGTAAAACTGTGTGTGATCTAGCATGCTTGTCAAGCTGATTTACAGAGCCTGAACACTTAGAACCCACCCTGGAGGTTCAGGACGAGCATGTCACAGTGGCATCTGCTGTCAGGAAAATTGGTGATTAGCCCCATACATGGACACTTAGACTTTGCTAGGTGCTTAGCCAGAGCTTGGCGTTTGACAGTGCCGAAGCCTTTCTTGGGATGCCGTAGATGCTGGTGGTGCTTTGGTAGAGCAGATGAAGCCCATGTCACCTAGGTGCCTCACAGATAGACACTGCAGAGGTCAGTGCATGAGCTGTGAGGGTCAGTCACATACAGGATGTTGTGGGAAGAGGGAGCAGCAGCAGCAGCAGCAGCAGCAGCAGCAGCAGCAAGGGTAGAATGGTAACTGTGGTTCCCTGGAAGTGGGTACAGGGAAGCTGTGGGAGGCAAGAGGGCTGAGAGAGAAACAGCAGAGGCCTGGAGGATTGGAAGGCTGGTTACTTCCAGGGCTCTAGTGGGCCCTCTGAGAACTTGTGTGGGAGGGCTCTGATGGGTAATTTGCACAAGCAAAGCGATGCCTGTGTGGGGCTCAGAGATGGGGCGTGTCCAGACTCTTCCTGGCCTGACAATAGCTCTTTCTTCTTATCTTTCCCACTGATCACTTACATCTTTTTATGTCTTTTCCGGTAGGCAGTCATTCTTGTTAGGAAAACTTCATGAACGAGCACTCAGGGCCTTTCAAGTTCAGTTACACCATTTTGTGCTGCCTGAGCTGTGTGACCATGAACACTGGAGCATTTGTGTTTCCTGGGCCATCAGCAAACTGCCAGGAAATGCTGTAATGGCAGCTGGCCGTACTGGGGTGCACATGTTCCTCAGTGCCAGGAGAACTCTCTAGCAAGACACCTTTCAGTTCTAGTTTCCCACCTAGACCTTCCATTCTTTCTGGAACACCTTCTCTGACACAGTGCCTCCAATGGCGTGCCTGATATGAGCAGAAAGGATGACCCGAAGCTCTTGCATGTGGGCAGCTGAGGCTGAGGTGTCTTTTGCATATGTTACAATGTTGATCATCATGTCCTGTGTCCTCTTGGGGCTTCACAGCAGCTTTAGATCCTCCCCACCCCTGCCCCAGATGCAATGTCTGGAGATGCATGTCTCCAGAATGCTACTCTTAAGTGCGCCTGGAAGGAAGGCATCCAGAATGACTCCTATAGCAGTGCAATTGCTCAGTGCAGGATGTCAAGTTTGTCTTCAGAGCCACTTGTGTACACCTGCCCCCATGTACAGCCTTGGGAAAGTGGTGTCACAGTGTTCAGTATCTGGATGAGCTGACCTCTGAATTTGAACTGGTTCTCAGTTTGTGACAAACATGAGATTGTAACAAGAATTATGTATTTGGTCTTTGCCCTGGCCCATACCTTTTCATCCCTAGATTCTCCAGAGTGACAGGAACATCCTTTGTGGGTCACAAGTGATTCTGGGTGCCCATGTTGTCTCAGGTTGGGGCTGGGTACCGGGAAGTTCAAGATAGTCCTAAGGGTTTGGAAATCTCAACCCCACCCCTTCCCTAGCCTCTAAGGAGTGGAGAGTGACTAGAGGCTATGATGGCATTAGCCTGCTCAGGCCTTAAAGCCTCAACAAGTAAAAGACAAGAACTGGGTGTGGTGGTGCACACCTTTAATCTCAGCCCTCAGGAGGCAGAGGCAGACTGATCTCTAAATTCAAGGCCAGCCTGGTCTGCAAATGGAGTTCCAGGACAGCCAGGGCTATACAGAAACCCTATCTAGAAAAACCAAACCAAACCAAACAAACAAAAAGGTCAAAGATAGGGTGCAAGTATCCAGATAGCTGACCATGGGAGATGCCAGAGGGCGGTGGGCCTAAAGGGGATCTGGAGACACTTTCTCCCACATGCTTTGTTCTTGAGGTACTCTGGCCTGGTAGCTGTGGTCACCCTTCATCATGGCAGCACTCCCCTTGAGTTCTACTCCAGCAAGTGACCCAGAACTAAGGAGGGGCCTGCAGGAACCCTCAACAACCTGAAGTGATGCCACTTTCAGGGAGCTAGGATGTGCAGTCTTGTGGGGTGGAGCCCACCTGTGGGATCTGATGTTGTCTCTGGGTAGGCCATGCAGAGTCAAATGGAATTGGGAACCCAGCCAGTGTGTGTTGGAGAAATGCTCTATGTGTGAATACTCCCCCGCCTGGTGTGGGAAGTTTGAGTGGTGTGTGTTATATGTGTGTGTGAAGAGGAAGAATTCATTGGATTTCCTGCCTTCACTGGCCAATGAGGGCAGCATTATTTCCTTTTACTAGAGGAATGGCAAGTTACTCAGGGTCCTGCCCTCAGGTTGGCATCAGCCTGTCACGCCCACAGAGCTGCAGACACTGGCGCTTCCCACACCCACATGCTGTTTTGTGCTTAGTGTACCATTGCTGCCAGCATCACAAGGCATAGCCACTGCATTAGGACATGGCAGCAGTTTGGAAGCACATGCCCAGGGACTGGCACAGCAGATGGTTCCTTTACAAGATAGAATGTCACAGGGTGCCCAGATGGCTAAACTAAAGATTGGGTTGTCAAGCAAAGAGAAAATCAGTTGTGGCTATTCTGTGGGAGATTTAAATGAATGTGGTAGTGCTATAGACAAGAGATAAATGTGTCCTACATGGAAACCTAGCTTGCAGCCAGAATGCACTGTCTCACCTGTGACTCCTGAAGACCCGTGTGCCTCAATCAGCCCAAAAGGCTGAGGTGGAAGCCAGTGCTGGCCGTTCAGTTTGTGGTCTGAGGTGAGGTGACCAGAGGAGGAGCTTCTTCTCAGACTCCTGCAGTGGGCATTAACTGCTGTGCATGATGGCTAAGAAGATTCCGTTTGAGACCAAGTATAACTCACTTTAGGCTTATGGTTGTTTGTTGTTTTATAGTAGATAATATTTCATTCCATCCCCAGTACTAGAGATAGTTTTTAAAAGGCAGGTATTACAGATGGAGAGAAATGATGCTGACATTCAGATGAATTAAGCACATGTGTGCATGTGTGCGTGTGTTTAGAAGTTGTTCACAGTCAGGCATGATGGTGCACACTTGTGATCCCAGCACTCAGGTGGAGGTAGGAAGGTCAGGAGTTCAAAGTCATCCTTTACTCCAAAGTGAGTTTGAGACCAGCCTGAACTGTGTGAGCCATTCATCTCAGAAATCAAAACACATACAAAAAGAAAGGAAAGAGGAAAAAAGAGGGTAAGGCAGCTGCCTGGGTGTTCGGCTGTGGGACTAGACCGTCAGCCTTGAAGCTGAACCAGTGCAGGATGCCCTTGCTTACTCATACATGAACACTGAGGACTATATGTGGCCTTTAGCTTGCTCGTCAAAACATAACATGCCTTTTGTTGTGAGTTTTTACTATATTGGAGAGTCACAGACAGTAAAGCTGATGTGATGTGTGTTCAGTGTTCTGTGATTGGTGACAGTGGCATTGACAGCACATGTCCTCTGACTGACCCATTTCTAGTTGTGTGGCACAGCAGAGAGCTACTTCAGTGATGTGTACAGTGTGATTTCTGTTGTCACAGAATAGCATTGTCAGAGAAGCTGAGCTGCATGTATGGCCTTTAAAATTCAGTGCAGTGCCCTATCTCTGCTGTAAGATGCATGGGAATTAGCTGAGCATGACTGCACTACGAGACAGATTCCACATGCTGGCACACAACATTTATGCCAGCTCCTCATTAACCACAGTGCCCTCGCAACAACAACAACAACAACAACAACAAAAAGATGTTGGCTCGTCAGGAATGACTACTTGTCAGGAGTGAGGAAGTGTCCCAGCTGCTGAGCCCAGACTATTGGTTAGCCATAGGTGGGCCAAGGCCACACTGGGACTTTGAGGGCTGGCCTCACACAGAGCTGTTTCAGGTTAGGAGTCCAGAACACATTCTCTTTAGCTGCTGATCCAGAAGTTGAGAAATGAGTGTATTCAGCTTCCTGAGCCTAGTGTTTGAAACCACTTCTTGGCCCTTCTATTTCTCTTAGAAATCAGCCAGATCTGCCTGGCTGTTTTGTTTCTTGTCTTTTGTATGTGCTGTGCTGAGCCTGAGTCCACATCCATGTTTTTGATATGTATTAATTTTTATTATATGTGTACGAGGTGCTTGCTTGTGCATATGTAAGTGCACTGTGCACATTCCTGGTGCCTTCAGAGGCCAGGAGAGGGTGCCAGATCCTTTGGAACTGAGAGTTTCTAAGGTTATCTGTAAGTCACTATGTGAATGGGTGCTGAGAACTGACCCCAAGGCCTCTTTGTAAGAGTAGCCAATGTTCTTAACCGCTGAGCCATCTCTCTAGCCCCTATATTCAGGTTTTAATGGGTCAGTTTAGGTCCTGGCAGACTCCTCAGCATGAAGCAAGGACAGAGCCAGCTCCAGAAGACAACCCAGGCCCGTGGCTAATGATGCACTAGCATCTAGTGCAAGATGAGAGGAGAATTTGAGATCTTTGGGTTCTGAGGGGTGCCAAACCTTGAGAACATTTTTTGAGCTGTGACACCCTAAATCCAGGCCATTCTTGAAGACTTTCTTCTTAGCACAGATCAATCATGGCAAGTACAGGCTAGAGATCTGGAATGGTCCCCAGAGTGATGGCACCTGTTGCCACGTGTGTCAGGAGACTCTTTTTTGGAAAAGATGCTGCTGCTGTCACAAAGAAGGATGACCTGAAGAAAGTTGAGTGGCTTCATCTCCATGAATGACAGAGTCAGCTAGTGTATCTCTAGCAGTTACCTGGGTCCCCCCAGGAGTCACAGTGCCACATGAAGGGTTGATAGTCCTCTGTAGCAGGCTTTCTTTGACTGACTGCCAGCCCCCAAATCATGACACAGAGACTTACTATTAGTTATGAGTGCTTGGCCCAATCTTAATGCTTGTCCCACTAGCTCTTATAACTTAAAGGAACCTGTTTCTCTTCATTTACACTTTGTCTTGGGGCTTTTTACCTTTCTTTCTTGCATGTACCTGAACACCAGAAGAGGGCACCAGATCTCATTACAGATGGTTGTGAGCCACCATGTGGTTGCTGGGAATTGAACTCAGGACCTCTGGAAGAGCAGCCAGTGCTCTTACCCTCTGAGCCATCTCTCCAGCCCCTTACCTTTCTTTCATTCTGTATGTCCTACTCTGTGTCTGTCTGTCTGGTGGCTGACTGGCCCTGGGTGTCTCCCTTATTTTCTCTGTGGTTCTCTTCTCTCTCTCCCCCTAAACCTAGATTCCTTCTCCTAATTATTCTCTCTGCCTACCAGCCCTGCCTATCCCTCTACTGCCTAGCTATTGGCTGTTCAACTTTTTATTAGATCAGTCAGGTGCCTTAGGCAGGCAAGGTGAAACAGGAACACATCTTTATATAATTAAACAAATACAGCATAAACAAAAGCAACACATCTTTACATAGTTAAAGTAATATTCCCCAATAGGCCTCCTGCTAAGCTAATAGACTAGTGCCACTGCCTGACTGTTAAGTGGCTCACGTGGGTCATTTTCATGGGATTGTGCAGTCTTGGACCCTGGGTAGAATAAGGAATCGCCGGGCGTTGGTGGCACACGCCTTTAATCCCAGCACTTGGGAGGCAGAGTCAGGCGGATCTCTGTGAGTTCAAGGCCAGCCTGGTCTCCAAAGCGAGTTCCAGGAAAGGCGCAAAGCTACACAGAGAAACCCTGTCTCGGAAAACCCAAAAAAAAAAAAAAAAGAATAAGGAATCTTTACATGCATTCTGTAGGTAAATAAGCCTGAAGGAGGAAGTTGTGTGACATACCCAAGATCAGAAATGCCTGTTTCCAAAATGGAAGGGTAGTGAGCTACCCAGGGAAAATTTCAAAACAAGCCAGGTGACCCATCCAAAGTGTTGACTCAGGAGGGTGAGGCCTAGGAGTTTGTAGGTAGCTTTTCTATACAGGGCATCTACCGTGGAGGCCATGTCCTGTCTCCCGAAAACCTGGGGTTGGTATGGTCTGCTGAAACCAGAGCCAAATCAGATGGTATTGTATTTCTACCAGGCAGCATCTCCTTTGAGGGTAGTATCTTTTGTGCCATTGCCATCACGTGAGCATTGCACACTGGTTAGGCAGACCTGGGCTTCTGCCTGCTGGAACACTTAGGCTAGCAGAAGAAGCTGGGAGGCTGGCTTTGCTAGCAGCCAGCAGGGGAAGTTGAGGAAGGCCTCTTATTTTACTAAGTGCTCCAACTCTGAACTGCAGGGTGACAGCAGCTGCTCTGAGTGGGTAGATCCATGGATCTGAGGTAGAGTGCCAATATGAGGTGATGTTCAGAAGAAGAGCAGAGACAGTGTAGAGGAATGCGGGCTTCCCTGTGGCAGCATGCTGGCTGTGAGGCAGTGATTACTGCTGGAGCCACTGTTGTTCTATACTTGGAGGACTTGTGCTACCTGGCAGTGAGGGTTAGTGACCCGTGCAAATGCTTGGGTTACATGTTTGGGAGCTTTTCACTAGTACCAGAGAAGCTTTGGCATTGACTCTATGCTACAGGGCCTTCTTGAAGAAATCTAGGCAAAGGAGTCTCAGGTTTTTGTTTGTTTCAGAAAAACAGAAAATGGATTTGAAAGAAGGAAGAAGGCCAGGGAGCTAGGCAGGTTCATAGTGGACCAAGTGGACATGGTGGCCTGATGGAGGAGCTAGACTCTGGTAAATAGATGGTTCCAGAAGATATGTGTAGGAGGTGCAATCAGCCATAAGAGTCCCCAGTGTCAGGTGATGGAGGGAGTGGAAGGAGGTGACATGCTGTGTAAGCATCTGACCTGTATGGCTGGGTGCTGATATCCCATTGGGCTTAGGAGGAGCTGGAGGCAGGGCAGGAAGAAGTGATGAACCCAGTGTGAGAGAGTATGGAGCCCATGAGATGCCCACATAGAGATAGGAGGGACAGGCAGGTGACCCCAGGGACACCTGTGTTCTAAAGTGGCAAAGCCCGAAATGGGGTGCCTGGGTCAGGTGGGAATGGAAGCTGGCTTGTACCCTCAGTGGAGGCTGTATTGGCTGGCCAGCATTCTTCTGGGGAGGAAGTGGGCCTGAAGCCAGGCTGCACAGATGGTAAGGACAAAAGTAGGGCTTGCAGGCCAGGGAGGGAGTGTGGGCCAGCCCTCAGCAAGAGGTTCCTCCAAGTGGCCGGTCCTACTGCCATGCCATTGAACGTCTATCTTGTTCACAAGGGGACAAACTTCCTTTCTTCCTCTTTTTAAAACAAAAGAATTTATACTTTATATATTATTTGTTTATGTGTATATATACATGTGCATGTGCACGTGTGTGCATGTATGTCCTATAGCACCTGGTTGGAAGTCAGAGGACAACTTTCTGGAGTCAGTTTTCTCCTTCCACAGTGTGTTCTGGGTGTGTTGGGCTTGTGCAGCAAGTGCTTTTACCCATGAGCCATCTTGCTGCTCTTTTTTCTAGTTTTAACGGTCAACCATCCATACTACGTAGAGATATGAATGGTCACTTTTAGCACTCTCATTGGCTACAGTAGATCACAGCACTAGCAGTTCAAGAGTATTTTTTCTGTAGTTGGTCTGAATACAGAAGGAGAATAGTGTGTATTTGCTTTCACCAAAACAGGCCTTCCTAGTGAGATGTTAAGGTTAGGTATGGACTTTTGCATGATTTTTCAAAAAGAGAAATGGGAAAAGAACTAGACATGCTAGAACTTGTGACAGAGTTGTTTATGACTTTTGAGACAGGTTTGCTCCATAACTCAGGCTGTTTTCAAGCTGCCTCTGCTTCCCAAGTGTGGGATCACAGCAGTGCACCGCTATACCTGGGGTGTGTGTGTGTGTTAACCTGCTGCTGATGCCCAGCGATTGACAGGTTGTTGCTTCTGTGGCCATGTGGCTCTGGGCAGGTCCCAAGAGGCTGTGAATCATGGGCTAGAGTGTCCCTCCAGCCCTTCTTCCCCATGGTTTGCTTCAGTGGGCAGTGGGTGGAGAGGTGAGCACTGGGGTAATGGCGCAGCTCCGCCCACTTTGCTCTCCTCATTTCAGATTCCAAGGCAGGCAACCGCTCTGACTGCAGGTGGTGTCAGTTGTGAGAGTTGGCTTTTGTGTTGAGACGTGTTTACTGTTTCTGTGTTTTCTTTTAACTACGCCCTAAAACGACAAGATAGGGGCTTTTTTGCCTTTGGTGACCTCTTCCCCCCAGTTTGGGTTTTTTTGTTTGTTTTGTTTTTTAATTGCCCAGTGCAGATGAGAACGCTCACATTTCCCACAATATTTGTACTTCTGGCTTCTTTCAGCAGCACAGCATCCTCAGGCTGTCTCTGATCTGCAGTGTGGCACAGGTGCCTTTTTAAAATGCTGGAATAACCGTGGAAGTTTTTTAGTACAATAACAAAACATAATTTAAACATTAAAAGGCACCATTGATGGTGCTGGCAGAGTATGGAGTATGGAGCTTACACAAGTGTGGAAGGGACTGAGCTAGATAGTGGGGGTGGGGGTGGGGAGTGGTGTCACCTCCTGGAGAACAGGAAGGTAGGAGGTGGAGGCCTATACAGAGAAATGCCTCTGATCCAGAGGGTCCAGGGACATTGGCTGGACTGTGGGTTTTGATCCACAATATTTGGTTTCTGTATTCTGGTAGAGCAGTTGTTTTTTGTTGTTGTTGTTTTTGTTTTTGTCCAGAAATGATAAAATTTGAAGTAAGCATTGTGAGAAACCAAGTTCTTGAACTAATTTTAGTGGTTAATCTTGTTTTCTCAATGACTCTTCTCTGATGATATCAAATGGAAATACAGATTTGTTTTGTACAGACTTAGTTTTTTGGGGGAGGATTAATTTTTATGTGTGTGAGTGTTTTGCCTGCATTTATGTATGTGTATCATGTGTGTGCCTGGTGCCCATGAGAATCAGAAGAGGGTGTTAGATAGAATTATGGGTGGCTGTCAGATTTTAAATGGATGACCAAAACCCTCTGTGGTTATAATGTCTGTTAAACATGGCAATATCAGTAAATAGCCTGGGTTTGCAGAACCACTGTGCATGGCACCTTGAGTGGTGAAGAACACACAGTCCTCACCTGCACATGGCCTTGGTGCGTGCTGTTCTTTTTCTTTTTCATTGACCATAACTTGGGCCTGGAGAGGTGGCTCAGCAGTTTGGAATACTTGCTGCTCTTAGAAATTTTTTTTTTTAAAGATTTATTATTATGTATACAGTGTTCTGCCTGCATATGTGTCTGCAGGTCAGACGAGGGCACCAGATCTCATTATAGATGGTTGTGAGCCACCATATGGTTGCTGGGAATTGAACTCAGGACCTCTGGAAGAGCAGTCAGTGCTCTTAACCTCTGAGCCATCTCTCTAGCCCACTTGCTGCTTTTAAAGAGGACTCAGTTCAGTTCCCTACACCTACATGGCAGCTGACAACTGTTTGTAATCCCAGTTCCAGAGATCTGATGCCCTCTACTGGCCTCCACAGGCACTGGGCACATTTATTAGCATGCAAACAGACATGCAGGCAAAATGCTTATATATAGAAATTATAATAAAGCCTTAAAAATATAAGTATCGTATTTGGGTTACAGTATTTTATTTTATTTTTTTTATTTTTATTTATTTATTTATTTTTTTGGTTTTTCAAGACAGGGTTTCTCTGTGTAGCTTTGTGCCTTTCCTGGAACTCACTTGGTAGTCCAGGCTGGCCTCGAACTCACAGAGATCCGCCTGGCTCTGCCTCGTGTTACAGTATTTTAAAAAGGGATTTATCGCTTATTTTTGTGAGCTGCCATATAGGTGCTGGGAAGTGCTCTTAACAACCAGGCTACCTCTTCAGCACCAGGTTATGGTCATTCTCTGTTTGCTTTTGTGTGTGTGTGTGTGTGTGTGTGTGTGTGTGTGTGTGTGTGTGTGTGTGCGCGCGCGCACATGGTCCTCTTGCCTCTGTTTTTCTAGCACTGGACTTAGAAACACAGGCCGCTATACTCAACCTTTTCTATTTTCTTTTAAACATGGGTTCTAAGGATCAAGCTCAGGTCCTCATGCTTGTGCAGTAAACACTCCACAAATTAAGCCATCACCTGGCAATACTGTTTTTAATCCCCCATTATTATTATTATTATTATATTTTTATTTTTTTTAAGACAAGGTCTCATGTAGCCCAGGTTGGCCTCAAACTCATTATGTTGCTGAGGATGGTCTTGAACTCCTGATCCTCCTGCTTCCATCTCCTGAATGCTGGGTTGTCAGGAGTATGCCGCTGCACCTGGTTAAAATTAATTTTGTTTTAAGAGAAAAAGGGTATATGGAGAGTTGGACCTTGTATAGTGATGTGTAGATCCCTACTGCACATGGCTGAGGGTCTTGTAGATTTTTGTGCAGCAGGGATGTGGTTTTGGAGTCTGCAGCTTTGGAATTTCCTGCCTAATGTTTATCTAAACTCCTAAATTAAATTTGCTTTGATAACATTTTCTGTTGTTGGATCCTTTTGAGCAAAGAGAAGTTTTTTCTTTGAGTAAAATGATGTCAAGTTTTGTGAGTTTGTTCTCTGTAGCTGGAGCAGTGTGCCACCATAGGTCTGGACTGTTGAGTTTATGGTAAACAGGAATATATAACTGGAATAACAGAAGTAAGTGTATCCCTTCTGTGCTAAGAGGACACATGGAGTCAGGTATGGTGGCACATACCTTTAATCCCAGCACACTCAGGAGGCAGAGGCAGGTGGATTTCTGTGAGTTGGAGTTCAGCCTAGTCTACAAAACAAGTTCCACAGCAGCCGAGGCTGTTGAGAGGGGAAATGGGGGGTGGGGAGCACAGGGGCAGGGACAGGGGTAGGGAGAGCACATCAAAAGCAAATAGGAGAATGGAAGCAGCTTGGGGATCTTAAAAGCAAGTCTGTAACAGTTTGTTACATTTGAAATGAAAGCGGAAGCCAGATACTTGGGAGACTACATCAGGAGAGTCGTAGGTTCAAGGTCAAACTGGGATACCTAAGTGAGACCCTGTCTTTGAAAGAAAAAAAATTTACAAGCTGTTTGCTGCTGAGAGATAGAGCAATGCCAGATGATGTCATAGGATGTTGGCTTGTATGGGAATGAGGGCGACTGCAGGTCATCCTCCCTCATCCCAGGCAGTAACGGCCTGCAGCTTGGGCAGTTCTGTCTCCATGTCCTTTTGCTGCACCTTGATGAAGTGTGGTGTTTGTTGAATTTGAACCTCGGACATAAGATGCTGACAGTTGTCTGTTTCCATGCAGTCCCGAGCTCTTCCCTCTTTCTTGCCACTTTGAAAGCCCATGAGCACCTCCTGCTGCCATTGCAGCTGTGTGTTCATCCTCCTCTTGCCCTCTTTGCCTCTGTGTGCTGGAAGTATTGTCCCCCCGGGGGCCATCCTGTACCATCCCCAAACTCATCCTATCTCGGTTCCCAAAGGGGCTCTGGCAGCCTCCCTCCCCGATCTGGATCTGTGCCCATCTTCTCTCTTTCCTTACTCTGGTTTTGCTCTGTGCCCAAGAAATGCTGCTTCTCCCCTCAGCCTCTTGGCTGTCTGCATAATGTATACAATTCTTGCCATCTGCAAGCAAGAGTCCCATCTTCTGGAAGATGTAGCCTCTGCACTATTTGTCCTTAATTTGCTTCTGGGTCTAACTTCACTGTTGTCACCATGCCACAGTCTCCATTGACCTTCTCTTACTACCCAGTGCCATGATGGGTCAGCCTACTTGATCTGCCGGCACCAGTGTCTTAGCTGATTTTGCTTCTACCTCACTGACAATCTGGGTCTTTTGTTGGTGCTCCTACATTTCCGGCTGTCTAGGACCTGGCTCCTGTTCTTGTACTGGTATCCTCTTCCTGAACACACCAGGAGCCCTGACTGGGAGTTGCAGCCCCCTCTCTGACATTGCTGTCTGCATATCTTAAATATGGCATGTTCATTCCTGTCCCTTCAGAGCGTGCTCTGCCCTATCACTCCACTCTGTAGAATCTGGAACCATCCTTGGGCCAGAATCCCTGCCTTTTAACCTACAGCACCAGGGTCCACTGTGTCTCCCTCTCCCCAACCTTCTTTGTGCTTTTCAGAACCAGCTTCAAGGGCTTGGCTTCCTTTAAGCCCTTGAGGGCTGCAACATGTGGCATTGCCATGTGAGCCTGTGCTTAGTCTCAGTGTTCTTGGTCTCCGTGGCCCAGCTCCTGCTGTCAGGTCAAGAGTGGGTTACCACGGCTACTGTTCCTGCAGGAGAATTGCTAATTTCTTCTGAGAGACATCCATGAGTTAAAATGATTACATGCTTCCCCCAGCCACCAGGGGTGGGGGGGTAGGGTGAGGGGACAGACACGAAGGGAGAAACGACCTTCCCTGGCTCTCCATTGACCATTGCACTCTCTCAACCATCTCCTCTGTCTCCCTCTAGCTGCTCCTTTAGAGATAGCTCTTTCAACTGTTGACTGTCTTCACCCACAGCCTGTGCTTGGCTTGGGGCACAGGCAAGCATTTCTGGGCAAGCCTGATGAATCCAGAGTGGGTGACTGGTAGTCAGTTGACTCTGAGTGGCAAAAGTCTGATGTAGATGTGATTTGAACACATGACTCCCTCCCTCCCCCCAGGGTTTCTCTGTGTAGCACTGGCTGCCCTAAAACTCACTCTGTAGACCAGGCTGCCTGCCTGCGTGCTTGCCTGCCTTTGCCCAAGTGCTGGGATTAAAGGCATGTACCACCACTGCCTGGCTCACACGACCAGCTTTTTAAAAGTAAAATTGCCCAACAACCACTCTTTATACTTTGAATGTCTGTTTCATTCTCTATCAGGTAGGCCATTATGCATCCTCCTTCCTTTAAGAAGCCCAGAGAAACATCAGGTGCATTACTTCAGAGTAATTATTTCAAAGGCTTTGGCTCCACTGAAAAACTGGCAGAAGCATGTGAACTCATGGTTTATACTTACACTCAGTAGACAGTGTGAGGAGTGCCCTGAGGCAGCACTGGGGATGGCCATCCGGATCTCTGGGTGCTCTCCTCACCTCTCTGCAAAAGATTTGATCTTAGCCGGGCGGTGGTGGCGCACGCCTTTAATCCCAGCACTCGGGAGGCAGAGCCAGGCAGATCTCTGTGAGTTCGAGGCCAGCCTGGACTACCAAGTGAGTCCCAGGAAAGGCGCAAAGCTACACAGAGAAACCCTGTCTCGAAAAACCAAAAAAAAAAAAAAAAAATTGATCTTGTGAAAAAGCTTTTTTTGGTTTTTCGAGACAGGGTTTCTCTGTGTAGTTTTGGTGCCTGTCCTGGATCTCACTCTGTAGACCAGGCTAGCCTTGAACTCACAGAGATCCTTCTGGCCCTGCCTCCCAAGTACTGGAATAAAGGCGTGCACCACCACCGCCTGGCTGAAAAATCAGTTTTTAAGGTTTGGTTTTGAGCTCACTTTCTGCCTAAAAAGACTGGCCATGAAATGCCCCACAGAGAGGTCAGGCCAGGGAGTAGCCTTCTAGGGCCTTTTCTTTTCTGTCTCCAATTGTCCTAAGTCACATGTCTTAGTTACTAAAAATGCCTTCCTGCTCCGTTCCTGGTCTTCTGAGGTTGCTGAGGAGGTGGGCTTGCATTGCACTATGCCCACTGGCCATGATGGGGACACAGAGAAAGGGAAGGCTGGAGGGCTGGGTGAGGGTCTAGGTTATTAGGGAAGCCTGGAGATAGGCCAGTCAGTCCCCCTTTCCCTGGAGGATCTTCCTGTGCGTTCCAGTGGGTGGGGACAGTGAATGAATGCTCTTGGGGTCTTTTCTCTGCAGAGGTTTCTGTTTGCTCATGAGTTCATTCAGTCTCTCTGTGCTTGTTGCCCTCTAGGAGTTTGCTGCGCTCACAAAGGAACTCAACGTGTGTAGGGAGCAGCTTCTGGAGAGGGAGGAGGAAATCGCTGAGCTGAAGGCAGAGAGGAACAACACCAGGGTCAGTCCCTTTTGCCTTTCCCACTCTGCAGAGTGGGCCATCAGCCCGTCAGCACCGTGGGACCTTAGCAGGTTTTAATTCAGCCTTGGGGGCTGCTCTGCTTGTGCTGAGTTGAATCCATCTTCCCTTGCTGTGGGTGGAGTCTTACCTGTGAGGCAAGCACTTCATTGCCTGCTGGGCTCTGTTGCAGCTGCTGCTGGAGCACCTAGAGTGCCTTGTCTCCAGGCACGAGCGCTCTCTGCGGATGACAGTGGTGAAGAGGCAGGCACAGTCGCCTGCAGGAGTGTCCAGCGAGGTGGAGGTGCTGAAAGCACTCAAGTCACTGTTTGAGCACCACAAAGCCTTGGATGAGAAGGTACCATCACCACACTGACAGCGGATGCCCTGTCACGGGGGCTTCATGGACACTGTGGTTACTGTTTTATAACCTCTGGAGCTCTGTGAAAAGCTTTTCTGTGGTAGAAGGCACTGGCCTATGTGGCTGATGAGCATCCTTGCCTTGAATGTCTTATAAATTGTAAAATTTTTCTATCAATATGCTAATAAGAATTTGGGCCTAGTACGATTACCAATGCCTATAATCCTAGCACTTGAGAGGCCACGAGGGTTGCTGAGAGTTCAAGGCCAGTCTTGGCTGCATAGATAGTGCTAGGCCAGCTAGGGCTGTGCAGTAAGATTCTATCTCAACCTTCTCTTCTCTATCAAAAAAGCAAATAATAACAACTTAGTGTTCTGATTTATTTAGGAACAAGATTTTGCCACATTTAAAACACACACACACACCTGTGGTCCCTGTGCTTAGGAGACTGGGGCATCAGGGGTTCACAAGTTCCAGTCAGCTTTGCTCAGAACAGAGACACTGGGGTGTTGTTGGTGGCAGTAGAAAGCCAGTCTGTTGTGTTCCACTAATGCTGTGCAGCAGGAGTCCACGTGCACACTCAGCCCTTCACTTGCAGGTACGAGAGCGACTCCGAGTAGCCTTGGAGAGGTGCAGCTTGTTAGAGGAGGAGCTGGGTGCTACCCACAAAGAGGTGAGCATGGGGTATTGTCATGGGGTTGGAACTGAAGGGGTTTGATTATTGTTGCTTAATTTAGAAGTGAGACAGTAATAGACACAAGAAGTTACTTTTTTTTTTTCTGAGCTGCGGACTGAACCCAGGGCCTTACATGGAGTTACTTCTTTTCCTAGGTGTAGATCAGCCTGCTAGGGTCACTGGACTCAGTCTCAGCCCTCAGCCTCTTCCAAGTGCCTCTGTCCACAAATGACAAATGGTTTCTAGAGCTCTGCTGGAGCCTTTGGCTGCACCACAGTTATAGCCACTTGTCTCACAAAGCCACTGGCCACCTTCGCTCATTTTTCTTACATAAAAATCTCATGCCAGAGTGTTCAAATTTTCTGTTTTAGCTAATGATTCTTAAAGAACAGAATAATCAGAAGAAAACACTAACAGATGGAATGCTTGACGGAAACCATGAACAGGAAAACACACCAAGCACCAACGGCAAGGCAAGTCCTTGGCTTTTTTTGTGGGGTCTCTGGTTTTGTTTTGCCATGTGGGGCTGTTGGGGAACAGTGGCGAGGTCTGTGTCCTCTGAGCAGCACACAGGTCACTCTGAGGGTCCCTCTTTTTCTGGAGGTATACCAAATAGGGTGCCATAAGGCTGTGCTTTTCAGAGATCTTCTGACGGCTCCTTGAGCCATGAGGATCTTGCCAAAGTGCTGGAGCTGCAGGAAGTCATAGACAGGCAGGCGAGAGAGCAGAGCCAGATGAAGGAGCGCCTGGCTTCCCTGTCCAGTCACGCAGCAGAGCTGGAGGAGGATCTGGACACAGCTAGAAAAGACCTCATCAAGTCTGAAGAGATGAACACGAAACTGCAGCGAGATGTCCGCGAAGTGAGTGTGGGCTGCACTTGGCTTCCCATCCCCTTTGTCCTTTGCTCTCACTTACAGGGACTTTTGGGATACAGATGTGTGCCCTTCCCTCCTGCACTGCCCTCACGCGGAGATCACATGTCTCCAGGGCTGCTGTAGTATGCTCTTGCTTGTGTTCCATTCCTTCTGACTTGCCCACAGAGCCCACAGACGTGGTGTCAGTTATGCTTGTGTAGGAGTGAGAGGCAGTGTGCCAGCCGTCTTCTGTCATTCGGATTGCTACACTCTGGTCATCAGGGTCTTTATGGAAATATGCATTTATATATATGCCTCACAACCATTTTTCCTTGGTAACTGTTTACAAGACCTTCATTAATCATTAGAAAAGAAATGAAAGCTGTCTGCTTTCTTGTAAAGCTCTTTCTGTCCCAGCTGAACCTGACTTTTGTTATCCTGTGAGGCCCCTACCTTTAGCATGTGTGAGACCAGGGAGCTTTAGTTGTGGAGATGAATGTGATTTGTTGTAAGGATTCAGACAAAAGGAAACGCTGTATGTATTATAGAACCTACTGGGCTGTGCTTTTCTTGGGCCACAGGGGATTAGTTATGTGGCAGAAAATTGTGATATTCTTTTAAGATTTGCTTCTTCAAAAAATATATAAAGATTGCCAGCAGTCACTTAGAAAATATGGAAGGAGTTAAAACCCGAATTTGGGGATGGAAGACAGATATCAAACATGCTGGAAGTTCCGGTCCTGGTCTTGGTGTTTGGGCTTTGTGGCACTGGCTTTGCTGCTGACTTTTGTTTCATTTGTCAACATGCTTGAGCTTTGCAAGTTTCTTCAGTTCTTACCTGAGAAAATGAAGCAATTCTGCCCGCATGCAATGTGAGCCTGGTTGTTGCTTGGGCAGACACAGGCTACACCTTCACCGCAGGTGCCTTCAGATTCTTGGATGCCTGAAGTGTCATATGGAGTGTTTTATTAATATTGTGTAGTCACATACACACTTGGTGACATGAGCAGATTGACCAGGCAAAGCTGCTCATCATGTGGGTGAACATGCTTAAAGTACGTCCATTTTACTCAGTTTGAAAAAACCGACAGTTTACTTGGGGGGGACAGCAGTTTCACGCTTGAGATGTACTTAGTCTTTTTGTCTCCTGAGTATTCTAATGAGTTCTGCATTTCTCACCCCCATTTCCCTCTGGAATCTACAACACAGGCAATGGCCCAGAAGGAGGATATGGAGGAGAGAATCACCACCCTTGAGAAACGCTACCTCGCAGCACAACGTGAAGCCACGTCTGTGCATGACCTCAATGACAAACTTGAAAATGAAATTGCAAATAAAGACTCCATGCACCGACAGGTACTGGGCTCTGTGGGCTCCTTTCGAGCTGTAATTATTCCTAGCTGTGAAGTTGAAGACCTTACCTGTAAGAATCATGTTGGAAATCAAGTCCAAATGTCATTTTTCTTGTGAATTACCACTTACCAGTTTATAGAACCTTGATTCTTCTGTTTCCTTCTTTCCTTTTTTTGGTGTGAGTGTACATCTGTGCCTGTGCATGTTCGTGTGTGTGCATGCAGAGGCCAGAGGTCAAAGTCGGTGTCTTTTTCTCTTCTTTGCTCCACCTTAATTTTTTTTTTTAATTTAAGACATATTTTAAGCTTTGTTTCTATTTTTAATCATGTGTACTTGTGTGTGGGTATGTGCCTGTGGAGTTCAGAAGAAGGGATGGGATCCTCTGTAGCTGAAGTTACAGGTGGTTGTAAACCAGTGAATGTGGGTTCTGGGAATCAAACTTGGGTCCTCTGGAAGAGCAGCAAATGCTCTTAACCCCTGAGCTATTTCTGTAGCCTCTCTACTGTAAGATTTTGAGATAGTCTCTCACAGAATGTGGAGCTCACATACTGTCTAGACTGGCAGTGCAGTGAGTACCAAGGTTCCTGCTGTATCTGCATCCCCAGTGCTGGGATTACAAGCATGTTTCTGTTTTTTATAAATGTGGGTGCTGAGCCTTGAACTCAGGTTCTCATGCTTGCACAGTTGCTAGTCTGCCCACGGAGCTATCTCCACAGCCCTTTCTTCAGTTTCATTGGAAGCCAATTGCTTCTTAGCCCTTTCACTAATTAAGTAGTGGTAAAGAACTTGCTGGTGCCAGGTGGAGGTGGCGCACGCCTTTAATCCCAGCACTCGGGAGGCAGAGGCAGGCGAATCTCTGTGAGTTCGAGGCCAGCCTGGGCTACAGAGTGAGTTCCAGGAAAGGTGCAAAACTACACAGAGAAACCCTGTCTTGAAAAACGGAAAAAAAAAAAAAAAAAAAAAAAGAACTTGCTGGCAGTGCTGAACAGTGCACTCAATAGCAGTCAGGCTGTAAGAGCTGGCAGGCACCCTGGTCCTCAGGATATATATGGTCTCAGGTTATTGAGAGTTAACTAGAAAAACCCAGCCAGACTGCTTGAAAGTATTTTATAAAAGGCAAAGGGTGTTGCTTGACCAAAAATAAATTAGGCAGCTGTGAAAACTGCCGCCACGACGTAGTACTCAGGAACTGTGGTGGGGCCTGCTGTGTGCTGTGTTCACACACACAGCAGGGGGATGGTGCCCACAGACAGTAGCCTCCGTGGTCTCACTCACCCCTTGCACTCTTCTACTTGCACTGACTTAGACTTTCTGCAGTGAGTTTCATATCTAAGCATTTACAGAGCAGCCCAAGCATCTTGCCATGGGCTGTGCTTTCAGGCAGCACTCTGGGCAGGGACTCCTTATCTGTCAGAATGAGTAACTCACATTCCTTTAGTGTTTAGTAACCTGTATTGGTTTTGGTTTTTTGTTTGGTTGGTTGTTGTTGTTTTTTTTTTTTTTTTTGAGACAAGGTTCCTCTGTGTAGACTTGGCTGTCCTAGAATTTGCTCTGTAGACCAGCCTGTCCTTGAACTCAGAGATCCGCCTGCCTCTGCCTCCTGAGTGCTGGAATTAAAGGCGTGTGCCACCACCCCACCAGTTTTTGTTTGTTTTTACTGTTTTTTTTTTTTTTTTTTAAGATTTATTTATTTATTTTATATATGTGGGTGTCCTATCTGCATGTACACCTTTATGCCAGAAGAGGGCATCAGATCTCATTATAGATGGTTGTGAGCCACCATGTGGTAGCTGGGAATTGAACTCAGGACCTCTGGAAGAGCTGCCAGTGCTCTTAACCGCTGAGCCATCTCTCTAGCCCCTTATTATTTAAAACAAACAAACAAACAAACAAACACAGACAAAAGCTTTGAATCCAGTAGATGCTCTGTCAGGTGTCTACAGCAGCAGCCTGAACTCTTGATGTTGTACCTTTCTAGACGGAAGATAAGAACCGCCAGTTGCAAGAGCGATTGGAGTTGGCAGAGCAGAAGCTGCAGCAGACCCTGCGAAAAGCTGAGACACTGCCAGAGGTGGAGGCTGAGCTGGCCCAGAGGGTGGCTGCACTCTCCAAGGTGCGTCTGGGCCGTGTGGGGTCATATGTAAGGCCTTGATGTTCTAGTCATTGCATCAGCATCTATGGAGTGTCCGTGCTGTTGTGTGATGGGAGCGCTGTTTCTGTGTAGCTCAAGACCCTTATTCCCATCAGTCCCCAAACCTGTCAGGGAAAAGCTGCTGTCTTTGGTGTTAGCGTCCAAGAGTCACAGCTGCTTGGGTTATTTCTCTCACCAACTTGAAGAAAGGCTGGAGCTTCTCTTAGAAAAGGAAAATGACATTTGTCTTTTAAGACAGTCACACAGTTTTTAGTAATTTTCTTTTGAGATTACTTTAAAATGTTTATTTGCTCATTGAAATGGAGTTTCACTATCTACCCATGCTGGCCCTAAACCTCTGCCTCTAGTAACCCTCCTGTCTCAGCCAGCAGAATAGCTGGGACTTCAGGTTTATACCACAATGCTTAACATAATGTTTTTAATGTAATACTCTTGTTTTCTACTACCCTTGTTAAGGTGTATGTCCTTTGGGTCCTCACCATCCACATCAGGGTAGGCAGGAATCAGGAGCTTCGAGAGTGATGGGTGGGTGCCCTGTTTGTGAGGCACAGAAGCATGAAGAGAGGCTGTGGATGTATCCCCAGCATGAGTCCTGTTTCCCAGACTTGGGCTTAATTGCTGGGGAGGGTTGGGAGAGGGGCCCAGATGGAGACAGCATCCTGTTGGTAAGGGAAACTTAGGGTGGGCCCTGTTCCCACTCCTGCACCTGGACACTGGAGTCCTTGTCAACTATAACAGAACCTTGCTTTTGTTCTCCCTGGTCCCCTCCTAAAGTCTCGGTTTCTTTTCTCCCTGCTGTCCTCCTATCCTGTTGCTTTGTAGTCTGGTCCTTTGTCTTCTGGGAGTTCTGCTGCTAAGGAAGCTAAACTGTTGGAGCTTACTTCCAAGCTTAGGAAGGTAGAACTGTGCCCTATGCTTGTGCTTGCTGCTTCCTGCTCCCCATGCTGACCACCAGAGGCACTCAGCAGATGGGTTGTCCAAGGCAGGCCAGTGTGGGGGGACACAGAAAGGCAGTCACTAGCACCTGCCACACTTGAGGTCAACATGAGAGGATTAGTCACCTCACAGTATAGACATTGACGCCACAGAGGAGGTGCTGATGTGTATGAATGAGGAAGTGTTGTCCCTTTGCCAGGCTTGACATGGTCCACACAGCATGTGGTGCTTGCTGCTGCTACAGTAGTATGTAGCTGGTGTAAATGACATGAGCAGAGGATCAGCTTCTGTCATCTTTGCTGGCAGGCCGAGGAGAGACATGGCAACATTGAAGAGAGGCTGCGGCAGATGGAGGCACAGCTGGAGGAGAAGAATCAGGAGCTGCAGCGGGTATGGATGGGGCTGAGCCTGGCTTCCAGGTGGGACACAGGCCACTGCGGGCTCGGGCTTCTCTGTCCCAGTTCCTCCTTCCATCCGGTTCTTGTCCTGTGGACCTGTGCTTTGGTCCTTTTGGACTGCACCAGTGTGTTTGTTATCCACTGACAGCAGAGGTGTCACGGGCAGCAAGCACTTCAGGCACAGTCAGGCTTCTTGGGTGCACAAGGCTTCTTGCTTTTCTATCCCCTCAAGGGAACTGCTGGGTCTCCCTAGAGTAGTGGTTTTCAACCTCTCTGATGCTGCCACCCTTTAACACAGTTCCTCATGTTGTAGTGACCCCAACCATAACATTATTTCATTGCTACTTTATAACTGTAACTTTGCTACTGTTATGAATCATAGTGTAAATATCTGCTATACAGAATGATCTTAGGCAACCCCTGTGGAGGAGGTTGCAACCCATGGGTTGAGAAACACTTCCCTAGAGCCTGAACCTAAAACTCAAGGCCTGTCTCCTTAGGTTACTGGCCCTGCTCAGCCTGAGGTTCTGAAATCCCATGTTCAGGCCAGAGCATTGACCCTGACCCTGTCCTCAGGTCCTGAATTGTCACTCAGGATGTGATGGTATCAGAGCAGGAGCACCAATGCTCACCTACCTTAGTGAGCAGCTGGGAGAGTGCTGTTTCAGCTGGGTCAGAGGGCTTGTCCTGGGAGAGGCAGGCAGAGGCATCAGGACACAGGGCACGGGCTCTCTCTACCACAGGCCTGCTATGGAGGAAGGCAGCATGGGTGTGTGACTGTGGAACCTTTGCACAGCATGGCAGCAGCCAGTGTTTTCCATCAATTTAAGACTGCAGAGAACTAGGAGAACTTCTGGGAAATGATGATTTTTAAGCTCTTGTATAAGGTCTTAGGCAATATAGGCTTAGGCACATCGTCACAGAGCCTGTGAGGCTTATACACAGTGTCACTGAGCTCTGAATAGACAATCATGTTTGCACTTGAACTTACAGCTGTTTGGCTTTGAGAGTGTTCAGGTGTGGACAGAGACAGGCATACTCTTCAGAGAAGGGCTGTCAGGCGCATGCCTGGCAAGCCTCCTCACATTTGGCAGCTATTTCCTGTTGGGCACAAAGCTGAGGGTCTCAGGAGGCTCTACCACCCATGCTTCCCCCACGCAGTGTTGCTGGGCCTGGTGCAGCCCTTCCTTGGGGTTTCAGTCCTGTCTGGGTGCTGGGGCTTGAGTGAGGTATGCTTAGGTGTGTGCTGAGCAGGCCTATCTCCAGCCTTGAGTTAGCACATTGTAAAGTTACTACGTTGTCATTTGTAGTTTTGAAAGATCAGCTTGTTCAGCTTTCACTTTATAGATTTAATTCTTTTCTCCTTGAAGCCAGACCCAAGCTTTTATTCACATCCAGAGACATTGCTGGGCTAATATGCAAATGGACTGATCCCCTCCAATTTCTTCTGTCCTCTCATGGAACTCTGCTAAGTGCAATTGAGAGCTAGAGACAGGTGACATTCTTGAGACGTTCATAAGTCTTTTCTAGTTCACAGCCTCACCAAGATTGTCTTGAGTTTCTTGTGTCCCAGTTGGTACCTGAAAGTCCCCTGTGGATGAGAGGAGGGGAGCATAGCCTCTGGTAACCATTGGTCCTGGTGCTTCTGAAGAGCTAGACATGAGCCTGAAGTTGGAAACTTCCCCTCCTGTTTTAGGCAAGGCAGAGAGAAAAGATGAACGAGGAACATAATAAGCGCCTGTCTGACACTGTGGACAAGCTGCTCTCGGAGTCCAATGAGAGGCTGCAGCTGCATCTGAAGGAGAGAATGGCGGCGCTGGAGGACAAGGTGGGCAGATGAGCTGCTGTGCTCCCAGGGAGAATGGCTCGGGACATGCTCTCCTGCAGACAGGGAAAGACATTAGCTACTCTCTGTCACCTGCTAGCTAGTGACGGGCTGTGTTTTTCCCCATTTGAGTGCTGTTTGTGTCCGTGCTCCCCTTAAATTTACTTCTTTTGTGTGTGCTGGTGTTTGTCTGCATGTATGTCTGTACACTGCTTGCACGACTGGTGCCCAAGGAGGTCAGAAGAGGGCTTTGGATCCCCTGGGACTGGAGTTACCGTTAGTTGCTGTGTGGTGCTGGAGATCAAACCAGGGCCCTCCGGAACAATAACCAGTATCCAAGTGTTGATTACCAGTCTTAACCTGTAGGATGGAGAAGGCCAGTGGCTTCCACAGAGGGCCAGTTGGAAATAAAATACATCTGGCTTTCAGTGCTAGCTTAATCATGTCATTTTGTTCTCATCACTCCACGTAAGTAGCTGTAGTCTTTCTTACGGAATCCTGTTGAAGATTATGTAGCCTTAAAGTAAATGCAGCCTGTTCTCTGTTGTGTTATTTCACAATCTTATCAAAATAAGCTAAAAATACATTTTAAAGCCAAGAAAGTCATTACTGTAAGAACAAGAATAACGATTGCTAGAACAAGAAATCTGTTAAATGATGTACAAGATTAACAAGCTAAAGTATCTATAATGCTTTCTTTCTATAGTATCCATTCCAGTCCTATCAGGTAACCTTTTTGAGAAAGTTTCTTTAATTTCTTGCTGTAAATCATAAATCATTTGAGAAAAATTAGGATGACCCATTAAATGCATCTTAACCTTTTCCCAGTTGTATTAGTTTGCGTTTCTATTGCTGTGAGGAGACACCATGACCACGGCAACTTTTATAAAGAAAACATTTAATTAAGGTGGCTCACTTACAGTTTCAGAGGTTCAGTCAATTATGATCATGAAGGGGAGCGTGCTGGCATGCTGGCAGACATGGTGCTGGAGCTGAAAGTCCTTACATCCCGGCTCAGAGGCAACAGAAAGTCAACTGATTGTTACACTGAGGGAAGCTTGAGAAAAAGATCTCAAACCTGCACCCACAGTGGCACACTTCCAACAGAAGGTGTGGCCCAGATTAAAGATGCTTCATCCAGCCTCCTCCAACGAGGCCACACCTCCTAATAGTGTCATTCCCTATAAATTTATGGGGGCCAGATACAAACTACCACAGCTCGCTTATAGTTTCAGAGGTTCAGTCCATTATTGTCATGTCAGGAAGCATGGTGGCATGCAGGCAGTCATGGTGCTGGTTACATTTTGATCAAAAGGCAATAGCAAATGGACTGTGACGCTAAGTGAAGCTTAAGCAAAAGAGACGTCAAAGCCTGCCCCCATAGTGACACACTTCCTTCAACAAGGCCACATCTCCCAGTAATGCCACTCCCTGTGAGCTTATGGGGACCAATTAATTCAAACTACCACACTAGTCATACTTACTATTATGGTACTTTAAAGATGTAATATAATAGAATGTAACATTCCAATCACATTTTATTTGTTCCCTCAATATTTCTAACTGATCTCCCATTAGTATTACATATAGTTTGTCTCATATCAGCTATTTTATTAACTAGCTCACTATCTATTTTATTTTGTGGAGTCCTAAGTTCTGTGGAGTACTTATGCCAGACTCTAACAAACTCAGCAGTTTGAATTTCTTTATGACGCACCAGTCCAGCTGTAGCAGCTACAGTAGTTAATGCAGTAATTCCCATAACTATATCAGTATCAGTCCATCTTCCAACAAGCTCTTCTTAATACTCTTTCAGTGAGCTTCTGTGCTAGACTCATCACAGGTGAGTCTTGCCATGGCTTTGACAGCTTCATTGGTATCCAGACTGCTGGCCTTGATCTAAGAATGTATAATCTTTCAGAGGTGGCATTTAAAGACACACTAGAATTAACACAGGTATGAAGAGTGCAGTGTCACTGTATAAGCCCCTTCAGCTGATGTTCATTTATTATTAGTTATGCATTTGAAATTTGGAGGAATGTCTAAAATGTGTCTTTGTGCTGTATAAAACAATAGAGGAGAGGCTCTCGTGAGCCTCTTTGAACTGTTTTCTTTTTGTCAATCTGACCTTTCATCAGACCAAAGGAAAGCATAAAACTAAAGAGCTAACAGAATCCACTTAATTAACCATAATCATCAATTTTTAAAGATTTAAACTTAAGGATTGTAATCTATGATTGGTATCTTTAAATTTTTAGGACAACTTTAATTAAGAACTTAAGAAGACTTTCCTACTAGGTAATGGGATATTTAGAAGTATCTAAGATAATCATAGAAAATCCTGAAGTAGAAAACAATTGGATTTTTCCATGCAAGCATGAAAGTACCTATTCAGTTGATACTGTACATGAAAATAAATTGTGAGCAATCTCAAAGCAGAACAGTTCCATGGAGAAGAACTTGTTGGAAGGCTTAACCTTGAAAACATATAGAAGGCCAAAGCTTGTCCCTGTAAATGAATTAAATTTGTACTTGGCATAACTACAAACTTAGTTCTGAGCACATTGAAAAATCTGATCTTTTATAAGGTGATTAATTTGCATGTCTTAATTATCTTTTAACAGTTTATGACAAGTTAGTAACTTTTATAAGATTAGGATTTTACAGTTTTAGACATACATCTCTAAGTTAACTTTTGTTAACCTGAGTATGCCTTTGTAACCTTAGGAATTTATCATCATACAAAAATCTATTTTAATCCAAAATAATAATAAGCAGAGGGTTTATTAGGACTAAGAAATTTAATGGTGTTGTCTTTTTACCAATAACAGCCATAGCTGTTCTTGGCTTTTCTCCTAGGCAAGTTTTTTTTTTTTTTTTTTTGGCTAGTGTATTTTTTAGAGACAAAGGTGTCTGCAGTTCATTATTACTGTCATGTTTTAATAAAATTGGATTTATTTATTTATTATTATTGTTTTAAAACAAGGAAACTGAGCTGAAGAAGCACAATAAGCCTTTTTAAATTTTTGTCACTTTCTTTCACTTCTGTCTCCAAACTACTCATGTCCCATCCATCCCAACTTTCTGTTCGACTCTTTTCTCAAGTTCCTCATTCCAGATGTTTTCTTTCCACTATAGCCTTCCTACATATACAGTTCTCTGTAACATTCTTTTTCTCTCAATTAGGTAGCTTTCCATTCTCAGTGCATCTTTACCCTTCATGTGCTAATTTATACATGAAGTGAGTTAATGTTGAGTGAGCCTCAGTCTTTTTAAGGATATGCATTTTGGATGAGGATGTGCAAACTGGAGTTGCAAAGCTATCCATTATGATCCTAAGACTGATTCTTCTTACTCTGTCCAGTCAACTGTCATCCAAATTTATAAAAACAGAAGAGTCAGTTAAAAAATATTCAGTGGCTGAGAAACATCTAATAAAAGCTGATTGAGACTTTTGAGCTGTATAACCTAGAGTGAGTACAATCTTTTTGTAGAGCATGTGGGATTTGTGTGTAAACATGCTCTTTGTTCTTTTTAATAAAAGCATTAAAAGCAATATCTATAGGATGATTAATTTTAGAGGTAACTTTAGGCAATACCCACGGAGTATTTTTATGAAATCTTTTTTTTTTAATGGCCATTCCTGCCACCAATTCCATTTCTTTTTTTAAAAATTTATTTAATTTTATTATACGTATGTTGGTGTGAGGGTGTCAGATCCCCTGGAACTGGAATTACAAACAGTTGTGAGCTTCCATGTGGGTGCTGGGAATTGAACCCAGGTCCTCCGGAAGAGCAGTCAGTGCTCTTAACCGCTGAGCCATCTCTCCAGCCCCTTTTTATGAAATCTTAAAAAGAGGATCCTTTTTTTTATAGATCCCAAGTAACATGTTAATGCAACCTTCCAGTTATTAACAGTGTGAAACAATTTACCTGTATTTTATTTAATGGAAAAATAATTTTTGTAGGCTTTCTATCAGTAAGAGAGTATTTTTTTGAACTATTAGTAGCCATATTATTTAATAAGCTAATAACCTGTTCTGTTTCAGGTGTTACGTTTTTATAGAATTTAACAAGAATTTCCAGAAAGCAACTTAAAGGGCAGAGCCAAATCCTCAGAAATGATAAACAGACAAGAGTGTACTCAATGATATTATAAATTTTGTGCTTTTAGTTTATTTACTATGAAAATTAAGTATTAATCAGACAATCAGAAGAAAAAACGTCCTTTATGTAATGAATGACTAAAACCTTTGGAAATTTAAACAGCATTGGCATATTACTTTATGTCCTGGTTATGATTGCTTCTGTACTAGAAGTTGGGCTTGTTTTAATATTTTCTTCCATGAAGGGACCATTGATACTGAGTTATCCAACTATTAGGGAAAAACAAAAACATTTAAACAAAAATTAGGCAAACAACAAGAAAATTCTAAGTTCTGTGTTAGTTCATGCTGCAGCCATGGAGTCCTGCCCAGCATTCTTTGGAATTCAGGTGTTGCCCCTCTGCTTGAGGGGGAGGGAGGGGCTTGGCAGAAAAGGCTGACAAGCTGTCATTAATTTCTTTCCCCCCCCCCCCTTTTTTTTTTTTAATTTGGACAAACCTTTCTCCTTCCTTTATTCTGAGAAGAGACTTTTTTCTGTCCTTTATCTTTTGTTTCTGGGGCCTTTCTATTTGCAGGCCTTGATTAAACATTTTCCCTTCTACCAGGAAAATCCTTTTTCATTTACTCTTTTTCCACTGGGTAGGGCCTTTTTATTCTTTGTCTCAGGAGCCATTTTACTTTTATATCTGTAATATTCACAATTGTGCAATTAATGCTCTCCCTTTTACCAAATATTTTAGCAGCTGTATATACTGCTGCTTCTGAGATGGGGATTCCCCATGTCCCTGCCAAATCCTGGAGTCCTCACTTACCAGTGAGCAAACTTTTATTTTTAATTTTTTTTTAAAATACACTACCTATTTTGGTGTGTTCACAGATGCATGTGTGTATGTCTGTGTGTGTGTGAATGTGTGTGCATGTGTGTGGAAGGCAGAGGTGTGTGTGTGTGTGTGTGTGTTTTAATTTATTTATTATGTATACAGTGTTCTGCCTGCACACCAGAAGGCGGCACCAGATCTCATTATAGATGGTTGTGAGTCACCATGTGGTTGCTGGGAATTGAACTCAGGACCTCTGAAAGAGCAGCTAGTGTGCTCTTAACTTCTGAGTTATCTCTCTAGCCCACCAGTGAGCAAACTTTTTATCTCCAGTCCTGGAGTGGCTGGATCCTTCTTTTTTCTGAGCCCTACATTGGGCGCCATATGTCCATGTTCCATGTTATGCATGTCAGTCAAAGAGAGTCAATCCTGCATGTTTTACAGCTTTAGCAGAAACAGGAGAGTCAACTTCTGATGAACTGATTGCCTCCTGTCTTCACAGAAGCCTCTTTATTGTTAACCCAAGAGCTGCTTTTAGCAAGTCAGTTTCCACATACCAAAACTTCTTATCTGGAATTGTTTGAAGGAACCATTACCTAAGCAATTCTCAACTGTACAAAACTTCCTGGTTTGCCAGGTCTGTTTCCAGACTAAATTATGCAAAGGCTCTGTGAATCCTTCAAAAGATAACACTCCTTCAGATAACAATCATTGACTATTTACAAAAGGTTACTTCAAAGCCTAGGTGCCATCACTCCAGGATTCAAGCCAGATAGAATGGATCTGTTGAATATCACACTACAGAACCCAGTACTACCAGCCCAGGGGTGTCCCCACCCACAATGGGCTGGGCCCTCTCACCTCAATCCTAATGAAGAAAATGCCCTACAGGTTTGCCTATGGCTGGATCTAATGGAGTCATTTTCTCAATTGAGGCTCCCTTCTCTCTGACAAGGACTCCAGTTTATGTCAAGTTGATATAAAATTAGCCAGCACAGTGAAGTTTGGTTTTCTCAAATTTATTGACAGAAATGGGCTCTAGCTAGCTTGGCCCACAGACACTTATACTAGGGCTTAGCTTTGGCCAAACCTCACCCTTACTTACACTTTGATTGGGAGTCAGTTTCCTTTTCAGTACACATGCAGCACTTCAGGAGCTCAACTCAGGTACTCCCAGGTTTCAGCAATTGCCTTTCATTTGGTTTGGAAGAAGGCTAAGCCTGGCTTCTAGGAGGGACCCAGATGACCCAGAGTACATTGAGGTGTGGGTCTCCACAGAGAGGCCTGTTGAGCAGTAGTTGGGCTCAGACTTGAGAGGGCCTGTCCCAGTATGCTGCATCTCTTGAGAAACATACTTAGGATGATACTCGAATGGGGTTGTGCTGGTGGAGAATTGTGGGTACTTGTGAGAGGATTGGAGAGTACTGTCAGTAGACCATGCAGACTAGTCCCTCTGACTTTCTTGACGGCCTGTGCATCGTCCTAGGCTATGGGGAAGTTTTTAAAAGTTCTTTTTTCTTTTAGATAGTTCTAATAATAGCCCAGGAACACTAATAGTCTTGGTCTAATAATAGCCTTGAATTCCTGATCCTCTTGCCTCAGCCTCCAGAGTCTGAGACTACAGGCATGCAAGGGCCTGCTTTAGATAGGAATGAGTTTGTCTTTTAACTTTACATGTGAAACTTAATTTTGTGTTTCCTAAGTGACCAGTGAATGCCCAAATCCAAAGTAACTGTAGACCACTTGCAAGAGGTTATGAAACAAATTTGAAAGTCAAGTCAAGCATGATGGTTCGTATCTGTCATCCCAGATGCTGAGGCAGGAAGTTTGCTGCAAGGTTCAGGCTAGTTTGGTCTACAGAATAAGACTCTCTCTAAAAAAAAAAAAAAAAAAAAAACTAAAAAAAAACAAAACAAAACAAAAAAACCCAGCATCAGCAAAAGCCCTTGCACTATGAATGTGGCAGGCTTACTTTAAGACTGGCTAGTGAAGAAATAGATTGTACACAGAGATAGACAGGCCAGCATCTGACCTCACTCGTGGTTGGCATTGATTGAGTGAGCTGTGGTCTTGCTCTTGGTGCCTCCCATGGCCAGGCCCTTCTTTCAGGGCTGCTCTCTGGTTTAAGCTAGTGCAGTTATTATGTTCTGTGGACCATTTTAAAGAACCAACCCTGAAGGACATTCTTTTCTTCAGAATTCTTTACTGCGGGAAGTCGAAAATGCAAAGAAGCAACTGGAAGAGACGCAGCATGATAAGGTACTTCATTCTCCACTCAGTGAGAAGTCCCAGAAGAGCTGACGTGAGTTACTGCAGTGACAGGGAGCGCAGGTGTTTGGAAGGATCGAGACCAACCCTCCTGGTAGCTCTCTTAGTCCTCACAGTTTGCAGCCCCCAGCAAACATGCTGAACTCTTCGTGTACATGGTCTCCAACCCTGGGTCCTTGGGGAGTTGGGGGTCTGACTAACATTAGCATGGGCCTCTTGTAAGAGACAGGGCCAGCAGGGATCTGCTGGGTGGGAGGGAGTGGGAGATGAAAAGACCCGGCAGACTGTGAGTTAGGAAGGGCGAGTCCTTTATACAGTCAGTACAGTTTACGTTTCAGCGTTTGTCCTTTCTAACTCTCCTATAACCGGGAGCCCTGCTCTTCATTCATTAGGACATCTGTGGATTTGGAGAATGAGTCTGCTTGCTGTAGGACTCAGGAAGTGTTTTCAGAATTGAAATGCACCTTATAGGTGCCCAGTCCTTACGAGAGAGCTGTCATAGAAGCTATTTACTGTTTTCTAGGACCAACTTGTCCTGAATATTGAAGCCCTGAGGGCCGAGTTGGACCAGATGAGACTGAGAGGCCCTTCACTTCATCACGGGTATGGTGGTTACAGATGGGCGAGTTTTCAGCCCTGTGCGTGCACAAGGGCTTGTTGCTGCCTCTGTGGGCAGCACAATGGAGCTTCAGAAGATGGGAAGAGGTCCCTTGGTGTTTGGATATGCTGACTGGGGTGCCCATTGGAGGGGTCAGGGTAGAAAACATGATTGGAGCAGAAGGACAGGCCTCAAAGAGAAGTCACACTGCAGCTGTTCAGAATCCATATTGCTCATGGGTTTGGTGCTGCATTTGTGACTTTCTTGTGAAAGGACACTGTGTTGCTGCTGTGGGGTGACTCAGCTCCTGACAAGGCCACAGCACTTAGTGCATAGCCCTAAAGCACTCTTGTCCTGTCTTGTAGAAGCAGTTCTTGTTGGGTCTTACTCTTTTGGGTTCATTTCTTATGAGAGTTGATCATCAGTAGACATTACTGAGGTGGTCACCTGGTGACACTATGGGGCAGCAAACAGACTTCCTCTTGGAGCAGGCAAGAAGACAGTGTGGGGTCTGTGCAGATGCCTCTGCACTTAGAGTTTGGGATGCTGTGCAAGCTAGGCTTCCTGCAGCTTCTTTACCTGGCCTACTTCACACCAGGAGAGGTGCCATACAGAACCAGGAACCCTCAATGCAAAGCCAGAGGGAGAGGTGGGTCACTGCACTGGAAGAGATGAAAAGGGCCACGGGGACAGAATAGTCATGGCTACAGTGACAGAGAGAGGCAAGTGCCAGTACTGTGGCAACAGCAGACGTGCTGCTGTTGGGAGCTAGTAAGCAGCACCGGAAGAGACTTGCTCTCTTTTTTTTAGACAGATGTATTTTATTTTTAATCATGTATGCGGGCAGTGCAGTGCAGTGCACACAGAGGCCACAAGAAGGCATTGGATTTGGAGCTGGAGTTTCAGGCAGTTTTGAGCACCTGACGTGGGTGCTGGGCACCGAACTCAGGTCTTCTGGAAGAGCAGTACTTGTTCTTAACTGCTGAGTCGTCTTTCTTTTATTGAAACAGGGTCTTCTTTTGTGGTTCAGACTGGCCTTAAATTCATGATCATCCCCCCTTTCCCAAGTACCAGGATTCAAGCGTGTGCCGTCACAGCTGGCTAATGTGTGACCTCCTTTAACAAGGAGTTTTAGATGTGAGAGGAAGGAAAGGAGTTGAAGGGGGTTAATGTGGAAGAAAGTGTGCCCATGTCTGGGTAGCCTGAGAGTAGAGTTCAGGAGACAGGAGAGCAGTGTGGCTCTGGGAGCTCACTGTCTTTTCCCATGGCCTTGAGACATTGGGCAGAACAGAGAGGAGCTGGCTTGTTTGAAGGGGTGGGGCCCTGCCCTGGGTAGGAGGAATTCAGGCACAGAGCAGCTGGTGGGGACCACTGGCTAGTTTCACAGGACTGGACAGTGAGGGAAGTCATATTGCTGAGTGGAGAGAGGTGAGGAGTGGACTTGTGGAGCTAAACTTGAAAACACCATGAAGAATAGGAGGGCTGACAGCTTTGAGATCCCAGAGCTACCTGCAGTTAACACAGAGCTGTGCTCATCTCCTCAGCTTGGAACTCTGACTGGACATGTTGAGACAGCAGGTTCCTGAGGAATAAGAGGTGGGAAGTGGGAAGGAAATGGAGTTAGAAAGGAAGCCATGAGTCTCATGTCTTTAAAACATGGAGAAGATGAGGGCTCAGAGATGCCGAAAAGGATGAGTTCACAAGTCCCACTGGTCCTGTGTGCAGGAGTTTCCCCAAGCTGTCCCTGAGCACACACACACCCCCACCCCCACTCCTCGCATAAATCCTTTGTTCTTGGCCTCTGGCAGAGTTCTGAAGTGAGGGCATCTACTTTCTTTCCCAGGAAGTTTTAGGGGCAGCACTGGAGGGAAAGGTGAATGCTGAGGTTGAGCTCCTGCTGCTCTGCTTCCTCTCTACACCTTGTCTGTAGGAACCCCCAGTGCTCACATCCTTCTTGGTTGCTCAGCCTTGTCCCCTCTTCTAGAGATTTCTTCAGCCCAGGGTTTGAAGCCCTGCGACTGTCTGTGCACTGCTGTGTTAAGCCCTAGCTTCTAGCTCCTCCCAGGAGTGCTGTCACCAACACCTTGAACTTGGCAGAGCAGAAAAGCCAACAGAGCAGGTGATGGCAACAGTGCCTAGGTATGCCCTTGACCTAGAAGAGGCTCTCAGATGGGCCTCAGGTGTCCACACCCACCCCTCCTCCCACTGTAGTAGTTGAGTAGGTTTTTCTGGCCAGGACTGGGTAGCCGAGAGCTCTTAGGCAGGTTTGAGGGAACCCTCCTTGGAGACCTTTCCAACTTGACACTCTACTTTCCTTCTGATACCCACCTTTTCCCATGTTTCAGCCGACCCCATCTGGGCAGCATCCCGGACTTCAGGTTCCCTGTGGCAGACGGGCATATGGATGCTTACAGCACCAGTGCAGTGTTGCGGCGCCCCCAGAAGGGCCGGCTGGCGGCGCTGCGGGACGAGCCCTCCAAGGCAAGGCCTCCGCTTGCGGAACGTCACCTGTTCCTCTTGGACAGACTCTCGGTCTCCTTCTTCCCCCATGTTCCTTTCCTTGGCTTTTCTGGCTAAGAGCTTGCTTTTAGGGTATGCTTGCTTTTTGGTTTTAGTTCTTACTTTAAGAACAGAATTTTTAATAAGATATCCTTTAAGTTAATGCTAATTAGTATGTACTTGAAGTAGTAAATAAAAGTAAATGATGCCAGGTGTAGTGGCATAGCACACAACTGTAATCCTAGTACTCAAGAGGCTGAGGCAGGAGGATTGTCATGAGTTAGTTCAAGAGTAGTGCACAGCTATAAGCAGTGAATAGTACAGTACGTACAATGGAGTTCTGTGCTGATGGCATGGCTATGTGCAGTTCATGGGCTTCAGGATTCAGGAGCAGCAGGATTCAAGGCCTCAGGTGCTTGTAGATGGGGAAGGCTTCGAAGTGTGGACTTAGTGTGGGACAGAAGCTTCAAGCCCTTGCTGAGGACTTGCATGGACTCCCTGAGTTCCTAGTAGTATGCTGCTGGCTCTCTTCAGAGCTCACATTTGAAGAAAGCCAGGAAGAAGCCCAGGTCCTTCACCACCTGGTCTGGGAAAGCCACATGCCTTTTCATCAGCTGTATTCCCTCCAGTACTGTGAATCATTATGGTCTGTCCCCATATGGGGACCATAGAATTGCCCTCCACTTGGAGAGAGGAATATATTTTCAAATTGCTGGAGTATGTAGAGGATAAATAGCAGGAGGCAGCTGGGTACTATGGACAGCTGGACTTTAGAGTAGCCAACTGTCACTGAGTGTTACAGGCTAGGAGAATGATAAGCCAGGAGGGGTGGGGCCTGGGGCCAGCTGAACAGCCTATCCAAGGAGAACAGCAGCTAAGCCTGAGCCTGTGTGAGCTGACACCATGAATAAGCAGATGAACAGAGGGCAAAATGGTTGGTAAGGGCTGGTTGGCATTGCCCTGGAGCAACTCTTCTGGAGGGAGGTACTCTGCCCACTTTGAGTGAGCCTTTTTGAGTGGAAGGACAGAGACAGATGGCAGTTGCTGGAGAGGTTTTGAGGATGGACAAGGAAGTGGGGTGGCAGGAAGTTGGGGCAGGGTAATGTTTTGTGGGTTTTGTCTGTGGTTTCAATATGAGAGATGGGGGTGCTGTTCTTATCTGAGGGGATGAGCCATCTGAGAGAGGGTGCCACTGGTGAGAAGTCTGCATGGAAGCCACAGTGGGTGTAGTGTCTCTGGAGGGAAGGGGAGGGCATGAGCCCTGACCTTCCATACACAGAGTAGGGAGGGAGTGCAGCAGTGGGGAGGGGAGGGGAGAGAAGGGCATTCATTAACCACCAGAAGGATTTAACACTAGCTGCTGTGGGCAGTGATCACAACAGGGGTCTCCTCTGTATAGTCCTTTCCCTGGGATCTCCACATGGGCCACTGGCTGTGTTCAGGTGCCTGCTTTGCTTTCCTCCTCTGGCTTTTCTTGGTGCTTGTCTGTACCAGGCTCGGGAAGCTCACACCCAGTGCATCATTCCATGACAGGTGAACATGTCCCTTCATGTGCCACTAGGCTTCCTTTTTTTAATTTCCACTAAAGTGGGTTACCTGAGTGTAGATACTGAATGTCCAGTGCGTCCATATCAGTATGCGGGCTTGCTCTCTCACCTTGAGACAGGCTCAGCATGTGCCCAGGCTGGCCCCCAAAACCACACCCATCTCTGAATCCACCTTTCAGGTGCTTCCATTACAGGTATATTCTACAGTGCTCAGCCTCCCTGTCTGTCAGGTGCCTCTTGTTTAACAGCAGCTCAGGTGCATGAGTGTCTTCCTAAAGCCTTGGCCTGCAGTAAACCTATTCACATTTCTGATAGCAGCCTTTCCTGCTCTTAGAGTGTTTGCTGTTACTCGTCTGCTGAGACATAGTGTTCTTGTTGGTAGGTGCAGACCCTCAACGAACAGGATTGGGAACGGGCCCAACAAGCCAGCGTCTTGGCAAATGTGGCACAGGCATTTGAGAGTGATGTGGATGTGTCCGACGGTGAAGATGACAGAGAAACTCTGCTCAGCTCAGTTGATCTGCTGTCACCCAGTGGACAGGCTGATGCACAGACACTGGCCATGATGCTTCAGGAGCAGCTGGATGCCATCAACAAAGAGATCAGGTTATATATGTATTACATATGTACTTGATCTGTAAGAGACACAAGGGGCAGTGGCATGCATCTGTCATCCCAGAACTTGGGAGGTGGAGGCAGGAGGAGCAGTAGTTCAAGGCCAGACTAGACTACAATCAATTTTGAGACCAGCATGGGCTACACGGAACTGTTTCAAAATAAGAGCAACAAAAAGGAAGTAGAAGGTGAAGGGGATGCGGAGACTGGAGTGGATATTGTGGAGGTGTGAGGGTGGAAGGCAGGAGATGGGGAGGAGACTAGAGTAGATACTCTACAGGTGTGAGGGTATTCTGATGAGGCCTAGTGTGTTGTACACTTGGAAACTCAAGAGATAAGTCTTGCAGGAGTTCACTTCCATGGGAAAGCATAGGTGGGATCAGCAACCCCTTTACATCCCCCCACAGCAGAGCACTTGGGCTTCTGAGATAGCCTTTACCTCTGGCAGCCTGGCCACCTCCCTGCACCTTGCTAGGGGAGGTGAAACTTTCATCCCTCCATGCTTAGAGCAGCAGGGCCCAGATCACTCCTCTGCTACCCAGAGCTATTCCTGGAAGGCCAGGCACAGGACATGCAAGGTACTGGTGTGTAAGGTGAGGTGGTGACTTGACCATGCTGTGGATAAGAAACAGTTGAGCTTCCTTCCGTTATCCAGTGCTTAGCATACCTTCGCCTGTGTTAAGAGCAAGCACAGGAGCATTCTAGCTGTCAATGGAGGGAGACGAATGTTCTGCTGTTAGGTATAGGGTCTCCTGCTGTAGCCCACGTTGGTCTTGAAGGCACCTCCTCCCACTGTAGCCTCCAGCTGCTGGGCTCACATACAGAACTCCCACCCCAGCCAGACTCGGCTTGTTCTGCCTGCACAGACACAGCTTCCTGATGAAATAAGGCCAACTGCTCTTGTTTGGATTTTAGGCTGATACAAGAAGAGAAGGAGAATACAGAGCAGCGGGCAGAGGAGATCGAGAGCAGAGTGGGCAGTGGAAGCTTGGACAATCTTGGTCGTTTTAGATCAATGAGCTCTATCCCCCCCTACCCTGCTTCCTCGCTTGCTGGCTCTTCTCCTCCAGGCAGTGGTCGGTCCACACCAAGAAGAGTCCCTCACAGTCCTGCCCGGGAGGTGGACAGACTGGGTGTCATGACTCTGGTAAGTGGGGCCTTTTCTACCTCAGCCTGCTGGGGAAGGGTTACACATGGAAATCACATCTTCCTCTAAGAGGTTTCAGATTATAAAAGCTGAAGGGGTGGAGACAGAGGCAGGTGATTTCTGTGAGTTTGAGTCCAGCTTGGTCTACATAATGAGTTGGGTTAGCTAGGGCTATAGTTAGTCAACAATGCAAATTAGTTATAATACTTAGGTGACCAGGCCAGCATCTGGTCTTAGTTGTGGGATGCTAGGCAGAAGTCTGGTGCAAGCCAGAAGGGGCTATGCTGCCTGTTTCAGCAGAAGTGACTGTGGAGAGGTGTTGCAGCATGTGGGAAGAGATACAGAAGCCAGAGATGGAGGCCAGTGGTGGAGTACCAGGCCTGGCTTCCATCTACAACACATTAAAAAAGAAGTGTAAAGGAGTCCCTATCCCTTCTCAGCAGGGGTGTCTCTAAGCTCTGAGGCACAAGGGCCACTCAGGAGACCTATAGACTATGAAACCGAAGCAGAGGGGATCTTGACTGGTTAACTTGGGAGCAATTTCATTTTAGAATATCTATGACCCAGGTATGCGGATCTCAGAGTGCACAGTGACTTCTGAGTGTTTAGTGTGTGTGTGATCCTAAGAGACCCCCACATACTAAGCTTGGTGTACCTTAGCCACCCTGCCGTGCTCTACCTCTTTTGCTGCTGCTTTCATTTGCAGTTGCCATGACATTGACAGTGGACATGTAACTAAATCAGTGGAATCATTTTAATGGGCTGTTGAATAGTATAGTCTCTTATATTTTGATGCACTGTGTAATATGTCTTATTAGTGCGGTGAGTAAAATCTTAACTTTCATGGCGTGATCTGTGGCTTCATCCTCCTTCCAAATACTTTGTAGGAATAGCTGTGTGGGTTTTTTTCAGTTTTAAGACTGTCCACCTGCTGGCTGTCAGTCTACTTCCATCTGATCCTGACCCCAGATCCCTATCTGTCTGCCCATCCAGCACCTTCCGCTGTGGCAGCCCCACCCCCAGCTCCTGCAGATGATCAGACACCCAAGTGCATATCTGCGACAGTAGGCTGGAAGAATGCATTGTTGGGCTTTTTCATGATAAGAATGCATTCTCTGTTACTCTTGTTTCCTGCATGTGGACACAGGCAGGAAGGGGTATGTGGTCTGTGATTCTGCAGGGGAGAGAGTCCTGTATGCCCAGGTGACCCACCTTATGTGGTACTGGTTCTGGTGTCACATGGCTTTCAGCTAACTGCTGACAGACTTGCTGGCTTTGATAAACGCTTATGTTTAATGCTGTGTATGTGCTAAGGTGTAGAGGCTCTCCCTGGTACCCCATTAGCTTTTCTTACATCTTTTCATGGGGGCAGGATGGGGGGGGTTGCTCTTACAGCTTAAAACAATTAGCATATTTTTGAAAAGTTGTAAATCCCATTCTAGGTAAGGACTTCAGGTTAATGTCCAGTAGGTAATTAACTCAAAGCAGGTTTGTTTAACTTTATAATAGATAATGCAATAGCTCTGATGGAATTTATTAAATTCCCATGTATTTGCAACTAGTGACAGAGAGGCTGGCTTCGAGTGAGGGTCATTAGGGTCCTGCTTACATGGAATGCTGGGTTTTAATACATTGCCTGTGTTCAAACTCATTCTTAGCGAAGTAATAATTAGTGTTGCCTCCTGGGAAATCTGCATACTTTTTAACTGTCTTGAGAATGTTTATTTCCAGTGATGTTTCCTCTCAGTGCTCAACCTGTGTGTGTCCTTCCGGCCTGCTTAGCAATTTGCCTCACTGCTCCTTGAGTCTTTTCCCACACGTGTGCAGTAAACCTGCTCTCTTTCTCCTTTCTTCACACGCATCTGTCAGCCTAGTGACTTAAGGAAGCACCGGAGACAGGTAAATCACATGCTGACCTTACACACCCTGTGTCTCCATGAGTGACACACTACTGTAATGTGAAGAGAAGTAACTGACATTTCCCCACAGTGTTTAGTTTGACCCTGCATGTCATGTTGGTGGTCATGTGGGAAGCCTGTCCCTGAAATACTGGGGCAGAGGCCTCTACGTCTAATTATTGCATGCTTTTCTGCTGTTCAGCATTGAGGACAAGAGTTCCTGAGGCAGGGGTGTGCCCTGGGGAAGGCTGGGACTGGCACATAGTAAGCTCATGCTCATGCCAAGCATGGGCCTAGTGTGTGGCCAAGGCATTGTCTTTTTATTTATTTTTAACAATTTTTGTTTCTTTGAGACAAGGTCTTATTCTGTAGCTTAGACTGTCTCCTGGAACTCAGCCTCCAACTCACAGCGGTCCTCTTGCCTCAGCCTCCCAAGCACTGGAACCATTGTCTTAAATTCTGTATGCATCCGTGTGGGATACAGTTCACCATAGTCACTGTTTATGAGTGTGGAAGCTAAAGCTTCTGTTTCGTGGTGTGGGGTTACAGGTGTATGTTCAGGTTTGTCTGGCTTCAAAAGCTGAGCTGGTGGCCAGTTTGCCCTTGGGCCTTTTGCCAGCTGCCCTGATTCCCTGGCAGTATCTAGAAATTAGTGTGAGTGTAGCATGCTGGGCAGAGTTGGGAAGAGCTGGCAGTAGCTGTTCTGATGGTTGCCCTAGACACTCTACCTCTTATCTTCCATGCTCCAACCCAGGAGCTCTGCCCTGTCATCAACCTTCCTAGCTGGCTGCACTGTAGAGCAGTTCTGGCTTCCATTCTACCTGCCATTGATGAGTTTGCCAGTGAGTGTTGTATGTTGATGCTGTGGTTTGTTGCCTTCTTTCTTAAGTAAAAAAAAAAAAAAAAAAAAGTGATGCACCTGTGCTGCTCAAACAATGCTCATGTCCAAACAGGAAGGTCACAAGTTCCAGGACAGACTGGGAAACAAAGCAAGACCTACCCCTCAACCCCCAACCAAATAAACCATGCCACTCAAGTTGGCAACTTGGCTCAGTGACGCAACTCCTCAGTTACCCTGCACAGTGCTCTGTTCATCTCTGCTGGCTTGTGTCAGTGAGGAAGCAGTTTGTGAGCCACACTCCACTCCAGCATAGTGACCTAATCTACAGAGCCATACATGGGCTGGATGCTGGACTGTGGTGTACCCTGCCTCTACTTTAGTACCACTGGCAAGCTAAGGTGACTTCTCTACTTGGTAACATTGAAGAGTGAATTTAGTAGGGATCCTAGTGCCATTCCTTTCTGAAGGAGCACAGAGGGTCCACCTGGGGTCTGTCAGGATTTTGGGACCAGCTTGGGAGCTGTTGTGGGTGAGGCTCTGCTAAGGAGCATGATAGCCTCCCCAGCATATAGGTTGCTCCCAAGCTTCAATTATTTAAATAATGATTCCATTTTTAAGCTGTTAACATTTTCTCCAAAGTTTCTAGGCATGGTGGCTTTGGGAAAGAGGTGATGGAACCCTGGCCTCCTGCATGCTGAGCATGTGCCTTTCAGAGCTTGGCCCAGGCCCATGATGGCCCACTGCTGGTTTGAGATCATCTTAGACAGAGAGATGCAGAGTGTATCTGCTACTGGCTAGTGAATGTCCTGAGCTGCCTCAGCTCAGCCTGGCCCTGAGCGGATGGGGCTACAGTAGGACCAGTGCTCCTTAGTACCATTCCAGCAGTCAACTGCCAGTCCTCTGTGCATGCAGATGCTTGCCATGCTTCATGAAATCTATCTAACTTGCTTTAGAACCAGACAGTGCAGGTGTACCCATAGGACCCAATGGGGTGAATCTGTAGACCCTCTGCCCCATGTCCTTCAATATATACTCACAGCCCTCTTAATGACGTTCACAGGATTATTCTATCTCAACCAAAGGTCTTAACTACATTCATGTCTCCACTTATAGCCTGCAGTCCAAATACCCAGAAATGCAGCTGTGCACATGGGTATGGCTCATGGTCTCTAGCTGTTCTATGTGTTCCCAACCCCCAGAAAGGAACATGCTGATTACTTGCTAGGGAAGACTCTGCCTCCTCAGTGTTCCCACGGAGTGGCCCGATGAGGACTGTCAAAAGCTCCTGGTCAGTTGTATCAGTGAGGACACAGTTGGTAGCATGGATCAGGTCTTGGCTGCCTTGTTGGGCATTGGCCTCTGATGTGGAGTTGTTGGTGACCTGTGCCTGCCTGCTTCATACTTTTCCCGGGGGGATGGACTGTGAATCACATTGCTCTGTGCTGTTTGGCTCCCTTGAGGAACAGCAGTCTTCAAGATGGTGTGAACTAAAACGCAGCCTTTTAGCCAGGCACAGTGGTGCCACCTGTAACCCTAGCACTGGGAGGCAGAGGTAGTTCACTCACAAGGTCCCATCTCAGAGCAAAACCACAAACAGAAGAATGTGTGTTTTTGTGCTAGCAAGAAGTCCCCTGTTCACTGTTCTTGTCTTTGTCTTGCCCTCAGTTGCCAGCTTCCAGAGAAGAGGTACGAGACGACAAGACGACGATAAAATGTGAAACCTCTCCCCCCTCCTCCCCGAGGCCCCTGCGCTTAGACAGGCTTCACAAGGGCGCACTGCACACGGTCAGCCATGAGGACATCAGGGACCTGAGGAAGTAAGAAGCAGGGCTGAGGACAGCAGCCCTGGGTGGAGCTGTGCTTGGCTGGGGTTTAAGAATAGGAATTATACCTTGGGAAAAAAAGACAGATTTTAGAGTTCCAGGTTATTCAGTTGAAGTTACTGACATTGTCCCAGGTAGTTTCCAGCAGAGGGTCCTATCTGGGAAACATTGCACAGAATGGTGCTCAAGGACCTTGCCTTGTTCTGGATGGTGCCGCTCTATCAACTGAAAGGAAAAGTTATGGCTCAGGACCCCCAAGAACAAGTTCTCAGCACAAAGGAGAGTTACTTGCTCCAGATGGACAGGGGCGGGGAATAAGAGACAAACACAAGAGATAGAGGACAGGGAGAAGGGAAGAGGGCAGGGGTATTTGTCCTGGAGTGGGGACAAAGAACTCCCTCTGGATAGAGAGGGGACAGATGTGGCACACAGGAAAATGGCAGTCTATGAAGGTACAGGGTACAAGGGGAAGCCTCATGTTAGGATGAGGTGTTTAATTTTGATTGGACAGGTTAATTAGGTGAACCAAAGAGGAGGTTTGATTGCTGGACTTCAATACTTGGATAGCTGGACCTTGGTAGTCAGCCTCAGGAGGAGGAAATGACCAAATAAGGGAATAGACCTTGGTGGCTAGCTTTAGGGATATACTCTAATGATTTTTAGCAAAGCAGAGGGAATGGTAGAGAAGGGCAAGGCCCACCAGAGTCATGCTTGCCATGCCTGAGCTGGCCAGAGTCCCTTCACTGACAGCCTGGCTTCTCATATTCTCTTGCCTTCTTGGGTCTCCCAAGTTGCTAGGCAGTTCATGTTTTCCCCGCCTCTTTATTAACACTTCCTTGTCAGGAAACCAAGAGCCTTTTGGTTGCTGTGATAGACAGTCATTGCATTATGGTTGGCATAGTTCCTATGCTGTCCTGAGCAGGGTGGGGGAGCCAATTGGAGTCCAGACCTCCTCTTCAGAGGAGCTTCAAGTTCTGGAGAAGCTGGGCTTTCAGAACCAGCAGGCTTGGCAGTCTTTGTCACTGAACAGTGTGCTGTGAGAGACTTGGTGAATCTTAGGAGCAGTTGTTAAAAATGTACAGTGTCCGGTTGGGTGTGGTGACTTATGTCTTTATAAGCCTAATGTTTTCAAGGCTGAGGCAGGGTTGTCTTGAGTTCCAGGCCAGCCTAGGCTAGAGTGAGAGCCTATCTCAAAAACAACCCAGCAAAGTGTTACAATGCTTGTGCGTGGACTCCCATGTTGTGATACAGCTCTGATGAAAATCCATTTTCTTTCCTTGAAGCTCCACAGGCTCCCAGGACGGTCCTGTGAGCAACCCTAGCAGCAGTAATAGTAGCCAGGACTCCCTCCACAAAGCCCCAAAGAAGAAGGGCATCAAGTCCTCCATTGGCCGCTTGTTTGGCAAGAAGGAAAAGGGCCGACCTGGGCCACTGGGCAAGGAATCACCAGGACAAGGTTGGTAGGTTTGCAGTAAGCTTCTTTTTTAAAATTTTTATTTCATGTGCATTGGTGTTTTGCCTGAGTGCATGTCTATGTGAGGGGTTTGGATCCTCTAGAACTGGAGTTATAGACAGTGAGCTGCCATGTGGGTGATTGAGCATAGGTCCTCTGGAAGAGCAGCCAATGCTCTTAACCACTGAGCCATCACTCCAGCCCCTGCAGTAAGCATCTTTTTTTTTTTTTTTTTTTTTTTTTTTTTGTGTGTGTGTGTGTGTGTGTGTTTTGAGATAGGGTTTCTCTGTGTAGCTTTTGGAGCCTGTCCTGGATCTCAATCTGTAGACCAGGCTGGCCTGGAACTCACAGAGATCCACCTGCCTCTGCCTTCCCAGTGCTGGGATTAAAGGCATGCGCCACCACCGCTCGGCTTGCAATAAGCATCTTAACAAGGGTGTGAGGTGCTCTTGGGTGCCTGCTGTGTCTGCCCATTCTCTATATGCCACCATGCTGCTGGACATTATCTCTAGAAGGTGGTAGATACATGACCCAAAGAGCAGTGGCTAGCATCTCAGATACACCAGGTGTCTTGTCTTAAGCAGTTTGCTGGGCTGTTTGGTCAGAAATAGCTCTTGGTGTGACCTTAACTGCCTGTAGAGAGCAGACCGGAACTTTGCTCTGCCATGTTGATTGCCTTAAGTCTGGGGTCTCTGCTTCCTTGTAGCTGGTGTTTCAGAGACAGAAAATTCATCTCAAGATGCCTTGGGACTCAGCAAACTGGGAGGACAAGCTGAGAAAACCCGTAAACTTCAGAAAAAGTAAGCTGCTCATTGTGTCTCCATATGAGGCAGTTGTCAGTAAATGGTGTTTAGGTTTCAGCTGATATCAAATTCTGTGCACAGCTGTGTATATGCATAGCCTTCTGAAAAAATAACTCCATACTGAGGGGAAGGGAAGTGGAGACAGGAAGATCCTGGAGCTTGCTGGCCAGCCAGTCTAGCCAAATGGGCAAGCTCCAAGTTCAGTAAGAGACTCTATCTCAGAAAGTTGAGTGAAAGACCCTGTCTCAGAAAGTCGTGTAGAGATTGATAAAGGAAGATGCCTGATGTTGAGGTACCCACATACACGAACAGCAGGTACACATGTATACCCCTCCACACACACACACACACACACACACACACACACACACACACACACACACACACAACTACAGCCTTTTTTAACCCACACTTCTTAAAGGAGGGAGCATTTATGACACATAGAAGGCATTTGCCTGGGTTTCTGCCACTGTGGAAAGTGTCTTGCTGAGGTGGCATGCTCCAGAACCCATCTTTGTGGCATCTAACTCCTGCCCACAGGTCAGGCCAGCCTGGTCTACATAGCGAGTACATACATGATACCCCCCCCCACAAAGATTTTTTAAAGATTTTTGTTACTTTGGTCACTGTGTTTTAAGCTTTGGGGCCAGTGGCTAAAAGAGTTTTTATTACTTGGAAAATTGGCTAGTAAGAAAATAAATGTTGGTGAGGGTTAAATGCCCTCTGTGCTTTGTGTGACAGGGTCTTGTTGTGTATCTCAGGCTGACTTCTAAATCATGGCAATCCTGCCTTAGCCTCCCAAGTATTTAGATTATAAGTGTGAGCAGTCGCACCCCTCTCTTAGCACATTTATTTTGATAGTTATATAGAGCAGAAAGGCGGAGTGGCTCTTTAGCTACAAAGTGGCTGTTGGGAGTCGGGTGAGTCTGGAGAAGTCCCACATGGGAAAACTGACTGTGTTGGGAGGTATTGTGAAGATCAAGGGGTCAGCCCCATACCAGGTGAAGTGGAGAGGAGGGAGGTAAAATTTCTGTCGTTAGACATCTCAGGGTTGAATCAACTAGACTTGGGTGTCTACAGTCATGGATGTTCCGTCCCATGACGCATGATTGGTGAGACTTAAATGTGCCAGCCTTGACATAGCTGTGTTTGGGCTCTAAGGTTACAAATGATCTGGTAGAGAAGGCTCAGGAGGCAGAGGGAAGCCAGTGCTAGCCACCTTTCCAGGTCCTGCTTCCTATGACTGATTGTCCTCCATGTCCTAGTTTATGTTCTACTGTCTCTACACTATTCCTGCTGCTGCAAGTGGCCTGGGCTCTAAGAACCAGCAAAGGCTGTTTCCTGTAGCACAAATCCTAAATTGTCTTATAATAAAAACCCAGAACCAGCTATCAGGGTGAAAGCTGAAAGATCAGAGAAGCAGAGCAAGCCACAGCCACCACCTCTTACCTTACCAACTCCTCAGCCTGGAAGAGCCTGAAAGAGCATGGATTCCTGTCTCCTCCTACCTTATATGTATTTCTTTCACTGCCCAGCCATATCACTTCCTGTTTCAACCTTCCTAGTGCTGGGATTAAAGGTGTGTGATCCCAAGTGCTGGAATTAAAGATGTGTGCCACCACTGCTGGGCTCTGTTTCTCGTTTAGACTGGGTTAATCTCGTGTAGCCCAGTGTGTGGCCTTGAACTCAACAGAAATCCAGATCTCTGCCTCTGCCTCCCGGTGCTAGGATTAAAGGTGTGTGCCACCACTGCCTGACCTCTATGGCTAACTCTGTGGCTAGCTCTGTCCTCTGCTTTTCAGGCAAGCTTTATTTCTTAGATAACAAACAATATGTCACCACAGTTTCCAGTGCTAGGAGGAAGTTCAGGGCACCCCAAGGGTGCTGCAGACTCCAGGTAGCCACTGAGGGCTGCAATGTGCTTGCTTAGCTGCCCGTTCTCTGCATGACCTATTACTACTGGATAACAGAGGTCCTAGCAAACTGCCCAGTTGAAGAGGACTTAGTCCATTCAGTGTGACCTTAGCTTAGAAATCTTGATGGCCAGGCCACATACCCAGGATGGGCCCTGTGCTGTGCCCTCCAAGTTTGGAGTTGGTCTGCAAGGAGTGACTGCTGCTTCCCGTGGTTTCTTTGCCTGTTTTGATAAGTAATACCAACTGTCTTTGAGGAGAGTTTGTCTGGATGAAGCAGAAAGTCCCCCAGTCACTAGTTGGTGCCCCAAGACATCAGCTCCCCCACCTAGCTAGGACTGGTGTCCATCCTACAGACCTTCACTATGTCAGCTCCACATGAGCACACTTGTCTATCTCTTTTCTAGTTTATTCTTCAGATGAGAAGTGCTATTTTGCCTGAGACAACAGGTAATGCTGCTGTCCTGGGGACCTGCCACTAGCCAGTGATGGAAGGCAGCTATTGACTGTAGGGGCCAAGAATAGCTGAAGTCAAGCTTGAAGCTGTCTGTGACATTGTGACTTGGGGGAAAGCCCTGCTCTGGGCAGTTATTGTAGAGCCAGGATTTGGGGGTTTGGTTTTGGTTTTACAGAGCTGGATATTACACAGTATTTGTCTTTAGAAATAAAAGATTCTGGAATCTCTGACAGCCACACATGCAAACATGGAGAAATGTAATTTGCAAGAAAGAACCTGTGTGGGAATAGAACCCATGCCTGGAGTGTACTGTGATGCAGTTTACCCAGTGCACTGTCTCCCCAGGGCTTTGAACCATTCTTTTTTGTTTTTGTTGTTTTGTTTCTTTTTCTCCAGACAGGGTCTCACTATGTAGCTCAGGATATCTGGGAACTCACTATGTAGACCAGGCTGGCCTTGAACTCACAGAGATCTTCCTGTCTCTGCCTCCTGAGTACTGGGAGTATGCTACTATGTCTGATTTTTTTTTTTTTGCACCATTCATATATATTTAAGGACTCAGCACTAGGTGTCCGTCTGCCAACCTGCATAAGCTCTCTTTCTGGACAGTGTTAAAAAGGCTGTGGCACCTAGGTTTTACCTTCAACACTATATGAACTTAGGTATGACGACTACTGGGTGCTCCTCAGGCTGATGGTCATTCTTTCAGAAGAGGTGAGATTCTGTGGGGATCAAGGGATCAGCCAGCTCTTCACGCAGGCACTCTGTAGTAAACACAAGCTAGTGTGTTGTAGATGATGCCGGCAGCTTGAAGCTCAAGGGAAGTGGTAAGGACCTGTTGTGCTTTGGAAAGCTGTCAAAGATGCCTACTTAACTGGTTATTTTGAATATGTTTCCCTCATAGGCATGAGCTGCTGGAGGAGGCCCGCAGGCAAGGTTTGCCTTTCGCACAGTGGGATGGGCCCACGGTGGTGGTGTGGCTGGAGGTGCGTCCTCTTCACATGCTGCATTATGAGAACTCACTAAGGCTTCTCACACTTGCCTCATGTTCTGGCCTTCTTGTTCCTGTGTCTAGCTCTGGGTTGGGATGCCTGCATGGTATGTGGCTGCTTGCCGAGCAAACGTCAAGAGTGGCGCCATCATGTCGGCCCTGTCAGACACCGAGATCCAGCGGGAGATTGGCATCAGCAACCCCCTGCACAGGCTGAAGCTGCGGCTGGCCATCCAGGAGATCATGTCATTGACCAGCCCTTCTGCCCCACCCACATCCAGGACGGTAAGTCCACATGCACTTATGCTCTGGGAGGAAGGACTACCTCCTGCAAGGCTATGGACCAGTCCACCTACTTTCTGGATGACCCAAGAACAGCCAAGAATTTTGGGCTAGGGCATAGCTCTGTGTAGAGTACTTGCCTAGCATGTGAAAGGTCCTGGGTTCATCCTCAGCACTGGACAAAGGCTTTCATGAAAGCTTGTCTGAAACTGAGTGTGAGGAGGCCCTCTGTGATCTCAGCTACATTGGAGTCTGAAGATCAGAGCTTTGAGTCCAGCAGGGACAACATATTGAGACCCCACTCAAGTTAAAAATGAAAGCTTGTCTAGAAAAACCCCAAAAAGCAAGAGATTTAAAGGTGGAAATTGATTCTTACAAACCTCACTTGCATCTATTGTACCCATCATCCTGAGGGCTTTTGGGTAGGAGCTTAGGAAGTTCATACTCTGTACTAGCACTTCCTGCCTTTTGACTTTCATGTCTGATGACCCCTGACCACACAGGGTTGGTGTTTGCATTCACACACAGATGTGCTACTTGCTGAGCAGGTCACACAGTCCAATGCCTGTGACTACTTCACAGTGCAGCTGTAGGCATCAAAGGTCTCTGACTGCCCCGGGGCAGCTGCTGGCTGGGCCTATGGCAGGTCTGTCAGAGAGATAGGATTGTACCCTCTTCATGTGCAGCACTGCCTCTCGGTGGGTGTGGACAGGAAGGGAAGCTCCCTCCCTGCCTTTTGTTGTAGGCATAGGGGTGCTGGAAAGTAGAACAAGGCAAAAACAGATAGACTCGTGCTGCTGGGTAAACTCTAGTCCCTCTCCTCCTCCCTCTGAACTCTGCCCTGGCATGGCCTTGAAGGCAGTGTGAGGAGTGAACTGCTTGCATTTTCTGTGGAGTTAGAGCTCTGCAGAGCACCTTGGAGGCACCTGTTGAATGCAGATGATGGCACTAGTGAGGAAAAGCTGCTGCCCTCTTGGGCACTAGAGAATTCACTCTTTCTTCTCACTGGACACTGTTTTGTCCTGTAAAAACCAAAGGGAAACGTCAGACATGTCCATACTCCCGACTTTCTGGAGAAACTCCTGGAGTACCTTTGTGACATTTTCTACAACAGCCTAAGGCCTGACCCAGGGTTCAAAGTTGAAGTGTTGAAGTTTTTCTGTTTTCTGTGGAATGAACACTGGGCTTCTGTCTTCAGCTAAGGCTCAGAGCTCTTCCCCCAGAGAATGGCTTTTGTTGCCAGAGTCCCTTCTGTTCCCTGGTAGTTTCATGTCAGAAAGGCATGTTCATTGTGGCCCCTCCGAAGTCTTCCTCAGCTGTGCTCTTACAGGGAGCTTCCGTCATTTCAGCTAGCTTGGAAGTCTTCCCCCCACACTATGAGGCATAGGCATAGATTCCTCCCTTGAGCTTACGTCAGCAAACATGTGGATTTTGGTCCCTTATCAGGCTCTTAACAGGGATGCAGTGGGGACACAGTGTGGTTAATTTTGGCCTGTCTGGCTTGGTCACTTGGTATACCTGCCAGCTGGAAGAGGGGCCTCTACTGCTATTGAAATGAGGCTGTTTGTAGGAGGGGCTCCTTTCGGAAGTGCAATGGATCAAACCCAGGGCCTTGCACCTGCTAGGCAGCTCAGCCACTCAGCCCCATCTCCAGTCCAGTGAGACTGTTGTAAGATAGTGAGCATGGAGGTCTGAGAGCAAATATTTCTAAAAGTCTAAACTGGGCTTTCTTTAGTTATATACCCCAGGGTGGGCACAGCAGCCCAGCTCTGGAAGCGGTGAGCTCCTCTCTGTTGACCAGTTGCTGGCAGGGGGTAGCTGCTGGCTGGAGGGCTGGGTTGTTGTGGCTTTTTGTCATTTCCTGTGAAGAGTGGCCTTTGCCTCAGGCTCCTGTGCCTGAAGTTTATGTGTGTGCCCTCCCCTCTTTGTCATGCTTCCCTGGCCCGGGACGTGGCTGGTGCACTGGGTACCTTAGACCACAGGAAATGTCTGGTTGACACATGAAGAGATGGAAACGCTCACAGCCACGCCTCAAACGGTTAGTCATTGCAGCCTGTGTTCCCAGGGCACATGGTGTGTCAGACCAGCTTGGGCTTTGGCCTTTCTCTTGGGAATGAAAGTGTTCATGTTCAGTTGTTTCCGAGACGTGTCCCTTTGTTATCAGCTAAGTGTGCAAACTAGAGTTTTCTTTTGTTTTTTTTTTTTTTTTTTTTTTTTTGTTTGTTTGTTTTTTCCAGCATCTTAAGGTTGCAGACATGCTCATTTAGATAGAATTGATTCTCCCTGGGGAAAGAGCTCAGTTTAACACCCCACTGTGACAGTGGATCCCAGCTTTTCTCTCTTACTGATACGCTAGCATGGAAAGGGTGTGTTCCTTGCATGAAAACCCCAGGCTGCTGGTGCTGCATAGACTGCATGCTGCTGTGACCCCGGCATGCTCACACATCCAGCTGTCCCTGTTGCCTGCTTGCCATACCATAGCTTACAAACACTAACAGTTTGTTCTTTTGCATTCCTAACCATGTAACATCAGGAAGACGAGGAGGGAAGCTGGGCTCAGGTTGGCGTCTTTCTCTACCTACCTTCACTCTGTGGCAACAGAAAGTATCTGGGGTGGGGATGCGTGTGACTTGTCTTTCTGGATGTTCTTAGCATCCCAGTCTGCTCTGTGTGGTTAATGATTTGAAAGCCTTAGACAAGCCCAGAGCAGGCTTGCCAGCGCCTCATGGACAACTTTGAACATTCTCACAGGATCCCTGGCAGTGGCTCTTCATGAGCATAGGTTTCTGTTAATGTGGGGTCCCTCACACAGGGGTCCACACCTTATAAGAGTATGCACATAACTCCCTACTGGAGTGACTTTAGTTTCAAGATCTACTAGTAGAAAAATCATGAAATAATTTGCAAACCTGAAAGGCATGATGCCTTTTCCTGTGTCTCTGTGTTGGTGTTTTACTAAATGCTGCTCTAATGCTGCGTGCATTTAAAGATCTCACTAGGGGAATTCTCAGAGGCGAGGCTTCTACTTATCTCATGGGTATTTTCATATTCATGCTAAAGTTTTTATTACATTTATTATTTGTGTTTGTCTATGTGTCTGTGTTCATGTGCCATAGTGAGGTCAGAGAACAATTTGGGGAAGTCAGTTTTCTTTTGTTTTCAGTTTTGGTGGCAAGTGCCTTTACCCACTGAACCTTCTTCTTGTGTACACATTCTCAGTGCCCCAGTTCTTCGGCACCCAAGGAGCTCTTCCTCAGTGCTTTGCTGTCTCCACATTCAGGCAGGTTGGGTGAATGACAGCTGGTCCTTCTTTGGATCCTAGCAGCATTCATTGCTGAGGCTGAACTGTGGACTTGGACAAGGAATGTTCTTAGTTTTCCCATCCACAGGCAGTGGCCTCCCTCTGTATCAGAGTGTCACCAGTGAGTCAGGAAAAAGAACATGGGATCTGGTCTGGTTTTGCTGTGGGCTCTGCCTTACCTCAGCAGTCAGTTCATTCATTATTTAGCCTGGCTAGCAGCTCCTTACAGGATGGGTAGTCAGTTTGGTCAACAGGGCTGTTTCTGATGATTGCAGTGTACCTCACATCTCCAGGCAGAATGATTCCATTTCTTTGTGTGAACAGCCTCCTATGGGCAGCATGCTTTGCAGTGGAGTGTGGAAAGGGGGTTCACATTACTCCCTCACATTTCTCTTCCCAATCAAGCTGTCAGAGTAGCGGTGTCAACCTGCACTCCCTGCCCTCCAAGGTAGTCAGCCTGTGGACGCTGCAGAACCACCAGCAAGCAGTGTGGCCATGACCTGCTTCTTTGCAGCCCCTGTTTCGCTGAGCTCAAGTCTAGGTTGTATCATTACTGTGCAGGGTTCTCCTCTTTCCAAGACCACCTGCCTCTGTGTGCTCCCTTTCCTAGGTTGTATCAGCCTCCTGGGAGAAGAGGGGGCTCCCTGGACTGAGCCCTCACCGCAGCTGCCACCACAACGGCGTGATTGGCATGCATGGGAAGCACTCAGAGATGGGATGCTGCTGCCTCATTTGGCCTTTTCTTTATAGATTCTTCCTCATTCTGCCTGTCAAAGAAGGCAGAGCCAGCAGGCCAGAAAATAGTTAAGGGTCCCTGTGCTGATGGACAGTGAGATCTCATGATGGCCCAGAGTACTTAGGGACAGTAACTGAATGGTTCTTCTGATAGAGCTTCAATGTCCTTGTTGGATCTGACTCCTCCTTTCTACTTTGTCTGGAGCTGGTGAACAGGCAGAGGGAGGAGGTTGTCTCATTTCCCAGCATCAAGTCACCTTCTCTCTGTGCCTGCAGTGTGTTCCTTTCCATGGTACAGACCTGTTTAGCCAGCTTTACATCTTGATGGGGTTTAATGGCATTAGAAATGATGTTTTTAACCAGGGTTTCCAGATGGTTGTTAGTCTGTAGGAACGGGTCCCTATTCTTACTGCCCAGCACAACCTGTGTCTTAGCCTGTGGCTGTTGTGCGACTTCCTGTCTCAGTTGGTCTTGTCCTTTGTGAATTAAAGGACCAACTGTCTTCCTTCTCTGCTCACAGGCTTTGTGTATCTTCTTGTGCTGGTGACCCATTGCTGGTAGTTAGTGTGAACAAACATTCAGTTCGTCCCTTCTCGGATGCTCCGTGCTGTGTGGAGGCAGATTCACTCTATTCCCAGAGTGTTGCATGCTCCACAATGAAGCAGGAAGCCTTTCACATGCTGTTTCTGTGTCCTTTGTAGTAGTGTTAGGCTTTTCCAGTTTCTTGAGAGGCAAAATTTCCCCATTCTTTTCACCAAATGTTGACCCAGCGTATGTTCCTATGACAATAAGCATCTCCATGTCAGGTCTTATTTTTAGTATGTTGTTGATGGCTTGCTGGCATTACAGACTCTTGCACTGTTGTTTTAAGAGTATGTTAATTTACAAATATTTGGAGAGTATTTGAATGTTTTAGTCATTACTAATTATCCCTTTGAGACAAAATCTTGCTGTGTTGCCCAGGCTATCCTCTAACTTTCAACTTCAGACAAACTTCATCTCATATTGGTCTATTGAGTAGGTGGAACTATGGGTGTGTGCCCCCATATTTGGCTAATTGCTGGTTTCCTTCTTTCCCCCTCTCCTTCCTGCTTGTCCTTACAACTAGGTCTTGCCCTATAGCCCAGGGTGACCTCCAACTTGTGACAATCCTCCTGCCTTGTTAAGTACTGGAATTACAGATTCTAATTCATTTTCTTCTGAGGCAGAAACTACTATGTGATTTGACTTCTAAGCATATTGAGCTGGAGTATTGCTATGTGCTGGAGCTGTGCTTAGTGTACATGAGGCCTGCTTCAGTCTCAGCAGCACACCAAGCCAAGCACATTCTGGAGGAGGTTATGGGCTGTGCATCTGTTGTCCACTACTTAGGAGGCTGAGCAGGAGGATCACTTCAGCCTAGAAAGTTGACTGGTGTGCCATGCTTCAGGATGGTGGCTTCCCAGGACCACACAGGCTGGTGGGATGGAGTGTAAGGCTCTGCATCTTATCCTAGGCAGGATGGTAGTACCCCTTCAAGGAAAAGAAGGGAAGTGTTCTAGTTGGGTGGAGAATTCTGGAAAACATAAGTAGGTCAAGTTGATTGCTACTGCTGCTTCAGTCTGCACTGTGCTGAGTCTTTTCAAGGAAAAGCTGCTTTCCTGTCGTTTTTAGCACACACACCCTTTCTGGTTTTGTTTGGAAGGAGCATTTAAGTCTTATTTGTAATTGTATATTTGTCTTTTTCTTCATTTAATCCTGTTAATTTGTCTCTTTAAACATTTTTTTCTAATCAACTTTTGCTGATTTTTTAAAATCAACATTCCATTTAGGAAAAAGTGTTAAAACCAAAGTCAGAACAGCCAGAGAGAATTTTAATGAGTCAAGTTGAACCCATCCTTCAAACTTGTTCATGAGTCGTGGTCATTCTTAGTTGCTGCATTAATAGCTGTTTCAGAAGGGGCTCTGCAGTTGACTGTGGTTTCCTTGTGGCTCCTTAGATAGGGAAACTCAGCAGGGAGTCATAGATTTTTTTTTTTTTTTTTTTTTTTTTTTAAAGATTTATTTATTTATTACATATACAGTGTTCTGTCTGCACGAATCCCTGCAGGCCAGAAGAGGGCACCAGATCTCATTACAGATGGTTGTGAGCCACCATGTGGTTGCTGGGAATTGAACTCAGGACCTTTGGAAGAACAAGCAGTGTTCTTAACCTCTGAGCCATCTCTCCAGCCGATTTTTAATGACTCCTTTTGTGTGCAGTATCACTGAAGTTTAAATGGTGGGGACGGGAGATTGATCACCTAGGCATTACCAAGACTATTATTGTTAGTTTAGTCTTTGTAGATTCCTAGTCCATAACTAACGTCACCCACTTACTAAAAGCAGACGCTAGCATATGGGGACATGAACCACGAGTGGATCGGCAACGAGTGGCTGCCCAGCCTGGGTCTGCCGCAGTACCGCAGCTACTTCATGGAGTGCCTTGTAGATGCCCGGATGCTGGACCACCTGACCAAGAAAGACCTGCGAGGGCAGCTGAAGATGGTCGACAGCTTCCACAGGCGAGTGGGCACTTGCTACGCCTTCTCTCTGCCCCGAGGCTTGCTCTGTTGTCAGCTCCACATGACCTCTTCTTTTGTGTCTCTGTAAACAGAAACAGTTTCCAGTGTGGAATTATGTGCCTGAGAAGGTTGAATTATGACCGAAAAGAACTGGAAAGAAAAAGAGAAGAGAGTCAGAATGAGACAAGAGGTGAGCTCCCTACCTGCTGGCTTCTGCGGCCAGTGCTCCAGCCTCAGTGGGGTGGAACATCTGCCAGGCAACACCAAGAGGATTCCTGGAGGCTTTAGGGGAGGCACTAGCCTAACGTGAGAAGGGAGGAAAAGGAATAATGGAGAGCTTGCCTGTATGCAGTCTGCAGTTCTGGTGTTTTTCCTGTGACATTAGAGTTATCCTTTGGTCATATGTACCCTTTGTTGACACTTAGAAATGCAGAACAGAGCTGAGTCTGCTGCATTCTCACTGGGATAAGTATGAAATGTGGGGCTGTGGGGTATTCAAGGGTCTTGATTGCACAGGAAAGGCAGGAGGCCCTAAGGCTGCCCTCAGTCAGCCCTTGGAGGACAGCAGATGGGTGGAGGAGGGGTGCATACAGAAGGAGAGTTCTGCAAGAGTAGGCTGTAGGGTGGCTGCTGTCCTCTAGGACCTTCTTTCCTGCTGCAGCCCCAGTGACGGAGACAGTTAGTGGCCCGAGGAGAAAGTTTCAGAAGTCAGGAGGTCATTGGTGATCTTAGCAGTGGTACTGAGCTGAGTGGGCACTAGATGCTGTTCTAGTCTCTGTCTCTAATCTCTTTGCTGCTTACCACAGCCCCAGAAACACTGTTTTTAATAAGAAAAAACACACAAAATACTAGAGATGAAGATGTGTGTGAGAGAGCCCAGTGTTCGTGAGCATGTGTGAGTGCACACATGAGTGTGTAGGGGGGTAGCTCAGTGTAGAGCCTTTCCCTAGTGTGTTACATGTTAGAGGGCCTGTGCTTGAACTCTGGCATGTTTAAAATAAAAAAGAAAGAGAAAAATGGAAACAAACTGCCAGAGATGGCACATTTGGAGGGTAGTTTGCTCAGTAGAGTTCCTGTGAATCCTGGGAATGGCCTCTTTTCCAGAGCAGCACCTAGGGATAGAATGCTGAGTCTGCTGCATTGTTTTCAGTGGCCCACTGGCTTTTACACTTGACAGGAACTGTCTTTGCAAATGATTGGGCCTCTTTTTAGACTGACTATTTTTAGGTCTCCATTAGTGCTAATAGAGTATTGTACCTGTCACAAGGTGTGGCCTCCAGAGCCTTTGTGCTGGATAATGTCTTTCAGTTTCTCTGTGATGAGTATGGGGCTTGGTGATATATGTTTGTGACCCCTAGCACTCTGGAAGCTAAGGCATAAGGACCATGTTAGTTCAAGGCCAACTGAGGCTCCATAGTGAGACCCTGCCTTAAGAAATTTTGGGGAAAACATTGAAGATACTTGTGTCATGTGCTGGCTAGTTTTATGTCAACTTGACACAATCTAGAGTCATTGGAGAGAAGGGAGCCTCATTTGAGAAAAACGTTTCCATAAGATCCAGCTGTAGGCAAACCTGAAGGGCATTTTCTTAATTAAGATTGATGTGGGAGGGCCCAGCCCATTGTAGTACTGGGTTCTATAAGAAAGCAGGCTTGGCTGAGCAGCGGTGGCGCACACCTTTAATCCCAGCACTCATGAGGCAGAGCCAGGCAGATCTCTGTGAGTTCAAGGCCAACCTGGTCTACAGAGCGAGATCCAGGACAGGCACCAAAACTATACAGAGAAACTCTGTCTTGGGGGGGATGGGGGAGAAAGGTTAAGCGCTGGGCGGTGGTGGTGCACATCTTTAATCCCAGCACTTGAGAGGCAGAGGCGGGTGCCAGCCTGGTCTACAGAGTGAGTTCCAAGACAACCAGAGCTGTTACACAAAGAAACCCTGTCTTGAAAAAGCAACAGCAAGGGGGTAGGTTGGGGGAGAAGGCTGAGGCGTGGGAGGAGGGAGGACAGAGGAATCTGTGGTTGGTATGTAAAATAAATAGAAAATCTCTTAATAAAAAAAAAATTTAATTAAAAAAAAGAAAGAAAAAGCAACAACAACAAGAAAAAGAAGTCTGAGCAAGCCATGGGGAGCAAGCCAGTAAGCAGCACTCCACTGTGGCCTCTGCATTAGCTCCTGCCTCCAGGTTCCTGCCCTGCTTGAGTTCCTGTCCTGATTTCCTTCAATGATGGACAGTGATGTGGAAGCATAAGCCAAATAAACCTTTTCTCTCCCTAAATTTCTATGCGCATGATGTTTTATCCCAACAATAGTAACCCTAAAACACATCATGAAGTAAATTTAAAAAGTTTAACCTGAGCAAAGTTTGAATACAGGATACATGGCTACACAGAATATACCCTAGAAGACTAAGGACCAGGGGCTGCATGGCTTGTGGGAGCCTCCTCAGCATTGCCCTGGTTCCTTGTAGAGGAGGAAAGTGGGGGGAGGTGTCCAGCCTCTCTATGGAGGTGGCTCAGTCTGTGATGGGAAGAATCTGCTTTGATCCTTGGGTTTGTAGACTGTCACCCAATTCTGTTCCTGGAAGTACAGTGAGTTCTCTTTCTCCTGGGTTCCATAGAGCAGTTCCAGTGGGTTCTTACAGTGGCTAGATATGATTCCTGTGTGAGGGCTGTGGTATTTGTGATGCTGGCACCTGGGGCTTGGGTCTGTTTCAGGAGCACAAGGTCAGGATGTATAGCAGGAGCCTTTTTCCTGTACTGCAGGGTGTGGGGAACAGAACATTTCTGAGGCCATCATACACTTCTTTATTCTCTTGCAGATGTGCTTGTTTGGAGCAATGACCGGGTGATTCGCTGGATCCTGTCAATTGGCCTTAAAGAGTATGCCAACAATCTAATAGAGAGTGGTGTTCACGGAGCACTTCTAGCCTTGGATGAGACTTTCGATTTCAGCGCCCTGGCACTGTTGTTACAGATTCCAACGCAGAATACACAGGTGACTTCAGAGCTGTCAGGCCTGTACCCTGCCACAGTGTTCAAGAAGTCACAATTGCATGTGCTCACTTGTCGCCTTGAGTTCAGGAAAAGCTTAACATTGGATGGATAGTGAAGGGTTTTTTTTAGCTCATTAGTGAGAGAATGTCCAAAGTCAACAGAGGCTTAGCCTTAACACTCTCATCTGCATGTTCTGTTTCAAGCCTGGGGGACTTAGAATAAAATAAGGAGAACCTCCATTCCAGTGTGTATTCGTAATAGTGAGGCTTACACACATACTTTTTATTTTTTTTTATTTTTAAGCATATCACACGGAGGTTTTATTAATTTTGCTTCTGTGGTAATTGTTTTATGTAGTTCTCTTTGCTTCATGGACATATTTGAAACTGTGAATTTCTGTTCCTCTACAGAACACCAACTTTAGCCCGGACTCCTAGCCATCTGCATAGCACTTATTATGGCTTTCCCCTCAAGTCCACCCACAGATTAGATGCAATTGTGGGTCAGAATTAGATGCAGATGTCCTCGGCAGGGGAATATGCCAGTGTCCTTCCTAGTGATTGATGAAGGCTTTGTTGGCTTTTTCACTGTTTCAGGCTCGAGCTGTCTTGGAAAGAGAGTTCAACAACCTTTTGGTCACGGGGACTGATCGGAGGTTTGATGAGGTTAGTGCTCAACCTGATGTCATTGTTTTCTATTTGGTTTGTTGGAAATCTACCACCAAACCCTAGCCCAGCCCACACGTGCATGGAGTGGGCCCCATTTCATCATCTTAGAACCATGTGGCAAAGCTACTTAAGGAGTGTGGACATACATTTGAATATGTATATATGCACATGCATCCTGGTGTTGAGAGAGCTAAGCACATTGGCACTGTCTACCATTGGGCATGCCCAGCCCAGAAAAGAATGGATTTTTTTTGTTGTTGTGGTTTGGTTTTTGATTTTTCAAGACAGGGTTTCTTGAAAACCTGTTTCCCTCGATGTCCTCAAACTCATAGAGATCTGCCTTCCTCTGCCTCCAGAGTGTTGGGATTAAAGGATTGCACCACCCCCATCTCTCCAGCAAGAATGGTTTTAATAAAACTTTTTTTAGGGTTTTGTTTTGAGAAAGGATCTTACCATGTAGCCCAAGGTGGCCTTGAACTTGCAGCATCGTGCAAGTGTACTCAACATGCCTGGCTTACTGTTGGTTTTTGATGTCTCACAAATGGTTGTCAAGTCATGAAACTGGATGAAGCCCAGAAGTAGCATCTGTATCTTGTGTTCTGGGAAGAACTGGTCATTCTGTCAGGCTTTCCCAGAGCCTCTGTGCTTTGGGAAAAGATGTGTCTGAAAAGTACATTTACTCAAAACTGTTATTTCTTTCTTCCCTCTCGAAACCCATGACATCACATGTAGGGGTTGTTATCATTGGGCTTTGGAAACAACTCTAGTTTGATAAAGAGAACACACGCTGTCTCTGAAGAGGTCTTGTTGACCATGTCCTACTCTGTACATCCTGTCTGTGAGGTGGTTTTTGTATGACAAGTGAAGTGTGAGAAGGGCCACAACCCAGGACTGGCCTCAGTTCTCCAGCTGTGGCCAGAGGAGTGTCTCCATAGTCCTTTTCCTCTGCAGATCTGGACTAGGTAGGCAGGTGTGCTGTAAACAGGAAGGTTAGCTGTACACAAACCAGAGCCCCGAGATCCTACAACATCTAAAGAGCGCAGACCTGGCTGGGTGCTGCTTTTACTGTTAATTGGCACTTGTCTCCTTGGTTTGGCAGGACGATGACAAAAGTTTCAGGAGAGCACCTTCATGGAGGAAGAAGTTCAGACCAAAGGACATCCGCGGCCTGGCCTCTGGCTCTGCAGAGACGTTGCCTGCTAACTTCCGGGTCACCTCCTCTATGTCATCACCCTCTATGCAGCCAAAGAAGGTTCAAATGGACGGTATGTGGTGGGCCCTGCAGCCACCACATGTGGGGAGTATGAGCACTGGCTGCACCTGGGGCATTGGAGTGAGGCTGCATGCTCAGGTGTATTTGTTGTTCAGCTAACCCTAACATTGGTTCCTCAAGATTAACCAAAGTAACAGAAACTAAGAAAGTCCTCATTTGATTGAATGCTACACTATTTTCCCTAAGGCTTAGTCCTGCCTGTTTTGGGGATGGGGTTGAGCCCATCTGTGAGATGAGACTCGAAGGCAGCACAGGTGTGCTTACTGGATGTCACCGTGCCGAAGCCCTGACCACAGAGCTGCTCCTGAAGCAGAGTTTTAACTGTAGTAGCCTAGGTTGTCCTCACAGTCACAGTAAGCCTCCTGCCTCAGCTTCATGAATGCTGGAATTAGAGGCATAAGCCACAATACCTGGCCCAAGTAAATTGTAAAGAATGCAGTTTCCACCTCTTTGTGCTGTTTGTTAGTCACATGTGTCCCTGTTGGAGGACAGGGAGATAGTCTGGAACTAGCAGAAATGGGCGCAGTGAGTGGATAGGGGACACAAGTCAGAGGAGGTTTGCCTAGGCCTTGAGCAGGCATGTTTTGAGCAGTCCCTCTGGCTGTGCCATGTGTTCCTGAGGAGATTGTGATAACTGACAGCCACATACTTGAAGCAGCCAAACCTCAGCCCTAGCAGTCAGGCTGCTCCTCCTTGCTGATGCAGGTGGTGTGGTCGCTGCTGGTCTGCTGGGATTCTTGCTCTCACAGCACAAACCAGAGGCCAGAGGCAAGCACATGAGCAAAGCTTCACGGGGCTGGACTCCTGGGAAGCACACGAGGGAGAAAGCTCTGGCTGGTTTGGCCATGGTTCGGTATTATGCTTACAGGGGAAGGTCCAGTTTTTTCTGCTCACAGCAACTTCATGAGAGCCAGTGTGAGCCTGGTGTGCCAGCCTAGCTCAGGCTAAGTGGGCACATGTAGGCTTCCCCTGTTTTAAAACACACTTGTTGGTCAAACACTAATACTCTAAGAATAAGAGCTTAGAGAGAAAGCAGCCTGGAAAAGAGGTGTAGGAGTCTAGGGTGTGGACGTGACTTCCTCTACTCCACTTGGGAGAAGGCATCTCCTGGCCACCAGCTGTGCTGAGGTCTTCTGAGTGAGGAAAGGTGAGATGTGGTGCACATGGCAGACATTCCTTCCACCTAAGTCCGCTATCTCAGTGGCTCCGAGAGTGTGGCTGTGAGAACTTAGCCTCCTCTCTGTGCACAGGCCCATCCTGTCTCTTAAGCCGTGCTGGCTGTTTATTAAATGACAGCCAGCAGCTCAGCGGTTTCCATGGTTTCTGATGAAAACTGAGTCTGGGCATTGGTTTCCTAGGAGAAGCCACTGTCCTGGCCATCATGCTCTTTCAAGGAGCCTTCTGAGTGCAGTAGCCTCAGCCTCTCCCACAGCCCCTCCTGGGCCTGGGTCCACCTCTGGGTTCTTGGAGGTGCAGTATTCTGGCAGAAGACTCGTGGTGCCGTCTCGAGAAACGTGGCAGTCTCTCTTGTAGTTGTCACTCATGTACATGGACACCTGAAGTTGTGTTTGTGTTGCTTGCTCGTTACTGTTTCTGAGTTGGCTGCCAGTTCCTGGGCCCTCAGAGGGGAGCCTCTGGACCACCCTGCTGTTCTTGACTGGCTCTTCCCACAGCAGCCTGTCCTCCTATCCCTCGGGAAGTCTTGTCAGATGTGGAATGTCTTTTTTGTCCCCTTGTGTGATGTTTAACACTAACTGCACGCTGTGTTTGCACGCTTCCTCCCATGGTTGTGGAGACAGGTAGTGTGTCCGGAGCACAGAGGCTGGACTCTGCCACAGTCAGGACTTACTCCTGCTAGAGCCTCCTGCTGGTGAGTAGAGAGCCGCTGCTCCCAGATGTCCCCAGTACAGCACAGGTGGGGCACTTACTTCATGTCCACCTGGCTCTGACAGCGGTAGACCGTAAGAGCCAACCTCAGTTATTTGGGAACTGAAAGAATGTAGCTCCTCACGCTTGGTACCCCACAGGCGCTGTGGTGGACAGTGGCCACAAAAAGTGAAACAGCCTTTCTTTCTTTTTCTTTCTTTCTTTCCTTTCCTTTCCCTCTTTCTGTGTGTGTTTGTGAGTAAGTATGTGCATGTGTGAGTGCACATGCCACCAGAGTCCGAAAGACGGTATCAAATCCCCTAGAGCTGGAGTTACAGGCAGTTTTGAGCAGCCTGATGTGGGTGCTGCTGGGAACAGAACTCAGGTCCTCTGCAGGAGCAACCAGTTTCTTAACTGTTGAGCTATCTCTCCAGCTCTGCAGACTTTCTTTCTTTCTTTCTTTTTAAAATAATTTATTTAACTTTATTTTATGTGCATTGGTATGAAGGTGTCAGATCCCCTGGAACTGGAGTTAGAGACAGTGGTGAGCTGCCATGTGAGTGCTGGGTATTGAACCCGGGTCCTCTGGGAGAGCAGCCAGTGCTCTTAACCGCTGAGCCATCTCTCCAGCCCCCAGACTTTAAGTTCTCTTGCCCTAGGTGTCGGCTGATGTCATGGAGGGGGCAGGAATGAGAGCAGTCCTCCACCCCGGTGTGGCTCTTCCAGCTGCGCAAATGTAGCACCTCATGTGTGGCATCTCCTGTGCAGCTTAGTCATCAGGTGGCTGATGGTGTGATACCGTGGCTCAGTCTAGAGAGCTGCTGTGCAGCATTGCTGAGCTCAATTGTATGGTGGCCACCTGTGTCCAGTGCTCCAGAGCACTGTTAAGGCTGGGTGCCCCCTAGGCCTAGGTTTCTCTTTGCTCCTGAGGCCCGTCTTTCCAGGAGTGCTATCCTCACCTATCCCCACCCATCTGGGACTGCTTTTTTTGGGGGGGGGCGGGAGAGGCTTCTTTTTAAAGTTAGTATGGTGAGACATATGCTAGGGGAGTGGGGGCATAGGTCACAGGTGGCTGTGGGGTGGCCCTGTGTGAGCAGTGTGTGCTGAAGGAAGTGTCTGTGCTTTCTTCCAGTTTACCCGCACTACTTCTACAGATGACGACGACGCCATGGCAGAGCTGGTGCAGAGCTTGGTGGAGCCCCATCTGGCAACACTTGCTATATGGACCCAAGATATTTTATTACAGAGTTTTTAAACTTGTGGGGAAAAGAAAAATCACAAATACCATAGAGAAAATATTTTAGAATTGACTGTTTCTTATATTTATGTAAACTTACACTTTCTCATTTATATAGTTACATACTCTTTCATGTATATCCAGGCTATAAATATCCTTTTGAGTCAATTCATGTTCTTATACCTAATTTTAGTCTTTTAAATGAATGTACTGTAATGCTTGTGTGTAAATCTGAGCAAATATAGGGCTTTTGTAAATTATGCATTTACTGTAATTATTCCTGTTTAATTTTTTAATGATGAACCCGACAGAGGAAAGGATTTTGCTACATTTATAAAGTCATCATGATACAAGCCATGTGCGTTCTCCTCTACTCAGCTCTGCAACAATCATTCTGAAACAAGCAGACTTCATTTCCAGACGTTTTTCTGTCGTATTTTAATGACTGACCTTTACTGTACTTTTTCTACATGAAATCTCAGCTTCCATTAGTCTTGGGACGGATGGTCAGGACCCTGTGAACAACCCTTACCCTGGCCACATCCCTGGCCCTGCTCTGGACATAGGTTGGTGGTCTTCAGAGCTGAGCAGGGCCTTGAGCTAGGAGCAGCACTCTACCGGGCTGGTGGCTGCCACCTGCGGACTGAGCAGCTGGGAGAGCCTTTGCAGCTGCATCCCTCCCTCCACACTCTTCGAGGACCAATCACGGGGCAGGTGCTCATTTCCTGACTGGGGCAGAGCAGGTGAAAGCCAGAAACCTCAGCGGAGCAGGCAGCCTGCAACTCCAATAAAGGCCTTATTTTTCTTGTGTAAACTGTCTTTTTACATTTATTTGTAAATGTCTTAAGAATGGACCTAGCTGTACACTCATAGCTGTCTTGGCAGCCTCCTGACTGACTCTGGTGAGTTAAGCCACAGGGCTCAGGCAGACACGTGCGTATTTATTGTGTAGCTGATGTGGGGCTTCAATATTTGCTTTCTGCTTTTAATTCATCTGGACAATTGGTTGTTCTGTTTTTCTGTTAATCGTTGTGACCCTCCCAATTACATAACAAAGTCTGTGCAGTCAACTTCTGAACTGTTTTTATCACAGTGTTATTTATTGCTTTTTTTCAATAAAGTCCCCAGCATTTTCCACTGCCAGTTAAGAATGAGATGAGCAAGCGTCGACTGCCTTATGCTCTGCTGAAGGTGGGGAGTGGGAGATGGCACAGGGTTGGAATGGTCTGGGGAACCCCAGGGCAGAGATGGGGGTTTCAGACAGTGAAGCAGGAGAGGGGTCCCTTAAGCCATCTAAGCCTGGAGGGGCCCTGCATCTGGGGCTGGTAGCCAAGGCACATGCATGCCTTTGTGGGCTGTTCCTGCACTGCTCCTCAGCTCTGCTGCCTGCCTTATATGGCTCTGTCTTCCTGCTCCTCTGCGTTGTCAGCAGGGATTTGCCCCTTCTGGCTAAGGGGACCTGACTGTCAGCCCAGGGAACAAAGGGAAAGGACAGGCTTTAGGCAGTTAGCTCCTACCCCACCCCCACCCCTGTGCTCTGGACTAGAAGTGGACATCTGGGAAGAAAGGGTGGCACTAATGAGGGGCCAGCCTCACAGTGGCCACATGAGGCAGCCCCAGAGCCAGTCTCTACCAGACTCAGACAGTTCTAAGGCCATTTCCCACCTGAGTTTTTCTTCTGGAAGTTGTGTCCCTTCAAGACCGACTGCCTTTCTGGGACATGTCTGCAGGGTATAGATTAGGATCTTCCTGCCCCTCCCTCCTGCCCCTCCCAGAACAGCTGTACTTGTGGACACTGCCTCCTGTTTACAACCTACCTACTCTGCTCACCTGTACCACAGGCTTCCAAAACCATACTTGCTGGAGGCTACAACTGTAGGGGCCATGGAGATGGCTTAGTAGGTAAAGTGCTTGCCAGGACCTGAGTGTAGGTTCCCAGAGCCCACATAAAGAGCTGAACATGGTGGTATGTTTGTGTGTAATCCTAGCACTAGGGAGATGGAGACAGGTAGATTTCCTGGGGCTCAGGTGTCTCAGAGCTTTATGACTGCTTCAGAATTCCCAGGTACACCATCTACAGAGGTACCTTAGCAATTGAGCACTTAGTGTTCTTCCAGAGGACCTGGGTTCAATACCCAGCACCCACATGATAACTCACAACCGTCCAACTCTAGTTCCAGGGTTTCTGATGCCTGCTTCTGGCCTTCTCCAGCACAGACACATGAAATAGTACACAGACAGGTGCAGGCAAAACATTCACACATTTAAAAGGTTCCTGGGCTCCTTGGTTTTATTGGTGGTGAGTTGAAAAATGATAGAACGAGTGATCGTAGCCATTCCAAGAACACTCTGCTGCGTGCTGCCTTGCTGTGTGTCACCCTCGGTGGGGTTGGGGACTGCAAGCATCCCTGGTCTAATTCTGATGGCGCCACACCCATGACCCCTCCCATTTCTGAACCACCTTTTGAGCCACCCACGTGAAGCATTATCTATAATCCCAGGACTAGGGAAGCTGAGCAGAATTGCAAGCTCGGGGCCAGCTTTGAGCCACAGTAGAAACTTGTCTCAAAAATTAAATAAGTAGCAGTGAGGAGATGGTCAATGGACAAAAGCAAGGACCTAGCCAGATGTGGTAGTGCACATCTGTAATCCTTCTGGAGCTTGATGGACACAGGAGGCTCCCTGGAATCTTACAGGTGAGGAGGTCTGGTGTATGCCACAGAGAATAGCAAAAGACCACACAAGGATAGAAATACTCTTCCCAGAACTGGTTCAGCAGTAGAGAACCCAAATTTGGTCCCCAGCACTCATGTCAGAAAGCTTACAACCGTCTGTAACTCCAGCTTGAGGGATCTGACCCCCTCTTCTGGCCTCCGATGGCACCAGCACTCATATGCATCGTGCTTTATAGACTTGGCCCGTGATACCTGGCTTCAAAAGCCGCTATTTCCACCTAGGCATCCTTCCCAGCCTCCTTTGCAATTGAGTGTCGTCTTGGAATGGGATGGATGGCCTGGTCCTTTGGAGTCCCACATGCTCCGCTTTCTGTTGGCTGGGGTGGGAGTGGGGGGGCTCTGGCTGCTTCTGCTGCCACAAGAACATACACAGAAGTAAATAAAAACAACCAGCCGACTCCGGGATAAAACTATCCACAGCTTTCTTAGCCTGTTTCCTGGCATATACTTTCAAGGTAATGAAGGGTTTGAATTCCCCCACCACACACTTTTTGAGACGGTCTCTCTCTATTTATATACACCCTCTAGCACTCCTAGAACTCACTATGTAGACCAGGCTGGTCTCAAACTCGGATCTGCCTGCCTCTGCCTCCTGAGTGCTGGGCTTAAAAGTATTCACTGCCAGGACTGGAGAGATAGATGGCTCAGTGGTTAAGAGTATTACTGGCTGCTCTTCCAGAGGACCTGGGTTCAATTCCCAGCACCCACATGGCAGCTCACAACTGTAACTCCAGTTCTAAGGGATGTAACACCCTCACACAGATACACATGCAGGCAAAACATCAATGCACATAAAAAAAAAATTAAAAAAAAAAAGGCTGGCTGGGTGGTGGTGGTGGTGCATGCCTTTAATTCCAGCACTCAGGAGGCAGAGCCAGGCGGATCTCTGTGAGTTCAAGGCCAGCCTGGGCTACAGAGCAAGTTCCAGGACAGGGACCACAACTACACAGTGAAACTGTCAACAACAACAACAACAAAAAAAAAAAAAAAAAAGAGGAAGGACATGGGAATCTGTGGTTGATATGTAAAATGAATAGAAAAATCTCTTAATAAAAAGGAAAAAAAAGACTGGAATAAAGGTCATTTTTAAAAAAGTGTGCACCATCATGCCTGGCTTGTGGATTTTTGTTAGTGAAGTCTGCCTGTCCTAGGCCAGGATGACAAAAATAGAATAATCAACATAGCATAGGCATAAGGATTTGAGTTCCATCCCCTGCAACACACACACAGAAAATTTTGATTTGGTTTTATTGTTTTAAAGATTTATTTTTAATCTGAGAGTGGGAAATAGAGAAAGAGGGGTGTGCGTGTGTGTGCGTTCACACAGAGGCCCAGCGAGGGTGTTGGATCCTCTGGAGCTGAGGTTACAGACAGTTGTGAGCCTTTGTGGGTGCTGAGAACTAATCTTGGGTCCAGATCCTCTGGAAGAGCAACAGGTCGTCTGTTTTTGTTTTGTTTGTTTTTGTTTTTGATACAGTCTCCCTATGTGAACTTAGATAGCCCAGGTTAGCCTTCAATTTAGAGTTACAAATTTAGACACCGTGCCAGAGTTGTATTTTGTTTGTTCTGGGACAGGGTCTTGCTGTGTAGTGCAGGCTGGCCTTGGATTCTAGGCAGTCCTGCCTCAGCCTCCAGAGTGCTTGGGTTATAGACTTGGACCATGACACCTGGCTTCAAAAGTCACTGTTTCCACCCAGGATTGGTTTTCTGACATAGGCACTGATGCATCCTTCCCAGCCTCCTTTGCAGTTGAGTGTCATCTTGGAATGGGATGGATGGTCTGGTCTTTTGGGGTCCCACATGCTTCACCTCCTATTGTCTGGGATGGTGATGGAGAGGCTCTGGCTTCCTCTGCTGCCACAAGAACAAGTCACAACAGGCCCAGCATTTCTGGAGAGAGACAGATAGCGACAGGGAGGGGGAGAGAGAGAGAGAGAGAGAGAGAGAGAGAGAGAGAGAGAGAGAGAGAGAGAGAGAGAGAGAGAGAGGGAGGGAGGTGAGGGGTGTATTTTTTAAGACAAGGTCTTTCTACAGAGCCCCAGCTGTCCTAGAACTTGCTATGTGGATCAGGCTGGCTTCAAACTCACATAGATTCACTTGCCTCCGCTTCCCAAAAGGGAATTAAAGACGTGCACCACCATGCCTGGCCTATGTTTTAGTTTTTTGAAACAAGACCTGGCTATGTTGCCCAGGCTGGCCTTGAACTTCTGGCAGTCGTCTTCCTGCCTCAGTCTTCCTAAGGCTGGAATCCCAGGCCTGCACCACCAAGCCTGGCTTAACACCTTCACAGCACAACTGGTCCAGAAGCTGACATCAGTGTCACTAGGCTAAGAGACAGCTATCTTCAGAGATGGCTCCTTTAGAGGCTCAGGGACTTCTGTGCACTGCCTCTCCTGTACTCTTGCATTCCAGGGCTCCTGGTTCCTTCCTGGAATCTCTGGTCTCACTGGGGCTGTGCTTTGGAGGATACAAGCTGCTTGACCTCAAAGACAGACAGATGCATACTTGCAAATCCCCACTACTTCCACTACTCCTTTGAAAAGTTGAAATTCTTACTATTTTATTCATTATTGATCTATGTGGCTAGGGAGATGGCTCTGCCAGTGGTGATTACAGGGCAAGCTTGAGGGTTCAAGTTCAGCCCCCAGCACCCACACAATAAGCCAAATGGTGTGCACTGGGAATCCCAGTACTGGGGAGCCAAATAGATGAACTAAGGACTGCACAGGTGGATACATGGCTAGATAGATGGATGGTTGGGTGGGTGATGGGCAGCTAGATGGATGGACGGTTGGGTGGGTTGATGGGCGGCTAGATGGATGGACGGTTGGGTGGGTTGATGGGCAGCTAGATGGATGGACGGTTGGGTGGGTTGATGGGCGGCTAGATGGATGGACGGTTGGGTGGGTTGATGAGCGGCTAGATGGATGGACGGTTGGGTGGGTTGATGGGTGCGTGCTTGTTCGACCTACCAGGAACCACACCATCAAACCACACCCTCCTCCAACAGCCATCAGCTGCTAATAGCTCCATAGCTAATGATGGGAGCTCTATCCCTACTCCATTCTGGAATGTTGACTGGCTTAATCTTGGGCAGGAAGCCACAGCTGATGTGAGTTGATGACTACAGCAATTCTGTCACGCCCAGAAGACACTTCACTAGTTCTTCTGACCTCAGGCTTTTGTGAATTACTAAAAGGAGCAAATTACACACTAGTTGACAGATCTTCATTGCCTTTGCTTTGAGAGTCTAGAACATAGGAGCACTTCACTCTGTCAAGTGGGTAGTTCTTTGGGGAGGAGGGGGAAAACGCTGTTGTTTGCCTGTTTGGTGGTAGATTTGAGGTGCTGCACCCCAGACAGAGAAGAAACCAAGACACACAGCAGACTGCTTATTTGACTAGCATGTGAGTCCCTGGGGACTGAACTCGGATTGTCAGAATAAGCGGTAGGCACCTTTCCTCACTGAGCCATCTAACTGACCTGCGCATCTGATTCTGAGGAGCTCCTTTGTGACAATGAAGTAAGAGGAGTTTTTTATAGGACTTGGAAGTGACCTGTTTTTTGGCTGTTACCTTTTTTTCTTAGAATGGTAAATAAGTTTTTTTTTTTTTTTTTTTTTTTTTTTTTTTTTTTTTTTAAGTATCTGGTTTTGAGGTGGGCCCTCATCGTGGTGCCCAGGCTGAAGCCATCTTCCTGTCTCAGATACCCCGTCACAGGGACCCAGGCATCCACCACTGTTCCTGGTTTAGACATACATCTTGGCTTTTCAGCTTGGGGACATGGAACTTAGCTTGAGTGACTCTAGTTTAATTTTTAGCCCCACCTGTTGGGCACAGTTCAGGTACTTAGTATAAATGATGCCTGTAGTTTTTATTTAACAAAATGTATGAGATCATGTTTTTATTTTAAAACCAAATACCTGATGCTGGGGAGATGGCCTGGTCAGTGTTTGCTGTGCAGGCATGAGGTCCTGAGTGTGATCCTCAAAACCAAGGTGAAAATGGTGGGTGGAGTGGTGTACTTGTAATCCCAGCACCAGAGAGACAGAGACAGGAGGATTCCTGGGGCTTGCTGGCCAGCTTGCTTAACCTAATGGGTGGTCTGCAGGCCAGTGAGAGACCCTGTTTCAAAACAAGTGGGTGACTGCCTGGGGAAGATGCCAGAAGTTGTTCTTTGACCTCTGTATGCTATCGGGGACTATGGGGATCCAGTCCCTAGATAGTCCCCTCCCAGGGTCCGGGAAGAATCTACAACCAGCTGATAATTAATCTTTGATGAAAAGAAACGAATCTATGTACATGAAACTCCTTAGTTCATACACTTTATTATTCTGTGATAGTTCTCTCTCTACACAGCTTTTATTCTGCTCTCATGTCTAGCTCCTTTCTTGCCTGATTTCTCTATATTAATCTACTGTCCCCTCTAGGTTCTATCTTAATTCCTTCATCTAGTTCTGTCCCTTCTAGGTTCTCATCTATCTAGTTCTTTCCCCTATCAGCTCCTCTCCCGTCTCCTTCTCTCTCATCTGGCTCTTCCTCATCTTGTTCTTCCCCATCTGGCTCTTCCTCATCTTCCATTTCGTTCCTCTAGTCCTCTCTTCTAGCCCTTCAATCTAGTTCTTCCCCATCTCAGTTTGTTCCTCTCAAGTTCTTACCCATCTAGTTCTTCCATTCTCTTTTCTCTTCTCACTTGTGCCCTGGAAGTCCCGGTATATAAAAGGGAGGGTCCGAGCTAAACTGTGTAAAGCTATTACTTAACGTCCACCTCTCCTAGGCGGTGTCTCCTTGTGGAATTTACCTTAAGTCAGGAGACTTGTATGTGGGCTGTTATCACTGTTAGTCCTCGGAAATTGGGCGACCACCTGGGCGGTGTCTCCTTGTGGAATTTACCTTAAGTCAGGAGACTCGCCTGTGGGTGGTTATCACTGTTAGTCCTCGGAAGTTGGGTGACCACCTGGGTGGTGTCTCCTTTAGTCCTTGAAAATGGCTAGGGGAGATATCTGATTCCAGAGAAAGCCTTTCCTGAGGCTGTTCTTCAAATGCCTGAAATGTGTATGTCTAGAGAGTGATCAGTGCACATTGTTAGCCCTTCTTAGGGAAAAATCAATTGGGAAAACTATGAAGACACACATGATTTTTATAACAGAATACAGCTGATATATAACAAGCCAAGTAACACCAAAAACTCCTTGGGATTTGGATTCCTCTGGAGGAATTCCCTGATTCCTCCAGGTAGTGACTTTGCCATAACCAGCTGAGTTCTTATGATATATTCCTGCGGCCTGCAGCAGTATGCACGCTCACACACTTAAATGCACACCTACACACATATACCTGCACACATGAATTCTCTGACACCTGCATCTCTTTTTCCTCTCTGGTCTACCTTCAAATTGGACAGGTTAGCTTTTTTCTCCCTTATAGTGCTGGTGTTGGCACCAGGGCCTTGTACATACTAGACAAGCACTCTACCACTGAGTTACATCCCTAACTTCCTCTTTCCTCCTCCTGCTCCTCCTCTTCTTCCTTCTGAAGGAGAGAGAGAGAGAGAGAGAGTGTGTCCCTGGACCAGACTGGCCTCTAAATGATAGAGATCCACCTGCCACTGCCTTATTAGCTAACTTTGTTACACAGTCCAGGAGCACCTGCCCAGGGACAGAGCCAGCCACAGTGGGCTAGCCCTCCTGTGTCAATGAAGACAATCATGTCCACAGAACAACCTGAGTAAGGCAAGTACTCATTTGAGACCTTTTTTTTTTTTTTTAAAAAAAAGGTGACTCTAGGCTATATCAAGTTGACATGACAGTTAATGCCAACTAGGACAGATGGATGAGTGGATGGACAGACAGATAGATGGATGGTTGACAGGGGAGTGTATAGGTGGTATTGGTTGGTTTTTGTTAACTTGGCACAAACTAGAGTCACCAGGGAAGAGGGAACCTCAGTTGATGAATTGCCTCCATCAGATTGGAGTCTGTAGGGGCATTTTCTTAGTTAATGATTAAGGGAAGCGCCCAGCCCACTGTGGTGGGTGTCACTCCTGGGTAGGTGGCCCTGGGATATGTAAGAAAGCAGACAGAGCAAGCCAGTAAGAAGCACTCCTCCATGGTCTCTGCTTCAGTTCCTGCCCTGCCTGAGTTCCTGTCCTGACTTCCCTCAGTGAAGAATTATAATTTATGAGCCAAATAAGCCTTTTTCCTCTCCAAATTTCTTTTAGTTAGTATTTTGTTTGTTTTTGTTTTTCTAAATCACAGCAATAGGAACCCTAAGGTGTGGATAGATGGAGGGGTGGATGAACAGACGGATGGTAGATTAGTGGAAGGATGGGTAGATGGGCAGAAGGACAGACTGGTGGATGGGTGGGTAGATGATTGATAGGTGAGTGGATGATGCTGTGCAGATGCATGCATGGGTGGAGAGCTGCACGGTGGTGGATGGATGGATGCATGGCTGAGAGATGGGTGGAGGGTGAATGTGTTGGACAGGGGATGGCAGGTGTTTTTAAGTTAGCTCCTGGGCAGCTGACTAGCGAGCGTCCCAGGAACCTCTCTCAGAGGCCTGCGTCCAGGATCTGGAAGCAGGGATAGGAACAAGGGGCGGGACCTGCTGGGGTCTCACGTGGCCCCGGATGCAGCCCCGCCCCCGCGGAACCGGAAGTGAGCAGGCGCTGGGAGTGGCGGGGCGCGGCGGGAGCCTGGCGGACCTGGCTGGCGCGGTGAGCCGGGGGGATGGGTGTCCTAGAGAGCTACCGAAGGGGCGAGACGGGGGTGGGATGGGTTGTCAGGGTGCAGGGCCTGTACTGGGGGTCAGAGTGAGGGGCCAGGATTGGGGGTCGGGGCCAGGACCCGGTAGCGGAGTGGTCGGGGTGCGGGGCAGGGATTGGGGCCTAAGGGTGCAGGGCCAGGATCCAGGGATCTGAGCCTTAAGGTGCAAGGCCGAGATCCAGGAGCCAGGGTTCAGGGCCAGGACCGGGGGTTCCCGCTGTGGGGCCAGGATTGTGGCTTGGGGTTCGGGGCCGGGATTGGGGGTCAGGGCTCCAGGGTGCAGGGTTAGGATCGGGTGTCGGGGTGCAGAGCTGGAATCGGGGGATCGGGATCAGGGCCAAGACTGGGGTTTCGCGGTGTGAGGCCAGAATCGGGGGATTGGGGTGCGGGGCTGGGATCCGGGGTCGGGGTGCAGAGCCGGATTGGAGGCTCGAAGCTCTGGGTTGCAGGGTCTGGATGGGGGGCGTCGGGGCCCCAGGTACGGGGTGGGGATCGGAAGTTTTGGACTTAGTTGCTGGGCTGTCCGGTCATCCGTGGAGTAGCCAGGGTGCAGAGCGGTCCCGGCTCTGAGGGGGCGGGGCCAGGACGTTGGCTTTAGGATTCCTGGGCATAAAGGAAGGGGTGGGGTTCCAGGGCAGGATCCGAAGATCTAAGGGTGAGGTGTGAAACCGGCTTGTGGTGTTCTGGGTCAGAGTTCATAGTTAGGGGTCTGGGGTAGTCAGAGTACCAGGACCTAGAAAAGGAATGCAGACCTGAGGGCTGGGAGAAGCTGGTGGGGGCGGGGAGACTTTGGTTCCGGAATCTAGTGGAGCGACGAGGACTGAGGGAAGTTGTTGGGCCTGGGGAGCCTTGGGTTCCACAACCCAGTGAAATTATGAGTAGTCTTAGGGCTTATGGGAAGCTGGCAGGGTGAGCAGCTAGTGTTCCAGGGACTGAGAGGATTGGGGTCCAGCCCCTCTGGGCTGGGCTGTGAGGCCAGCATCAGGGATCTGGTCTGGACACCTGAGAGAAATTTGCAATGGGGTCAGTGGAAATCCAAGCTGCTAGCTTGCCTTCTGGAGCTAGGGAGGCTGGAATCCAGCTGCCCCTCCTGCTGGGTGTGTGCCCCGTCACCACAGAGGTGCTTGGGCCTGCTCTGGTCCCCTGTTTCCTCTTGGTCTGTGTGAGGGGTGGGGTCCTCCAGCCAGGGAGAAGGAATTCAGTTTTTTATCCAGTGAAGTGAGGCTTCAGCCCTTCCTAATGATTTGACCTGGCTGCCCTGGGCCTTGTCAGTAGCCTGATCCAGCAGGTCCTCACCATCCAGTAGCCCCCGATGGTCAGCGCAGACAGCCCTCCTGTCGACCAGGGGCCAGGCCACTGTGGATCTGAGGCCCCGCCTCAGCACCAGTGGCTCACCCAGAGTGAGTCACCAGTTCAGGCCCTGAGTCAACACCGCTTCTCTGTTTGGCTGAGAAGGTTTTCACTAGAAATTCGAAGGATGGAGAAGCAGCTCTAAGTGGGAACTTGAGAGCTAGGAGAATGCAGAGCCGGTGCTAGCTCCCCAGTAACTAGAAGTGGAGCCTCCACTAGAGCACCTTCCCCCATAGAGCCTTTCCCCTGGTGCTTCCTCTTCTGTTGGCATCGAACCCTGGGCTTTGCTAGACAAACTTCTCTACCGAGCTCCAGCCCCAGCCCTGGAGCTGACCTTTAATTGAGGCTTTGTGAGACCGTGGTACCTCTAACACCTTGTAAATGCCAGGGAATGTAATTGGCCCTTCAGATCTTTGGCCTGTTAGTTGGGAAGGCACCTGGTGTAACTCAGCATCGTCCTAGCACCCTTACCTCCGTGTAGCACCCTTACCTCCCCGCGCCCCTGTTCTTTGCCTTGGGCATGGTGGTGTCCCCGCACAGGCTAGCCCACTTCCTGTGCACTGCCTTTGCTGGCCTCAGTAGGCGTTGGGGGTGGGGTGGTTGGCTTCTCCACAGCTACTCCTGGCCCTAGCCACCTTCCTGTTGTCTTTGCTCTGCTGTCGGTGTCAGGTTCAGGGCCTCAGAATGGTGGATTCCTCCACCCTGTGACTGGGTCCTCTCTGGTTGAGCCTTGTGCTGGTTGTGCTTGGCCTTTGCGGTGGCTTCGTCTTTTGTCTGAACTTTTTTTTTTTTTTTGTATCTGCTTTATTGAAATATAGTTTACCCCACATGTGCTCCCCCGTTTAAAGGGTTCAGGGGTTGGTATAATCGGAGCTGCGCAGCCGTCACCACAGCAATTCTGGTCTTCTCCGAGAGAGACATAGAGTGGGTATGCCTGTGGTCCCAGAGGCTGGGATGTTGAGACAGTAGGGCCTCTAGTCCAAGGAGTTCTGGGCAGCAAACAAAGCTACAGTCTGTCTGTCCGTCCCTCCCTCCTCCTGCCCCTCCCCCCACTCCCTTTTTGGTGGTAGTTGGGTTACATTTGAGACAGATCTCTATAGCTTTGATTAGCCTGGAGCTCACTATATAGATCAGCCTGGCCTCAGGCTTGTAGCCATCCTCCTGCCTCAGCCTCTTGAGAGTGGGGATTATGGTCTGTGGCACACGCTACCAGGCTGGGCTGCTCTAATCTGCGTTTTAGAAAAGAAAGAAACTGGATGCCTTAGCCTTGATTTCCCACCCCCTAGCCCTTCTCCCAGCCCTCCTCTTTACTCTCTTCCAGCCCTTCTCCCGTGCCCTCCCCACACCCCATTTCTGAGGTCAAGTACAGGGCCTTGAACACACAAAGCTCTATTCTACCCACTCCTGCATTTCTTCTCTCTGAGTTGTTTGTTTTGAGATGGGGTCTTTCTGTTGGACTCCTGGAGTTAGGTGTCATCCTCACCCACCCTTACCACTATGCCCAGTGTCTTCGTTATCACACAGATCAGCTGTCTTTTTAAACTGTCGATTAGTAAGGACTCTATGTATTCTGAAACCATTGTCTGAAAATCACTTTCTTCTTCCACAGGTCATCTTGTCACCTGCTTGTTTCATGGCAGGATCTCATTCTGTAGCCCAGGCTAGCCTCAAACTCTCCATCCCTCTGCCTCAGTCTCCTGAGTGCTGGATCTGAGTTGTATGCTTCCATATAGGTACTTTTTTTTTTTTTTTTTTTTTTTTTTTTTGTGGTGAGGCACAAAATTTAGATGAGAAGGCAAAGTGGGTAGAAGGCATTTGCCACTGAGCCTGGCAACCTGAGTTGAATCCCTGGGACCTACATGGTAGAAGGAGAGATTCAGGTTATCTGACTTCCATAAGCATGCCATAGCATATGTATTGCTCCAAAGACACACATGGACACAGACACATCCATGCACACAGACACAAGGCAGACACACACACAGCATTCTGCTCAGTTTATCTGTTTTATTCTATTTAATTAATTAATTAATTAATTAATTTTATTGGTTTTTCATGACAGGGTTTCTCTGTGTAGCTCTGCTGTCCTGGAACTCACTCTGTAGCCCAGGCTGGCCTTGAACTCACAGAGATCCACTTGCCTCTCTGCCTGCCAAGTGCTGTGATTAAAGGCGTGCGCCACCACCGCCTGACTAGTATCTGTTTTATTTTTATATCCTCCCTTGTGTTCTTGATGGAACACCTGAGAAGCTATCAGCAAATTCCAGTCAGAACCGACACATTTGTTTTAGTGGTTTCATGTGTGTGAGGTGGAGCACAGAGGCCTTGTTTAGATCCAGAAATTGCTCGAGTTTATTTTTCAATTGGGTGTTTTCATGACTAGAAAACTGAAAACACTGCATGCATGTGTGGCTGGGGACATAGCTTGGTGGCAGCGTGTTGAGTGTGAGGAGACCCTGGGCTCAACGGTGGTACTGCCTCTCACTGGCTGCGTATCTGGCTTTTCACATGGGTTCTGGCTCAGACTCAGGTCACCAGGCTTGTGCAGCAAGTACTTTTATCTGCTGAACCGTGACAGTCTATTTGGTGTGCGTGTGTGAGTCTCATGTAGCCCAGGCTGGCTAAGGATCCTGCTGCCTTTACCTCCCAGCACTGGGATCACAGGTGTACTCCTTTGTGCCAACTCATCATTTTGGCTTTTTGGGATAAGCTCTCCTTCTGTGGTTTGGGCTGGCCTGGCTCTCTGCCACAGTTGGGGTCATAGGCATGTGCCACCATGCCAGGCTTCTGTTACTGTTTGTAAACACAGTGACAGAGTTTCATTGCCTTTCGCTTTCGTAAGTTAGAGTGGACAAGAAATGAAATACCTTAGCTTTATGGCAAGCAGAGCACATGCTGGCCATAGAGGCTGCGATCTCTGGTTGCATTCGAGGCTGTGGGGGTGGGTATAGGTCTTTGGATCTGCTGAGTCCTCTGCTTCTTGTGGGCTGAGACCTCTGATTAGTGAGAGGCCAATCTTCCTGTCTGCTGATGTCATATGCACTCTGTGTGCTGGGGACTCTGAAGCTCTCTAAAAGCGTCTCACAGGAGGGTGTTGCCCAGAGAGCCTGGCACAGCCCTTCTAAGCAGCTAGTCTTCCCTTCACAGGTGTTCACCGATCATCGCAGATGCCCGCACATTCCTCCTTGGATTCCTTGGATTTGGATAGACTGTGAGCTACCTCTCCCAGCAAAAAAAGAAAGGTTTGTGTATTGTGAAGGCCCCAGTATGCTTTCTCCTGGGTCAGGTGTGGGTAGGGCTCTCTTCCTGACTATGTAGAAAGAGACTTGGAGCGTGAGAGACAACAATAACCTTTTCAAAGAAATCTCATGCTGGGGACTGGGAAGATGGCTCAGTGGGTAACATGCTTGTCATGTAAGCATAAGGACCTGAGCTTGAATCTCCAGCACCCAAGTAAAACCAGGCACAGGGCACACATCTGCGAAGTGCTGAGGGCAGCAGCAGGCAGATCCCTGGGGTTTAATGGCCACCTAGCCTAGCCAGTTGGCGAGCTCTAGGTCCAGTGAAGAGACACTGTCTCCAAAATGAGGTGGAGGACCGATGAATTGGCTCAGAGGGTAAGTGCTTGCTGCCAAGCCTGATAGCTTAAATACAACCCCTGGGACCTATCAGGTGGAGAGAACCACGTGTACTGTGGGCATGGCTCTTGGTCTTCTTTCAGATCCTGTCAAAGACTGGGGAGGTGGTTCAGTGGTTAAAGCATCCACCACACAAGTGTGAGGCTCCCCAGAACCCATGTAAGTGACAGGTGGACTCGGTGGCCTGCCTATAATTCTAGCCTCAGAAGGCAGAGGTAGGAGATCCCCAGGGCAAACTGGCTCCTGAGACTAGCCTTATCAGTGAGTTCTGGGTTTGAGTGAGAGATCCTGACTCAGTGAATGAGGTGGAGGAGTGATGGAGGACACACATGGTTACACACATGTGCAGGTGTGTACTCACAAGAATATGGAAAAATGAAAAAAAAAATGGTCAAAAGTAGGTCGTATTTGGAACATTCTTGCCCACAGGGTTTGACATCCCACTAACAACCTCCGGTATGAGGAAGGCTGGTGCTGCATGTATGCTGTGCTCCCCAGGAGATGGCAAATCTGCCCTCTGCTAAGCTGCCGGGGGCAGTTATTGGATTGGCTGTCTAGATTAAGACAGCCATCATAGTCCCGGGAAGTCCTTGAAGCCAAAATAATCTTTTAAATTGTGATAAACATTACTATGAGTGACATTTAGCGCATACCAGAGTTGCATGGCCCTGGAGTGCAGCCACCTGAATGCTGATCTGGGTGAGATCCTCATTGATGGAGAATGTGTATACTCTGTTGATTTGCAGTTGGACCTCACTTTGTAGCCCAGTCTGATCTGGCCTTAAACTTATAGCAATCCTCCTGCCTCAGCCTATCTAGTGTTCGGATTCTACGTGTGAGCCATCACACCCCTCTTTCACCTTTATATTTTAGGTGTATGGGTGTTTTGCCTGTGTGTGTGTACCACATGTGTGCAATGCCCATGGAGGCCAGAAGAATGAGTCAGATCCCCGGGGCTGGAGTTACAGACAGTTGTGAGCTGCCATGTGGGTGCTGGGACTGAACCTTGGTTTCTAGAAGAACAGCAAGTGCCTTTAACCTTTGAGCCATCTCTCCAATCCCAACCTTGTTTTTTTGAGTCAGGGTTCTTATTGGTCTGGAACTCATTAAGTTGGCTAGCCTGGCCAGTGAGCCCCGTGGATCCTCCTTCCCCATCTCCCCAGCACCAGGGTTACCCTATCACATCGATGTTTTACGTGGATGCCGGGGCAGCGTTGGATGGAGCTGTCTGCCAGCCCCACCTTCAGGACTCCTAACGTGTAGCTTTGATTCCTTCAGGTGTCCTTGAGTCCAGTGACTGCCCTCTGGGGGAAGTGGCCTTCTGAGGGTTTGGGTCAGGGCTTCTCTGGGGTCCTGGGGTGACCCTCCCAGGTGACTCTGCCACTCTTTCAGATGTGGAAAGCTTCTGCAGGCCACGCCGTGTCTATCACCCAGGACGATGGGGGATCCGATGACTGGGAGACTGATCCTGATTTTGTGGTAGGAGTCTCCACAAAATCTGCCTTCCTGGGCCTTTGCCTCTGAGGTTCCCAGCCTGGCCCTGCACTGAGCTGGTTAATTTCCTCCAGGGCATGGGGTATACAAGTTAGGCCTTGATGTACTGGTTAGGGTGTGGGATGTGCTAATTAGGGCACACAATAAATGAATTAGGGGGCTGGGTGTACTAGTTAGATATCCGGGTATACTGGTTAGGGCATGGGATGTACTACTTCTCCAGGGTGGGAGATACTAGTTAGAATATGGGGTGTGCTAAAGTGTGGGGTGTGCTAGTTAGGATACATGATATGCTAGTTAGGGCTCAGGGTATACTAGTTAGGGCATGGGATACTACTTACTTCTCCAGGGTGGGGATATACTAGTTAGGGTGCAGGCTGTACCAGTTAGGGCATGGGATGTGCTGGTTACTTCTCCAGGGTGGGGGATATACTAGTTAGGGTGCAGGCTGTACCAGTTAGGGCATGGGATGTGCTGGTTACTTCTCCAGGGTGGGGATATACTAGTTAGGGTGCAGGCTGTACCAATTAGGGCATGGAATGTGCTGGTTACTTCTCTTTGTAGAACGACGTGAGTGAAAAGGAACAGAGATGGGGCGCCAAAACCGTGCAGGGATCGGGGCACCAGGAACACATCAAGTGAGTACCTGTGGCACCCCACTCTCCTAAGTGCCGCCTCTGTAGGGTGAGGAGATCAGAGCGGCCTTGCCTTGCTGCTCCTGGTGATGATTGTTACAGGGGCTCCTGTTTGTCTGTGGGCCTCAGGTCTCAGGTGTGCACAGGTGATGGATGTGAGGCCCAGCTTTTATGAACCTTGTTTTCCAACACAGAACACAGTAGTGTGAGCTGTTTGCTCTACGTGGCAACTCTGGAGGGTGTGAGATGGTTTTGAGTAACGTGGGCCCCAGGCATCCCCTTCATCTGGATCATTTTCTGCAAGTTGTCATGTGTTAGGGAATTTAGTAGTTGACGCTGGCAGCCCAACTCCATGCGCTTCCGGAAGAGGCTGAGATAGGAGCGTGGAATGCGCCATGCCGTGGAGTCTGACCTCAATGCCAGCTCTCCCGCAGCTTGCATCCTGGCCAGGGAGGGTAGGCAGGCCCTCTGCAGACACCTAGGTGCTGTTTTAGGCCCCACGGGGTTCAGACCACACCCTCTGTGCCCACTTTAGTATTTTCTCTATCTTTGCCTCAGAACATTCGGTCAGGTGCCCGGAAGAGGACTGTGTCTGTGCAGGGGTTTGTAGGAGGATTTGAGTTGTTATTTTCCTCTATCTCCTTGAGATAGACTCCTGCTGACTTTCCCTGTCTTGATCTCACCCTCCAGGCTCATGTTGTCCTTTCTCACAGTGGCTTTCTGGACCTGAGTATAGAGTAGCCCGCACCTCCCACAAAAGAGGCCTTCAAGTCTCCATGTGTAGTGGTTGTCACAGGTGGTACATCGGGCCTGAGGTCCATTAGAGAGGGATGGATATGAGAGGTCAGCAGGGATCTAGGTCACCATGCCTGTGAGTCTCTATCCCTATGGTCCTCCTCAGGTTGTTGGGGGTGGTGTTTCTCTTGCTGCTCATCAGGGGTTGCTGGGTCCAGGCCTGCAGTCTAGCCTGCAGTCTATTCCGTCCACACTCTTGGGCTTGTTCACATGTAGAGCTTTGGGCTTCATGTCTGCTGGCTAGAAAGGCCCAGTGCTCAGGTGGTGCCTCGGTGGCAGCTGCTTCCTGGCAGCCAGTTCTGTCTTCTCATCTGTTTTACCACTGATGCTTGTCTTAGTGTGTTCTGCACTGCTGTGAGAAACACCACGACCAAATGTAAGCTGGGGAGGCAAGGGTTTATTTCACCTACAGCTTCTAAGCCTGTCACCGTGGGAAGTCAGGGCAGGAGCTGACGCAGAGGCCATGGAGAAAGGCTCCTTACTAGCTTGCTCCTCATGGCTTACTTAGCTGCTTTCTTATACCACCAGGACCACTGGCCCAGGAGTGGCACCGTCTGCAATGTGCTGGGCCCTCCCACATCAGTCATCAATCAAGGAAATGCCCTACACATCAGTCAATGGAGGCATTTCCTAATGTGCGGTTTCCTCTTCTGAGATGATTCTAGCTTGTGTCAAGTTGCCAAAATGCTCACCAGCATAGCCAGCTTCTTCTGATGACCTTGGGGGTTTGGAGAAGGGACTCTGGGTGGCTTTTGCAGAGCTCAAAGCTCAGATTCAGCGTCGCTGCCCCTAGGGCCAGCTGCATGGTTCTGTGTGGATTTGGATCTGTGTTCCTCCCCCATACAAGCTGTGACAGAGCCACGGAGGCAGGCACGGTGAACAGACAGGGCAGCAGCCCGTGAGAAAACCCCGCAGACTCACAAGGACATCACTCCCCTTGCTTTCCCTGCTGGAGGGTAAGGTGCAAGCCTGAACCCTGGGTAGTCCTGTTTTCTCTCTCTTCCAGCATTCACAAGCTGCGAGAGAACGTCTTTCAAGAGCACCAGACACTCAAGGAGAAGGAGCTGGAAACGGGACCCAAGGCTTCCCATGGCTATGGCGGGAAGTTCGGTGTGGAGCAGGATAGGATGGACAAAGTAAGTGGCCGCCCAGCCTGGGCTGCTGGCCTGCATGGGTACACCATGTGGGTGGCAGTCACACTTTTCCAAGTCACAGTGAGGAGTTGGCTGAGGGTGAGGGCTGCTCTCTCTGAGGGGTCCTTTACAGGCTACCCACTGGTGAAGCTCTTCTGTGTTTCTAGAAGCCCTTTGTCAAATTGTCAGAGGACTCAGCCAGTGGCTGATGTGTAGAGGGTTCTCTGGGGTAGATCAGCACCATGACCAGCTTTGTGAGCAGGACAGGGCCCAGAAGCATCCAGCCCACAGACGTCATGGTCACCACTGTTTGTGGTTGAGATGGGCCAGTCCACAGCATGAAGTCAGCTCTGAGGCCCTTTGCTCACCTCACATCTGTGGAGTCCACTTATGCCTGGCTTATGTCCTGCTGCACTTGTGGGCCGCTCTGCAGCCAGGCTCGGGGGATGCGCATTGTCTCAAAGCTGTGGCCGAGTCCCTGGGAGCAGCACTGATGGGTTCTGACTGACGAGCAGATACCACGGCAGCTGCTGTCTAAGCCATCAGTTTGGGGTGGTGTTTCCGTTCTTGCCCTACGATGAGGGAGTGGGGCCTGCTCTGGGGTTCATTCTAGGCTGGCTGCAGTGTGTGGGTGTGTCTCCAGGAATGCAGGCCTTCGTACTCTGTTGATGCTGTAACAGGGGTGAAGTTCTGAGTGAGCAGTGTGGGGTGGTTCTGATAGGCAGACAGTGCTGCCGCTGGATGGATGTGGAAGAGAGAGGCTCAGTTGCTGCCTATCCTGATGGGTGACTCCCTCACACGGTTGTATTCAGCTGTGCTAGGCACAGAAGGCCGTGGCAATATCTTAGTGAGATACCACTGTCCACCAGAGGAGTACACTGGTAAGCCTGAGGGCACCCCAACCATGGACAGTGTCTTAGTTAGGGTTTCAATTGCTGTGAAGAGACACCATGGCCATGGCAACTCTTACAAAGGAAAACATTAATTGGGGCTGGCTTACAGTTCAGAGGTTTAGTCCATTGTTGTCATGGTGGGGAGCGTTGGTGGCTCATAGGCAGACAAGGTACTGAAGAGTAGCTGAGACTTCTACATCCTAGTCCGCAGGCAGTAGGCAGAGAGAGTGACACTGGGCCTGGCTGGAGCATTTGAAACTTTAAAGCCCACCCCCAGTGACACACTTCCCTCCAACAAGGCCACTCCCTAAATTCAAATAGAAGAATGGAAGCCATTCTTATTCAAAACATCACAGCCAGGAGTAGTCTGGAGCATCATTCTGACCAGATGCCATCTGTAGGGAGGAGATGTGGTTGTTGGCTGTGTTGCTGCATTGCTGGCACAGAGGGATGTGCTGGTCCTGACATGGGCTGTGTGGAGAGCCTGCCGGTTCAGGCTCAGTCAGACACAGAGAACCACAGTGAAGAGACAGAGTGGCAGTTTGGGGAGAATCTTAATTTACCAAGTGCGAGCTTAATGCCAGGAATGTTGTTCTCTGGCTTCTCTGCTGTGAGTACTTGGCCTTCTTTGGCTCAAATCTCATCATCAAGCCTGCATCTTGGGGCTCATTAAGCCTGGTCCTTCCTTCACCCTTTGTGCCCACCTGTCATGTCCTCTGTTTCCCTCAATGGCTTCCCACTGCTGTCCTGTGCTGTCATTTTGGGGAGACACACCCTTCTGGGCTCCCATTAGAACTCAGTGCCCTCACCTGGTGCCTGGCCTGGTCTTCTGTGCTGGGTGTGGTATGCTGTAAGTGTGCACTGCACTGCCACACTTCTGTGGCTGACTGTTGTCAGTACCCAGGTGGCTCATGGACCCCCGACTTCTAGAATCTTCACTTCACCTTCTCGGCTGGATACTGACCAGTAGCTCTCAAGCATTGGTGGCATTAGCCTGGGGTGCTGGTGTTCCATCTTGTTGGCCCCCCTAGGCCCTGTGCATTAAGGAGAGGTTAGCCCTTTGCTCATGTGAACCCTTGAGAGTAACCTGTTGTCACAAACCTGAAGATGAATGGCTGAGCTATTCATAACGTGTTCTCTCCAGAAATGGAAAGAGGGCTGAGGCCCACAGACTTCCCCAGACAGGCTCATCCAGTGCAGCACACACCTGTGAGAAGCCAGGACTGGAGCCACTGGTTTCCTTTAGGGATCAGGTGACTGCGGCCTGCCAAGGGGGCTTCCTGCTTTTCCTACACACTGCAGATCAAGGCTAATAACAGATGGGCTTCTGCCATTAGGAGACCAAAAGCCACCGAGCACACATTCAGTCAGCAGGCTGGAACCAGAGCCAGCTGTCACCTCAGCCCCTTTTTCTCTTTAACTTCCTTCTGATGGGCAGTCCTGCTGGAAAATCACTTGGCTTGGCTGCCTCTTTTTGATCTTTTCCTGGCAGTTTCTGTGTGTGAGCCTAGAGGCTGCGGGCAGGCCATCGGGCCGCATGGGGTTTCATAGGCTGTGGCTTGTGGTCTGCCATCAGCTGCTAACCACAGCTAAGCCTGGGAAGGAGAGAAGTCATTGAGCCGAGGCTTTCTCTGTAGACTGTGTCCTGTGTATCCCCCACTTCAGTGACCTTCATGAAGAGGGCCGTTGAGGTCGGTGATATGCAGAACACAGCCCAAGTGCAAGACCAAACTGAACAGTTGGCCAACCAAGGGAGGCCTGTGGTGCACAGGGCTGACTCTCCCTGTAGGGCGGTCAGAGTTAGGGTTCTGTGTTGCCAGGAGGGCCAAGAAGACAGGTTCAGAGGCACACAGGCATTGTCTACAAGAGGAGCGGCCACAGGACTGCTGTGCTGGACAGTGGCATCGCTGACAGCTAGTGACAGCACAGATCTCAGAGCACTGTTTATGGAAGGGGCTAGGGTGGGGGTCTGCCTGCAGGTGTCGGCCTGATGCACCTTTTGACACCTTGAACAGAAAGCCCTGGGGGACCTGCATCCTTTGGTGGGGGCTGCTGTGAGGCGACAGCACTTGGCTCTTGCCTGTGTGGCCTGCATGTCTGGGAGGTGTGGCGTGCACGTCTGCTGCATTGTCACTGAAGTACCTGTGTCTGCTTCAGCACAGTTACCAAGTGTGTGCCATGCTTTGACTCTTGGGCTCCCAGCCTGTGCAAACACCACCCCTGAGAGAGTGACTGATGTAAATGGGTCACTGTGTGTGCTGCAGGCTCTGTCCTTTGTTCATACCTGGCCCTGTCCGAAGTTCCCGTCTGCAGTCAGGGGTGTTTGGGAAGATCTCTAAATTTGGGGTGCCCAGGAGAACCCTGCACCAGGGCTCAGCCAGTTCAGGGCCATGTCTTGGGATTTGGGGCCCTGAGGGCAAAGGCCCACCTCACTGATGGGGGTGACATTCCTTTAGCCCAGAGAGTGGCAGCAGCAGAGTGAGGGAGTGGGGTTGTGTGCCGCACTGGGCATGGGTGCATAATGGTGCATCTTTGTTCTTTGTTCCAGTCAGCCGTTGGCCACGAGTACCAGTCAAAACTTTCCAAGCATTGCTCACAAGTGGACTCAGTCCGAGGCTTTGGAGGCAAGTTTGGTGTCCAGATGGACAGGGTGGACCAGGTGAGTGACAGGACCAGGGCTGCAGGCTCCCTGCCACCTCTACAGGCTGCTGCTGTGGCTACCTTCCTGGGCCAGTGCAGCAGTTCACAGGTGCCCTCTGACCCGTGGGACTGCAGGAAGGGTGTCCAGAGAAGAACTCACAAGCCTCTGATGCTGGCCTGTGTGAGGGGTACTGACTGTCCAATGGGGAACAGACAGTGACATGGAAGACAGGCCTCAGCATGCTAGCTGCAGGCCACCCTGTATGTCTAGCCTCTGACTCAGCTACGCTTTGCCATCAGGGACCTTTCTCATTGTCTCCCCTGGATGGATGTGATTGACAGGCAGAGCTCCCCTCAGAGTGGGGTTTGCTGAGCTGTGGTCTCAGTGTCCAGAGGCCTGGGGCTGTCAGTGGCGCAGGAAGCACACCACTTTCAGTGTGGGTCCTGGCTTTCTGCCATAGTAGCAGGGTCTGACCATCTGTGTCTGATGTGGGGGAGATGCAGAGTCCCAGCTCCGGGTCATGCTAAGGGCAGGCCACCATGAGGTCCCATGGCAGGCCTGCCATCTTGTTAATGTTCTCAGTAAAGCTTGTTTGGGAAGTCTGTGTGGCAGGGGAATTAATTCCAGATCGGCATGCTGTGCCTGGAATAATTCAGCCAAGCTGGTGCTGGGCGCCTGTGGGGATGGAAGGAGGAGCTGCATATACAGACTTGAGCAGTCATGATTGGATCTGTGCTTTGCCTGGGAAACCAAAGGTCAAAAATTAACATTGTTTAAGCCTGGCTCACACCTGTATTCCCAGCACCTGAGAGGTGGAGGCAGGAGAATTGCCATGAGTTCAAAGTCAGCCTGGGCCTGAGTAAGACCCTATATTAACAAACAAAAAACCCAACACAGAGGCTCGGGATGACTCAGATGTCACTGTGCAAGCATGAGGACCTGTATTTGAATCACAGCACCCACATAAGCCAGGCTCAGTGTTAGGGGTGTGGAGTGGGGAGGAGACAGGAGTATTGCTGGAGCTTGTTGGCTGCCAGCCTAGCTCTAAGTTCAGTGAGAGACCCTGTCTCGAACAAGGCTGACAGTGATAGCACAGGACACTGGACATCTTCTTCTGGCCTTTGGACATGTGTGGGCACACATACCTTCTCAAAACCAACATTACGAACATCTTTGTTTTCTGTGTGCCCTGAGTTCAGATGGTTCATCTCGGTGGCGTTTCAAATGCCTGTCCCTTATGTTTTGTCCCACAGTCTGCTGTAGGCTTTGAATACCAGGGGAAGACGGAGAAGCACGCCTCCCAGAAAGGTAAGGCGAGTGCTGCTGCGGCCTGGCGGCAGGGAGGCCTCCGCTCTCTGCTCTGGGTACCGGGGCCATCTGGCTTTTACAGGGTGGGTGTCCTCGCGGTTGGTGGCACACTCAGAGCTCTGTGCCTGCTGTCATGTGTCTGCTGTCTCCAGTGGAAGCTGCCTTCTCTTTACCTGGGCAGAGCAGCTCACTGTCAGGTCTCTGGCACTGTAATGAACAGCAAATGTCTCTGAAGACAGAAACCAGAGTTGTGGGCCTGTACTGTCAAAACTGCCCTGAAACGTGGAAAAGGGAGTGTTGATTGGTTTTCATGGAGTCACATGGGTCTGGAGCCCCTTTTTTTGGACAACCAAGGCAAATCATTTCTTTTTAGTACCCAGTGGTTTGATTTTGTGTCTTTTAAGGTAATGTGCTATCAAAGCCTGACTTTGAACTCCATAATTCTCCTGCCTCAGCCTCATAAGTGCTGAGATGGCCAGTGTGTGGCATTTCACCTGACTGTGAATTGTCATTTTTGTTGTTTCTTGTTTATTTTTGAGACGTGCTCATTCTGTAGCCCAGGCTGGCTTAGACCTCACCATGAAGCCCAGGTTGGCTTCCAACTCTGGCAGTCTTCCGCTTTAGTTCCCTAGTACTGGGGCCACAACTGTGTGCAAGCATGCCTGGCTGTGGCCAGTGGAGTTTGAAAGTGGACACCGTCATTTCTTTGTATCCCTGCCTTACTTATTTATTAAACATTTTTATTGACTTTGTACGTGTATGAAATTCGGGGGAGACAAACTCACAGTGGTCCGTCCTCCCCTTCTGACACTGGATCCTGGGGAAGGAACTCAGGACATCAGTCAGGCTTACCCAGTGGTCCCCTGCTTTGGTTCTTGAAACAGGATCTTACACTGTAGCCCAGGCTGACAGTTCCTGGTGTAAACTACTATGGCCAGTTCTTTCTGTCAGTACAAGACAGTTGCACGTTGTGGTGGGAAGTGATCTGAACTCTGTTTGCACGAAGCGTGAGGGTGTCCAGTGTTATCTAACGGATGCAGCTCTTATGTTTAAGATGGACACTGCATCCCTCGAGAGTCTTAACACTTGCTGGTGCCGTCTTGTCTCTTCAGACTACTCTAGTGGCTTTGGTGGCAAATACGGTGTGCAAGCTGACCGTGTGGACAAGAGCGCTGTGGGCTTTGACTACCAGGGCAAGACGGAGAAGCATGAGTCACAGAAAGGTGCGGTTGGGCCTTGGGCTCCTTTAGGGGTGAGAGCACTCTTCTTTGTTATTTTTGTTAATCTTTTCATCTTTCGATTTTTTTCCTTAGATTTATTTATTTTTATTTGATGTGTATGACTGTATATGGGTGTTTTGCCTTTATGTATGTATATGTACTTTGTGCAGAGGCCAGAAGAGGGTGTCTGATCCCCTGGAACTGCAATTATAGATGGTTATGAGCAGCCGTGTGAGTGTTAGGAACCTAAACAGGGTCCTCTGGAAGAGCAGCCAATGCTCTTAACCATTGAACAGCTCTCTAGTGCAGTGGTTCTCAACCTGTGGGTCATGACCCCATTGTGGGTCAAATGGCCCTTTCACAAGGGTCACATGTCAGATGTCCTGTATGTCAGATGTTTTATAATTCAATTCATAACTAGTAAAATTACAGTGAATTATTTCATATTATGAAATATGAAATAATTTTATGGTTGGGGTCACTACAACATGAGAAACTGTATTAAAAGGTCACAGCATTAGGAAGGTTGAGAACCACTCCTCTAGTTCCTCTATATTTTGAGATAGGGTCTCATTCTGTAGCCCAGGAACTCACCATGTAGCTTTACACTTGGTCCAATCCTCCTGCCCCAGCCTCCTGATCTTGGAATCAGAGGCATGCATGCCATGTGTGTATGCCAGAGGACAACTTCATGGAGTCACATCTTCCACCTGTATGTGGGTTTTAGGGACTGATCTGAGATTGGCAGGCTTGCATGGCAAATACCTTTTTGTGTTTTGTTTTGTTTGAGACAAAGTCTCTATTGTGTAGCTCTGGCTGTCCTGGAACTCGCTATACAGACTAGGCTGATCTGGAACTCGTGGAGATCTTCCTGCCTTTTCTGCCTTCGAGTGCCTGGCTTGTGGGGAACACTTTACTGTGTGCTTGCTTGTACCTGCTGAGCCATCTTGCAGCCCTCCCCGCCCCTTATCTTTTCTTAAAGATTGGGTTTAGCTGGGTAGTCTGGATTGATTTAAGGACAGGGACTGTGGGTGTGGCTTCGTGGTAGAGCACAAGGCTCTAGATTTGTTCTCCATATCCTCCAAACCTCTAAAATTTTGACAAATTCTGCCACAAGGTCCTGAGAAGCCACACTGACTTTCCCCTTGTTATGAACTGTTGCGTGGGGAACCCTGAGGGTATCCTGCGTGTGCAGGGAAACATGCTGGGCAGATGCATGGCGGTGGCAGCGGCCAGTAATTCAAAACACGGGTTCTGCATCCATGTGGAGAGTTTATTATAATAGAGAGATGAAGAGAAAGATAGGGAGGAGACAGAAAGTGAGAGAAGGAGAGAGAAAGAGAGAGCGAGAGAGGGTGCACACCTCGTGGGAGGAAAAGTGGAAGAGAGAGAGGAAGGGGAGGAGTTTTTCCTTAGAATGAGGCTTTTATGTCAGCACTCAGGGCAGTGCCAAAGGGTGGGATTTCAAGAGGCGGATCAGAATATTCACACCCCTTCTGTGCAGGTAAAGATATTTTTACATGTTTACGTTGTTTACGGCGTTGGAACCACAGCCCATCTTCCTTGTGCTATTTCTGTGCTCACACGTGTCGGTTCTGTTTAACGTTTGCCCGTATTTGAAAATCTAGAGGAGCCGGGCGGTGGTGCACGTTTTAATCCCAGCACTCCAGAGGCGGAGGCAGGAGGATCTCTGAGTTTGAGGCCACCCTGGTCTACAAAGTGAGCTCCAGGATAGCCAGGGCTACAAAGAGAAACCCTGTCTCAAAAAGCAAAGCAAAACAAACAAAAAAGAAAACCAAGAGCTTACATTGAAAAGAAGCCCCTGGATTTCTTTAAACAAACAAAAACAACAACAAAAATCCCAAGAGACTGACTGTCTGGGGCTCAGCTCAGTGGGTAAACGTGCTTGCTGTGCAAATGTGAGGACCTGAGTTTGAATCTCCAAAACGTATATGAAACTGGGTGTGGCACAGAACGATCGTCTGTGTTCCCTGTTTATCTGTTGGGAGATGGGAGACAGAGACAGGAGAATCTCGAAGCTCACAGGCCAGCTAGCCTGACATACTCAGTAGAAAATCAATAAAGAGACCTGTCTCAAGGTGGAAGGTGAGGACCCAAGATTGTGTTCTGACTTCCACATGGACCTCTACACACACACACACACACACACACACACACACACACACACACACACACACACACACACACGGTAAAACATCACCAAAAGTTTTGGCCATATTGGCTTGCCCTGCCCCTTGGAAAGGGCCAGTGTGCCTGGGGCCTGTGTAGCTGTGGCTGGCTGCCTTCCTTAGGCTCTTTTCTGGGCTAGTGTGCAGCTGTGACCTCACATAGATCACTGTGCTTCTCTTCCCTGGGGCCAGACTTAACTCAGGTGGTGTGTGCTGAGCATTCTGGGCCATCTGTCCTGGCTCCAAACAGAGGCTGAGTGTACTTCTGGCGGCTGTGGCACACAGGCCCAGAGGTTGCCTAGGGCTTCTCATTGAGGGTCTAAGTACCTATAGGAAATCATGCTGTGATAGTGCAAGAGTGACATGTCACATGACCTTGTTAGAGTCTGGGTTTCTAGAATGTTCTCCACATGTATGTGTTCTGTGTTTTTTTTTTTTTTTTCTTTTGAGACAGGCTGGCCTCAAACTCATAGAGATCTGCCTGCCTTTGCCTCCTGAGTGCTGGGATTAAAGGCACGTACCACTACCACCCGGCTAAAGTTTTTTTTAATATACTTAATTTTTTTTTATGTGTATGAGTATTTTGCCTGCATATATGTCCAATTATCACATGTGTGCCTAGTACCTGTGGAAGCCAGATGAGGGTGTTGGATTCCCTGGAACTAGAGTTATAGGTCATTTAGAGCCACCACATAGGTGTTGGGAATCAAACCGAGGTCCTCTGGAAGAGCAGCCAGTGCTCTTAACTACTGAGCCATCTCTCCAGCCCTAAAGATTACCTTTCTTCCTTCCCTTCCCCTCCCTCCCTCTCTTTTTCCCTTCCTTTCTCTTTCTCTCCCTCTCTCCCTCCCTCTCTCTTTCCCTTCCTTTCTCTTTCTCTCCCTCCCTCTCTCTCTCCTCTATATGTGTATGGGTATATGTCTGTGTGTATGACAGGTAAGTGTAGACGCCTTCAGATCCCAAAAGAGAGCAACAGATCCCCAGAACTGGAGTTACAGATGGTTGTGAGCTACCATGTGAGTGCTGTGATCCGCACTCTGGTCCTCTGCAAGAGCTCAGCTCTTAACTGCTGAGCCATCTCTCCAGCCCCTTCTGTTTTTCTTTTTGTTTGTTTCTTTTTCTTTTATTTCCAGACAAGGGCTCACTTTATACCCCTTGCTGGCTTTGAACTCACTGTGTATTGGAGGTTAATTTCAAATTCCCAACAGTCCTCCTGCCTCAGTCTTCTGAGTACTGGGACACAGGCATAAGCCACCACACTTGGGCTCTCTCCTCCTACCATGTGGGTCCCATGGATGGAGCCCAGGTCATCAGGGTTAGTGGCAAATGCCTTTACTTGCTGAGTAGTCTTGACAGCCCATGGTTCACCTTCTTAGAGACTATATAACATGTTCACTGAAACTGTTGCTGGTTTAATCTTTTCTATTTGTTCATTTTGTGTATATGCATGGATGTGCACATGTGTGGAGGTCAGAGGACAACTTACAGGAGCAGGTTCTCTCCTTGTACCATGTGGGTTCCAGGGACTGAACTCAGGCCTTCAAACTTGGCGGCAGGCACCCCTTAGCCCTCTGCCCATCTCCATTGCTGGTTTTTCATACAGTGCTGTTCTTGTTCCAGATTATTCCAAAGGTTTTGGTGGCAAATACGGAATCGACAAGGACAAGGTGGACAAAAGTGCTGTGGGCTTTGAGTATCAAGGCAAAACAGAGAAGCATGAATCCCAGAAAGGTACCTGCCCCTTTAGCTTCCTCCAGCCAGCCCCTCCGAGGGTACAGGTTTGGCCAGGGTAGAAGAGAGAAGCTGCTGTCGCCTGCAGTGTTTTAAATGGTCACCTGGGACAGCCCGTCCCGGCCTGTGGTTATGAGAACTCAAGCACTGGCCTCGTCCTTGGCCCTAGGCCTCAGTGTTGCTTGTATGTAGTAATGTCCCTGTCACGCACGTCTGCCTGTGAGTGACAAGACCTCGCTGTCTTGAGGGCCGCATGTGTTGGCCCTGCCTATGTAACCGCACTTGTAAGATACGGTTATCTTGAGGAGGGCCTCTGATGGGTGTCAGTGGGGTCCCCTCCCAGCTGTTCCCCGGGGGAAGCTTGGTCCAGTGAACCGTGCCTCCTTGCATCTGAAACCCGCTTCTCCGCCTGTTCGGGCTGCGCAGTAATGCCAGGTTATGGCTTTCTGTTGTGCATGTAGACTATGTGAAAGGGTTTGGAGGAAAATTTGGTGTGCAGACAGACAGACAAGACAAGTGTGCCCTTGGCTGGGACCATCAGGAGAAGCCGCAGCTGCATGAGTCCCAGAAAGGTACCGCCTCTAGCCCCTCCCCCAGCTCTCCTCCAGGGCCTTTGGGAAGCTTGTGTTCATCCTTACTCGGTCACGTGCCTCGTGTCAGCTGTGCTTCTGTCCAAATTTCGTTTTCACAGTGTGAAGTTGTCTGTGTCTCCCCCAATCCCAGAAGTCCCTGTGGGTGGCAAGGGGATTGGGCGATCCTGTCCTCTCCCCGCCCGAATGCCCATGCTGCAGCCACTGGGAGCCTGTTCCTGTGGCACCCATGGGGCCCTTTGCCCTCTGGGTTCCTGGGTTCTCCTTTTTAAGGTGGGCCAGGGTTTGTGGAGGGCACACTGCTTTGCAGTGCTTGGGATGGAACCTGCAGCCTAGTCTATGCTGGATGGATTCTCTCTGCCTCCAAGCCTCCCCTCAAGTCCTTAGCACACTTCCTTTCTAGCCGGGAGTGTTTTCTTGTCACAGTGGGAACTTTGTCCCAGGGAAAGCTGGTTTGAAAAGGTTGTCCCCAGCTGTCCCTTCAGCGCAGGGAGTGGGACTGGTAGCCCTTCTGTTGTCCCTTTCCTGTCGGCAGCCCGGGAAGGACCCTGCGGCAAACCTTAAAGCATGGAGTAGCTCCAACGGAGCGATTTACCATCCAGTTCTGAACCTGTTTCTGTGTATCAGCTGAAGCGTACAGACTTTAAAGCTTGTTCCCTAATCCTTTGGTCGGTGTTAGACCATCAGCCCGGATCAGCGCTCTTGCTGTCTGAACGTGATGTATTTGACATTGCACATGCTCACGTGATTCTAACCTGGCTGTTTCCTCTCTCGGTCATGCTCCCCACTGTCTCGCGTGGATCTCCAGACTATAAGACTGGGTTCGGAGGCAAATTTGGTGTTCAGTCCGAGAGGCAGGACTCCTCCGCTGTGGGGTTTGATTACAAGGAGAGATTGGCCAAGCACGAGTCCCAGCAAGGCACAGTTGCCCCTCCCTCCTCCCACCAGCCCTTGCAGTGCAGATAACTCGCAGCATAGACTTCAGGGTTCACCACAGTGCCTGTGTTCGTTCCCTATGCCGCCAGCCGCTAGGGATGTCCTCCACCCAGTTTCCTGCTAGAGCAGCATCCTGGAGCTCGGTCCCTGCCTCCTCCACCCCCAGTTCTTTTTTTCCCCTCTGACCTTTAGGGTTCAAGTTAGGAGGCACTCTGCAGGCCAGGTCAGTGTAGTTTCTGAAGGGGACCCCGCTGGCCTCATTGCCTTGACCACCAGCGCTGAATCTCTGAACCCCTCCTCATTGCCTGTGACCCACAGGGAGGTGAGGTGGTTTTGCTCTCCCAGACCTGATGTTAACCAGACACACTGGGGTCGTGGAGAAAGACAGGCGTGTTTCATGTGGTCTCTGTGTCTTTGTTTGTAGTGGGGCTTTTTGTTTTTGTTTTGCCAGGTGTACAAGGTTTGTGTGTTTGGATTTTTGGTTGTTTTTGTTTGCCACACCATCTGTGTGTAGCATCTCCACCCAGAGCCACACTGTATGTGCACGCTGTGCACATGGCTGACACAGGCAGGCCGAGGCATGCCCTGGGGATCTCAGTAGCTATTGCAGTTTTTCTTTTCCTTGAGAGATTGGACCTGGTTCCTAGAACCCAAGTGTCCAGGCAGAGGCATGTGGCTCCCTGAATCAGGGTGGAGCGCAGGCTCCCAGATGCCATCGGGCCTGGGGTGGATGTACCTAGTGCTGACCAGCAGACTGCGTGGAGGTGGCCGTTGGTTCCTGTGATGTCAGGGCTGCATGACTGTCACTTTTATATGTTTGTGTGGGTGGCAGCGACAGACATACTTGTCTGGTGGCATTTCGACACGGAGTTTTGTTTTGTTTTTCTTTTAAAAAGCAAGAGAACAAACTACGGTGGGGCCTCTATTTAGTGCCCAGTAGAGCAGGCGCCCAGGAAGCAGATGAGCATAAGGCCCTGGCTGGTGCGAAGACTGTGCTATAGAAGTGTGCACTGCAAAGGCCTGTCCTGTGCCCTCCCTCCTCGGCTTCCTTCCCGCCAGCCTGCCGCCCGTCCTCTCCCTCTCCCCATTCCTGGAAGCATGTCCACACCTCACCTGCTCCCTGCCGCACTGGGCACTGTGGTTAGACAGCTGGCTTTGCCAGAAGAGCCTGTCCTGGGCGGCTTTCACATCCCTCTGCTCTGGTTCGTGTCCCTGGGCTGTTTCGTGGACCCATGTGCATGTGCCTGCCACTGCTCACCCATCCTCAGCCTCACATGAGTCTTGCCTTCACCACCTTTCAGACTATGCCAAAGGATTCGGCGGGAAGTATGGGGTACAGAAGGATCGGATGGACAAGGTAAGGCCAGCGAGCTATTGTGGGGATGTTCTTGTGAGGGCCCTTGGCTCACAACACTGGAGGTCTGTCCAGAAACATTAGGCACATGTCATTCTGTGGTCCTGGGAACCCTGCATACCTCATGTAGCACACTGTGGATCCGTTCTGTTTCACACTTGAGGCTGAGGCAAGCAAGCTGAGTACCTGGTCACAGCATAGCAATGAGTAGTGAGGATCTCAGGTGGATCCCAGGCACTTGATGCCAGGGTGTTGGGGACATGTGACTGAACTTTTGATTATTATCGGAACTGGTTCTTGCCTGGCACTTGAGAAGTGCTTAGTGGCCACATCTAGTCACTGGCTGTCACCATGGACAGCAGGAGCTGGAATTAGTCTTGCTGCAGATGGCCACAGGTGGCACACACTGGTCTCTGGCTTGTCCTTTTTCACCCTTTCCTTCAGATGGGGTCTTGCTCTACCACCTAGGCTGGTCTGGAACTTGAGATCCTTCTGCCTCGGTTTCCAGAGTCTGGCACTGGTGGCAGGTGCCATCTTGTCTGGCTTTATCTTTTAGGATGAAAGCACACTCCTGTGGGAACAGTTTGTTCCCCCTCCCCAGATCCCCCTCTTCAGCCTGTTGTTGCCTTTGGTCAGTTTCGGGACCCTGCGGGGTCAGCTGTGAGCCGGTGAAAGAATCGTTCTCCTAGTGTACCGGCCAGTGGTAGGGGAGCGGGTGTTGCTCGGCAGCTCTGCCGCTTCCCCGACAGCCTGGCAGGCACTGCTTTCCGCCACTTGAGGTGAGCTGTGTCTGCTCTGCTGCGTAGATGCAGACGTTCGTTCCTGTGCTTGGCTGTGGTCACACATGGCGTGGGTCATTCACAGGCTCAAAGCTCACTGTGGTTGGCATCGCCCAAGGCACCTGCCATGTCACCAGAGCTTCTCACAGGAGTTGCTTGAGCAAAATGTCCCTGAGGAAGCCAGATAAACTGAGTTTAGAAATGATGTGTATGTACATACATGTATATATATATGTATGTATGTGCCACAGAGTACACGTGGCGGTCAAAGGACAACTTGTGTGAGTTGGTTTCTACCATGTGGGTCCCAGGGATTGAACTCAGGTCACTGGGCTTGGTGACAAGCACCTTTGCCCAATGAACTCTCTCATTGGTCCCTGGGCCAAGTTTTGAGGGTAGACTGGAGCTTGTCTGCAAAGATGGAGTCGTGACATGAAGCGAGGATGCGACCAGGAGCCCGGTTTAGGAACCAGGTCACTGCAAATGGGGACGAGTAAGGAGAGACAGTTCCAACTGCAGCATCTCCTGCTGAGGGGAGGGGCCTGGGAAGCCTGTGGGACATGCAGCCTGTCCGAGTCCAGGCACAGGCGCACACACCTGTAACTGTAGCACTTGACAGAGCAGAGGGAGGGTTGGTGTGACTCTAGGCGGTGGTGGAGCTTTGAAGAGTTGCAGAACTCAGGTAGAGTTCTCCATGGTGCTGCAGGGCTGCCTCAGTGGGAGGGAGGGACCTGCCATGTGCTGAGGGGTACCCCCAGGCTTCACCTGCCAGTCAGCAGAGACCTAGCAGGGAGGCTGGGTGAGGTAGCAGGAGACCAGGTGTCTGGTGGCTGAGGGCCCTGTGGTGGAGGACATGAGGAAGTGAGTGAGTTACTCAGAGGCTGGCGTTGAGGAAGTTGTGGTGTCTGTGGTTGGCGGTGATGGTAAAGATGACAACCGCAAAGATGGCGACCGCTGACATTGTGTGACTGGAGTCAGGAAATGATGTGGTTAGAAGTCTCTTCTGCCCCTGCCAGCCAGGTGTGGCCATTTTCTCTGTCTGTTGCCCTCTGGAAGAGCCCAGGGTCCTTCCTGCCCAGGGGACTGTGGGGCGAGATCAGGACCCAGGCTGTGCCATGAGGCTATGCCAAGAGCAGTGGTTCATCCCCTTAGTAATTGGGATGAGGTGGTGAACCCTGATGCCAGCCTGTCCTTCCCTAGAGAGGAAAAGTGTCCCTCCATGGTGGCTTTGGGCATTTACGAGTGGCCACCCTGTTGGGCTCTGGAGCCAGGCTGTGTGGAGGAGACAGAGTAAGAGCTGAAATGGGCAGAGTCTGAGGAGAGGGAGACCCAGGAAGTGGGGAATGGGAGAGACATGAGGCTGGGGTCAAGAAGCTGGGTGGGGGGTTAGGTGTGGTTCAGTGATGAGCCTGGCTTAGAATTGGAGAGCCCTAGGTGTCACCCCCAGCATGCTTTAGGGAAAAAGGTGTTGTGATTTGGAAGGTCGGGCGTGGGTAAGTGGTAGAAGGGAGGAAGGGGTACAGAGGTGAATCGGGGTCCCCCAGGTATGGGCAGAGCAGCTGGAGATTGCAGAGCAGACAGTAGGTGGACAGGTAGGTGAAGGCCGTTGTGGAGGATGGGATCAGGGAGAGGAATGGCGACAGCAGCTGAGGTGGGCACAGCTCTGACCTGGGGGCTCTCAGCTGGGAATGGCTCCATATGGGAGATCAGGCATGGTGTTGGTCGGGCAGTGAATGCTCTGAACCCTGAATATCTATAGAAGCCACATGGCTGGGGACTGTCACTGGTGTCACTGCCCTGTCAGGCTGTGTCTAGGTCAGCCACTGCCTCGTGATCCCTGCCAGAGTAATTCTGGAGACTGTAAGCATGGTTGAGGTGTAGGATATTGAGAGAGCCTACAGGAGGGCAAGGAGTGGGCCTGGCCAGGTGACCCTGTGACCTACAGAGCCTCACAGTAATTCATGTTCTCAGTGTAGGTACATGCATCTGTATGATCATCAGTGAGTCTGTGGAAGGGGAGCCAAGCCCCAGGGAATCTACAGAGTGCAGGATTGGGGCAACAGTTCTGTGTTGTGGAGGTGTTTGGAAAGCTGGGGAGATTCCTCACAGTCCCTAGGTAACAGCTGTCCTAGCTGGGAAGGAACGAGGACATTACCCCCTAACTTCTCTGTCTCTGCAGAATGCATCCACCTTTGAAGACGTGGCCCAGGTGCCCTCTGCATACCAGAAGACTGTCCCCATTGAGGCTGGTGAGTCCTGGCAGTCTGAAAGCACTGTGTGGTCCATGGGGTACAGTGCTGGTGCCCCGTGGTCTTCCAGGATGACTGAGGGAGAAGCCTCACCGTGTGGGATGTTAGTGAGAGCTACTGGTGACCAGGTTCTGGGAACAGCCTACATATGTTCCTCGAGCCCACTTCTCTCAGTGGTCCCAACTACAGCCTGAGGTTCATAAAACCTCATGATGTTTTTGAAGAGAAGCAGAGGATTCTCAGCCTCTCATCCACAAAAGTTTTTACCGGCCGGGCGGTGGTGGCGCATGCCTTTAATCCCAGCACTCGGGAGGCAGAGCCAGGCGGATCTCTGTGAGTTCGAGGCCAGCCTGGGCTACCAAGTGAGTTCCAGGAAAGGCGCAAAGCTACACAGAGAAACCCTGTCTCGAAAAACAAAACAAAACAAAACAAAACAAACAAACAAACAAAACAAAAAAAAGTTTTTACCAGTGGCTCAGAAACATGTCCTTTCAGGTGCTTCCTGTGTATGTGAAGATGAGACATATCCAGAGAGTGCCCTTTGCATATAGGATAGAAAGTCCCAACTCACCAGTAGGTAGAATGACCCTTGACCACTGCAGATACACAGATCAGTTCTTGGGCCATTTTGACACTCATGGAAACCATCAGGATCTTTTGCCAAGACCTCTGCAGGCATCACTTGTGCTTATATCAATTTATATCTATTGTGTGTCATATTAGAAGGGTCCAGGCATGGTGGTACATGCCTGTAATCTCAGCAAGTGGGAGGCTGAAACAAGTGGATTGTCATGAGTTCAAGGCTAGCTTGGGTTACCTAGCAAGGCTTGGGCCAGCCTGGACTATAGAGTGAGACTCTGTCTCAAAAAAGGGGAAAAGGAGTAAATGAATTGTTTTTAAAACGACAGAACTGTGAGGTGCTTACATGGTGACATTTAGTATGGAAATTAGCCTCAGTGTCAGAGTGGGTGAACAGGGTGGTATTGTCATAGGACCACGGGCTTCCCCTGCCTGCCTGGGTCTTACAAGGGAACAGGAATGACCGTGCTAGGCAGGAGGAGAAGATGCTCTCAGGGAAGCTGTGTGAGCCCAAGGCCCAGTGGGCTGTGGTTTCCCCAGGGCTGGGGATTCCCCTGGGCTGCGGTCTCTGAATACTTCCGGAGTTTTGCTCACCCCGTGGGCTGCTATCTGTACCTTGTTATTTTCAGACACTAGTCCTCCGGATTAGGCCTGTTACTGACTGCAGAGCCCTTACGTACAATCTAAGAGGGAGGTCTCATCTGTCAGCCATCTCATCACAACCTTTAAGTGACAGGTGTCACACTCACTGCATTAGTTAGGTTTCTATTGCTGTGATGGAACCCATGACCAAAAGCAGCTTATGTTTCCACATCACTATTCATCCTGAAGGAAGTCAGGACAGGAACTCAAGCAGAGCAGGAACCTGGAGGCAGGAGCTGATGCAGAGGCCATGGAGGGGTGCTGCTTACTAGCTTGGTCTCCATAACTTGCTCAGTCTGCGTTCTTATAGAACCAGGACCACCAGCCCAGGGGTGTCACCATCCACAACGGTACTGAGCCCTCTCACATCAATCACTAATTAAGAAAATGCCCAGCAGGATTCCTGCAGCCTGGTCTTATGAAGGCATTTTCTCAGTGGACGTTCCCTCCTCTCCAGTGACTCTAGTGTATGTCAGGTTGATAGAAAACTAGCCAGCATACCTTGGTAGCCTCTACAAATGTCCTGAAACCTAGACTTGTTTGCTGCTTTGCCTTTGTAGTCAGGGCTCCACAGCAAATCCTAGGCCAGTCTTGAACTCACTGATAAGCTCAGGATGGTTTTGTGTAACATCACTCTCCTGCCACAGTCTCCAGGTGCTGAGATCCCAGGTATGTGTCACAACCTGGCCAACCCAGGGGTTTTGCTTGAAAACGTCACCTTCATATGGACAAACAGCAATACTTCTCTTCCTTCCTGTGTTTATTCTGGTTTGTTTTGTTCTGAGACAGTCTCATGGCGCCCAGGCAGCCCTGGAGCGCCTGGTCCTTCCGCCTCAGTCTCTTCAGTGCTAGGATGACAGGTGTACACCACCACGCTTGGCCCAGCTGGATGTGTTCTTTACCGGACAGGCTCACTTTGGAGGGGATGCCTGCCAGACACTCAGACGTGCTTCTGGTTATGTCTGGGAAAATGGTGTTCCGTGAACAAACCTGTTCACTTGCGAGTTCAGGAAGCCCGTTCTGAGACAGGCGTCTGCTGGTCCTGACTGACGTCCTCCATACTTCTGTCACACAGAGCGGGGGAAGTCTATTCAAGGGTACATATGTACTGAAAAACCAAGGCTTTTTTGCTGTTCTAAAACCATCCCCCCCCCTTTTTTTTTTTTTTTTGTGATGCTAGGGATGGAACCCAGGCAGCAGCTCTATCACTGAGCCACACCTCAGCCCCTCATTGGGGAATTCTAGGTCTTTTTCTCCTGCTGAGGCACATGCCAGCCCAGCCTTCATGGTTAGAGAGCTGTTGCTTCATTCAGCCTGGGCACGTAGTGCTCGACTGTGACAGTGTCTGGCTTAACTGTGGTCCAGACCGAGGGCTTCTGATCCCATCAGTCTCGCTTGGGCTTGTTGTGTGACTGGCTTGGGGTGAGTTGACTGTGTTCCATGGATCTTTCCCCCAGGTCACCCTGGTGTGGCTTTTGTCCTGTGGCTTTTGTGAGGTGTTCTGAGACAGATGTGTCCTCTCTTTCCTCTAGTGACCAGCAAGACCAGTGATATCCGAGCTAATTTTGAAAACCTGGCAAAGGAGAGAGAGCAGGAGGACAGGCGGAAGGCAGAAGCAGAGAGAGCTCAGCGGATGGCCAAGGAAAGGCAGGAGCAGGAGGAGGCTCGGAGGAAGCTGGAGGTGAGTACAGATGCTGTGTCCTGTTCTGGAGCCTGGCTGCCTTCCTCCAGTCTGCAGTGGGGCACGCTGTGAGGAATAGGGGAAGTGGGCACGGGGGAAGGGCTCCTTCCAGAAGCTTCTATGATATGCTCGCTTGCCACTGAGAGGAGTTTCTTTGCTCCCAGCTAGATTCAGGAGGAGCTGGTAGGAAGGCTTGTTTACACGGCAAGCTAGAGTAACTTGGTCACCCACTACCTGGGCACCTTCAGCCCTCAGCCCCTCTCCATGGCCCCATGGCCTCATGTGAATGCTGGCGACAGCGCTCCGGAATGGTTGGGAAGTAGAATCCTCAATAAGTCATGCACGGGTATTTTGTGAACATGATGCTCCATCTAAGCTGATGGACACTCCCCCCAGGACATATTGGGGTGGAGACCTCACAGAGGAAGATGGGTTAAAGGGAGTGGCATGCGGTTGACAAATGGCACTCAGAGCATGGGCCCTGACTGTCGAGCCCTGGTGTGATGTGTCTCAGGGCATGCAGCTGCATGTAGTAGTGACCATGAGGCTATGAGTGTACATCTCCTCCCGCAGGGGCGCAGTCTCCAGTGGGGGCTCACACATTGGGTGTCGTTCATCCACAGTGCACGCACGGCGTCCTGCAGTGCTCTGGCTTCTTTGTCTTCTTTCTGCAGGCTGATTCGGTTCTGGGGCTCTGGATAACCGCCGAGTTCTGGTCTCAGATTCTCTTGATGTTAATTCCTCTGCTGTGTGGTCTTTTTCTGTCCTGCCCACCCCATTTCTTTGCCCCACGAGATGAGACTCCAGTGTACCATCTTTTCCTATCAGTTCTGAGCTGACGAGACTAGACCGGACCTCCTTGTGCTTCAGTCTCTGTGTGACTTTGAACATGCATTGACAGTAAGGGCTCTTCTTGGCACCCAGTGGGGTGTACGAGGCTGGAGAGCCCCACAGCCCGCACTTGTAGTTGGGCTAACTCAACAGCCTGGTCTCCTCATTGTGCTGCAGGCTTGAACCCCCAGATGGTCCAGTGCACAGGGCCATCGCTGCAGGCTTGAACCCCCAGATGGTCCAGTGCACAGGGCCATTACTGCAGGCTTGAACCCCCAGATGGTCCAGTGCACAGGGCCATCGCTGCAGGCTTGAACCCCCAGATGGTCCAGTGCACAGGGCCATCGCTGCAGGCTTGAACCCCCAGATGGTCCAGTGCACAGGGCCATCGCTGCAGGCTTGAACCCCCAGATGGTCCAGTGCACAGGGCCATCGCTGCAGGCTTGAATGCCCCAGATGGTCCAGTGCACAGGGCCATCGCTGCAGGCTTGAATGCCCCAGATGGTCCAGTGCACAGGGCCATCGCTGCAGGCTTGAATGCCCCAGATGGTCCAGTGCACAGGGCCATCGCTGCCTGGGGTGTTTCATCTTTGGTGATTGCCATGACTGTTCTGGTGGTGCAGAGCGGGTAGCTCTGAGGATGCTGAGACTGTGTTAGAGTCTTTATGATGTTTCTCTCAAGAGCACAGTGTGACCATTCTACTCCCTAGACAGTAGGGTAGAGAGGGTGTGGAGTGGGTAGCTGAGGTTCAGTCCTATCTCTGGGGGGACATCCTGAACATCTCCCTGAACAGTTCTGAACATCTGCCATGGGGACATGTAGATCTCAGAAAATTTCCCATGCTGCTGTCTGAGCTTGTTTGCCAAGTGGTTAGAACACCCGATACTTAATGCCACAGCCCCGAAGTCCAGGCATCCTAAAGGATGTGGCCCTGGAGGCTTTGGGCAGATCCCAGGTACTACTTTCAGCATCTCTAGGCTGCCTTGGCTCTTTGGCTTGTGGCCACCTCTCTCCCCTACCCTCTCCATTCCTCATCACCTGCCACTCCAAGCTATCTCTCTTCTACCTCCCTCTTGTCAGGACTTCGGGGTGACATGGGCCCACTGGCATCCTGGAATGGTTCCCATCTTCCTCTTGGTGTTCTGTTGCAGTCCTGGGAACCAGGATTTTGCCTTGTAGGGGCATGGTCCGTGGAGAGCAGCCCACCTGTCAGCCCCCAGGGGTCATGTCTGTCCCACATGCAGAAAATACTCGCTCATTAAAAGGTCACTGAAATTTTTGGCCTATGGTAGCATTGGCTCAGGGCCCCAAGTTGGGAAATGAGCTCAGGGCAAGATCGAGTAGCTGCTTGATTGTACCTCTGCCCGGTGCTCCTGTCCATTGCACACATCTAAGTGTGATGACACACGAGTCCCAGAGTCCTTGAGAAGACATGACTGTGTGACTTTCACTTCAAGGCCACCTGACCCTGTGATCAGTGCTTTCTACTCTCCCAGCAGGCTCCAAGCTTCCCATCTGGGCACCACCCCCTTACAAAGTGGCAGATGGGACTTCCTGGCTGACCGGGTAACCATGCGTTTGCTGTCCTTCTATCTTAGGAGCAAACCAGGGCCAAGAAGCAGACGCCCCCTGCATCCCCCAGTCCTCAGCCAGCTGAGGACAGACCACCCTCCAGCCCCATCTATGAGGTGGGTAATCACTTGACCAGTTGGCTGTCCTAGACTCCTGCAGATTCGTGCCACCACACCCTTGTGTCTCCCTGGAGCAAGGTGTCCCCCCAGGTTGGACGTCTTCACCTTTGGGCAGCCCATGGCGCCATGGCCTTCCTCTCCCTGTGACTTCTGGGAGGTCAGTGGATGCTGCATGCTTAGTGTATTGGTCGCCCCTGGAACCGACCGCCTGTTGGCCCTGAGACAGTGTTCTTCCTTAGCCCTGGAGCATCTTGTTCTCTGTGGCCTCCTCACACGAAGCTCTGTGGAGTTCTTGCCTCATCTCTGCCCAGAAATCATTTCCCACACTCTGCCCTGACTCAGGGCTCCCTCTCTGAAGTAAGCCCCTCTGCCCACAACCACATCCCATGAGTCCCAACAGTCCTCACATACTGCCCTTTCATTATCCAGGTAACATTGTTCGTGGGTTCTGAGAGAGTGTGGACTGTGACTGGGGCTTAGGTGACCATGACCTCTTCACCACCAGGGTTCCCTCTCTTTGACACCATGTTACTTTCCCTGCATGGCAGGCTGCCTTCCCATGCCACACTTCTTGGTGGATGTGGTCTTGTAGCTAGTGACCCAACCAACAGAGTGGCCATGAGGCATCCCCACAGAGCCATGCCTCCTGCTGGGCCAGGTGCTGGGACACTGGCTCTTTAATGAGTCTGGTGATAGTGCTGTTCTTGGGGGCAGGGACAGGCCCTGTGATTGGCAGCTCAGCTGGGACCAGAAGCTGAGGGAAGTACCTGAGATGCTGTGATGGGAAGTTGGGACAGGGCTCAATGTAGAACCACCACAACAGAACTGACTGTTAGCCTTGCAGTCTCCTCTGGCTACCATCATCTTGCCAAAATGGGACCCGTCCTGGACCTGAGTGATCTCCTTGGCCTGTAGCAGCTTGCCCTGCGTGGTCACCCTCCACAGGAAGCTTCCTGTCCCCACTCCCTGTGTATAAAGTTTCTATCCTCGTCTTGATTTGTCTAACTCTGGAAGTCACTGTGAGTGGTGCTCTTCTGTCCGTGGTGACAGCATGAGAAATGTCTGCTTGTCTGTCCGCAGGACGCAGTGCCATTCAAGGCAGAGCCAAGCTATGGAGGTCCTCTTGGCGGGAGTGAGCCTGAGCCTGTGTACAGCACCGAGACTGCAGGTGTCCCTGAGGCCATCAGCCAGCAGGACCTAGCCTACACCTCAGAACCTGTCTATGAGACCACAGAGGCCCCTGGCCACTACCAAGCAGGTATTGGACCCCGCTCTGGCTCTGCCCAGGGGAGGGACGGTTCCCGAGAAGTCCTTTCATCCATTATGCTCCTCAGAGAGGGTTGGCTTGCTATCTGATTGCCTAGGAATGTGAGTTCTGTGTCACCCCCTGGATTGGGGAGGGTTAGACACAGTGGTCCCTAATAGGGCAGTGTTCCAAAGCCTTGGAGGGCTTTGCCTGTTGCCTGGCCATCTCCCCATGCTTTGAAGGTGAACCAGTGCTTCAGCAGACAGACAGTGAGGTTAACTTGTTTACTTTGAAAACCAAGTTCCAACGAGACACTAGACAGGGTCAGTGCAAGTTCTTCATCCCACCTGCTGCAGTGTAGGGATGGGTGCAGGGCACCTTAGCTGCTCTCATCCTGCCAGGCCCAGGGCAGCCTTTGGTGCCAAGCTTCCATCACCCTGGCCCCCTTCCTTTAGTGGCATCAGACTTTTTTTTTCAGTCTCTGTCTTAGTCCATGTTCTATTGCTGTGAAGTGATACTATGACCAAGGCAGTTCTTATAAAAGAAGACATTCAGTTGGTGCCTTGCTTGCAGTTTCAGAGGTTTACTCCATCATCATCATGGTAGGAAGCATGGCAGCAGGCATGGTGCTGGAGAAGTAGTTGAGAGCTACATCCTGCTCTGCAGGCAGGGGGTGGGGATGCAACATTGGGGCCTGACTTGGACTTTTGAGACCTCAAAGCCCACCCCCAGTGACACACTTCCTCCAATAAGTTCACACCTCCTAGTCCTTCTAATCCTTTCAGATAGTGCCCCTCCCTGGTGACTGAGCCGTCCTGTGGGGGACGTTCTTACTCAAACCACCACAATCTCATTCAGTAAGTAGCCCAGGCTGGCCTAGAATTCACTGGGTAGCTCAAACTGGCCTTGAATGTGGAGTAATCCTCCTGCCTCTGCCTCACAAGTGCTGGGATTGTAGGTGCTGTCATGCTAGGTTTGGAAAAGGGTCTTGGTACTTGGTACTTGTCCATGTGGCCATGCTTCCTATATGTGGCAGAGCTCAGTGTCTGAGCTTTGCTGTAGCCAAGTGTCCTATCTTAGTCAGGGTTTCTACTGCTGTGATGAAACACCATGACCAAAGCAAGTTGGGGAGGAAACAGTTTATTCAGCTTACACTTCCATGTCACTGTTTATCACTAAAGGAAGCCAGGATAAGAACTGAAACTGTCTCTCTCTGTTCTGCTCTGTCTCTTCCCCCACCATCTTTCCCTCTCTCCGCACGTGCTTTCCTCTCCAGGCCTGGCTCTTCTCTCTCCCCTCCCCCCCTTTCCTCCTAATAAAGCTCTGAATACTGAAAAAACAAAACAAAAAAAAACCAAACTGAAACAGGGCTGCAACCTGGAGGCAGGAGCTGATGCAGAGGCCATGGAGGAGTATTGCTTCCTGGCTTTTTCCTCATGGCTTGCTCAGCCTGCTTTTTTTTTTTTTTTTTTTTTTTTAAGATTTATTTATTTATTATGTATACAGCATGTATGACTGCAGGCCAGAAGAGGGCACCAGATCTCATTACAGATGGTTGTGAGCCACCATGTGGTTGCTGGGAATTGAACTCAGGACCTCTGGAAGAGCAGTCAGTGCTCTTAACCTCTGAGCCATCTCTCCAGCCCGCTCAGCCTGCTTTCTTATAGAACTCAGGACCATTAGCCCAGGGACAGCACTACACACAGTGGGCTGGGCCTTCCCCCATCAATCACTAGTTAAGAAAATGCCTTACAGCTGGATCTTACGGAGGCATTTTCTCAATTGAGGGTCCCTCCTTTCAGATGACTCTAGCTTGTGTCAAGTGGACATAAACTAGCCAGGACAAGTCCTTTTGTTTCTAGGAGGTATCTTACTGCTCCATCCCAGCTATTGTCATGAGGTTTCTTTTTTAGCAAGCTCTCCCATCTGTCCTTGGGAAGTGTGTCTGAGGGGCTGGCATGTTGCTCAGCAGTTCTGCTTTGCTTACAGAGGATGACACCTACGATGGATATGAGAGTGACCTGGGCATCACAGCCATCGCCCTGTATGACTACCAAGCTGGTGAGGCACTAATTGGGCTGTGGGCACATATGTTCCTGCCCTAGGTGAAGTTCCCAGCCACTCTCCTCCTGTGACCAGTTCATGGCAGGAATACAGAGCTGTTTTGTGTTTGCTTTTGAGCCAGGGTTTGTGTTACCCAGTCTGCCCTTGAACTCCCAGGCATAAACAATCCTGCCTCAGTCTTCCCAGTGCTGACACCTTAGGTGCACATTACTGTGCTTGGGTACAATTTCTACAGTTTATCTTGAAATGACTTTAGAGAAGTTACCTGAAGGATGCCATGGATGTCCATGTCTGTGTCCCACCCCCTTTGTCTCTGGTCTTCCTCTGGCCCTTGGGGATATGAAGCTGCAGAGCCTCCTTAGTCATGACAGACTCACTGTGCAGGCTGGGGACAGGGTTCCACATGAACATACCCCACTCCCCTGATGAAGATGCTACACACATGTGGCCCAGGGACTCCCTTGCTCTGGTGGTCAGGAGGTCTTAGAAACAGTGTGGCCATCCCGGTGTCGGGTAAGCACACCTGTCCCACATGACCTAGTTCTGTTAGCCCAGGTGGAATGGGTGTGCTGACCACACACCCCAGTTGAACATTGTTTTATGGGGTGCAAGGCTGGGACTCCCTCAGATCCTTAGGTCCCGAGGCTGAGGTGGGGGGATTCTCTAGTCCCATTTCCTTCTGACAGAGACCTGGCATGTATTTCTTGTACACACATGGGTTCTGTAACTTTTGGGCCATCACCTCATATCTCTGTAGTCTAGACTTTGGTGTATCACCTTAGCAGTCCTCCAGCACCCCTCTCCCTCACTGTCCTTGTCATGTGTGTGACTGTGAAAGGTCCTCTCCACACCCCTGCTTTCCCCTGCTGGGTGGGTGTCTGGGTGTCAGCCGCAGTGGTCAGGTGACCTTCCCATCTGAGTCTCTTTCTGCTCTCCCTCCCTAGCTGGCGATGACGAGATCTCCTTTGACCCTGATGACATCATCACCAACATAGAAATGATTGACGATGGCTGGTGGCGTGGGGTGTGCAAGGGCAGATACGGGCTCTTCCCAGCCAACTACGTGGAGCTGCGGCAGTAGGGCGGCCGGCCACCCAGTGCCTACCAGCACCAGCCAGGGTTCACACTACAGCTCATCTGCGTGTGTTTGAGTTGGTTTCTGTTTCCTTTTTTCTTCCGAAGGTGGGGAGGGGAATATACATATTGCCTTTATATTTAATACTTCTGCTGATGCTTCAGGGCATGTCTTGCCACAGAATTTGCTAATATCTGATTATCTGATAATCATGTTCATAGAGAACTTGGGGTGGTTACTTTGAGCCATCCCAGGTGTTTTCTTTTCTGCCAAGTTGACTGTGGTATGTAGCCACTTCAGGGTCTCTGCTTCTCCCGAGGTTGGTGGTATATGTGGCCTTGTGCCCCCAACCCCCATAGCAGTCGGGGTCCCCCAGGATGGAGACTGCTCCTGGAGTGGCTGCCCAGTGAGGAGGCTGTCTGGGGCTCAGTGTTTGGAAGAAAGGAAAGGGGACGAAGGGAAAGTGAGGTGGCAGTAGAGGGGAATGCTGGGAGTCCTGGAACATTGACACTACGTGGGAAGTTCCCTCTGTCAGGACTGACAACCTGAGCCAGGATCCAAAGCTTTCTGTACTCTGCCTCCTCATCTCATCTCATCTCTTTACCTCCCCTGATACCCCAGTCCGGTTGAAGCTCTTTCCTGCCTTGCCTTCAAGTGTTCCCTTCTGCTGTCTGCATTCAAGGCCCAGCACAAAGCATGTCTTAGTGACGTGCTGGCAGCTATCTTGGGCTTGGCCTGCAACATGGGAGGGTGGGGTGGGTCTTGGACTCACTCCCAACCCCTGAGCAGCCTGGAATGTGTTGTGTGTGGCCAGCCACCTGGCTGGTCAGGCAGATTGATACCTTATCCCTGCAAGCTTCCAGAAGCATGCTCCCTGCAGGGGGCTGTGTTCTTTTTGCCAAATATCATGTTCAATTATAGTCCATTGATTGATTGATTGTTTGATGTGGCTGAAAACAGGACTGTGAGGGAGCTGAGGCTCCCACCTGGGTGCCTGCCACAGCCTCCTTGAGCAACTGTCCCTAAGGTGGTTTCCAGTCTTTGAGACACTAGGAGGCTGGGCCACACTGAGCTCGCATAGTCAGATGGACAGCATGTCCTTGTAGACGAGTCCCCACTATTGGGACACATGAGGATCAGTGCCCACCTTCTCCCATGTGCTTTCCTGCAGAATCCTTGCCTTTCCGTTGTTAGGTCAGGTTTTCTATATGAATTATCATCGGGAATTCTGTAGCACACCTCATAGGTATGGATTTTTTTAAATTAAATATTCAGAATAAACTTTTTTTGATCCAGTTGCTGTGTGGTCTGCAGTGCTTGGCTTCCATGTTCTGCTGTTGAAGGTGACATGGGGCTGGGTTCCCAGGGGCCTGGCTCAGATGGCCTTTGTCAAGGCCACACTGTCCTTTGTCAGGGCATCTGGGCAGCCCTGGAGCCTTGAAAGGGCTGGGCTCCTTGCAGGTGCTTTCAGCTGAGGTGTGCTCATAGGCCACCAGTTTCTCCACCAAGGATCTGAGCAGGGAGATGGCCCTGTTGATTAAGTGCTCGCTCTGTGTCTTAGGTCTTGGGGCTGTGACAAAACACCATGACAAAAGCAGCTGCAGGGAGCAAGGGTTTATTTTGCCCACAGTTTGAGGGTATAGTCCATCATGGCAGAGAAGGCATGGCTGTAGTTGGACTTTTTGTGGGACCTTTGCCAGCCTGCAAATAATGACAGAGACTTACATTAATTATGAAGGTTTGGCCATTAGCTTAGTCTTGTTCCCAACTAGCTCTTATAACTTAATTAACCCATATTTTTTAGTCTGTGTTCTGCCACATGGCTCTTTAGACCTTTCCTCAGTACGGCATGTCTGACTTCCTCTGAGTCTGCTGGTGAAACCTGTGTACCTAGATTCCTTCTCCCAGTGCCTCTTTCTGCCCAGAAGTCCTGCCTGTTCTGACCTGCCTAGCTATTGGCCATTCAGCTTTTTATTAAACCATTCAGAAGGCACCTTAGACAGAGACACATCTTTACAGTGTACAAAAGGATTATCCCACAGCACATGGAGGCAGGAGCAGGAAGCAGCTGGTCACATCACATCCACAGACAGTCCTGCCCAGATCAGCTGTCTTCCCATGTCAGTTAACATACTCAAGCCCCCACAGGCATGCCCAGAGGCCTGTGTTTCAAGTGAGTCTAGGTCCTGCCACACTGAAAACACCACCCTGCTGCACAAGCACTCCAGCACTCAATTTAAAAAGCCAGGTGCAGAAGGGTATAGTGGTGAACGCCTTTAATCCCAGGCAGATTGACCTCTGAGTTCAGGGCACATGGTGAGAGAGTATGCTTTAAAAAAAAGAAGTGTGTGCAGGTGGTGAGGGGGAAGGTTGGGGGAGCTGGAAAGACATCTCAATGGTTAAGAACTTGTATTGCTCTGGCAGAGGACATGAGTTCAGTCCCCATTACCCATGTCGAGCCACACATAGCTACCTGTAACCTCAGGTCCAGAGAATCCTATGCATCTATCTGGTCTCTGAACTGCACCTGCACACACATAGGCATACCGCCACACAAACATATTCATACACCTTTTTTTTTTTTTTCCCCCAAACAGGGTTTTTCTGTGTAGCCCTGACTGTCATGGAACTCGCTCTGAGACCAGGCTGGCCTTGACCTCAGAGATCTGCCTGCCTCTGCCTCTCTAGTGCTGGCATTAAAGACATGTGCCACCACTGCCCAGCTTCATACACATAATTTAAAAAAATCTTTAAAAATCCAGATACAGTGGGCTTGCCTTGTAATCCCAGCTCTGGGGAGGTGGAGATTGGAGGATCCCTGAGGTTCATTGGCCAGCCAGTATTGTGTGATATTTTGACTTCATTCTGACAATAAAGTTTGCTTTGAGTCAGAGGGCAGAGCTAGCCACTAGCTGACCAAAATTAACTATAAAAGTTTGGAGGACTGTGGACAGCTAGGAGACAGGAAGTAGTAAGGGGGGGCTGAGAGGGGATCTCAGCCCTTTCGGAGGAAGGAACGGAAGAGGTAGGAGGTGACCAGTGGCTTTTTCACAGCTTCTCTGATCACTCAGGTTCTTATTCCAATATCTGACTCCCAGTTTTTTATTGATAAAAAATAATTAGTTAAACACTTCACCTGGCTTCCAACTCGGGGCACAAATTCACTTGCCTCTGGCTTTGCAGCCGCCAGCAGCTGCTGCACCACTGGCTGGCTTTTCCTTTCTTTCCCCAAGCCTTCTGAGCGAGTCTAGGATTTTTCTGTTGCAGCCTCTCTACAACAGTCTCCAGCTGCCACCCAAACTCCACAGTCCCCAAACTCCAGAGGCACCTGGGTTCCAAACACCACTGGACTTGGCCGCCCACCAGTGGCTGGCTCTGCCTTCGGGCTCCATTCATCACTTCCTGCCACACATGCTTCTTTTGCATGTCCTGTCCAATTTTCAAGTTGGTTGGCTCCTCCCTGTGGGTTGTGGGCTTCCCTGGATCCCCTCCTCGGGCTGCTGCCATACTAGGGTAGCCACCTTGACACCTGCTTGGGCTTCTATTGTTATTGCGACCACCACACACTCTCAGCTCACAGCTACACGTGAGCAGCTGCAGCTGCACTCAGCCAGGCTGTGCACTGTGTTCTCTGCCCGACTGTGCTTGTGACAGCCAGCCTCGTACTTCACCGTCATCATCAGCAGATTTGGTGACACAACTGAGAATTCTTAAAGGGGGTGGGAATTAGTTTTTTTTTTTTAAAAGAGTTTTTTTCCCCCACATTAAAAATGGGAAACAATTGTTTTTATCCCTAAAAAAGTTAGTTGATATCAGTGCCAAATATGAAAAATTGAATGATAAGATAAAATTCTTAGGTAAATGGGACTAAGAAAAAAGTTCAAACACAGAAAGACATACTAATAAAACTAAGAAAAATATTTACACACACAGGTATTTAGAGCAGAAACTACCACACCATTCCATTATGAAACTGAAGAAGGGTGGCCCAAGGTTATTAGAAAACCAACCTTATGTTATGGAAAAGTTGAATATAATCCTATAGAAAGAATTAGATTTGAGGTGATTTAGGGAAGATGTTGTTTCATATGGTATGCATTCACCCTATGTGAAGTGGATATTAAACTCATGGGCAACTCAGAACAGAATTATCCCTCAAGACTGGAAAGATTTGGCATCAGTAACATTGGAAGCTGACCCTCAGTTACAATGGCATGTATGGTGGAAAGAGGAAGCTGGGACCATAGAACAAAATAGGGCTAGAGGTTATGTCATTTCCCAAGACCAAATCCTCAGTGAGGGCTGTTATGTTGATGTGGAAAGACAGAATACATTTGATGATCACACCTTGGCCCTATGCCGTACAGCAGCTTGAATGCTTGGGACAAGGTTGAAGAATCAGAAAAGAGGATTGAGCCATTTACTAAAATTATACAAGGCCCAAAAGAAGCCTTCCCTGAATTTTTTACAAAGATTGACTTCAGCTGTAAATAGAATGATATCAGATCCAGAAGTTAGATGAATATTAATTGAATCTTTGGCTTTTGAAAATGCTAATTCAGAATGTAAAAGGGTGATCAGGCCTTTAAAAGCAAGATCAGCACCCATAGATGAATGGATTAGAAATACAGCTGATATTGGATCTCATGCTTATGATGATGCTTGGATAGGAGAAGTGACTTCTAAAAATTTTAAGAAAAACCAAAAGGTTAGATGTTTTAATTGTGGTAAACCAGGTCATCTGAAAAGGGGTTATAGACAGGGCGATCTTAGAAATAATTTTTTTCTAGAGATAATTAAAAAAAAAAAAAGCCCCACATACAGAAGGTGTGTCAAAAGACTGACACTGGACTAATGAATACAGATGAACAAGGAAAAATAAAACAGTTTTTGCATATTACACATATACCATACAATCCTATAAGGCAAGCAGTTATAGAAAGATCTAATTATACTTTAAAAGATATGCTTAATAAACAGAAAGGGCTAATAAAGACCCCCAGAGATATATTGCATGATGCTTTATTGATTTTAAATTTTTTGTTTGTTTTTCAAGACAAGGTTTCTCTATGTAGCTTTGTGCCTTTCCTGGAACTCACTTGATAGCCCAGGCTGGCCTTGAACTCACAGATTTACCTGGCTCTGCCTCCCGAGTGCTGGGATTAAAGGCGTGTGCCACCACCGCCTGGCAAAACTTTTCTTAGGATATAAATATTATCTCAAAATTTATAAAATTAATGTATATATGTTTTAAACTTTCTGTCATGATGTTAATGGCTATATAGAGTATTAACTAATTCTAGAAAAAGGCTTAGTCTATCTTCCTGTACATGAATTTGGGTTTGAGTCTCTATCAGGTAACTAGAAATTAAGTTTTTGTACTCTGGATTTTCATAACAAATAATGGTCCTTTAACCTCTCTGAGATCTGCTGCATACGACATTTAAAATATTCAAGTTTTCTGTAGTGAACCATGACCATGACTAACAGCAACCTTTGAAGTCTCCAAATGGAGGGTGGTGTCCCACAATGATGATTCCACCTGGATTGTGGTAATGCCACTAAGCTGACAAATGCCACCCAAAGATTGGCTTTGAACTACAAACTGCTCAGGACAATTTCAAGGTGGCTAGCTGAGATGGTCCAGCCTCACAGACTACTCTGGCCAGGACTTGAGACAAGCCCTGAACTTTCCCATTGCACAGAGACTGGACAACAAATGATATAGCTAGCTCTCCCATGACTTGACAATTATCCCAATTTTTTTCAGGGTCTCCTAAAGATGCTGTCTCTCCTAGACAGCAGGAAGTAATTTAAAGAACATAATACCCACATTCCCAAGAGGTAGGGTGGACAGATTTTGGTCATTCAGTGGGTTATGGATATTTGTCATCGTTTAGGGGGGATGGTTACAAGTTGTTACTGGGAATGGTCAGGGAGAAACCTGAATGAAGGAGATTAGATTCAGGGATCTCCTAAGAAGAAAAAGGGGGATGTAGAAATAGGATAAAAGGGTAGATTATCAAATCTACTTTTAAGCCAAAAAAGAAACTACTAGTCTTAAATATTTCACAGTGGTATGGACTTTTATATATTGATACAAATTTAAGGTTATTTTTGTTTGAACAAAACGTTTATATTTCTACTCTTGTTTAAGGTGATTGTACCTATGCAGCTCATTTTACAAGATAATGTAAATTACTAGTCCTTGAAAGTTATCATTACAAACTATTTAGGATAATAAAAGATGTAGGTTAGTAGTTAGCCACCTGTTACAATCAAACTGGTAGTCATGTTAGGTATGTTTTCAAGGTCAAACACATATATTTTAGATAGAATGGTGGTCGTCAAACACTTCAGAGATCTACAGAATATGACATTTAAGATTTTTTAATAATATAAGGCTTTTTATGACAATGAGACTTGTCTGCTCCTGGCAGCACCAATCTACTTCAGAAAAGATGATGGGCATCGAAGAAACTCCATATGGAGTTTTCTTTCTTCGTGGCAAAAGTTAGCCACTGGGTAGGAAACTGCCCTTGCCTCGACTGCTGACAGTATGCTGTCCAAATTGGACAAGCAGGACACAAAAGTAAGTGACTGCAGAACTTTGCCAAGACAAGGTGGGACAGTCATTAAAAAATTCCTGCTTCTCAGAAAATCTGTCAGATACTCTAAGCCTGCAGGCTGAAGATGGATGCCCCAGCATTGCAGAGGAACCCTGAGTGACTGTCTAGGCAGCCAGCTGTTTCTGTCATTTCTTAGTTTTGGAAGTTGTTTACTCTGTACTTCCTGTTTACTTGGGTAATATTATATCCTTCTCAGATTTCTGATGGAGTTGAAGACTACATAGTTATAGTTTTCCTTGTTACCAAATTTAGAAAAGAAAGTCACAAAAGAGCTGTAAATTGTATAATGTTGAAAGACCTAAAAAGATAGTTTTGGGTTGGTAATGCAAATTAGGATAGAAAGCGAATTAGGTGCAAAACTTTGGACTCACCAAGATAGGATGGATAATGGAGTATTTTCTCTGAATTTGCCAAATGCAAATGGACTGGACATTGTTAATGTAATTCTTACCTGTATATATTTGTATATAGTTATGGTACTTACTGTATATTGTTTTACTATGTTAGTTAAAACCTTCCCTTTTTATTGAGACAAAAAGAGGGAAATGTGTGATATTTTGATTTTTTTTTTTTTTTTTTTGGTTTTTCGAGACAGGGTTTCTCTGTGTAGCTTTGCGCCTCTCCTGGAACTCACTTGGTAGCCCAGGCTGGCCTCAAACTCACAGAGATCCGCCTGGCTCTGCCTCCCAAGAGCTGGGATTAAAGGCATGCGCCACCACTGCCTGGCAGATATTTTGATTTTATTCTGATAATAAAGCATGCATTGAGTCAGAGGGCAGAGCTAGGCACTAGCTGACCAAAAAGAGGTTAGGAGGACTGTGGACAGATAAGAGACAGGAAGTAAGGTGGGGCTGAGAGAGGATCTCAGTCCTTTTGGAGAAAGGAACAGAAGAGGTAGGAGGTAACTGGTGGCTTCTCTGCAGCTTCTCTGATTATTCAGGCTCTTATCCCAATATCTGACTCCCAATTTTTTATTGGTAAAGAATAATTAGTTAAACGCTTCATGCCATCCTTGTCTGTTTGGTGTGTCTCACTGAGAGATCTTGTCCCATAAAATAAGGTGGACAGTTCTGAGAAATATCTGAGGTTGATCCCTGGCCTCTCTAAGGATGGGGCACACAGATTTATACACACAGCACAGACACACACAGGCACACACAGCACACACAGGCACACACAGGCACAGAGTCACACAGACACAGACTTACACAGCACAGATACACACACACACACACACACACACACACACACACACACACACACACACTTCTGAATTAGCCCCAGCTAATGAATCCTCAGATGGACAAATCCTTGAATAGCCAAAAGTGTTTCCCTTTAGGATACAATTCAGCAGTGTAGAAGGCAGCAATGGCCCTGAACAGATTGCTGGTAACTGAAGGAGGCCCTGGTGTTGTGTGATATTTTGTTTGTGTTCTGACAAATAAAGCTTTCCTGGAGATCAGAGGGCAGAGCTAGCCACCAGTTAACCATAGGGGACAGGCAGTGGTGGCACACACCTTTAATCCCAACACTTGGGCGGAGGAAGCAGGAAGATTAGGAGTTCAAGGCTACCCTGGGCTACATGAGATTGAACCAGTTTAAAAGAGAAACAGCTGGGTGGTGGTGGTGCATGCCTTTAGGGCCCATTGGGTCTGAGATTTTGTAGAGGTGAGAAGTCTCTAGTGGCTGACTGCTCTGCTTCTCTGATCTCCAGGCAAGCTTTATTTGTTAGAACACAAAATATCACACAACACACTGGCTCCTGGGCTTGTCTGGGACAGCCAGGGTTAGCAGAGAAGCAGCAAGCAGATGAGGGTACCACTGGTACTTGCTCATTGGCAGAGCAGGGTGCTGCTGTTGACGGCCTGCTCCATGGTTTTGAGTGGCAGATGGGCTGCTCCGCAGGCAGCTCCCAGGCAGGGGTGCAGAATGAGAGGGCTCATTCTGGGATGTCAGTGGAAGCTGTTCTTGCCACCCCACCCCTGAGGCAGTGGGAGAACGGTGGGTCATAGTGCCTCCATCTTAGCATTCATTTCCCAGAGCTGGATGGTGCTCATGATGGGGACAACTCTTAGCTGTGGCCACTTTCCTTCTCAAGTGTTGACATGTATTAGTATATGCACTGCTGTCCTGTAGAGGGTCAGGAGTCACTGCTGGTGGTGATTATCCCCAGCACCCAGGTCTCTGACTCCTTGGCATTATAGCTGGGACTTCATCCATGGGGCTGCCCAGACATGCACTTGACTTTGTTCCTTGGCAAGACTTTCACGCCTAGTCTGTCCCTGCAGGGCTGGTTCCAGTACAGGAATGCAGCCGCTCACTTTCTAGTTAGAGAACCAAAAAGGTGGCCCCTGCTGCCCCGGTTTACCCTTTGTCCTGTTCCACCCGGACCCTCACGGGATGGGAACTGAGGGGCGTGGTTTCTGTAGGTCACTTGGCCTGCCTGGGGGAGCCTGTTTCCTTCCCATGGTGTCTGCTTCTGCTGTGCCAGTGTGGCCCCTGGGTATGGCAGCCAGCCCTGCCCTGCCTCCAGGTTGGTAAGTAGAATTTTGCTTGCAGGATCTAAATCTGAGGGATACTCCCCTACTGCAGGGCCCCCGCCCCTCGGTTATAGCAGCTTTTTGTCCTTGAGATTACAGCCACTTTGAGGAATCGAGGTGGCATTCACAGGATTGGAGGGTGGGCAGAGATGAGATGACAGGGACAGGGAAGGTGTGGCCACTGCTGGTCCCCTCTGCTTATGAGTGGGGCCAGGATAGAGGCTCAGCAGGAATCTCATCACACGTGCTTCTGGTCTTGAACCAGTGAACATGTTTCCCATCACACTGGCTTTCCTCTTGGATGGGCTTAGGGATGTGGCTCAGTGGTGGAGCACTTGCCCAGCATTTACAGACGGTGTGATCCACCATTCAAACAAGAGGAATTCACCACCCACCTCAAGTCAGATCATCCTCCAGCCCCCTCTGGCCTGAGGAAGAAGCAGAGTGTTGGGGGATTCCCGGACAGCAGTGTGCTCTGAGCTGCTGGGCCAGGAAGATGGAAACTCAGTTCTGCCGATGGCCAGCCTGGGAATGACTGGACCATGAGGGAAGGAGCAGCGGCATCTGAGGAGTCCTGCTGGTCACTGGTAAGCTCTGATGTGCACACACTGGAGACAGCTGTGTCCAGGTTGGCCTGGTGTCTTCCATGCTAAGGCCAGAAAATGAGGTAGCCCGGGGACAGCTCTGCCCTGTTAGGGCTGGCTCAGGGAGCTGTTGGTTCTGCTGCCGCCAACTCTAGTTTCCATGTGGCCACCACAGAAAAGAAGGTGCTTTGAAGGGAGGGCAGAGGCTCTGGGAGTGGGCTGGGGTGGGGGTGGAAGCTTTCCTGGGGCACTGTGGGTAGACCATCCACTGTGCTGCTCAGCCCTGTGGCAGGTTTGCTACCTGCCACAGCTCTAACTTGCTTACTGGAAAAAACAGGTACAAATGGCCTCCTGTCTTTAATCAGGTGTTTGCAATCATCGTCTCAACCCCTGGAGTGTGGAATCTTCTGGGACACTCCTTCACAGTCTGTGAGCATATGTAAGCTCAAGGTCTGAGGATCACTTGAAGTCATAAGTTCAAGACCAGCCTGAATGGCAGTGAGACCAAAAGCAAGATCTTCTAAAGCTCCTGGATGGACCCTAAGGATAAGATGTCCCAGTGTGTTTAACAACATTTGTCTATTTCTCCTGAGGCACTAGGTACCCCAAACTTACCCCTTTTATCCATCTTCCCTCCATCCCTCCCTTCTTTTTCCCCTCTCTTATGCGTTCTTGCTTATGCTCAGCTGGATTTCTCCACTCTTACACAGGAGCCCTGCCTAGGGAATGGTGCTGCCCACAGCAGGCTGGGCCTTCCCACATCAGTTAACTCAATACACTCTCCATAGACATGTCCACAGTTCAACCCAATGTAGACATTCCTTCACTAATACTATTCACAGATGATTCTAGGTTGGGTCTGTAGGCTAAAAGGTCCAAGCTCATTTCTGGGTTTGAAAACCAACCCAAACCCATCAATCCCTGAGCTCAAAGTCCCACCAATCCCTGGGCTTGCCCCGAGATCAGGACTTGGAATCCCACCAATCCCCATACTGGAAATCTCCACCCTGGAAAACTCTGCCCCCAAGAAACACTATAAAGCCTGCCTCCCACTTAGTTTTCTATGGTTTCTCACTGGAGCAGGGGCAGCCATCCTCTTGTGTCTCTCCCAATGAATCTCTTGTATGAGGTTTGTTGTACTGTGTGACTTTGTGGTTCCTTGGCTCCCGATGCCGGGATGCCTTTTCCTTCAGAGCTGCAATACTTGCACAGGGGAAACCTGTCCCTTGAGAGTTGTTAACACTTGCATTTGGGAAACCTGCCCCCTCAGAGCTCTAACACTTATAGGGTCAAATTGACAGCTAAATCTACCCACCCCTTGCCAACTTGACACACAAATACATCACTTTCAAATCACAAGGTCTCATATTTATCTTTTTTTTTTTTAAAGATTTATTTATTTATTATGTATACAGTGTTCTGCCTGCATGTATCCCTGCAGGCCAGAAGAGGGCACCAGATCTCATTACAGATGGTTGTGAGCCACCATGTGAGTGCTGGGAGTTGAACTCAGGACCTCTGGAAGAGCAGTCAGTGCTCTTTACCTCTAAGCCATCTCTCCAGCCCCCTCATATTTATCTTAAAATGTAAAATGCAGTTCAATTTTTAAAAATAAACATAAAACCTATAGCCTTTAAAAATTCCAACACTTTAAAAGTCCAAATTCTTTTAAATGTGGGCTTCCATAAAATTAAAAGCAGTTTACATATTTCCATCATATAAAGAGAGAGCAGACATTCTTATTCCAAAAGGGAAGGACCAGGGTATCATAGGGAAAAGCCAGATAAAACGGAACCTTTTGGTGGTATAGCTACACATGCTCCTATAACCCTGACAGATTTACAGTTTGAATGACAAATGTCCCCCATAAATTTGGGTTTTGGACACTTGGTTCCTAGTTGGTGGCATCTGGAGGATGTTGGGGTGGTGCAGCCTTGTTGGAGGAAATGTGTCACTGGTGGTTGGCTTTGAGGTTATAAAGCCTTGCTCTTCTTCCAGTTCACTCTCTCCCTTTGTGCTCGCGTTGAAGACATGAGTTCAGCTTTCTGCTCCAGCCACCACACCTGCTGCTTGCTAGTCACCTCCCACCTTGATAGGCTCACCCTTCCAGGACTGTAAGCCAAAATAAACTCCTCCTATACGTTGCTTTGGTTATGGTGGTTTATCACTGCATCAGAAGCATAACTAATATAAAACCCATTCATGTCACCAAGATGGACTTGGATTCTTTTCATGTCTGTGCTTTTCCTATTTGAGGTGAGCATGCATTTTGTTTTGTCTCCCTGGGAAGGCCATGCAGCATGGGGGAAGTGCAGGCCCTGGTCACATGCCTCTGAAACAGGACGTTTTGGGGGCCCTGAGTGCTGGGACTACAAGCATCCTCCGCTATGTGCAGTCTAATATCACACTGGAGATCAAATGCAGTTTCATGACTATGAGTCAAGTACTCTACCAACTGAGCTACATCCCCAGCTTGTGGAGTGATCTGAAGCATGAATCTAATTAGTCTTATCAATTAAAAACAGGAGTCAGATATTGGGGTAATAACCCAAAAGATCAAAGAAGCAGAGCCACAGCCTCTAGAGACTTCTTACCTCTACGAATCCTTAGACCAAATGGGGCTGAGATCCTGTCTCCACCCACCTTATACTCCTGTCTCCACCTCCTGATTGTGCTGGGATCAAAGGCATGAGCCTCCCAAGTGCTGGGATTAAAGGTGTCAGCCACCACTGCCTGGCCTTTATGGTTAACTAGTGGCTAGCTCTACCCTCTGATCTCTAGGCAAGCTTTATTTGTTAGAATGCAAACAAAATATCACACAACAGTGATCTATTTTGTACAGATGTAATTTGTATAGTGTATTCCTTCTGGTCCTCTAGCCTTAAGACACAGTGGCCAACATCTCCACACACACCCCTTTCCTGCTGGGTCAAAATCTAGTGGAGCACAGTGCCCACATGCCTCTCCTCTTTATGATCCCTCCTTACACAGAGGCAGTGTCTTTCTTGGCTGATAGCTCAGCCACAGTTGCATGTCCTATCACCCAGACTCACAGACCTATACCATGCATGTCCTTTCACCAGTCACAATATGTTCTCTAGTCCACCAGCTGCTTGAGGGCTTCCATGTACTCATGTGACAGACCCCACTCATGAAGGAGGTGTGCCACTCTCTATCACACAGAGGAAGACAGCTACCCTGCCCCCTGCCCTCAGACACTCCACTGGGGATATATCAGCCCTAGCTGCATGTTTTTTTTTTTTTTTTTTTTTTAGTTGTGGAAGTGCTACTTCTCCAGGAAGGAGGCGTTGACTATCACACAATAATAGACAGCCGTGTCAGGATTGGCTTGTGGATGCTCCACCTTCAGCTTAGATTCAGTTGTAAATCATCACCCAAGGCACAGACATTGTCTATGTGCCTTCAACATGCATCTCTGTTTTTTTTTTTTTTTTTTTTTTTTTTTTTTGTGTGTGTGTGTGTGTGTGTGTGTGTGTGTCCCTGCTGAAGCACCAACCGTTGTATTAATTTTCCTGGGGAGATGTGAACAGATGTCTATTCACCCTAGATAGTGGGGGGATGGATGAAGTCCTGAGTGAATGTGTACTGTTGACATGAGCACCGCCGTGTCAAGGACTCCAATGCCTCAGACCCATGGGAATAGCATCCTGGGCCAGGCTCCGAGGAATAGCAAGGCCTTCCCCAGGTCTTTGTATGAATGTTGACAATGTGTGCAGAAACTGTATCAACCTTAGCATCTTTCTCCTGGACAACAGCAACCTGAGACTGCTCCCCTTCAGAGACCCAGTACTGGGGTTAGCTAATCCACCTGCTCTTCATTCATGCTGTATAAAATAAACATGTTGAGTTTCCTGGCTGCTGCGTGTGTCCTTCAGAGTACACGACCCACCCAATTGCAGCTTCTCTCTCTCTCTCTCTCTCTCTCTCTCTCTCTCTCTCTCTCTCTCTCTCTCTCTCTCACACACACACACACACACACACACACACACACACACACACAAGGTCATAGCAAGATGAGGCACCAACAACAAATCAAAGAATCCACCCAAGCCCAGCTTGGTAAGCCCGAGATTTTAATTGAGGTTACTGATAGAAGCCTGGACAAGGGGTCACTAGCTGAGTGTGGGTGAGGAGTCAGTTGCAGGAGTACAGATGAAGGGCACTTTCAGGATTGAGGGTTAGGAGTCTCTCCCAGTGTGCAATGGCTATGTTGCTGAAGTAGCAGCTCCCTTCGGGAGCTTTTACCTGCTAATGTGTCCTGGGGGTGGGCAGGGCAAATTGTACTCCCTGGAAGCCTCCTGAGGTGTTCATGAGGCATGAGCCACACACCTCTTTTGTGGTCAAACATCCTGAAACACATCTGGGACCTAGAGACAGCACACAGATCCAGCCTAGACTGGATAAAAGCATGGCAAGGCAAACTGTGTCCTCTGAGTGAACTTTTAGGCAACCCCCCCCCTTTACCATCTTATGCCTATGTGTGATCAATGAGCATGTGGTTAAAGCCAGATGCATCATGGTAAGGGAAATGAGCAGAGGATAAGACTTACATAACCCAAAACTGTCAAAATGGAAAACCAGTCAGATGCGGTGGTACACACCTTTAATCCCAGCACTTGGGAGTAGAGGCAGGTAGATCTCTACGAGTTTGAGGCCAGCCTGATCTACATATGAGTTCCAGCTCAGCTAAGGCTACACAGTGAGATCCTGTCTTAAAAACAAAAACAAGGAGCTGGAGAGATGGCTCAGAGGTTAAGAGCACCGACTGCTCTTCCAGAGGTCCTGAGTTCAATTCCCAGCACCCACATGGTGGCTCACAATCATCTGTAATGAGATCTGGCACACTCTTCTGTGTACATAATAAATAATAAATCTTTAAAAAAAACAAAAACAGAAACAAAAAAACTCAAACAAATAGAACGTGAGAAGTAGCCTAAATTTTGCTGGAGAGATGGCTCTTCAGTTAAGAGTGCATATTGCTCTTCTAGAGGACTTGAGTAAGATCCCAGCACCCACATCAAGTAGCTCACAACTGCCTGAAGCTCCAGCTTCAACTCCAACTCCAACTTCACTTATCTACACACAAACACACACATACATATAATTAAAAATAATAAAAATAGCTGGGCGGTGGTGGTGCACGCCTTTAATCCCAGCACTTGGGAGGCAGAACCAGGCGGATCTCTGTGAATTTGAGGCCAGCCTGGTCTACAGAGCGAGATCCAGGACAGGCGCCAAAGCTACACAGAGAAACCCTGTCTTGAACTGCCCCCTCAATAATAATAATGATGATGATGATGATGATGATGATGATGATGTCATAGGCTTGAGAGATGGCACAGTGTTGCTCTTGCAGAGGACACCTGTAACTCCAGTCTCAGGGAATCCGAAGCCCTCTTCTGACCCTGGTAGGCATTGGGCACACATGTGGTGCACATACACGCATGCAGGCAAAACACAGACATAAAATAAAACTTGAAACAGCCATGTGGTGGTGGTGCACACCTTTAATCCCAGCACTCAGGAGGCAGAGGTAGGCGGATCTATGTGAGTTTGAGGCTAGCCTGGTCTACAGAGCGAGTTCCAGGACAACCAGTACTACCTGGAGAAAGCTATCTCGAAAAAGAAACAAACAAACTAGCAAAAAATCAAAACAACAAAACAAAACTAACAGAAAAGCATCCATACCCGATACCTAGCAGCCACCTCCTCCCCAGGAATCCACCGAAGGATCGCCAACCATGACCAGGGCCCTCACGCCCTGGAACCTGCTGCTGCGTCGCCGTACTTAGACATTGCTTCTGAACAAAGTCCCCAGTTTCTCCATTTGTGTGCACTTCTTCAGTTGTTTGACCAAGACACCAAGAATCTGGAAACACACTGTACAGCTAGTGACCACTGGGGACACCATCTCATGGAGGTCTGTGTAGGTGACCACAGCCACTCTGATTTCCTGACAGCCATGCCATGTCCAGACAATGGTGTTTAAGACTAGACACTTACTTTGTCTCCATGAGGAGTCAAGGATACTGCAGCCATGAGAACAGGCTCAGGGTAGAAAGTGAAGAAAACAGGGCCAGGATCCAGGGCTTTAGGACAGATGCTGTTGGGGTGGGGAGGGTGGCAGGCTGTGGGTCCCTCTTCTATGTTCCAATGTGAGTCAAGAGGGGATGCTCCTCAAACCCAGTGGGATGAACCCAGCATTGGCCTGACTGTGATGGTTTCCTGGTTCCCAGAATGCGTCACGGTGGGCTGGTGGGACCCAGGTCACCATGGGCACCAGAGACATTGGTGTCTGACGGGCCATATAGGAGAATACCAGAGGCTGCAGGAAGTTCACAGCTGTGAGCAAAAGGGTTGTATGTGCCTGTGCCCACAATGGGGCCTTTGGGAACCTTGTTCCATGTGGCATCTAGATGTCTGAGCCTCGGTTCCCTCATCTGTAAAAGGGACATCACCTTGGCAACAGTGCTCAGGAAACTGGTGAGCATTAAAGTCAATGCCACATCTGGTCAACATGCCCTTCCCATTCAGGTCCTCTATCTGAGGGTTAGGGCCCCTATCGATGGCAGTCTTGACCACAGGAAGCTAAGGCAGTCTATTTCTGAATCCCCTCTTTCCCTCTCTGTTGGTTGAATGGCCTGTACTTTGTCCTGGGCAGTATTAAGCTTCCTGAATCCCTGCCTTGCACTAACAACTCGGAAAAGTGATGGGGAGAGGACATAACCCCTGTCATCAGGTGTAGATTCTGACCAAGTGGCACCCGAGGCTTCTCACCTCCAGGTAAGCCTGGCCAGGGAGGTTGCACAGTAAACTCTCCCCTCCATGGCCTTGGTAGGACTTGGTTCCACACTGGGACTGTGAAGTGCTCTTGAGTAGCTCTGCCTCATAGCTGGCACTCACTCCTGGAGGTTGCCCTGCTGTGCCCAGCCTGGACTTCCCTTACACCAGTGCTTCCCACTCTTTCTGAGAACATGTTTTTGTAATAGTTCTGCGCAGCATCAGGGTGGCTTGATTTCCATGAACCCCTGGGATTCTGAATGGGTGGCTGCTGAGTTAACTTCAGGTTGTGTTCCCTGGATGCCTGGCCATCTTACCCAGTGACTGTGGGCAGTGTCCTGCCTCACTTTTGAACTCTTGGCCCCAGGGCTTATGCCTTGAATGGAGGCAATGCTGACACTGGGAGGTGGTTTCCTCTGCACTCCACGATTCAGCTCCTAGGATTATTGGAACCTACACTGCCTGAAACTCTACGACCCATGTGTCCACAGCCTCCTGGTCGGAGCACAGCCCCGTGACAGTCTTGGGGTCTGGTGGGAGAATTTTGGGTCTGAGGCACTCCTGGCACTTTTGAGGGGTGTGTGTGTGTGTGTGTGTGTGTGTGTGTGTGTGTGTGTGTGTGTGAGAGAGAGAGAGAGAGAGAGAGAGAGAGAGAGAGAGAGAGAGAGAGAGAGAGAGAGAGAAAGAGAGAGAGAGAGAGCCACTCAATGACATGCCAGTGCACATAGTTTGATATTCACCCTGCCTCTGCATCAGCAGGCTGAGGAGACACCGTGTCTAGGGGTGTCATTCCCCTCTCTGGCTGGAGTCCCCTTAGGCTCACTATCATTGTGACTAGTCCAGACCCAGGGACAGAATGCTTGTTCCCAGTGTGCGCCCCACCCTGGATGAAGGCTACTTAGTGAAGCCTGACATTTTGAGCTTCTAGAAACAGCTGACAGTTGTGAGACCAGAATTACAATGATCTACTTCTAATGTCTTCTTTTCAATGGAGGATAGTGTGTGGTCTCAGTCACTAAAACGCAAATATTTTGTGTCTTTTTTAGCAAAACATAAACCAAAGGCCACTGCTGACCCCCGACAAGCATTACTGACCAGCACCACCAGGGGGCAACACAACACAAGCGCTGCCCACCCAGGGTGCCATGAGAAGCCACACCACCCCCTACGATAATTCCCTAAAACATGTTTGTATTTAAATGAAAATACTGGACGTGATAGAGCAGAGAGCATTTTTAATGGAAAATTAATTGATAACACAATTCTGTTTCAACGTTCTCTCTCTCTCTTTTTTTTAAGCGTAAACGACTGTGTGTGTTCCACAGTCTTCTGATGAGAAGGCCCCCCACACAGGGGCTCGCTCCTCTCAGCACGCAGTTCTCCAGTCGGGCTTTGTCTCTTTAGGTTGTGCATTGATATGGGCTTCTCAGTTCAGAAGACAAGGCACTAGAACTATTTTTATCAGCTACATTATACATTGAAGATATATTGATCCTCTCATCAAATATACAATTACAGTATGGTTTGATGCAGATTAGTTCAAAACACCCAAGGCACACACTTTGTTTGCTTGTTTTAAATCAATTTTTTTTTTCTATTCAGTATTTATTTGAAGGCTCATATTAAAGTTTTGGATTGGCTGTGAACAGAGTTCTAGTAGAAGCCTCGAACAGTGGCTGTTGTGACTTTAAACATAAACCGGCAAAGACTGTGAGCTGCGGACCCATGTCCCAGAGCGCAGGAAGAAACAGCGTCATCAGGACAGTGGGGACTTGAAGGGCCAGCCACGGGGCTGGTAGACTCTGGGGTGGGGTACTGGACACCGCCAGACTCTGCCCAAAGCAGGCAGTCTGCATGCCAGTGGCTGTGTGCCCCCCTCCATCCAGGAGGTTCTCACCCAGGGTGCAGACATGGTCTAGACCCCCGGGGAGCCAATGCCTCAGATACAGTTCAAGTAAAGAGGAGGTGGGCCAGTAGATGCCCCCTGATGAATACCCACTTTATCAAGGGGTCATTGGACAGTGGAGCTGGGCGAGCTAGCTGGTGACCTGGGAGGATCTACTAGGGATTGCAGGGAGCGAAGGACACAAATGGGGACACAGTAGCCGCTGCTGCTTGGATGAAGGGTATGTCCAAGGAGAGACCCTGCTGGGGAACTCAGGAGTCCAGAGCGGTTCACTGGTTTTCACATACACTTTCCAGAAGTGCACAGATGGCCCTGGGCTCCTGATTCAGCTGTTGGCCAAAGACCCAGCTTCTCTCTTGCTCTCCTGGCCTTAGTCCACCGCTGCTCATGAAAGCATCGTCTGGTTAGGTCAGCTAGAGAAGTCACTTGGTCTTCAGTTCCCACGGCCTCTGGCCCGCCGACAACCCTCAGTGCTGTGAGGACACCTCTCCTGCTGGGAAAGAGGGAGCCGAGCTTGGCTCGATCTCCGGGGTGCCCCTGCACCCACCCTGAAACAAAAGGGACAGCCAGGCCTGGGGCTCACAGGAGTGGTCACACAAGCCCATTCTGACATTTTGCACAATTCTGAAATAATATACAAGGTTTCCATTTCGACAGTGAGGGCGCTGGAGGAAACGGGCCTGAGGCGAAGTGGCTGAAGGAAAGATGCCACCCTATCTATCACCTTGTCCAGGCAGAGCTGACTAAGGTGTGGGAAGCACCCCACATCAGATGACGAGCCTGACCACTCCGAGGGAGTCAGTTCCACCTCCCCCTTTGGAATCAGACCCACAACCTTATTGCAAGAGTATATTTATTTTTTTACAGTAATTTTGGTTGCCATACAAGAGATTGAAGGATTTGGGGGGAAAAGTGCAAAGTACAGGAACTCTCTCTCTCTCTCTCTCTCTCTCTCTCTCTCTCTCTCTCTCTCTCTCTCTCTCTCCCTCTTGCTCTTGCTCTCTCTAAATAAATAAAGTCTAAAAAGAAAAAGAGCACAAAATTAACAGCAACAAAGATAATATGACATGTGCTGTTACACACAAACTATAGTGTGAAACATGGATTTAAAACCCAAAATTGCTAATGGGAGAAAAAAATCGTTATTTGTGGCCCCCCCACCCACACACACACACACACAAAGTCATTGCCCGGTCAGCTGGGTAATGTTCGCTTGTTCAATAACTCAGGAAAAAAACTCACCATTTTATTAACTAAAGTATCACAAATATTTCTTATGTAAAGTTTCAGCACGTCAGCAGTCACATTGAGTTCTTTTTAATTGTATGAATTAAATCTAAAATGCGCATGGACACCCCAGAGTAGGGATCCTGGCGGGTATACACAATTTACAGCTTGAGAGATTTTGGTTTTGTATACACAATATTACAGAAACTAGGCATGTAAATTTATGCAGTTATTTAAATTACAGTATATAACAAAAGTTGATCTTAAAACCTGGAATAGTGGTAACATGGTCCTTATGAGCAGTTTAACATCTGATTCACCACTGAAGAGGGTCCTGGAGTAGGGCCTGGTTCTGACATGTTCCAAGTGGGGAGAACAATGGGCGGCGATTTCAATGAGGGACTATTGCTTTCTTAGCAACGTTAACTGTCAGAGCTAGAGACCCAATCATCTAGGCAAATGTGTGTGTTGGGGTGGTTGGGGGTGGGTTCTGTGGCCAGACACTGCAAAGCAAAGCTGGCCTATCAGCTCCCAAGGCTGGCAGTCAGCTTGCTTCTGTTTGGTGGCATTTGGCTTGAAGTCTAAGGAAGGCAGTCGCGGCCTGTCACCCGCTGCCTAAGTTCAGCGGGCCCCAAGCCATCAGGTCTCCTGCCTGGCATCTGCCTGGCACTGAGCACAGAGGTAATGCCAACCGGAGGCAAAGGAAAGGAGCCCAGTGACATGGCACACTGAGGGGACTTCGAAGAACCACCCAATGGAAGACAAATTAATCGCGGGGCCACATTTTCACACTCTCTGAATTCTTTGCGGGCTACCCGCTGTGTCTGGATTCGTAGTGTTTCTGGAACATTGCTAATTCACTCAGCTTGCTGTGAGAAAATGACAGAACCCAGAGCAAGGTGCTCAGCAGTCACCTGGTACCAGCTGATTGGATGGTTTACAAGTTGGGGTTGACCTGCAAAGGGTTTTGGGAACAGATTAAGATTTGAAGCCTTGGTCTCCATATCAAGGGGTGTCGTGTGGGCATGCTTGAGGGTGTGTGTGTGTGTGTGTGTGTGTGTGTGTGTGTGTGTGTACATGCATGAGCATGTGTGGGCATTGTTTTTGGAGAAACTGACAAGTTGTGGATTCTAATCCTTTTTGAAGAAATAATTGGCCTTCAGTGATGAAGCTGTGGCAAGTCTGGAAAAAACGACCCAATGCTGCAGGTTCCAATGTGTCCAGGGAAAGATGATGTTTAAAAGGTTGCTTGTGTAATTGTCCCAACGAAATGGTGTCGTTAAACCATTTAGCTTTCCAGCACTAGGTGGCACAGAGGCTGCCCAGTAGACCAGCCACTTTTTTTTTCTTAAAATATTGTGCTTATGAACTATCTGTACACATATTTAAACTTGCAGTAAAGAAAGAGATTTTTTTTTTAAAAATTGCTAAATTTTTATGTGTTCATTCTAGAGCTGTTCCAGGCCTCGTCAGACATGTGGTTGTGAGCATAAGTGAAGGAAAAAAAAAAAAAAGAAAGAAAAGAAATTATGTTTTATAATTAGAGATGGGCTGGGCTAGTTCTGAAATAATAAAACTGTAACCTGACATTCACATCTCCTCTGAGTGTGGGGGAGGGGCATTCGGGAGCCTAGCTGGCTGCATGGTGGCTGTGTGCAGTCGGTGACCTCCCTGGTACATTAGAGGTATTGTTTTGGGATGGAGAGATCTGGGGGCAGGAAGGGCAGGCTCAGGCAGCTGGGCCTGAGATGAGGCTTGGTCCAGGACGCTCCCTGCCTTCCTTTCCACACACACCTACACTCTGCCACAGCCTGTGCCCCACTTTCTGTCCACCAGGTCCTGACCACGGGCTTCTCTGAGACCCAGACTTACAGTTAAGACAAGCTGGTGGGATCCCCGCTAACTGAGAGAAGGGAGAAAGGCCCCTGAGTTCCACCTTTCTTGGCCTCTGAGAGCCAAAGGGTTGCCTCAGCAGGATGCTCGCCCACTGGCGTGGATGGAAGGCAGGGAGCACCCCATCCTCTCCCAGGGAGGACATCAGCTTCCCCGGGCAGCCGTGCTTACCACGAGCCTCAGGTCTCCTTGTCCTTGTCATAGCAGTTGCTCATCTGTTCTGACCTCCGTGGAGCTCAGCAGACATCCAATTAAAGGAAATTCAAGAGCCCCTGCCTCTCCCTCCTGGGTAGATGCTGCTCCAGGCAGACACCCGCTCTTGTCCTAGAGGAGGTCGTGGGCTTGGACAGCCACACACTGGTTGGCTCTGTGGCCAGGCCTCCCTCCCTCCTCCTCAGGATCGTGACTTTGTGCTTTGACTAACTCCGTGTGACTTCGGTTTGGCCACCCTGGAATTGCTAATCGGTTTGCAGAAATAAAGAAAGCAAGTTAGGCAAGCTGGGCACGATCCTGTCCACACGGCCACCACTGCCAAGGACCTTGGGGCCAAAGAAACTCAGATGCACGTCACAGGAGTCGGACAAAGAGGCGGATGGGATGGCATTTCTCTACCGTCTGGCTCAGGCAGGGCTCCACCTGGAGCTGCTCACTGAGAGCTGAGCACAGGGGAGGACAAGAGCCAGTGAGCCCACCCAGAGGCCACAAGCCTGAAGAAAGGCTGTGTTCTGGGGCTGGAGGGTGAGAGCTGCCAGAAGGCAGAGGAGAGAGGCCTCAGGAGGTATCTGGAGTACACTGGTACCTGCCACAGGAGGAGAGGGTCCCACATGCCATCAACGGGAGCCTCTGGGACCATGACAGAAAACCCCCTTACCGTCCCTTTGGACAGAAGCCGCCCAAGAAATCTGCATGGAGAGCTGGGTTTTGAGGCCCTGGTTTGGCCACACCAAGGACACCCACAGCACTTCTTTGGGTACCCAGAGACAAACCCATGGACCGAGAGTGGTGCTCTCTCGGCCTCTGCTTGGCCACCACACATTTCAACATAAGCCCATCTCTACTTATAACGAAGGAGTCTGTGAAGGCCCAGGTCAGCCACTCTTATCTGTCCAGCAGCTGTTTCAAAGCCCTTTCTATGTTCATCCTATGCCCAACCCGAGTCACCCCCAGATCTATCAAGTCTTCCTTCTGGAGGTTCGGCAAGTGGCTGCCGTCAATCTCATTGTCCATGAAGGTCTCCTTGTGTTCACCCAAGTTCAGACTTTCCAGCCAGTCTGCCACGTCTGGTTTCGTCCACAGGTGGACAGGCTTAGTTGTAAAAGGCTTATTTGAGATTGGCTGTTGCAGTATTGAAGGAGATGGTGACCTGCTGCGTCCTGCTGGGTTCAAGCCAAAGAGGTCCCCTGCAGGGGACTGGCTTGGAAGGCTAAAGACATCTGAGAGTGTGGGGGAAGGAGAGGCTGCTGCAGCAGACGGAGGGGTGGGCAGAATCTCTTTGTTCAACTCTGTTGGCGAGACCACAGGGCTCGGGGCGCGCCTTGGTCCTGAGGTCCTGCTCTCATAGTCGGGGGGCCGGCTCTGCAGGGTGATGGGCTGGGAGGTGCCCGGGCGGACAGTGAAGGTGACCGTCGTGCTCCGTGTTCCTGAGACTGTGCTCATGACCTCCGGGCTTCTGAAACAGCAACGACAGAGAAGAACATCACTTCCAGGTCACTGAGGATTGTGGGATGGGAGTGGGGGGGGCACCCACACCACAGCAGAGGGTCTGCGCTGGCAGTGATACAGACTGCCATGCCAGTCAGAAAAGGGTAGGTAGAGCAGGGGGCACCGCAGCACAGCAAGCTAGCCACTCACCTGGGCCAGGCTGGGAGGAACCTGGAGGGACCCCCTGTGTAGGCCAGAATGAGCCTGGGCCCTCTCCAGCAACATACACCTTCCAGAGGACTCAGCAGCCTGCCAGGGCTCTGCTTATGGGTTAAAGTCCTCGGGTTCTGGACAAGTGCAGGCCTTACGTTGCTTCAGAAGTGCCACACAGGCATGTGAGGTTGGGAGGAATTCTCCTTGGGTGCTCAGGGTACAGAGCATCCAGGGTGCTAGTGTGTCCTGTGCTAAGTTCTGCAGGGGGCCTGCCTGCCAGGGAATGCTACCGACTACTGTTTTCTTGTAGGCCTCAGGGTATACCGATGCACTCCCTCCATGCAGAGACTCACTGTCCCTATTACCATAGGAGACAGAAGCCCCTTCTCCCAGTGGTGGCCACCGGTGTCCTTCCTGCCACATCTGGGTAGGTCAAGTCCTCAGCACAGGGAGGGGCAGGTTCAACTCTCCCAGAGCCTACCTCCTCAGGCCCAATGTAGGTGGATGACTCCCATTGGGAGGAGGTCCTACTGGGTGCCAAGGAAGTCCCTGTCCTCTCTTACCTATCTGGAGGTGGTCGTTTTATGAAATGTGTTCCCCTACCTATGTTGGACAGGCCCCTGAAGACTTTCTAGCCACACACCTAGAAAGGTGAAGCCTCCCTCAAGACCTGCTTCTTGCTCCGCTGTCTCCAAACCGCAGCCTTGTGACTACAGACACCACCGAAGTGAAAACAGGTGTGTCTCTTGACCTGGGCTCGCTCATGTGAATGTGGACACAGCACACCCCTCTCATTTCTGGAAAGGTCCATCCTGCCACAGGCACAACCTGGACTGACATGGCTCAGAGTTTAGCCTACATGCCTTCCTGTCCTGTGGAAACTGGTAGGAACTGAGGGCTCCTGAGCCCACCTCGTAACTGCCAGGGTGGAGCTTCTGGGGTGTGGTGTCATGGTGTCTGTCTTGAGTTAAACTCCTTCTAGTGTTGGTACACCGAACTTTGGGGACCTCTTGCTGAGGCCCCCTGCAGGGCTCTGAGATGCTAACAGACTAGGACCTCTTCAGAGCCCAAGTTGAGGGGCGAGAGCTCGAGGCACCATCCCGTGGTCCCTGGACTGCACTCTGCTTGTCCCTTTCCCTTGGGTGCTGTTGGTTTTCTTTGCCTGCCATGTGTCTAGTGAGGCCGTTAGCTGGTCTCCCAGGCCCCTCTCTGTCCTGGGGAATACCCCTACTAGGATTAGTAGTGACTACTTCAAATATGGGACATCACAGGGGAAGAAAGGAGCGTGGGTTCTGTGGGCCAGGCCTCTGCTGTGGATGTGTGGACTGCTGCTCTGGAGCCCCAGACCTGCAGCGGTGGCTACAGGGAACTGTGGGTACATGTGGGGCAGGCCCCAGAGTTCTCCCCGCAACAAAGTTGCCTGGTTACGGGTTCTACCTGTATGCAGGTCATCTCAGCAGGCCTGAGGCAGCCCACGGAGTGAAGGCCCTGAAGCCCATCTGGGCCTTGTAGCTTTCAGGCAACCCTGAGGATTCAGCTTTAGGTGGGCCAGGGACGTGGTAAGGGGCTGTGGAGCCTGTCATGTCCCCTCTGATTTTCAGGTTGTAGGGTGTTCCACTCTGGCTCCAGCCTGAACAAGCATTGCAGTGGCCCAGGTCTCTTTGCAATGCATGTGGGCGGGGTGGGGGTGGGTGGGGGGGTGGAGCTCGTTTCCAGCATGTAGCACTTCCCTATACAGAAGTGGGGCTCCCTCAGGCAAGGACCTTAGGAAGGAGCGGAGAGGCAGGAGGGATCCCACAAGAGCTCCCAAAAACCAGTGAGGCAGGGAGGAGTTGGGATGGCCATGTGTAGTTCTGTGCCCATCACTGGCCTGCCCCTTAGTTTGGGGCCATGTGGTTGGCATGTCAGTGCCCCAAGGGCCAGCAGATGCCCAGGCACTGCTCAGCAGTATTCTCTAACCCCATATCCTGGGCTGCATGGGCTCTGGTGAGGACGGACTCAGCAGCAGCTGCTGCTGGGAAACGGGTAGGAGCAGGGACAGCGGCACACAGGGAACACGCAGCAGGCTGCACTTACTTCTGCTCAGCATGACCCTCTTCTGCACACAGCACCATGGGAGCAAAGGGAAACGACACAGGGCGTGGTTGAGACGACACTGCAGAACTGACTGGAAAGCAAGGAGAGGCAGCAGCCTCCTCACGGGTGAAAACAAGGTGGGCCGGGCCCTGGCTGAATGCCCCGCCTCAGACGCCTCCTGGCAGGCAGCCCAGTGGCTCAGACCTAGCACTCACGTGAGCAAGGGAACCCATGCCTTCTCTGGCATGAGGTGCCACGAGACACTCAAAGAGAAGAGACCCTCTGACAAGCGGCTCACAGCTATTTCCCTAACTCGACTTTGGACTTGGAAAGAACGAGTCAATGTTCCCAGTGGACCAGGCCACCCTGCCCAGGCTAGGGCTTTGCATCAAGTTTATGCCACAATATGGCAGCCAGCCCAGCAGCTAACGGCAGGGAAATAGTCCTGACTACCTGCTTTGGGGCCTGCAGGTGCCCCACCCAGCACAGCAGTTGCGGAGTCGAGTTGGATTAGCAGTGATGGCTAGCCTGCCGGCCTGCTCTGAGCCTTCTGGGTAGCCTGCCTCCTTCCTGGTGAATCACTGTCATGACTCACTGGATCCTCCCGCGTGCGCAGATCATTATGTTGCTAGGCAACGGCTGGGCTGCTGGGCGGCATACACAGAAGTCTGTTACCCTGATTTAGAACAGATACACACTCACAAACACCCGCCTCTGGGAGGATCATCTCTCGCCTGCTTTTTAAATCAAATTCATTTAAAAATGTGAGAATTAAAAAAACACAAAACAAAACCAGCCCAAGAGCAAATCCAGCTGCTGGCAGACACACTTCACCTGTCTTCCCTGGCGGGGGACTGATGAGCTGGGGAGGCAAGCGGGTAACAGATTGGACACTGGGGTTACCGATTCAGTTTGGATCTGAGCAGAAGCCTGGGCCAGAGGCCCCTCGTGGGCCAGCACTGGTGTCAGGGTTCAGAAACCTCTGGGCATGGACCCTCAGCCTCAGGCTCGCCTCTGTATGAGGCACTTACTTCTAAACCACGTGTCTCCTCTCCTTCCTTTCCTCCATCCTCTCTCCCCCTTTTTTTGGTGACTTGAGACAGAGTTGCACTGTCAACCCAGGTTGGTTTAGAACTTGTAGCAACCCCCCTGCCACAGCCTCCCTAGTACTGGTATTACAGGTGTATAGAACCATGTCAGGCACCCGACAGCTTTCTTACGAAGCTGCTCTGCAAATGGGTTACGGGGCTTGCACTGTAGGAGCGTCTCCCTGAGACTGTTCTAGTATTTGGTCAAGTCTCAGAAGCCGGGACCCCTCAGCACGTCTGATCCTGGGTCCCTGCAGTCCCCATGGGCTCAGAGGACTGGGAGGGCTCTGTTCTCTCCAGGTCTCAGGGTGTGGCCCTGCAGAAGGAATGGCTGTGGGACACTGCTTGCTTTCCTGCTGAGGAGGCTGCCTCAGGCTCAGCATCGCTGTCAGGGTTCCCACTTTGCTCACTAGTCACTAGGTCAGGAGGGTGCCTGCTTCCAGGAGGAACTATCCACCTGTGACAGGCTCTTGTCAAACGAGGGATGAGATCAAGAGAGAACATCTGAGGGGGTTGGAGAGACGGCTCAGCGGTTTAGAGCCCTGGCTGCTCTTGTAGAGGACCCCGATTCAATTACCAGCCTTCCCGTCCTCCCATGATTCAACCATTTGTAATTCCAGTTCCAGATGGTCCAATGCCCTCTTCTGGACTCCACTGCATGTACATGGTGCACAGACACAAGCAGGCAAAACATCCATTACAATACAAATAGAGAAATACAAGCTTTCTAAAAAGGAGACCTGCTGCTTAATGGTCAAAGGAAGGATTCTGTCCGAGTAGTCACCTCAACCCGTGGGCTGTGGCAGAAAGTGCTAGGCAGTCCCCAGCAGAGCTCACCTCACTACTGAGCGCCGCCCCTTGGCAGCACCATCACCTTCCAGTTTTGGTTGGTGACTGAAGCTGCCCTGACAGTGCAAAGAGCCATGGAACAGAAGCCTGTGCTCTGGGACCAGCTGGGCACAGTGGTTTAATGATCCATATTGATTGAAAGGTTGGATCATCCGGGCGAGCCAGCTGAGAGCCAGGGACATTGGCCAGGGGTAGTAGATGCTGCAGTCTGGGGACCTGGGAGGACAGCAGGGGTTGAGCGAAGCCCCATAAGCACCTGGAACACTGCCTGCCCAGGGGTCTTGGTGACCTGGACTTCCTTAGTGCCACTGTTTTCCTCCCAAGCCCCTATGTGCCTCAGCAAGGCCAACGGGCTGGCAGTGAACTGTGCCCCACATCCTCAGAAGGAGCCACGGGGATTCCCTCAAGCACTCGCTACGCCATGCTCTAGGGAGAATGAACACAAGCTGAGTTTGTCCATGAATGCTGGAAGAGCATTCATTTCTAAGTGATGCCTGGGGTCTGTTGGTTAGCTCAGCAGAGCCAAGAGAGGACGCTCCTGTTTCCCAGGTCACAGCCAGCTTGACCTGGGTCAGTGCTTATAGGCAGGCAGCCGAGTCTAGTTCTTCAGCATCTCCAAGGCACTTCTCCTCCTCAGCATGGACCTCCAAAGCATCCTCTTCACTTCACATACAGCCTTAGGAATGTCAAGGAAACTGGAGTCCGATCCCGGTAAGCCACGGTAAGTCTGTGCATAGTTTCTACCCCTTGATCCGATTCCATGTCCCCACAGCCTATTCCCTCCTTTCCTCGTGGCCTGGCTCTGACTCGCCTGCATGGAGAGTCCCTTCCGACTCAGCTTCACACTCTCCACTCGCTGTGTTTAGGATGCTGTGCTTCCAGTTTCTGTATAGCGGGCTCCTTTGTGTATATCAGGTCACCAAAATTCACTTCCTCAGAGTGCCAGCTCCTTCTGCACGGGGCCACTCTAACCTGACGAAGTCCTTTCCCTCTGTGCCACTTGTCACATGCCATCCTGTCTTGTTTAGTATTCGCCATTTCTCACCTCAAGAACTGGCACTCCCCCAGGGAACAGTGGCCATGCTTTGTCAATGGCACATGCTTCTCTCAAGTGACAAAATCTGAGCACCACATGGTGCCGGGTACCGGGGGCCATCCACAGACGCTGGCTGGGTGAATGATGATGACCACGTGTGGCAGTTGTGGAGGGCCACAGTGTCCTCTGTGGTGATGTCCTCTTGTCTCTTTCTTGAGCTGGGCACTGGGCTACAGACAGTGGTATCGGCTTAGTGAACTCTCTACCATGGCTGGGCACTGGTCCTACACAGCTTTAACCAGGACAACTAAGAGTTCTGCGTAGATCCACAAAGCAGCCAGAATGTCACTCAGGCCTGCAACCTCCACTGTGGGCCAGATGCATCAGCAGATGACAGGAAGCCTCTGAAAGTCAAAAGCCCTGTCCAGTTGAAGGACATTCCAGGGTCACCCATGAAGCCTTTGCATCTGTCCCACAGGGGCTGAGGCAAACACACCAACACAGCCATATCCTCTGCATTCTGGGCTCTTGGGGCAGGGGGTGGGGGAGAGCTGCCGAGCAGTGGGCTCCATACTGGGGGCCCAGCCAGTGGAGGGAAGCCTGTGGGCACTGGGGAGAGACAGCCATTTCAGATGCAGTCCCCGCCCATCAGCTTCCTGCCTTCATTTTGGTCTGAATCTAACAATGAGTTTGCTTCAGCATCAGGCCTGTGGCCGGAACTGCTCACGGCTTTGCTCCATGGTTTTTTCAGGTCACGTCCAGGAGGTGTCTCTGATAAAGAAAACCTCCCCGACTGGAATTCTCTTTCAATGTATTTGTAATTAAAATGTGTCTAAATCCACACTGTCCTGATTTGGGGGTCAGTCTAAAAACCCTGACTATACCAAAGTTAGACCCCTTACACCCAAGGAAGCAAGTGCCAGGCCATCCAAGGCTCGCTCCTCCCTGAACCCTGTCCTGGTGCCGGCAAAGGACGAGTTCCTCAGAGCTGACAAGAGGCTCCAGCTGCGAAAGGAGCATCATTTCAAAGGCTAAACAAATTCAGCAAAGCTCTTGTCTGCATGGTGGAACCACTGAGGAACACTCTGAGAGCTGGCCCTTCTTTAGTGAGCAAAGCCGCCACAGAGGAAACAGGGTCTCTCTGCCTCAGCGTGTGTCACCTCAGAAAGCATGGCCACTTTTCAGTTTCCCTCGAAACACCCATTTTTTTCCTTTTCCTCGGTAATGATTCCCTCCATGGATTTTGAACCTCATTTTGCTCAGGATCATTCAGAACTCTCAAATTTTTTTTTTCATTTTTGAGACAAGTTTTCTTTGTGTAGCCCTGGCTGTCCTGGAACTCACTCTGTAGACCAGGCTGACTTCAAACTCACAAAGATCCGCCTGCCTCTGCCTCCCAAGTGTGCCACCACCACCCAGCTCAGAACTCTCATCTTTTAGAAGCATTTACAAGTGGTGGCAAGATGCCTGTGCGGAGTGAATCACCAGTTGTTACCCTGGGCCCGACAGTGAAGGCAACAGGGAGGCGTTTGAGCAATGTGAGCAGGTGGCCAACGCACCCAAGACAAGAGGCTGAGCTTGGACACCTCTAATTGCCATATGGGATGCATTAATGGTTCTGCAAAATGCCTGTGGTCTTCTGTGTCTTGCTATTGCAGCTGGCACCCCAGGGTCCTGTGCCTGCACCCAACCTGGCACAGTCCTTAGATTTGAAAAGGAGTGTGTTTCCTCTACCGCTTGAGGTCAGCAACTGCCATCTCTACCCTCAGCAGCAGCGGAGTTCCAGGTCCAATGTCTGCTCCTGCCTTTTCGGGAGCTTAGTCTAGTCTTTATAGGTGGTTTTCAGTGGTGGGCCCTGTCTTTGGAGCCAATCCCCAGTCTCAGCTTAGGAGCAGAACCTTCCCACAGAGTCCCCCCCCGACTCTGTGCTTTGTGGCTCTGATTGCCAGTTTCTGCCTCTCTGCTGGTTGATGGCCCGGCTGCTGGGACCCATGTGACAGAATGCCTGGTGTCTGAAGGTGCTGGGTAGGTGTTGGTTAAAGTCTTTGCTGCAAGTGACTTCGGTCATGAACAAACTGTCTGGGTGGTGGCAGTTCTGCCCACTGGGATTGTGCTGGTGCTGGTCTCTCTGAGCCCACTTCCACCCCTGGCAACCAGGAGCCCCAGTTCCCAGTGGAGGGCAAGTCTCCCTCTACTAGGAACCACTGGAGGTTGTCTAAGCAGAAAAAGAAAGGACAGGGGGTCATCTACCACCATTTAGAAGGCCCTCCGTGAATGAGGCCAGTAGACATGCTCAGGGATCCTGACGTGGAAGGCTACCCCCTGTCCTCTGAGCTCTGCAGTCCTGGACTCATTCCCTCTCAGTTTATCTTCTGCTGAAGATGGCCATTAACAGGGAGACAGGAGAGACTGCAAGTCTGTCCCGAGTCCTGGCCTCTGCTCCCGGTCACCATGCACATGGATGGCTATCTGCTTAGCCTCTCTGAAGAATGGGCTTAATACCCAGGACCCTGCTGCCTAGTTGTCATAAACACCAGGCTGAGGGCTTGAAAATGTTTCACAAGAGGGTATACCATTAAAGGACTGCGTTACTATGTAGGGGGAGGGTGAACCGCGCACATTTTAAGGTTGCCTAGAGACCTCAGTAGATGAGGAAAACTTGCAGCTGTGTATGTAGTTACATCCACCAGAGGTGAGGGGTTTCTGCAGATGTCCCCTAGCTAGCAGGGAGCCATGGAAGCATGCCTCTGCACACCACCTGTATCGGGTGTCCTGTTAACGGGCGGCAGCATCCGCACACTTCTTTACAATATCGACTAATCAGTATTTCTCAGAGGAGTGAAGCAGCCGTCCAAGTCATTCATTTACAACCACACTGAAAGGTAAGATGGAGAATTGTGGCTCACAGCCCAAACCTCAAGACTCAAATGCAGTGTGATGTCCCTGATTAATGGGCTTGGTTGTTTGAATCAGATGCCTGCCCAGCGGGAGAATTAAAGAAAGACTTCATTAGCCAAAAACGATGAAACCTGAGCTCAGCTGTCAGTCAGAGAAGCTGAGAAGCACACGGACGTGGAAAGACATCATGCACGTACATCACGCACAGAAACAAAAACAAGAAAGCCACGAGGGAGGGCAGGGCCTGCAAGGCTGCCGAGTACCATCCCAAAGCCACACACAGTCAAGGGGCTGTTCTAGAACCTTCTGGTTGGGCTTAGAAAGAATGAGTATTCTACTCCCATCCCAGTGAAGGTAGCTTGTTAAACCCTACACGATGCTGAACATGGCCCATTGGGCCCAACTGGCAGTGATTCCTTTGTGATGTCACCCTGGGTTGGATGATGCAGCCATGGGGCAAGGTGTTCATCCTGAGTAAATGACCCAGCTCCTTCCCAATCTTCAAACTCACTAGTGATTGAGGGAGAGGGAATGACCCACGCATGTTCAGGCACCTGACTACACCACCCACCCTCCGGCCACCTCTGTTCACCAGTTTGGGTTTGAATGAAGCTCTGCCTGACTTCGAGGTGGTCCTGGCAAAAGGCTGGAAGGAACTGAACAGAGATCTGAGCTTCCTTCGGGAAGTGACCATGGGCCTGGCCCAGTGCAATCTGGTTTCTTTATGTGTCTTTAGGAGGGTGTGTCACAGGCTGCACAGCAGCCATGGCCTTGGCTCTGCTGTAGTCCGGTGATAGGATGGTGGTAACACGGTTACAGCCTAACAGGTGTGGCAGAGGCCATGCAGGCCCTCTCTTCTCGACTGCATTGGTGGCTCCCCAGTGGTTTTGCTTGGCCAGTGCGGGACCGTACATCCCCAAGCCGACTGTGAACTTACCTTGGAGCGAGGCTGGCTGACTTGGCTCCCACCGGCAGTTCCAGCCCTTCCCCGGGCTTGACCAATTTCCCCCTGTTCATCTGCTGCAGAATGGAGTTTAGCTCGCTAATGACATTTGCCTTTGGGCCTGAGAGAATTGGGCTTTTGACCTCTGGGACATCACCCCACAACTTGGAGGTCCTTGGCTGGATGACCTTTGCCACGCTGGCCTGGGCACTGCCCGGTGGGGGTGGGGGTGCAGGTGGGGGGATCACAAAGCCATCTGTGTCCTCTTCCGGGAGCGTGTCTTGGTAAAGTGCGTTGCTTTTGTGAACAATGGGCTTCATTTTTGGCTTTGGAGGTACTGGGGGCTTGTCAACCACAAAGGCTTGCCCGTCTGCATAGACTGTACAGGTATCCATGCTCTCCCCGCCCTCTGAGGACAGTGTGGAGATGCTGGACACTGTGGAGATGGTGCTGGTTGTCTCGAGATGGTGGTCGCTGCTACTCCGGCTGTCCACCTCCTCGATCCCGGAGTCGGTGACGGCGTCAAAGCTTTCGGGGGGCGGCAGGAATGAGGAGGGCAGACAGTTTGAAATGCCAGTCGGCTTCTTACTGTCTGCAGAGTTGGCTGGCTGGCTGGAGTTCAACGAAGGGGGCTGAGGGGCGTCATTTTTCTTCTGTTTGACCAAGTCAGCAAGAGCGGGGACCGAAGCTGCACGGTCGTCGGGGATATCAAAACTATTTGCGAATTCCAGGGGGGGAGGCAATGGTTCTGTGAAAAGAAAGTCCTCATCCAAGTCCACGGACGCCAGAGGGGGAGGGGGGATGCGGAATGGCAGAATCACCGCCTCTTCCACGGAGCCCGCTGCCACAATGGTCCTGCCGGGCGCAGCGGCGGGCTCCGGGGCAGCGGAGATCTGTAAAGCACCTTCGGTTTTGGGAACGCCTTCTGGCACTGTGGAGGGTGAGTGGTCTGGCTTTATATCCACATCCTCTCTGTCCTCCTCTTCCTCCAGGGGTGGCCCTGCCGTGGGGACGTCCACCGTGTGCACCATCAGCAGGCCGGCTGACTTCTGCTGGGCTGTGTCCACGATGTTGATCAGCATGTTCTTCTTGTCATCACCCCTGCGGTCCTTGCTCAGGTCCGTCTCGTACTTGTTCTCCGTCTCTTGCCGTCGCAGGGGACCCCGGGTGTTCTGCCTGGTGACGGGAGGAAAGCTGGACTCCACGCTGGGCCGCATTTTGGTATCGATGTAGAGAGGCTTGTTGAGGTCAGCCTTGGGGGCCTCCCCCTTGTGCCCCTGCTGGGACTCCTGCATGGCTCGATCCCTGGCGGACAGCGCCAGGGCCAGCGGGGAGCTGGGGTCGAGCAGCCGCCCCGTGAGGGGGTGCACGTAATTCTCAGGGCTGGCTGGGCTGCCACTCTTGAGAGGAGCTGCTGGGCCACTCTCAGGCCCCTTGGCTTTGGATGTGGAACTCAGGGGTCCCCCGGTCTCTCCCTGAGTACCAGCCTCGCCACCACCTAGGAAGTGGTTCTCCAGCTCCCTGGGTGCTGTCCCAGGGGTAGGCGATAGCGGTTGTTCCGTTCCGTCCTCGTCACCAAACCCGCCCTCCTCAGGGAACTTGGAGGGCCGTATCCGGGGAGCCGGTGGCCCCAGACCCACATCCTCATCTCCCAGGTCTGTGGAGAGGAAGGCCGGGGAATTCCTCCTGGCTTCCAGACGCTTCTCCCGGTCACGCACAGCCCCAGCGATGGCTGCAGCAAAGGGGCTGCTGACTGTGAGGCTGTCGTCGGGCCGAAGCTGGCCCGGCTCGGTGGCCTGGGGGTCGATCTCCATGCTGCTGCCCTGGCTGCTCTTGCCGCTGCTGCTGGTGGAGGGTTCCTTGACGATGATGGTTGGGATGGGGATGGAGCATGTCTTCTCAGGGCTGTCCTCCACGTTGGACTGCTTCACCAGCATGCCCTTCCGCCTGGCTGGCTTGGCAGGGACATAGACGGCCTTGCTGGCTATCTTTCCCACCTCTGAGTATGGGTTCTCAGGCATCTGCCCCCGCTTGGTGCGGAAGGCGGCCTGTGGGGCGGGGCTGCGGCTGTAGACATCTTCAGAGTCCAGGGAGAACCGGTCCAGCTCCCTCCTGTAGAACATCCCCTTTTCCCGCATCATGGTGGCCACAGTGTCAGACCTGGTGGCTGGGGGCACCTTGGCGACGGGGTTCTGATTGAACGCAGGCTTAATTGTCCCATAGACTCTTGGAGTCGGGGACTTAGGGCAGTTGTACGTGGTGGGGGAAGGTGGAGGGGGAGATGGGGGCACAGACTGCGGCGGAGGGGGTATGTCCTCGGAAGTGTCCGGCATGGACAAGCTTCGGGTGAACTTCAGCATCGGGGGAGCCAGAAACTGCCGCTCTTCCTCTGTTATCCCTGCAAGCAGAGAACATGGTTTTAAGCCCAGCGACCTCAAAGCCCACTGGAGGCCTCAGGACTGTGTAACATACTGCGACTCCACACACTCACAAACTTTGACAGGAGACAATTGTTAGAAAGCACAGCACAGCCAGGACGCTGGGGTTAGTTACAAGCCCTCTGGGAGCCAGAAACAGAAAGAAAGGTGTTCTGTGGGGTGAACATGTGTAGGGATTTGCTTCTCTGGGGCACATTGTGGTTCCTGGGGTGAGGTAAGGGTGGTAAGGGTCCAAAACAAGGCTGTGTGCAGCCCTCAGGCCAAGCCCTGGCCACCTGAACCCAGAGATGTGGCTGCATGTGTGCATATGCAGGAGCTGGTGCAGGAGGCATCTGTGTGCCTCCTTCAGGCCTGGTGACGGCTCGTAAGGGACAGAGGCTCTCCCCTGACTCTCTGAGAGGCCATGCGAGCGGCATAAAGGTCAAGGCTGCTGTCCCGCCTGCCCAGGTGTTGGGCAGACCTGCCACCCTCCTGGAACAGCTATCTGCCCAGTGGTGGCCCATGCTTGCTAAGAGGGGGGCTACTGTTCTTGTGTGGTCTTCTCCAAGGGGGCATTGGCCAGTTTTGTCACCTGCTTCCTCTGGGCCACACGGAGGGCTCTGTGTATGTTGAACTCCTCCGCCCTCAGCAGGTGGCTGGCTCGAAAGAAAGGCCATTCTGGCATGGGCTATGCCTATGAGGGGAGGGAGCCTTGACTTCCCACCTAGTCTTGGTCCACAGCAGCTGCAGGATGCTAATCAGTGGCTCCATGCCAGCTGCCCAACTCCACAGAAGCTCTGAAGTGGGCCTGTAGGACCCTCTGGGGAGTTGTGGTTGGCTGTCACGGGTAATCAGGCCTGGCTGACTTGGCACAAAAGCAGAACCATGTTCTGAGACCTGACTGGCAAAAGTATGCGAGTGTGACCATGAATGGAGCTGTGGCTCAAGCCAACCTGAGCTTTCTCTGGGTGTCTTAGCTGGTGTGACAGCAGGCTCCAGTGCAGCCTAAAACACAGAGACAGAAGCAGCACACGCAGCGGCAGACACCAAGGATGGATTCTCACACAGGGGCATGCAGGTTTTCAGAGGCAACAAAATGAATTACTTGAAAATTAAAAAAAAAAAATTCTCAGGACAAACTACAGTCACTTATTCCATGAGAACTTCCATTTGATAAGGGTATTCCAAATTGAACATACTCCTGTGGGAGGCTAATTTGGCGTCTCAGAGGTCTGTTGCTGAAGGAGATCTCTGTGGACCATTCACTGTGAGATGTCACCTAATGGCAACATTCCCAAGGAGTAATAATTTAAGAATACCCCTTATAAAAGTAAACCAGGATACATTCAAGTTACAGATTCCAAACTGGGGGGTTCACTGACCTGATAGAAAGATTCTGCTGTCTGACAGGAGGAAATCAACTGTTATTAACCAGAAAGATCCAGAAATACAATAAGGTGTGTATGCAGCTATGCCCGGCCCTAAGTATGCCAGGGATGGGTGAGCCACCCGAACTGCAGATGCCACCACGGTCATTACCACCTAGATGCCGCCTCCTGCCTCCTCCTCCTCCTCCTCCTCCTCCTCCGACTAAAAACAGACATGCCATGCCTCTGGCAACATCGTCAGGAGGAGTTTCTGAAACACACAGAGCTTATGTTTCTGGCGGTGCCTTGGCGAGGCTGGAGGCTGCATACCCCCTCTCTTTATGTGGTCAGGCTCCACTGTGTCCAGCAGTAGCCTTGGCTTCCAGAAAGTTCACGTGGTAAGGACCACACTGGGGCTTTTTCCTGCCTCGAGGAGTCAGGTTTACCTTGCCCTGTCTGAGCCAGGGAGGGAAATGGGATGTTAGCAAGGAAGACAAGCTGCTTTCTTACACACAGCGAGCGGTTCAGACCTGACCCAGCCACCCGGAGAAGTATGTCCCTTGAGCTCAGTCTACGAAACATTGACTGAAGGGGTCTGCCCGCCTGGCCCGCCCTCCATCCTGCTCCCCCAACTGCTACTGTCACTGGATTAGAGAAACCACCCTAAAGGAAGGGTGGTTCTCGTACCCCACCATGATCAAGGGGCTGCCTGCCTGGTAGGAGAGAGGCTGGGCACCCGGTAGGCAGGCCCAGTGGGAAGTGGTTAGGGTCTAGGCGCCAAGGCAACCATGGGGCCAGGACTCAGAAGCCCAGGCCTCCTGAGGAGCTGAGGGCTGCATTTGAAAGCTTAGGGGCAACGTCTTCGGGTGGGGGTCACGCTTCTTACCTATCGATTTCTGCCTTCGCATCGTACCTCGAGGGAGGCCCAGAAATGGACCTTTCGGGCTCCCAGGGACCGTGGGCGTCATTACAGCAATCCCTTGGCGCTCGTACACGGACTGCAAACCAGAGAGCCAGGTGAGGTGCATCCCTGGGAGCCCCACCCATGGTGACAGACAGCTCTGGGAGCAGTAGGCATCCATCACCATGGCTTCCTCAGGCCATGCCCTCCCCACACTTCATTTAGCTCCTGTAGATGTGATGCCAGCATGTCCAGCTCTAGGCACCATACTCTGCTGGCACAACATTCACCAGGTCAGAAGAACTCTGGGAGAATAGGGGCCAGAATGACTGGCCCATGGGAAAAAAAGCACAGTGTGGTAGGCAGTGGGGTCTGATCCAGGCCATGCCCTGGGTCCTCAGGTCCTTGTGACTTTGGTCAAGCCCTCAGCTTGGATTCTGTTCCCCTCTTCCAGCTACTATGGGTGTGGCCGGGTGCCAGGACCTGTGCAAATGAGTAGGATGCCTGACCTGTCACCTGGGGAGAACTGCCAAGTGACCCTGGAGTGTGTCACAGAGACTGCAACGGGCCCTGTCCCCGGGGCCTGAAGGTGGATTCTCAGAGAGCTCCTCTCTGCCCCGCCACAGCTGGTACACCTCTGCATGCTGTTTTGCCTGCCAGCCTGAGATGGTTGGCCAGTTATGCTCCACAGCCTCAGGAGGGACTTGGAGAAGTTCAGACGCTAAGGCTCACTTGGAACATGTTTGTGGGTGCACTCTCACAGGCTCACCTGGGCTTCAGAGACTCTACCCTAGAGCCTGAGGTTGGGGAGGTAGGATACTGGCCCTGGGAAGTCAGAGAAGTGCCCCAGGGGGCTGTCAGGTTGGCAGAGTATCAGGGTGGAGAGCGGGTATGCTGAAGGCTAGGGCGCCACCTATGGGACTCTGACGGGGAAGAGGGCTGAGGCGCACATTCGAACCTCTGCAGCCTGTTTTATTGCAGGTCAACTCCTAGCAAATTCATGGTAACTGTGGGTGTTATTGTCTAAAAGGACTGGGTTAAACCAAGTCAATTTGAAAGTGAGTCAACGAAAATTCTCAGCTATGTGGTGGGACAGTTAGTGCTCAGGCCTGGCACTCGACTGTGATGGGGACCAGAAAGCAGAGGGAGGCATCACAGGGTTTGAAGGCCTCACCTTTGTCCAGGACTCACCCCTGGCTCCTGAGCAACTTGTCACCTCTCTTCTGGGAGTGCCTTTTCCTCGGGGGTAGGCGGGCATAGCAACAGCACCTGCTGTGAGCTGGCATCTAGTGCCTCCCATGTACAATGAAACCCGGTACACCAAGCAGTTTCGGGTCTAAGGATGCTGTCAACCCACCTCAGAGCATATGCCAGGAGTTTGTGTAGAGGACTAGTGTGTGAGGCTCTAGGCAGCAAGGGGCACTGTCTGAGGAGCACTCCTACAGCCCCCATGCCCATGGTCTCTTGGTAGGGCACATGGAGGGACACCCTCAATGTTTGGGACTCTGGATAAACCCAGGAAAAGATGGCATGCAGGAGTGGTGAGATTTGCACTTCAGCCTGGCCAACGACTCACTGCAGATCTGTGCTGGATCAGAGTGCTCGCCCATGGAAATGGGTTCTGAACCTATGCAGAGAGGGCTTCGAAGGCCAGCTGCTGAGTTGGCCTGCCCTTGCATGCTGAGCCCTCTGCCTGCCCACCAGCCAGGCCAGCCCAAACCCGACCCAGTCCCACCGACTCACATTCATATCGGAGGCTGCTGGGAAGCACCGGCTGGTGGGCCGCTGCTTGATGGTCGCCACCCTCGGTTCTATGGCTACGTTCTCTGCAGTCCTGGAGGGCTTGGAGGCTGGGACTATCTCTTCAGGTTTGTCTAGAAAACAAAGTAAGGGTTGGAGCGGCTTAGTCTCATGGCACTTTGCGGGGTGGGCGGGCTCAGTTAGGAGAATGCAGGCACGCAGCCACTGTTCATGTGCCTGGAGTAGCGGGCAGGCTGTGGCATGGGGAGCAAGCATGCATCTCTCCCCACTCCACATATCTCACCAAGGCACCACCACATGTCCCAGACCTCGCCTGCCTGAGGTGTGTACACTGGACAAAGACAGCAGGAGACCTCAGCATCTCAGCCTTCCCCTTTAGAGAGCTCTATCCCACCCAGGACCTGCGACTTGTCATCTTCAGGTCTGACAAATGGGACTTGTTACTGATGGTGTCAATTTTGGAATTACTATTATTATTTTGAGCCAGGGTTTCATTGTGTAGCTTAGGCTGAGCTTTTTTTTTTTAAAAAGATTTATTTATTATGTATACAGTGTTCTGTCTGCATATATGCCTACAGGCCAGAAGAAGGTGCCAGATCTCACTACAGATGGTTATGAGCTACCATGTGGGTGATGGGAATTGAACTCAGGTCCTCTGGAGGAACAATCAGTGCTCTTAACCACTGAGCCATCTCTCCAGCTTGGCCTTGAACTTTTATTTCTCCTATGCAAGTCTTTTGAGGGTTGATCTTACAGGCCTGTGCCACCAGGTACATGCGCGCACACACATACATACACTCATACACATTCATAAATGTAGTCCTTTTTGTAACTAACACAATTTCCAAGACAAGCCACCTTCACCAAGGCTGGAATGTCGACTGTGGTCAGTAAGCCAGGCAAAATGGCAGAAACCCCAGACCTCTGAGCCTATGCTGCATAGGGAACTTTTCATTTATTCTCCCCATGCTAGAACATTCCCAGCTCTAGAAAACAAAAACCAAAGCTTAAGGCATCCTGGAAAATTAAAAAAAAATTTGTTTTCTAAAACTTGAAAACAAAAGCTCATTCTAGAATGACCCTGTTGCCTAGTTTAGCTGAAAAACAACTGAGGTCCTGAAACCAGACACAAGGCTTTGTCTAGAGTTGTCAGAACACAGGGACCCCACTCCCTGAGACCCACAGTCAGAGTCCCTCAGTCCCCAGAGGCACTTGGGGAAAAGGTCTCGGCTGTCCCAGGCTGTGTTTTTGCAGGATGCCCTGGGCCAGGATGAAGCTTATGGGGAGCCATGCCTGTGGACACCACATCGATCCTTTTTGAGGTACAGGAGATGTTAGCTTCTAGAACATTCATTGTACAAGCCTGAGTCCTTACAGGCAAGCTTTGCCCATTCTGGGGTCCAATGGCTCCCTGTTTAGTGAACACAGGGTGATAAAACTACTAAGTCATCCAAAATACTACTTTGCAATGGTGCTTTATCCGGAGAAGCTGACCCACTGGCTAAGTCCCCAGGGCTACAGTAGTGTTCAGCATCCAGCATGAAGCACTGTTTTCTGAGCAGGCAGGCCAGAGCCTAAATACCCTTGAGGAGGACTCAAGAGGAAGTGGGTGTGTTGGGGCTGGGGGCAATGGAAGTATCCACCATGGCCTCTCTGACATCCTAGGAAGACAGCGGGGTTCCAGACCAGTGTTGATTCTAGCAGTCCACAGATGATGGCTATATCCAAATGTGGCCCATGCCAGGTCCTGCACAGCCTCAGAGCCTTTCACATGTGTGAAGAGTTTTAAAAGGGACACAGATTGTAGGAGTGACCTCAGGCCTTCAGACCCATGCAGTCTCAGGTGCTGTCTCTTCATGGACGACTCCGACGTCTGGGCCTGCAGGCTCATCTGTCACAGGCCTCTTCCTGGGCTAGAATCCGGCCCTCAGGCATGGGTCAGGCAATTGCTTGGCTCTCGTCACCATGGGCTGTGGAGATGCTTGCAGCTCAAATTGCCCATGTCCTCCAGCTCCTGAGTCACGAGGCCCTCATCTTAAACCAAAGCTTTACCCGCACTCTCCTGGGCCGGCCTGGCCATGTCCGCTAGACTGTCTGTCACCTGTGGCCGTATCTTTTTACCACCCAGTCCACACCTGCAGACTGCTTCCCGCCGTGTGCTATAGGCCGTGTCCACCTGCCTCCATCCCTGCTGTCTTCCTCCAGGGGTCCAGGCTGGCTTTTATGGCTGAGATAGAACTTGTTTCTGTGTAGTCCCTACTGCCCACCTGCCAGCTGGGTAGATGCTTGCGTGGCCTGCTTTGGTGAGCCAGCCAGGACACACTGGCTTGATCTGTGTCCCCACCCCATACTCCAGGTCCCTTGGTACTGGTCATTTGGCTTAGCTTTAGCTGAGGTGAACCCCACAGTCTGTTCTTTCAAGGAAGGAGTTGAGATCTCTCTAGCACAGGAGAGCTATGTCCCACCACTGCATTGGGCGCCGGGCAGGGAACACCGGAATCACTCTGGAAACTACTTTCCTCTCCTCTGTGGTGTCCACAGAGGCTGAGCCTGAGGACACAGCATCCTGAGCCTGGAATGTGGGTCAAGTGGAGGCCATTGAGTTACAAGAGGAGTGACTGGGTGTGTCACATGGAGAGCTCTGGGGACCTGCAAGAATCTAGCCACCTCTAGCTCGTGTGCAAACCTTGAAATGTGAAGGCCCCCTCCTGGCTGTGTGGGGAGCCCAATCTGCTCACCCTGTGAGTGCTTGGCTAGGACTATCAAGTAGAGGTGTAGATGAGATTCAGGAAGCTCCTGGGTTTCCTGCCCCATAGAGTTGGCCTTTGTTGAATTTAATGGCTGCTGGTAGTAGCTGGGCAAGGGAAAATTGTGGGCCTCAAGATCCCTTGGAACTTTAGATGTAAGATGCACAGGGCCACAGTCCTGCTAGGAAGGCCCTGGGCATAGGCTCAGCATGGGGAGGTAGTTAGCCAGAGTCTGCTGTGTAGGGTCTGGGTACATGGAGAGCAAAGGACACGAGAAAAACACACTCATGCTGAAGAGCCACGGAGTCACTGAGAATCTTCTTGTCAGGGGCCGGCAGTGTGTATGTTCCCACTGGTGGCACATGGGGTCTATTGCCTGGCGTGTGAGTGCCCGTGGCATCTCCACATGTCCAGCAGGAGTGGGCAGTAGGCTGTGATGTGAGAACTGTAGGGCCTTGGATAAGCGTCTCCCATGACGGTCCTGACCCTGTGGGGCTTTGAGGCTTCATCCTGATTCACATGGCTGTAGGAAAGGCTCTGTCTTTCACAGAGAGCACAGTTGGAGGGTGCTCCTGTAGGGGTCACCAGAGTCACCCACCTCACTCAGCTGACTGCAGAACAGTGGGCAGGCTTGTGGAGTCAGTGATGTGACAGTGCTGGTGTGGTTGTGTCTTGGGGAACACCCCCAGGAACCTTGAATGTCGGCCTGGCCTCTTGAGCTCTGCCTCTCCCATCTCCCTTAGGAACTGCTTTCTGAATCTGTCAGGCCCAGGGTCCCTGATCTTCTAGCATTAGTGCTGTTGGTGTGAGTCAGGTGACAGATGGGTTTTTATCTTGTTCCTTAGATTTGCTGCAGACTTGACCACACAGGCTCCATCTTTGAGATCTTATTGACAGGAAGTAAAAGTTTTTAAGGAAACTGTTGAGATTACTGACTCCTGAGGATGAGGCTTAATTTCCAAAGGCCTAGAACTGGAGCTGTATAGATGGCCGAGGAGGTCAGGCCCTTGCAGGGCCAACACAAGGTCTTGGTGACTGGATATACCTGTGCAGACACGCATGAAAGCTGTCACGGTACACAAAACAGCCCAGCCGTGAGCTGAGTTCTCAGTCTCAAAGCAAGCTTATGGTCTCTCACAAGGGAGATGTGTTGCCCATGGGCTGTAAACTGTAGACTTCCAGGAACCAGAGAGAGAGAGAGAGAGAGGTGGCAGGTTTGTCAGGGTCCCTGAGGTAGCTTGTAACCACATTTCTCAGCATTACTCGCCCTGCCCATCACCACATCTCACAGCCTGTGGGTTTGCCTGGCTCATAGGCAGCCCCAGAAGTTGCAGGAGGGAGCACTGGAGGGTATGTCCAGTGTCCTCAACCTGGGACACCTGCTGCTTTCCATGTGACAGTCAACCAGATGTCATGGCTGCGTGGGAAGAAGTCCCAAAGTGCTGGTGAGGGAAAACAACCCCAATGCCAAGGCAAAGGAAAAGCTGGAAGCAGTCGAGTATTGCTGCCCACTGCACAGTCCCCAGGGGAGCCTTCCGGGCACGTCTGACCTCCCGGGCAGCGAACAGAAGCCCTGTTGAGGTCTTCTGTCCCCTGGCCATATGCGTGGTGATGACACAGCCAGAGCCCAGAGGTCAATCCCTGGTCAGAGCAGGGTCCCAGTCGTCTCTCATGTACTACATAGGATCTTTGTGGGAGACCAAGATTAGGTGTTCCAGAAGCATCCATGAAAAGAGATTCATGGGTGCTCATGGCATCAGAGATAGCTGGCGATCTGTCTGTCGCCAACCACCACGCTCTCTCTTTGGTGTCTCAGAGCCAGTGGCCTCTGCTCCCTCTGCAGGGTGAGATAGCCCACTGCAGGCTTCCTCAGCAACACTGCTATCAGAAGAAAAACCAAAATGTCACATCATCACCCGCGCCACCAGTGGGCTGCCTCCTGTCTGCTCCCACCCAGGCAGTGAAGTGTGGGTATGCAGCTTGGGCCCCTTGGACCTGTAGACTCCAAGACTCATGCCTGGGAAGGTCTGTGTGCTTCGTCAGAGGTGACAAGCAAGGTTGGAGGTCATGGTCACACAACCTGTCCCACCACTCACTCTGCCTGGTGGCCTCCGTCTCTACTCTCACCTCGGCTGCCCTGGGTTGTCCCGTCTGTGGTGGTTGGCCACAGTGACTTTTCTCACCATGGGGTTACTAGGTCAAAGAGCTCAGCGAAAACCCAGGGTCTCTAAGCTGGTGTGGCCGGTGGGGTGGAGCCAAGGTTGAGATTGCCTCACTCTATTTGAGAAAGGTCTCACGTAGCTCAGGCTGGCCTGGAACTTGTGATCTTTCTGCCTCCCAGGTCCTTAGCGCTAGGCAGGCACCATCACACCCAGCTGAGGCTTCTAACTTCCAGCAACCTCCTGGGGACAGCTTAAAAGGACAAAGGTTTGTCCTCTCCCTGTTCTGGGGCTGGACATCTGTGGTTAGGGTTAGCAGGAGAAGAGCCCTGCTTCTGGAGGTCCCAATAGTCTAACGCTCCATAGCTCACCTTCTCTTTCCATAATTACACCAGTCAATGGTTACTTTATGGTACTCCTAACCTGGTGTGACCTTGTCTTGGCTGCATCAGCAAAGACCTTATTTCTAAGTGTGGCCTAATTCATGTCTCAGGGTAGACAAAGACTTGCAGCGGGTGGAGCCACTCTTTAGCTCAAGGCAGCTGGGGAGACGAGATTCTTCTTTCATTCTACATAGCCTCCCTGGAGTACACCCGCTTCCAGGTAGGCAGTCCTCGCAGAGAGCCTGGACAGGCATCAAGAGGGGCTGGAGCCATTGCTGAGTTCCTGCCACACTCAGGCACCATGTGCCCACACTGCTCCAAGCCTTTTATGGCAGGTCCTAGCCTACCAACTGAGCAGAAGTACCAAGCTGGCAGGGGCTTCTGTGGGGTGAGGTGAGGAATGCAGGGCATCCTCAGTCCCTTCCCCCTGTGACCAGTGGTCCCTTTGGCATCTACCTGCCCCCACCCCCACCTCCTGGTCCAGCCTCAGGTTGGGGCACTTCTTCTCAACTGTTTTTTTTTTCTGCTGTTCACATGGAAGGCATTTCGCACTGTCTGAGACTCGTCTATCTCTGAGTGGATTCACTTTGTGCTGGCCCAAACCTCTGTCCCCAGCTGTTGTAACACGTCCATTGGGCGGTGCCTTCAGACAGGGGCTTGCCGGCCCAGATTCCACCTTTTTTGACAATGGGCTTTTCTTCACCAGCTCTGATGGGGCACCCTGGACCTTGGGAGCCCACAGTGGAATGCCTCTTCTGACAGGCCAGAGCTGGGTTTGTCTTTTGCTGGTGGTGGTGGTGTTCATATTATAATGTAACTATAGGACCCCTGGGAAGAAGGGCAGTCTTAGACTGGACATGAGCCAGCCACACCCTTGACATGGGGAGAACCCCAGAGAGCCTGCTGGGATGTCCTGTACTGACTGATATGGTGAAGGCATGGATTGCTGCAAAGAAGGTTGTTAGCCTGAGGTGGCTATGCTGGCAGCTCCAGGGTATCCGTCCTGCCCTGAGGCTGATCCTGCTGGATTTAGGCACTCTTGACCCCCATTCAAGCATCCAGGGTGCTAGTTCCACACCAGGCCTCAGACTGAGTGCACCAACCATTAGGGACCACCCCCAACTTCATTAGAGACCCTCTCAGCCTTGGGGAATGATGTTTCAGCATTGAATTGTTGGGTCACAGGTCACACTTGGCTCAGTATTGGGGAGTCATGAGCAGTCAGGAGTATCCATCTGTAATAGGGTGCTTCTGAGGGGGGCAGGGCTCTGCCTAGTCACTCATGACACGTGTCATGCCCGCTCCCCTCTCAGGGGAGCCTGGGGACAGGCAGCTCCCTCCTTCCCCCAGTGTGGAGGGGAGCTGAGGGTTGGAAGAGGAATGAAGCCTGGTTTCCCTCTTGCCTGCTCCCCTGGCTGTTCAGTGGCTGGGCAGCACACGGGGATGTCTCTGACCAGCCCCCCAGAAGAGGATTCACGGCATCTGCAGCCAGGCAGGCACAGTAAGAGTCATCAAGGATCCTGGCCGCTTCATTGGCATGTTGATGTGGACACAGATCAGGGGGACTTACAAATAGGTCGAGGGAGTCACAGACAGAAGCCAAGCAGACCAGACAGACCAGAACAGTGTACATCCCAGGGAGGGGCCCTTGGGTATGACCCCCAAATATGGAAGACAACACAAGGTTCACAGCACACTCTGGACTTCACATGACTGTCACGAGGGGGTTTCTCTTCTACTGGGCAAGAGCATGGGCACAGACACTTCCCTTACCCTTCTTCTTCCGGACTGAGGCTTGCAAACAGAAAGGGAAGCGCATGAGCCAGCCACGGTGGCAGCGCCCTCCCATAGTGGCCCACACCCGGGGTCTCACTCAGTTCGGTGATTATGGGACATAGGTAGGGGAACTAGTGTGGAGACCACCAGGAGTGAGAGGCAGGGGTCCAGGGTGGCCCCCACAACTTGCACTTGGTTGCTCTTTTTGCCTTGTCCTGCCTGAATCTCTTTTGTGGTGGCGAAGGGGCGTTCTTACTTTGTTCCCAGCAATCCAGCAGCACTCCATAGGTGGGACTGAACTTCATGAGATGGGACAGGAGGGCAGGTCTGCCTTTAAAAGGACACGGAGGCCCTGGGAGCTAGAGGGAGCCCCTTTCCAATGAGCTCCCAGAGAACATGGCAGCAGCCCCTTCTGTAGAGCAGGCTGGCCTTGGCTCATTGTAAGTGGGGCAGACATTCGGTCATGGGGACACAATTCGAATGTTCCCAGTGGAATGTTTGGAGGTATATGATAGGGTCAGGGGCACGGCTGGAAGGAGAGGATGGGTGGGCACTCCAGTTTCTGGGTGGAGAAGCATTCCTGTGTCAGGGTACCCTCTTCTAGAACACTGACAATTTGAGGTGAGATTCAGATTCTAGCCCCAGGGTGGACAGTGATTAGCATGAACAAGGGGATAGGGGCTGCTCTGTGCTGGTGGGGACCTGTTGCTGGCTGTCAGTGACATCCTGGCAGGACACCACCAGGAGCTAATAGGTTTGAACCATAGTGGTTGTTTCTGCACCAAGGGCCACCCTCACCAGCACTATCCCTGTTCCTCATGGGGCTAGTGCTTCCCCTCACTGTCTCTGTGGCTCAGAGCCATCCTCTCTGCAGAAGTCCCCTGGCTACCTGGTGGCACCTGGGTGACACTTAGGATGTGGTTCTTAGTCCGTGTCAGAGCCATCCCTTTTCTTAATAGTCCCAATGGCTGATAGGCCTCCTGCCCCATCTGCCTCCAAGGGGACAAATGGCCAAGTCCGTTTAATGAGGACCTTTTAGAGTTCTGGGTGTGCTGGGACTCTCTGAGGAGTCCCTGAGGGCAGGCCTTCAGTGGCTGGAGCAAGCTGGAGGACAGGCTGAGGTGGGGTCAGTGAGGGTGCCCAAGGCAGCAGGGATGCTGCTGCAGGGCCAGCGAGGCTGCTTACCTTTGTCCACTAGTGAGAGGCCCAAAAAGTCAAAACAAAACAATGTTAGATAAGCAGAAGAGAATATCAGCCCCACCTCCTCTAGATCCCATGGAGTCCCTCACTAGAGACGCCAAGCCAAGTGTGAAGCTGTAGGGCATGCAGGAGAAAGGGCAGGGGATAAGCAAGCCAGCGGGAGGCCGTGCATGGGCTGGGCATCTCTGAGGACAGCAGGGTAAGGTGGCCTTACCGAGTTCCTCCAGCTCCGCCGTCATGGACTTGGAACGCAGGGTAAGGGCTGTAGTTGGAGCCCTCTTTGGAGGTGGGGGAGCTTGATGGGCAGGCAAAAGCAGAGTCAGTGTGAGAACCACCACAAGGCCCCACCCAGTCCTGTACTCCACCCAGTGCCCCTTTTGGACACAGGAAGAATCCGGGAGGCAGTGACCCTCGAATCTGTGTTTGGGGGGCAGACTGACAGGTGGCTGTGGGGGGTTGTCACAGTTGGGCTGCCATGATTAGCATCAGCCCTGGGTGCTCAGGATGGAGTAGGGTAGGTGCTCTGCAATAGGGTTGGGAACTACGGCTCTGTTCTGTCTGTGAGAATCTGACTGTGACAGGGCACAGGCAGTGGGGTACATGTGGCTTAGCCACTACCTGCCAGGCTGTCAACGGCAGGGACATGGGCCTCGCTGGAGCTGGGGAAGGAGACCTGTTGGTGTCCAGGAAATGCCATTCTCTACCCTCCCACTACGGTCTCAGCTGTTTCCACCCCTCTCTTGCTATTTAGTGTACTCTGGTGCTGCCACCTCTACAACCTCTCCTAGCTGTCCCTGGTACCTCTACACAGCTGCTTTGGGGACAGCTGGCTAGAAGGCAGGGGCTTGGTCCCCTTTGCTGGCCTAGCTGTGGCCTCCCTCAGGAGAACGGTGACTCAGGCTCAATGTCATGTCTTGGTCACACACGTAAGTGATACCCCATGGCCTTGGCTCTCAGCTGAAAAGAGGCCGTTCTCCTTCCCTGTGGCCTCTGCCTCCCCCCTGCAGGGCACCTTGAGGGACACACACCTTTCTTTCTGGCAGTATCATCAGGGTCTAGATTCCTGGTCACTGTGACGACCTTAAGGACGAGGTGATTTCCTCCCTGGCGGATCATGTTCACCACCTGCCGGTGGCCCACCTTGACGACATTTTCATTGTTAACCTGCAGGAAGAGAGGCGCGGCAGGTCAGCAACACGTAAGAGGAGGCAGGGGTGGTGAGGCACGTGCTGCCGGCACCCTGTAGCAGACTAGGGGGGCTTTGGTCTTTATGGATGAAAATTTGCTTTGGGGAGGTCAGCATGTGTGCTGCTGTGGCTGCAGAGGCCACCACACCTTGAGGGGTGGGATGCCTCCTCCAGCACCCTCTACCAGGACTGGTGGACCCTACTTAACAGAATTCTCAGGAGCTGTCCAGATCTCCAGGGCTGGGTTCAGCAGCAGCTCTACCCTTTTACAGCCCGGCAGAAACCTGGCCCCCAATCGCTTCTCCTGTGTTTTGGCCCATTGTCTTTGGGCTCTCCCCCACCCCCACCCCCGCAACACTGAGGTGGAAAAGCTTGACTTTACAAGGTATTAAAAGAGATGACCATTCTTCCCTGGCACTTCTGGGAAGAAGGAAGACTGCCCCAGTGCTCCTGGGATAGTGGAGGTGCACACTTGAGCCCCAATGTTGCTTCTGTGAGCAGAACACTGAGGCTCAGAAACTCTGGGTTTTCAGAACCAGGCCCTCTCCTTACAACCCCAGGGAAGAAGCAGACACAGATCCAAGCAGAGGTGGGACTTGGTATCAGCCCCTTTGTCAAGCTAAGTCCCACAGCAGACCCCCAGGCCTTGTCCCCAGAAGAAAGCCAGAGCTGTACAGATGGGCAGGTTGGGCATTGTGAACATGCCCATCCCAACACTGTGCTTCCAGTCAAGATCACTATGGTGTTGGACACCATCTTAGCTGTTGAAATGTAAGAACGCTGGCACTTGCACACAACTCTCCAAACCTCCACTCTTACACAGTGATCTGGGTGGGAGTGCAGGAGCCCCAGGGAGGGCCTCAGCTCTGTTATTTGTTTGGGAGCCATCCAGCCTCCCTGACCTCATCTGCATGGACTTGTGACCATTGCCTTTGATTCTGTTGCTTTTGGAGTTCTAGAAGGGGACAGAATGGATCCTGCACAGTTCTGCTATCAAGGTGTCCATGGAACATCCACACAATCAACTCTGAATCCAGCCCTGGTCTGGGCTTTTGGGGTTCAGTTTTCTATCATAGCTGGGATCGACACCAAGTACTGACCCGTGCCCACATTATGTAAAGGGAGTAAGTTATGAACGGGATTTCTGCCAGCCCTCCTGAGCTGGGGAAGACACACTGAACTGGCACAGCTCGGAAGCAGGCAGCTGTCCTGTTGACCATCTTCCCACAAAGTCTATTGAACACAGGTGTGTGCCTGTCAGACAGACATGGATGTGAGGGCTGACATGGGTAGCTGAGAGACTTTCACTCACCTTGGGCCAAACTTGGAAACAGTCAGTAGAAGAGGGCCCCAGCAGCTAGAGCCTGAAGCATGCAGTCCTGGTGACACACACTTGTCATTAGACAAAATATGTCAAGGTGGAGAAACTAAATACCAACTCTCCCAAAGTAGCTGAGCTGAGCTGAGGCTACAGGAGTGGAGATTATGGCTTCACTGGGTGTTCAGGGGTTCCTTAAGGCTTCACTGGGTGTTCAGGAGTTCCTTACGGTTTCACCAGGTGTTCAGGGGTTCCTTATGGCTTCACCGGGTATTCAGGGGTTCCTTATGGTTTCACTGGGTGTTCAGGGGTTACTTATGGTTTCAGGGGCTCAGCAAACTTTCCAGTCCCAGCAGTAACAACTGTCACAGCATAGACCACACCCCCAAACCCAAGTCGATAGATCTCACCTCCGAGGTGACTGGGGCCGTTTCGACTTATAATTAGGTGCTTGTCTCACTTCTGTGACAGAGCACTTGCCACAAGCAACTTAAGGAAGGAAGGAATGAAGGAAGGGAGGAAGGGAGGGAGGGAGGGAGGGAGGGAGGAAGGGAGGAGGAAGGAAGGGTTTTATTTGGCTCACAGTTATTAGGGTCACAGTCCATCACGGTGAGCGAGTCATGGAGGTAGAGTGTGAGGCCCACTACCTTCACCATCAGGGAGTGCAGAGATGAATGCTGGTGTTCAGCTTGCTTTCTTCTTTTTATTAGTCCAGCACCCCAGCCCATGGGATGGTGCTGTCCACATTCAGGCTGGCTCATCCCTCTTCAATTCCACTTATCTAGACATGTCCAGAGTGTGTGTCCTAGGCGAATCTAGATCCTTCAGGCTGCCAGTATTAACCTCAGAAGTGCTCAGGTCGCAAGGGTGACTCATGAATTGACTGACACTTTGTAAAAAGGGCATTGGGGGCTCTCTGGCCTGTCCCCCTGGGAGGGACCATCTAGGGCACAGCAGCCTGCTTGCCAGGATTCCCAGTGCCTTCCTCTCAGTCTCCAGAGCAGGAAGAAGAGAACCCCACCTCCTCTCCCTGTGCGTTTTATTACAGCCTGGGACACAACCCAGTGACCAGCCGCGCTGTGCCACTCAGCCTGGAGCTGGCTACCACCCTTCTCTTGAGGCCCTTAGGAATCAGTGCTCCACCTGTCACCCCTCAGTTACACACAGGGCGCCGGGCCTCAGGTGAGAAAAGTGGCGTCCCTGTCAGCAGCTTCCCTGGGAGTGACTGGTGACAGGTGAAGGAAAGCTGGAAGGCAGGGAAGGAGCTACGGTCCCCAAGTCCTGCAGAGGTGACAGAGCAGCCCTGACACACCCTTCCTTGCAAGGGTCACTGCTGCTATGGAGGGAACTCAGAGAGACGGGGACAATGGGAAATGCCACCCAGGGAAGGAGCAGGAGCAGGCCTTGCAGGCAGGCCCGGTAGCTCCACCTCCCCCATTTTGTAAGGGTGTTATGGGAGCTTGGGCAACTTATAGGCAGCTACATCGCTAAAAAAAATCCTTCTCCTGGCACCGGTTCTCCTGACTAGATATCTTGGCAACCATTAACTGTCCATAAATACCCAGGGAGGGGTGTGGCCTTGCAATCCCCTCCTGCTAGCAATCCTTAACAGTCTATAAATTCTTGAGGCTAGGCAGGGAGTCATGAGGCCCTCTCCTCCCCCATGACGGGAAGCAAACGGGCCCAGTCTTGGGCATCCCTTGGACAGCTGCTGCCAGGTCCAGAGGGCAAGAACACGTCATGCCCTGAGGACAGCGTCACTCGACAGTGGGGTTTTCCAGGGACACAGGGATGTGGGTCCCTGAAGAGAGGCTTTCCTAGGAGCTGTCTGTCCAGGCTCCTTCCTTTTCTGCATTGGCCTCCATTCTCCCCGAGGCTTCAGGGCACTGTGCCTCCTCCCTTTCCCGCACTGGGGATGAGAAAGCCTGTCTGCAGGAATAGGGCAGATGTATCCACGCCACCATCACCCTCCACACTGGGGATGAGAAAGTCTGTCTGCAGGAATAGGGCAGATGTACTCACACCACCATCATCCTCCACACTGGGCGAAGCACTGTTGGGTATGTCATGGCACAGAGCCCCCACCCCAGGCTGGGCTGCAGAGTCCCAGAGCCTGCCCCCCACTCAACCTCCCCTTGCAAGGGAAGATGAGGCACACCCCCCCCCCCCCAGAAAGACTGGCTTCTCCAGCTACATGGACTATGGGTTTTGGTGGTTTTCCTGCTGGGTTTCCACCTTGATTTGGCATGTATTTCCCCACTATGCCCCATTTCTCCATTTTGGAGTGGTAATATATATTCTGTGCCATTGCATGTCAGAAGCATGTAATTTGCTTTTTGCTTTTTACAGGGGTTACAGTTAAGAGACTGCCTGGAGTCTCAAAAGAGGTTTTGGACTTTTAAACAGTGTTGAGACTGTGAAAGATCATAGGGACCTTCTGAAGTTAGATTAAATAAATGCATTTTGCATTATGGTATGGCCAAGGGCCCATACAGGGGCCAGGGAGGGGAGTGTGGAAGTTTCAGTGAGAAATGTCTTTCAGAGACCTGGGCATTTGAACACTTGGTTTCCGGCTGGTGTTACTACTTGGGGAGGTTTAGGTGGTGCGGCCTTGCTAGAGGCGGCAGGTCACTGGGGGCGAGCTTTGAGACTGGACAGCCTCACTGCATCTCCAGTTTGCTTTCTGCTTGCTGTTAAAGATGTTAGCTCTTAGCTTCCCACCCCTGCCATCATGCCAGCTGCTGGCTGCCATGTTTCCTGCCATGATGCACTCTTCACTCTTTGACACAGTAAGCCAAAATAAACTCTTGCACAGGTTGCTTTCGGTTATGGCACTTTACCATGAAAAGTGACTAATACTGCCACGGCTGTACCCGAAATGGAGGAATGCTGACCTTGTGCCCCATCCCTATGTTCTTCATCCTCCCTCCTCTCTCTCCCTGCAGCCATGTGGGACTAAAATGCTCTCCCTGACTTGTAAAAACAAAAACGAAAGCAAAAATTCAAAAAATCAAACTTTGCACAGATTCTGCCCCAACCCTCACATATTACTGATGCAAGTATAATATGTCATGTCCTCACCAAGACCAGCTTCCATAGCCAGAAGAACCCAAGTGCATTCTCCTTACCATAGCAAGGACAGAGGAGTCAAAAGTCTTTGCAGTCTCCCAGCCTACAAACAGGCCTAAAACAGTTTAGCCTGCAATGAATGTCTTGGGCCAGACGCAGTCCTGAAAACAGAGGGCTCGTGTGCTGACAGGAGCCGAAGTGGGCAGGAAGGCTTGCTCTTCCCTCATCTGCTCCCATTTTAAGGCCTTGACCTGCAATTCTGGCCTGTTACCACCAGGGGGAGATGTGCATGTGCGTGCCACATATCACACCAGTAAGAAGGCTCCAACAAGCCCTGAAGCCCCTTAGAGTTACCAATTTAGAGTAAACAAGCAAGCAAGCAAACAAACGAAAGCCTGTTCCAAAAATCTATTTGCCCTCAAGGAGGCAAATATATCCTTGCACACAGCCATGGAGCCATGGAGGATGAATAAACCAAGCTACACGGCATTCAATTGTTTTGTGACGAATAGGATCTTATACTGTCCTTGACAATGAATTCTAGCTTTCCATCTGAATGTCCCTTAAATGTCAGAGTTGTGTGTGCGGACGGTGGACAGACACAGTACGAGGAGGCTTCCCGCTCAGTGCCCACTTCTTACCTTTAGCAAATTCTGCCCATATGGTTGACTCTCCCGGCTGTCTATTGTGAACGTTGATTTCGGCTCTCATCTGCCAAAGCCCACTATGGAAACGATGTGTCTAAGGAACCTCGGCTGGGTATCTCTTTTCCTTCATGCCCTCCCTCTGTGCTTTTAGCTCTGACTCTCGGAATATATTTACATCCACATTTTAACAAGACCAACATTTGCTATTCCTCTCAACTGTGCGATAATCTACCCACACTTAAACCATACACTCTGACTTGATTACTTTGTCATCTCCTGTATGTTTTCCCCACCCTGGAGCAAAATAATTTTGTGTTTTTATTGGATTAATTTTCTATGTACTTAACAGTATCAAACCAAACACTTCTCTAATTCAGTGAACCCCTTTTCACGGTCTTCAGATCCATGGGGTTTTTTACATTTGTCATGAAGAAAACCAGAGGGCAGGGCTCAGGGTGGCCACAGGGGCCAAAACAAGACCCAGGCCCAGCAAGAAGGGGTGAAGGGTCAGTTGCATGTTCTCTGTGTAAACTCTCCCCAGATCTCAGGCTGACTGTGTGAACTGTGTGTGTGTCAGAGCCTCAGAGCCGCCTGCCGGAAAGGCTGAAAGAAACCAGATGGAACTGTGAGCTACGGCTACTACAAGCCACACAGAACAGGACGTCAGAGTCCTATCGCGCTGGTCGTCAGCTCCACTGAAAACACCCAGAGTCGCTACACCCCAACTGTCACAGCATTCGGGGCACAATTCAAACCCACTCGAGAAGCACAGATGACCCAGCATTGGAACTGTCGCACAGGATGTTAGCATCGCTATTACAATGCTTCCCTGGGTGGGCTTGACAGCAGAGTAGAAATGAGTCAGAGGAGAGACAGTGAAGAGTCAGAAGAAGACAGATTTTAAAAAATGAGCAGAGACTTAAGGATGCTCAGGGCATCAGCCAATGGCTTAACCCAAAAGTAATGCAGGGTTCTGAAAGAGGAAACAAGAATCGTAGAAGAGAAAGAAGTCAGAAACCACACACACACACACACACACACACACACACACACACACACACACACGGTTAAAAATGTCCCCGGTTTAGTGAAGGATGTAAACCCACAGATTCAAGAGATGCTGTGAGTAGAGCTGGGCTATGGCGGCCCATACCATTAATCCCAGCTCTTGGGAAGCAGAGGCAGGCAGATCTCTGTGAATTTGAGGCCAGCCTGGTCTACAGAGTGAGTTCCAGGACAGTCAGAGCTACTCAGAGAAACCCTGTCTCAAACAAAACAAAAACAAACAAAACCAACAAAAAAAAAAAAAAAAAAAAAAAAAGAAAGAAGAAAGAAAAGAAAAGAAATTCCATGAGTTTCAAACTGCAAAGTGAGTCCAGGCACATTACAGTTAACCCACAGGAATCTGAAGGCAATGTGGACACATTAAGCCAGAGAAGAGGGATGCTTCAAACGACTTCATGTCGGAAACCCGACAGGCCAGAAGTCGGGAGACAGTGTCGCCGACACTCAAAGGACTGACTCTGTTGAAGGCACCGCAGAGAATGAAGGGTGACTGAGGGACAGCGTCAACTGCTGTCCGTAGAGCTATGTGTCCCCTGAGGCAAAAATAGCAGCGGTGGGGGGCGGGCTATGATGGTGCAGCTTTAGACACTGGACAATTAGCAGAAAGGAAGGCAGCTGTGCCCGTGCACTTCCCCGACACACAAAACTGGAACACAAAATAGGGACGTTTTATGTCACATGTGTACTGAACACTGAGGAGGGCCTGTGACCTGAGAACCACCACTGCCAGACTAGAGAGAGAGACAGCTAAAGCCCCTTGGCAAATCGAAACAGAGTTCCAAGAACAGGTAAGCCAAAATACGGCAGAAAGGGGAGGCAAGATGGAAGATCAGTGAAGCAGACAGCAAGCCCCAGATCAGGACGAAACGGTGGTAATGACATCAAATGTCAGTGGGATAAAACTCCCACTCACGAGCAGATCTAGCCAGGCACGGCGGCACACACCTTTAATACCAGCACTCAGGAAGCAGAGACAGACGGATCTTTATGAGTTCCAGGCCTGTCTCAAAAATCAAACAAACAAAAAAAAGTAGACATAAAATGGATTTAAAAATTTAAAAAAAGATCTAAAATGCTATTCATAGGTTTTCTTTTTAAAAGGACTATTTTTAATTATGCATGTATATGTGGGGGGCCACGTATATGCACTGACTACAGATTCCAGAAGAGGGCATTGCATCCTCTGGAGCTGGAGGGAGCTGCCCGACATGGGTACTGGAAACCCAACTTAGATCCTCTGGGAGAGCAGCAAGTGCTTTTAAATGCTGAGCCCTATCTCCAGCCAGTTCATGTTCTTTCAACATAAAGACACTAAGAGGTCAGAAGGAAGCGAGAACCACAGTGCAAGGGTGGATGGAGGCTGCGTAAGTATCCACAAAACAGCCTCCATCAGGCAGGGATGCTGTGCAGCTGTTCTGAACCTGTCAAATACGATGTTACAACATGACCCAGAAACTCTACACCAAGGCATACACCCAGAAATACGAAAAGCAGCTGTACACACACCAAGGCTATGTACAGAGGTTCCTGGGGGGCAGGAGAATCATGGGTGGGAGATTGCTTCTTGGGGCAACACCTTGTTCTACAATCTTATTGTGCTAATGGTTGCACAACTGAAAATTAAAATTCAGTGGGTTGTTACACTTTAAAGGGTCAAAGTTTATGTTGTGTGAATTATCCCTCAAGGTTGTGTCAGTGGGCTGGAGAGGTGGCTCAGGGTTAAAAGCACTGCCTGCTCTTGCAGAAGACCCAAGTTTGGTTCCAGCACCCACATGGTAACTCACAACCATCTATAACTTCAGTTCCGGGGCTCTGATGCCCTTTTCTGGCCTCCACGGCACTGCACGCGCGTTGTGCACAGGTAGACATGCAGCAAAACAGCCATGCCCGTGAAATAAAGTAAATCTTAAAACAGAAGAAAGCATTTCGGGAAGTAAAGACAGAAGGCGGCAAGGCAGCGATAAGCATGTGTCTAATAACAAAGACTCCACACGTGTAAACTTTTGCACAAATAGACAGAGCTCTGCAGCCTGCAGACACAGCAGGAAGTGCTAACACCCTGTGCACTGATCCTCTCCTCTAAAGCTGAGACCAAATGCCTGACAGAACCGGTGTAAGGGAGGAAGGGTTTATCGCGGCTGCTGTGCAAGGGTGCAGGCCACCATGGCAGGGAAGGCATGCCTGCAGGAGCCTGAGGCAGCTGGTCACATCTCATCCACAGTCAGGAAGCAGAGAGAGATGAATGTGGGTGCTCTCTTTCTTTCTTTTTTTTTTTTCTTTTTTTTTTTGGTTTTTCGAGACAGGGTTTCTCTGTGTGTCTTTGGAGCCTGTCCTGGATCTCACTCTGTAGCCTAGGCTGGCCTTAAACTCACAGAGATCCACCTGGCTCTGCCTCCTGAGTGCTGGGATTCAAGGGGTGTGCCACCACCACCCGGCTCACTTTCTTCTTTTTGTTCAGTCTGGGACCCTAGCCCATGGGATGGCACCCCCACATTCAGGCTTCTTGTTCCGGTTAACTCAAACTAGATAATCCCTTAAAGATGTGCCAGAGGCTTGTCTCCTGGTGACTCCAGATCAAGTTGACAATATCAGCCATCACATACCCCTTCATCAAAACTGACAAGACAGCTAGACAAATCAATAAAAATGACAAGAGACCTTCAGAATTCTGAAGGCTGGTTCCATTTATTTCAAGTGTGAGGCCTGCTATGGAGGGACTGAAAGATCTGACAGCATTGTGTGTGTGTGTGTGTGTGTGTGTGTGTGTGTGTGTGTGTACATGCAGAGGCCAGAGGACAATCCCAGGTGTCATGCCTCAGGAGCGATCACTTATTTTTTGAGATGGGACCTTTCATTGGCTTGGAGCTCATCAAGTAGGCTGGACTGGCTGGTCAGCAAGCCCCAGGAACCTGCCTGTCTCCATCTCCCCAGTGCTGGGATTACAGTCATTCATTCCCTCACTCAGCAGTTTTTTTTTTTTTTCTTTTTGAGACATGGTCTCACTTTGTAGCCTTAGCTGGTCTTGAACTCACAGGGATGGGTCTGCCTCTGCCTGGGGAGAGCTGGGATTAAAGGCGAGTGCCACCACGCCCAGATTCATTTAGTGTTTTTGATGTGGGTTCTGAGGAGCGGACTCAGCTTCTCTGGCTGAGCCATCTCCCGAGCCCCCATGGCTGCCTCGCTCCTGTGTGGCCATCTCTGGGTCCCTTTCTTCCACGTCCCGAGCTTCACGGGTGTGTCTGGTGTGACTGTTTCCCCCTCTCACTCCTCAGAAAACTCCAGTTGTTCAGACTAAAGCTTCCCTGTGCTTCCTTATCGTCTTCCTGCTTTGCACAGGGTAGGCCTGGGCGCCTTCCTCCTCTCCCTCCATCTCCCCTCATTTCTTCTGTTCTCAGAGGTTCTCTCCAATGTCATCTTTCAGTCCCTCTATCAAAACACTCACATCTGCTATCGTATTTTTTGAAAATTTCTAGAACTCTTATTTTGTTCTCTGAATGTTCCCTTTTCGAAGGGCGTTTTGTTCTTACTCCAAGGAGGCGGCATCTTCTTTGATCTCACTGAGCACACGAATCATAGATTTGTTTAATAGCCTTCTCCCCACACAGCATCCTCTCCCATCTTTTTCATGGCATGTTTTTAATTCTTTATCAACTTTATTTATTTTGTGAGTGTCTCTGGGAGTGGGTGTGCCACAATGCACCTAGTGGAGAGGTCAGAGGACAATTGGTAGGAGTCGGTTCTCTCCCTCCACGCTGAGGATCTTGGGGACGGAACTCAATTTGTCAGGCTTGGCAGCGAGGACCTCTACCCACTGAACCATCTCGCTGCCCCCTCCTTTCGGGGGTATGTTTGTTTTGAGGCTCTGCCTTTGATATTCGCTTTTTTCACCAAATGCCTGGAGCTCCTTGTAGGCATCTCATATTCAGGAGGGGCTTCGAACAGCGTTATTTCTAGTCTGACCCACTGTTGGTGAATCCTGGGAAACTGATTCAAAATGTACATGGAAATGTTAAAGACCAAATTAGCCAATGTGGCACAGGAGCAGGACAAAGCCAGGGGCTGAGATAACTGGCCTTCGAGATGGACTACCCAGCAGCTGGCCTCAGGACAGCAGCTGGCCTCAGGACAGCAGGGCACTGGGAGAGAACTGATAGCAGGTCAGCAGAGCATGACAGAGCCCAGAATAGACCCACAGCTGGCCAACTCATCTTTTGATAAAGGATCTCCGGCAATGCCGTGGAGAAAGGACAGGCTTTCCCACAAAGCCTACTGAACAATTGAACACCCACGTGCAGAAAGTGAACATGGACACAGACCTCAAACCTTTAGAAATTAACCCAAAATGGATCATAGTTCTAAATATAACTCTCCAGGCTGTGACACTCCTGGGAGATAATACTAGAGAAAATCTAGGTGACCTAGAGTCTCTAAATGCAACATCCAAAGCAGAATCTAGGAAGAAGTCACGGGCATGATGGGTTACATCAAGTAGGTTTGCATCAAGAAAGACCCACTGTTAAGAATAAAAGTGCCATAGACCGGGAAGAAAATCTTTCCAAAATACACATCAGATTAATGTTGGTGTTTAAAACACCAAAGAGCTCTTCAACAGTAAGGAAGCAAATAACTGGATTAAAAATGGGCAGGCGGTCTGCTCAGGTAAGCACCAGTAACCGACACAGGGCCAATAGGTACACGAAGACAGGCTCTGTGCATGCGTAGCCAAACACCCAACAAGAAGTGTGTCAAGGGAGGAAGGGCTTATTTTGGCTCATGAGTTGAGGGGATACAGTCCAACATGGCAGGGAAGGCATGACGGCAGGAGGGGCTAAGTGTGCTTGTAGGACTGAGATGCTGGTTTACATCTTTGCAGACCAGGAAGCAGAGCAGGGTGGTCGCCCTCAAGGTCCACCAACCAGTGATCTACTATCTTCTGCTTGGCCCTGCAACCGCAAAACATCGCGTTGTTCTAGTTTCCTTTCTGTTACTATGATAAAACACTCACCGAAAGCAACTTGAAGAGGAAAGGGTTTATTTGGCTTATACTTCCAGGTCATAGTACAGCATTGTGGGAAGCCAGGGAAGGAAACTGGAGGTGGGAACTATGGAGGATGCTGCTTGCTAGTTTGCTCACTCACAGGCCCATGCTCAGCTGGTTTTCCTATACAGCTGAGGACCATAAGCCTAGAGAATGGTGCTGCCCACAACAGTAAGGCCCTTCTACATCAATGAACAATCGAGACAATCCCTTACAGACATGCCCACGGGTCAATCTGATCCAGGTGATCCCTCAACTGAGGCTGTCTTCTCAAACAACTTTAGGCTGTGTCAAGTTGACAAAGGTAACCAGGAAACACATACTCCAAACAGCACCACCAGCCAGGAACCAAAAATTCAAAGGCACATGGGGCCATTTCTCATCTGAACCTCGACAATGTATTACTGAGAAGCTGTAGATTCACAGGATGGGGCACCGTCACACACCCATGAGGGCAACCCCATGTAAACACCGCACCTTGAGGAGTACAGTCCCCATTCCTGTACACGGTCCAGTGTCTGTGGGGACAGTCTAGCAGTTTCTTTTTAAAATGTAATAGTTTCATTAATTCTTTAAGAATTTTATCCACTGTATTTTGATTGTACTCACTTCCACTCTTCTCCTAACTTCCCCAGACCCAACCCTCACCCCTCCCAACTTCATGTCCTTTTTTAAAAAAAAACCCTAAAATTTGTTATTTATAACCCAGGGAGCCCAATTTGTGCTGTCTGTCCACAGACCTATGTGTGGCACTATCCACTGGTGTGTGGTCAACCTACCAGGGGTTAAAGAAAACTGGCTCTTCCTCTCTCCAGCAGCCATCAACTGTCCATAACTTTTCAGCTGGGGGTGGGGGTTTGCAGCCCCCCAGTCTGGCAATTTCTTATATAACTGAACATATTCTTGTTGCATAACCCAGCCAACCAGTTTCTTGGTATTTACCCAAAGAAGCTGAAAACTCAGGTCCACACAAACACGTGCATATGGATATTTCTAGAAATGTTAGCTTTAATTGCTAAGACTCAGAAGCAATTATGATGTCCTTCGGTAGGCCAGTGGATGAACAAATTCTTGGTGGTATGTCTACACAAACATTATTCATTGACTGAAAAAAAAAATGAATGTGCTATCGAGCCACAAAAAATGGGGGAATCGTAGTTGTCTATCACTTAGTAAAAAGGGTGAACACTGGATCCAAGTTCAAAACACTATGGAGAAGCACAGGGGCAGCATTGGCCATCAGTGGGTCTAGGATGTGGGACAGCAGATGGAGCCCGATGGACTTTCTGTGCAGTGAAACCATCTGTTTGGTACTAATGGCCAACAACTGTCGTCACACACATCTCAGAATCCACAGAATGTGCAGCACAGAGAGGGTGCTCAGCTACTAACGTGCACGTTGTCACCAGTCACGTAACAGATCACAACGGAGAGGAACAAGGAGGGCAGCTGCCATGTAATAAACAGGTCACAACCGATGGGAATGGTGAGGGAATGGGGGGCTTTGCACTTTCCACTCAGTCCTTTTAAAATTATGTGTGTGAAGGTCAGAGGTCAGCCTGCAGCTGTTCTCCTTCTACTGTGAGGGATAGGTCTTAGGTCAGTCTTGGGAGCAAGCACCTTTGCTTACTGAGACATCTCTCTGGCCCTTACTTTTCCCCCATGAATTAAAACTAGTTACAAAATAAAGGGTCTGTAGAGGTATGTGCATGTGAGTACAGTCGCCTCTGGAGGCCAGAAGACCTGGCCGGATACCCTGGAGCTGGAGTTAGAGATAGCTGTGAGCCACCTGACGTAGGTTCTGGGAACTGAACCCAGATCTTCTACAAGAGCAAGAAGTACTCTTACTCTTAAACATGGAGCCACCTCTCCAGTCCCATTTGGGAGAAAAGCTTCCTGGGATGGCAAGATGACTCATAGGTGCTTGCCTCCCAAGCCTGATGACCTGAGTTCAGATCCCAGGATTCACATGGTGAAGGAGAGAACCAACTCCTGCAAGTTGTCCTCTGACCACTACAAGAATCACACACACACATACACATACACATACACACACACACACACACACACACACACACACACACACACACAGTGCATGCATGCACTCACATGCACACAGAATAATGAGGATCAGGGTTTGATTCCCAGCACCCATGTGGGGTGGTTCACAACATGTAACTCTGATTTCATGGGATCCAATGCCCTCTTCTAGCCCCAAAGGCATCCAGACACATGCGCACATACATAGAGAACCAAACACACAGACACATAAACGAAAACTAAGAGGGGGCGCGGAGAGCATGAGGAGCATGAGGAGCATGACCATTTCCTTAACTCTGACCCATCTGGGGACCTTGCAAAGAGAAGCACAGGGAAATGCTGTATTCTTTCTCTTCATTTCTCATTTCCGGTCCATGGGCTGGTTCCTCCTGTGATGTCTCTTTACAAGGTGTCACAATGAACCCTGGGAGATTGTTGTTTTTAAGCACCTGGTGAGTTTGCATTCACTGTTCTCTAAACAAGCCTTCTGCTCCAGACTAGCTTTAGGCTGCTGGAAACACGGTGGAGACAGCTGAGGGCGTTTCCACGTGCTCCCACCTCCTCCCCTGTTCCGAGTCTTCAGGAGCGTGGTGTTTTGTCGCAATTCACGAGCTAGTATGCACACATGCTTATTCACCAAGGCCACGGAGTGCTCAGCTTTAATTTCTACCTAGTGTCTATCTACCAGGACCTTCCTGTTCTGAACAGGATAACAAGCCATGAAAGCCAGGGTAGGTTCTCAATCTGTCTCTCTCTCTCTCTCTCTCTCTCTCTCTCTCTCTCTCTCTCTCTCTCTCTCTCTCTCTGATTTTATGCAGGGCCTCATGTAGCTCAGGCTAGCCTCAAACTTGCCAAGTATCCAAGGATGTCTTTGAATGTCTGATGCTCTTGCCTCACCCCAGCCCCACCCCAGGCAATGTTAGAATAAAACACCTTCTGAGAATTCTTTTTGTTAAACAGGAGAAAGGAGATCTGGGGGTATAACTTGTAGTGAATTGGCCTAGCATGCATGATGCCCTAGGTATCCAGCACTTCATAAACCAGACGTGGTGATACACACCTGTCACTCCAGCACTTGTGGATGCAGGAGGATTATGAGTTCAAAGTCATCCTTGGCTATGTAGCCAATTTCAAGCCAGTCTGGGCTACAGAAGACCCTGTCTCAAACAAACAAACAAACAAACAAACAAACAAACAACATAACAAAACACAACAAGACAAAACAAAAAACCTAGGCAAGGTGGTGTACTCTAATCTCGGCACTTGGGAAGCAAAGGCAGGTGGCTCTCTGTGAGTTTGTGGCCAATGTGGTCTACAGAGCAAGTTCCGGGCCAGGTGGAGCTACACAGTGAGACCTCGTCTCCAAACCACAAGAACCACAATACAAAACAACAGAAGAGAAGAGGAAGCAAGTGTTTGTTCACGAGCAGGGGTGCGTTCCCTCCCTGCCTTGGATGAGGGCAGCAGGCTGGCCACACCTTCCTTGCCTTGCCTCTCCCACGTCACAATCTGGCCTGGAGTCAGCAGCACAGCCTGCACAGAGATGTGCCTCTGCAGACTGCAGCCACACTCAAGTCCCCACCAGTGGACCTGGTGGTGGTTTCAGTCCTTTGCTGTCACAAACAGCCAAAGGGAACAGCTACGTGCATGTCCAGTTTCCTTATCCTCTTGCTGCCTTCATAATACGCATTTGTGGAGCATGGATGAAGGCCCGAGTGAATGCATATTGTTGACATGGGCATTGCCTGGTCAAGGACCCCAATGCCTCAGAACCATGGGAATGGCAAAGCCTTCCCCAGGTCAGGTTCAGGGAATTGGCAAAGCCTTCCTCTGGTCTGTGTACAGATGTTGATGGTGTGTGCAAAACCCAGCAACACAGCCTATTCCTCCCACCTGAGACTGCCCCTCTACAGATCCCCCACCAAGACAAGCTAACCTCTCCTCCCGTGTTGTGCATAATAAACATGCTGAGTTTCTGGGTTTCACAGTAGATACCTTCCATCAGAGCAAGCACAGCCCACCAGATCCCAACTTTTCCGTATGTTATCTATTGTTTCTTCAGTGTTTGCTCTTTATTCATTGCTGATTCCCGGATCAAGCCATGCAGGTTGTGGCACCACACTGGCCTAAGGGGGTACGCTGGTGCTACTAGTCTGGAGCTACTGCTCCTAGAACCTGCCAGTCCTCAGAACCTGCCAGTCCTCAGGTTCCAGGCGCCAGGCTTTCTCCTCCCAATGACTGGGGACCTGGTCCTGCAAAGCTGACTTCCTGCCCACCTGGAAGTTCCTTCTCCACACACTCCTATGAAGCGGCTCAGCATCTGGTTTCCTGGGACTGTTTAGTCCATTTGCCGTGTGGCTTGCAGAGTTGAGTGCAGGCCATCTGTGTTTGCATTCCAGGCCTCCTTAAAGATGGCTCCCCTGCTGCCTGAATGGATTCCAGAAGGCTGTAAGTTGTCAGCCCTTACCATATTTCTCATTGACATCTGCCCCCCCCCATTTATTCTTAGAAAGATGCAGAGAGGACGGAATTCCAAAGGTACAAGAAGGCACTAACTGGGCAGTGTCCTCGAGAGGGATGGTCTAGGGGTCGCTACCCTCTCTAGCCACTGTGTTCTGAAATGATCTGAAAACACTCAGCCCCCCTTTCTGGTTTATTGAAACCTGATCTTATTCCCTCTATTGACCTGAAATCTCTCTGAGAGTCTCTGTGCAGCAACTCATATCCCGCTAAGGTCTCCAAGACCCTCCATGGCTGATGCTCAGGCTGCTTTCCCAGCCACAGCCCTGGGCTCTGTCCAGCATCAGAGAGACAGCTGGGTACAGGTTGCTCACAAACGTTCTCTAAAAGCTGCCCTGCCTGCCTGCCCTGTCATCCACCCTGAGTTGTCTCCCAGCCACTGTGGAAAGCACAAAGAATGTAGGACAAGCTCTCTGCACCACCCTCCATCATGGGGGTGAGGCAGGCTTAGGAGAATCTACCAGAGAGCCAGGGACCCCTCAACAGCTGTTTCCTTGGGTCTCAAATGCCCCCAGAACAACAGATCCTCTCTTAGCAACCACTGTTGCCCCTAGAAACATGCTGCTGGGGGCTGTGGCCATCCATCTTCACCTAATCCCTCCCTCTGGTACCCCTTTAAGCAGCTTTCACCACATGCTGCCAGACTGCGCTGGAGCAATGACTGCCTTGTTGAATCTGCCTTCATCCCTAGTTGCTGTTATCACCATCATCATCATTTTATTATTGTTGTAGTGTTAGGGATGGAACCCAGGGCCCTGCACCTGCTAGGCGAGAGCTGGACCACTGAGCTACATCCCAGTCTCCTTTTCACTTTTTATTTTGAGATAAGGTTTCACTAAGTTACCTTGGTTCTCCTTGACCTCATTCTAGAGTCTAGGCCAGTCTTGAACTTGCAATCCTCTTGCCTAAGCCTCTTGAGTAGCTGGGATGACAGGTCTGACTGAATCACCAGGCCTGGCTCATCCCTAGTTATTCCTTCCTCCCACTGGTCCATACCCTTCCCTTTGCTAAAGCCTTCGAATATCCTCTGACGATGGCTGAGCTGCCTAGCTGACAGCTGTGTGTGGATCAGAACCTTGAGGGCCCTTGCCTCTTCTCTGGGTGGAGATCTGGCATCTCAGTTCAAAGTAGTGGAAACATGTCTAATGAGGATGATGTTGCACAACCAGGATGATGTTACTTTACAGCATCCTTTATCCCTTCATTGACCAAAGCTGAGCCCTTACCACCATCCCCACTCAGCAAGGCCACTGAGTGCTGGGTTCAAGGCCGCAGGTATGACTGGACAGGTGGAATGTTATGGGGGACCTGACTAGCCCTTCAACATAGTCAGCATGAGATGAAGATCTATAGTGTGTCATCCACAGCAGCCTACCCAGCTGTCTCCAGAATCAGGTCACATCTGCTGTTGTGCATTTACAGCCTGTGGTGGGGGTGGGGAGGTGTCCCTTGATCAGCCTCACTGCACAAGACTACACACTGGTCCATCACATGGATGACATTATGGTCAACGTTGGTGTTAATCCGACAAGCAGTCAACGAGCATGATTTCATGGGACTGTGTCATTAACCCCCACAGGTACCCTAGTGCTGAAGTAGCAATTACTCCTGTTTGGCAAGCAAGGGGTTGAAGGTAGCACAGAAGATGTGGGCCATTCTTCTTCTGCCTAGGGAGTGGGACAGAGGAAGTCCTCTAGCCTTGGGCAAGCAGAAGGACAGACACAGATGCATCATGAGACCCAGGGTAGCTGTGACTGCCACTCCTCATCTACCCACCCAGTTTGGAGGATGCTAAGGACTTCAGAGAGGGGTGAGGATAATCCTAAATTCAAGACAGCAGCAGCCACTGCTCCTGATGAGGTGTGTTTACCAGAGAAAGTGGCCACAGCCCTCAGCAGCTGGTAGGCAGCTGTGACTGACCTTGCAGTTTGTAAGCAGCAAGCAGTTGGCTCACACCTTATGGCCAGCAGCCTGCCAGATGCTCCTAGAGCCACACACTATCTGCCATAGTGCCTTCACAGCCCTTGGAGAGGTCCGCGTAGCGCCACTGCACCAATGATGTCATGGTCAGCGGTGGTGTTATCCTGTAAACAGCCAGTGGCAAGTACTCCGTGGCTTTTTACGTTTTTATGTGGACCAAAGACTGGCAGGTAAAACCACTGAACTGTTGGGCCATCTCTGCCTGGACAGAGCTTGCCCAGCATGTGAGAGGCCCTGAGTCCCATCTCCCATACCACACAAAGAAACACCTAAGCATCAGGAAACGTCTTAAGAGGATGCAGAAAGATTGTGAGGGGTAGAGGGGACCAGGATGCCTGCTGTTATTGTCTTCTAGATAGGTCAAGAATGCTACAACCATGACATCTTGACCACGTGGATGTCTAAACAAGACCTGCGTAATGACAACACCAGTTCACACACCAGCTGGAGAGGGAATTCACAGGGCCCTATCCTTAGATGAAGAACTACAGGCAACCCATGATTGCAAGGAAGGGAAAATTAGCTCTATGCAGGAATGAACCCCCAATAGGTTATCCAGTCCCACATGGTCAGCCCTACATACAATGTACATATGGGCAACACTAAATGGCCCTACGTACATGTACATATGGGTAACACTAAATGGGCAAACAGGAGGTTCTTTGTGTATAGAACAGTAGTGATTACAGAGTTCATGAAAGGGAGTGGGGGATGTGAAAAGTTGGGTGGGGACAGGGAGGGGTGGAAATGAGGTAAATACAGTCAGTACTCACATATGAAATTCTTAAAAAAAGAAATAATAAAAAATAAATTCACTATGCAGAACCTGTCAGGCCCACATGTGTGGCAAATGTCTAGGTCTTCCCTCACAAGGCAGATGACATTTTCTGTCTCTCCCATGATCTCACACACACACGTTATGAGCTCATGTACATGTGCACGGTATTTACAGACCTGTCTGGAATGTGGAAGTGATGCAGGCCACATTGGAACATGGTGTAATGGTTCATCCTCATTGTCACCTGACTGGATTTGGAGTCACCTGGGAGACACACCTCTGAGCATGTCTAGGAGGAGGACATTTCCAGAGAGGCTGACTAAGGAGGGAAGACTCACGCTGAATGTGGGCTGAAACATCCCATGAGCTGGGGTCTTTTTTATTTTTCTTAAGATTTATTTACTTTCTATTTTATATATGTGAATATTTTGCCTGCATGTATGTATGTGCACTACATACATGCCTACACGCCTTCTACCAGCACCTTCTGTCCCTCTGGGTGGATTTACTTTTCTGACTGAGGACCTACCAAGTTCACAGGTGCCAGCTCTGGAGCTGGGCACAGCCTGCCTCGCTTGGCCACTAGCTCCACACTGGTGCCCTTGCAGCCTGCTGTGGTCAGTGTCTGTCTTTCCACCTTGTAATTCCCTCACCCTAGCCTTAACCCTGAAACTGGCCAGGGAAGTGGGTGTACCGTCATGTGCCTGGGCTGTGACCCTGGGTTGAGTGTCCAGCTCTAGAACATGAGTGTGGGACTCTGACCATTTTCTTCTATCCTGGGTCCTCCTCTTTCTGACTCGTCTGGCCAGAAGGGCCATGAAACCTCTCCAGATCTCCTGCCATCTGTGAGAACCCAGGGCTTGCCAAATGCACATTTATGTGGTAATAGGTGCGTTCAGAAGCGTGTCAGCCCCACAAGGCACAGCTTCCATCCTGTGTGAGCTGAGTGGACTTCCAGTGGTTGCCAGGTAGGGCTGCCCTGTGTGGCCATGCTGGTTGTTCACTGCGCAAGAGTGTGCACTGGGGGTGTATGTGAGTCTAGCCTGCTCTGGGCTCTGCATGCTGGGCCCAACTGCTGCCATGCTTGTCCAGAGGGGTGACTTTTCATGCCTGCATGGAGATTTCAGATCATTTGAGGGAGGAAGACCTACCCCAAGTCTGGGTGGCACCTTCTTGTGTCAGCCCAGATAAAAGGACATGGCAGAAGAGAACTTTGCCTTTTGCCTGCTTGCCCTCTCTCTCATGGGTAAGTTCATCTCTCTGGCCTGATGCAGTCCCTGTCTGTCTTTTCCCCCATCATTCCTTCAATGATATTAGAACCTACTTCTGGATTCCAACAGACTGGAGAGCAGACTCTTCAGACTGGGACCACTGAGATATCCAGCCTCAAGGACTGAACAACTATCAGGTTCCCAGCCACTGTGGGACTTCTTTGGCCACAGCCCGTAAGCCAGCCTAATAAATCTCCTACACATACACACACACGTGAACATGCACACACACATGCATGGACACACACAAATGCACATGCACTCTCACACATGCACACACACACACACACACACACACACACACGTGCCCATGTACACACACACATGTACTCCATCCCCCCTTCCCCCATTAGTTCAATTCCTTTAGGCCCTGGCTAAGACACACATTCACAGCTGTGTGGGACCCAGGCCAGCAACTGCCCCACAGTCTGGGCTCTCCTTCCAACTAGGTGGCCTTCCCACAGGCACCACTGAGCCCTGGAGACCTCAGGGAAGTCACAGATTGGTGACTCTGCCCTAGCACACCATCCTTTCCTATAACTCATAGTCACTTGCAGCTCACTGTTCAGCTGACCCCAGGACAACACTCTCAAGAGCATAAAAGTGTGTGTGTGTGTGTGTGTGTGTGTGTGTGTGTGTGTGTGTGTGTGGTGTCTGGTCTGGGGCTGTTGCTATGCATGGGGACCTGATCCTGATACAGCTTCAGCAAGGGCACTTCAGACCTTGGAGCTATGCTGGACCAGCAGAGATGAAGACAATCCCATCCAGGTAGGCCAGGCTACCAGCTTAACAGATGGAAAAGGGCTGGACTGGAGCTGAGTGCTCCCAGATGAGAACACTGACTGAGGCCACCACTCCTAGGACTCAACCAGGGGCCCTCCCAATCCTTCCCCCCTCCTGTCCACACTGAACTGGCCTCCTAAGAGAAGGCAGGCACTTGGGGTGGGTAGTACTCACAGCAGAGGGAGCCTCCCACAATACACTCAGGCCTCCTCCATCATCTGCCATCCCTCACTAGGTCCATCTATTCCTCACCTGTCAGTCACCCCACCCCCTTCCACCTTCCATCCACCCACCCCTCTGCCTTGGCTCATCTGTCTGTTAGCTGACATTGAGGTTAAAGTCAGGAGACATGTGATGTGTGGCCCTGCCTTTGAGGGAGGTGCTCTTGAGAAAGGTAGTGAGTAGCCAGGAAGCCCAGGCTGGTCTGCAGTCAGGCTTTGGAGGATTCTGAACTGTTTGGTGAGTGTGGCAAGTACAGGCAGACAGACAGGTTCAGGTAAACTATGGGGGGACATGGGGACTGGCCAGGGACTCAAGGGTATGTTTAGACCAGAGTGGGAACATAGCTCACCCTTTGCAGGTGTCCATGTGACCACTACTCACACAGATACCTCCAGTACCAGACCCAGGCCACTAGGCAGGGCCTGTCCTGCTTCCCTGGGCCAGCAATCCCAGCCCAAGTTCCTCATCTGGCCAAGCCCATTTTTGCCTGCTGGAGGCATCAGCCCAGAGGCCCTGCTCCCAGCCTCTGCCCGATACAGGCCAAGCTTCGCCCGTATGTTGGAAGTGCCTGTAAAGGCAGGCTGGGCTTGTCATTCTTTGCTTTATTAAAGTTCAAGTGCGCTGGACTGAGCCGAACAGGAAGGAGGCTTTGGTCTAAAATAAACCCGAGTTGCGTCAGTGTGTGGACCAGCTCTGGAGGCTGGTGGCTGGCTCTGTAGCAGCTGAGGGGTGGCTGCACAGCCCAGGGGCTGTCACCACTGAGGACACAGGCACGGCATGGTCTGGGTCCCTAGGTCCTGTGGTGCTTATAGGTAGAAGGGGTCTAACTGATGGGGCTGGAGGGCTGGTTCAACCCCCTTTCCCTTTCTTGGAGCTCCAAGGACCAGGATTCTAGGGTCATGGTTTGAATATACTTGAATCTAGGAATTCACTAAAGGAGGAGCTGCCGGGGCCCACTGGACATCAGGCCTCAGATTCCCCAAGCTTGCAGCCATCTTGATGTCTGAGTAGAGATGTTCTAAATGTCTGTGTGGTTCCAAAACAGTGAAATTCAGATGCAGATCTCTGGAAGAGTTACAGCATAGGCTGGCTTCCCTCCAACCCTCTGCGTGCATGTGTGTGTGTGTGTGTGTGTGTGTGTGTGTGTGTGTGTGTGTGTGTGTGTGTAGGTCAGAGGTCTTGTTAGTGTCCCTCAGGAGCAGGTTTTTACTGGCCTGAAACTCACCAACTAGATTAGGTGCCTAGCAGGCTCCAGGGATCCACCTGTCTCCACCTTGCTGCACTGGGATCACAAGGCTGTACCACCACGCCCAGGGTTATATGTGGGTACTGAAGACTGGATGGACTGGGGTCCTCAAGCTTGCAAAGGAAGCACTTTACTGGCAGCGCCTCCCTAGCTCTGCAGCGGTCCTTTAACGAGGCCCCTTCTCTGTGGGCTTCACACTGGGAGGGCAGGTGAGAAGCTTCCATTTGCCAGATTGGCTCCACAGCCGGACAGTGCAAGGAGCAGAGTCACCCCATGCATGTCCTCATCTGGCCTGAGGCTAGCCAACCTGGGTCAGGAGCCCAGGGGTGAGCCAATGGTGGGGTGAGCCCATGGTGGGGTGGGCTAACAAGAGGTTAGGGAGCCTCTTTCTGCAACTGAGGTCTGAATGTGCCCAAGTCAGGTGTCAACCCTGGGTTCCAGTGGCCTGTCAGGGGAACAACCAACCAAAATCCACAGAGTCTCCCCTGGGAATGAACAACACCTTCCTAGGCTGCATCTCCAGCCTATCTCTGTGATGATGTGGCTTTCTGTTGACAGGAAACAGAGGGCTCCTGCCACCCACACTATGACCTGGAGTCCCTGTCTCAGCACCACCACAGAGGAGAGACCTCAGCTGACCTAGGAAGCAAATGTCACCAGGGCTGCCCTCCCTGAGCACCTACCTGCTGGGGTCTGTGCCTGAGAGACGCTGGACCAACCCAGAAACCAACAGTGATGCCAGTCCCAGGAGCCAGGGCTCTGGGGCAGCCTGGCTGTTTGGAGAGCCTGTGACTGCATGGTAGTAGAAAGGTCAGTGCCCGGTGTAAGAGCCAACCAGGCAGAGGCTGGCGGATCCAGGAGGAATGGGGGCGCATGGCCGCACCTCGTATCTGATCCCTTCGGCCCCACTATACAGCGGGCTTCTTTCTACCTGAGAAAGGACAAAGTCAGCTCCTGGAGCCACTGGTTGTGCGTGTCTGTGCTCTAACCTGGCCATCAATATCACCATGGTGCTTCATATTTACAACATGCCCTAGGTCCTTGGCCAGGCCTCCAGCTGTGGCTCCCTTGGCACTCAGCCTTCGTTCCTCTGGACATTCAGATATACTGAGGTGTGCTCTGATGCACGTAGGTGAGCCAGGCTGCCGTATGTGCCCTCCTGGTAGTGACTGCTTCAGATCCCAGGACAGAGCTGAGGGTCCTGGCCTCTGGGCCTCAGCTTCCTCCCCAGAGCAGGTAAGGGACAGTGTCAATCCCTCCGAAATGCTAGGATGATGATCTGACATGAACACACAGGACCCATGGGCGTGACACCCGTAATGTGTTTGAATTTGTTGATGCCAAGTCTCTGTCCCCAAGAGCTACTGGATTTCCACATTGGTGACACTAGCTGAGTCCACATTATCCAGTCCTGCTCTGACACCCACTGCAGAGTTCGTAAGACCCTTCAGGCAAAGAGTTCCGGCCTACAGGCTCCCACAGCCCCCATTTCAGCTTGCAAATTTCCCAGCATCCTTCTTCACAAGACTCAAGACAGCACTTCCCATGTGATGAGTGGGAACAGCACATGGAGATTCCCAGGACAAAGCCCAGGGCTTCCCCGTCCCCTGGAAGCCTTCCCCCACCAACCAGGAAGCCTCCCTGCTTTGTTTCAGAGATCACTCTATGGCTGTAAAGTTTGTCTAAATCTGAATGGAAATCCACTTGTGCCAAATCCCAGCAGCAAATGCTAAACCTGGGAGGGTATGGGAGAGTCCTCATTTGCGTGTTCCTGGTGACAAGGGCTATCACAGCCTCCCAGAACTGTAGCCTGGCACATTTCAGTGAGGTAGGATGCCCAGCAGCTGCGCATCCCTCCCTGGGCAGATGGCGTTTTATAGATCCTCGAGGCCAAAGATTATTGCTTTGCAACACTTTCCTTATTTCCTCCGAGTCTGCTTCCCTGGGCACATCTGTAGCTCACTGCATCTTTAAGGTTCTACGGTGTGACTTCACTTCCAACTGAATAGATCTCTGCTGTCATTTAGGCTGGCCTGCACCTCCCTGGCTAAATCACACGCTGGTCATGATCAGTGCTATCTCTAGATAGCCAGGTGTGCATGGGTGGGTAGGAGACCCCAACATTTTGCTTTTCTGGCAACAGCCCCTGCTCAGAAGCTATGGAGGGCCTCCCTGCAAACACCTTATTAACAGACTAAATAGGAAAATTCCTGAGTGTTGGTTCCTTGCCAGGAAAGGGAGACAAAGAGGAACCTTTCACCTTTGGTCATAGCAGCATGTCTCCCAGATGCCCAGCCTTATTCTGTGGCCTTCCTTACAAATCAGACTCTGGGGCTGGAACGATGGCTTAGTAGCAAAGAGAGCATGCTGCTCTTCTAAGGACCCAAGTTTGCTTCCCAGGATCTACATCAAGTGGCTTACAACCACTTATAACTCCAGCTCTAGGGGATTTGATGCCTCTGGCTTCTACTCACATGAACACAATGGACACACATACACACACACACACACACACACACACACACACGGACACACACAAGGATACTAATACACAGACACCACACACACAGCCACACACACGGACATGGACACACATGGACACAGACGCACGGACACACCCACACACGGACACAACACACACACAGACACACAGACACTAAAATAAATACTACAAAAAAGAACCAGATCCTCTTGCTTCCTGCCCTCAGGAATGGGCACTCATAGGCCTTGAAACCGTGAAGGTGGCCTTCTTGTTGATGTCTCATTACTGATGACTCAGACTCCAGATGATAATGAGGCTCAGGCCATAACAAACCTGTCTGTGGTAGATTCTCCATCTTACAGATACTACCATGCTACTGAGACACTGTAACTCTCTACGCAAGAGACTCACAGAAGCATGAGCTTCTCACTTGGGGAAATAAGTCAGCTGGCTCACACAAGGACCTACCTCAGTGGCCACACATTACCCTCCCTACCCTGCTCCCTGCAGCCTACTGGGGAATCAGAGAGCCTGGCTGCAGGATCATGCTGTGAAACCATCCCCTTCTTCAGAGAGCTAGAAGAGAGAAGCTGCACTCCCTCCTTATGGGCCTGAACTCTCCTCAGAGTCTCCAACATTCTGCTGTCTGTCTGTCTACGGCATTAATGACTCTTCTAATAAACTTCTTTTAAGAAAATGATTTTTTTTCTAGATACCTGTTGTTTTCTAATGAGAGAGTAAGAAAGGGTGTGGATTTGGGTGGATGAGGAGGATGGGAGGGTCTGGGAGGAGTTGGGGGAAGGGAACTATGATGAGAAAATATTGGATCCAGCACTGGGGAGGGGCAGAGGCAGATGGATATCTCTGAGTTCAAGGCCAGCCAGGGCTCTGTAGAGAGATCCTGTCTCAAAAAATTAAAAAGAATATATTATATGAAAGAATTATTTTCAATAAAAGTAGATTTCTTTTATTTTCTGGAGATTATAACAACCAGCTGGTGTGCTCTTCCCTAGACAGGGTTATTTCTCCAGCATTCCTTCATTGACTGTAGTGTCTATGCAGTGCTGAGGCTGAAGCCTTTTAGGGTCCCCCTCCATTCCCACCCCACAATCCACTTTAGCACGTTGTTGTCCTTGTTCAGCTCATGCTTAGGTGGTCATGTTGGTGAGACTTTATGGGTGAGGCTTCTGACATCACTAGGAGACACAATCTCACAGCAAACCCCCTGAGCCTCTTTATTTTTATTTTATGTATATGAGTGCTTTGCTTGCATGTATGTGCACCACATGCATGCAGTACCCATGGTGGCCAGAAGAGGGCATCAGATCCCCTAGAACTGGTGTTACAGATGGTTGGGAGCTATCATGAAGATACCAAGAACCATGCCTGGGTCCTCTGTAAGACAATAAACACTCTTAACCTCTGAGCCATCTCTGCATCCCCATAAGTTGGTATTTTCAATCTGTTAAAACATTTAATTATTTTTTAATTTGATTATGCTGTTCTCAGGCATGGATTATGTAGATGATGGTATCTCGCTGCAATGTCAGAAAGTTGGGCATCACATTTGCCCCCTTGTGGATGTCCCATAGAAATAGGAGCTGTGGGCTGGGGATGTAGCTCAGTGGTAGAGCATTTGCTCAGTATACACAAGGCCCTAAATGTCCATTCCTAGCATTGGTGGTGGTGGGGAAATGCCTAGAAATGGGGTTCTGTGAGCCCAGAAATGCATTGCCATTTGTGGGAGATGGAGGTTACCTGCTCCTGTGAGGAGATGGGACACCAACTATCAAGGATGGCCTCAATGACGTCTGGCAACGTGATCTCAGTGCCTTTTGCTGTGTTCTGGCTGCCAAGGCAGCATGTTGAGGCAGGATGTGGCCTGCCAATGCCACTGGCCAGAGAGCTCTGATGCCCAGCTTTGTCTCTGAGCCAAGACTCCTTCATTGGAAATCCTCAGGGTGAGAGGGAGCGCTTCAGCTTTGGAGATCTTTCTGGAATTCTCTAGGAAGCTGTGGCTCCTGGAGGTGTCAGCTGGCCAGTGAGAGCAGACACCAGCACACTCAGGCCACAGCATCAGCAGCCTGCATATTACTGTCAACATGTCATGGCTCATCTTTAAATGCAACTTGACTCAACCTAGAGAGTCTTGAGGAATTGTCTTTATCAACCTGGTTCTCTTGATCATTCGCTGATTTGAGAAGACCCAGCCCACCGTGGGCAGCACTGTTTGCTAGGCTGGGCCCTGATGAAGGAGGAGAGGGCAAGTCTGCATGCACAGATTTCCTTCATTCTTGACTACAGATGTGATGTGACCAGCTGCCTTATGCTCCTGCCACTGTGACTTCTCTGCTATGACAGGCTGTGTGTGTCCTGGAAGTGTGAGCCAGACAAGCCCCTTCTCCTCCAAGTTGCTTTTTGTCAGGGTATTTTTTTTTTTTAAATCACAGAAATAGAAGTGAATCTAGAACACATGCCAACTGCCTCCTCAGGCTCCCCAGCTCTGCCTCAGCTGGGGCAGCTGAAGAGACACAGAGACACCCCTGTCCATTTCCAGACAGCTCCGGCATGAAGTCAACAAGTGTCCAAGCCATACTCAGGAGGCATGCTCCCCAAGACTGATCTGGCAACAGCCCCAAGATATCATCACAGCACGTTACAAACAGCCTTGGGGATGAGGGTATGGGATGGCTTCCGCCACTGGCTCTCATGCCCAGCTTTAGCTTGGGTCCCTGAGAAAAGGCTCTTCTTGCCTGGGTATGGGCTATCAGGCCTGCCCCACCCCCACCACATCTCCTTGTTCTGAGCCCATCAGTCCGGCAGGGTTATGGGGTGTCAGGAACAGACACAGACACTGAGGGCTTTAGTTCCCTCATGGTCAAACCCACAGGGGTTGTAATCTGTCAGGTCCCTCAGTTACAACTGTAGTGGATGGACTATGCTTGTCTGGAGCTCCTCAGGCACTGAGCAGGTAAAGACAAGAACCCAAGTGAGTCTGGGCTGAAGTCTGATGGGGGGCCAAATGACCCCACAGGACATTCACCTCACTACATCTGTGCTGTCCACCATGCCATCCCACAACAAGGGGGAGTCCGAGGCATACAGAGTCCCTTCCTCAAGTACCTGAACAGCTTTGTTGGAAGTGGGTGAATGAACAAATAATTCCAGGCTTACTGGTGACAAAGGCCAGCAAGACCGCACAGAGGGCTCTGGAAGGAGGTATCAAGCTGAAGGAGGAGGGGATAGATTGCTTTCCAGGGCACAGTCATCAGGACCACTAGCTTATTCTTAAAAAGCAAGCAGTAGCTGGCCTTTCCTGAGGCAGGAGCATGACAGAACACAGGCCTCTCCAATGCAGGCCAAACTCAGGAGGCACCCTCCCAGACAGCTCACACAACTCCAAGGTGTCACCAGGTTCCCGTCTCCCCTCTCACAGTGAGTTCAGACTGAGGCCAAACATCCAGCCTGGGGAGATTTATGGCTCCATTTGGTGCCTGCGTGTTCCACCTTACCACAAACCATTTATTGAGTGCTCCAGCTTAAAGACAACAGCAAAAAATTAATCCTCTCTCTAAGAGATGAGACGCCTCATTTCCGAGGCTCTGATCTGTGGGATTTCGTCTTCGAAGGCCATTTGTCACCTTCCCACCCACACCTGCGCAGTGGAGGCTGGCTAGAGACAGGCCACAGGCTAGCTAAGGCAGCCAACAAGACCTATCACTTGGTGTTAATTAGACCCATGGCCTGTGGTCTGGGTATGGGCTACAGGCCAGTCACCCCGCACTCTGGAGGGCTAAGGTAGTAGCATAAATCCAGCCTGTGCTCTATAGCAAGACCTGTCCAAGAAACCAAGCAGGGCCGGGGAGGCATCTCAGCAGTTACGCACTTGCTGCTCTTGCAGAGGATCCAAGCTCAATTTCCAGCACCCACATCAGACCACAATTGCTTATACCCTAGTACTGAGGAATCCAACACCCACTTTTAGCCTCCAAGGGCACTGCACATATAGATAATCATGCACATATGTAGACAAGCAGGCACTACACTCATGTGCATACACACAGAGGAGAGGGAGGGGGGCTTTAAAAATAAATAAACAAATGCATTCTTTTAAAAAAGCAAGCAAACAAACAAGAAAACTCTAGTAAACAAAATCCTGTGGCCCAAAGATCTGTTCTTATGCAGCTTTTTAGAACATCCTAAAACCTGTCCTTTGTTTGGGTGATAGAGCTCCCCAGGTACCGCCTCTCCAAGTGAGAACTTGGAAGTTGGAGGTTCATTTTAATTAGGATTTTATATTTTGGAACATTTTAGATTTGTAGACAAATTACAAAGAGAGAGAGTCAAGTCCTGTGGCTCTCCACGGCATCTTGTATTGATATGTCTTTTGCTAACGTGGTACACACGTGGCTGTTAAGAAACTAATAGGGAAGCATTTTATCTACCAAGTTATCAGTTCCTAACATGGCTCAATCTTGGCACTTAGCCTTTGAGCTGCAGCAGATGTCACATGTGCACACCGTCCCAGTGACATACTGTCACTGTCCTACAACACCCTGGCCGGGAGTCCTCTGCTTCACCCCGTCACTGTGCCCTCCGGGTCTCCACCCTTTTGCCTTTCTCAGAGTTGCACAGTGTTGGGAACATCCCGCATGTCACCTTTCTAGTCTCCTTTTGCTTGGCCGTATTCCCAGTTCTTCTGTCCTCTGAGGCTCCGTAGCTCACTTCTCATTGCTGCCCAGGGACATTCCACTGTCTGGAGGTGTGGTCTGTCCACTCATCTCCTGCAGCACTTGTTGCCCGTATTTGGATTTGGACAGTTCTGAACACAGCTGCTAGATGCACTCAGACAGCTTGGTCTTATTTTTCCAAAGCCATAGCCACCTGTGCCGTGACATCACTGCTGTGACTCAGGCCCTGGTGGCTTCCCTGCTCCATGTGTTCACTGCCAGGCGCTGCACGGAAGGGTTCCCTTGCTCATTCACATGGGCTTCAGCTGCTGCCTAGATGCTTGGCCTGTCCTAGGTCCAGAGTCCAAGCCATCACCTGGCCTCAGGATCATACACATTAGACAAAAGCAAGCAACGTAACATCATGTAGCAAGTTCCCAAGGAGGGCTCAAACCCAGGCTGCCTATCCAAAAGTCCCAAAGAAGGACCAAGGTGAAAGTGGTTCCTCACGGAACTGTCTTTCCTCCTTTTAAAAAAGATTATCCCCCTCTCTCTCCCTTGTGTGTATGTCTCTGTGTATGCACGTGAGTGTCGTGCCTGTGGAGGCCAGAAGAGGGCATCTAAATGCCCTCTCCTCTCCGCCCCCCTCCCCCTCCCCAAACTAGAGGTACAGATGGTTATGAGCTACCTAAGGTGGACACTGTGACTTCAGGTCTATAAGAGGAATAAGCACACTTATTGGCTGAGCTATTTCTTTAACTTGTTAACTTCTACCCCCTGGAGAAGTTTCTAGAACCATGCTTTAGAGAAGCAGTGGGAGAAAGAGATCGGATGAAATAGGAGGCCCTGGAACATGAGTGTGGGCGGGTAGCCTGGGGAGGCTGGAGGGGAGAGGGCAGGAAGGTGGCAGCGGGCAGGGGTATGGGAAGCGAGACCTAACTCTCACACCACTGCTATGCTCCTGAGATTCCCACTGGGAAGGAATCCCCTGGGGCCTGGCCCTATTTGAACACTAGGCTGCAGTCCCTTGGGTCCTAGGAAGCCAGGCACAGGAACACCTATGAGGCTACTTAGCTTTCTGGTGCTCCCAAGGGCAGGAGAGCTCATTCTTGACCCCATGGCCAGGCTCTATGCTGCCTTCATTCCCAGGGGTGCCAAGCTGGGGTCTGAGTCACTCCTGCTGTTTGAACACGTTCCCCTTCTAAATGACAGCCTTTGGCAAACATATTAAGTAGCAGTTGAGAATAAATGCCACCAGGAGCTCTGATCATCCATCTCTTCAGCATACAAATGCCACCAGGAGCTGGGGGAGGAGGTGAAACTGTAGAGGGGGCCCTGGGCCCACTCTTCCCAGCTGGCACGTGGCGAGCTTCCAGTGGTCCAGCCAGGAGGCCTGGCTCTCCTGAGGATTCTGGAAGAGAGGCTTCCCACTCTCCCTTGTGTGTGGAGCTGCCCCTGGCCCCCAGGCTGCCAGCTCACTGGGACTCACTCACCATCTGCCCTCCAGGGCTCACGTGGGAGTAGTAGGTTGGGGGCTCATCAACTTGCACGAGGGCCACATCTGTAGGGGGTGCCTGAAGGAAAGGAGGAGCCAGCTTCCTCCCAGGCTCGAGCCAGCCTGTCCGGGGTTCAAACTCCAAGTTTGGCACACCTCAGCTGGACAATCTTAGGCAGGTAGCTTACTCTCTCCACGTCTTTATCTGTAACATAGGGACAATATCCATGTCCCCCATCCCCCTAAAAAAAATGCTAGGTGTCTGAAGCTATGCAGGGAGGTAGCGCTCAGCACACACCCGGGCCCTACCTCTTCCTCATGGTCCGAGGTTCGGCAGAGCCGTGTTCTACGCTCAGTATCATGTAACACAGGCTGTGCACTGCCATCCCTTGTGGGAGGTGGACAGAGGTGATGCAACTAGATCTGGGGGTGACCCAGGCTCAGGCAGTGCCAGGGAATCAGGCTGCAGAGTGGAGATGGAGGCCAGCGCCCAAGCTCTGCACCCCACACACAGCCGACAGGTAAGCAAGCACATTATATGATTAACTGCAGATGGGCGCTCAACTCAGGCAACATGCCCACCTCTAAAGGCCTTCATTTAACGGGCTGGTTTTAGAAGAATTTTAGGTACACTGAAAGATGGTGGCGGGAGTCCAGATCTCCCACGTGCTGTGGTTTGCGTGTGATATGTCGCCCACTGGCGCAGGTGTTTGGACACTTGGCCCCCCAACCGGTGGTGCTGTTCTGGAAAGCTGTAGAACCTTTAGGAGGTGGAGCCTGGCTGGAGGAAGTGAGTCACTGGGGGCGGGGCTTGAGGTTTTCTCTCCCACTTCTTGTCTGCTCTCTGCTTCCTGACTGTGGACACATTGTATCCGGCACCTCCCCGCTCCTGCCACCACGCCTTCCCTATCATGATGGACTGTATGCCCCGAGCTGTGAGCCAGAATAAACCGCTCTTCCCTTAAGTTTCTTTTGTTAGGTATGTTGTCATAGCAACAAGAAAAGAAACACACCACGTTACATCTCTTTCTCTCTTTTTAACGTGTACAGTAGCACAGTAGAATACTTCCCTGTACTTTGTCTTTTTTACCCGAAGCCTCTGATGTTAGAAATTACCTTCCTGATGGTGGCATGCAACAGCTGTCCCCTGAAAGGGAGCTCCCTGAAGATTGGATGCCCTCGAGGAAGTTGGGGCAGCACAGGTTTTGCATCCAAGTGGGTAAAGCTAGAAGACATGGTCCCAGAGGGCACAGTGTTCAGAGGACACGGGCACTCTGTGTTCTCATGGCAATGGCCATGCTGCCTTCTTCAGGGTGTGTGTGCCACCATGATTCTCCCCAAAACGGAAGGAGGTGCCTGCTGTCCTTCTACACTCTACAAACGGTGGAGGCTGACTTTGATAAGTAAGGGCTTCGAGACCAGATTCCTTCCTCTCTTCCCACCTCGGGGCTGCCTGCAGAGTAGACTGAAATGTACAGGCTCCTTAGGGAAGCCCACAGGCCCCAAGTCAACTATAATTTAATATCAGAGCGTCGAGTGGCCACCAATAGAGATTTAAAGATATTTCTATAGTATCTCCAAAAACCGTAAGCAGGAATAAACCTGTCAAAAGTCGAAAGATTTAGACACCAAACCCAAGAAGTACTGCTGAGAAAAGTGGAAGAAGGCCCCAAGAAAGAGAGCACCCCTCCCGCCATGGTGCAGAAGGTAGTTCAAAGCTGTCTCACTATATTGCGGCCGTCTCCAGAGCAGGGTATGGGGTGAATACGTTTCCAATCAAAGGTCACAGGGCTTTGGTAAAGAAATGACAGGCGGATCATAAAATTCACATGGAAAAAAAGGACCAACGAGACACAGTGAGTCCTTGAAAGAACCCAGCTGAAGGGCTGTCCCAACCCAGTCCAGGACCTGTTATAAGATGGGTAGGGAGGAGGGGCGGACCTGGAAGGAGTGGGGAGGGGAAAATGTGGTCAAAATATATTGTATGGAAGCTTTTCTCTTCAATAAAAAAAAAATCAAAATCAAAATCAAAATCAAACAAGAGAAGGCCAAGGTCATGGGAAAGATACAGCAATCAAGGCTGTCCTGGGAGACAGACAGATGGATGGATGGGCAGACAGAAAGATGGAGGGATGGATGGACAGGAGAATAAGGCAGAGAAGAGAGAGGCATCCTAGCACACATGTGTGAGCAAGCCCTGACCAAGCGCACAGAGGACTGACCTGCAGGATGGATTCACCCTCACTCCACTGTCCGTAATTCACATTTTCTTTTGAGTACTAGCTTCCTGTCTCATCGCTCCCCACTAATATTTTCACACATGTGTGTCGTGTGCCTGGTGTGCATGCACAGGGAAGTCCAAGGCTGATGTCAGTGTTGAGTTTTCTTCTGCCCTTTCACAGAGTTGGCCCCTTTGCCACCACAAAATGCCTTTCCCCACTCTGTGCCCTCTGCTCCAGAATCCGCCTTCATGATAACACAGATACTCTTCGCTGGATTAATGTCAATGTGGTATATGATTTTTCACCTTCCGAACATATTTGTGTCTGCATAATCAAAGTACTTTGAAGACAAGTGTTTAATCTCAAAATTCTGCCTCTTCTAGGATATTTATATCATTTATAGTTAGTGTAATTCCTGATATAGTTAAACTGAATTTTTTTGTTTTTCTGTGGGATGCTAAGGATTGAATCCAGGACTTTTTTGTACCTTGCTACTAAGCCATGCTCCTGCCCATGGTCTGCTTTTATTTTGTGTCCCCATTCCCTATTTTTATGCTTTTTTATTTCTTCAAGAAAGGCTCTCACTGTGTAATCAGAGTGGCCTTGAATTCAGCAATCCCCCTGCCTTAGCCATTTGAGTGCTGGATAACGAAACAGTTCACCAGGTTGAGCCTTTTTTACCACTCCATTTTGCTTCTTTCACCAGCCCTGAACTCCAGTTCTTTCTTTCTTTAGCAGCTCTCATTTCTTTCCAGCAGCCTTCCCTGTCCTCTGCTTGTGATTAATCGATGCCCTGCCAGTTTAATCGATGCCCTGCCAGTTCACAGGTGACCCGTACGGGCACAGTTCCTCCTCCTTCAGTTTTTATTGCTGTGCCCATCACCTCTCTACATCACAGTCTCAGAACTGCCTTGTCATCCTGTTCAAAGCCAGATACTGTGCATGATGTGTGTGCCTGTAATCCCAGCTCCCAGGAGGCTGAGGCAGGAGGATTGCAAATTTGAGGCTAGCTTGAGCTTTATAGTGAGACCCTTGCTCAAAAAGCCAAAATAAATAAATGAACAAATCAATCAATCTAGTTGCTATTTGAATAGATTCAAATTTTATTTCTATTACATTTTATTTATTTTGAGTATTTAATTTTTGTGCAGCGTGTGTGTGTGTGTGTGTGTGTGTGTGTGTGTGTGTGTGTGTGTGTATGTAGATGGAGGTTGTTCTCTCCATCTACCATGTGGGTCCCAGGGATTAAGCTCAGATCATAAAGCTGGGTGGCAGGTGTGCCACCCACTAAGCCATCCCATCTGCCCTGGATAGATTTAAATAACCAGAAAGCATTTCCTGCATTTGTCCACACAGTGAAGCCTTTCAGTCCCTGCATGTTTTTCCATGAACGGTTGTTTCCTGTTACCCAGGAGATGCCTGACAGAGTGGTCTTCTGGGATGAACTGGTAAAGCTCCTGTGTTTGAACCATGACTCTTTATTTCACTCTTCTTTCATAAATGCTGTTTTTTCCCTTCTGACAAGGTAAAGGTGTCTCCCGCCCTGCCTCCTCCCTGTGTCCTTTCTGACCATACATCTGCCCTCAGCCTGATCTTTCTCTTTTGTATATAAGATGCTCTTTGGAAAAATTACTATTTTAAATTAGTGTATATGTGTGTGCCTGTGTGTGGTTTTGTGCACAGAAGTGCAGCGCCTGCAGAGGCCAGAAGAGGGCGTCAGATTCCCCCAGAGCTGGGGTTGTGGTTTGGGGTAATTAGAGAGCTGTGTGCCCTGGTGTTTCTGTAGTTTCTCTTCTCTCAACTGTGTCCTGAGTTTGGGGTTCACAGTCTGCCTGAATCTGTGAATTCACAGTTTATTTCAAGTTGGGAAAATTTTACATAATTATTTCTTCAACTATGTGTTCTGTCTTCCTCACCCCGGTTCCTCCTCTCTCAAGACTCTGCTGGTGTCATCAGGCTGCCAGGGTCCTGAGGTTCCAATGTTCTTCTATAGGGGGAGTGTGGGGGAGGGGAGGGCCCTAGAAGTCGTCTTCCTCTGCTTCACTTGAGATGGTTCATTCACACAGCTTCCTCTCCATATCCACTGCTTTTCTTCCACAGTGTCTGATCTTCTAGTAAGCCTGTCTTGGGTATTTTTTAAAGAGTTACTTATTTTTATTGAATGTGTACGAGTGTTTGCCTGTATGTGTGTATGTATACCACATGTGCATGCAGTGCCCACAGAGACCAGAAGAGGGCATTGGATCCCCTGAAACTGGAGTTCCAGAGGGGTGTGAGCCACCATGGGTGTGCTGGGAACTGAACTTGGTCCTGTGGAAGAGCAGCCAGAGCTCAGCCAGAGCTTTAGGGTCCTATGTTAGGTAATCTTTACCTCAGACAGCACAGTTTCTGTCTCTGGAACTCTGATTTGAGTAAAAAATTAACTTTCAATTATGGCAAAATACTCACAAAACATTTTAAGACATATGTTTCTCTGGATTTTCAATTTTTTTTTGAGTTTCAAGATAACTTTTTCTTGTTTTATATTTTTCCTTCCTTTCTTAGACAAGGTCTCACTATGTAGACTAGGCTAGCCTAGCACTCCCTATGTAGACTAGGCTGGCCCGGAACTCATGGAGATCTATCTGCCTTATTCCTTTGATCCAGGATTAAAGGCATGGCCCATCATACCTGGCAACATTTCTTTTCATAGTCCAGGCTATCCTCAAACTTTATACATAGCTGAGGATGGCCTTGAACTCCATGCTGGAATGATAAGTGTACCCTGTCATTTAGTTCATGCTGTGCTCCATATTAAACCTAGGGCTTCATCGGCTGGGCAAACCTACCCCAGCTGAGCCTTTTTTTTTTTTTTTTTTTTTTTTTTTTTTTACTTTTTAAAAAAACTTTTTATTTTGAGACAGGGTCTCCCTAAGCCACCCAGGCTGGTCTTGAACTTGCAAAATTCCTGCTTCAGCTTCACCAGTACTTGGGGTTACAGGACTGTGCCACCTGGGCTGGCTTTACCGAACTCTTTGGCCATGTGGAGTGTAGTTACAATGACCATTTCAATGCCTTTGCCTGCAGCTCCAACATCTGTGTGGACTGCAGTTTGCTGTGGTGCTGCAGTTAACTGAGCCTGGGTGGACTGCAGTCGCTGTGGTTAACTGAGCCTGGGTGGACTGCAGTCGCTGTGGTTAACTGAGCCTGGGTGGTCTGCAGTCGCTGTGGTTAACTGAGCCTGGGTGGACTGCAGTCGCTGCAGTTAACTGAGCCTGGGTGGACTGCAGTCGCTGTGGTTAACTGAGCCTGGGTGGTCTGCAGTTGCTGTGGTTAACTGAGCCTGGGTGGACTGCAGTCGCTGTGGTTAACTGAGCCTGGGTGGACTGCAGTCGCTGTGGTTAACTGAGCCTGGGTGGTCTGCAGTTGCTGTGGTTAACTGAGCCTGGGTGGCCTGCAGTCGCTGTGGTTAACTGAGCCTGGGTGGCCTGCAGTTGCTGTGGTTAACTGAGCCTGGGTGGCCTGCAGTCGCTGTGGTTAACTGAGTCTCTTTCTCTCATGGGCCATGTCTCCTTGCCTCAGCTCCTGAGCTGGAACTCCTAAGAGATGTCCGACATTATGGATTTTGTCTTGCGGGCAGCTGGCAATTTCTGTTTTCTTACAAATGCTCTTGAGTTTCTTCTGGGTGAATTTATTCAAAAATGTGTTAGGTAGGATCAAAATCTCCTTCAGTCACAGGCTGACCCTCCTTTATGGTTGAGACTCTCTAAGAACTCCACAGGCTTTGAGGTCTGGGGGGGTGGGGGGGGGAAGTCATACTGCTCAGTACTGTGTGAGTGGGACATGGTCTCTCATCTTTTGGGTGACACTGCATCCAGCTTCTAGAAGTTTCTTCTCTTCCATGTACTTGTCCCTCAGCTGACCCTTGGGGGCTCTGCAGTTCTCCAGGGCCCCTTTGGGCACCATGTCCCCTGACTCTGCTCACATACTTGAGCTGTCTTGGTCTCTCCAGACCCTCAGCTCTCTTTGTATGGTTGGGTTCCCTCCACGTATGGGGCCCTCTCCCCACATGCTCCTGCAGCAAGCTGGGAAAGCACAGAACCCATGCCGGCCGGCCTCCTGGATCTCATCCCTCAACTGACAGCCTGTCTGAGATTCCACCACCTTACCTACCTGCTGAGTGTCCAGATGTTTCAGAGGAACTGTGACTCCTATCTGTTGCTCTACAAGCAGAAACAGATGCATCTTCAAACATTTTACGTTTCCTGTTTTGCTTTATTTTGGAGATGAGCTCTCTCTATGTAGCCCTGACTAGCCTGGAACCACTATGTGAAGTAGGCTGGCCTTGAACTCATAGGGATCCGCCTGCCTCTGTCTCCCCAATGCTGGGATTAAAGGTGTGCACCACCACACCCAGCTTCTTGTTCCCTTAAAGGAAGATCGTGACATAAAGTAAAGAGAAAGGCCAGACTCTGCCCTCCCTGAGGCTTCCCTGGCTGGGTTTGTAGCATTATGCTCAATAAGGCAAACCACACTTTCTACCTTTTATCATCCCTGCTGGATGGCTCATGAGCTGCCCTCCTGCCCCCTCAGTTGAGGTCACAGCGAGTACCCCAGCCCTCCACACGAAGTGGACAGTGAGCCCTTTCAGACCCCAAGGCCAAGGTAGCCGCCAGCCCCAGCTCACCTAGGAGGTGGCTCCATAGCTTGATCACCAGATCAGTTCTAGAACACCTGCCTGGCTCAATCTGAGGTTCATTATCATGATGGACAGGCCTGGGTGAGCAATGAGCTTGAAAATAAGCCCCTGCTGCTCCAGAGTTCGGAACACTCTCCCGCCCTCCCTTCCACATGGGCTGGATCTTGTGCTGAGCATCTAGGCCAGCTTGTAGACCCTTGATCAGACCCGATCTGTCATAGCAGTCAATGAACAATCCATTAAGTCCCCTTCATAGCTGCTTAGCAGCCTCTTCTCTCCTCATTTCCTGTTCCAAGACCTTTGGAGGTGTCGATCTGAATAATTGATATGAGCAGGAACGCCCCAAGCCTTTGAAGTCCTTCATTAATCACCTGGGCAGGAAGCAGGAGGGCCCTCTGTCAGCCATGCATTTGCCAAACACGATCAGAGAGACCCCCTGCTGGCTTTGATCCATTCCTTGGATACTCAGATGAGCCTCTCTCTGTCACAGATGGCGAAATGCTCGAGAACGCTCTCTGTGGCTGCCAGATGCTATCACCATTGTCAGAGGTAGGTGGCCCTCTGCCCTAAATCAGAACCACTTGGTTCTAACTGGTGGAAGTATGTCTGCAGAGCTTGTGGCATGGGATATTGCCATGGGCTGACGTGTGATCCTTTTCCAAGGTCATTGCAGACCTCCTAAACTCCTGGTCTCTCAGAATGTCATTGTTTGAAGTCGAGGTCTTTCAGGAAGTTATTCTGTTAAAATGAGGTCAGTAGGTTATTCCCTGCCCCGACTGTCTTTGTAAGAGGACACTGGGACACAGGCATGCAAATTAGGAGACAGGAAGGAGATGCAAGCCAAGTAGAGGGGCCTTGGGAGGAGCCAGGCCTGCTACCTGGACCTCCAGCCTCCTGGATGGGGGTGATGGATGCCTGCTGTGCTACTGCCTGCACTTTGGTGCTCTGTCATAGCTACAGGGGCCTGAGCTGAAACAGGTGCTGTCTGGAGGGAGGGAATGGTATATGTATGACCTGGGCACTGACCTGCTTCCGATGGACTGACCTGCTCAAACCAACACAGTGAGCAGATGGGCACCAGGGGAGAAACAGAGGTGCTCTGTGAAGTTGTGGCTCCTTAGTTGGGACAGTATGTGAGTGAGAGTGAAAATCCTTGTCTTTCCTCACTGCTACCACCCTCACCCCCGGGAGGAGCTGCTGAGCCTCTGGACAATGGACCCTCCTGCCTCCTGTTCTTGGGGGAAATCCCCTGTTTCCACCTGCCCATCTCTTCCTAGGCCAGTGCTGTGTTCCTTGCAGAGTGAGGAGTCATGGCCTGGGTGGAGAAAGCCAGGCAGATCAGGCATGGTCTGCATGGGTAAAGTCTGGGTTCTGAAGGCAGTTAGTTAGGCAGAGAAACCACCATGTTGAGAGGTCTGTGCTTGCACCAGGGGCAGCCCAAGGCATGATCGGCTGTGGAGCTGGCTCACACGTTCTGGAGAGACAGTCCAGGCCACCCACTTGCCTGTTCTTCAGCTTCAGCGATGCACCATGTGTGCTGTTCCCTCTTCTTGACTTTGGGGGACAGCAGGAGGATATGGTGAGCCCCCTCCTAACATAGCCTGTACCCTACCTGGAGGCCCAAGTGGGCAACAGGATTCTGTTGACCCTCCATCTACTCTTAAGACAAGCTAGCCCCGGGCCCTGGGTCCCTTCCTTACAGACTGTACGACACAGACTTGATGGGTTGCTGGTCTCCCTGATGCCATCCATGCGCAGTGACGAGGCCTATTGATCTCGGACAGATGACACCTGACTCCAGGAATGGCATGGCTAGGGTCTCATGTCTGATGGCCCCAGGAATGTTGGGAGGAATGTCTTAGTGACTCTTTTGTTGCTCTGATAAAACACCACCATGAAGACACTTGGAGAAGAGCTTATTTTGGCCTGTGGCTCCAGAGTCTGTCATGGCAGAAAGTGGAAACAGGAGCAGGAAGCTGGGAGCTCACACCCTTACCCCAAACCACGAAGCAGAGATAGTGAATCAAAAGTAAGGCGGAGCTTTAAGCTCTCAAAGCCCACCCCTAGTCTTCCGGCAAGACTGCACCTCCCCACCAACTCCCCCCCCCCCCCAAACAGAGCCACTGACTGGGGAACAAGTGTCAAATGCTCAAGCCAGTGGGGGCCACTTCTCACTGAGCACACCATAGAGGAGGGGCACACAGACTTAGGTTCGAGCAAGGGGAAGGTCATTTCTAATCCTCCATGTTGGGTGGACAATGGGGCTAACCATGGGAACAGAAGAAGGAGAATGGATGGCATGGTGCCTGGCCAGGCTGGCTCCTCTGCTATTCATTTTCTTTCTCCCTGGGAAAGTCCAAACACCGCCATATTTCTGAAGGAGGGCCCCAGCTCCCTAAGCAACCCATGGCTCCATGAGCCAACTAAAGGCAAGTGGCCACCTGACCCAGCATGGCAACTAGCACCTCCAGAGTAGGGAGGACAGGTGTGGCCAGGCAGGTACTGAGCCTGGACAGAAGGTGTAAGTGGGGTTGGTGGAGAGGAAAGGGTAAGAATTCGGGCCTAGCTGGGCACTGAGGAGAGAATGTGGGGAATTCTACCTGAAGGAGAGGATGCTGGGAGGCAGAACCTCCAGGAAGGGAGTTGGTCAGCAGGGTGGAGACCTCCTGACAGGATTGGAGCCCTTATAAAGAGGCTCTGTCCCTTGTCCCCTGTGGGCCCAGCAGAGGTCTCTAGAAACCCAACCTTGCGGGTCTCTGAGAAGAAATACCTGTTGCTTTTTGGCCCCTGGATTGAGCTCAGATGGAGGGAAGGGAGAAAAGGAGGAAGGGAAGAGAGTGAGAGACCAAGAGGGAAACCCTTCTCCTTGTAAATTCCCACCAACAGTCGCCAGCACAGATGGGCAGACGCCAGGCATCAGCAGCAACACGAGAGATGCACAGGGCAGCCATGGGGCCAAACGGTCTCTCATCACAATCCAGAGGAATGAGGACTATGTTGGAAAAATGAGGGTCCCTGAGTCCTAGTGCTGGCACCTTATGCTGGAGAGCAGGCTGAGGGTGTGTGTGTGTGTGTGTGTGTGTGTGTGTGTGTGTGTGTGTGTGTGTGAGGCTGGGCTCAGGGTAGGGAAGTAGGAATGCAGATGGTGAGGCCACCCTGGAAGTAGCTTGGTAAGGTTTCTCTTCAACATGTGATCCTACTATGAGACATCCCTTCTCCACTGTTCCCAACTGGAATATGTGTGCGTGTGTGTGTGTGGGGGTGTGTGGTCCCCCCCCCCACATATATTTGGTTTTTCAAGACAGGGTTTCTCTGTGTAGTTTTGGTGCCTGTCCTGGATCTCGCTCTGTAGACCAGGCTGGCCTCGAACTCACAGAGATCTGCCTGCCTCTGCCTTCCAAGTGCTGGGATTAAAGGCGTGCGCCACTGCTGCCCACCTCAACTGGAATATTTCTTTGAAATGAAGTATCCACACAGGGCAAAGACATCAATGTTCACAGCAACTAAGCCATCAGTGAGGGGACAGGTAGACACAAGGTTGACCAAGTTGTGATGATGTCACTCATGGATAGGAAGGAGCAGTATGAATTTATACAGGTCTCAGGGTGGTGATGTGGAGTGCAGAAGGCAATTGTCCATGGACAATGACTTCATTTATAAGTCCAGGACAGGCCAAGTGCCTCAAGTCACACACCTGATCTGCTGCAGCTGGGGGCAGGAGGATGGGAGGCAGGATTGGCCCTTCTCCAGTGCACAGAGGACCATCATCTGTTAGCTTCGTTATCACTTTGACCTGGTTGGTGCCTTGTCAATCACATAAATGTTGATGCTCATAAAACTATATACTGGAAATGAGAAATATGTACTGTGTGCTGACATGATGGCTCTATGAAACTCTTGGGAAACCCAGCTGCATCTCATCACAGGGCTCCAAGGGACAAGACACCTTTGTGTGTGTGTGTGTGTGTGTGTGTGTGTGTGTGTGTGTGTGTGTGTGTGTGTAGTAGGGATGGAGACATTTAGTATGGAATAAATAGGGTACTGGGCCAAAGACAGGATAATGACTTCCCAGACAACCCCTGCAATTTTGCCTGGATTAAGCTTCAAGTTTTGGGGCATAGTGCCCGAGTCACTGTTTCTTGTTGTTGCTCTTTGGGGTGATGAGGGGGCAGGGTGGGGATGAGATGAGTTAATTGATCTGAGCCCCACGTCTGATGGTGCTTCAGGAATTGGTTACTTTTTTATTCTGAGTCTGCCGTAGTTTGAATAAGAAGGACTCCCATAGGCTCAAATATTTGAATGTTTGGTCAATTAGGGAGTGGCACTACTTGAGAGGGATTAGGAAGTGTGGCCTTGTTGAAGAAAGTATGTCACTGGGGGTGGGCTTTGGGGCTTCAAAAGCTCAAGCCAGTCACAGTGTCTCTGGCTCTTCCTGCTGCCTGCAGATGCACATGTAGAACTCTCAGCTACTTCTGCCTGCATGCCGCCATGCTCCCCACCATGACAATAATGGACTAAACCCCTGAAACTGTAAGCAAGCCCCGATTAAATGCTTTCTTTTATGAGAGTGGCTGTGGTAGTGGTGTCAGAACACTGACTAAGGCAGTCTATAGTGGACCTCCCATTCTGAAGAGTTGGGAGCATGGCTGCCATTCTGATAACAGCAGGGGACCTGAGTAGCACTGTACCCTGGCTTCCACACTCCCTCCCAGAGAGATATCATACAGTACAATGCCCACCCTTCTTGCCCAAAGCTCTACACAAGTCTTTGTCTACACATGGACTATTCTAATGTATGCCTGGTCTTCTACTCAGGCTTGAGGTAGGATGAGTCAGTGGTGGAGAACTCAGCCATTTCTCTACTGTTTGTGACCTCCTGGTATATGGAGCTCACAGTGGCCTCTTCCTAACCATCTTGGGTCTGGTCTCAATTTATGCTGGCTGATCAACCTCCAGTAGGCCAAGACTGATTGCTGTGGTCCATACCAGGGCAACATAGGTTTTAAGCCTTCTGTAGGGAGGGCACTGCCATCCACCCAGGTGGAATTTCTGGCACAGCATGCTTGAACAGCTGTGGTCTGAATGTCTGCTCCAAGCTTGTGTGAAAATATAACTACTAAGTGCACTGTGGTGCCACTCACCTGACACCCTGGCACTTGAGGGATGGATGCAGGAGAATTGAAAGCTTGAGGCTAGTCTATACTACATAAGCACGACTGTCCCCCAAACAATAAAAAATAAAGTAACTGCCACTATAACCCCCTGAGAGGGCTCAAACACGAGGCAAACACAGGGGCTGAGACTCTGTTGCCGTGGCATGCTCTCCTGCCATCTGAGGACTTATTGCACAAAGCTGGAAGCTGTGGTCCTGCATCCCACCAGACCTCCTCACCTTCAGAACAGTGAGCCAAATAAATGTCTCTATTTGTTGTTTACTCAAACTGAGACAATCCGTCAGTCATGGAAGGTAGCTTAAGACATGAATACTTGAGGCATCCCGCTGGAGACAAATCATGGGATGCCAGATTCCTTGTGTCCCTGTGTGGTAGTTTGAATAAGAATGGACTCCAAAGGCCCATATATTTGAATATTTAGTCATCAGGGAGTGGCACTACTTAAGAAGGACTAGGAGGTGTGGCCTTGTTGGAGGAAGTGTGTCACTAGGGGTGGGCTTGGAGGTTTCAAAAGCCCAGACTAGACCTAGAGTTGTTCTCTCAGTCTGTGGATCAGGATGTAGCTTTCAGTTATTGTTCCAGTGCCATGAGTGCTACCATGCTCCCACCATGCTCCCACCATGCTCCCACCATGCTCCCACCATGCTCCCACCATGCTTCCACCATGCCCCAACCATGCTTCCACTATGTCCTCACCATGCTCCCACCATGATGATAATGGACTGATCCTATGAAACTGCAAGTAAGCCCCAATTAAAATTCTTTTATTAGAGTTTCCTTGGTCATGGTGCATCTTCACAGCAATAGAACAGTGCCTAAGACATCTCGTGTCCCCGAAGTGGAGGCTCCAATGAGGGGCTTTGGAGACAAGAGCATAGGCTGGCAGGCAGGATGCCTACCTCTGCCATATTCCTTATAATACAGTTTTTGGCTTATTATCTCCTTTTCATTCATTCACTCATTCATTCATTCATTCAGCAAATATATTATCCTTGGTCATTGATAAGGAATTTATGTGGCTGCTCCCCTCCGCCCTTTTCTTTTTGGAAACAAGGTCTTACTATGTAGCTCTGGCTGGCCTGGAACTCATTATGCCTACATAATGGCAGGCCTCAAACACAGAGACCTTTATGCCTCTGCCTCTTGAGTGCTGGGATTAAAGGCATGAACTATCACACCCAGCAAGTGGCTATCCTTTCTGCCCATAAGGACTGTCTAGTATGAAGGCCAGCAGCACCTTTCCTGTGATGGCAAAGATGCCCGTCAACATGGTGGAATGTAGAATCACCATGGAAACAAACCACTGGGCACATCTGTAAGAAGTTTCTAGATTGGACTGGCGGAGGAGGGAACATCTACCCTGGAGATGGGTGGTATAATCCCATGAACTGGGGTCCCAGGGTAAATAAAAGAGAAAGGGAGCTGAGCACTAGCATCCATCTCTCTCTGCTTCCTGTGTGACCAGCTGCCCCCTGCTGCCGCTGCCATGCCTTCCCCACCGTGGACTGGACCCTCAAACGGTGACCAGAAGGCAGGGTGCTTCAACAGCTGGTCACACCATATCCACGGTCCAGAGCAGGGAGACATGAATGCGTGAATGCTCGCTCACTCGCTTGCTTGTTCTGGGCGTCATCCAAGTCAGAATGAGGTGTCCGGAGTGCCAAACGGTGGCAGAATTCTGGGAAAGAAACTTGGGAGTCTGGGTGCTGTCTTCTGGGGTCCACATGACCCATGTCCTCAAAGTCTTTACCCTAGTGGGTACCAGAGACATAGCTGGGGACAGAGAAGATGGGGATAGAGGTGACATGGGAACTGAACCCCTGACAGAGGCCTAGTGGGAGTCCCTCTCATGAGGAGGGGTGGCAGGTGGGACCCTGTGCCTCAGGATGGGCCTCAGTGTCAGCAGAAAGCATAGGACTGGAGCCAGGGACTCACATTTGCCTCTGTACCCCACCAGCCAGAACAGGGGCCAGGGTCTCGGTTCTATTGCTTAAATAGAGGATATTTAAGATCACTGTGCGGCTTCAAAGAAGTCTCTAGAATAAGCTTTTGCCCTCTCCTCAGGCCTCACTTTCTTGTTAGTGGTGTCATCCACTTGGGGGTGGGGGGAGGGACTTGAGGTGATCCATGGGTGGGTGCTGAGGACCGAGCCAAGGGTCCAGAGAATATGGTACGTTGCTATAAATGAAGTACCCATGCAGATAGGAAGGATGACAGTCATCTTTACTCAGGTCCCTGGACAGCTTCGGATACCATGGAGACTTGAAGGTGCTGTCCCTCACCTGTCATACTGGAGGTTTCCTCTCGGGACCAGCTTGGGCAGTAAGCCTGAATCCTGCAGTCCACCTGGCTCTGCCCCAGACTTCCATTACACAGCCTCTTCTCTCTATCTGGAGACTAAAACCATGGAGTCCAGACACCCCCTGAGCAGACTTATAATCCCCAGTCAATGGAGGAAGGAAGAGTGACTCAGAGCCCGCTTTGGGACACCTAGCAAAGGGTGCTGATGTCAGAACCTGAGCTCCAGTGAGGCAGTTGTCATCCGGAAGACTCATGTCTACCCAGAGGCAGAACATACCCGGATGTGTCTATCTGTGGGTGAGCAACTCCACGGCTCTTGTCCCTTTGGAAGGCTGTGGGCGACAGTCCTCTGCAGGCTGTGAGTGGGCCAGGTCTAGCCAAGACCCTGGGCATACCACCAAAGCTCAAAGAAGTTACAAGTCTCTAGGTGATTTCCACTCAGGGATGTCTAACCTTTTGGTTTCTCTAGACCACATCAGGAAAGATGTAGAGAAAAAAAATGAGAATAAAGAAAAAGTCAGAAGGAAACCATCAAGAAAGAGTGTGTGTATGTCTTTCCCCTTACTCCCTCAGATAAAAAAAGTCTTAGTTGGCTGACTCTGTGGAGCCCCATTGAGCCCTGCACTGCTGGAGGCTGGTCCTCACGGCGGAGGTAGAAGTTCACGCTCTAGAGCCACAAAAACAAATCATGAAGAATTCTCAGTATTTTAGGTAAGTTTACAACTTTGGGTTGGGACTCTTATTCATAGCTATCCTGGGTGGCCTGTGGCCTGTGGGATGCAGGTTGGACACAGTAGTTGACACTGTTACCCATAAATTAGTATTGCAAGCCTCAGGCTAGTGTTTAGAGTTATCCACAGACCATACAAGTCCCCCTAGGGCTGGGGAAGGCCAGTGTGCTGGTTCTTTGTCAACTTGATACAAGCTAGAGCCATCTGTGACGAGGGAACCTCAAATGAAAAAAAAATCTCTATCAGACTGGTCTGTGGGCAAGTGGCTGGGCATTTTTAAAAATTAATAATTGATGTGGGAGGACCCAGTAAACTTAGGGTGGTACCCACCACTGGTGGTCAGGTGGTCCTGGATGCTATAAAAGAGGCAGGCTGAGCAAGCCATGGGAAATAAGCCAGTAAGCCGTGCTTCTCTAAGGCTTCTGCTTCAGCTCCTGCCTTGAGTTCTTGGCCTCATTTTTCTCCATGACGGAGTGAGTGTCAGCTGGAAGCGGAAATGAACCCTTTCCTTCCCAAGCTGCTTTTTGCTGTGGTGCTTGTCACAGCAATAGAAAGCACACTCAGACAGGGAGGAAATGGGCCTTCCCTGGAGTCTTGGGAATGGACCAGACCTGCCACACTTTGCCTTTAGTCCATGGGACCCTGTCCCATTCCAGGAGCACAGAAGAATTATGTGTATGTTATTCATCAGGAGCATGGGTGCTGACGGGACCAAGGCCCAGTGCTGAGGCGTGGCGTGACCTTACTGCAGACATTTTTGCCATTGACTCCTTTGTAAATGAGGTGTTAGGGAAAGGCTCAATCCTGTACAATGAGTGGCCTAGGTGCCCAGGGGACACCAGGAGGGATCTGTGAACACTCCGCCATGCTGCAGCTCTTGTCAGTGGCCAGAGGTCAGCCACAGCCATCTCCAATCAGCAATGGGAAATTAAACCACACACACACAGCATGGGCTGGGAGCCTGGGGACAGGTGGTATGGCTTCCGTCAGACAATCTAGGTTCTGTGTGCTGTCACCAATGGGGACATGTGGGTGATGAGAGGTATCAAGAGAAGTTCATGAAGCAAGAGATTGGACAAGTTTTCTGCCGTGGACCAAGGACAGCATTGGGGGATGTCTTAGCTAGACCTTTCAAAACAGCCTCCTCTTCTTTAGGCCTGAGGCCATTTTCAGCCTTAGTATAGCTTGGCTTTGTTTGCTGTTGTGGTGGCTACTGAGACCCTAGGACTCTGTCATTCTGGGCCTGGGTAGGGGGATATGTAGGGCCAACACTTCAGCACACAGGCCATGTCTTTCTGCCAGTGTGGGGTCTGGAGCCTTAACTGCAGAGGCTAGCTAGACTAGTGGGTACCAGCAGCTTCCAGAAGCATTGAGAAACCATCTCTCTTCTTGATACAATACTTACCCTCGGGGATTCTGATAATAGTTCAGCTTTGACTAAGGGTGTCCACCCAGTGCCAGGCCAGGAGAAGCCTTTGGGAGAAAGCTTAGGCTGAGAAGGCAAGTGGATACCAAGGAGAGAGAGAGGCTAGGCTCAGGGGTGGGACAAGGGCCAGCATGTAACACCAGCATCTGCATGTCCAGACTCCCAGGGAGCTGAGCGGCGGTGCTGGGACCTTAGACAGTATCAGTTTCCCAGATGTTGAAAAGGACAGACACTGCCAGTCTGTGAAGCCCAAGTTCAGCAGGGTTGAGCCCCAGATGCTCTGGAGAAAAGTCTAGAGTACCCTGGAGTCCTCCTTGCTCACCTTGACTCAGACCATCTGCTCAGCAGTCCAGGTTCCCACCTTTACTATAGACCTGAAGACTGTGCACCCTGTGGCCTGCTGCTAGGAGCCTCTTGCAGACCCCAAGGCTGTTCCTATCCTTGGGAAAATTGATGGTCTCACCCACCACGCAATGCTGCGTGTTGTTCAGAGAGATGGCCAGCACCACACAGTACCTGGGGTCTGAGTGACCTAGCTAGGCCACACCTCTTACCTCCCACCTGCTGCTCACATGCTCAGCCCAGCCATAAGCTACATTTGCTTTCATCTCTCCAGAAAAGCTGCCCTAGACCTGAACATCCTCTCTCTGCCCCCATTTGCAGTAGCCCTGAGGCCTCATTGGCCACAGTGTGGACTTTGTATCCACTTCTGTGTCCCCTGCTAATCACACCCTCTCTAGTGCATTCATCCTCTGCACATAACCCAGACCACCATGGACTGGCTTTGATTCTGACCAGGGTCTGTCTGCTCAGCAGAAGGAAGAATGACCCTGTGCGGGAAGCTAGACGCTTTCTGGGGCCTCATCCCATGACATATGGCTCCTGGCCAACCCTGGCTATAGAAGGCATGTAGGTCCTTGTGTTCACAGATAGGTATTAGGGAAACCAGGAATGCTAAACACACAAGGTTGTCTCTTCAAAGAGAGAGATGCATAACCTGTTTTCCACACAGAAGGCTGGGAATGAAAGTGGTTAATAGCTTGGTGACCTGTGTTATCTGAATGGTCAAGGCTGGAGACCCCCCTGGCTCCCCTAGACTTGTATCTTGAGCCTGTCTATCTTAGTCAGCCTACAGTGCTCTTCTCTCCCAGAACCTTATCTTGATTTTGTTTACCTTGAGCCTTACCTCCCAGTTAATCTGTAGAACGTATCTTTACGAAAGATGTCACATGGACTTTACAGAGTTCCGATGTAATCGTATCTTTAACTTTGTTGTCTACATGGGTTCGAGTTATTTTCACCAGGAAACTTTTTTTTTTTGAAATTGTGCTGTGCTTAAATACGCTGTGGTGGTTTGAATGAAAATGGCCCCCATCGGCCCATAGTGGGTGGCACTATTAGGAGGTGTGGCCTTGTTGGAGTAGGTGTGGTCTTGTTGGAGGAAGCAGTATATCACTGGGGTGAGCTTTAAAGTTTCAAATGCTCAAACCAGGCCCAGTGTCACTCTTCCTGCTGCCTGGAGATCCAGCTGAAGGACTCTCAGCTACCTCTTCAGCACCACATCTGCCTACATGCTACCATGCTTCCCACTATGATGACAACGAACTGAACCTCTGAAACTGTAAGCAAGCCCCCAATTAAACGTTTTCCTTTGTAAGAGTTGCTGCAGTTATGGTGTCTCTTCACAGCAACAGAAACCCTAACTAAGACATGTGCCTACAGCAAACTACTCGGTGTCAGACTCTTCAAGTTTGAACCAACACCAGCTACTGATAGTGTTGAACTGGACTTCCTTCTCGCCTCTTGTGGAACAATGCTGTTAGCTGTGATGTTTGCAGGGGTCCCCACAACTGGGGGTGTCTATCTTTTTGTTCCCACACCTCAGGTCTGAGCTCACCACTGCTGACCCTCAAAGTTCCCTCTCCCCCGCCATTTCCAACAAGAATGCACATAGTGCTCACACTATTTCACAGTCAGCACCTCAGAGGGAACAAGGAGGGGATCTGCTGACAGGTGGTGAGGGAGGGGCAGGGTGGCGGGGCAGGATGGCGGGGCAGGGATGGGTCATTGCTCCTGATTGTGCCAGTGAGGAACTGCTGCGGGCCGAAGGAATATATCATAAGAACTCAGCTGGTTATGGCAAAGTCACTACCTGGAGGGATCAGGGAATTCCTCCAGAGGAAGCCAAATTCCAAGGAGCTTTTGTTGTTACTTGGCTTGTTATATATCAGCTGTCTTCTGTTATGAAAATCATGTGTGCCTTCATAGTTTCCCCAATTGACTTTTCCCTAGGAAGGGCTAACAGTGTGGACTGATCACTCTCTGGACATACACGTTCCAGGTATTTGGAGAACAGCCTCAGGAAAGGCTTTCTCTGGAATCAGAGATCTCCCTTAGCCACTTTCAGGGACTAACAGTGATAACAGTTCACATGCTAGTCTCCTGATTTAAGATAAATTCCACAAGGAGACACCACCTAGGCCAGGTGGACGTTAAATAATAGCTTTACACAGTTTAGCTTGGACCCTCCTTTCTTATACAACCTTACTAACAGACCCCTAACTTCTTTCCTAACCACTTCTAGGAATGTAGACTGAGCACATAGATCCCCTTTTTTGATATACTAACCGGTCATTAGCACTCACTTGACCTTCTCTTTTACCACTCCCATTTTGGATTGTAAAAGAAAGTCTGGTGCTACACAGAGAAACCCTGTCTTGAAAAACCAAAAAAAGAGAAAGCCTGGTGGTCACTGCCTGAGGAAAATTCTTACCTGCCTTTATGACCCTGTAGAATTCAAGCCTGGTGACCTTGCTCGACCAGGGGCTTGCGATAACGGATTCCTGGGAGATTTAGGTAGACCATGGAGAACGGAGGACAGAGAAGAGAAAAGAGAATGGAAGAACTAGATGGGTAAGAACTTGAGAGGAACAAACTGAGATGGGGAAGAACTAGGTTGAAGGGCTAGAAGAGAGTACTAGATGAACGAGATGGAAGATGAGGAAGAGCCAGATGGGGAAGAACAAGATGAGGAAGAGCCAGATGAGAGAGAAGGAGACGGGAGAGGAGCTGATAGGGGGAAGAACTAGATAGATGAGAACCTAGAAGGGACAGAACTAGATGAAGGAATTAAGATAGAACCTGGAGGGGACAACAGATAAATGTAAAGAGAAATTGGGAAAGAAAGGAGCTAAAAATGAGAGCAGAGTATAAACTTGTAGAGAGAAAACTGACAGAATAATAAAGTGTATGGACTAAGGAATTTTGTGTACATAGATTCACTTCTTATCTTCAAAGATTAATTATCAGCTCATTATAGATTCTTCCTGGACGCTGGGAGGGGACTATCGAGGGGCTGGACCCTCATAGTCACCGATAAGGAACACTTAGTGATCCAGGGATCCAGGTGTTTGGGGGATGGGGGGCTGACCTTGGCCATGCAGCTGCCTTGAAATACACTAGGCTAAGTAAGGCTCTTGATTCTAGGGAGGAGACCCTGAGAGTGTGGGTAGAGCCCAAGGAGACTCCCCTACCCCTCAATCTTGCATAAGCTGAAAGGCTGTGACAACATCAGATTCTTTCTTAGTGACAGGTCTTGGCAGGCTGGGAGCTCAAGGTAGCATGCAAAGCCAGGTGCACTTCCCAGTTCACGGCATGAACAGAAGGATGAGAAACCAAAGTGCATCATCCTTCACTGACAACTGTCTCCCTTCTGGTCCTGGGCAGGCCTCCCAGAATTTACAGCCAGAGTCCTTTGTCATGAGAAGAGGGTAAAGAACCAAATAGGGAGCCAGAGGAGCTGTCAGAGGGACAGGCCCCAGCTGAAAAACTAGTTGTTGTCATTAGTTCATTAATGCATGCATATACACATGTATGTATCCACCTATCCATGTGTGTATGCATGCATGTATCTCTTCACCCATTAATTCATCCATCCATTCATTCATGTATGCTTAATTCATTCATATACCCAATCATTCAGGCACGCACACAAGCATCCATCTACCCACTTGTGCATTTATTCATGTATTGACCTATCCATCCACCTGCCCATTCATTCATTCATACATTCATATATTAATCCATGCATCTATCTGTCTGCATGTATGTCTGTCTTAGTTAGGGTTTCTATTGCAGTGATGAAATATCATGACCAAAAAGCAAGTTGGAGAGGAAAGTGTTAATTAGGCTTACACTTCAGCATTGCTGTTCATCACTGAAGGAAGTCAGGATAGGAACTCAAACAGGGCAGGATCCTGGAGGCAGGAGCTGATGCCGAGGCCATGGAAGAGTGTTGCTTACTGGCTTGCTTCCCCTGGTTTGCTCAGTCCACCTTCTTATAGAACCCAGGACCAACAACAGCCCAGAGATGGCACCACCCACCATGGGCTGGGCCCTCCCCCATTGATCACTAAATGAGAAAATGCCTTACAGCTGGATCTCACAGAGGCATTTCCTCAACTGAGGCTCCTTCCTCTCTGATGACTCTAGCTTGTGTCAAATTGACACACAAAACCAGCCAGTACACTATCCACCCATCCATTCATTCATGCTTGCACACACAACCATCCACCCACCCACCTATGTACTCCTTCATGCATTCATGTATGCATGTATGCATCTGTTAGCTCATGAATTTATCTATTCATTCATTCATTCATTCATTCATTCATTCATTCATTCATGTACTCATCTATCCAGTTATTCATGCATGCATGCACCCATCCATGCATCCATGCACACAAACATTCAATGGTCACACCTCATTTTCTGTTCCAGGCTGCAGTGGTACACCAATGAGTGACACATTCATGGAAGCTGCTGGCTGCAGGCATGGAGATAGGGTCCATAGTAAAGTGTGTGACCCAGCTCTCCGGGTGCTGACTTTCTCATCGTTTTCAAATGCTGGACCCTCCCAAATCTCAGTGTCCTACTTACAGCTGCCTTGCAGCAGCCACTGGCCACTGGGTAAAAATGAGCCATAGAGGAGACTCTCACAGTTGTCAGCCCAAGGCTGCAGCTACACTCCAGCCTTCCTATGTGGTCCTGGCTGTGTCCACAGCTCTGATGCACAGGGTCACACCTGTAATGCTAACCTGCTAACTCCCTCATCCTCAGGGGTATATCGGGGCCCTGTGATGCAGCATGCCTGGAAAGTAAGCCCAGGCCATGAGCCCTCTGTACCCACAGAAAGCTGGTCCTTCAACCAGCCAACTTGATGCAAGACAGCTGCAGAACAGATCCAAAGAATCACAATCAGGGAGGCCAGGGCTTTGTCCCTGACCTTGTGTGAGAGGTGACTTGGGCAACTGTCTAGGCTGAAGAAGAGCAAAGCTCACGCCAGTCAGTCGGGAACACCCCTCGCTCACAATTAACCCAGCAGCTCTCAGATGGGTCCGACCACAAAGGGCGGCTGTGAAAGCACAAGGCAGAGGGCCTTTTCCTTCTGCTTCCACTGAGTCTGTGGACTGTCTATCCCCCACGCTCAGCTTTAACCAGAACCGCTCTGCGTTGGTTGCCTGACTCATGGAACAACTGTTTGCTCAAAAATTAAAATTCTTGGAAATGGTATTACTCTGGCTGTCCTTTTGATAATGCCCGTTGCAGATCAACAGATAAGCAAGTCATACAGTGAACTATTTATTACTCAACAGCGAAAAGGAACGGAGTCCTTGTCTACACTGTAATATGGATGGCACTCTATGGTCATGAGTAATGTCATGAGTAATGGAAGAAGCCAGATGTGAAATATCACATGTTGTGTTGAGTCTGTTCCTATGAGATGTCTGAGATGGGAAAGTCCACAGAGACACCTGCACAGTGCTGTCAGGCAGAGGGAGGGGTGGGGAGGCAGCTCTGTGGGTCCAGGGAGTCACTGTGTATGTGTGTGAGAGAATCTTTTGAAAACAGATAAACTGGTCACCTAACAACAGTGCAAGGGTACTAAACTGCATTATTTTAGATGCGAATTTTTACTGGACCTGGTAGTACACACCTGCAACCCCTAGTCCCTGCAAAGCTAAGGCAGGAGGACACTAAGCTGGACAACAGCCTAGGCTACCTTCCCCACCCAAAAGGGCTCACTTTTATCTTGGAGATGTTTGAACATAAACTTAAACAAACAACAGGACAGAGGAGGCCTGGAGCCCCCCCAGAGCAGACAGAGGACCCAGGAAATGGAGGAGCTGGACCTTCCACTGCCACCACTCTGGTATCTGTGGCCCGCTGCTGCTTCCTCTCACCCATTCAGCCACCGGCTCACCCAGATGCCACCTCCTTGGCAAGGTACAACAGATTCACGGTGCCTCCTGGTCAGCCTCAGGAATGAGGGTGGCCTTGAAGACCACCCCAGGAAACCTAGTGCCAGCTCTCCTGCATGCACCCCGCGATCAGCTGTCTGCCTGCATCTGTTAAAAATGCCAGCGCCATCTGTGGTATTCTTGTAGGTTAATAAATGGATTTATAATACGATGGGAGCTTGTTCTGAGACAAGCTGGTATCTCTGAGGTGCTGACTTTGAGGCCTGTGTGTCTCAGTCTCGGTCCATGTACCCTGAAAAACCACACAGTTCACGGGATCCCTGCAGAGACTCAGTCAAGGTAGGCGAGGCTTCCTATCCTGTGAATGGCGTCAACATTAGTTTTGTATCTACTGCATCCTCACAGTGGGCCCTGCACTGGAAATAGCCAAGATGCTCTACAAAGATGAGCTCATGCTGGATTGGAGCTCATACCACACCACAGCAGGGACTATCTGAGACACACACCCAGAGAGAGGCCAGTGATGGGGCCAGAAGCCAAGGAGTGCTGAGGATGCTGGGGATTTGTCGTAAGCAGGAATAGTGAGGCAGGATCTTCCACCGGAGCCTGTGGAGTGTCCAACCCTGTGACTTTGGACTTCAGCCCTGCAGAACTATGAATGAGGGGCTAGGAAGAAGGCTCACTTCATAAAGTGCTTGCCTCATGGGCAATTCCCATCACCCATGTACAAAGTTAGGCCATGATGCACATCTATAATCCCAGCATTGAGGAGGTGAAACAGGTGGACCCCTGGGGCTCACAGACCAGCCAGCCTAGCTGAATGAATGAGCTCCAGGTTCAGTAAGAGACCCTGTTTCAAAAAATCGGATGGAGAGAAGTAGAGGAAAACCCCTGATACTGACCTCTGTCCTTCACATGCAAGTGGACATACATGAACATTCACACTCAGATTAAAAAAACCATGACCTCTGAGCAAGACTTCCATGCCAGCCTTTGTCATGGTGGCCACAGGAAGTCTTCTCCCTGACCAGCTCCAAGGAGCATCTGGCACATGGTAGTATGTGCCAGCCTTCAGAAGGCCCGAGGGGTGCCTAGCAGGACCCCAGCATTCCCTCAGGCGAGTAACTTCCTTGTCTCATTTCCTGAAGGCAGACCCAGGATGTGGAAAGGGGTGATGTGGACACCTGGCTGTCAGGTCAGTCCCTAAAGGAATATTCCATTACAGAAGGGTGTGGTCCAGAGTACTTCTGAGGGTGAAGTGAGGCAAAGAGACATGGGGCCCCTTGTCCATGGGGGTCCTGCGCACTCAGATCTAACGACTTGGTCTAAAGTCTTGGTCTAGGACTCCAAGGGCACAGCATGGGGACAGATGGCCCAGGAGCTAGGTGCAGGACACAGAATGTCCTAGATGTCAGATGTGACCTACTCACCTTGATCCTTCCCATTGCAGGAGAAGTGACAGCTTCCCACTTGGGCCTCAGCACAGCTCACTTTGCTGCAGGTGTGCCCAGCCCACACACATGGGCACGTGGCCGAGGACAGCTATGATCATAGCCCAACACAAAACCAAAACTTACTTAAAACATTACAAAATTATCTTTCACGATTTGTGTTTGTGTGCATGTGTGCATGTGCATGCGCGTGCGCGCGCACGTGTGTGTGTGTGTGTGTGTGTGTGTGTGTGTGTGTGTGTGTGGTAATTTGATTTCATGGTTCTTAAGTGTGATGTAGATGTCAATGTCCTGTTGTAGTGCCAAGGATGACGTCTGGAGCTGGACCTCCTCCAGTGTGGTGACTCAGCGCCTCCCAGAAGAGGAAGTGAGGTCTGTGATAGGTGAGAATGGAGAGGGCACATGGCTGAGGTCTAGCCTGGGGAAAAGCTCAGCGAGAGAGCACTGGGTTCATGCCATATTTGTGTTTGACAGTATCTGGGAAAGCCCAGCCAGGCTCCCTGTGGGGCCGCAGATGCTGAGGAAAGAGCCTACCTGGTTATTTTTCTCCTCACAGCAACCAAATGCCTGACAAGAAGCACTTTAAGGGAGGAGGGTTGTTTTGGCTCACAGTCTGAGGGTCTGCCATCAGGCTGGGGCAGTGGGAACAGGAGACTGCCTGCTCACATCTCGGCAGATCAGGAAGCAGATCTTAGAGATGGGGCAGGAAGTGAGGTTGGACTCTACCCCTCTAGGTCCACCCCTCAGTGACCCACTTCTTCCAGCGAGACTCCACCTCTTAAATGTTCCATAGCCCCCACCAGCTGGGCCCAAGTGTTCAAAGCCATGCACCTGTGGGGACACTTCCCACCCAAACCATGACATGTGGCAGTCCTTTTACCTTTAGGCCTCACTGGAAATGTCCTTTCTGAGATGCTTTCAGACCCCCAGACCAGGCAACCTGGAGAAAAGTGGGTCCTGAAGCCCATGGACCCTGCAGCTCTGGGCCCACGCTGTCCACTGACAGCCCCTCACCACCCTAAAGGAGGCCTTCTAAACTCCAGCTGCTGCCAGAGTGGGCAGGGCCTTTGGAGTTCAGAGCCACTGGGGACACCACCTGGGAGGGCAGACTGGTCACTTCCAGCTGTAATGAGGGAGTAAGAAGGCAGGGTCACCTCCCCCTTCAAACACACTGGGTATTGTTGATTAAGTCTCAAGGGGACAGGAAGGAGAGGGGACCGGGGCAGACATGGACACAATCTCCTGGGGCCCTTGAAAGGCTGGGAGGAGCCAAACAAGGAATTGGGCCTGAAGAGTCAGTGCCAACCAGAGGCCACAAAACTCACAAAAGAGCCCTTGAGGATTAGGAAGCTTTCTGAGCCAGCTGCCTGCAGGGGACTCCACCTCCACAGGCTCCACCCACCGTGACCCCACCTCCACAGGCCCCACCCATCCTGACTCCACCTCCACAGGCTCCATCCATCGTGACCCCACCCCCACAGGCTCCGCCCATCCTGACTCCATCTCCACAGGCTCTGTCCATAATGACTCCACCTCCACAGGCTCCATCCATCGTGGCCCCACCTCCACAGGCTCCATCCATTGTGACCCCCACCCCCACAGGTTCCGCCCATCCTGACTCCATCTCCATAGGCTCCACCCATCGTGGCCCCACCTCCACAGGCTCCACCCATCCTGACTCCACCTCCACAGGCTCCACCCTGAGGGCTCCACTTCTACAGGCTCCACCTAAGCTCATCTTCCCAGGATGAGAGCACTCCGACTGTGGCCTTGAGACGCTGGCAGTGGCTGGATTCTCAAGGCAGGGAAGACGACGACAGCAGAAGTTTCAGCCAATGTGTTAGATTAGAAGATTAGCAGTTGGTTCTACAGTGAGAGAGCCAGTGGAAAATCAATTGATGTTATTAACCAGCCACGTGCTCTTCCCAAATGATAAAAACAAGCAAGTTTAAGGGGAAACTTAAGATCCACTTGTAATCCAGGCAATGAAGGGCAATGCTCTCATCCCAGTACTCAGGAAGTGGAGGTCAGCCTCATAGTGAGTGGGAGGCTAGCCTGGGCTACGTGAGACCCTGTCTCAAACAAACAAAATTAAAAATCTATTTTCAACTTAAGCAGAGACATCTCTGCACTCTAGAAAAAGAAGACCCAAATTAACAGAAATTTGGAAATCAAATCTTAAGATCAGGAACGCAAGGACACCCGCCCTCTTCACTCCCCTACCCAGCAGGCAGAGAGAGGAAAGAGAGGACAATAAAAGGCACAATCGACACATAAAATAGGAGAATTAACTCGAGGATTCAGCACGGTGATGGTAGGAACCAGAATCGATACTCCACAGCTGGCCGCTTCTCGATATTTCAGCAGAAGCTGCCAAGAGTGAGTTAAAAAATATCCATGAAGTAACAGTAGCTAAAGTCTTTTTTTTGTTTGGTTTTTCAAGACAGGGTTTCTCTGTGTAGCTCTGTGCCTTTCCTGGAACTCACTCTGTAGACCAGGCTGGCCTCGAACTCACAGCGATCCACCTGGCTCTGCCTCCCGAGTGCTGGGATTAAAGGCATGCGCCACCACTGCCCAGTAGCTAAAGTCTTAAGGAATGAATAATAACAAAAATGATAAGTGCTGTGGAGGCTCCAGGTGGCCATGGTCACAAGGAAGACATGAAGGAGGCTGAAGTGAGTGGAGAAATCCACCGTTCCTGGTTCAGCAGGCACCGCCACAAAGACACTCATTTCCCCCAAACCCTGACAGGGCTGGGGCCGCTGCCACTGCCTTTTGGTGTAAGCTGATACATCGAATTCTAAAACACACATGGGAGAGCCAAGAGCCAAGAAGGAGTAGAATCCTGAAGTGGACACAGAAGGTGGGCAGAGAGGAATGTCCAGATGCCTCCAAGGTAGGGCTTTGACCCACGGACCAACACACCGCATGTGGACACAGCTACACTGAGCTGAAACGTTGAGTGTGATGGCCTGTCTTCATGGAATCACCTGTGAGATACACCTGTGAGCATGTCACTGAGGATTTTCCTAGAGAGGTTTAATGGGGGGGGGGGAGATCCTCTCTAAATGTAGATGGCACCATCCCACGAACTGGGCCCCTGGACTGAATAAAAAGGAGAAAGTGAGCCTGAGCACCAACACTCATCTCTCGCTGCTACCTGACTGTGGATGTGATGTGACCAGCTGGCTGCCACATCTTCCCACCATGATGGACCGTTACCCTCACACTGTGAGCCAAATGAACTCTTCTCCTCTGAAGTGGCTTCTGTCTAGTGTTAGCCACAGCAGAAGAAGTGAACTTGGCTCTCGGCCTAGCAGCACACAAAGGAAACGCAAACCCTTTGGCACTTAACAGCAAGAGGCAAGCCTAAGAAATTTCTGGAAAATAAGATGGAAAGTAGCCTGGAGACCTTATGGTACCAAAGAATGTCTCAGAGGAAGCCAGCAGTCACAAGACTGGAAGGAGTGTTTGACAAATTCTTTCACACTAAATGAGAAACACCTGACTGTCATAAAACAGTGAGGACATAAACTAGGGATTAACAAGCAGACACGCAAAGAATACAAAGCCGAGGGAGAGGAACAGTAAATACAGGATGGAGAAAACCACAGGAGTCTGTCACAGGAGAAAAAAGGGGTATGCAGCCCAGAAACAAGAAAAAACCTGGGCTCTGTGGTGCACACTGGTAACCCTAGCACTCAGGAGGCTGAGGCAGGAGGATTGAAAGTTCTAGGTCAGCTTGAGCTGCCTAGAGAGAGCCCGTTCCCCCTAAAAGCAAGGGCCGGGGTGTAGGTCAGTGCTGGAGTATTTGTTTAGCATGCACCAGGTCCTCGGTCCACCTTTAGCTCCAAAGAACAAGGAAACAAAAGAGAGACTCCAGTCTGTCTACAGTTAGGAAATGCAAATCAAGATGCCTTTGAAAACCCATGAAAACTTCTCCATGGCAAGAACTGCCAGTGCTGGGCATTGCAGGTGTGGAGGTGTTGGGAGAACGGCCATCCAGGCCAGTGGAGTGCCACCATGGAAAGCCATTTGCCACCAGCTGGCCGAGCTGAACACTTGGCGCCTGCGGATCTATCGACTATTCTGAGGCCATGGGTGATGTCAGGAGGTACACACCAGAGGGCTGATCCACAGTGCTACACCCCAAGTTCCCACATGGACCAAGCTCTGGAAACTAAAGGTGTTTCTCTTCAATGTTCCCATTAGTCAGCTGGTGCACTGAGACCCCAGCAGACATGAGTACCTCGATTTCTGTCCTTGCTCTGCCTAGTCTCCTATGTTCCCAAGCAGGAAAAAAAAAAGAGTCATATGGTGTTATCTGGCTGGGGCTGTGCATACATGATGGATAGGGTTTCACACCCTGTACATCACATTTTTAAATGTGAGCATGAGTGTGCTTGCCTGTGTGTACATGCATGTGGAGGTGAGAGGTCAGCTTCAGGTACTGGTTCTCAGGCATCTCCCACTTTGCATTCTGAGACACGCCTCTCATTGGCCTGGAACTCACGGATTCAGCTAGACTGCCTGGGATTCTCCTGTCTCTCCCTCCTCAGCGCTGAGATTAAAGGCGCACACCACTAAGCCACTTACAAAATTAATTATTTTTATTTATACACACACACACACACACACACACACACACACACACACACACACGTGCACCCCTGCTTGTCTGTATGTATACTACATGTGTACAGTGTCTGTAGAGGCAAGAAGAGGGTGTTGGATTCCAGCTGGACCCGGAGTTACAGATGGTTGTGAGCTACCATGTGCATGATGAGAACTGAACCCAGGTCCTCTGGAAGAGCAGCCAGTGCTCTTAGCTGCTGAGCCTTCTCTCTAGCCCCAAGCCTGGCTGTTTTACATGGGTTCCCTGTGCTTACGTGACAAGCACGTTGCCCACTGAGTTGTCTCCTCAGCCCCTGACATCGAATTTTGTGATATAATGCATGGTGTCTGTGCTTCACTTTTGTAAGGCCCCTGGGCCCTAGGCTCTGGGTGAGGGACTCAGGACCTGTGTTGTCCTTTGACAAGCCTGGAACTAAGTAACAGCACTGCTCTCAGAGGATCCCAGGTCATCTGAGCTGCTCTGTGAGCGCCGGCATGGGCATGGCTAAACTCAGGAGAGGAAGCTGTAAGGCAGCTGACAGTGCATTCAGGGCCCTCGGCTGGTGGCCGATCCCGGGGACAGCCCTGGAGAGGCAGGGGCCCCTCACAGCAGGCACCGGCAGTCCTGTGTCCCTTAACTGCCCTTGACTGCTGGCTCCTCTCAGGTGTCTCTAGAACAGGGGCATAAGCCATCACTCATAGGCCACATCCAGGCTGGGACAGTGAGTGCCTGGAGTCCAGGCCACAGGTACCAGGCTGGGCAAGGGCCAGGAGGGGCTGTGACATTGTCACAAGACCCACTCCAGAGTTACCTCTCCTGTCCCCTCCCCACTGTCTCCATGCACACCCCCCCCCCCCCCCCACTGCCCAGGGCTCAGAAGTGGGTCCTGGTTTCCTTCTCACCTTGCTTGAGCCTGCCCAGTGGCTGGTACGTAGCTGTGGTGACCATCAGCCAGGTCACCCACCTGTGTGAAACTCTGGGTGGGACAAAGCCCGGGGCCTTCCCAAGCCCTTCCCTCCCCGGCTGCAGTGTTCAGCTCAGCTGGCCACGCCTGACTCGTGTCCTGCTCAGCCCTCATGCAGGTCACAGTCCTCCGAGGCCCTCAAGGATCATTCATGTGACAGCGCAGGGTCCCCGGCACTGTCACCTGTCAGCTGCCACTCATGCGTTGCCTCCTTACACAGCAAGCTCATTGATTGTGGCAAATACTTCCTGCCATTGCCAACTCTGTGTCCAGCAGGACTCTCACTGACAGGGACATAAGTTGATCCCAGCAGGCGGACCAAAATAAACACCACATCGATGCTAAGGAACAGAGAGACTGAGTAACCTGCCCAAGGTCACACAGCAGTAAGGCGTTGAGCTGGAATACTGGGGAAAGCACCTCCTCCATTCACCCACAAGCTCTGGTGCTGTTGTGAAAACCCAAGGGAGCACAGAGAGGACGCAGGTCACCAGATGCCCCATCCTTCCCCATTTGCAGCCTATCTTGCAGGCTAGAGGACGCAGGTCACCAGATGCCCCATCCTTCCCTATTTGCAGCCTATCTTGCAGTTTAGGAATGCAGGTGGCACTCTCTCCCATAGAGACCTGTCCCTGCCTGCAGACATGCAGAAGTGACAGCCACAGTGGTACCCAGAGAGGAGTGGGGGATGCAGGACAACCCAGAAGGACTATGTAAACAAATACTTAACCATGGGCAATGAGGCCCAGGGAAAGGGAGACAGAGAGGTGGGGGTGGGGCAAGGGGAACCACCAGTGAGCCACAGGCAGTTGGCACAGGGTGACCAGGGCAGGGACCAGAGGTCAGCTGAAGCCCAAGTCAGCCCAGGGCAGGATGTGGACTAATCCCAGGCAGCCCTCTGAGAACCTTCCAGAACCTTCCACCCTTTCTTTGACAACATGAGAAGTCACTCTCCTCCATGCAGGGTCTGTGTCAGTGGTCACCAGAACCCAATGACAGGTAAACACAAAAGGGTATTGACAAAACCCGGGGTGCCCAGAAGGCTGCCCCTTTGGCCCCTGGCCTTTCTGGGGGAATGGCCTCCACCCATGAGCCTGTTATCAAAACTGTCAGGGTCAGAGCCTGGGCCCAGGTGGCCCTAACCAGCCAGGCTCAGCCACTGTCCTTAAAAGCCAGTTAAACAGCTAAGTAACATTGAAAAGCAGACAGAAGAGTCATTCAGTGCAGCCACATTGGGAAGAGGGACAAAGAGGTCCACAGACTCCCAAGTCTGTCCTCAGGGTCCGGACATGAGGTTCAGGCTTAAACAGAGGGCAGGAGGTGTGCATTCCTAGGCAGTCCTGGTCAAGGTGTGGTCCTGCCCGTCACTGACCCATCACTGTCAGCTCCAGTCTCTCCTGCAAGGTGGTCTGACAAGTTCTCAGAACTCTGTGAGATCTCTCTGGGAGACAAGCTCCCCCTCTTGCTGGCACCAGGCTTCAGTCTTTCCCTTTCCTGGTGTGAGACTCCTGCAGAAATTCTAATGCATTGTGGTCCACCAGTCTGATGGCTGAAGGGAGGGGCACAGGTGTCTCTTCAGAATGTCTGCACTTCTGCAAGGATGATTATATCTCCTGGGGGCCCTATAGCTGGAAGGGCCTGGGCTAGGGCTAGCCTGGGCAAGGTAATGCTTGGCTCCTGGGCTAGGCACTGTGGCCACATCCATAGACAGAGAGGACCCTGGACCTAGGGCAGACCTGAGGCTCCTCTCAGTGGTCATGAGTTGGGAAGCAGAAGGCCAGGAGATCTCCCCATGTTATATATGACAGAGATCACACACACACACACACACACACACACACACACACACACACCTCTGCACAAATCTAAACACACTTAAAACATGCCATATGAGCATGCACATGAGACACACACATCCACGTGACCATATACCTTCAGTGTAGTATTCTCAGTGGTTCCTGAAGATTGTCCCCCAGCCCCCTTCCCCATCTCATAGAGGACACAGGCACAGGGCTGAGGGACTTGATGGCCAATGGAGATGACCTGAAATCACTGTGGTGGTGCTGGGCCTTCCCAGTCCCTGTCCTGGGGTGAGGACTGCAGTCCCCACAGGGCAAGCATCAGAACTCTTTACAAGACAAAGAGCAGCTCAAACCGGATAGTTATCTCTGCCCTCAAGACACTTCATCCCACAAGTCAGCTGTCCTGGCTTCTGTGTCTGCCCCGCTGCTGTGACCCTGTGGGGTGCCAGCCCCAAAGGGGCAAGGCTCTGGGCCCCTCAGGTGACAGGTTTGTGTGCCTTGAGCACCAGGAATGTTTGCTCAGTAAGGGCCCCTCCCTGGACAGGCCCTGCTGCCACTGCTTGCAGGTCCGAGGCTCAGACCCTGAACTTGCCTAAGGCTCTCAGTACTTGATCTTTCATCCATTCACATTTTGGGATCAAAGGGCCTTGCCCTCAGCAGGCTCCCATGACTTCTCAGCAGCCCCCAGTCCCCAGTGACCTCCTTTTCCAGGTCTTCCATTCTAGCGGTTGTGCCTCCCCAGAGAGGGTGATGAGCAGGTAACATGAACCCCATGACCCACACCATTTCCAGCCAGCCTCTGTGCTCCCCAGAAGTTGGCAGCCACCTCTGCCCATGGTTGCCACGGAAGCTGGACTGTGTTAGATTACACCTGGGAAGGATGCCACTCCTCTTTGTGACTGGATTTAGGAGAGCTTGTCCAGAGACTTTCTCGCCCACATCCTTTTCTAGAGGCCTGCAGGAGGAAGTAGGCTATTTAATCACATTTATTTGTGTGTACGTGTTTTTTTTTTTTCTTCCACCATGTGGGTCTCAGGAATTGAACTCAGGTCCTTGGGCTTGGCAGCAAGTGCCTTTATTTCTCACAGGCCCACAAGTAGACTATTTAAAGGAACCCTACGGGACAATCTGTTATTGTCTCACTCATTTCACAGGGATAGAAAGATGCCTCAAGTATAACTACTGAAGAGCCTTGGTGGAAGAGCCCATCAGAGGACAGAGAGGTCCACAGATAATGACTATGGACAGGGCTGTCTCTCAGAGTCTTGCTGTTCGGGATCACACTGGCTGGGGAAGCTGAAGACTGTGCTGAGCTACCTCAGTCTTACACAACGTCAGCCCGCCCCATATTTGGCAACTCACTTTTCCTGAGTTTTCTGCTTTTTTCTCTGAGACTGTGAAGTGGCCCCAGGGCCTTTGCACAGCCTGTCCTGACTCCTTAGGCCAAGTCAGCCAGTCTTAGCTGGCTCCTATGTCTTAGGCTACGTATGGGCTTAGGTCCATTCTGGGAGGTCAAGGATCCAGAACTCTGGCCAATACAGCCTTCTGCTGTGACCCAGCACTCTCTTCAATCCCTCTGTCCTTGAGGGCCATCCTATGCCCTGGCCATCTTGGCAACCCCAGGACCTCACCTGGGACTATAACATGCCAGGTGTGCCTTGAGATAGAGCATCTTCTCTACTCCCTGCCTCAGGCACTCCTCTGCTCATCCCTGATCTGAAGCTGGGTCAAGAGGCAGGAGGTGTATGTGTAGGGGTCCGGGGATGAAAAGGCTCTTTCTGGGCAGCCTTGCTCTTCCAATACTCCCCGCCTCCCAAGGCCCTGGAGGTAGGCAAAGCTCTGATGCTATCCACTCCCTGCCATCTGTACCTTGCCCCAGCCTCTGCACAGAACTAGGTCAGTGGAAATGCAAGCTAACAACACTCTGAGGCCCGGGCCTCTTGGGAGGAGGCTTTCCTGGAAGCATCGATCTGTTCTCTGGGCACTGAGGGATGCCGGGCCCACAGTGAGAAGGTCCTTCCATCTCTGGGTACCAGCCATCTGTTTTCCCAGGATGCATGCTGGGACCTGGGCAGATACACCTAGTGGTAACCCCTGCCAAGGCCTGTTCAAAGGCCAATGAGACACTGGTTGTCATAGGGCCTTGGTCACTGTCCCCTCCCCACGTGGCCATCTTGGGCATAGTGGGCCAGAGACTTCTCAGAAGACACCCGTGGACACTAGAGGTGAGTGGCTGGTCTTGGAGGAGAGGCAGGGTCTCCACCCACCTCTCTGACCTTGCCAAGAGGAAGAAAGGTCACAGCTTCTTGCAGACACCAGAGCCTGGTTGTGTCACCACCCCACGCTGGCTGTGTCCCACTGTGCTCAGAAGCAGCCACAGCCTGATGATCACCTGGCTGGTACTTTAGGATGTCAGCGGGAAGCCTGGGTGAAAGGCTATGTGAGGTGGCCGGGACAGGCCACAAGATACGGACCACATACTTGTGTAAGGGTGCAGGTGCACCTATGTGTGCGTGGGTGTTAGGGCCAGAGGATGACATCAAGCATCTTCCCCAAGCTCTCCTGACCTTGTTGTATGAGACAGGGTCTCTCTCTCTGAACCTGGAGCTTTCTCGTCCATTCAGTTAGGTTGGCTGGCCAGCAAGCCCCCAGGACCCTCCTGTTTCTGTCTCCCCAGTGCTGGGATCACAGGCCTGCATGCCGCCATGGTGCTGGGGATAAGCATTCATGTTGCTCAGCTTGCATAGCCAGTACTTTACCCCTGAGGCCATTTCTTTTCCAGCCCTAAACTGTCTTTATGGTTCTCAGCTCTGCCCCATGTCCCCACAGGGCAGGTGAGCAAAAGGCTTGTTTCTCCACTTGATTCTGACCCGGGATGTTGAGTGAGCAATCCCAAGGTCACACAGGACAGGCGGCCTCTTTTCTCCCGACTATGTGCTGATGCAGGCACCTTCTCCATAGAAACAGAAGGAAGCCCACTGAATACCAGCTGGCTATTTCAGTTCTACATATTAGCCACCCTGCCTTTGCCTCTTAGTCAAAAGAGCCACAGACTGAGGCTTAGTTGGACATGTAGGGGGTCTTATGCCCTAGGGGGTCCCCAGAAATAGCAACTAATTTTCTGAGCTGCTGAACTCCTGGTGAGGGGCAGGTTTGAACCTTCAGCAAGGCGGCCCACCTTTCTCTGAGCCTCTTCATCTGCACCACGGGGTAGAGCTTGGGTCTGTGGCAGGGACAGGGCAGCAGAGCCTGTATCCCTGTCCTCCTGCTGTGGGACTTGCTCCCCACATAGCCCACGGGGTAGGGGGAGCGGGTGGTCCTGAAGAACCAAACCTTTGCCTGGCCCAGGTCTCTTGCTAACTCACTACGCTGTCTAAGAACTTTCTGGAAGGACATTGCATGGAGTAGAGTGAAACAAAAATGCAGCCCTGTGCGAACGGCCTTGTTTGGGGAGCTTCTCCACTCAGGACACCCTGGGAGGGGAAAGGTGGGCATGCAAGGGCCTTGGCTTTAGTCACCTGAGGGCTGGGCTTCCTGCCATTATGTCTGTGTCACAAGCCACCCAGTGACTAGGGGCCCCGATGCCAGCTCCAGCTTGCCCATCCTCCTGTGCAGATTTAGGAAATGTTCACAGCACAAAGAACCAGAAATGAAAGCAGTTGGCTATGACTGAGCAGATGCTTCCGGAATGGGAGGAGCTCAGGACACTCCTGCTGCAGAAAGGGACAGTGTCCAGGGGCAGTTCCCCTCGCAAGGCCCAGGGCCACAGGACAGCTTGGAGGTGCTGTGGTCAGCCACATCGTCACACTGTGGTTTTTTTTTTTCAATGGTTTTTTGAGACAGGGTTTCTCTGTGTAGCTTTGGTGCCTGTCCTGGAACTCGCTCTGTAGACCAGGCTGGCCTCGAACTCACAGAGATCCCCCTGCCTCTGCCTCCCAAGTGCTGGGATTAAAGGCATGCACTACCAAGCCCGGCGTAAACACTGTGGCTTTTCAAGTCTGGCTTCTGAGTGTGACTCAGTGGCACCACAGCCTCAGAGAGCTGAAAACACAGTAGAAGACACATAGGCTCACTTCCTCATAGGGTCCATAGCATCTTCAATAAGTACCTAGAGCCTGAGGACCAAGCTTGTAACACAGGGACCTTGGAGGAAAGCACCCCCAAATAGTATATATAGAATGAAATACATGTAATACGTAACATGAAATACAACTCAGTTATGGACAGGAACAAAACACAGATACACACTGTAACACAGACAAAAGGCTATACACTGTGTGACTCATGACAAGAGACACCCAGAACACGTGAGTTCACTCCCACGTGAGTCCCTGGGGAAGATGCAAAGAGCCGGTTGTGCAGTGCTAGGGGGTGCTAGGGGAGTGACTACTAGTGAGTGTGGGCTTCTTTTTCAGGTGACACACCTCCATGAAGGCTACCCTACCCTAGGGGAAGGGGTGGGACACTACAAACGTTCACTTTTAAATGGCTTTACCTGGAAAAGAGGATTGACATGTTTCTATTACAGTTAAAACTGGGGCCTGAGAGTGGGCGTTGACAGCACTCATGACAGCCAGTGTGGCCTCTGCATAGCTCACCTCTTTCTATGAGTGTGTGTGCACGTGTGTGTATGGGTTCGCAGTACATGCTTGTGTGATGTGTAGAGGCTGCTGTTGAGTGTTTGTTCAGTCACCCCCCACCTTATTTTTTTGAGGCAGGGTCTCTCTCTGATCCTGGAGCTCACTGATTCAGCAAGGCTGGATGCCTGGTAGGTCCCAGGTATCTGCTTGTCTATGACCCCCTGCCCCCAGTGCTGGGTATTACAATTATGTTCCATCACACCCAGCTTTTCTACAGAGGTTCTGGGAATCTGAACTCAGGACCTCATGCTTACCCAGCAAGCCCTTTACCGTCCGAGCCATCTCCCCAGTCCTCACCCCTTAAGGCCAGCCACCACAGACACAGCAGCCAGGCCTCTCCGCCTGCCCAGTTGCCCAGGAGCCAGGCAAGCCCAGTTTAATACCAGTCTGGCTTTCCAGCCCCAGCACAAGCCCTGGGGTCTGTTGGGTGACACAGTGGTGCCTACAAACCCCGGCCAACACCCCCCTGTCCCTCAGTTCCCCTCAAACAAAAGCAGGACTCTGGGACAGGTAGCGGCTCCAAAGGGCCCTTTGTTCTGCTGTCCCTGACTCAAATGGTGGCAGCTTTCTGACTGGACCACACTTGTAATAACCAAGTCTCCATTTCATATTAATTAGAGGCAAATGAGGCAGAGCAGCTAGCTGGTGCGGGCTGAAGCAGACTCAGGAGTAAATGCAGTTCTGCTGACAGAGCGTGAGGAGGCATCAAGACCATGGCTCTTCCAAAGCCAGTGAACAGAGCTCTGGGACTGTGAGCACCCAGAGAGCCGGTGACCCACAGTCAGGGTGGAAGAGACAGGTTTGGGCTCTGGGCGCCTGCAGCATAGTCTTGCCTGCCCACGTTGGGAAGCCTCATGCTTGTGACAGTGGCAGCCCCTCCAGGAAGGCACTTTGAGGTTCTGAAAGGAGTGTGGTCATGTGAAAAGGGGCTCACTATCAAAGCACCAACAGCTGGCACAGGGCAAGTTCACAGTCACCTGTTGGCTCTGGCATTGCTGGACCATGAAGCAAGTCCATGACCCAACCTGTCACCTCAGCTCAAGGGGAGCCCTGACTGTTCCCCATTTGTCCCTCCTGGGATTTCCTAGGAGTGGCCACAGAATCTTCAGGAACTTGGAACCTGACCTTTGGAGACTTCCTTAGCTTAGGGACAGCTGGTGTCCAACCTCAAGGCTATCTCTGCTTTTACTCATCTTTGGGGTTTGTTCTATGCTATATTAATTTAGGAAAGATTAAAAAAAATGTGCACAAGTCAAGCCCAATGTCTGGGCAACCTGGGAGGGCATCCCAGGGGTGTTGTTATCAGGAGGAGGATTTCTAGGTAGCCAGGCCATCAGAATGGGCCTTCCAGGAGGAATGGGAACACTGAAAAAAAAATCGGCTTTATTTCTACTGAACATGACAGATAAAGGCAATTGTCTGTTCTCCTGGCAACACTCGGGAGCGAGAAACTGGCTGCTGTTAGAAGGGAACCAAACGCCTCCTTCCCTGCCACCTGCCAGCTGCCGATGGCGCCCACGATGGGGACAGGGATGTGGACATGAAAGGCAGGCTGGAGGGAAGCTTGCTGCTGAGATCATGGGGAAGGGGAAGCAGAGTCCCAGGGTATGGAGGACTAGATGAGCCGGTTCTGTGTGGCTGCTGCCACAGAGTAAGGGCAGCGCTATCAGGGCTAGGCTGTTGGGGCACAGGAAGTCATGCAGGGAGCCTCTCTGATCTTAGGTAGGGACAAGTGCACCATGACCTTCCTCATAGGGTACAACAATGTCCTGACAGGCAGCTGCAGACAGAGATACCCACCCAAGCCTCAATGGCTCACCTCTGATACGTCTAAGCTACCAGGTTCATTGTCTCCTGAAAGGTCCTCCAGGTCAGGGCTATGCTTGGTTCCCAGGGAAAGTCCCATGGAACCTTCTGGAGATGACCCAAGGGAGAGGCTAGGTCATTGGAAAGTGTCTTCAGATGGCAGGTTTGGGAGAGAGGACTCTTACAAAATCTGGAGTCTGACTGTCCCTCTGCTCTGGTTGAAGAGGTGACTTACGGAACGCCGATGCCCCCGCACCCTCACCAGACATCAAATCAGCTCCCTGCCCCGACTGAGCCCAGCATGGATTTGAAACCTCCAGGACTTCAGTGAAAGAGCCTTTTCTCCTCATGAAACTAGCGGTCCCAGGTGTGTCACAGTGGTGTCGTGAGCTGAAGACACACACACACACACACACACACACACACACACGCGCGGTTTCTACATTCTTCCTTCTCCAGTTACAACTATATTTAGATAGGTTCACAATTTCAAAGAGAACAACCAGGAAGGCTCATGATAAACAAGAGAGAAGGAACATGTGCTGAGGACCGGTCCCTCATGGCCACTCCTGGGGACCTGAGGCCTGTATCTGTTTTCAGCACACTGGCTTTCTTTTCTTGCCTTGTTGCTGCCCATGCATGCCTCTCTATCTGCCTTGACATGACAGGAAAAGTGAAGTCACTGTCTAGTGTGAGATGTCTGTGATAAACGTGGGACTGTCCCCACATGCCACGTGAGACAAGTATTCTATGGTGGCCCAAGTCCACTAGGTGTTCCCAATCTAGTTCTGCCACTATGGATCTGGGGACAGTTTCAGAGCCTATAAGTTGGGGCTCAGTCTCACAAGATCGCTCCCTCATTTTCAGGGGCCAATCACAGTCTCAGGCTGTGACCTGGATCCCACAGACTGGCACACAAGGGATCCTGTGATCCCTTGTTGGTTTGTTTAGTTGCTAGAGAGGCTTTCAGTGCTGAGGAATACAGCTGGTTTCCAGGGTTCTCAGTTGTAGTGCAAGAGGGCATGTGCTGCAGGGACCCAGAAAGTTCTCCTGAGCATTGGGTAGCTTAGCAACGGGACCCTGGGTTTCTCTTGTCCCTTATTGCCTGTCTGTAAATGACAAACCTGCTAATGTCATGTGTGTGATGTGGCTCCCCTTGGATTTAGACACATCCGTGACAAGGTTACTGAGCTCAGGTTCCATGGCCTGGGCCAGAGCCATCTGGCCAGGCAGGCTGGTTCTGGGCATTGGCTCTTGGAGCAATCCCCTAGCCTACTTGGGTCTCGGGTCACCTTGACGGTATTGGCTCGATGGGCAGTGATAACTGCTCACTGCCCCTCTCTCCACTTTGCTGTGGTTTCTTCTCGACTGGGCCAGAGGAAGAGCAAGTGTGTTCACTGGCATCTGCCACCCTGTAGGTGCTGCAGATGACCAATAAAAGATGAAAGATGGAGTTAGGGGCAGGGCTTAGGCAGGGGGCGGAGCACACATGAAGTCTTGGGTTCCATCCTTAGTACCATTTTAACTAGGCCTGGTGATATGTGCTGGTAATACTAATACTAGGGAGGTAGAAGCAGGAAGGTTAGGAGTTCAAAGTCATCCTCAGCTATACATTGAGTTTGAGGTAGCCTGGGCTACATGAGACCCTGTCTCCAAAATAAATAAATAAATAAAAGAATATAGCGCTTGTATGCAGAAGCACAATATTAGAGCCATTCCTGGGTGTGCAAGCCCTGGCTCCCATCCTCTCTGGCTGTCTCCCTCATCAGCACACTCCCTTCCTGATTCAAGTCCTAATGCTTCTCCTGAGGTACAGCCACCTGAAATAGCCACTTTTGTAGGTCAAAGACTGTTAAATGTTGCCGGTTGGATGTGACACACCCTGACAGCTCCTTGATCAACACCCCGATTCCAACAAGCATTTTTCTTCCCTTCGGGACCTCCCAGAGACTCAGAGAACAGGCGTCACAGAACTTGATGGCCTCACCTCACACTGAGTCAAGCGCTGTCAGAGGCACAAGAATCAGCTCCTGGGACCAAGAGGAAGCTCTCAGTCCAGGAGGGGTGTGTGGGTGACTCCTGCTGGGAGCGGAGGCAGGGGACAAGCACAAAGCAGGATTGCAGTCTGGGCTGTGAGGTACCCAGGAGGCAGAGCTGGTTGGGAGGCTGAGGGCTCAGCATAGAGGGGACAGGACTGACCATGAGGGTGGAAAAGGGGCCCCGACTTCTCCAGGCCCTGTACCAGGTCTCCAGTGTCCAGCTATGAGGCCTGAGTAAGCTCTTTAAATCAGGGGTTCCTGTTGTTCAGGTGGAGGTTGGAGCTGGGAGTTCTCAGTACCCAGGGCCAGGGAGGCCTCTGCCAGGTAGGTCACACAGTAGGGCCACAGTTGACAGGAGGAGGGGACATGTGTGTACCACTGGGAAGAAGGTTCAGCTGTGAGGCATTTCTGTTGCCAAGCCTCCTACAGCGAAGTGTTAGGAGGTCAGTCTGACAGGAGGCAGGTCTGGGTCCAGGTGATTTTAAAGCTACAAAATGAGCCCACTCAGGGATACAAAGGTTCGAACCAAGACCAAAGTCTGCAGAATGAGTCGGTGTTTACATCCAGTGGAGCAGGAGGCTAGCACCCAAGGTTACCTCCCATGGAGCTACAGTGAGCGGCAGGGACCCGTCAGTCTCCAACTCAGGTCTCTCTTGCTGGAGACTTTTGCATGCCTGGGACTCGGTAATTAAGTCACAAAACACGAGCCTGGTACTTGGAGAAGAATGCCGAGGCATGAGAGGCTTATGAGGACATAATCTGGTGCAATTGTCAAGGTTCCTGAGCAGCGTGCACATGTCTGAGTTAAATCAGCTCACATCCACACGACCATCTCCATCACCACAAGACTCAGACTACTTTGTCTGCAACAAAAACGTGGCCCAGGTACAGAGCAGAAGACTCCAGAGACCTGGCACGTCCCCAAAGCTCCCTGGGGCACTTATGTTAGAACTAATTTACCAAGCTTGGGGGGCCACGTCAAGGTGAGCCAACTTCATGCTGGGAGCAGGGAGCACACCCAGTTTGCAGCTGACCCCAGTGGCCAGTAGGAAGTAGATGAGGGGAGAGTCATGGCAGGCTCTTAGCCCTGTCGATGTATGTTCTCACCCCACATCCTTCTTCCTGTATCTCCCCTGATTCTTGCCCAGGAAGCCCCACTTTATGCACCTCGCCTGATCCTGGCATTGCTCTTGGTCCACACACCTGCCGTGGGTGGAGGTGAGCTCTCCTCAGTGGGCACATAGATTTTTAACACTTAGAGCCTAGCAGCCTGTAGAGGGGGGGGACCTTGCTGTGGGACGTGTCACTGTGGGGCGGGCCTTGGGGGTTACAGCCTGTCCTGCTTCCTGTCCTGTCTCTGCTTCACTCCTGTAGCCAAGAGCCATCCCAACCTCCATGCCTTCCACCGTGATAGACAGTATCCAAAACCATGAGTCAGGGCACGACCTTCTAAGTTACTTCTTGATATCTGATCACAGTGACAAGAATACTAGATCCCCTGTAATGGCACTGGGCTCCCACCTGGATGCTTCAGGACACCCCTCTCTTAAGGTCCCTCACCCAATATACCTGTAAGGCCCCTTTATCGTGGAAGGCAATGTAACAGACTCTGGGTTCTGGGGATCAGGATAATGACATCTTGGGGACCAGAGTTGGCAGGTCCCAAAGGCCTCTCTACTCTGGAAGGATGTGACAGGGCTCAGAGTGGAGGCCGGGGTGGGGGTGGGGCGATGGCACCTCTAGCTGCAGAGTCCTTCTCCTTACCTATCACACCGTCACCTTCCAGGCTGGTCCTAGCTGCCGCTGCCTGGGTGTGCCCAGTCTGGGCTGCCCCAGGATGGTATGGGAATGGGCCAAACCTGGGCTGCCCCACATTAGAGGGCACCCTGGCCCTCAGGAGTGCTTAGCTCAGAGCTCACCCACGAGAAGTTTGATCCGGGGCGCAGGAGCTGGTCTGAAACCTTGCTGTGACTCAGACATGCTCTTGTTCATTACCTGAGGCCTGGGGGACCAGAAGGGGAGAATTTTGAAGGCGCCATGAAGTAACCAGGAAACTGAGGTGAGGACATTTCACATATGAGGACTCCGTTAGCCACTGCAACAGCATGTCCTGGAAGACAGAGCCCTGGGCTCTGCCTCTCCCTAGAGGGCACCAATCCCACTGTAAGGTTTACTCTTCTGATGTCATCTGAGCCCGATATCCCCCTAAAGCCCCGCTGAACATCAGGAGAGGGCACCAGCACACGTGTGTGTGTGTGTGTGTGTCCATATGTGTGTGTGTGTGTGTGTGTGTGTGTATGTGTATGTGTGCATATGTCTATGTGTGTGTATGCACATGTGCGTGTGTGTGTGTGTGTGTATGTGTGTGTGTATGTGTGTGTGTGTGTGTGTATGTCCATATGTGTGTGTGTGTATGTGTATGTGTGCATATGTCTATGTGTGTGTATGCACGTGTGTGTGCGTGTCTGTGTGTGTGTGTGTATGTCCATATGTGTGTGTATGTGTGTATGTGTATGTGTGCATATGTCTATGTGAGTGTATGCACATGTGCGTGTGTGTGTGTGTGTATGTCCATATGTGTGTGTATATGTGTGTATGTGTGTGTGCATATGTCTATGTGTGTGTATGCACGTGTGCGTGCGTGTGCGTGTGTGTGCGTGTGTATGTGTGTGTGAGAGAGATAGATAGAGATAGACAGAGAGAGAGAGAGAGAGAGAGAGAGAGAGAGAGAGAGAGAGAGAGAGATTTTAGTCTATGTTGCCTGCCCCAGGCTCCCTGAGACCCAGGCAGTCACAGAGACATTCTGAGACCAACTTGCTATATGGTTTTGCCTTCAGGACACCTCCTCTGGGCTTCGAGGACTGTGGTTGCCAGTTAATTAAATGGCACAGATGGCCTGCCAAGTGAGCAGCAACAATGGGCTGCCATCCTGTGGGAACGATGCTACCCATCCCCACCTCATTTTCTTTCTACTTGCTCCAAAGGACACCTAAGTGGCCTCAAGTGTGATATGACATCTGTGTGATACCCATCAGGCCTCAGTTTCCCCAACTGTAGTAGGATGGTGACAACACCCGCTCCACAGGCCATAGGGATCTGAGGAAGGCAACAAGTAGGGGAGGCATTTTCCTGGCTCACATTTTCATATCGACCAGCCCTTCTCTGCCTTCCTGGGTGACCCTATTTCTGGGGTATTTGCATCCCATGGTGGTCTTGGATAGTCCTCAGAATGCCCTCCATACTGATCCCCATCTTACAGATAAGGAAACTGAGGTAAGACTTGCCCAGAAATCTGTCTAGGGCCACAGCAGGAACTCATGAGCTGGACAGGACTTGAGCCCTCTGGCTGAGCCAGGCCAGGGTACAGCCTGATGCCCCTGGCTGGGGACTCTGGCCAAGGAGTGGACATTGCTAGAGGATGGAGGCAGGGAAGTCTATCTTGGTGGGTGTTTGTGAATGTGATCATCATATTGCTACAGGGACAGGTGAGCCCCACCAGAGCAGCCAGGTAGCCCCTCCTCAGCACCTTCAGAACCATCTGGACCTGGTAGGACATGTCGGGGAATTGCTACCACAGCACAGTGGCCTCTGTGTCCTGTCCATGTCCAACCTACCCCAGACCTCCCTAACCAAGCAAGGGCCACCAGGACCAGGAATTGCCCATATTAGTCTCACTTAAGAAGAAGGAAGGGAGGGAGAGAGGGTGGGAGGGAGGGAGAGAGGATGGGAGGGAGGGAGGAAGGAAGGAAGGAATCAAGGGAGGGAGGAAGGAAGGGAGGAAGGGCGGGCGAGGGCGGGCGGGCTGGTCTGACTCCGCTGCACCCAGTGTCGTGGTGACAATGCTGAGTGTGACTGAGCATGACTGTCCACATGGCCAGAGCCCTGCGGCTTCCTGCCTGTCAGCATTCCAGGGATGCTGAGCAAACCACACAGACTGAGGATTCCCACACTGCCTGAGAGCTCAGAGGTCAAAAGTGAGACCTGGGATGGGGGAGCATCTGCTCTTCCCTCTTCCAGCTCGTGGGTGGTGCTGACACCCACCCCACCCTTCCATTTCTGGTTTGGGGCCCTCTTCTATCCTTTCAAGCGCTTCTCCTCACCACAGGACTGAGGGAGCAGCCCACTCAGGGATGACCCCATCTTCGTACCTTCAACTGATAACCTCTGCAAAGGTCCCACTTCCAAAGGAAGCTCCCTGTGGCATCAATTTTGGGGATACTCTCCCATTAAAACAGACATCAAACAAATCAATGCAGCACCCCCCCCCCCACACACACACACATCTGGGCCCATTGTATACCCTTCTCACTGTGGAAGTAAAATCAGAAGTGCTTGCTGAGTCCTGGGGCTCCTCCCTGCTCCCCACACTTGGGTGTACATGGATCGCTATGCTGTCTCCCTTGATCCCTGTTGGGCTCTAGCTGGGCTCCTGGGTTTCACAGTGCTGCTCTCCAGCCTTGGAAGAGGCAGTGGGGTCCCCTTCTCCAGCTCCAGGCTCTGAGCTGAGCTCTGGACCACAGTGGGAAGGGGGGGGTCCCTGCCTTCCCTAATAGCCCATACGGTCCTGTATGTTATGCTCTGAGTACCTCTGGATCTCCTGGGGGGGGGAACCCGATTTATTTATTTACTACCCACCTCCACACACATCACCTGCCACCCTCCAAAACACCAGGAGGGCAGGCCTAGTGTGCCATGCTCCCCAGAACATTGGCAGTGGTCCAGCACAGGGCATAGGATGGGTGCCCGGAAGTTCGGGGGGCCTGATAGGAAAGGAAGATGGAGGGAGGGAAAGAATATTTTGCTCAGTAGCCATATGTGGCCCTTTATCAAGCACACTGGACAGTTGCTCTGGAACAATGAGAGAATTAGAGGTAGCCACACGTGTTGTGAGGGGCTCTGGGCTTCTCATCTATTCTTGGGACCCAGACTCCGCAGCCGGGTGGACTGGAGGGCAGGGACACAGAGTCAGTGGCACACAGCTGGGGAAGTGGATGAGGGCCGTGGGTCAACGCAGTGGGACGGAGTGCCATCAAGGAGTGCAGCTAACCCATGTCATCAGCCCTGCTTGCACAGTCTCGAGCATAGATATAGCAGAGCTCCCGGGTCTCGGGGAGGGCTGAGCTCAGCCTGTGACCCACAGACTTGGGGACAGCCCTTCCAAACTGGCAGGTGAGCTTTGTTTGGGGTCTGGGCTAGGAAGGGGCAAGGCTGGAGAAGAGTGTGGGGTTGATGAAAAGCCACTTCCGCCCACTGAGAGATGACAAATGGATCCCTTGGCTCAAGCCACACTTCTAATTCTCCTGGCAAGTCTCACAGCAGGGCTCTCCTCATGATTCTCTCTCCAGAGAAGGGAAGAGATGGGACCAGATGCTAGCCCCGATCCAGCCCGAGGATGGGGACCCCTTGGTTCCCTTGTTTGTGGGAGGGGGTATGTGTTACTCCAACCCCAGCGTTCTCTGGAGACACCCTGGCTCTCTCGGTGGGACAGCAGACTCCATGCCCCGCTCAGACTCTCCTAGCTGGTCTCCCATGGAGGGCTCTGTGACCCGCCAGTCTGCCCCAGAAACAGCAGGCAACATCAAGTCATCTCTCCTTGTAGCAGGTCCTCAACCAGGGCGGCTCTTACCCCCTTTCACATCCAGGAGACATTTCTCAACACCTGGAGACATTTTGGGTTGTCACAACTGGGGGATGCTGTGGTACACAGCACAGACCCTAGTAGGGGACCGGCCCAAGTGCGTCCAAAACTCCTGCCCCCGTCCCGGGCCTGAAGATCAGTGCTGCAAATGTCACCACCTGGAGTGCCACTTCCATCCGCCAGCTTCCCTGAGGGCTCATGAGGGAGGCTTGAGGATCCTGTCCTCACAAGGAAAGGCTGTCCCACACTTACTTTGGACATCAGTGACAGGTTCTGGGATCCCCATGACCTGGGGGATTTGTAAGAAAGACTTGGGTCTCACTGGATGCTTCTGTGCCCTCAGTGCACCTTATAGGAAAGGGACTGGGTGAAAATCCACCACAGACTGAGAGGAAGACAAGCCCAGGAGGGGTTCCTACAGGACTCTTTCTGTGAATTAGGGATGGGGACCCTCCCAATATTGACCCATGTCAAGGTACATAGGAAACTGCTGGCCAGGAAAGCCAAAGCCCCAACAAACCCTTGACACTCAGAGCTGGAATGAGGCTGGGTTCCCTTGGGCTGTGAGGCTGTACTTTCTCCCTAGTCCTTGGGGGCTAATCCTTAGGTGCCCAGCTTCTTCCAGAAGTCAAGGCTGAGAGGGTGTGGCCTAGACTATCACAGTAAAATAGAATATTCTGGGCCAAAACTCCTCCCAAGAGCAAAGGGCAAAGTCCAGGCCTATCTTTGAGCTTAGAGTCAGGTTAGTGTCCTCTGCCTCCCTGGCCTCATGCAGCCCTGACCCCATTTTGCAGGTTGGGAAACTGAGGCACACAGACTGTAGGGAGCCTGTCCAGGTTCCGAGCACTGAGGGAGGAGGGCTCTGCCTCCTGCTCTTTCACCCTGGGATCCTCAACTCCCCATACCCCACACTGTCAATTAGCCCATGCCAGGAGCAACCCCAATCTAGCTGCCTGTCAGCAAACCCTGGAACAGAAAGATCTTTAGACTACGGTATGAAAAAGGAAAGTGGGGCACACACGTGTGTAAAACATACAATACGGGCACCAGCAGTGGAGGGGGAGGACACCTCTGGGGCCATGTGAGTGGGGACCTGGGGTCTCAGTGGACGCCTTCCTTCTTGGAAAGCCTGGGGCTGCAGGCCTCTGGGCTATCCCCTCCACCACTTCCGCTGCCTTGTTCTCTCCCAGCAGCCTCTGTCCCAGCCACCCATCCCGGCTGAGCTAGGTACCCCGCATGCATGGTTGCTAGGAGACAGTTGCTGAGAGTCACAACTCAGCTGGCAACGGAAAACACCCCCAGCCACAGTTTGCCAGCCCATTTAGGGAGGCCTGTTTCCCTGTCCACTCGCCGCCTCGGCCCTGCGCACACATTTCCAGCATTTTCCTTTACCTGACTCTCGCTAGCACTTTGACACTCTATTTAGTAAGGATTATGAAACAGAAGCATCTCCCCCACTTCTTTGTGGAAGGATGTGAAGTCTGCAGGGACGCGCCGCTGCTGTGGGGGAGTCCTGTGTCTGGTCCCAGGTGGGCCTGGTGCTCTTCCCGGAGGAGGGGCGTCAGGTCTGGTCTCAGGAACTGGTTCTACATTCCCCAGCATGGAATCTGAACTACTAAGTTCAAGGAGGAGCAGGAGCTGGAGGGCTCCAGCCCCGGGACGGAGACTGGTCTGAGTCCATTGTGGGTGGTAGCAAGAGGGAAGACACTGTGGGCAGAGGCTAAGGCGATGGCCACTCACTCTTCCATTCACTTGTTAGGCCCTAAACCCAGAGACCCTGGGGAGGACCTTGGCTGGTCTTGGGATAGCCTGGCAGTCAGGCACGTGTAGGGATGCCTTTTCTGACTGGCCCCATTGCAAGAGGCACTTGCTTCCGGGGCTCTGTGTTTTAGGGCTCCACTCACTGCATTTCTCACTTCCTACTTCTGACTGTGTGGGGGATTGTACTCATCCATGCTCCGGAAGCTGGGTGTGGCCAGTGAGATGGGCTGACAGCATTGTGCTCAGGAAAAGCCGGGAGCAACATGATGTTTCTCATATTGTCTTCAATTCAGCTTCTGAGACCGACAGCTAGGGATTGTCCATTTGGTTGGGGCTCTGACCGCCCACGAGCAGTGGGGACAGGGTCATGAAAGTGGGCAGGAAGTCACCCTTTGGGCTTTTAAGCTGCTGTAAATGTGGGATTGCTTGTTACTGCAGCCTAATCCAGGCTTTCCTGACTAGTATAGGTTAGGCAGCTGTCAAACCTTACAAAGTGCCCTTCACAATGCCAATGTCACTGGCAGGGGAGACAAGTCTCAAAATGGAAGAAGGGCCTGGAAAGATGCCTCGGTGGTTAAGAGCACCTGCTGCCCAATCACGAGGGCTATAGTTCAGATCTCAATGCCACTGTAGCAGGCCAGACTTCTCCCATACACCTGAAACCAGTTCCAAGTGGGACAGGCACAGCACCATTGAGGCTTGCTATCTTCCTTCCTTGCTGAGAAAATGTGAGGTCTGGGTCCAGCATGAGACCTTGCCTCAAAGGAAGAGGCCAAGACTGCTAGAGAGGACCCCTTACGTTCTCTGACCCCCACAGGCACACACATATGGAAGAGTCTGCAGCTAGCGGTGTGTGTATGTACGTATGTGTGAGTGTGTATTTGTTTATGTTTGTGTGTATGGGTGTGTATATGTGAGTGTGTCTACATTAATGTGTGTGTGTGTGTGTGTGTGTGTGTGTGTGTGTGTGTGTGTGTGTGTGGTGTGTTTCTTGTGGACTGGAACATGAGGAAGCTGAGATCTGACAGAGGATGGTGTCCCTGGGTGGAGGCAGCATAGATGGGCTGCCAAGATAACTCTTGAGGAAGTGAACACTGTTAGTGCAGGCTAGGGGAGATGGCAGAGGTCAGGAGGAGGTCTGTGTGGGGCAATGCATGCTGAACCAGGTGGGGCCTCAGCCCTGTGACTGGAGTCTTGGTGGGATGAGGGGGGTGAGGGGGACTCTTCCCAGTCCCACAACTGTCACGCCACTTTCCTTCCCTGGGCCTCAATTTCCCTGTCTGCAGACCAGGACTTGCCATCCCTAGTTAGGTCAGAGCAGATGGGAATGTTCTTGGGGGCCAGCCCTGCCTGCAGGGTCCACTGAGGCAGCACCTCACTGCACAGAGCTCTGTCTACTGGAACCCAAGGTCTCACAGCAGCTCTTTAGCTGGGGACCCATCTCCTAGAAAGCCTAGAAGTCAGGTGACTGGTCCAAGGTCACCTTACCCTGAAGATGTGGAGTTGCTTCCTTCCCCACACCCCAGCACCAGGCTGCCATCTGTCCTCCATTCCCAGCTCCTGGCCTCCAGCTCCACCTCCTGTTAGCATCAGTGCCTCTGAGCTGGGTGGGGCTGCAGCAGTACCCATATTCGGTCTCCAGTCTCTGAAGGACAGGTTCACACCTGGCAGAGTGGATGATGCTGAGGCTCTTTGGCTCGGTAAATAACCTGAGTTCTGGGGCTCAGGGGCCCAGCCCAACAAGGCAGAGCATGTTCTGCGCAATCGGAGACTAGATGTTCCGGGAGAGGCCGCAGCATTGTTGTGAAGCGGAAGAGAAATTAATTTTAAGCCTGGAGTCGATTCCAGCCTGGGGGGGAAGACGCCAACATTCGGAAGGGGTGGAGCTTGGGCATGCTAGCACATGCCTGATGCAGCCTGAATTCAGGGGATAAGGCATCCTAGGCACCCTGTCCTTACTAGCATGCCAAGCCACTCCCTGTCCCCAGCACCTAAAGAAGTCTTAGCCCTTGTTCTGTCTGGAGGGCCTGGGTTCTGCTGTGTTCCACTGGGCCACACCCAGGCTGTCCAGAGTTGTCAGTGACCAGGTGCAATGGGGTGGAGACAGGGCACAGGTCTGAAGGAAAATGCCTCTTAGAAGCCACCTGTATGTGAATCTGAACAGTGCCCTGTTCCTCAGCTCAGTCCTTCGATGACGATGCTGACCTCGTTCCAGGGATCTCGTTCCTGACTGGTGGACAGGAACACAGATGTCCAGGCCACTTCAGTCCTGGGGCCATCCAGGGTAGAGACAGTTACCACCAGGAGCCTCCACCATCACGGCAGACCCTAAGAATGGCACACACCTACTGGTGGGGGTGGGGGAGGGGGAGCAACATGAGAAGACAGTCCTGGACCTGCAACTGGCTATGTCCCCTGGTCCTTGGAAGTTTATAGGCTCAGGTCCCTTTTGGGGGCCAAGGAGAAGGAGATATGTTTCAGGGGAATATCTTTCCATTCCCTTGGATGTCCCCCAAGTGCCCTCTCCCAGTCACTTTAGTAGCTACTAACATTTCTGACTTGTCACTGTCTGCTGAGGCGTGACCGGTGGGGTTTAGGGACACCAGGGTACATTTGGCAGGGTCAGAACTGCCGACCTCACCTACATCCAGATCCACTGTCCAGGGAAAGCCTTACTGATCTCTGGCCCTCAGGTGTACAGTGCAGGTACATGGGGGAGGTCATCTGTCCTTCGGAAGACCCTGCCAACTGATACCCTAGTCTTACTGTCTCCTTCCTTATTGAGGGCACCCTGGCTGTATATACCTTAGGACCTTGATTGAACCATTTCCTCTGCCTGGGCCAACATGGGCACAGTCATAGACATGGCTGAAGGGTTTTTACTTTCCACTAGGACCTGAGCTGGTCCACACCTTGTCTCAGGGCCTTGACTGGAGATGATGACCTATGCGCTCTCTCTCTCTCTCTCTCTCTCTCTCTCTCTCTCTCTCTCTCTCTCTCTCACACACACACACACACACACACACACACACACACACACACACGCACACACACGCACGCACACATACACACACTGGCTCAATCTCTATCAGGACTCTCCAACAACACAGCGGAGTACTCCAGGGAGGATCAAGACGAAGATAATCCTACCTCTGGGGCTAGCCCTGACCTGACTGTACAGGCAACAGGCAATGGAGAGGCCTCAGAAGGCCACTCATCCCTCAGGATAGGACACAGATCAAGGACAGGACAGCAAAGGCTAGAAAGCAAAGGTTACCCCCAGGAGGCCCAGACCTGGTGGGAGAGAGGGAATCTGTGAGTGAAAAACCTGCATCTTGAGGCCTTTGGACTGCTCTTAGCTCAAGGGGAGAGTGCAGACACCACTGATCTTCCATTCTTGTGGCAAATGCATCAGAGACATGGTTTAAATGAGGAAATTATTTTGGCTTATGGCTTCAGGCTATGGCGGGCTGACTTTGTGTTTCTGGGCTGTGGTGAGGCACAGCATCACGGGAGAAGGATGGGATGTGGTGGAGTAGAGCAGCTCACCTCAGCTGAGTGGGAAGCAGACAGAGTTGTGAGGAAAGGAGAGAGAGAGAGGAAGGGGGAGATGAGGAGAGAGGGGCAATAAAGAGAGAGAGAGAGCAACGGAGGGAAGAATGAGGGAGAGAGGGAGGACGAGGACGAGAGGGGAATAGGAGAGGGAGGAAGAGGAAGGAAGAGAGAGAGGAAGAGAGAAAAGGAAGGAGAGGAAGAGAGGGAGGGGAGATTCACATTTCTCCATGGCCTTCAAGTGCCTCACTACTGTATGGAGTCACCGACATTCAGGAAAGGGGCAGGCCTTTCTCTCCCTCAGTGGCTGTCCCACATGCCAATCATCTTTGGAACCATCCTCTCAGATACACCCATAAGTGTACTTTATTAATCTGCTCAGCAGCATTCAATCCAATTGATAATTAAGACCAACCATTAAGCTGCATGTGGTAGCACTTGCCTTTAACCCCAGCACCTGTGTGTGGAGGTTGGAGGTCAACATTCTCTTCTGCAATTTTGTTCTCTATTTTAATTTTTGAGACTGTGTCTGTGCTGGCTATTTTAATGACAACTTGATACAGGCTAGAGTCATAAGAGAGGCGGGATCATCTATTGGGAAAATGCCTCTGTAAGATCAGGTAGTAGGTATTTTCTTAATTAGAGATTGATGGGGGAGGGCCCAGCCCACTGTGGGTGTGGCCATCTCTGGGCTGGTGGTCCTGGGTTCTATAAGAGAGCAGGCTGAGCAAGCCATGGGGAGCAAGCCAGTAAGCAGCACCCCTCCATGGCCTCTGCATGAGTGCCTGCCTCCAGGATCCTGCCCTGCTTGAGTTCCTGTCCTGGCTTCCTTCAGTGATGTGGGAACATAAGCCAAATAAACCCTTTCCTCCCCAAGTTGCTTTGGTCATGGTGTTTCATCACAGCAACAGAAACCCTAACTAAGACAGTGCCTCTCCTGAATTGACTAGACTGGCTGGTTATCGAGCCCAGGGATCCTCATGTCTCCACTTCCTGCCCCACCCAGAGCTGGGGTTACAGCCGTGAGGTGCTACGCCGGGGATCCAAACTCATGTCCTCATTCTTCTGCAACAAGCACTTTATGGACTCAGCCATCTCCCTGGCTGTGGCTGGAGTCTTTATAAGAGAAAAACAGATGTGGAGGGACAGGTTGAATGTTCAGTGAAGATGGTGACAGGGACAAGGGCCGCAAGCCAGGTCCTTCTGACAACTGGCCTCTGGCCTCTCTGCAGGCTGAGAGATCATCTGCTGGGTGAGGTCCCCTCTGTGGTTGTCTTTGTTTTTTAGTGAGGACCCGGGAAGCACCTAAAGGGTGCAGTGAGATCACAGCTCCTGCCTGCACACCTATTCATCCAGACTGCACCCAGACTGCATCATACATGCCTGGCTGCAGCAGGAGACAGGGGCCTGTGTTCGAAATGGGTGCCCTCAGAGAGCTCTGGGGTTGAGGGCAGGAATATCTGATGGCTTGTAGGAGGGGCCTCGAGCAGGTGCGGAGCCCTGTGAGAGCTGGCTGCAGAGACAGAAGCAATGACTGTGGACTGTCATGCAATGATTACATCTCAGGCTGCCTGAGGCAGAGGGGGCTGGGCAGGGCTTCCCTAGAATCGTGGCAACTTCCATCTACGCACCCAGTATGTTTGCCGAAGCTGAAGAAGGGTCTGCTCTGTCCAGAGCCTTCGGATCTTGGGTCACTTACGTACTCACTTGGTTCCAGTCCTCCCTCTCCCAGTACAGCTGTGCTCCTGGTCCTCCTTATGCAGCATTTGACTTTACCTTGGAGGCAGGCATTCTGGGGGCTCAGCTCCCAGTGATGCACCGGGCAAGGTGGCAGAGCAGCCCAGGCCAGAGCTTGTGGCCTCCAGCCCAAGGTGGCCAACACAGCAGGTGTCTTTACATGAAGGTATTTGAACATAACCACAAATGCCCTCCAAGTGGGGGACATGTGGCTGGGAGAACATGGGTCACTTCTGGGATGATTAGCTGGATTAGTCATGTACAAGCCCCTGGAAGCCAGAGTCCAGATGGAAGGGAGGGGGCTGAGGGTCTAACAAGCATCTTGGAGTGGCCATGCTCACAGGCCGGCTTGACATATCTGTCGGTCACATGTTGGGTGCAACATCAGCTCAGAGGGGGCGGGAAGCTTCCAGAGGCAATTTCCTACTTGCTGTTTGCCAGAATCATGTGGGAAATCAGAAGATTAAATTTCTCCTTACTTACATTTGAAAGAAAAAAAAAAAAGGTGACTTTGAAGACTGTTTTCCAGGTACAAAGACAGTCCTCCCTGTACTCCCGGAAGCTAGGCTCTGACAGTCCTCCCTCACTCCTGGAAGCTAGGCTCTGACAGCCCTCCCTTTACTCTGGAAGCTAGGCTCTGACAGTCCTCCCTCACTCCCGGAAGCTAGGCTCTGAAAGTCCTCCCTCACTCCTGGGAGCTAGGCTCTGACACTCCTCCCTCACTCCCGGAAGCTAAGCTCTGACAGTCCTCCCTCACTCTTGGGAGCTAGGCTCTGACAGTCCTCCCTGCACTCCCAGAAGCTAGGCTCTGACAGTCCTCCCTCACTCCCGGAAGCTAGGCTCTGACAATCCTCCCTCACTCCCGGAAGCTAGGCTCTGACAGTCCTCCCTCACTCCCGGAAGCTAGGCTCTGACAGTCCTCCCTCACTCCCGGAAGCTAAGCTCTGACAGTCCTCCCTCACTCCCGGGAGCTAGGCTCTGACAGTCCTCCCTCACTCCCAGAAGCTAGGCTCTGACAATCCTCCCTCACTCCCGGAAGCTAGGCTCTGACAGTCCTCCCTCACTCTCGGAAGCTAGGCTCTGACAGTCCTCCCTCACTCCTGGAAGCTAAGCTCTGACACTCCTCCCTCACTCCTGGGAGCTAGGCTCTAACAGTCCTCCCTCACTCCCGGAAGCTAGGCTCTGACAATCCTCCCTCACTCCCGGAAGCTAAGCTCTGACAGTCCTCCCTCACTCCCGGAAGCTAAGCTCTGACAGTCCTCCCTCACTCCTGGGAGCTAGGCTCTGACAGTCCTCCCTCACTCCCGGAAGCTAAGCTCTGACACTCCTCCCTCACTCCTGGGAGCTAGGCTCTGACAGTCCTCCCTGCACTCCCAGAAGCTAGGCTCTGACAGTCCTCCCTCACTCCTGGGAGCTAGGCTCTGACAGTCCTCCCTGCACTCCCGGAAGCTAAGCACTGGGTGGTACAATTTACTCTCCAGCCTGGCATGAACGTGGGGTCAAGTGTCATAGAGACTTCTGGCTCTCAAATTCTGGTTCCACCTAGGCTCAGGCACAGTTTGGTGTGTTGGGGGGTGGGGTGGGGGTGGGGGCGGGCAGGTCAGCGTCCCCGAGTCAGACCACATTCTTCACTCCCCAGATTCCTTTCTTTGCTTGATTAAACTCCACATTTTAATACTCTGTGTAGAAAACCTCCTTATAGTAAACTCACCTCACTACCGTGTCTGCACTAGATGCTGCCTGGCAACCCTGGTGTACCAGAGAGGTGGGCAAATAGCCACATGCTGGCATCACCTTGTACATGGTGGACACTCTCTGACACTGTTACCACAGTGATCAACCAGGGGGAAGAGGGAATGGACATCAGAGCTTCATAAGTTTTTGAAAGGAGATATATCAATAGTGCTGATTTAGAAGGTGTGATAGTTGTGACTGTTACCTAGACGGGATCTGGAATGACCATGGGAAGAGACCTCTGCGCATGTCTGTGAAGAAGGCTTGAGACTGGGTTAACTGAGGTGGAAGACCCACCACAAATATGGATGGCATCATCCCATGGGCTGGGGTCCCAGACTGGAAAAAAGGAGAAAATGATTTGAACACCAGCGTTCATCTCTCTCTGCTGCCTGACTGTGGACACAACATGACCATCTGCCTCACGCTCCTAACACCATGCCTTCCCCACCATTGTGGACTGTGCCCTCGGGCCGTGAGTCAGCAACCCTTTCTCCCTTAAGTTGTGTTTCTCCAGTATTTTGTTGCAACAAACAGACAAGTAACTACAATAGAAGGTAGCTGAGTGGGGGACAGAAGGAAACAGTCCACAGAAGCTGTGGGCTCTCCACACCTGGGCACTAGGGGGGCATTGCCAGTGTGCTAGGGGGCAATCAGGCCTCAGAGAGATGTCTACAACTGATTTAGACACAGTCATCATTTAAGGACCCCAGGTCCATAGTGATACATCTGAGGGTGGGCAGGAGGAATGTCTCACTTTCTGGTAAGTCAAATGGTCATCCGTGGAGAGCCTGAAAGTGTCAATTTCTCCTAGGAAAATCTATAAGAGCAAGGGGAGAATAAAGCAGGTGCTCTAACCCTTCTCCCTGTGCAAGTACTTCTGGGTAACTACTTGCCCAGCTCACAGTAGTATAGGGAGACCAGAGTCAGGATGGCATCACTAGAATGCCACTGTGGATTCTTCCACACTGGCAGAGATCATCCATCCTACACAGAGATCCCTCAGTGAGTGGCAGCCGGGGGCTTACTATGTTGATCTCTGAGTACCTGATGGAATGGGGTTGCTAAAGCTCCCCTCATTCACAGACAGGAGGAGGTGGAGGGAGGGAGACAAGGCAGACAGGCAGCTTTCCTGAGACCCAGTCCGGCACTGCAACACACAGTAGAAGGATGAAGATAGGGATGGCTCAGATGGAGAGACACTTGAGGACAGTTCTGTCATGTACTATGTTGGGTGCCAGATCAGATGAGATCAGGTATGCTCAAGGCAGTGTGGCTGTTAGACCTGGGTTCCAGACCAAAGTCGCCATCGTGAACGAACGAACGAACGAACGATGAGACCATCAGGAATGTGTGAGGATGCATGAGTCTTAGATCCCAGCAAGGACCAGACTATTGCTCGATGTTTATGTAGGACAGTGGCACTGGGTCCCATGCATGCTTTTCAGAGACACTAAAGACCAAAATGGAGCAAGGGGACATCTGCAGTGGGCTGAAGAAGGGATGAGAGCTGGCAAGATGGTATAAAGGCACTCACTACCAAGCCTGAGGACCTGAGTTTGATTCTTGGGTCCCACATATGGTGGAAAAGGAGAACTGGTGACTGAAAGCTGTACCCAGACCTCCACACACGTGTGGTGTCACACCCATGTGCACGGTGCATGCTCACCTGTGCATAGACACACAAAATAAACAAACATAATTTGAAACACTTTAAGTGAAAAGGGACTGATGGGTGTGGTGACTTCTTGGACCTGATAGTGACAGGTGGGCCAGCAAAAGGAGAACATGAATTAGACACTGTGAGAATTAAAGCTTCTGTGCACCAAGGGTGCAATCAGCGGGGTGAAAGGTGGCCCAGTGGAATGCGAGGAAACACTTGCAAATTACATGTGCCAAAGGGTTCATATTTAGGACCAGCAAAGAGGCTGGCAAATGGACCACCCACCACCACAAAAAGAAACCTGATCCGAAACTGGGCAGAGAGGGCTGGGGAGAGAGCTCAGTGCCTGAGAGTGTTTGCTGCACACGCATGAGGAACCGGGTTCAAATCCCAACATCCACATTAAAAAAACAAACCCAGGCATTGTGAGTACCCATAACCCCAACACAGTGAGCGGCAGCAACAGGTTTAGTGATAGACCCTGACTCAAGGGGATACGTAGAGTGACAGAGCAGGACATGCAACGGCTTCCTCTGGTCTCTGCATGCACACAGGTGCACACACCTGTGTGCATGGATCATAGACACGCATATACACAAATGAGGGCAAAGATTGACATTGTTCCTGAGAAGGTACACACAGCCAAGAAGCATGCAAGAATATGCACAGCTCCCATAGTATCCAAGGAAACGTAAACCACGACGTGCCAGAAGTGCATCGGGAAGCAGCCTGCATCAGGCAGGACATGAAAAAGACAGAACCCATGCACGACTCCTAGGAACAGTGGAGCACTTCCTAAAGAGTCCCCACGAGGCACAGCCCCACTCGGGTGCCGAGACGCCGTGGAACTGCAGTCAGGGTCTCCAGGAGCAGTCTGCATGCTTGGCTCACAGCTGTTTCAGTCCCAACAGTCTAAGGTAGTGTGACCAGGTGCCACAGGCAAATGGAGGGGTGCATACAGCCACCCACCCCTGTGATGGAATGGGGTCCTGCCTTGGGAAGGACAGGGCTCTGACACCTGCGGTAGCTGTGGTGACTCTGAGCAATGCTATGCTCAGCAAAATGAGTCAGGCAGGAAAGGCCACATGCCACATGATCCATACATGTGAGGTCCCTGGAGCTGTTATAATTCTAGAACCCTGCGAAGACCACCCCCCCCATTAGGTTGGCTTCCAGGCTTCGGGGTTGAGATCTTCTAGTGTTGGAGAGAGAAAGGATGGGGATGCCTGGAACTGGGAAGGGGGTATGGAGTTGGTATTGAATCGGGGCATGTGGGAAGGTGAGAACATTCTGGAAGGTAGCTAGGTGTGACAATATCTGAGGGCATTCCAGAGAGGTTTACTGGAGCAGGGAGCCTTCAGAGTGGGTGGCACTTCCAACAGGCAGCCTGGACCCAGAGACACCCAAGGTAAAAGCAGATTTTTATTTCCTCACAGGAGTCAGATACCCAAGTGTGGGAGGGGCTATGCACCTCCAAAGGCCCCAGAAGGCTCCTTCTTGCTTTCCCAGCTCCTGGTGGCTCTGGGTGGCCCCTGGCTCATGGCCTCATGGTTCCCATTATCATCTCTATGGTCACATGGCTTCTTCCCTCATGCATATCAAATTTCCCGTGATTTCCTCCACAACACATAACATTTCAGGCCCAAGTGGAAACTCCAGAACCTTCTTCATGGGCCAATCCTTAGCTCCCCTGCAAAGACCCACCCACCTTATAAGGGCCAGCTTATAGGCTTCAGGGGCTAAGATCTTTGGGTGGCCATTGTTCTCCTACTTCAGTGATGTTTGTGTGTTGACATGCATGTATATGTGCATGTGTGTACATCCATGCACATGTGTACACACACACATACCTGTGTGCCTGTGCATATGTGCACACCTGTGTATGCCTGTGCATGTGTGTGTGTGTGCGTGCGTGTGTGTGTGTGTGTGTGTGTGTGTGTGTGTGTGTGCGTGCACACACAGGTTTCCTTTTGTACCATGAGCCCTACAGCGGCATGTGCTGGCTTCCATCTTCCCAGCACAGTTCCGGCAGCCTGGGTCTTCTCTCACTTTCAGCTGAGTTCCTTGAAAGGGGCAAGAATATAGATATCTAGTGGATGGTCTACACTCAAGCCCACGAGCCAGATAATCATGAGAGTTTGCAGGTGGCATGACTGGATGCCAGTGTCCTTGTGAGAATCCTTGCTGTTCACAGCTAAGAAACAGACCCCTGCTCCTGGTACCTGGAGGTCTCTCACATTTCTAGCCAGAGCACAGTAGCCCCAGAATATAGCCACGTATGTAGCCCAGGAGCTGACACAGGACAGGTGCATTCAGGAGAGAATTCAGAAAGTTGTGTCCTGGAGGTTTCAGCCAGCCTGTTAGGGAGAGGCCACCATAGGGAGGACACTACTGTGTAAAGCACATAAGGCCAGGAAAAAAGGACACAGGGCATATAAGCATGCCGTGCCATTGCCCTGGAAAGCCGTAGACCCTGGAGAGCCCTGCAATTCCAGATCCCAACAGCCCAGGTCCCCTGAAACCTAGTTCCTAGCAGCCCTGCAAAAGAGACGAGCACTAGACCCCTTTACTTTATGAACCCTAAACTCCGCACAGTCTAGGGTGGTCCAAGTGAGTCATTGCTACGGTGTTCAGCTGTCTTTAGCTGACCAGGCAGTCTGCTGTGTGCAGGCTTGAGCCCTGTTTGGGGTCTGCAGCTGCTGGCCACTCACACAGCATCCACTATGTCTCTCTCCAATGCTCACCCTCCAGGCCTGTGTGGGGCAGCCCCTGCTCCTGGGATCTGCTGCCAGCCTTGGAGGAAGGGCATGGCTGGGGATCCTCAGGACGGCCAGCAGCCCACAGTGGGCTGTGAGACACACAGCAAATTGGGGCTAATTTTCTCCTGCAAAACAGTTGATCCTCTAATCTGGTAAATACACTAATCTTCGCTGCACTACTCTGAGCCGGAGCTTATGTGCCCAGACCCAGGGGGGAACGGGCCTGGCGCAGAACAAGAGCATTGCTGAAGGCAGGAAGCACACTCTGCCAGGAAATGCAACTCTCAGAGCTGGTGAGGAGGGAAACATTTTGTCACTGAGAACCCGCCCGGGCATCGGGCACTGAGCTAACATGGGGCTTACATGGCTACCCACGCACCACAGACAGGGGAGATGGTGCTGGATCACCCTACAGTGCCGGGACCCCAGCCCCACCAGATGCTGCTGTTCTTCCGCCCAATCCTGCTTCCTTTTTATTAAAGCAAAAGATGAGTCACTGTCGCAGAGAAGCAGGGCCACGACTCAGCTCAGATGCACCATTAGATCAGGGGCCAATGTGGCCCAGCCTCATTTAGTCTGCTTAAGAGTTACTCGTACAGTAATTAAAAAAAAAAAATCTTAATAATTACCAGTAGGCAAACCTCCTAGAAAAATTCCTATTCGGACTTCACTTAAAAAGCTGAGCATATTACTGACATGGTGAGGTCCCCAGAGCTAGCATAGGCTGGCACAAGGAGCTGCCTGAGCTTGGGGTTCCTCAGGGTACCCACTAGTCTCTGTTCTGGGGACCCAGAGGGCAGCTTCAGGCTGTGATCAGCCTTGGAGAAGAAGCCATGGTCCATACTGGCTGTCACTGCAACACCTCAATTCTGGGTGGCTAAAGAACAGGGGTTGTCTTACAGGCTGAGTCTAGACCTGCTGGATGGCTTAGAGGCGGAGAGCCCCCCCCCCCCCCCCATGGCCACTTCACAGCCACGCCCCCTGCTCTATCCTCATGCAGCAGAAGGGAATATCTCTGCGGTATCTTTTTTCATTTTTAAAATTTTATGTGTATAGGAGTTTTGCCTGCACATATGTATGTGTACCACACAGAGGTCAGAAGAAGGCATCAGGTCTCCTGAAATTGGGGTTACAGGCAGTTGGGGGTTGCCATGTTAGTGCTGGGAATTGAAACTTGGTCCTCTGCAAGAGCAGCCAGTGCTCTTAGCCTCTGAGCCATCTCTCCAGCCCTTAGGGTCCTTTCATAAATGTAGCAATCCCATTCTTGAGAGATGCTCCTATGCCCTGATACCCTCCAAGAGCCTGCCTACCATACTGTAGGAACAGGTTTGCACACACGGATCTGGGGAAGGACACAAGAGCCAGCCTGTAACATGGAGGGTCTGGATTTTGTCTGGTCCTAAATTCATTTCTATTTGGCTCTTCTTACAACCCATTGGCTTGAGGCCTGAGCTGTGGGGATGGGCACCCCTAGGCAGTCTCTAGCATGATTCTGGGTGGGGGGATGCAGAGTAGCAGCCTGGGACCAGGGCATCCTGTCAGCCTGTTTGCCCTCAAGAGCCTCTAGATGGTCTTCAGCTGATCTCTCAGTCTAGTTCCACTGCCTGGGGTATGGAGGTCAGTGGGGATGGCTCAGCAAAGGGTCTGGAGACCCAGATCCAGAGAAGGACAGATCCTGTATCATCTTGAGGGTCAGTGGCCCCTGCTGGCCACTGAGCTTGGGGTTAGGGCTCAGAGGAGGGCCTGGGAAATATGTCTAGCAAAAAGCTGGTAGCCTAAAAGAGACACATGATGTCCTGATCTTCGGAATCTGTCTATGAGACTTTACTGGGATAAAAAGTCTTTGGTTATGCTAATGAACTAAGCACCTAGATGTGGGAAAGTCACCCTGAGAAGGTCATCCTGTCTACTCTCTAAGTCCACCACCAAGTGTACATTTGAGAAGGGCAGAGGGACATGTGAGGCCCTGACACAGAGGAGCAGCCCATGAAGACAGAAGCAGAGAGGAAAGTAATGTGGCCACAAGCCAAGGGAGCTGGGAGACCTCCAGGTGGAAGAAGAAGGAAGGACCCTGCAAGATGACACTGCCTGCTTGTTCAAGTCACCTCTTTGTGGTTACTCATATGTCCAGGGGCATGCCACAGCTGTGGCCACAGTGGGTGGACAGGGTGGATGACATCTCGGTCAGGGACCCTCCCTGTTCTCTTCTACAGAGCAGTCTCAAACCACACCCAAGTAAAACAAAACAAACAGATATGCCTCAATTGGTAGAATGCTCGCTCACTTAGCATGCAGAAGGTCCTAGGTTTGGTTCCCACACCACGTAAGTCAGATATGGGGACATATGGCTGTAATCTCTGCACTTGGGAGGTTGAGGCAGGAAGGTCAGATGTTCAAGGCCATCCTTGGTGGCTACATAGTGAGTTCAAGGATATCTTAGGCTACATAAGACCCTGTCTTAAAAAATAAGAAAGGCATCAAAACTAATGAGAACAACAACAAAAAATCCCACATGTTCTCTGCAATATGTTTTTCCCACAAGGGCTTCAGCCAAGATCTAATAAGTGCTGTTTCAGCAGCAGCACAGGGTGGAATTTTCATTCTTTCCAGGTCCACTATGAGGCTCCTCCTGTGCCTCAGCCTCCAGACAATGGGAGAAGGCCACAAGGTGCAATTGGAGTTGACAGGTCATAATGGAAGTGGGGTATTGTGTGCTTTCACTTCCTGATGCTAGAGGTGGCCGCAGTAGAGGCTGGCAAGGCTAGAAATGGCTTGCTCAGAGGAGGGATCCCTTGGAGCAGGAAGTCAACTTTTTCTATTCAAATGAATAGCCATATCCCTCTGGGGAAGGGCATGTTCGTTACAGCATCTAAGCAGTACCCTAACCGATACAAAGTCTGGCATAAATTAAGTTCTGCAAAGGGTAGCTAGAGGTGGCACCTAGGGGCAGGGAGTTCATGGCTGGGTAAAAGGGGCTTATCCATCTCTGTTCTCACTGGTTACACTCTTTCAGGAGATTCATTTTGGGAGCTCCTGGGGTGGAGATGAGAGCACAGGGCCCTGTGTACCAGGTCAAGCAAGGCTCATAGGACAGAGGCTGGGACTCACCACATGCCACCAGGGCAAGCAAGGCTCATAGGACAGAGGCTGGGACTCACCACATGCCACCAGCATTCCTCAGGGAAGCTCCTGTTGCACATTTCTCCAGCTGTCAGCAGGGCCTAAGGAACCCAGACCCAAACATCCCAGTGCTGCTTGCCCATCGCCGAAGCTCAGTTTCTCTGCAGAGCAATGGGCCACCAGGCTGCCCAGGGACAAGCCTCCTTCCTTAACAGTGCCCCTGGCCTAGTAGTAATGGATTTCCTATTCCATCTGAATTCCAATCTATGCTTGCAGAGCTGGTTGGAGATTGAGTCCCAGAGGATAAAGCACCTAGGTGGTGACAAAGGTCCACTTAGCCATGACTGTGGGTAGAACAGGGTCCACAATGATGGATCCCAGAGGAAGCTGCTTTTGTGGGTGGAACAGTGGCTCAGTGTGGCTTAGGAGGCTGGCTAACTGCATTGTGGGTGCGGTAAGGTGTGCCCTTGGTGTACACACTAGAGGGGAATATGTCTCCCAAGTCCACACAAGCTTGAGATGTGCCCCACCTTGTGTTTATCCCGGGGGTTCTTCATGCCCACTGACATGGACTTTACCAGTCACCACCATCCTTCATCCTCCTCAGCCTCTACTGAGAAATAACGTCAAAGAAGTGCATGCTGGACTTCTTGTAGCACCAGCCAGAGGTGGAGAATGGCAAGAGGAAGCTGTGTGACCAGTGAGCAGTGGCGACCCCTCAGTTGAGAGCTGTGATTTCCTGGGCTTACTCGTGTTAGAGAATATATATGTATATGTATATATCTCGTGATATATATTATATATATGATATATATCTATATGATATACAAAAGGAAAAGGGGTAACTTAGGGGAGGGGAGGGAGAGAGGGAGAGAGTGCCAGGTCCCTGTTCATTCATTTTCTTCCTGCCTCCTGATTCAAGGTAACCCCATGATCTAAACCTTACTATGTATCCTAGGCTGGCCCTGAACTCATGGCAATCCTCCTCCCTCAGTCTCCCAAGTGCTGGGGTCACAGGTGTGAGTTGCCACACCCAGTTGCCTTCTAGAATTTCTCCCTAGTATTTATGCTGTCTTCCAGCCACTTGCTATTGTGATTAAGTGTTCACTCTGGAAAAAAAAATCACCAAGTCTCTCCTAATATTTGAAGTTTACCATTTTGTGTTGAAGTGCGTCAGAGCTATCCTCAGCCATGTGAGATGTGGGCAGCAGCCTTTTGCAAACTTTTGAAGAAAGCACAAATACAATCCCAACACAGCAGCTGCCTACTGCTGCCCGGGGACCACTTCCTTTCTGTCTTCGCTCTCTCCCATCTTAGAAACTTCTGTCTGAGTCTGGGGAATGGCTCAGGGTCAGGGGAATGCTTGTCAAACCCATGTGAGGAACTGAGTTTGGATCCCCAGAGCCAACAGGAAGTTGGACACTGTGTGCCTGTAATTCCAGTGCCATACCATATGATGGGAGGCAGGAGAATCCCTGGAAACTCATAGGCCAACTAGCTTGTCATCCACAGTGGCCAAACAATAAAAGACCCTGTTTCAAATAGTGGAACACACACACACACACACACACACACACACACACACACACACACACACACACGGGGCAGTTTAAGAATCCTCCTGTGTGGCATTATTCACTTAACAAATACCTATTGAACACCAGTTCTCTGTCTGCTGTTTGCATTGTGTTGCTAGTGAGCAACAAAGGCCCAGTCCCGCTCTCTCAGAGTTCATGGTCCAGTGGGGAGACCAACAGACAAAGAATGGCAAAATGGCCACTGTGTGTGCTCTGACTAAATAGAACACAGAATCCAGGCCGGAGGTGGAGGGAGGTGATGCTGGTAGGCAGGAGGGCTGTGGCAGATGCTCTGAGCCCCAGTCTAGACTCAAGTACAGAGCATGATGTGGGGGTGGGCTCCAAGCTTGTTTCGGAGATGAACAAACAGATGGAGACCCTAAAGATGGAGATCTAAAGGCAAAGCCCCGGGGGCTGGAAGTTTACGTCTATAATCCCAGTACCTGAGAGGCTGTGGCAGGAGCGATTTCTAGGTCAGCCTGGGCTACAGCAAGATCCTGCTCTCCAAACCAATGGAAAAGAACCCCCAAAGAGCCAAGAATATTGCTGCTTCTTTATGTTAAAATTTACTCTTTTAAAAAAGGATTTATTTTTGTTTTATGCACCTGAGTGTTTTGCCTGGGTATGTGCCTGTGCACTATGTGTGTGCAGTGCCCGAGAAGGCCAGAAGAGGGTGCTGGATCCCCTAGAACTGGAGTTAGAGATGGTTGTAAGCCACCATGTGGGTTGAGAACTGAACCCAGGTCCTCTGGAAGAGCAGCCAGTGTTCTAAACTGTGGAGCTACCTCTCCAGCCCCAAATGTATTTATATTTGAGACAAGGTCTTAGGTCACACAAGCTTTCTTTGAACTTGATCCTCCTGCCTCAGTCTCCTGGGCAACTGTGAACATTGTCCTATGCTCTCTTCATCTCCCTTCCTTTTTCCTCCCCTTCTCCTCTGTCTCCCTCCCTCCCTCTCCCCCATCTTTGTCTCTGTCTCTCTCTCTTCCCCTCCCTCCCTCCCTTGCTCACTCCCCTCCCGCCCTTCTTCTCAATACTAGGGATAGACCTCAGAGCCTCAAGCATGCTAGGCAGGTGCTGTACTGAGCTATACTTCCAGTCCTTATTTTTTAAAATTCCTCACAAATAGATATAAAGTGTCCGACCTTAGCCATGTGTAAGTGTGCGGCTGGATGGGACTCTGCATTTCACAGTGCTGAGCACCCAGCCCCACATGCCCTGAGACTAAAACTACACACACTTAGTGGTGACTCTCCACTGCCCTCCCCTGCCCCCATCACCATGTCCCTTCCTTACTCTTTGCCTCTGTGGATCTGACGACTCTCAGGACCTCATGGGAGTGGATGCTACAAACATTCTTTCTCTGTTAACCCGACATGGCCACTCCAGGTTCTGTTCAACAACCCCACTCCCCATGCTTCCTAGCCTTGACCCCTTAGGGGGTTAGTGACAAGAACAGAAAGGGACCCTGTTTCAGGGTCAGGTTAGCTGCCTCCTGCATGGCAGCTTCTACTTTGGGAGCAGTGTCCCTTAAGATAAAGGTGTAAGGACACATCTGTTCTCAGGATCAGTGCTGATCTGGGCAGAACCAGGAGAGAAATCACCATGGAAGGCCTTCTCCAACCTGCCTGTCAGATCTCCCCTGGTATCAGAGCCCAAGTTTGCTCAAGTCACTTTATTCCCATCTACTTTTCCTTATCCTTTTCTTTTTTTAAACAAAATACAAAAAACCAAAAATCCTCTCTCTATGTGGTGTGTGTGTGCGTGAAAATACAGGCCATGACGTGTGTAGTCAAATGACAACCTCTGGCATCTTCTGCCTTGCTCGAAGCAAGGTCTCTTGCTTACTGTTGTGAGCACCAGTCTAGCTGGCTGAGGTTCATGGGCATCTCCTGTCTCCACCTCCCATCTCACTGCTGGAGTGCTGGGATTACAGAGCCACAGCCAGATTGTGACAGAGGTTCGTTCTGGGGATCTGAACTCAATTCCTCACTTTGCATGGCAAGCCTTTTCCCCACCGACGTTTATTTCCAGCTTCATTACTTCCTTCTTTGTTCAAGTGCCCAACAGACAACTGCTCCCATCCACCTTCTTGTAAGACCCCATTGTACACACACACACACACACACACACACACACACACACACACACACACACACACACACGAAAAACAGAGAACCCAGCAGGGATGATGGACATGCCTGCAATTAACCAAAAGATCATGACCATCATGAATGGGGGCAGGGCCCATGTAAGCTTGCTGCTAGAGGCCAGAATTCTGCGCCATGAAGGGAGGACATAGGCTTGGCACAGAGATGGCCTCGGGGCCTTCAGCCTGCTCTCTGGGGAAAAGGACCCAATGGAAGGACAGCTCAGGCCTTTCTATCTGGAAGGCTCATCAAAACCACTCAGGGAACGTTAACTGACAATAAATAAGATTTCTTCCCGGAGCAGATGAGGTCAGGCAAACACAGGAATTAAAACAAATCACTGCCCACCCCATGTGGGTGCCGCAGTGGCCGAATTGCTATTCTAACCAAATGAAGGTAATGAGGCGTGTGCCATGGCTTGGAGGTGGCGCTGCCTGCCACCAGGCCTGCAGGCTGAGTCACCTCGCATGCTGTGACTGACCGAGTGACCGACCAACACTTCTGTTTTGTGGAAAGAAGCCTGGAAGGCTGAGGCCAGGCAGAGTGAGCTGGGCTAGGACCCCCGACCCAGGGCAGCCCCGATCCAAGAGTCCCTGACATCTTTGCCGCCCTGGAACAATCATGCTCAAGAACTGTCCATCCAGTGTTGATGTGGGTTGGAGTACTGCCCCATCTTCGCCTTACCACCTTGCAACTCCTGACCATGTCATGCTCATCCTCAGCTCCCCTCCTGGAGCCTTTGGGGGCAGGAAGATGCTAGCACAATAGACATACAACAGCATGCAGAACAGTGATAGAAACATGCACTGCCATTATCCCCAGCACTCTGTGGACCCCAACATCTTGCACAGCAGTGGCCAGACATGACTAAAAGCACTCAGGTTTCCCATATTTGGAGGCCTTTACATTCTCTGCCAGTTGCTGTCATGGCCCACCATGTTCCTGGGCTGGAATGATTTTCTCTTCCGGGCAGGATGAGAAAGGTCCATCTGGCTGTCTGACGTGCCTGGCTCTGCATGGCCAGCTGGTCAAAGGCACTGCCAGCCCTTCCCCCAAGTCTGTCCCATCCCAGGTGCCCAAGGAGGCTGTCTACCATCAACACTGTGCACTCAGTAGCTACAGCTTGTTTGTCAATGCGCAGAATCTTCTGGGCCTCCCCCGTGTGACTGCGTCCCTGTGTCCCTCTATTCCACATTTTATTCTTTTACTCTTGCACTACTTTGGAAATCCTTGAGCCCTGGGTGTGGAGGAGACAGGGACATGGGCTGCAGGTCTCGCTCACACCTGCTTTATCAGCTACAAGTCCAAGCACTGAGTCTACATAGAAGCTGCTTCATATGGCTACAGACATATAACCCAGATGTACACCATGGCCCCATGTGGTGCAGTCTCCCCTGAAAAGGAGTTCCAGAGAACTAAGGTCCAGGCAACAAGGAGAGAATAATCAGGCTTCCAGTCTCTAGTGGAATTTCATAGCTGCTGATGGGGATCTGGCCAGGAGTGCATACCATTTCTTGAAGGCTTCACCCTCCACAACTGGCACATAGACGATCTGTTTTCAGGCTTTTCTGCTGTTCCTTTATCAATTTCTGTCTAACTCCCATCTTTCTTGTTTCTCTCTTTCCTTCTTGAGTATCTGCACCACAAATACACCACATTGGCTAAGGCTCCCTCCTCTTTATCAGGTAAAAAAGGAGGGTGGTTATGAACCAATAAGTTACATCCTCAACTGACTGGCTCCAAGGATCACTGTACTCGACTTCATCCAGCAAGCCTCATGGGCCAAGAGAAGAGCATCCAACCCTCGGACATGGATGTGCACTCAGCCAGACCTGGAGTGGAAGGATGCAAGAATAATCCTTAGAAGCCCTGGTGGCTTCTCATCTGGCCTGTTCTTGGGGCCAGAGCTGGATGACACAGAGTGTGTCCATGCTGATCTTTACTTTTCAAGGATGTTCAATCTGCTGAGTCAGCACCTCCCCATGTCCTGATCTGTTTTTTCCAGCTCCATTCCAGGTGAAGCGGTGGGACACCTCCTGCCAGGGATGCCTGAGCTCTGTACTCACTGGCTGTACCCCTGTGGGAAAGTCGATACCCTCTATATCTCAGCCTCTTCGTATTGAAAAAGGTACTGACAGAAATATTTTAACTAAATCGAATATGTCAGCTTGTGAAGGTGAAATTCCAAAAAAGCTGTTGCTGCACAGATAGCGCTCAGGAGACACAGACATTTTACTCAACAGTGTGTCCTTGCAGTTGATGGTTTTTTTGAAGTCAGTGCTGTGTTGCAAGACAGTTGAGATTGTGATGTGATGAGCTCGGCCTCTGTGGGTCAGGCTTCATTTCTTCTGCATTACCATTGCTTCTGCCCACGAGGGGCAGTGGTGGGTATTTCCTAAGTGGACAGTGAATACTGCTGCTCAGATGAACACAGACTGGCCATCTGATCCAGCAACTCAACTCATTAGGTGTGAACCCCAACAGATAGAAGCTTGTGTACAAATGCTCCCAGAAGCCAACTTGGTCCATTTTCCTTTTTTTTTTTTTTTTTTTTTTTTGCTTTGGAACCTGTCCTGGATCTCTCTCTGTAGACCAGGCTGGCCTCGAACTCATGGAGATCCACCTGTCTCTGCCTCCCGAGTGCTGGGATTAAAGGCATGCGCCACCACCACCTGACACTTGGTCCATTTTCACATGCTATGACAAAGTACCTGGGCCCAAGTAATTCATAGTGGATAGATGTTTATGTGACTCATGGTTCTTGGAGACTGGAGATCCAAGCAGCATGGAGCCAGCAGCTGCTGACATCTGGATGAAGGAGTGGGATGGGTCACTATGTGGTAGTGAGGCAGAATCAGTGCTCCAGCTCAGATCTTTTTTTCCTCTTCATATAAAGCTACAAAGGCCACTATGAACACCACCCTCGTGTCCTCATTTAATCCTATTGACTTCCCAAAGGCCTCGCCTCTTAAAACCATCAGCATATGTGCGCCCGTTACTTTTCTCATCACTGTGGTCAAATACCCGATGGGAGCAATTAAGGGAGAAGAGTTATTCAGCTCATGGTTTGAGAAGATTCCCATCCATCATGGTGGGGAAGCTTGGTGGCTCTGTAAAGATAAGAGTGTGCAGCAGCTGCTTTACATCTCCGCTGACCATGACACAGAGATGGGACAGCAAGAGAGGCCAGTCTCAAGTCCCTCTCTCCAGAGTCCTGCTTCTTCCAGTGAGTTTCTAAGGGCTCCATAGCCTCCCCAAACAGCACCACTAGCTGAATGGCAAGTGTCATGCACATTTCACACCCAAAACATAACAGTATAGATTCCAGGATCATGTTTCCAACAAAGGAATCCTTTCCCTTTGTGTGTGTGTGTCTGTGTGTGTGTGTGCACACGCGCGTGTCCATGTCCACACATATGCTTGTGGGTTTGCATGGGCAGGCATAGGCTAGAGGAGGATATTTGCTATCCTGATCTTTCATTTTGTACTTTATCCCCGTGAGACAGGGTCTCCCACTGAACCTGGAGCTAGGCTAGTGATCATCGAGTCTCAAAGATCTCCACCTCTCTGTCTCCCACAGTGCTGAGGTTATAGGTCACACATGGCTTTTTAGATTCATGTTGGGATCCAAACTCAGGTCCTCAGTGAGTGCTCTCATCCACTGAGCCATCTCCCCAGTCTCCAGCATGTGAATTTTGAAGGGAAGCTACAAACCACAGTAGCAACTTTATGCATACAAGCCAGAAGTGGAGACGACCTCCAATCCCCCTGAAAAATGAATAGGTACTGTTGATGTGATCAGGCCACACCATGGAGTTCATTTACCTACAAAAGGCACAAAGTACCAATACATGATATGCATGGATGAACTAATGATCAACAATGGTGCTGTGATGGGTCTTAGTTTCTTGTGTTGCTGTGATAAAATACCTTGATAGAAGCAGCCCAAGGAGAAAGGGTTTATTTTGACTCAAAGTTGTAGGTTACAGCCATCATGGCTGGGAAGTCACAGGTGCAGGGCAGTGGTGTGCTGTGGGATGTATGGCAAATGTGTTGCTGATTAATCAATAAAACACTGATTGGCCGTTGGCTAGGCAGGAAGTATAGGCGGGGCAAGGAGGAGAATAAAGCTGGGAAGTGGAAGGCTGAGTCAGAGAGACACTGCCAGCCACCATGATGAGAAACAGCATGTGAAGATGCTGGTAAGCCACGAGCCATGTGGCAAGGTATAGATTAATGGAAATGGATTAATTTAAGCTGTAACAACAGTTAGCAAGAAGCCTGCCACGGCCATACAGTTTGTAAGCAATATAAGTCTCTGTGTTTACTTGGTCGGGTCTGAGAGGCTGTGGGACTGGCGGGTGACAGAGATTTGCCCTGACTGTGGGCCAGGCAGGAAAACTCTAGTTACAGTGGTGGGCATTTCCTAAGAGCCTGAGGGAGCTGGTTACATCCCATGAACACTCAGGAAAGAGAAAGCAAGGAATTCATGCTTGCTAGTGCTCAGTCTATTTTCCCCATCTCATACAGCCTGGGATTCCCTGCCCAGGGAGTGGTTCCAATAATCTCCCACAGTCATGCCCAGATGCCCGTCTCCCAGGTCATTCTGGATTCTGCCAAGTTGAAAACACTTGAAGGCTTCACATTGCCTTGTCCTGATGTTCTGAAATGTTAGAGTAGAACTACCCACCCCCCAGAAACAGGAAGTATAAGCAGCTATTTTTGAGGGATGACATGAAGACAAAGGTTGATGGCTAACAGGAACAGGATTTGCCCTCTAGGGTGATAAAAATGTTCTGGAATTACAGTGTGGCATGTTGAACGAGAATGCCACTGAAGGCTGTAGCTGATGTATTCCTGTGTCCACCTGGCTCCTGCAGCTGCTCAGACCCAAGTAAACACACAGAGACTTATATTACTTATAAACTGTATGGCCGTGGCAAGCTTCTTACTATCTAGTTCTTAGATCTTAAATTAACCCATTTATATTAATCTATAAGTTGCCACATGGCTTGTGGTTTACCGGTACTTTACATCTTGCTTCTTCTCATAACAGCGGCTGGCAGCATCTCCTGACTCAGCCTTCCACTTCCCAGCATTCTCCTCTCTGCTTATCCCGCCTAAACTATACTTACTGCCTGGCTACTGGCCAATCAGCATTTTATTTATCAATCAATCAGAGCAACACATTCACAGCATACAGAAAGACATCCCCAGCAGAAGGCTGGCAAGAATGGCTAAAAGGGTAAAGGGACTGGTTACTAAGACTGAATTCAATTCCTGAAACCCATATGGCAGGAGGAGAGAAGCAACTCTTAATAGCTGCCTTCCAACTTCCATACGTATGATGGGGTACAGAATCTCCCCAATGTACAAGTACAACTAATTAATTTATTAATTATTAAATGAGATTTAAAAATTAAAGCACAATGAGTTGTATACTTTAAGATGCAAAAACTAATGCTCATGGCATGTATGTTTTAATTTAGAAAACTATTTATGTGTATATGTGTATGGAGATTTGCGCATGTGTGAGCACAGGTGCCCAAAGCACTAGCTCCCCTGGAGCTGGTATAATAGGCAGCTGTGAGCTACTTGATGTGGGTGCTGGGACCTGAGCCTGGGTCCTCTGCAAGAGCAGTAGGCACTCTCCAGCCCTGGCATGTATATTTTAGCACAGGGAAAAAAGATAACACTTAAATGATGATGTCTGTGTATGCCTGATGATATGCATTGCTACCAGACAGATGAGACCACAAAGACAGCCTGTGACCCTCACTGTGTGGCACAAGCTCCACTCCGGGTGGTCCTGTCACCTGCTTGTCTCACTGGCTTCCTTTTTGGAGTGTGTAGATCATGACTTACTCAAGCCAAGATGAAGGAGTGCAAATGAAAGCCGATTATCAGTCAGAGTGGGGGTGGAATTTTTTAACAAAATCTCTAATATTTTTGAGGAGATCAGCACACGCATTCTCTTAAAACTCCAAGGACTGTGATGGGTGTGGAGTAGAGCACTAGACACTGCTAGACTGGGCTGGACTGCTGTTTGTGGGTTCCTGGGGTTCCTGGTACTCTTGGGGTATGTGAATCTGGGAAGAAGCAACTGTCTCTCTGGCAGGAAAGGATCCAAGGTCTCTGAAGATCCTGATTATGGCTGGCTGCTGTGTCATTTGTGTGACTGACAGTCTGGGACGGAGGCCATCAGTTTTTGATGGGCTCGGGTTCTGGTGAGAGAGACTACCATTCAGCCGACATGCGATGCAGATGCAACAAGTGGTCATGCTAAGATGAGATGCATCCCTAGAAGAGGCAAGATGCTGGGGAGGTTCATGCCATTCAGGTAAGGAGACAGGAGGAACTTGGGGAAAGTGAACCATGAAAAAGGGAACAATGGTGAGCAAAAGAAAGGTGTGTCTCAGGGGGAGGGAAGGAACGTGGGAAAAACTAGAGGCAGAGTTATATCATTGGACTAGCAAAAAGGCAAGGGATCAAGCCAAGGTAGGTGAAGAAGAGTGAGAGGCTAATCCTTCTGAGGCTGGACCCTTAGTGTCCTGTAGGCTAAGGTAAGGGTCAGCTTTTAGGACAGGACATTTCTTCCTGGAGCTGCAGATGCAGCACAGACTGTAGGAGCAGGTGAGGGACTAGCAAGAGTCCCCCAGAAGACAGGGAATGACAACAATAATAGGACTAAGGTCTCACCACAATGGCAGAGAGAGAGCTGGAATGTGCAATGGCTAGAGCCTAGTAAAGGGACCAGGTCAGCTGAGAATCCCAGCTCTGCCACTCCGAAGCTCTGTGACCCAGAGGCTGCTTTCTCAACCCCGTTATACTCCAGTTTTTTTGGGAACTGGAGACTGCAGTTTGGGGAGGGTTCAATGAGTTAGCAATGCATGGATCAGCTGTGATGAGGACCATACCAGAAATTACCAGAATGGTGCTGGGGAGGAATGTCTGTGTAGGAATACCAGAAACCAGAGTTACTGTGTTGGGAGCCAGGCATCTACCAGACACTGGCCTGCCCAGAACTGTCATGCCCAGGCCTAGGAATCAGCTAAGCCCTGGCTGCCTGTAGCATGGACTTCTGGTCATCTCAAGGACCAATTACCTTTTTCTTCAGCTTTGACCCCATCCCCCATGCCTAGGACATAGCACAGGGCAGTCAGAATGAGTTAAGCTCTGCTCATGTGATGCTCACAGTTTATGAGAGAGATCACACACCACGGTTTGTCACATTGGGAAACTCCCTGACAGATGTATGTGCCTGGCCTGGCTAGGCAGTGCTTGCCCTTCCCATGGAAAACAACAACAACCTATAATAGTAATAGCTCTTTTTGCCCTAGGTGCCCTGATTGTACAGATGGAGGTTCCTATGTTCCCACTCTCTCTCACCTTGTCCTGCCCCCCACACCCAGGGCAGTCTGGTTGGAGGAAAGTAGTGAATTTGATAGTGAATGGCTGATCTGGGGGAACTAAATTGCAGAGGCTATTATCAGAATCCCACAGCCCCACACAGTGGCTTTCCACACCCCATCTCCCCTTCCTTCTCATCTCAATTCTACTAGTGTTGATGTGTGCACACACTAACTCCCAGGGCCGATGAGCCCCATCAATTATAGTCCTACAGGGCATTTAACCCACACCCTTCCTTCAGTTCATTTACCAACCTAACCACTTGGATCATAAAACTCCCTAGCACAAAAGGGCACCACAGACAGAAACAAATCAATGCTAACAAGATGCCTACCAGGCACTCTGGAAGACAGGCAGCTGGGTAGGATGGATGGATGGCAAAAAGGACCCTGTGTTCTCCTTCTGGGGTTAGTCAATGGGTGCATCAGAGGACCCTGTGCCTCAAACCTACAATCTGGATATTCATCTGCCTCTTTAGGACCTCATCTTTTGTAGTCTGGGCAGGGTAGAGATAGCCTTGGACAGAGATGGATGGAAATAAGATGCAACCCCATGACTCAGGACTTAGCCAGGGTACTGACCAGACACAAAAAGAGAGCCGTGCTTTGCAGACTGCCAAGACTCAGACCTCCTGTGAGGCCCCAGGCAGGCAGTTTTCCTGAGGCTCAGTTTTATGATCTAAAAGATGGTGGTGAAAGATTCTCAGGGCTGACCACCACCAGATTCACGTTTTAAGATCTCTGTTTTGTGACAGGTGCCGTGCTGGCGGCCTGTCTGACCCACAGGGAGAGACACTGTACAAAGGAAATGGATGTAAGTCAACCAACCAACACCGGAGATGATTCTGACAGTGACGGAAGCATGCCGCATGAGCGTGAGAGTCAGGGGCAGCCAGATGGTCCTGGGAAGGCATGTTTGGGAGTTTGGCACGTGAGCTGAGACCTTAGCAACAAGGCGAAGGCGGGAACAAAGCACAGGACACCACAGATGCTCTGCCACACCGATCCTCTACCCATCCTCATGGAAGAGAATTCTCTACCAAGCAGATGGGCCTTGTCTCAAAGTAATGAGCTTCTATGCCTGGACAGGCCAAGGACTCAGGGTGGGGAAGGAGGGCTGAGAATCGCTGAAACACAAGGATCCTGTTTCAGCACCACGGACAGAGAAAAGCCACGGAGTGTTTCAGAACCACCACAGACAGAGCCTCTGCTTTAACGCAGTTTGTTGCTGCCTGCCCCTCCTTCCAGCACTGCCTGACACTGCTCAGCACCACACAGCTGTACCTGCTCAACCAGACCATCTAAGCCCCCCGTGCCCCAGCCTCAGCCGCTGTCAGCACCACCAAAGCCGTCCACTTCCCCCATTCACCCTGAATGTGACCGGCCCTCTAAGTTTCGGCTCAAACCCTCCCTTCTCCACACTGACTATGGAGACCCTTCCTATACACCAAAGCAACACCATCTCTTTCAAAGTTCTTTTCCCTGGCAGGTACTCTCTTTCTGTTCCCCCTCTAGACTGTGAGCTCCCAAGAAGCTGCAGCTAATTCCCGTTTTTTTCCTCTAGTCCAGTGCCTCCTGCGGTTCCCATTTATCAGCTCCAGAAATGAATCAATGAATTGAGTTCCAGATGTCATTTTTCCCAACATTTGCTGAACGTCCATGATGTCAGGAGCTGTGCCCCAAGCTTCGGATGTGTCTTTATTTACAGGTAAGAAACTGAAAGCCCTAAGGTGAGTGATCTGCCTAACTTCACACCACTAAGAGTAGGCAGAGCCTAAACTCAAACCTGGGTTGGCTGCACAACCTGTGCCCTTGACCATGGCTCCTCTCTGTCTCTCTCCAACTCAGTGCACTGCCATCTGCCAATCCCACAGAGTCTGAGCACAGCAGCCATGGTCCCCTGAAGTGATTCGGGATCTTTTTTTAGCTTGAAATTGAAATCACTGATGCTTCAAATTAGAACCTTACAATGAAAGAGTCAAGCCTTCAGACCTGCTACAGTGAAGCAGCCTGCATCCGCCTTTTCGGCAGGATCTCTTTGCTGCTTTTGAGCCCAAACCACCTGTTCTCAGTCACTATGGAAGGTGAAGCTATCAGTTTTCCAGGTCCAGGGTGTATGGAGAGAGGAAATCTGGATTCCCAGATGCCCAAGGGCTCCCCTCAGAGGAGCATCTATTTTAAAGCCCCAAGAGTCAAACCCCAGAGTCAACAGCCTTGGGGATCTCACTCTAATGGCTGTGGTCCTAGAATGGCAAAGATTTTTAATGCTGTGATCCCTTGGAAGCAGACCTCAAGGACTTGGCCAGAAGTTACAGCTCTGTGGGAACAGAAACGTTCCACACTTAAAGAGAGAGACTCAGATGCCACTGCCCATCTCTGATGTGAACCAAAGGCGACATCTCAAACACAAACACAGCACCAGGCCAGGAATTCAACCCCAGTTCCTGCTAGCATCCGCTGGTGCCTTGCCCATCTCAATGAACTGAATACCCGTGGGCACTATTGGAGTAAGATATAAAGGTCTGGGAGAAGGCAGAGAGGCTAGGATTCCTACACTGGCCATTGGGGTCACCAGTGGGCATATGATAGTCTCTAGTGATATCCTAAAAGACAAGATATATATATATATATATATATATATATATATATATATATATATATATATATATATATAGAGAGAGAGAGAGAGAGAGAGAGAGAGGTGTGAATTGAGAAGTGAGGCTGCTGTCTGGACCAGAGAGAATCTGGCACTGGGGAAGCCACAAAAAGGCTCTGCCTCAACCCTAGAGGTTAGAGTACACCAGCAAATGGAAACTCCCAAGATTACCTGAAAGTCAGGCCCATGCCAGGGCGAGACTTTGCGGGATGGTGAGGGCTCAGGGCGCAGAGGCCTAAGCCATGTTTGCCTAACAGGGGCTTGGGATGGCTATAACAGGATCTTATACTGAACAGCACCTAGCCTGGCTTGTGTGTTCAGCACTTGATGCTATATTTACTATTGTACAATGATGCCTGTCTGAAGGGGTCATTGCCAATCATTGCCATTACATTGCCAATGTGTAATCACCCGCCATCATTATAGTATTATTATTTGTTTGACAAATGCTCTCCAGTCTTCTGTGCTGAGTCAAGAATGTTAATGAAGCAGAAGGACAAGACATTCACCAGCTGATACTGACAAATGTTAGCTTTGTGCCCAGCACTTCTGACCCCCAATCTTCCTTGGAGAGCTCAGGATAATACAGTTTATCTCGGGTGACTTAGTTCTCAGTATTACCCCTGTTTCCAATGAGGCAGAGCCCCCTCACGTGTTTATGAATAATGCTCCCAATGGATGACCAGGACAGATTGGTTTTGGCTGCCTTTCCCGCAAGACTTGCTGAGGTCTGAGGCAGGGGGATGCAGCCTTGGAGGGAGCAGTAGCTGCCATAACTCCAGCAGGGTTGGAAGCAATGGCTTGGGTGGACGTGTATGAGATGAGTCTTGTCTTTAAGGACCTGACTAAGAAAGCTTTTACGGCATACTCAAACAGTCTCCAAGGAGAACACCAGGACATCCCTCTTCACGTTTTCGCTTCAATACAAACCGAGATTATAAAAAAACGGTTCCAGGCATCTCCAGTGCAAGTGTTTAATATGAGGAAAAGGTAATTAGCGATCTGCAGCGTGGCTGTTCGAGGATGAAGGATATTGCTGCCTGCTTTAATTGCAAGGGAAAACCTATTTAGGGAAATTAACACAAAAACGAGATCGGCCACTTCAGGGCTAAGAAAACAATCACAAAAACCATAGGAGTCTTCACAGCCCAGTACGGCTGGCTGGCTGGTGAGGGAAGGCCCCGGGGACAATTACTAACACCAGAAAACCCTCTCCTGGATGCATGCCACCTTGGCCCAGGAGGCCAGGACACCACTCCACAGTGCTCCATAACCTTCTTCGAAGGAATGTTCCATTTGCAAAATGAATGGTCACACACACACACACACACACACACACACACACACACACACACAATTGAATACTGCAGAAAAGCTGAGAAATAGAAAAGTCTGAAGCAAGTGGAGGGTGTTATTCTGTCATGGTGGGGGGGCAGGGCAAGGGCTGCTCTGTCTTGTTCACTAAAAAGAGCTGCCCTATAGTCCATGGGCATGGAGGACTCCTTGTAGGGATCTGTGAAAGGCTCCCTCATGAAGCCACAGCAGATGTTGACTGCCCTCCTTCCCAGTCTCTTATTATTTTATTTGCATGCTGTGATTGCAGCTTGCTTTCGACACAATTCCCCAAGGATGGAATCCTAGATGTGAAATTACCCGCTCGGTTCTCTGCTTCCTGTAACGACTGTCATGTTGACCTCCCCAGAATTCCCAGCACTCTGTGCTTTGCTCTAACAATACGGATGTGTCGTCACTAGCAACAGGTATGATGGTTCTAAAAAGCGGTTGCTAATTTGAAAACAAAACAAAACAGATGCTATGCTCTTTGCCTCGCTTCCTGCCCTATGCACAGGTGGAAAGCCGAGTGTGTGGGTCTCAGTTCTAGGAAGTGAAGGGCACCAAGTCAGGCAGCCTGGGCAGAGTTGAGAGGCTCACAGAATCGAACTGTGACTGTGGGAAGTTACCCAAGTTCTCCACACCTTACTTTCCTCATCTACAACACAACGATGACTGCAGAGGCCATTCTAAAAATTCTGTACACACTAGAGCAGGACGGGCATGACAGACTGCTGCACCTTAATGGCAGTATATAAGGACACGGGCCTTGGTTGGCACTTGCAGCAGACACTGTTTGCTTGCTGTTTGTTTTTTTTCCTGATAAGTTGGCTTAAGGGCTACTTATAAGATATGGGGTATTTCAGATCAAGAAATAAAACTTGTTTTCAAGTCTGGAGCCTGTGGGGAAAACGCCACCTTGGCCCTAAGGACACTTCCGCTTCTACATGTGCAAAGGAGATTGGCAAGCAAGCCAAGGTAAGAGCCTCAAGCACCCACTCTGCCTAAGCTAGAGGGCCACTGTCTCATCTGCTCTCGTGGTATGGCTGCAGCTTTCTATCTCATGTGTATGGACATGTGTAGGAGCATGCGTGTAGAGGTCAGAGGTTGATGCTGAATGTATTTCTCTGGTAGTTCCCACATTGTTTTTCCAGACAGTCTTTCACTGAGCCTGGGGCTTTCTGATTTGTCTAGACCAACTGGCCAGTGAGCCCTGGGATTCTACTGTCTCCAACTCCCCAGTGCTGGGATTAGATGCATGCCTCTGCACCCCATTTTTTACATAGGTGTTGGGGATCTGAACTCAGGTTCATATGTTTGCCCAGCACCCTCCTGATGGCCCCATCTCCCTGGCCCCTTGCACAGCATTTAAAACGCGCTGTGCCCAAACTCCCACTTGTGGTTCTGGCCTAGCAGGCCGGGACTGGGACCAGGCCTTGTGTCATGAACAGGCATTTTTGGTGACTGCAATGCCAGCCAAGTCTCAGAGGATGATGAGCCTACCAGCCTGCAGGACACCACAGTGACAGCCCGTTTCTCCTCTCCTGCTCATCCTTGGGCCAGCCATGCACATCTTTCCACGGCTTTCTTGGCTGCTGGAGTTTCCAACCTCTCACCCAACCTGCACAGAAAGAGCATTTCCCCAGGCACTCCATGTCCTCTGAACACCTTCCTGGCCATTGTCTCTAGGCTGGCTGTCATGTCTTTTAAGGAGGAAAACTTGGAGACACCACCATTGGTGCTCTAGCACAGGGCTCTGTTTCCACAAACTCTACCATCATGGACAGAAAAGGCTTAAAAACAAAAACAAAAACAAAGCCTTATACTTTATACTAAGCACGTCCAGATGTTTCTCCTTGTCATGATTTCCTAAGTGATTAAGTCTAACAGCCATGGCAAAGCCTTTACTGTGTAGTGTAAGCATGGAGAGCTGTTCTTATATCCCAGAAGAGCTGAGTGAGTTCTCCATCAGCCCTGGACCACTTTCTACAAGAAGCCAGAGTATCTTCCAACCTTGGTCCATTGGGGGCCTGTCTGTGTCCAGTGACGGATGAGTGTGTGGGCATACAGACACTGTGGTGGAATGCTCTCATGCATGGAGCTCATACACACCCTCACTCTGAGCTGAGATGATCTCTTTAAGAGAGATAAGTTCTCATGTTGACCCTGGGGGTCTTTTTTTTCCATCCCTGACTTCAAGACAGCTTATTGATGGGGCTGGGAAGGCTCAGGAAGTAAGAGCAGTTGCTACTAAATCTGAGAACCTGAGTTGATCTCTGGAACCTACATGGTGGAAGGAGACAACTGACCCCTGTAAGTTCTAACCTCCACATGCGCACTATGGTGAGTGTGTATGTGTGTGAGTGTGTGTGTGTATGTGTGTGTGTGTGTGTGTGTGTAAATATTAAAAGATTTAAAAAGGTTGACAGTGCTTTACTCAAACCTTATGATTGTTTTGGGGAGAAGTATAGTTATCAAAACAACAGGAAAACAAAACAAAACAAAACAACCCTCCCCCTAACACTTTATCAGGAGAGAAAGAAATTCTATAAGGTAGAGACCAGAGAAAATCCTGTGCAACAGGAAGTCCTTCACTGTGGGCTTCAGCCCCAGGCACGATGACAATGTCAGGGCAATCTGACTGAGCTGGAGAAGGAGTAGTGGAGCTCTGTGGATACTTGAGATGTTAAAAGTCGGCCCTCACTTCAAAAGGTCCTCTGCCCTGCCCCCAGTCCAGAGGTTCAAACCACAGCATAAAATTTTAGAGAGAAAACACGAAGTCTGACATACTCTGCAGATTCTCTCAGGCAGCAGAGGGAAGGCTTGCCAAGGGGAACATAGAGGATGAGGGCCACACACCGGTACTTAGGGTAGCTTTGCCCACAGACAACCCAGGCTTCATAGGGTGCTCGCGGGAACAGCTTCACCCCACACAGACTCATAAGGGAACATATAAAGCTTTTTAAAAACAATCCCTCCAAGATGGAAAGCCATCCACTGAAAATACAGAGAAGCTGTCCCCTGGGAAGCACACGCCTGTGTAAGGGCTTATAAATGATTTTAATATCCCAGTGGCAAAAGCCAGCAGCCAAGGAAACAACACATGGGGGAGGGATAGACTTAAATCCAGGCACCTAACAAGAAATTCTCAGTTCCGCCCCAGGCAGCCTGGGAAGTAGAAGAGGAGGAGGCTGTTCCCCACCCCTCTGCACCCCACAGCCCCGTCATCAGTACCTGACTCTGATAAGCAGCCTTGTGGGACCATGACATGCTAAGTCCTTCCATAGGCCATGCACAAAATCACAGACTCACACACAGACCTACCAGGCCTTGGGGGCTAAGCCAGACAAACCTAAAATCCTGGATTAAGAAGCCACCAGAACAAAATTCCTGTTCCCAAAAGGCAAAGAGATTTGTTTATCAGAGGTTTTTAAAAAGTCAAAGCAAGTGCTATGAAGAGAGAAAATTGTGGGGGTGGTATTCAGGGCATCCCCAGAAAAAAGTGCTGCCCCAGGCGCTTCCACCTCAGAGGCCCAGGCTTCTTTTATTGACTAGTTTATCATGGAAACAGTCAAATGAACTGAACATCAGGGGGTACGCGGACATCTGCAGCCCTCATTTATTATTGAAACCCATCTCAATCTCCTGGAGCCCCCTCTCTGCCATCACAGGGCCACCCACACAGCACTCAGAGCCCCAACCCAGGCCACGCCCCCTCTGTCTCTAGTGTCTCTCACACACAGGAAGAGGGTTTGCGTCACAACCGCATCCTACAGAAGATGATTCAACCTAGTCTGCATTTCCAGGAGGGTTACAAACCCCATGAACTCAAGGAGTTGCAGCCAGCTCCAGCTTCTCCATTCTGGAAGAGATTCCAACTGCTCCAACACACGGGAACCTGGATCAGCTCGGGCCTCACTCAAACTAGGCTCTGGGAGGTCAAGACTAGTTTAAAGTGCCTTTCAATAATGGTATGAGAACCACACATGACTCCTTACCTGCCTCCCGTCCTAACAGTTACTTTCTCCTCTCTCTCCATTCCTGTCACCCCCTTACCAGTGTGGACAAACTCCAGAGAGACAGGAACAATTCCACAGATAGAAACTACCACAGGCAGCTGAAGTGCAACACAGAGTAAAGGCTTCAAGGGCCATGTCACCTGGGACAGGCGAGGGTGTCCTCTTTTACAGCACAGATGTGCGTGGAGGTCACCCAGGAGGTGGAGACACCATTGGCTGGTGAGGTGCACCTGTTCATTATCTCCACCTGCTTGTGAGTTCTGACACACTTGAGGCAAGACTCAGCATGAACACGGGGAAAGGAAAACTCCTGACGAGGCCCATTTGGGTCCATCAGATCACTAAAAAATGCTGTCTTTCCAACCTAGTGCATGTTCTTTCATTCACCCTGCTTCCAAAGAGTAACAAGTTCTCTCGCACAGTAAGATCAAAAGCAACACCTACACCCGCAAACAGGCAGGATGCCCTGAAGCACCGGGGTTCAACTATCTCACTGGCACATACAACTACAGGTGAAACTCACAGGCACCGATGCTTGCACACGAGGAAGTTCCTCAAATGATCAGACGTCATCCCGCTTCTGGGTATGAACCAAAGTCAGTTTTCAAAACTTCTGGACATCGCAGAGTCCTCTCTGCCCACTCCAGCCCCTTTCCTTGCCTTGCCTCTTGCCCCATGCTCTGTGGTCCTTAAAGACCATCAATCATGCAATGAACACAGACCAACCAACTCTTAGCTACCCACAACACACCTCATGCTAGCCAATACCACACAAAGGCTTGGTGACTTGCCCTTAGGACACAGGAGTGGGCAAGAACTCTCCTATTTATAGAGTCACAGATAACACAGATTTGTGCGTGACCTCAGCATCATGAAAACATCTCCATTTTCCTCTTGAAGACCAGTGGCCAAGTTTCATGTATGCTTTATCCTCCCAAAGAACTATGAAGAGTCTCCAACATCAGGGACAGAGGAAACAGCATTCACAGGGGGTGAGGACACTCAGAGACTACAAGCCACATGGCCCAAGTCATCCACCATCCTAGTGGTTGTGTTCAGAACCACAACCCTCTCCCACGTGAGAGTCGGCGCTCTCCCCAAGCAGCATGATATTAAACACCTGTGCCCTACCTCAATCAAGAAGTCCCCGGTCCTTAGTCCGGCTTGCCATGCCACCCCACCTTCATCCACGGACTCCAGGTACTGCAGGGCTGGGAATGCCGGTGTAGGTGTGAACTCCTCAATGGGGGTATCAGCTAGGAAGACAAAGAAATACTGTGTTGTGAGTCTGGAGGATGTTTTCCAAGTTGGTCATCCTACCTGCGCATGGGACCCTGGGAGGAAGGCAGTCACTGCATTCCCCATTGGGAAGCAGTGGTCCTGGTCTAGCTCTCCCCAGAGAGGGGCCCATTACTCACAGGCACACCAGCACTCATGGAAGCCACAGAGCCAGGTGCATGCCAGTACTCCATCATGCCTCTTGGCCTCTCTGCTGAAATCATGGAATAAAGTACTCTGCGGTACATGTCTACACGCCTGTCATTTTCTTTAAAAGTATCAATGACTAAACATTTTCAGTTCTAAAAATGGAAAAGTTCCTTCCTCTACCACACAGAGCTAGGGAAAGACCATACTGAAACCGCCTGCCAATTTCACAGCTAGACAGACTCGCAACCCAGGGGATTCAACTTGGAACAGGACAGAGCACAATGTTGACCCAGTGGGTGGCTGCTGACTTGGAATCTGCTCTGAAGTCTCTCCAGGGGGGACCTGGTTTCTGTGACCATCACATGACCAGCACGCCTCTCGGTAGAACAAGGCTGGGCTTCTGGGGCCCACGGGGCTGCTGAGGGACTTTCTTGGTCCTCCTGAGAGGCCGGGGGTGGACGGGTGGGAAGGTGTGATGCCCGGGTTGGGGGAGGGGAAGGCACATCACACAGGCATGGACTTGCACCCTGGGGGTGGAGAAGGCTCTGCTCTTCTCTTTTTGGATGGATTGCCGTGGGCGGCCAGAGCCTATGACAGGTGGGCAGGCTAGCCAGGGAAGGAGGCCTCCCGCACAGGTACAACTGCCACATGGCTGACCCCCACCTGCCTCAGGCAGATGCCTCTTTTTGAGAGAGCTGATGCCATTTTTTGCTGTAGTTGGGAAGGGAAGCCCCACGCTAGGGGCGAGCACGGGGCACTGCTTTGGGCTGTGTCCCAGAGCCTCCCATTCCCAGGCCACAGGGTGTGTGTGCACTGCCAGCTTAGTCTATGGCAGAGGGGACCTGTTTTTCTCCTTGCCTTTGCAAAGTCACCTTAGAGGTGAGTATCTGGACACCTGCCACCCTTGGAGCTGAAACCCGTCCTCAGCACAGGCCAGCTTCCGGGTACCTCAAACTTGGGCTGGGCCATTCTGGGTATCTGAGACCAGGAGCTTTGAGAGCCGGCAACAACACTGTGACTGAACTGAAGCCCAAGCTGCAGGGTCTCCCCAGGACTGAGAGAAAAAGGTGGGGGGAGGGAAGGAGAGAGAGAGCAGCTCATTTGGAGCAGTACTGTAGATGGAAAATTAAAAACATGCCTGCAGGAAGCCTAGATGTTTTCTGAGGAAGGCAGAATGTTAAAGAGCATCGTTGTCTAGCAACCAAGTGCCCCCAGGAAAATGCTTGTTTCATGCTTATTTCCAAGCTAGGGAAGGTTCTCCATACAAGCATGTGTGCAACACACACACACACACACACACACACACACACACACACACACACACACCACAGGAAGGGATCCCGGAACGCTTACCTTTTGCCCCTCGGAGCACAAATCCAAAGCCTTCGTTATCCTTCTTCTGCAGGACCACCGTCTTATCCTCAATAATGCAGTCACTGTAGAGAGAATTCCGGGGATAGCGACCATTATTGTAACCGGTCATCATCACGGTGGCTGCTCCACCGCCGGGGACGCTCATCATCACAGCCAATTAATCACCCAGCTCGGATCCAGGCAGCATGGAGGAGCCTGGGCAGCAGCTCGGTGCAGGAGGAGCTGGGGGTGGGGGGGTAGCAGGATGGGCGAGCGGGGCACAGTGGGATGTGGAGGGGGGCGGCGGGCGCGGGAGCCAGCCGGGGGAAGGAGTCATGGATGCTGGAGGGGCTGCCCAGGCCGCTGGGGAGCAGGGGGCCCAGCTCAAGGAACCTGGGGGCTGGCCAGGACACCACCGCCCAGAGCAAAGAAAGTAAGTGGCCCGGGTGGTGGTGGCGGCGGCAGAGGCAGCAGCGTGGTGAAGGAGGTCCCCAGGCCTCTCTCGGCCAGACGCATCTTCCAGGGAAGCAGAGGAAATCAGCCGGAGGAATAACCAAGAGAGCTGCTTTGCTTTGCTATTTCTTGAAGGGGCTTTAAAGAGGAGATCAGGTTCTCTCCGCTTGTTCTGTGCACGAGCCAGCAGCAGGCACTGGGGACGCAGAGACCTGAGCTTTGCAGCCAGCGCCCCCTCCCTCCCTCTCCCCCGTCCTAGGGAATGTGGTGTGCAGCAGGAGCCCCCACAGTCATCTGATGAGCCCACAGTGCGACCGGCACGGCTGCCTGGGCGTCATCCCGCGCGCAGAGGATCTGCAGGCTGGGCTGGTGGCCGGCGGGAGGGGGAGCTGCCAGCTCTGTGTCTCTCCGGGCCACAGAGGCCAAGGCTGAGGGGAAGAGAGTGAGGGGCTCAGGCCATTTCAGTCCCATCAGAGCCAAGAAGGGCAGCAGCTCCCTCCTGGGGAAGATGCCTTGCTGAGGACAAAAAGGCCAGCCGTGTCCCCACTGCAAGGACTGAAAACCACAGGGCTCACCTCTTTGTATAGCATTTCCAATTTTAAAGGAAACAGACTAAAAAGCCCCAACTTTGCTGTTCCGGCCAAAGCCGCCTTCACCAACACTAATAGAACTCTGTCCACCTAGAGGTGCATGCAGGGCACACAGGACAGGAAGATGCTGCCTAAATGGCTCAAGAGCCACCAACTGTGGTCCTCACTGGCCTTTTTGGCGGCCGGCCGCTGAAGGGCAGGAGACAGGGCTGTCTGCATCTCAGACTCAGCCATTACCCCCGCCCCCCGGAAGTAAGTCAGAAGGCAGGAAGTCTGGGGGTTGGGACCTGGAGAAGGAGGGAGAGGGCTTTCTTCTCTAGAGCCCCAGTGGGAGGTGTGAGGACATAGGATGGCGGCGGTGGCCAGAAACCCCAACAGAAGGAGCAGCAAAGCCCCGAGCCACAGATGAAGGAGGGAGTGAAGAGCAAGGCTGGGCTCTGAGTCCCACCGCGGTGACTGTCAGTTCTCTTTGGCTTGTGGTCTACAGAAAGCACAGAACCTAGAGTCTGGCCTGCAGATAGCAGCCAACTAGGACAGGGCACCTTGGCACTGGAGGAGCAGGGCAGCCCCTTCTAACCGGCCTAGCAGGCCAGTCCAACCTTTTGTCATTGTGACACTATGTTGACATTACCAGTTACAGAGTAAGAACCACGCAGTAAAGCCACAAGGAAAAAAAATATGGCAAAAGAACCTTCACAATGTCTGAGTAAAGTTTGTAATTTTGGGTCAGCCCTATTAAAGCTGCCTTGGGTTCATGTGGCCAGTGGTTAGAGCATGTGCCCGGTTAGACACACTGGGTAGCAGGTAAGAAGAGAGCAGTGACTTTTCAAGGTTCCCATTGGGTGGGTGAGACTGATGATGTTGGGGACGCAGGAGTTACCCATCACAGGGTCACGCTGAGTAATGCCCCAGGGTGGGGGGCGCTCTGTGTTCTGGCCATTGGCTGTGGGGAAGGCAACAAGGGCTGGGCAGTGACTCAGGCTGGATGGTGACACAATGGTCTAAGCAGGATGACTAGTTACAGGAGTCTGAGAAGGTGGCTGAGAAGAAGCTAACCTCAAACCTTGCTCTGTCTGCTGAGACATCCTGCCAGCCTCTTGGATCCTGGGCACAGGTGTGTGAGACTCCTTTTACTCAGTTCTCAGAGGCCCCTGCACCGTCAGGTCCCACCAGGGTGATGAGAGCCCATGGACGGGCAAGTCATGGGCTGGCCTGCAGGAAGCAACAGGCCCTTCGGTCCTCTGCTTCCCGTATCAACAGGCTGTGAGGACAGCCCACAATCACTTGGGGCTGCTGTGGTTGGATGCCACAGTACCCACGGTAGTGTGGGTTAGTGACAAGGCCCCAGGGAACCCCTTTCAAGTATGGTCAGTAACTGGAGAAGGCCTGGCTGGTAGCCAGTTCCTGCCGTCACATGACCGGTTGGGAGGAGAGCTGGGGTGGGGCGGGACTTGTTGCTGCGGATTCAGGGACCTTACAGGACGCAGGCAAAGCGAGCTTGTGCCAGACCCTTCCATTTCCACAGTTTTGTGCCCGCCCTCGATACCTGGAATATAGACGCAGGTCTCTTACTGGAGACCCTTTTTGACTATATACCCTTTCTCCTCCAACTTTCCAAAGGGAAGCCGCCTGCTTGGCTCCGGGGCTCCCTCAGTGGCCAGACAGTAGAAACCCTGTGGCCCCCTTAGGAGCCTTCTTGGTCACAGGGGTCTCTCTGAGCCTTTGCTGTCCAGCACACCCCACTTCTCTCCAGGTGCTTTAGCATCTGCTGGCCGGCTGCCCTGACTTGAGGGTCTCAAACACAATGTCTGCAGGTCCCCCTGGACACAGGTGACCAACAGCACTGGCTTTGGCCTGGCTCAGGGCAGAAGCCATGGTGGGCTCCCAGAACGCATTCCATCAGCCAGCAGAACCTGAGTGCACCCAGACACTTCCTCACACCACAGTCACAGGGTCCTCCTCAGGCCAACGGTACTGACTGGACACTGGCTGTCTCTTCCTGACTGCTTGTGGGGGCAGGGGTGCCACTGAGCTTGGTTCAAAGCGAAGTGTGACGCTGAGCCCAAGGTCACCCTGACCTTTTAAGCCTCAGATCTTGCTCTATAGAATGAGAATCACAACCACGGTACGATCAGGGGGGGGGGGGCAGAAGGAGGGTGCTGCATACCCCTTGAGACCCTGCACTCTCAGGGCGGCCCCTGGTGGGCAGTCAGCTGTAACACACAGGATTGTTTTCAGTTTTAAAGGCCACTGTTAGAGGCATCAGCAGGATTACTGACCTTCTTCTGCAACCCCAGGCCACAGCCTTCTCCCAGATTCTGATCTTTTAAGACCTTCCCAGCTGCTTCATGCTGTGGCAGCCCTGTGTGTCTTCCCCTGAGCCTCCCATTCTTGGAAGACGGCTTCCAGTTCCTTCTCTCTGTGATGTTTCTCAGGAGCTAAGCCCCACCATACGCCCACCACCCTTACCCACCAACAGACCTTGGGCCTAAACCCTAACTCCAGACATCCACCACCTGAAGAGAGCGGATTAAGACTTAGAAGCGGACAGTGAGTTTCTACCGACAGACACACGGCTGTGGGCAGAGCCAGTGCTGGGGGTCCTGCCCTCAAGCTTTCATGTACTCTTCCTCTTTTTCTGTGACCCAGGAGCAAATGCTCCCTTCTTCCCAGGGGCTCAATCTCCCGAGAGACAGTGCGCTGTTGTTGCAGATCACCCCAAATGCTCAGGGGCTGGTAGAACCCGAGGCAGGGATGCAACTCGTGGCAGAGGGGAGCTGGGTGGGAGATGCTGGGGATGAGTGCAGAGGGAGGGCCATCCTGGGCTCTGTCTCAGCAGCCCCTTCCTCCTGATGAACAGTGCCCTGATCCTGGGTGAGCATGACTCAGTCTCGCTGGCTGCCCCTGGCACTTTCCCAGAAGCAGAGCTAACGCTGCCTAAGGCCCTGGCAGCCCCTGCCTGGCTGACCCAGCGTATCTACCCTCCAGATTCGACCCAAAGACCACTGCCCACATTTCACTGGGACATATCTGAAGCTCCCATATCCTGCACACTGCTTCTGGGTGACCCCACTCAGGCTGCTGCTGGAGCCCTGTTCCCTCACCCATCCCTAACCAGATGTATAAAGCATTCGCCGTGGGTATTCCAGGAAACAAAGTTCCCTACTTTAAAAATCCCAGTATTTGTTGACTGGACACAAATACAAGCCATCAGCATGCTCTCCAGATTTGTTTTCTGCACAGAGTACCCCAAATGTACCCTCCTATGTCGACATCTACCCTCAGCAGGCAGGTATGGGGCAAGAGGGGGTATACAGCTCTGCTACGTACAGCTACAGGGGTTGTGCACAGTACATGTTAGAGAACACCGCCCACAGTTCATATATGTGGTCATGTATGCATTTATGGCCATGTGGACATATGGCAGAACCTTGAGGAGGGGCCAGATTCCTTTCCCAGTTCACATAAAGGTAGGGCCCGGTCCATTGGTTGCCATGGAGCATGAAAGAGCTGTTTCTACAGGAAACACACTGACCTCTAGGAACCCCATGCAGAAGGCAGCCTTGTTTGCTCCCATCCCCCTGACCCACCTTGTGTCAACTGACCAAGTCCAGGTGGAGTGCTGGGGGGTCTTGAGGTCTACCACAGAGTGGACTGAAGGACCTCACCCACCATGGCATGCCTGAAGGGGTTTGTGGTGTCCGCCAAGCCACAGAGGCATTTATTTATTTTTCAGTTTTTGAAGGCAAGGTTTCACTTTGTAGCCCAGGCTGGCCTTGCACTCTTGGTGACCCCCCATGTCAGCCTCCGAGTTGCTGGGGTTACAGACGTGAACCATCACCCCTGGTGTCACACTTTCCTGCTGCCGTGCCATCACACCTGACAGGAACAACTTAAGCAGGGAAGGGTCCACTCGGCTCACAGTTCAAGGGTGCCGTCCATCATGGCAGGGAAAGCACGGAGTCAGGAGCGTGAGGCGGCCGGTCACATTGCACCCACAGTATGGAATACAGACACAGATAAATGCTGGTGCTCAGTGCACTTCCTCCTTTTCACTTAGTCTGGGACCCCAGCCCTTGGGATGGTGCCCCCCACATTCAACATGGGTCTTCCCCTCGGTTAACCCAGTTTAGAAACTTCTACAGGCATGCCCAGAGGCCAGTCTCCTAAGTGACTCTGGACCCCGTCAAGGTGACACTTCTCACTGTCACGTCCGGCTTCCAAGTGTTTAGAGTGGCCCAGGGGGATGCCTTCCTCATGTGGGGCAGCATGCTAGGCCAGGGAAGGCCGCAGACACCCACAGCTGGCTTTGATAGCTCCTTTCAATGCAGCTGTTCCTACAGGAGGGCAAACTCGGAGCCACAGGCAGTCAGGCCTTGGTTGAGGAGACTAACCAAGAGGTGTCCCACGTGGTTGTAAGCCAGTCTTTTAGAGACAGGACCACCGTGGGCAGATTGATCCTGAACACGGGGTTGTGGATGTGGACTTGGGCCTCTCTTGGGGTCCTTGAGGGACGACAACCCTATCAATCAAGTTGCTTTGATCAGCTGTGATGGGGTTCGAGCCTCAGGTCAGAGGTAGCTAGGGCCCCATGTGAAGCTGCCACATTAGTATATTAACTCAGGCATTTGCAGTGAACACTTACTAAGTGTCAGCGGATAGCCTACTGAATGTTTGGCATCTTGGAGGGAATAGCTCAATCTGGACTTATGGAGATTATTGAATGGCACACCCCCTACCCCTTACCCCACCCCACCCCCTTACTTCCTGGTCCCTGGCTCCTTGGAAGCAGGGCCTTTCTAGAGATGGGCATTCTGAGTTTAGGAGCCCATGAGACCAATGCTCATTCGCATCCTTACCAGAAAGAAGCAGAGGGAGTTGGAGGTTCAAAGACATCAGGGAGAAGCTACGGAGGCTGAATGGGGTCTGGAGGGATGCAGCCACTAGCTATGAAAGAATTGCAGTCCAACAAGAGGGACCAGAAGGGGTCCAGGAACCCTCCCCTCTTCGGGGGCTGGAAGTAGGGCCAGGGCTGCCCATGTCTTTGACCTCTGGATCTGGCTGGTGGAGTTAGGAAGACAAATGGATTTGGGCAGTCACGGAAAACTGCCCAGTTGACATCAGAGGAGGTGGTGCCATGAGGTGCAGACGATCTCCTCATAGAGAAGACAGAGGCACAGAATGCCCAGGAGTGGATGGCTGTGGCTGTGAGGCATGAGGGGGGCTGCAGAGCAGGGATCCCAGGGATCCCAGGGGTGTCCAGGGATGCTGGGCTCCACCTGCACATGCATAGCCAATGTTGGCACCTGGGCAGCAAGATGCTGGAATCTGTGACAGTTCCAGCTGGTCCCTTGTGTCAGTCACCCAGGAAGGCAGAGATGATAGATAAGCAGTTGAGCTGTTTCTTCTCCTCAGTGGAGTTGACACACACAAGTGGCTGGAATTCCTACTTAGTCCTGGGGTGAAAGCCGGCGACTCTTCCCTACACAACCCTCCCTGGGCCCAATTCAGCTCCCTGGAGGCTGTGGATGTTCATTTGTGTGTTGGGAGTGGCCCATGAGTGTGACAGAGGACCCATCAAGATCTATGGCTCGACAAGGGATCACAGTGGAAGCTGAAACCAGGCAGGTCCCATGCAAGAGCCGGGTGTTACAGGGACCCAGACATCAGGAAGCCGCCCCACACCAGTGCAGATAGAGGCCTGCAGAAAGGGACTTCACAGATCCTACTGGGGATGGACTACAGGCAGCTGAGCCTATGCAGGTGTGGAGGCCACCATCAAGTGACAGGGTGGTATCCACAGTCATGCAGATGAGTGGGGACTCCATCTGTCCCCAGCCTTTGGCTTCAACTCTCAAGCCTATTTGCAAGCTGGGAAACAAATTCCACGCCTCTCAAATCCACAGGGTTTAAGCAGCAACATGGAAGCCAGCCTGCCGTTTGATTAAGTGTCTCTGGAATCTCACCTGGGGTCAACTCCATTTCTTGTAAAATCTGGTATCTGTAAACATCATTCCTTCAGGTGTGAAAATCACTTGTAAGTTAGATTTTTCTCACCTCAGGAGAATCCTCAAGTGCTGTTGGTTGCTAAGAAGCGTGTGAGGGCACCGCCAGGCAGTGGCCACAGTGACTCAGCTGAACGGGTTCAAGGGAAAACTTATTTTAGACAACTCCAATGGCCAAAAGGTGTGCTGAGTAAGGCCCGTGGGCACACTGGGAACATTCACTAGTAGTGGGGTGGGCCGTGGGGAGGTGGGACTGCTCTGATCATCTTCCGGAAGCGCTTCCAGTACAGGGAATGGAAGGCTGAGAGTGGCATCCTCCCCCCCCCCCCCCCCCCCCCCCCCGCTCCTGTGATGGTGTCCCGGTGGCCGGCTGTGCAAGAACTGGGGCACTATTAGAAAGACGTGTCCCCAGGGAGCAGCGGTGACAGCGGATGCCCTAGAAATTTCTGAACTCTGCCAATCAGGAAGGATGGGGCCATGCAGGATGCTGTCAGCTCCTCTGTGGGGGGTAGGGAGGTGCTGGGGCACAGGCCAGGACTTAACAGGTGTCCCAGCTCAGCCGGCCGTGATGCCAGCCAGGCCCTCTTGCTGCCGGTATGGGCAGTCGGCCCAGCTCATGGAGGTAGAGCTGGCTGTAGATTGGCACAGAGGGCCTATCTGCAGGTGGGCAGGGGCAGAATAGCCTGGTCCAGGGGAAGGCTTAGAAGCCTGCTGGTGGACAGGAGGGGTTCCTCATCATTTGTCACTTGCCACCAAAGTAGGGGGGGGTCCTCTTGGCCTTATCCACATAAGATGCCGTCCTCTAACATCCTGCTTGCTTATTGCCGCATGATTGGTAAAGCTATCTTTCTTCTGGGCCACTAAGTCTCATGCCAGGTGCCACGTAGGCTTTCAGTGCCAGTCAAGCAAGGATGCTGCTGGAAGCCAGAGCCGTGTCACCTGTGGGAAGTGATGGACACAGACATGGACTGCACTCCCCCTGGCTCCTGGGAGCCTCTCTTTCTCTGGATGAATGGAGGCGCCACTGTGTCACCTCTACCCGTGGAGACGGCACACACCCTCCTCAGATGCACGCTTGCAGAAGCCGTTTCTCAGATGGGCAATTATGAAAACGCCCTGCCGGTGTTTATTACGACCATTTCCTTCCTTGTTGCTAACGTGATAAGCAATACAACTTCTTCCTGATGGAAACAATCATGAGCAGAGAACTTGAATCGAATTAAATCGTCTCATTACCTTGCAATAAGTCACCTACGAGTGTTGCCTAAGCGCCATCCGATGTGCTGCCCGCCAAGCACACTTCAAGAAGATGGTTCCTGCCGGGCGGCGGTGGCGCACACCTTTAATCCCAGCACTCGGGAGGCAGAGCCAGGCGGATCTCTGTGAGTTCGAGGCCAGCCTGGGCTACAGAGTGAGATCCAGGACAGGTACCAAAACTACACAGAGAAACCCTGTCTCGAAAAACCAAAAAAACAAAACAAAACAAAACAAAAAAACCCCAAAAAGATGGTTCCAGAAGCACCTTGCCTTGATGACAGTGATCACTGCTCCCAGCTAAAATGAGGGGAACCATGCAGAGTGGGGCTAGGGGGACCCAGACCCCGGGTGAGATGTGTCCCAGTATCCTGAACCCACAAAGGGTCTAGCAGAATTCCCTTGGTGGCCTTGCCATCCTCACTTGCAATGTTGGTGTTGGCCACAGCCTCAACACACCCAGGCTGGTGAGGAAAAGTTATTTTCAGAGGGACCAGGCACAGGGCCGGGCCTGGAAGCCTGTGAGCTTGAGAGAAAGCTCCTGCACCTCAAGGAGCCTGCTGCATTCTGGAAATGTAATGCACAAATGTAGATATTGCCATGTGCACCCTGCCTTTATGTGTGTGTTAGGAGGACAGTCTTAGGTGTCCTGCCTGGAGCATGCAGCAGGACATACCTGTATGATATACACAAGATGTTCCCACTGAAGGGGAAGATGAGGGTCAGTGGCCCATGAGGGAGGGACAGCAGCTTCCTTCCTTCTGGAGCTTTCAGGAACCTAGGGATTCTGCCCCTGTGGCCTGAGGCCTCCCTCTATGAGCCCAGCTGGGCATCTCCACAAAGGCAAGTGTGTAGAGTGGCTTACAGAACTCTGGGAGAAGCTGATTCAAGCTAGCAATTGAGAAAGGCCTAAGTGCCAAGGAAAACAGAAAACATTTGGGTGCCATTCTCCAGGAACTGCCCTGCAGGTGTTCCCCCCGACCCTGCAACCAGCATGGTTCTGGAGACCAAGACAGAGAAAAAACTTGTATGTTCACCTAGGACTCAGAATTCCCCTCCAAGCCTTGCTAGGACCCACAGAGACCTGATGTGGGATCTCCCCTGAATTCACTCTTAATTGTATGCAGGTATGTATATACACATACACAAAAAAACCCACCTTAAATCAGACAATATATTTTTCCCATTTAAAATACTCCTCTGCAGAGCTTCACCATTTTGGGAACAAGATCTAAAATCCCCACCATGGCTAAGACCCTTTGTGACCAAGCCCCTGTCTCTCCCCACTGCCTATACTCCAGCCTGGCTGCCATCTCCCCTTCTGTGGGCGGGTCCCACTCATTAACCACAGTGTCTTTGCACGGCCCATGCTCTCTGCACAAAGCTGCCGTGGTCTTCAGGAGCCAGACTGCTGTCACTGCATAGGTCCTTTAGTGACTTGTGTGCCTGGTGGATGCTGGCCCCGCCCGGCAGGACTGAGCACCCAGCTCTGGGTAGAATGTCCACACATGGTCATCCACTGGCCTCAGGTCTCAGCAGCTACTGGTGACACCTTTGTGTAGCCAGGGAGGCATGGCTCAACTCCCTGCCCTGTTCTGCTGGGACATGGGACTTCCATTTTTAGAATCAGGAGTCCCTCCCAGACCATTCCTGCATGAGTTCAATGTGGGCTCTGCTGAAAACCCTGCTCCCCATTCTGTGACCTGTTGAGCCTCCAGACTGGGGGACCTTCCAGGCCGAGGCTGCTCTGGAACCCCAGCCTCCATGTTGTGTGGACCGTTCTCTAGAATAACCACAGGGCAGTCCAGCTGCCTGGTATTTTGCTACAAGCACAGGCAGGTCTGTTTGTGCCTTTCTCTCCATCCGCTAATTAGAATGACAGACCAGGCCTGCCCCGTCTGTTTGTCTCAAAACTAGCCCAAAAGGACCGCGCAAACAGGCCAGGAAATAGACACTGGCTCTTCTCACATGGCTAGCCCCTGACTCTGGTCTGTGAGGTAGAGTAGAGCAACATGCTAGTTGTGAATCATTGGGATTAGTGAGACAGCTCAACAGGTAAAGGCACTTGCTACTGAGCCTGACAATCTGAGTTTGATCCTTAGGACCCACATGGAAAGAGAGAACTGGTTCCGGCAAGTTGTCTTCTGACCTCCACATGAATGCCATGGAGTGTGGACTCTCATACACAAATACATAAAATAAATGCCAATTAAAAAAAAAATGTGTGAATGTCTGTTGGGACCCCAGATCCTAGTGAGGAGACCCCAATGGGCTTGCCCACCCTGAATGCCTTGAGAAGACCAGGCTAGGCTGAAGCTACCAGACCAAGTCACAGCTGGTCCCACACCGGCCTGCTGCAGCTCACCCCCGTATCAGGCGGTGCTCTTCCGTAAGCATGCTCTGATGTGTGAACATGGCGGTGTTTGACCACACAGGGACAGGGCTGCCTCTGGCACACATAGGCTGCCTGGCACAGGCCACAAGCCTGCCCGGCCATGCTATACCAAGCTCCGTGGATGTGCCTCAACACAGAACTGTGAAAAGAATTCCACAGCGGCACTGTCAACTGGTGGGGCCACGGGAAGCACGTGGGGCCCGCTGCGGATGGAATCCCTTTAGTGTGAGACTATCATGCTCCTCCCCCAGGTGCTGTGCTCAGAGAGGAGACCGTCACCAAAGAGCTGCTTACAGAAGCAGTTCAGAGTCCTCGAGGCATCTGAGATGGAGCCCACCCTTTCTGCTGCGCTCCTTCTTTCTCTTCTTTTTAGAAACAGGCTCTCCTTTAACTGACACTGGCTTCAAACTCACTATGTAGCCAAGGCTGGCCTTGAACTCCTGACCCTCCTACCTCCACTTCCCCAGTGCTAAGATTATAGGCAAGCATCATCATCACACCTGTTTTTTTAGGTGCAGGGAATTGAGCTCAGAGCTTCCTGCATGTCAGACACAGCACTTTACCAAGTAAGCCACATTCCTGGCTCTAGTTATTTAGGCTATTTAATTTATCTATTTATTTTACGCAGGGCCTCATGTAGCCTGGGGCAGCCTCAAACTCACCGTATAGATGAGACTGGCCTTGAACTTCTAACCTTCCTGCCTTCATGTCCCCAGAGCTGCCACCACACCCAGGCAGAGGGCGCACTTTAAGATATCTGTATTCCAGATCAGCGGCTGACCACTTTTCCTACACAGACCCAGAGTCAACAGCCCCGGCTCTGAGGGAAGCCTTGCCCAGCATGACTCTGAAGCAGCCCTGCCAACACAAGAAAGCATGGGCTCTGCTTGGCTCCAATAAAGCTTTATTGACAAATATGCAGTGCCTTGGGCTGGGTTTTCTCAGGATGTGTCTTCAGTAATCTGTCAGGATTTAGGATGGGCACAAACAACACACCCGCGTGGTACATCACTGCCTACAGCGGAAGCTAAGAAGAGAATTAATTGTCCTCAGAAGCTGTGACACAGCCCAGCGCAGGTGTGCTTGGATTGATATGCCAGGGAGCGGTGTGGAGAAACCAGATCACCCGTGACTTGCCCTGGAAAGGTCTGGAGGCTGAGATTGAGAGCCCTTCACACAAAGCAAAGTGCCCTCTCGCCCCCCTAGCCCGGCTCACAGTTGAGGTCTGCCTGGACTCGGCCTTTGCGAGCAATAATTATCAAGTGGTAATTAATATGCCAATTATCATAATGACTGTGTTCATGGGCTCCGAGTGCTCTCAGCGTAACCGACTGAACCTTCAGTTTCCCTAAGAGAAAGGAACTCTTCTCTTTTTTGGTTTTATTTGAGGCAGAATCTCACCAGGTAGCCCAATCTGGCTTACTATATAGCTCAGGCTGGCCTCACACTTACAGCAATAATCCTGCCTCAGCTTTCTGAGTACAGACGTGAGTCACCACGCTAGACAATGACTCTTCTATAGATCAGGGGATCAACGGTGTGGAGAGACAGAGACCTTTTCACAAGAGAACATACCCGGAGATGGAGCCCAGCTGCTGGGGGCAGGAGGCAGTGTCCTATGACCTGTGATACTGTCAGCTGGGGGCCCTGAATGCTCACAGCCCCTCCCCCAGGACGACAGAGCTGGCTGTCATCTGTCCATGGGGACAGAGCAGACTCCAGCAGCACAACTGGGAAGTGGCTGAGCTGCCAGATTGCATACAGGATACTCTGATATTCTGTCAATAGATTATGTCCAAAGCCTAAAAGAAAAGCCCCAAAGGAGGCAGCAGTCCTACCCTATGGGCTGGCAAATCGGAAGAGAGATGGGGCTTCTTCCGCACAGAAACAAGCGTACAGCTGGTATCAAGCATGAGAGATTCAACCAGGGGTGCCCTGGGATTCTGTTTGAATGGAGAACCTTTCTTACACCCACACTCCCATGGTACTGGGAATTGAACCCAGGGCTTCACACATGCTAGGCCAGTCCTTTACCACTGAGCTGTATTCCCAGCCTGCACTCTGGCTCCTGCCTGGAGCACTTTCTCTGCTTGCTAATTCTAGCTGTTCAACTCCTATTCATCCCTCAAAGCCCATTTCAAATAGTCATCGTGTCTAGGAGGCTCTTTTGATGTCCCTCAAGTGATGCTGGTGCCTTCAGCGATGAAGCTAAGCTTCATCTCATTCCTCCCTCACACCCAGCTTCCAGTACAGTTTCTATTCCATCCCCTGTCTTACTTCCCACAACAGACTCTGGAAAAGCTAGATGCCTGCTTTCCCAGCCTCCCTTGCAGCATGGACAGCACAGGACATGGTTTCGGCCAATGAGGATTAGAGAACAAATCTACCAGGATCTCTGGGAATTATTCAACTACTTGGGGCATTGGAGTAGCACAGCCTTCCCCAATATTCCTGCAAAGAATGTGCTATAGAGGTGTGATGACTGGAGCGCTAGCTGCCACTCTGCAACCATGAGTAAAGAGCCAAGAGACTGGAGAGTTGCAACTGACCCACAGAACAAATACTGGCTCTGGCCACTTCTAGACCCACCACCGAGGCCACAGTCTCAGCCAGTGAGATTGGTTATAGCCAAATGCTTCCTAGTGGACATGGGCTGATATTTGTGGCCAGGAACAAGGAGGTAGGGGGAAAGCTGGGCTGAGTCCGGCCCTTCAGGAGGGTCTGATCACAGTCCCTTGTCTTTCGTGGATTTAGATCACAAGGCAGAGAGCTAAGGACAACCACTTTTCCTGGGCTCAGTTGCTCCGAGAGTTTTGTGAGTTCCCTGAGTATTCCAGATTCCTGCACACCCCAGCTAAGCTGGGGTAATGGCTTGCATACAGATGGTTTGGGACAAGGCCAACAGAGTAATGACATCTTTAGGAAGATAATGTTAGCAGAGAGTGAGAGACAGATGGGACCTTAGCCACAGTGTAGACAGAGGAAGCCAAGGCAGGGCCTGGGCCCCACAGCTGCCAGCTACATGCAGATCTGAACCTGTCATACAGCCCTCCAAACTGATGGCTGCTCAGTCACATCTGGGTCCTGTACCATGCCCTGAGAAACCTCCAGGACTCAGCCTGTCCAGCCGGTTACCAACTTCCTTCTCTGCCCCCAGCGCATGGCCATTAGCTCTTGCTGTCCGAGCATCCTGAGGGCTAGGTGGCCACCAACTCTGGTTGGCTATCTGCTACTGGACAGTTACCTGCTCAAATAAAATTCCACATCCTTCCTGACCTCTGATGACACAGAGACTAGACACTTGGCCCCACAAGGTGACAGTGAGCCTGGCTTCCTGAGTGGCCTCTGTCTAAGGATGGCCAGTGTTTGTGGGACATGTGCCTTATTAAGGTTGTCAAAGAAGTGACAGCTTCTGGTCACCCACAGCCTGACCCATCAGAGGCCTCTCTCAGGCTCCTCCAGCAGTCTGTCCCCTGCGCTGGTGAGACTCTCACTTTTACCTCAGACTAGGGGTATTCCAACTTGTCCACTAAGGTGACTGTTTCCAGACACGGCAGATGTTCCCAGACCCTTGTCAGCCCCTCACTGAGGAAGAGCCGTTTGCCGCGGGTCCTTGACTGTGCAGGAGGCGCCAGGCCTCCCCCCACCCCCTTCTTCCAGCTGCTTCCCTGCTGTCCCTGGCATCTAGTTACTGCTTCCAGTTCAGTGTGTTGTTTGATCCCTCAAAGGTGTAGGCAGGCTCTCTGACAGGCCGCAGGTATGAGGCTACCCTGGCCCCGGCCCCTGGTCCCTGGTCCCTGGTCCTTGACCCCTGGTCCCTGACCACTGGTCCCTGGCCCCTGGCCCCTGCCCCCTGCCCCTGCCCCCCGACCCCTGGTCCCTGGCTCCAGTAGTTTCTTTTCTTCATTTCTTCCCTGTTCTCTAAGTTTCCCAAATTTTGTCCCCACCTCTGATATCTTTTAGACCTGTGCTGGCCTCTCCCTCTCCTCTGCCCCTTGTGCTCCCATGATGCCCTGCTGAGGTCTTGTCTGCTCGGGCTGAGTGCTCTTCTAGCCGCAGTCCCCCCGGGCACTCAGTAGATACAGCCTGGTTGTGTGGGGGGCAAAGTGGGGGCAAAGTGCCCCATTCTTCCCATTTAGCTGCTCCCTGCCCACTTCCTCCCTCTTTATTCTTGTGCTCTACTAGCCTGGATTTGTAATCATCAAGGAGACATGTCTCTGGGGTTGACTGAGGGGATGTGCAGAGAGGTTAGATAGGGCAGAAGGGCCCAGGACTGGATAAAAGGGGAGAAGCAGGAAGCACCAGCTAAGCGCCAGGATTCTCCTTTCTCTCCCTGATCTGCCCAGATGTGAGCAGGCAGCCTCCTGCTCCTGCAGCCACAGTGAAGCCACTCCGTCCCCACCACGGCCTGAAGAGCATGGCCCACATCTTTCCTACCCCTCCCCTTCATGATGGACCAGACCCCAAAAGCAGCGAGCCCCAACAGACCCCTCCTCCCTCAGCTGTTCCTTGTCGGGTGTTTGGCTACAGAGACGAGAAAAGGAACAAACGCACCTCCAAAGTCAGCATACACACTCACGGAGCTGAGCAGCTTAGCGTGTCCTGGTTTATCAGAACAGACTTCCGAAATGCATGTCAGAACTCACTTCTCTCTGTCCCTCCTACCCACACTGTGGAGAACACCAGGTGCCCGTACTATTTTGTCCACACAAGGTGGACAGAAAACACCTGCATCAGTCATCCTCACACACTCACAACATCCCAGCTACCTAAAGCTTCTCTCCACAGTGGACCCCAGAGCTGTCCCTCCTTGAAACAGGGCACCCTAGATAGTGGGCATTGAGTAGTGGCAGGCCTTGACACTGCAGCTCAGATTCATGGAAGACACCCACGTTTTCACGTAGGGATGGTGCCATCCAGGCCTAGAAGCAGGTCGGTGGGAGGCAGCACCTCACATTTCTGAGTACCCATCTTTGAGGACACTTGGAATGTGGGGAGCCAAAGCAGAGAGTTCTGATGGGGCCGCAGGTCCACAGACCAGTCTGCGAAGATGGACAAGTGGCTACCCACTGGACCAAGAGCCCCTTCTGTCCTTGAGGGTGGGTAAGGGCATCACACCCTCCTGATAATACCACTGCTAGATTACAGCTCTGGGGACATGCCTCTTCCTCAGGTACCTGGATACCCTGTCAGTACCTATGGCATCTGCTCCCACGATCACGGCCTCAATGTGAATTCTGTCACGGTACACTGCTGAGCCTGGCCCCCAGGATCATCGTACTGGGCTTCAACAAGGGACACAGAGAGAAAGGTCTAGGAAAGTGGGGGGTGGCACAGGCGGCTGTCAGTCAAGGATGCTGTGCCAGGAGAGTCTGTGTTCCCAGGGAAGACACATGACCAATGACCGAGGATGGACCGTGTCAAACTCATGTCCACCCAGAACTGCAGTGTGACTGGCCTAGTAACTGAGTTTTTGCAGATATCATTAAGACGACATGGACTTAGGGCTGGAGAGACAACTCAGCAGCTAAGAGCTGTTCTCAGCATCCACACAACAGCTCACAAACATCTGAACTCCAGTTCTAGAGGATCTGATGCCCTCTTCTGGCCTCAGTAGGTACTGCATGCATATGGTACATACAAATAAGGGTGGGTAAACACTCATACAGAAATAAATAAATAAATAAATCTTAAAATAAAAAGATGTTATGGGATAGTGAGATAGTTCATCATGTAAAGACACTTGACTCAAGACTAGTGACCTGAGTTAAATTGCTGGGACCTGCATGGTGAAAGAAGAGGACCAAATCCCACAGGTGATCTCCACATGTGCACGCACACACACACACACACACACACACACACACACACACACACACACAATAAATTAAGAGTAAGAAAATTAAAAAGAAGTCACTAAGCCCAGAAATGAGACTAGCTTGAACCCGGGGTACCCTGAATCTAATGCGAGTCTTCTTCTTATAGGAGACAGAAGGGGACACAGAGACACAGAGAGACACACAAAGAAGTTCTGGGGACAGAGGGGTGCAGTCACAAGTCATTGGCATGGAGCCACCAAGGGAGGAAGAAGATCTGAGTTACTCTTCTTCAGGGTCTGCAAACGGAACAGCCTTGTGCCCACGTATATTTGGGGCTCATCCTTCTGAGTGTGGGAGGCCATGCTTCTACCTCTTTAAGCTGCTCATCCATGGTACTGCAGCCCCTGAGCCCCAACACGGCTGTACTCAGGAGGTTGAGTGCACAGAGCAGACACTGGGCCCTGGCCCACTGTTCACCCAGTTAGAGAGGGCCTATAACAGAGAACATGCCATCTCAAGAGAGGAAGGGCAGCGGGGAGCCATGAATCATTAGGATCCAAGTCCTGCTGAGCGATGACAATGTCCATGAGCTGTATGAGCGCAGGTTTTCAGAGGTTCCTCACAGCCAATATGCCATTCCTTTTTTTCTTAAAATGTCCATGACCATGGGCAGGGCCAGGCAAGCAGAAGTTCCCGTTTGCTCCTAGCCGTGAGACCAGCCGTGAAGCCTGAGCCTTCATCCTTGCAGATGGGCCAGCATCACTGGGCACACACTCAGACATGCTCCAGGAGAGGCTATCAGAAGACCAAGAGGGAATGACAGCTCTATGGGGAGGACATTTGAAGGACAGGGAACAGTGACATGGAGGTGGATGCTGTGGGCTCTGTGCCCTCACTCATGACTAGAATCAGGACTCCTTGCAGGGGGAGAAACTGAGGCACAGAAGGTAGGAGAACGTGTGCATGGTGGATCAACTGGAGAAGAACAAAGCTGAGATACAAACCAAAGGGTTGGGCATCCTCTGAGTCATGTCCATCTGATGAGGGTGCTGGGAATTGAACCCAGATCCTGTGCAAGAACAGCAAATGCTCTTAACTGCTGAGCTCATCTCTCCATCTCCAGTAAGTGAATTTTTTTTTTAAAGATTTCTTTTTTTTTTTTAAAGATTTATTTATTTATTATGTATACAGTGTTCTGCCTGCATGCCAGAAGAGGGCGCCAGATCTCATTACAGATGGTTGTGAGCCACCATGTGGTTGCTGGGAACTAAACTCAGGACCTCTGGAAGAACAGCCTGTGCTCTTAACCGCGGAGCCATCTCTCCAGCCCCCAGTAAGTGAATTTTTGAATGGATGGATGGATGGGTGGATGGATGGATACCTAGATGGATAAATGAATAGATAGATGGGTAGATAGATGGATGAGTGGATAGATGAAAGAATGGATAGGTTAATGATGAATGACCATATGGATGGATGGATGGATGGATGATGGATGGATAGATGGGTGGACAGAGAATAAATGAGTGGGTTGATGGGTGGATGGACAAATGGACGGGCGGGTTGAGGAATGAGAGGGGTGGCTAAGGCTCTCTGCTATCTGTTCTCTTTTCACAGATGTCATTGCCTCATGAACCTAGCCACTCACTGCACTTGAAAAATGGGAAATGCCCCCAGAACCACAAACCATGAATGTTTAAGACTCACTTTTTGCTGAGGGAGGCCGGCCCTATATGTCACCCTTCTCATACCAGGACAGCACAAGCCACAGTGATGGGAAGGGACCCTGTCCACCACTCACCACAGAGGGCAGGAGACAAAGTACCAAGCAGGGTACACAAATGCCCCACCCAACCTTCCAGTGCGCTGAGGTCCCATCCTGTCTCTGTAACTGCTGCGGCCCTTCTGTCCCATACCTCCACATCTTCATCTAAAGAGTGAAGGGCCCATGCATCCACCTCTGCTCTAGCACTAAGGAGGGCTGAGCAAGGCCCTGAGCTCCTGTAGCTGATGGACGGGAACGATAGTACAGAAAGATGCAACCAAAACCTGAGGCCAGTCCCATCCTTAACCCTTCCCAGTCCCTGACTGACACCCGACTTCAGTCCTAGCCATGGTGCCTGGCAGTGCCAGAGGGATCCACACTCCTGAGGTCTCCCAAAGGGACATGCTCCAAGTCTACCTAACAATTCTCCTCTCTCCTATCCTAGGTACCCGCCTAGAATGTAGCCCTGCTTTCCCCTGGCTTGGCCTTTTTGCTTGTCACTGAGTCCTGCTCATCCACAAACACTGCACCTCCTTAGGGCCAAGTCCAGGCCAGGGAACCCGGGGCACAAGAGTGCCATATGCTATGCCAGGCTTCTGGCCACCACGACAGCCTCAGCGTTGACCTTGGTTAGCAGAGTCAGGTTTTATCAGCGGGTGTCCTGAAGAGTTAAGCGTTGCTGAGCTGACTGGCTGCCAAGGAGCATGGACAGACTGGCCACTGAGTCCAAATTCCCCAAGAGGAAATTTCAGAGACAGTAGCAGGTTCTCCTGGCTGAGCCCTCCTGCCGATCTGACCATGTTGCACTGCTTTCTAACTCTGGCAGTGAAGCCAGGTGCCCACTGTTGCCTTTGAGGGAATGGGGCAGTAGAGCTGTGTGGGGCTGGGTCAGCTGAATCTCCTTAGGTGGCACTAAACTCTTTGCATGGTTTAATGGTTGGCATTGGGTACCTAATCTTTTCCTACTCAGGGCCACACTGTCCCTTACTCTCCTCAGAGGGGGATTTACAAAGAGCCAACAGGGTGCACAGTTCTGCCTAGAAAGACCCTCAGCATTCTGCCCCACCTGGGCATCTTTCCTCATCCTAAGTCACCCACCTACCTACTCACTTAACCACTCATCAGTGCATCCGTCTATTCACCAATCCATCCATCCATCCATCTATCATTCATTCATTCATCCACCTATCCATCATTCAGCTATCTATCCATCCATTCATTCATCCACCCATTCATCATCCATTCACCTATCCATTCATCCTCCATCCATCCATCATCTATCTATCCATCTCATCCATTATCTAACATACATCCATCTAACATCTGTCTGTGTCTGTTTGTCTGTCTTTATGATTCATTTAACACCTATTCACCCATCCATCTATCCATTCATCTATCATCCATCATCCACCTAACATTTATTGATTCATCATCAACCCATCTGTCTAACATCCAAAACTCACGATCCATCTATCCATCATCCATCCATCACTCTAATATATATCCATCTACCTACCCACCAATCCATCTTTCATCTTTCCACCCATCTATCAACCATTCATTCATTAATCCCCTTTCTTCCTCACTTTTCTGAGGTTGAACATCTGCCAGGCCCTACCCCAGGTGATAAGGGAAGGAGACAAGTTGAGCTGGCACTGATACAGAGTGGGGGACACAAGCAAATAGAGATCAGCCACTTGGCTGCTACACTTGGCCCAGGCAATGGTGAATCAGATGGGTTTCATTCCCCTTACTCCTGAGTCAGGCACCAAAGGCTGCTATTGCCGAGAGGATGATAGAGCACCTGGATTTGGCCAAAGGTGGAGACCAGTACAGACGTTTGCTGAGAGCCCGCTGGGTGCCCACCTCAGTCTTGAGAAGACCTGCAGGCCTGGCTGCCTCATCCTCTAGCTGGCTGGCACCTGGATAGGTTGCACATGCCTGGATTCTGGCTCAGAGCATTCCTGCTCACCTTGGCTGCTCTGGGGCCACCTCTGTGGCCCTGAAATCCAGTCCTGATAGGCCTGCTTCAGGGTCAAAAGTTGTGGATGCTCATGGTGACCACTGGCCTTGTCCACTTACAATGACGGTAGGACATGTTCATCCATGATGCTGCTTCTTATGCCCATTCATGCCAGCACTTTTCCTGGTGTGTGTGTGTGTGTGTGTGTGTGTGTGTGTGTGTGTGTGTGTGTGTGTGTATAGTGGGAAGCTTGTGCGATGGAGCACCTATGAGGTCAGTGGAAAACCTCAGTGTCGGTCAGCCTTTGCCTTCCTTTCTGTTTGAGAGACGTTCTCTAACAGAACAGTCCCACCACCACATACAGCAGGCGAGCTGGCCCATGAGCTCCCAGGAATCCTGTCTCTGTCTTTCACCTCACCACAGAAGTGTTAAGGTCTGTGCATCTGGCTTTACATGGGTTCTGGGGATCAAATCAGGTTCTCATCCTTGCATGGCAAGCGCTTTATACCTGCTGAGCCATCTCAGCTGCATGAAGACCATTTGACACGTCCATTAATGGTAAATGCTGACAGCATCCATTCACGCAGTGAGCACTGGCCATGCATATGCATGGAGACCATCAGTGATATTCACCTACAGTGAACACTGACCAGTAGTTCTGGTAGCTTCTGGCCAAATATCCAAAAAGTCACAATGGGAAAAGAACACGAGGAGAGTATAGCCATTTACAGGTTGGGAAACTGAGGCCCACACAGGGAGTCTGTGTCAGGATAGGGAAGAGAGCTCTGGCACCAGAACTCCCAGGCTGGGCCCCATCAGGCTTACAGACCACTCAGTCGTCACTCACTCAGTTCCCGAATTGAGGGCCTGCCATGGTGGAGCTGGAGGAGGCAAGAGAGGGACACAGTGCTGACCGGGGGTGTGCGGCAGCATGCCGGCTTGCCAGGGCTGGCTGTGGGCATGTTTCCTCAGCTCCAGGACCAGTAAACACACCGGCAGTTTGAGACTGGAGGGCCAGAGTGCTCACACTATGGAAATTGGTAAATGCTGCAGTTCAGGACAGCTGTAAGGAGGGGAGGCAGGGGACCCCATACAGACAGAGGATGCCTTCGGCAGCTGTGACCATGGAAAATTCCAGGGAGAACAGGGTTGACACCTTTCTTTTGCTGCTGGTGTAGATAAGGGAGGAGGGGAGACAGGAAGCTCATGGTGGCACCTGCCTACCTTGGCCCCTCCTCTCCAATAACCGGAGGGCCAAGGGCAGCTCTGCTGGGCGTGGCCTGGAGGTGTGCCTGAATGCCAGCCTCCCCTAGCAACTGCTCTGCGGCTTCTCCATCGCCCCACCCATCTGCCTGCTCTCCCCCATCAGGACACCCACTCGCCACCTGGGAAAAGTGCTAAATGTGGCCTGAGAGTGTTGAGCCAGGCGCCTCCCTGCAGGGATGGATGCCAGGGCGGAATCCCATCCTGGACGGAAGTGCATGATTGTCCTGCCGGATCCTACAGCACAAGCAATCCTCCAGCGAACACCTGGGCTTCTCTGCTCCAAGCCCCAGTGGGACACACTCAGTAGCTATAGGGGAAAGCCCCAACGCAGAAGTCAGTGGTTCCAAGCCCCACAAAGAGTGGTTTCTGAGCTTGGTCCTCAGGCCAGGCACAAGGGGCCTGCCTTCTCTCCCCCAAGAAGCCATTCTGCTGCTTCAGGTCCCTAAGCTGGACTCCAGCAGAGCTCCCATCCCTCCCACCACCTCATGTGCTCTGAAAAAGGAAACCTAAAATTAGGTCTTCAACACCAGGAGGGGCTGGGGGGGTTTCATAATGGCTCATCGCCATTAACAACTTGCAAGGAGGTGGATCACAGCTAGAAGGTTGATCACACATTGGGTGTGTCCGTGAGGGAGTTTCCAGAGAGTTTTTGTTGTTGTTTGTTTACTTGTTTTTGCTTTTCTTTTTTTTTTTCTTTTCTTTTTTCCCCCCGACAGGACCTCTAGCCCAGGCAAGTCACCAACTCTCTCTGTAGCTGAGGATGACCTTAAACTCCTGATCCTCCTGCCTCCACCTCCTGAGTACCAGGATTACAGGTAAGAGCTACATCATACAGTGTATGCAGTGCTGAGGATCAAACCCTAGCTTGCTGAGAGGTAGGCAAGCATTCTATCCACTGAACCACATTTCTGGCCCCCTCTAGAGAGGCTTAACTGAAGAGAGAAGACCCTCCCTGAATGTGGGCAGCCCTACCCGATGGGGTCCCTGACCAAATGAAATAGGGAACAGCAGTCAAGCACGGGCATCCCCTTTGTTTCTTGGTCGGTGCCAGGGACAAAGCTGTTCTGCATCTCCTCCCCGCCCCCCCCCCCCGCCCCCCGCCGTGATGGACAGCATTCTTCTGCACAGACCCTCCCTCCCTTAATTTTCTTTTTGTCCAGTGTTAAGTCATAGTGACTACAAAAGTAACAAATGCTGGGATGTTGGCTCCAGTGAGGCCACAGGTTGCTAACGCCAAACTATCAGGTCCTGGAAAGGGAAGAGGCTGGGCCAGGCCCTGGTCATCCCAAGGGGCTCATAGGCCAGGGTGACCCAGCTTCTTGTGCACACGGGGGTTCTGACTCTCGATGCCCTGTAATAGAGGCAGAAGACTGAGTGTTCTGTCAGGGTCACAGGGCTGGTGGGTGGTGAGGCTAGGGATAAACATGTTCCCCTAAGTAACCAGTCTGGGTTCACGGCTTCCCCTCTCCCCAGCCACACAGTCACTTCTGTGCAGGACTCAGTTGTATGTGGCATTCCTGGAACCCACTTCTTCACCCCTGCCCATCACCTGGCCATCTGTGCACTCATTCCAGGACAAACACATAGTCTCTCTGGATGGTCAGTTTTTATTATCAACTTGACACAAATCTATGGTTACCTTATGGGAAGGGGGAACCTCAGCTGAAGAACTGCCTCCATCAGATTGGCCTGTGGGGAAGTCTATGGTGCATTTCCTTGACTAATGATTGATATGGGAGGGCTCAGCCCACTGCGGAAGTGTTACCTTGGGAAGGTGAGTCTTCCTGGGTTGCATATAAAGCAAGCTGAGTAAGCCATGAATAGCAAGCCAATAAGCAGCATTCCTCCATGGCCCCTGCTTCAGTGCCTGCCTCCTGGTTTCTGTCTTGAGTTCTCTCAAGGATGGACTAACGTGTAATATGTTATACACCTTGTCTACCTCAAGTTTCTTTTGGGCAGGGTGTTTAGTCACAGCAACAGAAACAAAACTTGAACATACCCATGTTCATTTGGCTCCTGATACATGCCTAGTGGGAGTGTGTGAGAAACCAGCTTGGTCTTTGTTTATGATTTCTTGTGGGGAGCAAGCATGGAGCATGCCTTCCATTGCTCATTCTGGCATTTGACTAGAAAGAATCTACGTTCCACCGAGGCTGTGCCCGGAGGGCAGCCACATGCAGGCCTCTGTGAACACTGGCACTGTCCAGTCTGTTCTCAGAGGCTCCCAGCAACACTTTTTTGAAGTGTTAGAAGCTCACCCTGCCATGAAACGAACAGCCCTTGGACAATGACAAAGTGACTATCTAGACAATTGATACAAGTGGCTAGGAAGCTGGGGAGGTCTCCTAGAATAAGGAGGAAAAAAACCCTGGAGAAATAGTGATGGATAGAATAATTTTAAGTGATGCAGAGGAAATGCAGAAAGGTGTGTGTGTGTGTGTGTGTGTGTGTGTGTGTGGAGAGAGAGAGAGAGAGAGAGAGAGAGAGAGAGAGAGAGAGAGAGAGAGAGAGAGATATGAATGAGTCCAAGGTTCCTGAGTCAGAGGGAACTCGGGGCAGTAAACAAGGTGTTGAGGAGAGTCAGGCTAAGGTCCGCGTACTAAAGCACCAAGAGTTAAGGGGACAAAGAAACCCTGACATTCCTACAAACTTCCAGAGAGAACAGAGGGGCAGAGACAGTGGAAGGAGGATCATGCCGTAAAGTGGGACTGTTCCAGTTCAGAGGCCAAACGACCCTGAGCCCAGAATTTTAAAGCTAGATACGGCGGACAGAGTGCTTACTCTTCAGGTCCTTTGTGTTGAAGTTTGTAGAGGATATAGCCCATCAGAACCAGGGCAATGCCCAAGAAACTACTCACTCATCTCATAAGTTTGAGGGGAGAAACTGCAAAACGATGCTGCTGAGTGCTGAGAACTGGGGTCCAGGTTGGGGTGTAACATCTTAGGAACGGCTCACATTCTTAGGATGTACCACAGGCGGGAGGGATGTTTATAGCGGCTTGCTAACAAAGACCTAATTCTTCTGCTACAAAAGGAGAAATCAAGGCAACTAGAATGCCCAGGAAAAACAAAACAAAACAACAAAACTTGATTCAAAAGTCACTTAAATGTGGGCTGACTTCGAACAACTGGAAGAAGGAAAGGCAAAGAGCCTGCTGGGTTGTGGTTCCAGGAAGACTCTTCTCCTGGCTGTAGGAGGAACTGGAATCCAAGCCCCACTCCTGGTGTGGTCGCAAACATGCATATTGTCCCAGTTAGCATTTTCCACTGGTTTTGAACTATTTAGCTAGACTGATAAAAACGAAGAGATTTAAATATGATGAAAACATAAAATATTATATTAATGAAATATAAGTGTTAATGCAAAGAGGGAAGTAATTCCATGTTTACTATTAGGACTGTGGCTTTCCCATGTGATTTGTGTTTCTGTGGTTTCTAGCTGCCCTTCTCCCTCCCTCCTCTTTCTTTCTCTCCCTCCCCACACCCTCCTTCCTTCCTTTTGCTGTTGTTATGGTCATGGCTGAATTATGTCTTTGTTTAAAAAGTATCAAGTGAAAGAAGAGTCTGGGAGTGTTATCCGGAAGCAGATGATTAGGAGAAATGGCAACATGTCTTCAGACTTGTGGGCAGGCAGAACTGTGCAGCCAGGTTCTCTCCAGCAGTCAGGGCAGTTTCATGATGAAATGAAGAAGTGAGGTGGGGTTACTGTAAAGTCGGGCTAGCCATGAATGGACTAAGGAAGGAAAGTCAATACAATGGCTGGGTGGGCGGCAGAGGCCTGCAGATGAGGCTGGGGAGGGGAGGGTAGCTTCCCATTCCAGCCCTGTCTGTGTGGTTTGCCCCAGTGGACTGGTCGCTGTTCTTATACACACAGCTTGGGATTTCTGAAGGGAGAGAGTTGAGAGTCCATGGAGAATGGAGGAGCGGAAGAGTCCCTGGGGAACCTGATGGTGGAAAGGCTAAGAAAAGCTGGGTGACATGGCAAGGGGAGGGAGCAGGACCTTCCCAACTCTTGCTATGAACTGAGTGAGGGAAAGAGGAGGGAGAGGAGCACCCAGGCCTTCCAGGTTGTCCATCAGGATGGAGACCCCAGAGCACAGTAGCCGGGAGGGAGACCATGACAGGTGTAGACTGAGATGTGTTCCCTGGGGAAACGGCTCATCCACACGGAGACCCCCTTCATATGTATCACACAAGGAGAATGAGAGAAGAGCCAGCCAGGTGCCAACTTCTCCTTCACAGGTTCCCTCAGGGCTCTCGTCCCACTCAGTTGCAAAAATCTGCCAAAGCACCAGACACTGTCAGAAAAACACCAATAGAGAAACACAGGACATCAAGAGTGAACCCCAACCCGAGGAGCTGGCTTAGCGGGTGGAATGCTTACTGTGCACTCAGAGGAGCTGAGTTCAGATTCCCAGCACTCATGTAAAAGCTGGGCGTAGCCGTGTATAACTGCAACTTCAGCACTAGGAAGCAGAGACCAGGGGCTCACCAGCCAGCCAGTCTAGCTGAATCAGAGAGCTCCGGGTTCAGTGAGAGACGGTGCCTCAAAGAAGAAAATGGAGAGTGGCTGAGGAAGACACTCAGTGTCGACGTCACTCAGGCACACAGTCTCTTCTGTAGTCCCAAACTAATGCCCCTAAGCAGCAGCTACGCAAGCTCCACTATGAATCACCAGACCCAGGTGTAAACTGAGCAGACTGAGGACGCTTCCTTCCACATCTACTGTGCCCACACTCAGTCTCGGCTCCCTCTTCTTCGAGTCAGTCAACAACCCATACCAAATAATGGTGGAAGAAGAATGAGGCAGTCATTGTTTCTTACCACTTACTTCTAGACACAAAGTAGGGGGTTCCGAAGGAAAGCCAGCTACCCACAGGCACTGCTTACAGCTCATGGCCCTCTGGATTTATGTAGCACATGCCTCTCGGTGCTGCAAGCACTCAACATATTTTCTCATTCACTCTTAATATGAACAGAACTGGAGACGGAACAGGTTGGGTGAGTTTCTGTCTTGTAGACAGCAATTCTGAAGGCTCAGAAAGGGAGGGGAGCTGTCCAAGGTCACATAGTGATTCAGCTGGAGAGAGAGAATGTGGGACTGTTTACTTTCTTTAAAAAGGCTTTGTGGAGAGTGGGAAGATGGCTCAGGCAATACAACCATGAGGACCCGAGTCCAGATCCCCCATACACATACAAAGCCTGTAATCTCGGTGCTGGGAGACGAACACACAAGGTTCACTGGAGCACACTGGCCATCCAATAACTGAATTGGTGAATCCTGGATTGGTGAGAGACTCGGCTGCCAAAAATAAGGAGGCGGGGGCTGGAGAGATGGTTCAGCCATCAAGACAGTGGTTCTTAACCTATGGGTGGGGTGTCAAATAACCTGCATATATGATATTTACATTATGATTCATAACAGTAGCAAACTCACAGTTATGAAGTAGAAAGTGAAAATAATTTTATGGTTGGGGGTCACAACATGAGGAACTGTATTAAAGGGTCACAGCAGTAGGAAGGTTGAGAACCAAAGTGTTAAAAGCATGTGCTGCTCTTGCGAGGGATCAGAGTTCAGATCCCAGTCCCCAAGTTGAGTGGTTCACAACCGCCTGTAACTCGAGCTCCAGGGCACCTGATGCCCTCTTCTGGCCTCTGAGGGCACTTACACACATGTGCATATCCGCACATCCAGATACCCCCATACACGTGAATAAAGGAAAATAAAGATCTCAGGGCTAGAGAGATGGCTCAGAGGTTAAGAGCACTTGCTTCCAGGGGACGCGAGTTCCATTCCCAGCACCTCTGTCAGGTAGGTCACAACTACCTGTAAATCCAGCTCTAGGGACTCTGATGCCCTCTTCTGGCTTCCATAGGCCTACATACAAGTGGCAGAGGCACACACACACACACACACACACACACACACACACACACACTTAAATAAAATAAATCTTTAAAAAATTTAAAAATAAGGTGGATGGTGACAAAGATTTTGAACATCGACCGTTGCTTCCACATGCATGACTACACATGTACTTGTGTCCCCAACCCCTGTACACACATGTGCACACACATGAACATGTACAGAGTATACCTCTCCCTCCACACAGAGGCTTCTTACAGTATCATATAGACAGAGTCCTTCTCTAGAAAGAGCCTCAGGAATCCAGCAAGAGAGATGCTGTCTGGGAAGAATTCTGGAGCTCGGTGGGATGGAGGCGGGAAGGGACCCGTTCTTCGCACCCTATTATCTCCTAAACATTTTGAATCTTTTACCAAGTGCGTCTTTTCTATTACCAATTCAAAAACGTACAAATGATACTTGAAAGCCGTGAAAATAAGTTAACTCTGGGTAGCACCTGTTGAAGACGCACAATCCGCCGCTCTCCTAGATCAATCTCCAGGAGGAAATTGGTTTTCCTCAGGAGGAGTGGTAATGAAAGAGGCTTGCCCTGGCATGCATTCATGAAGGTGCTCCTTCCAAGCAGGCTGGCCACTGGCTGTGCCGCTGTGGCTATGTGGTGGGGACCATGAGGACCTTGCTGCCAGTTAGTCCCAGGTCTGGTGCCCACCTACTGCCTCCTCAACTCCTCCCTGGCAAACCTCAGAGAGGGTGGGTAGTGGATCCACCTTGTTCTCCTCACTCACACCCAGGGCTCTTGTACATTACAATGTCACCTACCCTGTCCCTCACCTCTGCCAGTGCACACATCAGCCTAGATGACAGGGCAATCTCCATTATTTCCTCTGCTTTGTCTCCTATTGGTCAGGTCATACGCCCCACTAAGTGTGATGATGACGCCCCCCAAAGCCTGGGGCTCCTAGGCCATCATCCTCTGTGTGTTCCTTGCTCCTCACCATCTCACATTCTCTACTCACGTTCTCTGTTTTTTGCAGTTGCTGAGTCCTGTTTAGATGGCTGGCTCCCCCTCAGCCTTTGGGAGTCACCTCAAGTTTATCCTCAGGGACATTTGCTCTGGCCTCACACAGCTTGCTCTGGGGCTCAGGGATGCTGGTCTGCTCAATGGCACTGACTGACCACCCAGGGCAACTCTCTGGTGTATTGAGTGACTTTATTGTTTGTCTTCACCATCTACAGGAGATCTAAGACTGTTTCTCTTGTTGACCTCAAAATCTTTTGTTTGTGTGTGTGCATTTATATGTGTATGTATGCATGTCTATGCATGTTTATATGTGTGTTGGTGAGTGTATGTGTGGGTGAACATGCATGTGTATATGTACATGTGGAGGCTCAAAGTTAACATTGGATATCTCTCTCAATTTATTTATTGGGGCAGGGTCTCTTGATCTACGAGCCATCTTATTGTAGGGAATCCCATCTCTGTTCCTGAGTGTTAGGATTACAGGCAACCCTGGTGCCTGTCGAGTTTTTTTTACATGCATTCGGAGGATCAGAACTCCAGTCCTCACATGACCTGGCAAGTGTTTTATCCACTGAGCCATCAACCCACACATGACCTCATAATCTTTAACTCTCAGAATCAACAAGTCTTGGCAGCTACTGGTTAAACAGATAAGTAGGGTAGATGGGAAGGATGAATGTGGGTGGGTAGATGAATGATGACTAGTTATGGTTGGATAGAAGAAAGATGGACTGATGAAGGGCTGGAGGGATGGAGTAAGTGGATGAATGAATGGGTGAGTTGATGGATGGGTAGATAGAGTGATAGATGGGTAGATGGGTGGATGGATGATGGATGGGCAGATGAAGGTATGGTCAGATGAAGGGTATGGTCAGATGGACAGACTCATGGATGGGTGCATAAGTAGAAGAATATGATGACTCAGTGGATGGTTAGATAGATAGAGGGATGGAAGAGTGGAAGGGTGAGTGGATGTAGGGATAGATGAATGGAAATGAAGATGGATGGATGGATAAATAGATGGGTAGATGGATGGATGAGCAAACAGGTCATTAGACTGATGCACAAGTGGGTGGGTAGATAGTTGCATGAATAGTGGACGGATGAATAGGTGTGTGTATATGTATATGTATGTATGTATGTATGTATGTACAGATGAATACATGAGTGGATGGGTGGTAGGAAAAATGGGTGGATGAATGGAACCTGTTCAGTGTGTAACAACCCCTGGGGTTCCTCTGCCCACCCAGGTATCTCCTCTTGGCGTCCTATGCTAATGAGGCTGGGACCTGATTAATGAGGAATGAGGACTTGCAGCTGTCACCTCATGTTGAGATGTACCTTTAACACTGACCCTCTGACACCGGCAAAGTCCTGCACACGGGTGGCCCCAGGAACTCAGCTGTCCTGATTCTGACTTGCTGTGTCTATTTCTAAATCCCTCTCATGTTCCCCCTGCAGGTGGAAGAGAATCCTGAGGCAGGAATCAGGTGGAGCAACTGGACACACGTGCTAATGCCTGGGTTGGTTTTAACTGTTCATCTCGTCAGCACTGAGCCTCTGGGCTAACATGACACATGGAAGGGGTGGGAAGGGAGAAAGCTCTCAACTGATTCAGAAAATGTCTCCATTAAGCCTCCCTTCCCATCCCATTTTCTTTAATTACATTAGCATCTGCAGCAAGGCAGCCTCAGCCATTGGTAGCTTGCACAGACCACAGCCACGCCGCCCAGAGTGGCTAATTGGCCAGTGGGGCGGTGTGGTGGCTGGGTTTCTGCTGTGCTTTTGGCCCTTCCTAATGAGCTGATGAATGCACTGCACTGCGGCTGCCCATCCCCCCACCCCCAGATGGTTTCTGCCTGCTCAATCAAATGAGTGATGGCTAGCCTGTCCTTCTAATGCTTCCCCCGACACCCCCCACGTGGCCGTTGGAGTTCTGAGCATGGGAGACCATTCTGTCTCTCCACCCACAAACTCCTGGTTCTACCTGCCTTGCAGGTCCCTTCTGTGGTCAAAGCCAGCTCCCTTCCCATTGCCTGCATCTGTATGAGCAAGCTCGGTGGTCTTTGGTCAGTCACAGGAGCAGTGTTTTCCTCCCAGTGACGCTTTGCACAGCAAGGATTCTTCTATCTTCACCAAAGCTTCTCCTCACAGGCCCTTCACCCCAGGCCACTGTGGGCAGAACCACCTTGACCTCAGGTGGTCCAGATGTGTACACTCAGGACCACTTGTCCATGGCTCTGTGCCCCAGACATGCTCCATCAATGGCACAAACAGAGTGGCCACTGCTTGGAGCCTTACATCTTAGGTTTTTTCCCCCCTACAGGGGCTACTGCTCCGCGCCTGGGCAGCCCTTCAAGTAGCCATGGCAACAAACAATAAAAAGGGCTGGAGACAATGGAGAGGGATGGGGGCGGGACATGGGACTCCTGTTGGTGATCTTTCCCCTCTTTCCTGTTGAGACTGTCTCACTAAGTAGCTCAGGCTGGCGCTGAACTCATCAGCCTCCTGTCTCCGCCTCCAGAATGCTGGGATTACAGGCAAGTGCCACCAACTCCAGCCCAGACCATCTTGTTTTTGAGAATGGTAGAGGACAGGTCATCATTAATACCAAATCAGACAGCAGCTGTGTTCCTCAGCCACACGACTCAGAGAACTGAAAACACATTCAGACAGGATTGCCCACGGCACAGCATTCATCATGGCGGGTATCACCCAAGCATCCACCAACGGGGAAACTCCCAGCATCTGTATGAACAGTTGGTTTACATGAAACTCCAGTGGGTTGAGCCACAGACGGAAGACAAAGGGCTGCCAATAGCCATGTGGAGGGATCCATGGGAATGCTGCTGGCGGGGAGGGGGGACTTCCCTTGCAGTAGAAAGGTTTCAGAACTAGTCAGAGGTGGTTCTTGTCAATGTGCTAACCAGGCTGAACTCGGCACCTCAAAATGGCAAAGCACACACCAGGGATTCTTGTCTCAACAAGTCTCAGTAGAACCCTCAACAAGAGACAGAAGTTATGGGAACAGGTAAAAACTGACCACTAGATCCCCTGGAGTAGGCGGGACAAGTGCAGGGTGCTGGACCCTCCTGAGGTGGCCCTCCTCAGATAGGATCTACCTGATAGCCTCTCAGCCTCTTGGCTTCATGGTTGGCTGCCCAACAGGGCTGGGTAGAGAGTCCTTGTGGGGGACAGTCATGTACCTGTACAACTTTTCCCTTCCCAAGTCACACATGCATCCCGGATCCCTACACCTAGGATGAACCTGCCTCAGACCAGGTATTCCCACAGACCTCTGCCTCAGTGTGGCATCAGAACTGAGTAGGGAACTGTGGCTTGTGACAGAGAAAGGGAGAGACAACGTCACACCCAGGATGCTCAGAACCATTGCAGCTGATGGAGGCAAAGGGAACAGTGGCCTGAACAGAAAAGCTGTGTGTCAACCTTGGCCTGCTGGGGGAGCCACTGTCCCAGTTTTGGCCCCACCCAGACTTAGGGAGACAGGACACAGAGACCCAGAAGTTCTTGCAACAGTTGTTGCTCAAGCATGGGAAGAGTTCATCATGTACCCTGTGGCCATACCATGCGAAACACACAGCTTTCCACAAACTCCCAACCCAGTGAGCCTAGAACATCTGCCTACTTGGGGTCTTGCCCATTAAGAAGAACAAGATTTTCTTAACAAAACTCCACTTGGCAGGAGACTCCACAAGAATGTGGACACACACAGGTGAGGTGGAAGCCCAGAGCCAGGATAGCCTAAACACTTGTGGGAGGATGGCCATCACTGTGCTTCTGGTCCCCAACTCTGCCCCTTTCCCATCTCTGTTGCTTTCACTCAACAATGTCCTCCCTCCCTCCTCCTCAAAGTCTGCTGCCCTCTCACGGGGGCTCCTCCACAGGCAGTTGCATGCAGGCCCTGTCTGTGACAGGTTCTCTTGAAAACAGTGGCGGCCACGACCTCAGCAGAGGTGACACAGGGACAACAAAGCAAAGGTGTCCTAGAGCTGCACAGAAGGCACCCTCTCCCAGGCATGCAGGAACTCCTCAGGCCGGAGTTTCTCAGAAGGCGGAAGCGTGCCTTACCTGGCGGCATCGAAGCTGTCATAGGAGCCTACTGTGTAATGCCGGAAGAGCTTCTTGCTGCGGTCCGCACGGGTCTCTGCAGAGGGAAGAGAGACACTATTCAGCAAAAAACAGTAGCCCACCCACTGAATGGGCAAAAGGCTGAATCTCCCTGACTTGCCCCAGGCAGGATGACATCCACTCTGCACAGGGACACACCTGGAGAGATGGGGATGATTTGGGGACCCAAGTCTGCAAAATGTGAGGATGCTGTGAACCCTGGGCTGACCACAGGCCAAAGAGCTCCCTCTAAAATGCAAGTGGAATCCTGTGCCTGCGCATGAAGGGGTAAGTGAGGCTCTTCAGAGCAGGGACCATGAGTCTTCGGGCCAGGACAGTGACAGCCACCTCATGTGCAATCTGCTAGACCTGCATGCCCAAACGATGCTACCCAGGCTGGCAGGCCTCTGCCTTCTCAGGAATCTCCGATAGTGGCCTTATCCTAGAGAGACATGATCAGGATTAGTATCCTGATGATGGTTGCTTTCCATTAAAAAAAAAAAAAAAAAAGGGACTAAACTAAGCACACATGATTAACGCTTCTAATTAAGCCTCGCTTCCCTGACTCAGCAGATTCAGATGTAAGATCGGTGGGAAATGATACGATTAGCAGATGGCACAGGGCTGGGGGGGGGGGGGACGACTGTGAAGACACAAATGCTGGAAGCAGCACAGCGCACAGTGAACCTCAAGGTATTCCCCTCACAGACAAGATTCCCCGCCCCCCTCCTTCTGAGGTCCTGTGGAACTTCGGGAAAAGCTGAGCAAGCGGCTTGAACAAAAAGCCTGAGCAGGTGAGCCTCTTTCCAGTCCCTCTCCTCTGTCATTCCAAGGTCAACATTTTTTTTTTTTTAATTCACCCCTCCCAATGCAGGTTTCTGAGAGAGGTTCCGGGTCTTTACATGCTTAGAGGCAGAGACAGAGCGCCCCACTTCTTACAGAGCAGGGGGGGACCACCCCACTTCTTACAGGTCTGTGGGGGGACCACCCATTTCTTACAGAATGAGGAATCCCCTCCTGGGGTGGGAGGAGGCATGCCTGAGGCAGGAGCTAGAACTACATTTCCCAGCTGCCCCTGCGCTGTGGATGTGGTGGAGTGATTAGTTCTTCTCTAGGACTGGGGTGTTCCCATGCTGGGATCTCATGCCCCTCTGCTGTCCCTCTCTTTCACTGTCTGCCAGTTCAAGTCTCAAGCCCAGAGGGTAGGGCAACCACAGATGGCATGCAGAGGCCCCAGGCTCAGTTGGTACCTACGTGTCTGCATTAGAAACTGAGATCAGTTCCCAGCACCGTGTAAAAAGCCGGGCATAAGGGTGTGCAGACCCTGCACAGAGGCACCGGAGGTGGGTGAGCCCTGGTGCTCTCACTAACTAGCCAGCCAGGCCTAATTAGAAAGCTCCAGGGTCAATGAGAGACCTTGCTTCAAAAAAGAAGGTGGAGAGTGACTGAGGAAGACACTAGATATTGACCTATGACCTCCACATGAATACACACACACACACACACACACACACACACACACACACACACACACACAGCCTGGGCCTCTGTGTGTCACAGTGGGCGGAAGTATACATTGTACGCTACATGAGGGGGGAAAAATCAAACTTCTGTCACACTGGGTCACACTTTAGGGCTTCTTTGTTCCAGCAGCTCCTGCTGCCTTTCTTCACCGACAGGCAGAGCAGTAGGGGTCCCAGGACTGGCTCACACCTGTGTCTCCACACCTTCCACCCTCTCCCCTGTCACAAACACCCAAGGCTCCTGCTTACTATGCCTCCTTCAGCCATGACATTGTCACCGCTCTCTTCATGGACACTCACCAAGGGCTTCTGTGTAGCAGGCCCCACTGGGGTACCCAGTCAAATGCCACCATGGAAACCCAGTTAGGGGTGCACACGCAGCTCGGCGGCCCCTGGGCCCCTTTACAGTGCTTGTGTTATCCTTTGAAGGCCTGCTCTGGACTGTGGGCCCCTCACAGGGGCACTCTCTTATTTAAGTTAAAGTTGAAGGCATCTTGGTAGCTTAAATGTCAGGCTGTGTACATTACATCTCTGATCAGCCACTACTTGGTCTAGTATTGAAGCCACACAGCATGAAGCCATCAACAAAAATGTGTCAACAACTGTCAGAACATCCCCTCACAATGAAAGCCGAAAGCAATGGCATTTTGCAAACAACAACAACAAAAAAAGCAATTTAAGTTTTAGGAAACACACTCTTATCAAACGGTAAACTGATGGCCCAAAGTGAAGTTGTCAGGAATATAAATTTGTCACTCAGATTTAACATTATCCATCGATGTGGCGCAGCCTACCTAGAATCACCTGCAAGAGCCTTAGTTGAGTAATCGTCCTTACCAGGTTGGTCTGTGGACATGTCTGTAAGGGATTGTCTTGGTTGTCTTAACTGGTTGTAGGAGGGCCCAGCCCACCATGGGCAACACCGTTTCCTGGGCAGGTGGTCCTGGTTTGTATAAGAAAGCTGGCTGAGCATGAATCTGAGAGTGAGTAAGCAGGCAGCTTCCTCCAGGGTTTCTGCTGCAATGCCTTGGCTGTGAGTGAGTTCTCTGGTCAGAGGTAACGCTGCATGGAATAGCGAGAAGCTTGGCTCCTGGTCTTTGCCTTGAGTTCCTGCCCTGATTTCCCTCAGTGATGCATGGTGAACTGCAAGTTTAAAATGAAATACTCCCCCTGCCAGTTGCTTTTGGTAATAGTTTTACCACAGCAACGGAATGCAACTAGAGTACACTGTGTGTACAGAGGACAGACTAGGAGGGAACATGGGGACTGCAGACGTAAGACAGTGAAGGGGCCACCACTCTGTTTACACCAGTGACTCCCATACTGTCACTGCCTGAATTCCAACAGCCCTGTCCCACTCCTGCATGACCTGTGAGCATCTGTTCACAGGGAGGGAGGGGTGACTGGGTGGATTTGATGGATGCCATCACCAAGACCAAATCGCATGCCCACTCCATGTCACCCAGGCTCAAATCAGCACCAAAACCAGTACCTTCCTTCTCTGCCTGAAGGCTGGCTCAGGGACATACCCTGTGCTGTCCTCAGGACTCCAGGACAGGGCATTCCTTGTTTCTCTGAATTGTCCTCCTGACTTATGGTCTAGGGCAGATAAGAGTTACGTGAGGTCATGAGGGTGGGGCCCTCATGAGATGTTAAGTGGCTTCCTAAGAATAAAAAGGGAGACCTGAGCTAGCAGCTTGCCCAGCCTCACCACTCGCTACCCTGTGCCACTGTGGGTAAGGCAGAGTTCCAGGAGTGGGAGGGCTTTTCACCAGACACAGCCCTTGATCTTAGACTTTGGATCCACAAGTTTTCTAAGCATCACTAAATTACGCAGTCAGTTCCAGCCATGGCTTCCCCATTCATCAGGGCTTGCTGAACTAACCAAAGGCCCCATCATGCAAATAACCCCAGTCCAGGGCACTGGAGTCAGTACTCATAAGCATGGAGCACTGGCTGTGCTGGGGACTGGTCCAGCCAAGCTGTGCACACCTGCATCACACTTCACGTCAAGTGCAAAGGTGCCCAGATGTGACCCTGTGCAGGGACCACAAAGGCCAGATCTTGTGACCTAAGGGCAGGGATTAGAAAGAGACCCAAGTGACAGGTGACCAGGACCCCGGAGGCCAGGTGAAGGAGCTCAGGTATGTTGGCCTTCTATGATTAGGGGAGGTGCCCAGGGCTCAGATCACTGTGGAGGGACACATGGATGTCTGACTATCTCTGGGACATTCATGCTCAGGTCACATGTATGCCAGGGCTAGAAAGGATAAGTGAGATGCAAAGCATCGCCATCAACGGGCCAGAAGACTGCTCATTCTGAGTATTGCTGAGTTGCTCTGGTTCTCTCCATCCCATGTGGTAGTTCTGTGCTGGTTGTCTAGGAAACCAGTGGGTGCTGAGAATGGGTGGGGTTTTGACTGGGCTGGAGGGCACAGGGCCAAGAGCAGAGAGGGGAACATGTAGTGGAGTGCATGTGCACATGTGTCAGTGTGTACACACATGTGCTTGTGTGTATATGTATGCCTGTGCACATGCTCATTCATTCCTGTATACATGTTCATGCATGCCTGAGTACATATGCATGTATATATAAATACATGTGTACATGTGTGGGAGAGCTTGTATGCACAGGCTTACGGTGACTATATTATGTGGGTGTGTGCATGTGTTCATATGAGCAAGGGTGTGAGTACAGATGCATATGTGTATAAATGCACACACATGACTGTGTGGCTAAACATATGTGTACAGGTCCATGGGAGTGTATACACCATGCATGCATTCATGTGTATGTGTGTTTATACAAGTGATTGTATATACATGTGGACCTATATGTGCATATGTGCATGTAGGTAAGAAAAGAATGTGTATACAGGTACACGTGTGGGTGTGTATTTGAGCATATGAGCACAGGTAAATGTGCATATGTGTGTGTAGGCATACATGTGGATGAGCATCACCACCATAATAATCATAACCCTCATCATCACCATCATCACCACCATCATCACCACCATCCTCACCACCGTCACCATCATCTCCTAGTCACCCCCATCCCTGTAGGGGATTTGCGGAGCTGCTCTCTGCTGACAAGCTGCTTGGCTGGAGAGCTGCACCATCATCACTGGTCCCCCTTGCTTTGGTCCTCACACAACATCCAGCAGCCAGCCCATGTCCTGGCTCCGCCTTACAGAAGCAGCAGTGTGGTGATGAGGGACCAGATTCTAAAGCTAGACTGGTGGCATTCCAAGGTCAGCTGTCACCGACTGGCTGCGTGTCTTGTCCTTTCACGTGTGATGTGGGGACAGCACCGGTCCCACTCACACGGAGGCACCTGAGTGGTTGGAGGTGAGGCCAGTTGGGCACGCAGGAAGTGGGTTCCACTTTGGCTGTAGCTATCACATGTCATACCTTAGATTCAGAACTTCTGCCTTTCATAGGCCTTCTGAAGTCACACAGCCCATGAGAGGCCGTGTGGGCCCCCAATCCAGCAGTCTAAACCCAGATGGCTATGCTGTGGACACACCTTCACCCAGTTTTGGGCTAGGAGAGATGGGTGGGCTGGATGGTTCTTGGGACCCTTCCTGCACGTGACAGTGGCTGCCTTATGCTACAACCAGTGTTTGACATTCACCAGCGGTACACTATACACTGTGTGCCAACCTTTCTAGAAGCTCATAGGATGCATAGGTGCAGATGTAGGGTACAAGTAAGACATGCCCAAACAGTCAGGGGAGCAGAAGGAGGCCAGAGGTGCATGCAGGACAATGGCCAGGACAGATGCACACTGGGACTCGTATTCCTGCTTGGGTCTTCAGGGAAGCACCACGTGGCTGAACCTGACACATCACCACCTGGGCCGTGGCTGCAGCTCTGCTTCTGTCTGCTTCCTAAGGAGGTAGGAGGCCCTGCTGTCTCTCCTCGGTAGAATTGGTAGAGCTGCTCAGAGCCAGCTACAGGCTTCCCTTATCCTCCAGGGGTCCAGTATTCCCCAATCCCAGCCACATAGGCAGCTGAGGCCACCACCGTCTCTAGCCCTGGGAACTAGTGGTTGGCATGGGACCCTGGTGTGGCAGCTCCTGCGACCTGATCTGGTGTGAGGTTCTTGCCCTGCTGCTGTGATTGCCACTTCTGAGGCCTCCCAGAGCGGCCTGGCTTTATGAGACGAAACACACAGGCAGACATCATGATCCAGGGAGGGGCAGCGAAAGGGACAGACAGACAGAACACAGCTGGAGCCCCCCCAACTTCTTACTTTTAACACACATCCTTACTTCTAACATACAAGCCCATCTGTGTCATTTCCACACTGATGCACTTTAGCCTGCCTTTGCTGAAGGCACAAGGTCTTGGACAATACATTTATGTACCAGCCATGCACACTGGTGTACCAATGGCTGGAGGCAGCGACCACAACGGAGCAGACAGCCATGGAACGGTGCCAACATAGATTCTGTGACCACACCTCTTCCCTGGAGAGTTGACCATTTCTCTTTGCCATGTGGGATTCCTGGCAAGGTGGTGTCTCAGAAGCTAGGGTACACCTCCAACCTGTGGGGACATCCAGATGTGGCCCAGGTTGGTCTAAGTATCAAGCCCGTCTCTTGACCAGTCCTATGAGGTGACCCTTAGCCTGTGTGTGGAATGCAGCCTTCTTCTGAGGTCAGGGGTAGTGAGTTTTGGGAGAAGGCACAGAGCCATGCTGCAGAGGCCCCAGGCTTTGGCCTGGAAGGTCCTGAGAGTCATTTGTCATTTCTGTGTTCCTCATCTCTGTGTGTGTGTGCTCACATTACACTCCTCAGCTCTCTGATACAACAGAATCATTTCTAATATTTAAAAAATTGTACTTATGTGTATACCACTTGTGTGTGAGAGCCAGTGGAGTCCAGAAGAAGATACCAGATCCCCTGTGACTTGGAGTTGCACACTGTTGTATGCCACTGGATATGGACGCTGGGAATCAGACTTGGGTCCTTTGAAAGAGTAGCAAGTGCTCTTAACCACTGAGCCATCTCTCCAGCTCTTGGTGGACCTCAGTCATTAGTTATAGCCAATGTCAAAGTCACAGTGGCATTCCATTACATGTACAACATCCCAAGAGCACTGTGGGACAGTTGCCCATGAGCACAGAGCCCACATGAGGGACATCACTGCTTTCAATCCAGGGACTCCCAGGGACAGTGTGCAGATGGGACAGGCGTTTGGCAAGAATGTGAACCGTCTTTGCTGTTCCATGCCTGAGACTGTGGGATGCTTGTCATACAGCGTCACCCAGGGAAGGCTGGCTGTCACAGACACAAGTGGCCTTGTCAATGGCACAAGATAGGATATTCTTTCCACTCTGGGCTGACAGCTCTGTACAGCAGAGGCCTGAGAACACCAAGACAAATACTGAGTGGGAACCTCATCAGGATGAAGTACAGACTCACCAGGAGAAAACTGGAAAACAGCCTAGTAGAGGAAAGGAATGTGTCCTGACACACAGGGACAGAACACAGCATATGGGGGGGCAGACTTGAGTTCAGATCCCCAGCACCCATGTAAAGGCCCAAGGGGCCACACATGCCTGTAACCCCAGCAGTGAATGGGGAGGAGACAGGTAGATTCTTGGAGTTCACTGGCCAGCCAGCCTAGAAGAAAATGGAGAGCTTCAGGTTCGCTGAGAGACCCTGTCTCAAGTCAGCAAGGTGGGGAGTGATGGAGCATGCTTAGTGTTTCTGTATACATGGGTGTCTGCACACTCACATGTATACATCTTAGTATTTCACACACACAATATAGTACACATGCCTTTGACTAAAAAGAAGTCCTGTTTGTGGATGACAAAAGGGGCAGACAAGTTAGCCAATCAAGGGGAAACAATTTATTTCCTTCACAGTATAGAAACTTCTAAAATTTAAGATCTAATTCACCTACTTTTTCATCCAGCATCAGGGTTCTTCACATAGTGGCTGCCCAGAAATATCTGTAGCATCCCAGAGTTCAGCACTCATCAACCTGGTCCAAGTGATCACCCTCTCTGGTTTGGACTGGGAAGTAGCTCCCTGTCTCCCTGTTTTCCTAATGATTTGCTCCACCCATCATCTGTGGTCCTTATTGAAGGAAGATGAACCCAGTGATGCTACTGGCCCTGCCCATTTCTACACCCTCATCTCCCATCATGGTCCCTTCCTCTTTGCTCCTAGAATACAAGCCGATTTGCATCTCAGGGCCTTTGCATTTGCTAGAACCTCCTTTCTCTAGTTCTGATTTCACTGTGCCAACAGATCTCTGGCTCCTATGACAACCTGACCACGTGGGTACCCAGTATCTCTGGTACATGAACGAACATTGGAAAATTGGTACCTCCATCTGCTTGGTCTGGCTGTGATGGGCTTAAGGCTTTACAGAAAATGCTAAGTTAGTGCCTCCCAGAGGCTGCTAGCATAGTGCAAAGAGCTCATCTGTACTGGGGAACCCCCAATTCCAGCCCTGGCCAAGGCAGTGATCAGGAGGGACCTTCTCACAGGGCCTCTTGGTGCTCCTGCCTCATCTAGAGAGAGAACAGGATATTTGCCTTGATGGATGTTCTGGGTGGGTGATCCCTCGTGGCATACATCCCAGGTTAATTGGGGATCCCCCTCTCACAGGAGGCGGCTGTGAGCCCTCCCCACAAGGCAGCATTTAAGCTGATATGCCCTAAAAATGCCACTAGGAAAATATCTACATGGAAAAGTGGGGGGGAATCTCTAGAAATTCCATTTCATACACCCCTTGGGACGTGTGGAAGGCAGCGACAGATTTCATGACAGCCTCCGATTGTCAGTAGTTAAAATAGCCCCTTATGCAAAGCAGCCAGGAGGAGGTGCCTGCAGCTTGGCAAGGAAGCCAGGGTGGGGCATCCTGGGAGACTCTGTGGCCTCCCATGCAGAGTGCCTTTCTGGAACAGGGAACAAGAAGAGGGACTTTTTCCAAGAGCAGCGGGAGTGTCCTGAAGGACCAGAAGGATGTAAAGCCCTCACACCACAGACATACTCCCTGGGGTGGTCCCTCCCCAATGGGATGCCAGTGGACAGATAGATGCTATGAAGCACATGAGACAGTCCTCCCCACTCATCACCCCTCCCCTTCCGTCTCCTCCCTTCTCCTCTTCTTCCTTCTTCATTGCAGTGATGGGGATGGATTCTAAGGTCTCACACGTGTTAGATGAGCCCTCTATCACTGAGCCACACCCCTACCCCTGAGACAGTCAAGACAAACTTGAACCTCCATTCTTTCCTGGCATTCTGATCAAAGCAGGAAAGGTCCTCTCAGGAGCCTCAGTTTCCCCATCTATAACACGGTCCACAGCAGAGTCTACAATGCAGGGATACAGTGAGAACAGGGTACAGACACTTCTGCACCTATCTTTCCCTAGTCCTGATTAGCGATGCCGGCCAGGCCCCTTGGCCAGTGCTGTTTGTCTAGGAGCCCACTTTGGTATGTCTGGCTTACACCCAAGAGGAATTTGTGCCCCATATGATGCTCTGCTTGTTCCTGCCTGGGCTAAGAAGGTCCTATACCATCCAAGCCAACTGAATACCATCCCAGGGACCTGAAACAGTGTGGACACCTTCTGCTCCAGGACATCCTGCTCAGGTGAGGACCCATTACTGTTCTTCAGTAAGCAGAGGACAGAGGGTGGACTAGGGATTACACAGTGACAGAGTCCTCGAGACGCTTGGCAGCTAGGACATGGCCATGCTGTTCCAGCTCCCAGGAGGACCTGTTTGCCCCTGTGTTCTACCCTGAGTGGCTTGAAAGGCCCAAGCTGAGCCCTTCAGATTGAAGTATATTTTGTTCTCAGCCAGCTCACACACATTCATGTTTCCTTCCACTCAGCATCATTTTAAGCAGAAGCACTCTAGGACGAGTCAGGCTCTGAATGCTGGGCCATGCAGCCTTCAGTGCCGCTGAATGGCTTGTTCTGGACATGGCAGGGCTTTGGATAGCCTTGCCTTCAGTTCCTAACTACACCAGACTTCACGTAGCTACAGCTCCCACACCCACCAGTCCTATCAACCTAAGCTTACTCTGAAAATATTTGAAAAATCGGGGCGGGAGAGAGATCTCAGTGGTTAAGAGTACTTGCTGTATTCGCAGAGGACCCGAGTTTGGTTCCCAGAACCCATGTCAAGTAGCTCACAACTGCCTGTAACTCCAGCTCCAGGGGGATCCAATGTCTCTACGTTCTACAGGTGACTTTGCACATGACCCCTCACAGACATAATTAAAATTACTAAAATCAAAAAATTTAAAAGACCATATTTGGAAATCACTACATGTGCACCCAAGCGTGAACGGGTGGGTTTGTTTGTTTGTCTTGGTATTTATTCCCCCAAACAATCCAGCACGATAGTGTTCACGGAGCACATACACTGCATTGGGTGTTACAACTGGGACCTGACTTAAAGTGTGTGGAAGGGTGGTGGGACTTAGATGAGAAGCCTGTGGCATGCTACAGAAGGGGTTGCAGTGTCAGGGGGGTTCATTCCTGGAGACCACCCCCAGCTGATGCAGAGGAATGGCTGCCTTGGTGTTTCCCATGACAATCAGCAGCCCTGCACCCATTTCCCGATGCCCCCAGGGGGCAGCACACCCCCTCAACCAGAATCCCTGTGCTGGCCACATTTTAAAGTTACTTTTTGCTGAAGAGATGGCCAGACAGAGAGCACATCTGTCTGGGCCAAGTGTCTCCTGTGTCTGTGATAATGACAGGGAGACCTCAGGATTCTGCCCTGGATGCTGGCTGGAAGACTAACTTCAAAGGTAGATGATTCTCTTGCCATGATGGAGGGAGCTGACCCTCCTAACCCTTGGGTGATGTTTGGAGTGGGTAAATTCCTTTCCAGCAAAGCTGAGTGGCAAATTTCCCTTGTTTTGATTGACAAGAAGCATAGAAACTATGAAAGAGGTGGACAGCAATGCCAGGCATCTTGAAGACACAATTTAATACAAAAGCTCAACTTGAAATGCACGCACACTGTGCCTAGGGGAACATGGAGCACAGTGGTGTGCTGGTCTGAGTAGCCAGAGCCCCAAAATACAGGAAAGATGCCACATGACTCTGGCCAGGTAGCTTGCCTGCTTTACTGTCTGCCTTGGAAAGAAGTAGGCCACTGCTGCTGAGTCCTTCATGGGAGGAGGGTCCATGAGTATCTTCTTGAGGTCGTATTTGACCCAGCCAGGACATGGCAGAAAGTCACAGAAAGACAAGGCAACAGAGGGGACAATGGCCAGATGTGAGCTGAAGGCCTGCTGAGCCCCTTCCCAGGGTGCCCTGTACATTGACATCCAGACCCAGGCTGGATGGACACAGACGCTCCCTGGCTTACAATGGCATGAGGTGATCCCAGGACCATTGGGCTGTTTTCCTTTCCCATCCAAGTACTAACCAGGCCTGGCCCTGCTCCGCTTCCAAGATCAGGTGAGACTAGGTGCATTCTGGGTGGGAGAGCTACGGATTCTACACTGTTCTAATCTATGCCATGAGGCCATCGGCATTCTTCCTCTCAGGCTGTTGGATGATCTTGCCCAGCAGGAGTTAGTGTGAATTCTGAGCACAGGTAACACAACTGTGGCTGAGCTGTGGAGCATGGCGGGTCAGAGATAGTAGGATATCTGTGTTAGTCACTTGTCTCCTCACTGTGACAAATGCCCGAGAGAGGGACTTAGGAGAGGAAGCGTTTACTCTGACCCACAGTTTGAGGGCACAGTCCATCACGGTGGGAAGGCACGGAGGAACAAGTGTGAGAGCAGCTGGTCATGATGCAGCCATAGTCGGGAAGCAGAGAGAGAGAGAGATGAACGCAGGTGTTCCGCTTGCTTTCTCCTTCTTATCCAGTCCTGGACCCCACGGGGTGGTGACCCCCACATTCAGGGCGGCTCTTCCCTCCTCTATTGACCTAATCTAGAAGCTCCCTCATAGACACGCCTGGAGGCTTGTCTCCATGGTGATTCCAGGTCCTGTCAAGGTGTCAGTACTATTCACATGCCTCTGTATCTTATGAGATTTCAACTGCTGGTGGTCTATCATGGTAGAATCCCACCGTGAGCCAGGGGGCAGTGAGGCTATTGCCATCCCACCCCACAGATGGGGACACAGTGCCAGAAAGCTGTGAAGGAAGAAGGACAGAGTCCCAGTGACCTGCATGAGTTGACAGAACAAGGGGCTGTAAGTAACTAACGGGGAATGTCCAGGTAAAAACCCCGGGGACTTAGGGCTGGGAAGACAGCTGGTAGCTGCTGAGCATGGAGGTCTGGGAGGGAGAAGGGAGAGGCCCTGACAGAGCTTGGGGATGCCACTGGAACAATGGCTTCCAAAGACTCAGAAGGAAGTCATCTGAACTGTGTTCACTCCAGGACGTACTTAGGGGCCTGGAACATGAGAGATGCCTCCCTCCCTTGAGTACTGGAGAAGGATCCTGGTGGTGACTCAGCCAGGGCCAGAGGGGCAGTGGTGAGGCCATTTTCTAAGCTGAGACACAACTGGAGTGCCTGCTGAGCATGTCAGTGCCAGTGCCTTAGACACACTCCTTCTGAGATGAGCACCTTGTTTATTTCTACAGAATTCAGCTCCTCTCTTAGTTCACATTCTTGGCTCCCAGCTCAGCTCCTTTCTGCTGCTATAACAAAATACTCAAGGCCAGGTTGTATATTAAGAATAGAAATGACTCTTCTGGCCATTCTGGAGGCTGGGGTGCTCAAGACCAAGGTGGTGCTGACTTTCTCACGTGGCAGAAGAGCAAGAGAGGGCCGTGTGCAGCCTCCGCATGAAGGATGGAGACCTACTTACACGGGCTGTGAAGTCAGGACTTTTTTTTTTCCTTAATGGCCCCACCTTTTCACCTGGCAACCCCACTGAGCACATTTTACCCTGTGGACTTTGGAGAACTGTTCAGATCTCCTGCAAAAGGCTCAGAGTTCCAGGATGTTTGGCTCTGGCTCACCCGTCCTGCTCTGAAGCCAACTCCCTGCCCAGGCTCCTATGTTTCCTGCAAGTTTTATTCATTTACTTATTTTGTTTTCTTGAGACTGGGTCTTATTCTGTAGCCCAGGAGGGCATGCAACTCACTATGTTGCCCAGGATGACCTCAAACTAACAACAATCCTCCTGCCTCAGCCTCCAATGCACTGAGGGCATAAGCACAAGCCAGCATGCCCAGCTCCTCTGCATGCTCTAATTCGGACATCATTCACCCAACTCAAAACGTAAGGGCTGAGGGCAGCACTAAGGACAAAGACGTTTTCTCTTTTAAAACTGTTTTCTCTCTTAAAACCTGACACTGCTGGGCTTTCTGCCAGTGGAGAAACCCACAGCTATGGAAGCAGCGAGGTCCCTCACGAGGCCACGCCCCCTCCGTCATCAGGCCAGGCTAGAGCTCTGTGACCTCCCTAGGGCCGAGTGGGTCTGGAGGGGCAGACCCAGGCTGGGAGCTGGTACCCTGTTTCACAGACTGAAGTCCACCGTCATAGTCCGCGCATTCTCTCTCTGGCTAGTGGAGAGTCACACTGACCCGCCATGAGGGGACAAGGTCCAAGGACCTCAGCACCCAGAGTCAGTGGTACAGAACTCTGATTGGAAGAGAAACACTTATGACACGGAAGTGGGATCTGGGACCTACTCTGTGCACAAGTCTCTCTCCTAAATCAGTTGCAGGCTTTTTTTTTTTTTTTTTCTTTTTTTTTAAGTACTTCTGGATTCCAGGAACCAACGTAGCAGAGGAAAAGGAGCAAATGAGGCCACGGTGGTCAGAATGCACACGTGAACTGTGCACCACACTGACCTATTGAAGAGAGCAGACGCACACGTGAACTGTGTACCACACTGACCTAGTGACAGAGAGCAGACTCACATGAGCACTGTGCACCACACTGACCTAGTGACAGAGAGCAGACTCACACATGTGCACTGTGCACCACACTGACCTAGTGACAGAGAGAAGAATCACATGTGAACTGTGCACCACACTGACCTAGTGACAGAGAGAAGACTCACACGGGCACTGTGCACCACACTGACCCTATGACTGAGAGAAGACTTGGAGGCCGGCGGCAACACAGACTTCTCCTCCTACAGTCCCTGGCTCAGTCTTCCAGGGTGACCCATGAGATGTAGTTAGGTTGTGGCCCTTTTTGAAGACATTTTTGCAGATGTATCCTCCCATCACCCAGCCGCTTGAACAGATGTGTTCCTTGGAGCTGGCTATGGCCTGTCCGTTCTCTCACATCTCATCACTGTGACTCTGACCTCTACTCCCTCTTTTTAAGGACTGTTGGGGGTCACACAGAAGCCATACAGATAACCAGGGACTTCAGGCTCAACAGACAGCAACCCGGATTCCATCAGTGACATTAACTCCCCTTGGCCATGTGGAGTGGCATACCCGCAGCTTCTAGGGATCAGGAAGTGGCTGTGTTCAAAGGCCACCCCTCTGCCTTCCACTGCCACAGGCTGAGGCCACCTTTGCAGGGCAGCATGGCCAGAAAAGCACTGCTGGAAGTTTTGTTCAGATCTCCAAGAGCTCTGGGACTCCGAACGCTGGAACTCAGCATTGTGCCACTTAGCACTCTGGGACTCAGAACTCTCTGAGAAGCACTTGACCACAGAGCGGGGGTGGTTCATTGCTGTCCTCAGTTATATAGTGAGTGTGAGGCCAGCCTGGGTTACACAAGATCCTAGTTCAAGAAACAGGGGCTGGAAAGATGGTTCAGCAGGTAAGAGCACTTGCTGTTCTGGCAGAGGACTAGGCATCAATTCCAAGCATACACGTGGTGGCTCACAACTTTCTGTGACTCCAGTTCCAGGGGATCCAATGTCCTCTTCTGGCCCCTGTAGGCACCAGGCACACTCTGGTACACAGAGCAAAACACAAATTCAAATAAAACCCCAAACCTAAACAAACAAAATATCCAAACCAACCAAGCAACACATTAAAACCAGATTTTTCTTATGCTACTACAGTGGGACCAGGTCTTGGGCTCCATGCTCTGGACCCTACCCTTCCTCATTCAACAGGGCCAAGGTCAACATCTTTGATGGACCAAGTGGTCTGCTCTACACCCACCAGCCTTTGTGGGATGACCTCGCTAGCTGACAGAGCTTGCTCAGTACCAACAACCCAGGCCCTGGAGATTTTCCATCTACACACTGGGGCTAACACTCACCTCCCTGAATCACAGTGGTTCCTAGGAGGCAAAGCTGCCTATGTGGTGGAGTATGGAGCCAAGAGACAACTGAGAAATCACTTTTGTTTATTTCCAGCTCCCCGGAGCATGGCACTCTGCCCTGGTGTGTGCATGCATCTGTGGTATGTGGTGTCTACACGTTCCTCCCTCCCTGGACCAGCTCTATCTTAGCATCTGGCTATGAACCCAGAAGCAAGCGGAGGAGAAATGTGTCCTTGAAGAACTTCACAGTCTGGGCTGGGAGGACAGGTCAGTCAGCAGAGGACCTGCTGTGCAAGCATGAGGACCTGGGTTTGAGCCCCGAGCCTACCTTAAAAAATGCTAGGCATACTGGTGCACTCCTCCCCTCGGTGGTGAGGAAGAGCTCTGGGACTTGCTGGCCAGCTAGTCTAGTCTAATTGGCTAGCTTCAGGCCAGTGAGAGACCCCTGTCTCAAAAACAAAATAAGGTAGGCGTCAGCAAGATGGCTCAGCAGAAGACGGTGCCAGCCTGGTGAGCCTGAAGATCTAGATGCCACGGCAGCCATCTGTAACCCCAGTAACCCCAGGTGAGATGGGAGGTGGAGACAAGAGAACTTTCTGAAGTTCACAAATCGGCTAGCCTGGCGTATGCAGCGCAGAGGAAACACCAAGAGACCCTTCTTCCAACTTCTGAAAGTTGGCCACTGAAGTCCACATGTGCTCCATGACACATGGTGTGCAACACACATACACACACACACACACACACACACACAACACATATCAAACATAATATACACAAACACACATACCACACACATGCATTTCATATACACATCACACACATACATACCATACACATACAACATACATACTTATACACACATATCACACACAAACACATATATTACACAAACTAAAACATTTAAAAAAATCAAGGTGGGGGCTGGAGAGATGGCTATGTGGTAAAGAGCACCTGCTGCTCTTTCAGAAGAGTTTGATTCTCAATAGCCACCACTCAACCCCAGATCCAGGGGATTTAACACCTCTGCCCTCTAAGGGCACCAGCATTAGTGTGAATACTCTGCCCCCACACATGAACATAATTAAAAATACAAGTAAATCTTTAAAAATATTTCTTTAGAAAGTCAAGGTGGACACCAGCTGAGGAATGGCCCCCGACGTTGAGCTCTGGCCTCAGCACACCAGTGCACGCAGGCAGGTGCACAGCACACACACACACACACACCACACACGTACACTCACACAGAACCTCCAACTTTGATTCCCTCAAGGTAGGCACAAGTGCAGGGAGACATTAGATCCCTAGGGCATGAGTCAATGGGTACCAAACCCTCTGGCATTGTGCCAGAGCCACATCCAGCGTCTATAGCCAGAGCCAGAGGAAGAAGCTTGCCAGCACAGGAGCTGCCTTCCCCTCCCGGATAAACACAAACCACTTCAGAGAGGTGGTTCCCCAGCAAAGTGGTTTTCTTCTCAGTTCTCCTGGGAATCTGCTAGCAACTGAAAACATCTTATGGAACACGAGCTGAATGCTGACTTAAGGGACTGCCAGGCAGCTGTCACTGTACAAAGTGACATTTTTTACCAGGTCTAGCTGTGTCCCTTGCTCTCTCACGGACTCTCAACACATCAGGGCTTGTGTACAGAGCAGCAGGACCACGGAGCACAGCTCTAAGTACCACACCAGGGAGGGAGGGGCGTAACTACTAATTCAGGACCCTCTCTTGGGTTAGTGTACGGGGCTCTCTTGGATGATCAGCACACTCACATGTTGGAGAGCCTGTAGGGAAGTGGGCTGTCAACTCCCTCCCTGGTGGGGATGTGCTGTGGTACCCTAGGATCAGGTGCTGAAAGCATCACTCTGTGGGCATGTTGGGACTATGAGAGGTGGGACAATGGGAGATGCTCTGCTCCTGGGGATTCTGCCCTCAGAGGGATGAAGGTGGCTGGGAGGGAACCCAAGTTAACTCTGCTGAGAGTCACTGTGAGTAAGCTCAGCTTCCTGTCTGGGTGTCTCGACTCCTGCAGCTTGGACATTGAGACTAACCCTTTTTTTCCTTGCAGTAATGACAGAAAGAGTACTCATATACTCCGGAAGTGGGGTTCCAGAAAGAGGACAGGGAGAGAGGGCTGAGAAGGGACACCATGACAGGGACCTGCTGAAAGTTGTCACCTGTCATCAGATACCATGTGTCACACACACTATCCTAGCGTGAAACACACAAGCTCCTTCTCTCCTCCAGGCCTGACTTAACCGAGTATCAATCAATCACCCTTCACTGAGCCACCAAGGGCACCCAAGGTTGTCCCCAAAGTTCTAGTGTCCAGGCCTTAGCTGATGCTCTATACGGCTACCCTCTCACAGAATCAGAGGCCCCACCCCATTCTGGGCTGAGGGCTTTATTCCTGTACACACCCTATGTGGTACTCAGCAGCCACTTTCACATGTGGCGTAGAAACCAAGGACCCATGCTCCCTCCTCTCCCAGGAGTAGCTAAGGCCCCAGCTGATGAGATGGAGCAGGGTCTGCAGAGTGAGGCTTCCCTTAGCCCCACCACACCTCCTAGGACCCAGTAGCTTTTCGGTACCTACCTTTCCCTGACCGCAGTGAGGATGAGGCTCAGCAGCCACACATCAACACCCTGGGCATACTGAGGGCAAGCAGGGTACAGAGAGTCAGAGTCTCAAGCGGCATCACAGGTCTCCATGCCCACCCACCTGTGCTTCCTGACCTCCTGCTGAGGAGACCGTGAAGCCCGAGACTCCCAGGTATGACTCCAAGACCACACTATTCTCTGTCACAGACGCTCCTGCCTGCATGGCCACGCCCTGCCTTTTAAGACACCGACACCCAGAGCAGAGTCATGTTTTCATTGCAAAGCTCTGAAGAGGAAGACGAAGCACAGAAATAACCCTGTGACCAATGGAGGAACGGCAGAGCTCCCCAGGGCACTCTGCTGAACTCATACAGCTGTCCCAAGCCTGTTCTGTCAGGAGACAGCTGGGCAGGACTTGATTACCTCCAGGGTCAGCTGTCTTCTGAGGGGTAGACCTAGGATCCGAAGCTAGGGTTGACCTGACTCTATGAGTCAAGGTCACCCCAAGGCACCTAGAGTATCTGTAAAGGACAAATCTGAACAGTGAGCCATTTCCCTTAAGTGACACTCCCATGACACTGTTTTGAGATTTACTAGGAGTACAGGAAAAGGTGGGCATCCTTGGCTTTGGGGAGAGGGGTCCACAATGACCCTCCCTTTCTTCATCTTGTCAGTGCTGGACTCATCTAAGACCACACATGCTTCTATGCCTCTGTCTCCTCTGCCCTCCTCCTGAGCTCAGGTGATAACTCTCCTGAGTGCCTGGTGCTCACAGTGATGCTATCTGGCTTTTCTCTTGTCTACCTCTGCCCTCTTGGCTGCTCTTTGGCTGAGGGGAACTGAGGACACTATGGCGGCGGGGGGTGGGGGGGTGGGGTGAGTAGTTTCTGGGGACGCTGCCCAGTGACCACCCTCCCAAATTGGTTGAACAAAAATGAATAACGCTGTTGGCTGTCAGCGAGGTGGTTTCTGCTCTATAGTAATTAGAATGTTTGGGGAAAAAAAAAAAAGAAGAAGAAGAAAGAAAAGAAAAATCAACCCAAGAGGCTCCGTGCAAGCCTGCACACCCAATCCATAGAGGCAAACTGGCAGTGTGAATGGAAATTACAGTAAATGGATGAATTGGGCATGATTTGCACGCAGCTGATTAGTTTGGCTGGGCGTGCCCTGTCAAGGTGGCCTCTGGTGATCCAGGAGAACATGGTCTAGAGGAGAGGCCAGGGGAACCCTCACCTCAGGCCCCAGCAGCCTACAGTTGAGTGACAATGGGAGGGGAGGGGACTCCCCTAAGAACAGGTGGGACAAGACTTTCCTGTCCCAGGGTCAACCTAGCTGTTGTCCCCAAGACAGCAGAGCCTTCTATGCTCTGTCATGCCAAGTCATGTGGACCGGGCCCCATTTTGTGTGCCCAAACACACAGCCTCTGTCCGATGCCTGCTCTTCTAACATCTGTTCTTGGGGCTTACTTCACAACTGGCCTCCACCCCCAGGGAATCAGAAATTCTCAAATAAAACAGATGCTACTTAGCACTGCTCTTAGTGGATCGGTCTGGTGAGCAAAGCAACCCTCCTTGACCCCTTCCAGAAGGCAGGCTCCATCACTCCTAGAGAAGGCTCCTAGAGGTGAGGTCCAAGGCCTACAGGCTCACAGGTTGGAGGAGTACAGCCTGGATATAAATTTGGGATCCGGACTGGAGGCGGGAGGATCCTTTTAGCTTTTTAATCTTTTTTAAGGACACCGGCAGCTGAGGCTTGGGATCTAGGGCACTGAGAAAGGAGACCTGTTGAGCAGGAGGAAGCTGCTGCCTCCTGTGGGAGGGACCCAGGGCTCTGCAGACTGCAGCTTCAGCATCCACACCTTGACTCACCAGAGCTCAGGACCACAGGGTCTCAGAGCCCACCCCTTATCAGGGTTAGGCGGTCCAAATAGAAACAGAAAACACATAGACTCAACCTAGCCATGACCTTAATGGGCAGAGGTCAGACTCCCAAGCCCTCATTCCCTGACAGTTATCAACATTGTAGCTCCTGCCCAGAGGAACACACTCCACAGGTGATGGACAGAACCCCGAGCTGCCATGCAGTGAGAAGTGGGACCTGGGATCACTAGAATCTTGGCAACTCACATTTATCTTTGCATCCCTCAAAGTGACATCCAGGAGTGGGGGTGAGATGCCTATTTGACCAGGTCCCTGAGCTGGCTGGGGACAGTGTCCCCTTGTACCAGCAAGGCAGCGGCTGCTGTCAGCTCCTGTTCCTTTTTTTCTTTCTACCGCCACACCACCAGAGGGGCAGGGAGTCTACTTGATTAAAAAACAATAACAGAAGCCAAACTGGCCACGCTTTCGCTGAAGAAAGGCAGCGCACATCCCTGTCCGGGCTTGGGGGACTTCTTGTATACTTTGCAGGGATCCCAAGCCACGGATGCCTTTTGTCCACACCTCATCACACAGCCAACCCCTTCGGCACAGCATCTCACTAGGAATAGATGTTCAAGTTGGACTCAAAAACCCACCGGTGCTCAGAGAGACACTCGAGGGTACAAACAGGACCTTGGGATTCTCAGCCACAGAGATGCCTGCATCCTGGGTGATCTGCCAGCCACCTTTGTCTTTCTCTAATCAGAAGTAGGAGAAAGCCACGATGGAGACAATAGCCTCGAGGAACCTAGGCACCCAGAGCGGCACATTCTAAGACACACAAAGTATAGACTGATCAGCCTGCTGCCTACACCGCACATGCCACCATCTCACCAAGCGCCAGGAACACCAGAGTTCCGAGTCTACTGTCTCCGCTGCTCTAGCAGAGAACAAAGACACTCATGTCGGCCAACCCCAAGCAGGCTGGGGAGGTGGCACCATACCTCCAAAATGAACTCTCTTCTTGAACCGGGAGTTCTCAGCCATCGTTCCTAACCTGGGTATGACCATCTCACTCAGACCGGTCCCTCGCCTCTTCCTCCTCTGGGTCCATGTGGAGAGTCCTCGGGGCTGGCCTCACTTACTATTCTCTGTTAATCCAACAAGGAGTTAAAAAAAAAAAGTTGCAGTCTTCTACGGTCAGAATTTAAGGAGAAAAGGAGAGAAAAAAAAAAGAACAGATCACAGGACTAAGAAAGACAACCCCAGAGTTTAATCCACGAGGAGGTTCACGGATTTGACTTTTGAAGATGGAAAATCAGGATCGGCTGAAAATTCGGTTCTTTGACACAAGTTGTAGCTGCAGACTGGAGCTGCATCCTTCCACTTCCTCACTGTACCGGGGATTTTTTTTTCCTAGTGCCGGTTTCCATGGCAACGCATCAGTCACTAGTCTAAATAAGTACGGGTGAAGGACGCCTGAAAAACCAGTGCAATTACGCACGCCATTAGCAGGGAGAGGAAAATGATTCAACCACTATTAGCAGGGGCCAGAGGTGTCACTTATAGGCAGTGACCGTCCTTGTCCTGAGTAATTGCTTTCTCATTTTGGAACACGGCATTTTCTCCGCCTGGGCAGTTTTCCTGCTTTCTGTGCAGTGGACAGCAAGGTAGCCACATCACCTCACGGAGCTGACGCCAAAGAGGAGGCCTGGGTCTCAGGGACAGTGTCCCCTTCCAGGTGCTTGGGACTTTTGCCAGTGCATGGGAGGCAGATCTGGGGTACATTCAGACATGCTGTAACTTCAGCCTGAAGGATCCTGGTGGGCGAACACCAGGTTGAAGCTCAGAGGCAGCACTGGGTGCTGGGGTTCAGGGTGGGGGATGAGCTGGCCACTTTCTGAGTACTCTCCATTCCTTTCATCCCCAGGGATCGAAGTCCCTCATAAGAGGGCAGGGAATCTTGTCCAGTTGCCCAATCTGTCATTTCTTTCTCTTAATTTGATTAATTAAAAAAATCTCATTATGCTTATTTTTGGAGACAGAAGGTCTAGCTATGTAGCCCAGGCTGGCCCTACTAGGAATCCTCTTTGAGTGCTGGGACGGCAGGTATGTGCCACCATACTTGGCTTCCCATTTTAAAAAGTAGCTGTAGAGGAGCTTGCTATTTGGCCTCAGACAAGAGCCCTCTCTGTTCTGAGCTGCAGGTGAGTTAGAAAAGGGTGGAAAAGAATGTTCATCAAATGTCCTTCTACCCCTGGAGAGGCTGAGTGGGTGGGGAGAGTCATGTCCCAGCTGTGTGACCTTGGGCACATCTCCAACTGCCTTGACTTGTTGGAGGAACATAAAATCGAATTGTCCATAGGATGGGATGCTATACGCATGCGATATATAAAGCATGTTAAAGGACACCAGGAATACTGTAGGCACTGGGGAAAGGCTAACTTTGGTGTTATCTATGTCTTATGGTGTTATCAAAAGTCTTAGCGCATGCTCCCTGTACTTGCCAGGCTCAGATGACTTGTGGGGACTTTGTAGAGTTGGTGACAGAATTGGCTTCTTGTTTACCCACCATGCAGGTCTAGATACTCTATAAAGAGTAAAGATGAGAAACTTGGGCCCAGAGGAGTTAGGTGACTGGCCCAAACTCACCCAACCAGTTAGGGCAGATCTCAGGACTAGAAGCCTGGTTTCCTGGCCTGCTCAGGAGGATGCTGGGTACAGTGAGGCCACGCTTGTTGTTATAGCTTTATATGGCAGTGGGTTCCCTCCTACTTGGGAGGCCTGGCCTATCCCGAGCTATCCCTTAATCCTGTTCTCTGTAGTTTAATAGTGGGTGCAGGCCCCCTTTCATAGACTTTCTGACTCTCTGGACCCCTTTCTTCCCCACCCTGCCCCCCGTGGTCTGACATGATCTGTGAGCAAATTGGAGGGTCATAAAAATAGCCTGTGCCTGGCACGAGAGGGACCCAGGGGGCTGCTGCCGCAACCGCTCACTGAGATTCCAGTGGGAGGCAGAAGCCGGAGAGACAGGGGTAAAAATAGCCAGGGTTTCCACGGAAGCTCTGCCTTCCCTCTCCAGGCCCGCCCCGCACAGCGGGCACATGTGATCCTCGAAGTCTTCGAGCGTACATCTTAAAGCTCGTGTCCTTGGAGACGCCCTTTCTCATCAGAAAGGTGTGGGGCTCAGGGGTGTACATGGTGGACTCTCTACCTTCCTTGGTGTCTTTAGGTCCCCCAAGTGAGGCTGGTTAAGAGGCCAGGAGTAGTGACTGAGGAATGCCAAAGATGACAGGCGGCTGCCTGGTCCCCGTCTGCGGTCCCTGGGCAAATGTCTCAACTTCTCTGGGACTCAGCTTCCCCATCTACCAGGGATGGGTGGGTAAGTGCAAACCCTGCTTCAGGGCCTTTGGAGCAAGAGTATTAGTGCCAGCTCCACGTGGCAGGAGCCACATCACACAGGGACTCTGCTGCAGCCTTGGAGACATCTGTAAACACCTACCCAGTGTCCCAACAGGCTTTATAAACTATAGAACACTGGGTAAAGTTGCTACTGTCACTGCCAGTGTAGGACTGTGTTCTAGTTTCCTTTCTGTTGCTGTGACAAAACACCCCGACCAAAAGCAACTTAGAGGAGGAAAGTATTTGGTTTATACTTCCAGGCCACAGACCATCAATGAGGGAAATCAAGGTGGGAACTCCAGCAAGTGACCACATCATGGTCACAGTCAAGAACAAAGAGAAATACGCACAGCCTTGCCTGTGTGTGACTGGATTCTTTCATTTGTATACAATCCAGGACCCCTTCCCTAGGGAATGATGCCACCCACAGTAGGCAAGGTTAATTAATCAAAACAATCTCCCAGAGAAATGCCCACAGACTGGCATGATCGTGAGTCTCTCCTCTCAACTGGTTTATAGGTTGTGGCAAGTTGACAAAAACTAACTGGCACAGGCTGTTTATCACAAAGGTGGACATGTCCCAGGGGTGTCCGTCTGTCTGTCTGTCTGTCTGTCTCTCTCCCCCACACTCAGACAGAAACCTCTAGGAACAGCAAAGAGCTCGCCTGATGTTCTGCAGTCTTGGCCTCCTCTATTTAAGTCCCTGCTCTGAGGTCGGCTACTTCAGGACCTGAGGGTGATTATTGGAATTGTTGGCCCCCAGGACTCCTCCAACAGCAACAAAGCAAGGATGAGAAAAGGAGGATAACCAGCCAGGGTGTGTGGAAGGCACAGCGGGCTTGCTAAGCTGGGCAAGGCTCAAGTATGCTGGGAACAGAACAGCTGAACTCCGCCCATCCATTACACCCACGATCTAGGCGGAGTCCGAGAGCTCTTGAGGAGGGTGGCTGGAGAAGGTAAGAGCAGTTGGTGTCTCTAATCACTCAAACGCACACAGGACAGCATGTGCCAACGAGTGTGGGGACACACACACACACACACACACACACACACACACACTCTCAGGCAAAGTGCATAAATACATGCACACTCTTGAAAATGCAGAGATACACATGGTTACATGCACATGTGTGTATACATGTGTACACACACTTATAAATGCAAAGATATGCACACACACACACACACACACACACACACACACACACACACACACATGCACGCACGCATGCATACCTGGGCAGAGAGGGATGAGAGGTTGGGATTTAGGACTCTTCTTTGGAGACACATTCTAGACTCACAGTTTTTCTTGCCCCCGCCCCAAGCCCTGGGGGCCTGTCCTCACACCTCCATCAGTGCAGCCCAGGCTTCAGCATATCTGGCAACCAAAACAGCTCTGCTGGGACCCCTCTGTTCCTTATCAGCACTCCTGGTCACCTGGGTCTCTTTCCATGGTGAAGGTGCTCCCTAGCACCCTCCACTCTTGCCTCCTAGCAGCCTGGTAGCTCACCTCACGTTCTATATCTTGTGAATTGCACACACAGTGTGAATGTATGTGGCATAGGGTTTTCTGCTGAGTATGAACAGCTAGCTGCCTGCCTGCTTGCATGCATGGCTTCTCCAACTACCCAGCAGGGGGTGACCCCAGGCCTGGTACCCAGTGTATACCAGGGCCTCTCGGGCTGGCAGACAATGGCAGCTAGGCCACTTTGTGTCCCTCAACAACTTAGGGGCAGCAGAATGCACAATGACTCAGGGGTCAGGGCTGCTACCTGCCCTCATTAGGAACAGATGCTTCCCTCAGGTCTGAAACCAGTTAAACAGCAAAGATGAGCACCAAGGAGGTGAGTGGCAAGCTTGTGTCCACATCACCATGGAGCAGAGGGGATGTGAGGGATGATGAGCTAAGAGAGACTTGCCAATGTCTCTGAGATCAGAAGATAAACTCGCATCATGATTCACTGCAGGGCTGGCAGGGGGCTCAGTCAGTAAAGCCCTTCTTTGCCTTGACACACAAGCACAAGGCTAGGAGTTTGATCCCTAAAACAGCCCAGATAAAAAGCCAGGCGTGGTGGCTCATGCTGGGTAGGTGGAGACAGGGTGATCCCTGGTTCTTGCTGGGCAAACAACCCACACTACTTGGAGAGTTCCAGACCAGCAAGAGACACTGCACCCCGCCCCAAAATCAAAAAGTAGACAGCAGGGGGGAACATCTGAGGATGACCTTGGCTTTCACATGCATGTGTGTTCACGAGTAACACACGAGAGCATGGTATGGAAACCACTATACTGCTATGCACCCACAACCTTTCATAGACAGAAGAAGCTAAAAGCCAAGTGTGAGAGCTCATGCTTGCCATCCCAGCACCAAGAAAACAGAGGCAAGAGGTTCAAGACCAGCCTTGTCTACATAGCAAGTTCAAGGTTAACCTAGGTTACATGAACCTGTGTCTCAGAAGAATAGTAATATCACATCTTTCCTAGTTCAGAGGAGCGCACTGTGAAACGTATTAGTGTGGATTTGTTTCCATGTGCACATTTATATGATTAGGCAACTGTAACAGGCGAAGATAAGTCAGGCAGCGAATACTAGCTGGAGTGGTTTCCTCTGCGCATGGAAGCTGCATGAGTAAATGTTTCCCTATGATATTCATAAATGCCACTAACACCCCAAGCCAGCAACATTTAACCTAGCTGCAGTGGTTGTGTGTCATGCTTCCCATGAGTCACCTGGAGATACTTGGGGACTCCTAAATTCTGAGTGAGACAGCTAGACTCACCTTGGAGATTATAGTTGGAATCCATACAGATCCAGGGCTTGCCAGCCTACAGTACCCAGAGAGACAGCTCTTGGGGAATGGGCCTGTGTCTCACGGGAACTGAAGAGCCCACTGTCCCCCTCATTTGGGAACAAATAAGACAGTGGGGATTGTCCACATTCACTTCACCCCACCAGAGGTCACTGTTTTAAGAAGATGCCAGAGCATAATAATTAACATACAGAGTCGTCCCCACGTCTACAAGGACCCAGGACTCTGAAATATGCAGATGGCGTAGTATTGGCACAGGCCCTGCACTCATCCTCTGTGAATCAAATCCATCTGATGACTCGAAATGCCTAACACACTGGAAATGACAGGCAGTAACTATGTACCGCACTACTTAGAGACAACGAGAAAGGGAATAGTGTATGTATTCAATGCAGACCAAAATTTTCTTTTTCATGTGTGTATGTATAATTGTGCTTGTGTGTGTGTGTGTATGTGTGTGTGTGTGTGTGTGCAGGCACATATGTGCATGAGTGTAGGTGCCTGTGTGGGTGTGTATGTACATGTGGAGGCCAGAAGGTGTCATTCCTTGGGAGCCTTCCATCTTATTATTTTTTATAGATGTATTATATTTGTGTGTGTGTGCATGGGTGTGTGTGTGTTACCCACATGTATATGGATGTCTGTGTTGGATCTCTTGTAGCTAAAACTACACGTAGTTGTGAGCTGTCTGACTGTGGGTGCTGGGAACTGAACTCTAGCTCTCTGAAAGAGTAGCAAGTGCTCATTAGTACTGAACCATCTCTTCAGCCCTCACATCTCTACCCAGGCCTGGATGTTATCTTTTAATTCATGGCCCCTCACTGGCCTGGAGATCACAATTCAGATAAACCAGGTGGCCAGAGAGCCCTAGGGATCTTCTTGTCTCACTTCCCCAGTGCCGGGGTTAGAGGCACGGCATTTTACAAGGTTGCTGGGACGTGAGCCCAGATTCCTCTGCTTGCAAGGAAAGCATTCACCAACTGAGCTTCTCCTTAGCCCTCTTTTGGTTTCTTGAAACATGGTTTCTCTCTATAGCCCAGTTTGCCCTCAGATATGCAACAATCCTCCTGCCTCAGCCTCCTGAGTGCTAGGATTACAGGCGTGTACCACTGAGCCTAGTTTAAAAAAATATTCTTCACCGTTGATTGGCTGAACCCATGAATGTGGATCTGGGGTTTGGGGTCGGTGGTGGCTGGGGATGTTGACAGGATGTGGCAAGTGGTCATGACAACAGCAGCGTTGGACCTATTTTTCCTCTCGGTCCTTACGGGCCACCCAGTGAGCAAGTGAGGACACAGCAGATGTGGGGAGTGAGAAACCATGAGGAGAGAATGGTGGGGAGAACAGTGGGGTCCTTGAACCACAGAAACTGTGTCCTTCCTCACAAACACCCAGAAAAGCAAGGCTGCCCCTTGTCCTCACAATAGTCCTTAGCTCAGCGACACCTCTTGACTGACCATGCACCCCTGTGGTGTGTGACATCATACACAGGTGACTGTGAACTGTGAGACAAAATGACTCGCATTGTTGTGTCACAGCAGACAGAGAAGTAAGACAGTGTTAGTGTCCCCACCCTTCTCCTTCTTGGTGTCCACTCTCAGCCACCATTGTGCCTTTGTAGGAGGGAAGCCACCCTGCCTGTTCTGCCTCCCACATTGGGAACAGGTACGAGTCCAAATATGTTAGTACACCCCCAGGTCATCCCTGAGGACAAATGGCCTGTGATAGGCAGGTGGTGGCACAAACTCCCCCTTTCCGGTGTCTGGGGGCTGACTGTTCTAGGACCCATGTGCACACATGTGTATGCACTGAAGGAAGTCAGGATGCATCAAGGCCAAGGAAACAAGGGCTTTCTGACTGTTACAGGCTGACGTTTCTCACACGTATTCACAGGCTCAGCAGAAGCCCTTCTCTTGTTTACTGTCCCACGCTACAAATGCTTTAAATGAACGCTAATGAACCAAGCAGCCTATGCCAGGGCAGGACAGGCAAGTGTGCAGGCCTGCATCTCCCTCGCTCTGTTTATGATCTCCATGGAAACAGAGCAGAGCTTTGAGATCCAATAGGTTTTAGAGGAGTCCAGCCAGTGCCTGGCCTCCTCTGTTCACAGAGGATACGGGAGGGTCCTGTCTCTCCATCACAAGCAGGACTTTGCAGCATCCATACAGCAGCCTGTGGCCTTCCTTTGGGGTGAGTGGTCAATCACACTCTTATCTGTCACAGATCACAGGGTGGTGGATGCCACTGTCAATCAACTCAGCAGGATACTCAGGAGTGTTCTTAGCCCATGCCAGGACTCCAAAGACCCCAGACAAGAGCCCAGCGTCACTGCTGGGTGACTGGAACTCATGTCTACCCAGGGAAATGAGTGGTGACAAACAGTGAAAACCACACACTGTCCATCCAGAGGCCGTGGGTGGGGCCCCTCTGGCACACAGCACTAGGATAGGACCCTGCTCTGCTTTAAAAGAAAGACACAAGTCCTAGGTACATCTACTACACACACTGGCCACAGGAGCTGGTCACGAAGGGAGACCTGTCTCTAGAGATAAAGTCAAGGGGGCTGTGGAAATGCCCCCGGTGGGAGACAGGGCTCTGGATGAAGGGATGTTGGTAAGAAGCCAACACTCTGGGTAAGATGGGAAACCCTAACTAAACCCATTAGGTCACAGGCAGGAAAAAGTGAGCCTCAAACACATCCATCGAGAGGAAGAAGTCAGGAAAAAGGCCGCTCGCTGTCAGGAGCCTGCAGGACACATACAGCCCTGGAGAGAGGAAGCAGATGACCCAGCCACCAGAGGACTGGGCAGAGGCAGAGGCAGGGACCATTGACCTGGACCAGGCCCCCTTCTGATCCGCCAAGAGGTTCTGAAACTGGACAGTGCTGAAGGTTGTGACTGAGTGTACAGGATGCTGCTGCCTCGCGTGGGCACTGCAACAGGCTGATCCTGCTGGTATTTGAACTGTATCTCAGGAAAAGTAAAACAGCAAAGGAGCCTGGGATGCTCTGAGCCTGCTGGTCCTGCATGGCTGTAAGACCTCAGCCCAGCTGATTAGTGCCCTCCACACCTCGGTTTCCTTGTCCCAACAGGTGCCCTCCCAAGGTAGGTGCTGTAAGGCCTGGGTACTAGATCCCCACAGAGGATCCTGGGAGGAGGAGGAGGTTCACATTAGTTATTATTTTACAATGCACAGAACCCCTGGATCAGGGCAGAATGAGTCCCCAATGCTCTATGCACACAATGAGACAGCACACATCAGTTCACCAACCACTAATTCCACAAGTCCTCTGTTGTTATGCCCTCTGTTCCCATGTGTGTGCCTTTCAAGTGACAGGCTCTGTGATGGGGACCTCTGTCCCCACTGACATAACAGGCATAGGTCTCATGTAGCCCTTGTCCCCGTAAGGCTGTGCCTACCGCTTGCCAACCTTTGGACTCACTGTTCTGATTGCCTGTCTAGCCCAGCCTGTATCCACCCAGATCCTCACTCTCTTTGGGTCTTTGATTGTGCTGTGTCTAGGCCCTCCACTCCCCAGAAGTAGTCTCATGTTCCCAGCACTAGCCAGTGCCCCAAGGTGTCATTGGGCTCCCCGCTGCATTTCCAGGTACAGTGTCTGGCAATTTCTGCTGAATGAGAGACTCCAGGGCGGTCTCTGTGTCAAACACCACTAAAAGAGAGATGACTAAGCTAGGAGGAGGGTGAGAGGGGGTAGACAGATACACAGAGAAGTCATCACAATTGAGTGGGATCATCTGTGACGGGAGACATGAGGCTCTCCAGGAGTTCTGGGAACGGGGAGTATGAGAGCTTTACTGGAGGCATGAGGCATGGGCTATCATAGTAGGGTCTTGTAGGATAAGTAGGAGTTTAGCAGGCAGAGGAGAAAGGTCCAAAGGTGGAATTGTCACTACAGTGACAATGCACACTAATAATTAGTGGGAGGTGTCTCATCCCTGTCCCTTTCTACCATCATCAATAAAGTTTTATTGGTACAGGGAAGCCCCATTCACTAGTGTGTCCTCTGTACCTCTGATCAGAGTAAGCAGCTTTGAGTGCATGTGGCTACAAAGGCTGAAGCATCCATGCTCTGCCCTTTGAGGGTGAGGTCTGGGCAGCTCGGGCTAGGAGACGGTCTGGCCAGGTGAACTGGGGCACACAGAGTCCCACTAAGAGTGTCAGGAGAGAAAACTACGGGGTATGGGGAGAGAGAGGTAAGGAGAAAGAACAAGGTAGATGTGGAGCTCAACCACCACGAAGGTAGGTGTGTGAGTGTGTGTGTGTGTGAGTGTGTGTGTGTGTATGTGTGTGTGTAGTGTGTGTGTGTGTGTGTGTAATGTGTAGTGTGTGTGTGTGTAATGTGTAGTGTGTGTGTGTGTGTAGTGTGTAGTGTGTGTGTGTACGGGTGGAGAAAGAGACTGACCTAGAAGGGGAGTGAGTCCCTTGAGGTAGGGAGGGTGGCTCCCCTAAGCTCCCAGCTCTGGGAGTAACTCAGTGCCATTGCTGGGCCCAGCATGGTAGGGTGCATCAGAAGCTGGGGACCTCACAGCAGAGCTCACTTCAGGGGCAGGCAAAAGGAAGAGAGAGACAGGCCAGTAAGAGTTGGATTCACCGGTGGGGGTGGGGGTGGGGTATGGGGAGTAGGACACTGAGATCAAGGGCTGGAGGCCGTGCTGCCCTGGCTATGTGAGGCAGGCACCCAGCAGCACATCTGCCAAGTGAGAAGGGAGAGCCTTAGGGCCTGATACTTCAAAGCAGGTGCCAGAAACCTCAACTTATTAAGTTGTAAGAGAAGCCAAATAATGTAAGTGACGTACTGATGGAGAGGGGCACCTGCCCAGGGACCAGGAGGGGGCAGTCTGGAGCTGCTTGTCCAGCCCGGCAGTGGGGGGAGCCTCAGGTGAGCTTCCCAAGTGGCACAGACCAGGAGCCCTCCTACTGTGTCTTTGCTGAGGTAGGTGGGCTGGGGAGGACACACGTATAGTTCTCCTCTGGCTGTCACCTCCCTCCGGCCCACAGAGGATGCTCCATGCAGGATTTGGACAGAGGCATGATGGCTTTTAGCTGCGGCCCAGGGGATACGTCAAGCCGCCCCTCCCCTCCCTCATCCCCCATTTCCCCCCCGGCCCAAGGGGAAGGAAGAACTCTGTAAGAACTGAGATGTGGCTGCGCACTGGTGGCAGAGGGTATTTTGAGCATCACGGGGAGTGGGGTGAGGGGGTAGGGCAGTCTGCGTTGCCCTGGAGATGGCTGCAGGCCATGGCACATCTGCATTCAGCTAGAGGCTGGGGAGATGGCTCAGTCAGTGATGTGCTTGACTTGTAAGCATGAGAACCTGAGTTTGATGTTCAGAACCCACGTAAAAATGCCAGGTGTGGGGGCACGTGCTTATAATCCGAGTGCGGGGGAAGCAGAGACAAACGGATCCTGAGGCTTAGGATCCAGCCAGCCTAGCCTAATAGGTGGGCCCTAGGCCAGTGAGAGACCTTGTCTAAAAGGAAGTGGATGGCATTCCTGACGATGATGCTCAAGGCCGAGCTCTGGACTCCGCAGGCTCATGTGTACACACACCTGCTCCATACTATGGCCACGAGTGTGAACAGCGGTTCACAAGGTGGCTGTGGAGGCGGGAAGTCCACGAGATGACTGGGCTCTGCCTTCTCTAGGCTCTGGATCAGTGACAGGCTGAGCAATCACTGCATGAACTTCTGGGTGACGGAGAACTGTCGAGATGATGGCAGGGATGCTCACACATCCTACAGCTGCGAGAAAGGTCTGAAGCTCTGTCTTGACCCCAGAGCAACATCTGAGCCACAGAAAGGGACACCGCAGGGCCAAATCTACACACAAATGGCTGCCTATGGGGGACCCTGAGTGAGGGGAGCAGGTGAGCTATGTCAGTGCCCCCCTCTCCTACAAGGAAGGGGACATGTAGTCCCACACAGCAGTTCTGGTTGGTGCCTGCTCTATTGAATTCTGGTCAGCTGAGGCCCAGAAACTCCTACCGTTTTAGCCTAGCCACAGAGCCACAGAGAGTGGCTGACTCTGGACTCCGGTCTTCTGCAGGGGGCCAATGCACCTATCCCTCCTAAAGGACCCCAGCTGATCAATGGATCCCACCTCACCAAAGCCACACCCTTGATGGCAGGAAGAGTTGGCTGATAACAAGAGTGTGTAACGCCACTTCAGGGCCCCAAGCAATGTCCAGGGTCATGCAGCTCCTAGAGGCTGGAAGCCCATTCATTGCCCAACACCCTGCAGGGCCCCTGGGGTTCTTCAGTGATTCAGTGGGGTCCTTCTGACTAACAGAGATGTGGTGTATGGCTAGGCAGACCACAAAGGTAGTGGCAGTGGGACCCAGCCACCTCAATCCTGAGCATCAGAGGGCTGGGCTTCTGCAGGCAATGGGAAGTTGGTCACAGATAGGACCTTAGTGTGTTAAGGATTCACCAAATGTCCCAACCATAGCCATGGGTTGTCACTTCAGAGTGACTCTCATTCAGGGAAGGGACACTGGATTCAGGTAGCTAACATGTACTTGGTGGGAAAGAGTAAGGGGACAGAGTGACAGCTCAACCCTCTGCTGGTGAAGATGCTGGGCCATCACCTGCTCACTAGACTGGGGTCTCCACGGTAAAAGGACTTGTGTCTGATTCTCTCTTCTTTCAGCATCTAGAACAGTGCCTGGCATACTGTCAGTGCTCAATGCATGCTGCGTGACGGGAGGACGGCATAGGCATCTCTGAGTCATAGACCACACTCCTGTGAATGAACACTAAATACTTTACACCAGGTTCCCGTGATGACCCAGAGAAAGGCCCAGGGATGTGTGCAGTAGGTGCTCACTGAACACCAGCCCAGTCTCCTTCATTCCACTGTGTCATAGTGGACTTCAATCTCGTGAAAGGACTTCCCACTCTGCCTTGAGTCCCTGCACTTGAGTGGTCCTTTCTGTATCTCTTTCATTCTGCTGCAAGCAAAACTGAGGCCACCCCATCCCCTGTGGCAATGGCGTCAGAGGAGCAGGGATGGAAGCATCCTTCTCCTCCTCCTCCTCACCCCCACCCTCAGTTGATAGGCTCCAGCAAGCGCCATCAGCCCTGGTTATTTTTAATCACACGATTACCCTGGGTCTTTGTCACTGAAACAGTTTAATTGGGAGCTGTAGCCTCCTACAGCAGGGTGGTGGAGGCAAACGGCGCCAGCACACCCAGCGGCAGAGTGCCAAGGAACAGGGCCTTCGGCCGGCCCCTTCCGGATCAAGTTCTGGCATCCAAAGCCAGCCTGGTATCCAGAGGAAGATGGGAGGAGCATGCTGAGGCACCCAGGGAAGCTGCCCCTTGAGGAGCTGCAGCTCTGGTCAAGTGCCATCCACTCATGTGGATCATGGAGACATATGGAAACTGAGACCATTGTGAGGGACAGGATGGGGAAGGAATGAAAGCTGCCATTATCTATCCATCCATCCATCCATCTATCCATTAATCCACCAACCATCTATCTTTCCATCTATGCACTCACCCAGCTATCTATTCATCCACCTATCCACCAATCTGCCAATTTACCACCCATCCAACCACTCTTCCACCCATACTTGTCCTTTAATCTACCCACCCACCCTCCATCCATCCATCCATCTATCCATTCATCCATCCGTCCATCATCTATTCATCCATCCACCTATCCATCAATCTACCCATCTATCATCAATCCATCCACCTACCCATTCATCCAATCTACCTACCCATCTACACATCCATACATACATCTGTTCATCCATCCACCCATTCACTTATCCATCAATCTACCCATCTATCATCAATCCATCCATCTACACATCCATCCATGTAACCATATACCATCTATCCATTTATCCAGCCACCCATCTACCTATTTATTATCCATCTATCCATATACCATGGATCCATCCATTCGTTCATCCATCCATGCATCCATCCATTCACCCATCCACTCATCCATCTATCCATTCATCCATCCAATCTACCCATCAACCCATGTATCAATCCATCCATCTACCCACCCACCCACATATCCACCCATATATCTATATACCATCCATCCACCCATTCATTCATCCATCCATCTACTTATCAATGCATGGACCCATTCATCATTCATCTAATCATTCATCCTCTCATCCATCCATCCATCCATCCATCCATCCATTCATCCATCTACCCACCCATCTCTCCATTCATTCATCCTCTGATTCATCCCTTCATCCATCCTTCCATCCATTCATCCACTCATTAATTCTTTAATCCACCCATCCATCTATCCATCCTAGATATTCCTCCATGGTGCACTGTAAATGCCCAAGCTCCTCTCTCCACCTTTAGACTGATTCAAGTTGTGAAAGGTGTTTCCTACTTCATCTGTATCATCCCATCCATCTACCCAGTCCATGCATCCATCATGCATCCATCTAACCCATTTCTCCCATCCATCTTCTCACCTACCCCATTCATTCCATGTACTCATCCATCTATTCATTCATTCCACTTATCTATCTAGTCATCTTATCCATCCATACATGCATCTATCCCTCTGTTCCTACTTATCTATCTATCCCTCTCTCCATCTGTTCCATTCATCTATCCATTCCACTTATTTATCTATCCAATTCATCAACTCATCTCTTTGCATCCATCCACACATATACTCACCAACTCTTCGCTGAACACTCACTCTCTCTTAACACTGTAGTTCCCCCCCCCCCATTTCATAGATGCTTTCGAGTCCTTCTCCACTGCAGTTGCCTTGCCTCCTGCCAGATTTCTAATGTTTTCTGCCTCACCATCATCATGACCTCAGCACCCCTGGGAGGACAGAGACTAAGAAAACCTACTGTGTGTGTTGGGTTCCACTGCCTGTGAATTCTCCCTAAGTAGCCATCATAAGAGCTGCCTGGCTGTCCTGAGGAGACACTGACAAAGACAGAGCAAGGAGCAGAAGGCAAAGAGGCTCCATCTCATGGAGTCCTCCCCTGGCTTCAGGATGTGGGCTTTGGGGTGGGGACCCCAAAAGTTCAGAGGGACAGCCTCAGTGCATGCTGCCCTGCCTTCTTCCTTATCCGGCTGCACCTTGCTGAGTCTTCACCCCTCATCCATAAAGTGTGAGCATGGCAGCCACCTTGCAGGAAGTTATACTGTCTGTGGTCATTCCGTCCATTCAGGCAGCTGCAGATTCTGACAGCCTTCCCCTCGAGGCCACTGCCTGTCCCTGCACCACATCCTCAGTGGCAAGGGAAGCAGACAGTCTGCAGTCATTTGTGTGGTGCAGTTCCTTTCCTTCTCCTGGAGAGCTCCTATGCACCCTTCAAAACTGAGGCAGTACCACCCACTGTGGCAGCCACCATCTCCAGGCTCTGTTCTCTCCCCACACTCTTGCCTCTCACAGTCTAGTCTTGAGGTCTGAAGGTTAAAAGGAGACAGTCGGCTGAGCACCAGCATTCTCCTCTCTCTGCTTCCTGATCAGAGGTGTGAACAAGCAGCCCCATGTTCCCACTACAGCTGTGTACTGCCGCCATGCTGTCCCCGCCACGATGGACTATAGCCCTTCACACTTGAGCCAGAATAACTCTCCTTCTTTGAATCTGACTTCTTGTCAGGTCAGGTATTTGGTCACAGTGACAAGGAAAGTAACCAGCACACCGGGAACAAGGGCACGCACAGTGTGTCTCCCTTTGTCTCTCCAGGGACCATCACAGATCCTGGCACACCCTGCCCAGCTACCCTGCCTCCCCAGCCATCAAGCCCTGTGGATGCTGGCTAAGGAATGCATTTCCACCACATCTACCTTTTATCTGGAAAGAGCTGTAGCAATGGCCCCAGCTGCTCTCTCTGGTCCCAGGGAACTTGCCAAGCCCCAATCCACACGCCTGCGCGGTCCTCTGCCCATGATGCTCTCTGCTCCTGATGCTCTCTCCCTTGCAGCTGCTAAACCTTGGCCTAGAGCCTCCTCCTACACTCGCCTTCACCTTTTGCAGGGCCCCAGCAGCCATAGAGTAAGCTGAAGCCAGGGTTAGCCTGTCACGAACTGGCAGAATCTTCAGCCTGAGGTCTCAGGGATCTCTTGCTGACCCCTAAACCCTGCTTTTGGTGCCCATGTGCAGATGAGGAGGATAACTGGACAGTTTGTCCATAAACACAGTGGAGCCTACAAGAGTGTGGCTACCCCGAGTCCAGGGTCCAGCCTGATTCCTGTGAACCCTCCCTCCTGTGCCCTGCTCTGGGAGCCTGGGGCTGTGGTGTCATCTCCCAGCAGGGCTCCAGAGCAGGCTGTCCACCACACAGTTGACCACAACTGTGCCTGTCCTGTGTTTGGCTTTCTCCAGGTAGAAGCTTACCTATATTACAGCCATACCATGAAACCCCAGCAAATAACACATTTGCATGCTGTTTTAAATCACCTGCCCAAGGGCCTTTTACCGAATTCTAATGTCCACAGATCCGTGTACTTCATCTGTTTTACAAACGAGCAGAGGGAGGCTTGGTGATGAGCTCAAGGTTATGGACCAAAGTCAGCACTGGGGGGAGGGGGCTCTGATCTTGGAAACCCCCTGCTTTGCTCACCTGAAGAGTCTGTAGCAGCCTCTAACTTAGAGCTCTAAATTCGCAACAACTAAAGCCAGTCTGTATTTGTAAAACCCCACTTTAGACACCAGACTAGTGGCATGTGGTGACATGTAAGGTGGTTCAGCGCTGTCCAGCCGCAGTCCCCGACCCTCTCCAGCTCTCTGGGTGCAAAAGGATCTTCCTTGCTGATTTGCCTGCCACGGGACTTTCTCTGAGGGTCAGCAGAGTGTAGCCAGCTCCTCTCCATGCTTCTGCTGGCCCTGGGCAGTAAGGCACAGTGAGAGAGGAGACGGCTGCAGGATGCTTTCAGGATGGCTTGGCCTCCTAACTGGCTGCCTGCACAGCTGATTCCCACAGTGCTTCTCTGTGAAATGTAGCAACAATCATGCCAACTCGGAGTAGGACACCAGGCTCCATGAAACATAACTTCAAAGCTGGGAGTGATGATGACCACAGACACAGGCTAAGTCACCAGGGCACGTGCCAAATTCTTTTCAGGACTTCCTTGAGTACCACTGTCAGGACAGCCAAGAGCAAAGAGCCATGACCCCAGAGTTGGGGCATGACTCCAGAGCCCAGAAGGAACCCACCCTTGCCCCTGTATGCCTCTCCACGGGTCTCCTCTGCCCAAGAGAGTCCATATCTGAATTTGCTCTGCCAACCTTTTACTCTCCCGAACACCCCTCTAGCCTGAGGTGGATCTCAGACACACAGCCCCATTGCTGCATGTACCCCAGTATTGTTCACCACCCCTCTATTTTGGTCACCCAGCACCATGTCTAGCACAGTAGATGCCAATACCATATGAGGCAAGTGTAGAATGGAAAGGGGGAGGAGGCAGGACCACTATGCAGATCCTGAGTGGAAATAGCCTGGTGTCACCTTACCCACCCACTCCATCTCTTGGTTAGAAAAATGAGAGAAACAGAGAAGAACAGAGTAGCTAGATAGTGGTATGTTCACAATGCATACATCCCCCATGAGATGTTGCAATGGTAAGGCCACCAGCACAGCAAGTCTCCAGGGGTGAGACTCTCTGAACATGGGGTCTGAGCTGGTTATCTCTGTCAACTCGGCACAACAGAGAATCAATCACCTGAGAGAAAAGTCTCATTGAGGGATTGCCTAGATCAGATTAACCTTCAGGCATGTCTGTGGGGGATTGTCTTGATTGTTCATTAACCCAGACCAGTGTGGGCAGCACCATTCCCTAAGCAGAGGCTTCCAGAACTGTATGAGAGCAGAGAAAGCTAGCTTAGAGAAGCAAGCAGAGATGCATTTATTTTCTCTGCTTTTGACTGTGGACATGATGCAACTGGTTGCTTGAATTCCTGCTTGGCTTCCCCACAATGATGACCTGGGACTGTAAGTCAAACAAACTCTTTCCTCCTCAATTTTTTCTGGGGGGGGGGCCGGGGAGCTCAGGATATTTGATCACGGTAATAGAATTGAAAGTAGAACAATGCCCTTTTAGCTAGAGTGGGTAGGTCAGGAGCAGGCAGCCACATGCCTGCCAAGGTGATGCTCCTTCCCACAGCCTGTGTAGATGCCTCATGGTCTCTGATGCCCCTAGAGACTGTTGGTAGAGCCAAGGAGGGACACACATGATAGGATTAAAGAGGGACTCAAGAGTATCTGGGTGCCTAGTTTTCTCAGAACACATTTAAATCTCTTATCATCAGGCTGTCTCAGAATAAAATGAAGAGGTGACGGACCATCCTGGGCATAACCTTGGAGTAACTCCTTGCTGTCTGATGATCCTAGCCTGAAGGCCTGAGTTCAACTGCTAGAACCAGGTAAGGGTGGGGGAGAGACTAGATTTCCACAAAGTTGCCCTCTGACCACCACACATGCATATACATATAATAATAATAAACAAAAAATAACTCAGAAAAGATAAAGAACAAAGTACAAGGTGACCAGCTGGTGAGATGGCTCAGGGGGCAACAGTGCTTGCTGCCAAGCTTGACACCTGAGCACAATACCTGGGAACCATGTGGTGGAAGGTGGGAACCAACTCCTACAAGTTGTCCTCTGACCTCCACATGCATATATACACAAAAATAAGTAAATCTAGAAAAATAAAAAAATTAAAAGACAGAGCATACTACAAGCAACTCTGCTTGGATGAACTTGATCATTTCAGTTGTACAGACCGAATCTTTGAAAGGTACAGACATTTAACCCCCCCCCCCCAAGAAATAGATAGCACAAAGTGTCTTACGCTCCCCTTATGGTACTGAAGGTACTGTTTAAGAACCATATGAAAAGGCTTCTTCAGCTGCATGCTTACTGGTGGATTCTGCCAAACATCCCATGCCTTTTCAGCCCTGATGGACTGTGTCCACTGAACTGTGAGCCAAAATAAATCCATCTTCCTTTCAGTTACTCCTTGCCAGGTATTTGGTCACAGCAATGGGAAAAGTAACAACACACCATACTACTTTGATAGCAAGGCAGATAAAAACATGAGAAAAAGTAGACTGTGAGAGGCTAAGCCAGGAGGTTTGCAACTTTGAGGCTAGCCTGGGCTACGTTGCATGAGCCTGTCTCAAAAACAGGAAAGAAAAAAAATTATGCTGTAACTTTTATGAAACTAAATACAAAGATTCTCACCAAAATCCTAGGATTTTAAAATCCAGCCATACAGAAAGGGGGTGATGTGTCATGGTCAAGTACAGTTTATCCTAGGAATGCTAGGTTGGTTCAATGCAGATGCTATGGCACATAACAGCCCAGCAGCTTCACGTCCCAACCAACCTATTTTAAGTTGAAATTTCTTAAGTTGAAAGTACACAGAGCACGCCTGACTTCGGACATCTCCTCCCATCAAAGTCACATAGCACACTGCAGGATTGGCAGTGCCTCTGCAGCCATGGGCTCACTGGGAGCTGCAGTCACTACCCTGCCCAGAATTGCAGAAGTTCATACTTTCCCCATGTCACCAGCTCAGGACTTACAATTCAGAATACTGTGTCTACTGAGTGCCTATTGCCTCCACGTCATCCATAAAATAAAAAGAAATTCATTAGTTGAGGCCTGTCTATTTTGAAAGTCCAATGGATATAAACTACTTTATAAACAAATAAAGGGAAATGAGATTCTACCCAGGGTCACAGAACAGAAATCCTTGGCATCCACAGTGGTGTGCCTGGTCACAGACCTCCTGCTGAGGTCATGTAGAGCCAGAGCAGGACCCAGGTTCTGCAGGTAAAGCACAGGTTTTGAATCCCCAGGCCAGTGATGATCTGAACAGCAGTGGAGGTAAGATCCAGGGGCCCAGCCAGTGGGACCTCCAAGACACAACCTGTTGTCTACAGATTTCAGCTTCTGGGGCTGGCAGTACCAATGTGTATCTTGAGAATGAACATATTCTTAGATGTGGATGGACACTGACTATGGGGACATTTGGGTCCCCAAGGACACATTACTAATCCCAGAGTGATAGTGACTATGAGGGTGAGCTAATAAGATAAATTATCATCATCATCATCATCATCATCACCATCACCATCACCATCATCATCATCATCACCACCACCACCATCATCAATTGGTAACAGCAGTGACACATTTTAAGTGCAGCCATCCTTGGGTGCTCATAGGTTTTTCATCCACTGATTCAACCAGCTACATATGGGAAATATTGAACAAAATGCTGTGGACAAACTGAACAAAGAGACTTTTTTTTTTTTTTTTTGCTATAAACCTTCCCTGAATGACACGGTACAGGGCTGGGGTAACGTGCATGCTACACAAGCATCAGGACCTAAATTCATATCCCCATCATCCATACAAAAAGCCAGATATAGTGGCACCTGCCTAGAGTCCCAGCCCCGGGAAGAAGAGACAGGTGGATCTAGGAGGCTTGCCGGGCCGGTCTAGTGGAATCAGTGAGTCCAGGCTCAGTGAGAGGGATTAAGAAAAAATACCTAACGCTGATACCTCTATGTGCACACTGGCCTGCATACCCCAACCCCCACACATACCAATACAACCAATACACACTATGGAGAGCTGACTCACAATGTATGGGAAGGCTGTGCAGCATATATACAAGCAGTAGGCCATTTCCCATAGGAGACTTGGGCATCTGTGGAATTTGGTTCCCTGGGGATGCCAGGGAACAACTATCTTTTGAAATGCCCTGTACACACCCTATTTAAAAACACCAAGTTCAATGGCACACACAAACAAAACTCAATCACCCCGATCAATAGCCACTACCAACAAGCCAGTGTGGAGGCACTGGTGACCTCTCCCGCCTGCTCAGTTGATGCTAACGAGTAAACCAGGTAGTTATATGTGTGTGGACACCAAGGCATCAAGAGGACACATGCCATGTGTGAAGGAAGCCACATGCTGGTTGAGGTTGAGGATGGGTTTGAATCTGAGCACAGGAGTCCAGTTACCCATTCAGGCTGGCCATCCTTGTCACTGTGGAGACTCAGGCTGGGCTGCTCCAGGGAGGATACTGGCTAGCAGGGGCTGTGTAGACATACACTTGTCCCATATTGCAGAAGCATCCAGGAAAGATGAAATCCCTGGCAGTTTTCTTTCTGTGGTACAAAGGTAGCTAGGTGTCCCTGCTGATCCCTCTGTCCTCACTGCCTGCAGACTACCCATTCTTCAGCATCTCTAACACACAGGGAAACTCAAAATAAAGCCAGGCTCCCTCCTGGTATATTCTCAGCCCAGGCTGAGTCTGTAGAGGCAGCAACATGATCATAGGCCTGGATGTAGCTGACAAGGCTAGGTGCTTCTCCCCTGAATGCCCTCCCACTGGGATTCTTAGCGTAGACTGGTCTCTGATTCTCCTCCCAAGTCAGGCTGGCCACGGTCTCTTTCTGGTTTCTGCACCCAGAGACTGCCATCTAGTGGTGAGAAGGGGGACATGCAGTAGGGAGCAGGCTCCCAAGCAGGCTCCCCTAAGGACAGGGATTAAAGTTTGGTCCAGCAGGGTTGTCTGTGCAGCCTTGGAAAGGCACTCAATCTCTCTGAGCTTTACCACCATTGTTGGACACATGGAGATGAATTCTGGCTATCAGGGTTGACTGCAGCCCCAGTGTGAAAGTAACATACAACATAGCCTCAGTCTTCCCAGAAGCCAGTGCAGCGGGCAAGGCTGGGAGCCTTTCTGCCCGAGAATAGGCATCTTTCTTCCCTCCTGGAGCTGAGGGGAGCTGCCTGCCTAGATGTCCAGGTTTTAGTTATAAAAATCATTGGAAAATGAGTGAGTGGCCATTCGGCCTCCCTGAGCCTTGAAAATCCTTTGGTGACATGTGGACAATGTGGGGTGAAGAGCAATCATGGGCAACTCTGAAAACGCCCATGCTGGAGCCCTAGAGTGCATAGAGGTGGTTCAGGGAGTGAGTGGTGGGACTGCCTATTGCATGCACACAGCGCCTTGGTCATCCTTCCTAGGAAATGCAGTGAGGTCACCGTTCCACTCAAATCCTACCTCCAGCCAAGCAGGCCAGTAGGAGCCTGGATGCCTTCAACTGGTCCTTGTCTCTGGGTCTCAGTGGGCTTCTTGGGGCCAACATGACCAGGTGCCAACCAATTATGGTGTAACATGGAAGAAGATGCTGTGTTAGTGAGATGGGGAGGGAGCCCTCTTGCACAGTGGGCATGTTCCTGACCTGCCCTCATGGCTTGAATGGCTCCTGTTCTACTCATCTCTTAAAATGGCTACAGGAGAGCAGGAGCATAGCATACCAACTGTGGTTGTTGTTCTAGTCATTCAGACTATAGAGCAGAGACTCCACATTCCCAAGGCTGCCACCCAGAGGAGGGTTTGGGGAGCTAAGAGGTTCCCTCTGCTGAGCAGCTGGTGCCTGGCCCTGCTGCAGCAGCCCCCATGGGCTCTGCTCTAACACTGGAGACCACGGGGATAGAGCCCTCGCTTTGTTTCTTGGAGTCTAAGCTGTTGACTGTGCTGATGTAGAAACCACAGCCCTGACAGCTGAGGCTCCTGTGGGCTTCCCTGGGAGATGCGGTTCCTACAGGGCTGATCTTTCCAGGGCAGCACGTGCTGTGTCCTGGGTGTAGGTCGATTCAGAGCTGTGTGGGGAATCCTGCAGCATCTACCTATTCTTGGCATGATGGTGTCCTATCTGTGTCACTGTGACCAATCTCAGACAACAATACAACTCTACACTGAGTCCCCCAGTTCCCTCTGAGAACCTGGAGATGTACAGTCAGTGCTGGGGACTCCTGTGACCTCAGTGGCTTGAATAGCTTTCCTATAGCCATGGAAGTAGATTGACACATATAGGGTGCCTCACAGGGTAGACATTTACTATTTCACATCCCAGAGGCTAGACATCAAACTCAGGCATGGCCAGGCCAGTCCTTCCCACAAGCTGTAATGAGAGTCTGCTCCAGCCTTGCTCCAGTTTCTGGTGACTGCCAACAGCCCTTGCTGTCCCCTGGCTGGTGTCCAGACATTCTAGTCTCTGCCTCCATCATGTTGTGAGCTTTGTGTCTCTGCCTCCATCCTCATGTGTCTCTGTGTCTTTGCCCTCTTCTCTCTCTCTCTCCCCTTTGACACAGGGTCTTCGTACAGGCAGCTCCAGCTCCTATGGGCTTTCCCAGCATTCTCTTGGCTTCCAAGTAGCTGACTGCCCACATGTCTATCACACCCAGTTTTATTTCTTTTTAAAATTTTTAAAAATTAAATTTTAATGTATGCATTGTGTATGTGACTGTATGGGCCACAGCTCACCTGAGGAGGTCAGAGGACAACTTGTGGGAGTCAGTTATCTCCTACCATATGGGTTCACAGAACTGAACTCAGGTCATAAGCTTAGTGGCAGGTGTCTTCCTCATGACCCACCTTACTGGCCATACCTCCTTCTCTTACAAAGGCACCTGCTATTGGGTCTCAGGAACACCAGTTAGATCTGCAACAACACCTATCTTTTGTGGCCTTAGGGATGGAATCCGGGGCCTTGCACATGATGGCCTCTACCTCAGCACCCCCACTTGTTGTGGGATATTGGTACACTGTATGAAGATGTATTGCTGTGATTGGTGTAATAAAACGCTGAACAGCAAATAGCTAGGCAGGACGTATAGCAGGACTTCCAGGCAAAGAGAGAACTCTGGGAAGAAGAAAGGCAGAGTCACCAGCCAGACATGGAGGAAGCAGGATGAGCAGTACAGAGATGAGCTAACCAACTATGCACCAGAACCCTAGATTAAAAAATATGGGTTAATTTAAGTTATAAGAACTAGTTAGGAACAAGCCTAAGCTAAGGCCGAGCATTCATAATTAATCATGGGTCTCTGCGTCATTATTTGTGAGCTGGCAGTTCTGATGAGAAAGTACTACTACACTCCCCATCCACCTTTTGAGACAGGAACTTGCTATGTAGTCAAGGCTGGCTTCTAACTTGGGTTCCTGCCTCCTTGGTCTTCCAAGGACTGGATTACAGGTGTGTGCAACCATGCCTGGCCCTCTTTTTCCTAATAAGGCAATAGTTGCAGGGTCTAGGGGTGGGGTGATAATATGTCTCTCAGCTCACAACAGGTTCTCAAGAAGACTCAATGAATCCTCATAGGGAATCAGTACTGACAGCAGGCATGGCATGTAGAGAGACCAGAGACTCATTCTCTAGAGCACTGTGCATCTGTCTCAGAGATGGACAGAGGTGGCCACGGTCTGGGGGACTTCTGGCTATAAGGTACCCATGGCCTGCAGCTGGGAGGGAGCCAAGCAGGCCCTGGAGGGTGAGTGAACAGGATCCAAAGTGTGGGGCAGAGATGCACTTTGTATGTTGAAGTGTCAGGTAGGAGAGGCGGCAACAGGGGAGAGGGTTAGGTCTTTGTGAGGATTCTATGAAGCTACCAGGTATGGCCTGAACTGTGCCCCTGCCTTCCAACACTGAAGCCTGGCCCTTGTGGGCTGGCCTTTGGGAGGAGACTGGGGTTAGACAGAATGTGAAGTCAGGTACTTCATGAGAAAGAAACATCTATGAAAAACAGCACCAGCCAGGTAAGGTGCTGCCTGCATCCCAGCACTTGGGAGGCCGAGGCCGGGAGAGCTCAAGTTTGAAACAACCTGGGTTACACAGTGAGACCATGACTCATAGAAAAGGTAGAAGGCTCATGAGGAAAACGATACCTGAAGTAGTTGACCTCTGACCTTCATATGTATATCTGTATGCGTGTACACAAACAAACACACACACACACACACACACACACACACACACACACACACACACACGCTAAATTTAAGTAAATAAATGGCTAAGGCTGTGTTCTCCATGGTTAGGTACTTTCCTTCCATGCAGCAGAACACCTTTTGGCCATGTGGTAGCTTGAATAAGAATGGCCCCTGTAGGTTCATATATTTGAATGCTTAGTAGCCATAGGGTGGCACTATTTGAGAAGGATTAGAAGTTATGCCCTTGATGGAGGAAGTATGTCATGGGGGGGGGGTTCAAAAGCCCATGCCAAGCCCAGAAGTGTCTGTCATTGCCTGCAGATCAGGATGTAGCTCTCGACTACTTCTCCAGCACCATACCTGCCATGCTTCCTGTCATGATGATGATGGGGTAAACCTGTAAAACTATAAGCAAGCCCCAAATTAAATGCTTTCTTTTGTAAGAGTTGCCTTGGTCATGGTGTCTCTTCACAGCCATAGAACAGTGACTAGGACAGGCTATATGAGGACATGGAGAGTAGAAGGCCATCTGGGATCCAGGGAGTGAGCCCTCCCCAGGCCCAGCCCCTGATTTGCATCCAGTCTCCAGAGAGGGGAGCAGTATACTTCCGCCACTCTGATCTCTATGGTCTTTGTCACAGCAGCTGGCTGAGAGGCTATTCCTCTCCATGTGAGCAGATGGTAGACCCTCTACACTTGGGTTCTTGATGGAGGTAGTCTGTGTACTATGGGGACATTAGCACCACTCCCTGCCTAGCTGGGCCCACAGCACTAGGCCCACAGCCTGAACAGAAAGCTAGAGCCTGGATACTGTGTGTGCTGGATAGCTGGGCATTGCCATCAGAACCCCTCTGAGTGGGCCTTCAAGCATATCTGTCATGGTCCACCTTCCCAAGTGGCTCTTGGCCTCATGAAGCCCAGGGAAGCCTCTATCTGGGTCTGGGTCCCCCATCTAGGTGGGCCCCAGGGGTTATAGTTCTGAGTTCCTACATCTGGAACACTCCTCAAGAGCCACAACTGCATCCACCAAGCCCTGTTAGCATCTTTCATGAGGTCTCCAAGCATCATTTTGATCAGAATATAAATCATCAGATGCAGGGAACCTTGGGGAAGCCGAGCGCTGAGAAAACAAGGGCTGTGGCTGGGAGAGATCTGCTTTGTGTCCGTGTGATTAATGGGGCTCCTGGATGGCAGTGCGTTCCAGACTGTGGACCTTCCATGCCAGGGGCTGGCACTAAGTAAGTATTGTGGGGCAGGGTTCAGAGATGGTGTCTGGGTAGAGGGGTACTTCTTCACCTAAACCCAGTCACTGTGGGACAAGGCCAGGATCCAGCAAGGGGAAACATAGGCCCAGTCCCAGGCACATGGGCTCCAAAACAGTTAACAGGTCCAGTTTCTTAGTATCTGACATCTGAGTGGCAGGGGCTGTGTGTTCCTCAGAACAGGTATCACACTTCCCCAAGAGAGGAGGAAGGGAAGCATTCAAGTCTACTTTCTATTGCTATGGCCAATACCTGAGCCCAAGGAGTTTATAAAGCACAGAGGTTTGTGAGGATCTTAGTTCTGGTGGTGGAAAGTCTGGGAAAGTGACTTGGCATCTAGGTGGCACCTGGTAAGGGTCTCCTGCCAGGTCATCACACAGTCAAGGGCACCACATGGGGACAGAGTAAGTACTTCAGGTTCTCTTCAAAAGCCACCACAAGGCCACATCCTTGAGACCTCATCTGACTTCAGTACCTTGCAAAGGCTCTGCATCCAAATGCCACAGACATGTTACCTCAGGGTTCAGTTTTCTACACATGAATATCCAGGGGACACAGTAAATCTCATCAGGGACCAAAGACATCTGCCATCCCCAGAAGCTATGAACTCTCAAAATGTTTGGAGGAGGAAGGGAAACAGGAGAAATAAGAGGAGGGGGGAGAAGGAAGAGGAGGGGTAGAGGCATGAACAGGTGGTGACCTTATTTGAGATGCTCATAATGGATACAGGAGGCAGGGCATGTCATTCTAAAGTCATAGCTGGTGGACAGAAGATACAATCAAAGCCCATAGCCATCACACAACCCTGTGGCTGCCTGGAGCCTTCCCATCAGCCACTCAGTTCCCCCCACCTCCTTCCCTGCTACTTTGCAGTAGGGTGAAAGCATGCATGTTAGCACTGATAGAAAATGTCATTACACTAAACTGCTGGTGTTGTATCAGGGCTTCAGGACGCAGTGACTCTTCTGTCTTGGCAACCAATGAGAGGCCTGTTAAGTTCCCCATCCACCTACCTGTCTATCACTCACTTATCCATCCACAAATCAATCTATCCATTCACCTGTCCCTCCCCCATCTCCCTCTTTCTCTCCCTCTCTCCCTCCCCCTCTCTCCTCCTTGCACCTGTCCATCCATGTACCCAGCTGCCTACCTACCACATGTGCATCTACCCACCTACCTACTCTCACCCACTCACCTGTCAATCTCCCCACACCTTTGCCCCTCCCTTCCTATCTTCATTCCAGTCATCCCAGTGGGTCGTGTGACTTCCTCAGAAAGTGCTCATGCCATGTTCCTTGCCGTCAGGTGCTGACACCTCACAATGGGGATTATACATAGTTCCACTTCTCAGGTGGTCTCAGGCACCAAGGGTAAAGAGTGGCAAATGACAAGGCAAACCACTGAATGGGGCATCTGGGAGCCAAAACTGAGACAGCTCTGCCTTGCTACGGAGGAGTAGGGTCAGGGCAGGGACTGAGAGAAGCAAGGGTAGGTGGAGAGGGAGTATGAGTTTGGCATTCCAGAGTCCATTTGCCACTTTCTGGAGGAGATACCCATGTCCCTGAAGCACCACTGCCAGCCCCACCTTCTCTCTTGGCCAGTTGGACCAAGTGAGTCAAGGTTCGGCAGATGAGTCATCATCCAATGAGATCCAATCGTGTGCTTGTTTCTTGAGGTAACCGAGGATGCTCCATGCCACACACAGCTGCTAGAATTGCCGGAACAGTCACTCACCAGCCTGATGCCACTACTGGTCACTTCCACTGTGGCTTAGAGGAGTCCAGCCTAAGGAGTCTACACCAAGAAATGCAGACAGATGAAGTGCACAGAGAGTGCAGTGGAGCACCTGGATCTAGCCATGCCTGAGGCTATTGATCTGAGTCAGAAAACCATCTACTTCCTCTGCAGCCTGGGTGGGATGCTGGTTGTAAGTAGGAGGCCCTACTAATGCAGAAGTGGGCTCAGACAGGCAGGGTCCCACTGAGGCAAGTGCAGGCATCTGGAACCTGTGCTGTGGACCCCAGGTGGCCATCTGACCCTAGCAGGCACCCGCTCACCCTGGTGAGTCCCTGCCTCAGCTCCATCCTGAGTCTTGCCCGGTGTGAAGTCAGTTGTGTTCTCACATGAAGCACCACACTGCTTTATCACATAGTGACATTTTGCTACAAATGTCCTGAGCTGCTCTGGAATGTGAGAGAAGGACAAGATATGGCTGGAGAGGACACCAAGGAAATGAGAAGAAGGGATTGGACAGGGGTACCAAGAGCCTTCTCTAATATCTGCTCTCCATTCACCCTCCAGCTGCAGCTCAAACCCCCTTATGACATCCTGCTATGGCTGACAGCCCACAGCTAGACATACACACGTCCTTAAGATGGCTCATTTTTTTTTTTTTTGGTCCTTTCTTCTTCCTTTACCAGAACGTGAACATGATGGCTGGAATCTATGCAGCCGACTTGAACCATAGGGCAACTTATTAAGGACTTCAGAACAGCAAGAAATGAAGAAACCTGGTCCCTCTAAGTAAGTTTAGCATCTCTGCTCCAGCCCTGGGCTGCCTTTTTTTGTCTTCTGGAACAGAGCAGAGAGATAAACCCTATTTCATTCAAGCCATGGCTCCTCAGTGCTTTTCTGCTGTGAGTAAAATGAGTCCAAAATGGCATGGGCATTGTGGATATCCCAGCAGCATGACCCAGGGATCCTAGCAGAAGGGAAGGACAGGGCAGAGGAGAGGAGCAGGCCTGTGCTGAGAGGGAGACTTGTTCTTACATCAGCTTAAAAATATCTTGAGGTCTAAAGCACATTTTCCCAAATACCCAATCGTTTCCACTTGAAGCAACCCTGTGCTGGGCCAACCAAACCCAAGCCAGGGACACAGCTCCGGCCAGTGCAGCTGTCACGGAGGAGGAGTGTTCCCCACTCACCAAATGTACCTGTCGGTCTCTTTGGTGTTTCATAACAACCGTCTCATCACCTAATTTTAGTGGCAATGCTTCTGCTCCCATCAGTGATCACTTGGAGAAGCTTCTGGAATTCTTGGCAGACAAAACGACAAGCAAGTTTTCAGTGGCAGAAGCTGGCTGATTCTTAGCCACACTGAATTCTAAATCTGTGTCACGTTCCTTAGAAAATAACTAGCTGTCTCCAAGACACACTGTCATTCTTTGGGTTTCCATGGCAGGAGTCTAAAGTGGGCCTACTGTGTGCCAGGTGGGGACACAGGATGGTGCCAGGTGGTCCTGTTCTGGAGAGTGTACATATGAGGACAAGTAGACAGATATGGCTCTGCCTTTATGCCATGGATGGGAAAACAAATGCCAGGCCAGGCTTGCAAGCTCTGCCCAGGAGACAACAGCCACAGGTAGTTCCCGCTGCAGGAAGATTCCAGAGCATGGGGCTGGGGAGATGGTTCATTTGTTAATGTGTTTGCTGCATAAGCATGAGGACCTGATTTCAAGTCCCAGAACCCATATGAAAAAGGCCAGCATGTGACTGGAGAAATGGATCAGTGGTTAAAAGCACTGATTGCTCTTCCAGAGGACCTGGGTTCAGTTCCCAGCACCCACCAGGCAGCTCAACTGCAACTACAGTTCTCTGATGCCCTCTCTGGCTTCTTCAGGCTCTCGTGTGCCTGTGACATATAAAAAACCACAAAGACACACACACATACATGTAAAAATAAATAAATACACTATTTTTAAAAGGGCTTCTGGGCATAGTGTCACATGCCTTTAATCCCAGAACTCAGGAAGCAAATGCAGGCAGAGGCCAGTCCGGTCTTGCATAGTAAATTCTAGGCCAGCCTGGGCTACATAATGAACTTTCAATTCCAGACCCAGAGAGGAGGAGACAGGTGTATGCCTAGGGCTCACTGGGCCTAGCCTACACGATGAGTTTTAGGCCAGAGAGAGACCCTGTCTCAGACAACAAAGTATAACATGTCCTAAGGAAGAACACCTGAGGTTGACCAGTTGTCCCAACATATGCACACTCTCACACACTCATGTTCACTTTCCAACATGTGTACACACACATATGCAAACATACAATATTCTAGAGTGGAGAAGTTTTTACCATTTCTTAAAAAGTTTAACATGATAATTCTATTCCCAGAAAATTATGAACCCCAAAGTATTAAAGCCAGAAAATCTAAATCCTCTTATATATGCTGCCAGGCAGGTGATCCCCAGACATGCATAGAGGAAGGCACCTTGGCCTTGGGAGAAAGAAATCTCACACCCACTCTGGCATGAAGGGGCTCAGAAGACGAGGTGCTGAGTGACAGAAGCCTGACATGGGGTCTGAACTGTTCCCAGAGTCAGCAGGGGCAGCACAAAGCTGATGGCATATGGTGTACAGATGTGAATCCCAGCTCACATACAGGATGGATGCTCAAGGAGCCTGGATACCATGCAGGACTCTGAGGCTATGAGTGGGAGGCCATGATCAAGGCAGATAAAGACCCAATACCTCCTGAGAGACAAAAGAAGAGTGGCCCAAAGAAGCCACAAAAGCCAAGGAAGGCCTCATGCCATGAAGGAGGCTGGGAGGGCTGGGGGTTGGGGGGTGGGTGGGTGCCGAGCCTACAGGGAGGAGAGGGACCTTCATCCTTCCCCTTTCCATCTCTGCTGAGCTGGGAGGGGTCAGCCAGGGCAGTCCAAGGGGGAGGGAATTTCCACCTGGAACAGCACATCAGTGCTCAATGCTCCGAGGCTGGGCTGCAGAGAGGCATGGGGTATCCTGATACTTTGCTCCTTGTCCAGATAGATGGGGCCTTTGAACCTCAGGAGCCAGGCTGTGAGTGGCTGTCCCTCCAGCCCTTGTTTGGGATCTTAATCTGCAGCCTGAACTCTGATTTTGTTTCTCTCAAAGCAAGAGAGGTAGTTTTCAACGGGGGCCAGTGAGATGGCTCGGCTGGTAAAGGTGCTGGCCTCCGAGCTTGACCATTGGAGTTCTATCCCTGGGACCCATGTGGCAGAGAGAGACAGTGATCATTTGTGAGCTGGTTTCCCAGCAGGCCTCACTTACAGGAGAAACAAAGCTGTGGGGACCAGGGGCAGCGAGGAGTGTGGAAAAGGACAAAGGCAAGGTGGGGAGGGGGCGGTGGCAGGGGCTGCAGGGACCAACCAGGGTTCCCTCTTGGGTTTCTAGGGTTTGAGGGGGCTGACGCCCAGTGCATTCCTGCATGCTGCCTGTCTGCTAGCCCATCTCTTCTTCCAGCCACTTGTGCTGCATTCCTGCTTGTCTCTTGGCCTTCCTGGACTCATCTGTCATAGGCCGTAGGCATAGAGACAGGCTCTGCAAGCACACCTTGCAGGGTGTGAGAGTGAATGGCTATGGGCCCCAAGGGAGGCTGCTCTGGCACTGGGTGGGTCAGGACAGCAGCAACTTATGGAATGGGGAGCAGAGCTCTCCAAGAAGGGCAGGTGTGAGGGAGGAGCTGGTGGCCTCCAGGCCACTGCTGGCATGGCCTGGTCTGAGGAAGACGGCATATACTGAACTGCCCACAGCCTAGTCCTGGGGGGCCTGGGCGCTTACACCTCAAGTACTCCTACCTATACAGCATGGCTTCACTGTGAGGTGATTGTGGGTGGCCCAAGTGAATGCTAAGAGGGACTCAAGTCCCCTGTTTCATGAGGAGATGCCTGGTGCTTCATGGGGACCATCTGCAGTTTCACCAAAGCCTGAGGAGGGGGCAATGTCTGCCTGGGGCAGGTGGGGTGGAGGCGCAGAGATGACAAGCTGGCTAGGTTGCTCAGCTCGCAACCCCGGCCTGCCTGGCAGGAATGAAGATACGCTAAAGAGATACTTGTGCTCCTTTGACTACCAGACTGTTGAGACAACGGACCCCCAAGAAATCGGAATTTCCCTCAGGAATGTCATGCTGGAATGAGGAGAAGGCTGAAGTCTGGTACCATGGGGGAGCGGTGTGGGCTCCCCAGAGAGGTTTGCAGTTCAGAGCACCTTACGGGAGAGACTCGACGCTGAGATGATGTGTGGGGGAGCCACACCTCGGCAACTGTCAGTTATGCACATGCCCTGGCTTTTCTTTAAACCTAAGCATCATGTCAGGATCCCGGAGATGCATTAGGGGGTTCCCTGCATCTCTCTGTCCCTCTCCCCAGCGTAGCCCACATGGAATAAATCTCCTTTTCCTGCTTTTCACTATTAATTTGGATCTTCTAATTGGCTCACTGAGGATGGGTGGTCAAGGCTGGCTTTTTAGGACTGCCAAGCCCCAGGTTCTGTTCCTGATTTGTTTTACAAGCCCCCTTAGAAGAGCCCTTTCTGCAGGTGGCTGTGGGTGGGGCATATGACAGGCACAGAGGCCGAGCTGTCACCATTCCAGGAGGGATCTGCATGACATCTCTGGGCAGACCTGGCCAGCCAGATGAGTGGAAGGAAGCCTCGAGTGTTCATGTCGACTTGAGCCTCTCTGTGGGAGGCAGGTCTCCCTTCCTTCCCTGCCCCCATGGTACCCTCAGGGATAGGCTGTATATCATGCTCTCGTGATCACTCAAAGGTGGAGGACACTCCTGCATCTCCACAACTCCCTTACAGGGCCTTCCTAAGTGATAGCCACTCATCAGCAGACTGTACCAGCCTCCTCAGCAGGTTCGGATTGACAGGGAAATGTGGCCCTTCCCTGAATGTCACCCAGTGACAGACATCTGCCTGGAATCCAGCTCCAAGCACAGAGCAGCCTCTGTTGGACAGTAGGGGGTAGGCGAGTAAGTGACTAGCTGCCTTCTCTGCCTGGAGGGGGAGTGCTGCCTGCATCAGGCCAGGGAACCTCAGCGAAAGTGGGTCAGCCGATTCCCTCGGCGGCCGCAGCTCCGCTGCTCTCCTTTGCTCTTGGAAGCGGCCCCGTTTCGATGACAAATGAGGCAGTCACCCCGGCACTCAGACTCCTTCTAGGACTGTTCACGAGGGAAGCCAGAGCTTCAGGAATGAGAACTGGGTCAGGTCGTCACCAGGGCTTTGTATCTGTGCCAGAACTCAAGGACAGCTCAGCCCCAAATAGTACGGGAGTCGTGCATCCACCTGACTGCTGGGCAGACACGGTGAGCCTGAGCAAAGCAGGCCTTAAGCTTCAGAAGTGCACACACGTGCTCACGTGTGTAGGTATAAAGGAGATGCACACATGTGTACAGGTGTGAACCATGTGCACACACATGCAGATGTAAGCACCAAGCATGTGAACATATGTGTAGCTGTACTGTGTATAAGCACACAAATGCATGTAGGTATAAGCACACATGCAGATATAATTGATGTCATGCACATACTCATTGTAGGTGTGAGAATGCAGTAAACACACCTGGACACACGTGCAGTTGTAAGTGATGTCAGCACACATTCATTGCAGGTATGTGTCTATACATGTATGCCCCGAGAACATGTGTGTCACCATGCACGTGTGTTCATATGTATGCACACACTGTGACACGTGTGTGCACCCTGCCATGAATGTGTGCATGAACGTCTCTCATCTGGTGCTCTGTGAGGGATGTGGTGCTGCATCTCATGGGGAGGTGCCAGCTGGCTAGCACAGGGCATGAAGCTGGCACGTGCTCTCTCTCTCTCACTGCCTACCTGCACTCAGCTGTGGAAGAACATGTGCACCAGTGTGGCTTCTGGATGGTTCCTTGCAGTTGGACGGATAATCTAGGTCCTCAGGAAAGGCTTTCCAGCGGAGTGTCTAGTTGTGTGACCCTCAGGGAGGGAGTTCTAGTCTCTGCTGCTTTGCCTTGGGGTCCTTCAGTGAGATGGCGTGTCAGAACCTTCTGGATTCAAGTGAGGGGCAAATTTACATCTTGGCCCAGCAAGGAGGGTGACAAGGGTCACAAGTGTGGATGTCAGTAACATGTGTAGAGCAGCTGCACTGGGGTGAATGACATTCCCGGGGAGCTGACAGCATTGTATAGCTGTAGAATAAGGCAGATGCTCTAGTCGAAGAACCTGAAGGAAGGAGCTGTGAGAGAGAGCTGGAGCCTGGTGCATGTCCTCAGTTCTGGCTGAGAGAGGACAGTGTGGCCAGAGCTGCCCCTCCCCGACAGTGGGCACAGGCGCCTTAGATTTAGCAGTTCAATAATTTCAGGAGCTGGACGCACCCCTCAGCACAGGCACCTGACTCCTCAGCACACTCCTGCCCACAGCACCAGCACTATAGCCGGCTCCAGAAGTCCATAGAACAGATGGCCTTTAACCTGTGTGGTCAACCCCAGAGGTCTGTAGGTGAGGATTTCTAGGTGGGCCATGGAGGGACCTTGGGGACAGCAAAGCCTGATGGCAGTTTGAGAGGCCTGGTGACAATGGAGCCCTTTGTCCAAAACAGTAGGCATTTCAACAGCATCAAGTAAGCATGAGGCAGGTGGCGTGTGGGCTGGCTGGGAAGCCAGGCTTTGCTGGCCTGAGAGCAGGTGTGTTCTGTCTCCCACGTCTGTGCTTCAGCACCACGGAAGGTCCATCTTTACAGGGCTATAGAGAACTAAACCATACTCCTCTTGACCTCCCGAGCTCCCTAGGAGCCAGGGAGAGATCGCCACACCCACCCTGGGTGCCTGCCCACACAGTCCTGTACTAATGGAAGTGAGGTAGCATGTGTGCCACAGAGCTGTACTAGCATTTCAAAGAACTGTGTCCTGGGGTCGGGGAGGGGTGGTAGGGGAGGCTTTCACAGAGCAAAGCCACTCATCAGCGCCGGTCACAGCGGACACAGCTTGGCAGGCCCTCAGATGTTAAACAGGGCTGGTGAGATGGCTCAGTAGGCATGAGTGCTTGCTGTACAATCATGAGGACCTGAGTTCAAATCCCTAGAAGCCACATAAAAAGCTGGCTATGGCTGACTGCACACCTGGAACCCCAGCCCTGTGTGGGATGCAAATAGGAGGCGCACTGGGGCTCGCAGGCCACCAGTCAAGCTCCACGTTCGTGGAGACACCCCATCTCAAAGGAATAAGGTGGGGAGTGATAGAGCAGGGTACCATACATCCTCTTCAGGCTTCCTCATAGGCATGCACACCAATGCACACATGCATACACCACACTCTCTCTCTCTCTCTCTCTCTCTCTCTCTCTCTCTCTCTCTCTCTCTCTCTCTCTCTCTCTCTTTCTCTCTCTAACATAGCAGTCACACAACCCAACATGTCTACCCTTAGATGTAAACCCCAGGGAACTGAATAGGCTCTAACCAAAACCTGTATCCGAATGTTCACAGCAAAACGATTCACACCCGAAGGGTGGAAACAATTATTGACGGATGAAGTGTGGCACGTGCACGCAAATAAAAAAGAATTAGCCCCAAAAAGGAATGATAAGCCTTCTGCTAAATTGAAATAGTCACTTGTGAAAGACTATCTTCTCATGAATTCCATGACATGAATTGCCCAGAGCCAGCAGGAGGGTTCGTGGCTGCCAAAGGCTGACGAGAGAGGGAAGGAAGGGACTGTTTTGGGTGCCAGCTTTATACTTAGGGCGCTAGAGCATTTTGGAATTCAATATGCTGAGGTTTTCAGAACCATGGGGGGGGGGAAGCAACTTTAAAAGGGTAAATCTTTTGGTGTGGGGATTATATTGCAGTTCAACAAAACACAGGTGGGCCACACCCAGACACCCCTCAGAGCTCTCCAGGGCTCATTTGACAGGCCACAGTTGACCACTAGGAGTTAATTCTGCAACTTGATTTTATTAACCACCCTAAAGGTTCCAGGGGTCACTTTGGCTGAAGTCACACACTGACTTAGAGTCCACACCAGTGGGTAATGCCCAGGTAGTCCCTGCTCACTGCAGCATCTCCCTAGCTGTCTTGGGGAACACATTCCTTCTGGACCCTGGCATTCCTGTGCACACGACCCTGGCTAGGGACAGGGGCCATACAGTGCACCCTCCCACAGTGGCTGTGTGATTTGCTCAAGTAGGAGTCTGGCCTCCCCAGAGTCCTTTCCATATGCATGTCTTAAATTTAATCTGTAAATGTGGAGGTTTTGCCATTAGCAGTGCGCAGCCCCCATAAGCCAATGTTTATTCATAATCTCTGGGTCTGTTTCCCATCGTCTATTTAAGAGAAGCCAAAAACAACATCTCCATTCACTAGCAGAGCGCCATATGACAGCCTTCACTTTCCAGAAAGATTTGCAGCTCTGGGGGTGGCATGAGGCATCCATTTTTGCCCCAGCTCCAGGGGACTCCCGGTCTGGCTCACTGTCCCAGAACTGTGTGTCCAGGTGCCAAAGTGGACCCTCAGACCTCTCCTTGCTCCTGCTGACAAATGGCACAGCAGTTGGACCACCAGCACATGTGGAGTACCCACTCCCCCTTGTGGGTGCATGACATTGCCTGCCTTCTGAAACATTACAGCATCCAGACACTCCTGGGGTAGTGAGCAGGACAGGTAAGGCCTGCATGCCGCAGACGCTAGGGTCAAGCAGGGCATGTAGGGTGGACAGTCACTGATCCCCTGGGCTAGCTGATGGAAAGTGGTGCCTAAACAAACCCCAGGTACAGAACCAAAGCCAGCCTGGGTGGGAGGCCAGGGAGGTTAATGGCATTGCCAAGAGTCTCATATCCACCCCTGTTGCCTTTTGCTCACAGACCCCAGGGCTTCTGAAACATCTCATGGGTCCATTGTAGGGGTGTAAAATGGGAGGGGTAATACAGCTGGAGTGGGCGTGTAAATGAGACAAGGGAGTGGTGTACAGTTAGCTGCCCACTTACCATCCACCTACCCATCAACCATCCACCCACTCATCTACTCATCCACCCATTCATTCAATCATCCATCCACTTACCCACCTACACATCTATTCATCCATCCATCCACCTATGTCTCCATCCACCAATCTACTCACACACTCACCCACCTACATATCCACTCATCCATTTATCTACCTATCCACCCACCCAAATACTCATCCATTCATGTATCCATCCATCTACTTACCCACTTACCCATCCATTCATCTATCTACCTACTCATTCATCCATCTACTTATCCATCCATCCATCCATCCATCCATCCACCCACCCACCCACCCATTCATCCATCCATCCACCCACCTACTCATCTACCTCCCACCCACCCATCCATCATATCTATTCACAAACTCATCCATCTACTTCATCCACCCATTGTCTGCATTTATCCGTCTCTCCTTATCACCCATCTACCCCTCTATTCCACCCATCAAGCCTCTGCCCACTCCTTGGCACCTCTCTGCTTGGCCATGTGGGGCGTGGGAAGTTCTGCCTTAAGCTAGCTACACCCTTCTTGTCATTTCTGTCAGGGAGGGCATCATAGCTCTATCAACTCACTCTACCTGCGGGTACTTACGAGCCACCATCCAGGCACTCACCTGCTTCTCCTTGAGGCATTTGGCTGGACTAAAGTCCAGCTCAGCAAGCACATCACCAAAGCTGACTAGCACAGACGCCGGACCTCACCCCAGACACCCTGGCCATGAAGCAGTGGAGGCACTTTGGCAGAAGTACTGATTTTCAATGGGTCCTAACACTGGGCAGGCTCTGCACACATTACACTCATTGTATCTGAAATGTGATGCATGGGATAGTGCAGATGGGAGGGCCACGCTGCACCTGGAAACTTCCATGAACAATCCATCTCCCCTCACAGTAGCTCCATGCCCAATACAGTACAGTCAGTACCACTCAGAGCTGAAAACAGGCCCAGAGAGGCTGAACGACTTTCCCACAGCTACATAGCATTGAGGCAGGCTCTGGTGCCTGAGTTTGCGACCTTAAATCAAAAGCTGGAGACATGCCTTTGCCTTTTCGGTGTGTTTAGGGACCCAAATTGTACCTGCCGACCTGAGGCAGCTCCAAAAGAGGTTTCCAAATCTGACAGGTAGGCAAGTGTGCAGCCTGGCCAACAGCAATCACTAGGCAGGGAACCGCCACTGTGTTCATTTCACATATGGAGGATGCTGCTGCTCACAGATGTCCACGGGGGCATAGCCAGCCTCAGTGTTCACCCCCCCACCCTCATCCTTGTGCTGACTGGCACTACTCCCAGTTAAGGTCTCAAGCCTAGTGTGGCTATGCTTAGAGACTGAGTGCTTAGGGAGGGTCAGAGATGCCTGCGAGAGTGGGGCTGGTACACAGGGAGGGGAGGGCAAGCGAGGACACCAAGATGCATGGGTAGCAAGGTCTGCCAGCTAGGGGAAGCCCTTAACCTAGACCAGCCTGCCCCTCAGACCCCCGACTTCTACCTCCGGAACTGTGAGGAATTAGACACCCAGGCTGCGGGACAGACTGACTAAAGAGCACAACCATATCCTCCGCCTACTGTCCTTCCCTCTGGTCCAGTGAAACACCAAGAATGTTCCCCATCTAAGAGCATCCAGTCCACATTGTTACCTCTCCCTTAGAAGCCTGTGTAAAGTGACTGAGCTCAAGGTGACTTTCCAACAGAGTGTCAGGCAGGAGGGGCTACAGGGAAGAAGGGCAGGGCTGGTAGCCAGGATCTCCAGGTTACCATGGTAACCCAGAGCAGTCCAGCACTGCTCCTGGGAGGAGACAAGGAAGGCCTGGGTCCCACAGGAAGCCAAAGACCAAATACTCCCAACATAACCCAAAACATCATGCAGAAATGGCGCAACTCTATTTTGGGGGCAAACCCCAGCATGGAAACTGGTATTGAAAACCCCGAGCAGCTGCTAAGAAACAGCAGCCCCCCAACCCCCTTTCCCAAAGCAACTCTGAGTGTATTTTAATAAAATAGAGTAAAAGATAGGGTGGGGTTGTGTGCGCGTTCGTGTGTGTGTGTGTGTGTGTGTGTGTGTGTGTGTGTGTGTGTGCGTGCCAGGTTGTTTAACAAACACACAATCGTTAGCAGGCAGAACGGCAAGCCCTCATATTTATTTTATGTCCCATTAGAGAGCAGTTAGTGGCTCCTTTGGAAGCTAGCTAGGGTTGCTTATTAATATTTTAGATTGCAATTGTGCTAATAGAGTCATTTGCCTATATTTTTAACAGCTCTAAAGATAACAGACATGTTCTATTTTGGAAGAGGCCACCCGGCCACTGTGAGATTGTGGGGGGTTTACACGCTCAGTGACTAACGAAGTATCTGATCAACGGACTCCACCAGCCCCTACTCTGGGGAAGTGAGGACCACTCCCCCCATCTTTATGTCCTTGGTAAGGTACTCATCCTGGCTACAAAAGCAGGGCAATGTCCTCTCTGATCTTCAGACATCTGCTACAGGGGTCACCAAAGCCTCACTGTCTGTCCTTGGCACACTGTTCTCCCTGTGTTCTACCCAGCCTCCCTTCCTGATACACCAGCTCCCCTCCCTGCAGTCCTGCCATGGAAACCAGCCTTATGAGTCAAACCAGCCCCATTAAGGCCACCACGGGACCTGTGCTAAGCTCAGCAAACATCATTGTCCTGAACTTGGAATCTATAAGGACATGAGGCTTGGGGTTGCCAGGGAACACGTAAGAGCCAAGTTGACCAGAAAAGGGGGGCTCCATGGAGAGATAAGGGTCTAGAGTGAGAAAGCCTTCCTGAGCACATCATGTGAGCACCTGGATCCAGCTGTGCCTGAAGATGATCAATGTCAGGCTTTTCAACTGCTGAAGCTAAAACTTTCCTCACCCAGGACATGGCTCACAGATTTTGTCTCCAGTTTAAAAAGTGGTGGTGACTTGAGCTGCCACTAAGTTTGGATGGGATCATGAGAAGCAAAAGCGAAAAGGAATCAGCACCCCAAAAGTACAACTGGCCCCCTCTGAGCACCAGGCCTGAGCCCCACTGCACAGTGGTATGCATGGAGGAGCTGAGAGCCCCAGGTATCTCATTACACAAGGACCCTTGGGCTCTATCGTCCAGTTGAGGGTATCCAATGCTGGGTTTTTGTTTTGTTTTGTTTTGTTTTTTTGAGACAGGGTTTTACTATGCAGTCCTGGCTGGTCTGGAACTCTCTATGGGGGGCCAGGCTGTACTCAAACTTAGACATCCTCCTGCCTCTGCCTCCTGAGCGCTGGGATTAAAGGCGTGCTCCACTGTGCCCACCTAGTCTGCTGTGGGTTTTTGTTTTTGTTTTTGTTTGTATTATTGTTTTGTTTTGTCTTTTTGTTCCTTTGAGACAGGGTTTCTTTGTAGCCCTGGCTGTCCTGGAATTCATTCTGTAGCCCAGGCTGGCCTCCAACTCACAGAGGATTAAAGGCATGCACTGCCACTACTACCTGTTTTTTTTTTTTAAAGATTATTTATTTAACGTGTATGTGTGTGTGACTGAGTATGTGTTTATACATTACATAGAAGCCAGATGGGAACATTGGATTTCCCTAGAGCTGGAGTTACAGGCAGGTGGGAGCTGCCTAGCATCGGTGATGGGGACAGAACCCAGGTCCTCTGCAAGGGCAGCCAGTGCTCTTAATTACTGAGCCATCTCTCTAGCCACCCCCTCCCAATGCTGACTTTTAAAGATAAAATTGTGCCTTTTAAACAAAGATCTGTATGTCACTACAGGGCCAGTCAGACCTCTGGGGCGTCCATGTTCTCGAGTTCGTGCCTTTACTGCTTGGCCTATGTTGGGTCTTGTTGAGTGGAAGCAAGGAGTGAAAGCTTCCTTTGGTCTACAACCATAGGCTCTGGGGACCAAATGTGCAGTTCAGCTTCTCTTCGCCTCTTTCTTGGGGTACACACTGGGGTGATAACGCCTGGGGTTGCTTCAGGGATCACAGGAAAGCCAAATAAGGCATTGTAGGTCAGGCTGCCATCCTAATGAGGCTGATTTAGTGGAGGCTGGAGTTCCTATGTGGGTCAGGACCTTTGCCACAGTGACAGAAGAGTTTTCACAAGGAGAGGGAGGGCATGGGGCCTCACGGTTCAGATCCCACCCCATATACCCCACCTAGGCAGCCCTGAGAACCTCAGGGACACTTGGTTGTCTCAACCTAGGGAAGGGACTTGTTCAAATGAGGGGTGTGGTGCAGTCACCCCCATGTCCCTGCTGGGCTTCCAGCCATAGCCAACCCACTTCTTGTGTTTCTGAAGGGAGCAGTTAACTTGCTTAAAAAAGGATACTGGAATCCCTGGCTCAGACGGGAGGGAGCCTCCATGTGCATTTGAGCAGAAAGGAGGAAACAGGATTACGGTGGAGCTGGCCCCACTGCCTACAGGAGGCACGAGGCCCACGCCTGCCTCTTCTGAGTCACAGAGTGGATCAACAGCCACCAGAGAGTGGAAGTATCCCATGTTCCCATGAACATCACTCCCCCAAGACTTGCTTCAGGGGTGTGTGCACAGGGACCCTTGACTCAGCCAGAAAAACAGATGACCTGAAAGACAAATGGGCCAAAGCCCTGAACTCATGCTGGGCGGAAGACGGACATATCAAATGAGTGCTGAGCATACAGCTTGGAAGTAAGGCACACAGCAGCCGAGAGCATGGCAGCTTCTGGGCATGGGGGGCACACACCTGTGACCCCAGCAACCGAGATGATGAAGGAAGGGCTGAAGGTTCAAGGCCAGCCTGGGCGATATAGTGAGCTCTGGGACAAATTGAATGACATAGTGAGCCTTGCCCCAAAGTTTTAAATGAAAGGAAAGGAGGGAGGGAGGGAGGGGGAAGCTGGAGGGAGGGAGGGAGGGGGGAAGCCGGAGGGAGGGGAGCTACTGATATTGATGAGCATCAGCTGTGGCATGGAGTTTCTGCCCCTGCAGTTGTCTCAGGTGACTCTACACCCCTGTAGGATGTGTCAGGTGGGAAAGCTTGCACTTCAGGGGAGAAAGTGAATACACACAAAGGCAAAAGCAAAGTGACTTCCTCAAGGCAGCCTGTCACACCAAGAGGAGAGTCAGAGAACCAAATGGAAGTTCCGGAGTGCACAGAGCATTCAGAGGCCTCTGGGAAGGGAGAGGAGCACTGGGCAGAGGCAGGGAGGGAGCGGAACACTCAATCTATGCCCATAACAGCACGGCTTCCCAAGCTAGAGTGCCAGACTTGGTTAGCATTATCTATCTGCCATCACATGATCATTATTACCATCACTATCCTCACCACAACCATCATTAATACCATCGTCAGCACTGTTATCACCATGACCATCATCACTATCAACATCACCACCATGGTTTATATCACCAACATCACTATCACCATCATCATCACTATGACCATCATCACCACCGTCATCAATATCACTATTACCATGACCATCATCACCATGACCATCATTGCCATCATCGTCACCATCTCCATGACCAACATCATCAACACCATCATCACAGCACTAGCTGGAACACCAATATCACTGTCAACTACACCATCCCCACCACGGAGTAGAACCACCATGGCCATTACTGAGTTGCTACAACCATCACTACCTCCTGACTGCCCAACTGCACAGCTACCAAATCATGTCATCCCCCCAGGGTGGCTGATATTCTGTAGACACTCCAGCCTCCTTGGTGAAGGGAGCTGCTGGTTCAGTCCTCACTAGACATACACCTTTCTGGCCCTCATCTGTAAAATGGAACCATCGCCTCCTTTATCCCCAATCCTGTTTACTTTGAAGATCATAAGGGTCACCTGAAAATCTACACCAAAGGCTGAAGGACAGCTGTTATGATACCAAGGCTTGTAGCCACATGTTCTATAAAGGCACCACACCACAGGGCTGTGAGTGACACCAGAAAATACTTAGTGACTAATGTGGGCAGTGGAACACAGTCGTCAGGAGATCCGACTATTGTGGGCAGGTGAACCCTAGAGACTGACCCAGTGCTGACAGTGAGGGGGTCACCAGTGGCCAAGTCCCTGGCCCAGGCTTACCACGGCTGAGGAACTGCTGTTGTTATTAAAGTCACACACAGGAAGGACAAGGCAGTGACCAATTTGCCACCTGTCAGAGGTTTATGCAGTCTGTAAGGGAGGCCTCTGGGTAAATCATCAACCATCCCATGGTGCATGGGGCCAGGCAGCCAGGCACCATTCGGAGAAGGAAATGGCTACTGCAGAGGCCTCACTCTAAGACACCAGAAATGACCCTGCAGGGCACCATGTGAAGACAGCTCAGGACTCAGACATCCAGGTTCAAATCCAACTTTAGACATTTCAATCCATGTGATTCTAGAAGCTTCTTGTAGGTCCTGACATCTGACAGGCCCTGGCAGGATATGTGGCTCACAGAACCCAGATCTCCCACTGGAGGACTCATGACTGAGGTATGGTCAAGATGTGGTACCTTTCACCTGAGATCTGGCCATCTAGTCATCTGACCACCATTCCCTCATAATATCTCTCAGGTGAACAGATTCTACATGTCTCTGGGGCTGGGAACAGGGCTGGGGTAGTGGGGACTCATTTGTCATCTTCTCCTCTGGTCTTACATGACCAGTGTTCATCAATGGTCAGGATTTTTATCTCAACAACTAAACTCTGCTGGGGAGAAACAGGATCAGCAATGTTTTCTGTTTACATGAAAGATGCATCATGGAAAATGACACACATGTATGCTGGCTTCCCAAACTGATTTATTCCCAGAAACCAAGTGCCAATTTTGGAGTTCTTTTTTTTTTCCTTTTGGGACAAGGTTTCACTATATAGTCCAGGCTAGTCTTGAACTCACTGCGTAACCCTGGCTGGCACTGAACTTGTGACGTTCTGTCTCACATCTGAGAGCTGGGATTACATGTGTGTGCTGCTAAGAATGATGAACTTAATCTTAGATTCTTATTCAAGACCCACCTCTAGGGAGCCCCCACCTTCAGTTCAGCTTGAGCATTCAAAGAAGGAAGGGCCCAGCTGTCACCTACCCCATCAGTTCTAGTCAACAAGGAAACTGGCATTTTAGAAAATGGAACAGGTCCCAGGGTGGGGGTGCTGCCTCATACACGAAGGTAGTCGGCCTCTTTGTTATAGCAGCTAACGTGGTTCTGCCTGATACAGGTGGAAGGCCTGAGAATCTAGACAACAGCTAGCATGTTTCCTGATCTATTACAACACCACCCTTCCACAGATATAGGGAGCCAACGGCAACCACTTTGTCCTTGGCATGTATCATGTAGGACAAAGAAGAAGAAATTGATATCCCTGACCTGAGGAGCCTGACCTTCAGGAAGGTGGGAGAGGGACATACACATATTTAACCAGAAATTTCTAGAGTGCTGACTGCCACATATATAGCACTGTGGTCACAGGCTACTCTATGCTGCCAACTCTATAGGCTGATGTGTGAGAATAAGTGAGAGTTTGTAAATTGGGCCATGCTGTTACCTCTCATGCACAGAAAATGTGAATATTATGGTCATGATATTCACAGGCCCTTCACCACCATAAGCCTTCACGAGCCACATGAAGAAATCTACCCAGAGCCATTAAGTAACCTCTGCAAGGGACATGTGCTGGTTAATTTTATGTCAAACTGACATGGGCTGGAGTCATGTGAGAGAAGGGAATCCTAACTGAGAAAGCGTCTCCATAAGATTGGGCTGTAGGCAAGCCTGAAGAGCATTTTCTTAATCAGTGATGGATGGGGTAGGGCCCAGCTCATTGTGGGTGGTACCACCCTGGGCTGGTGGTCCTGGGTTCTATAAGAAAGTAGGCTGAGCAAGCCATGATGAGCAAGCCAGTAAGCAGCACCCCCTCCGTGGCCTCTGCATCCTGTCTCCAGGTTCCTGCCCTGCTTGAGTTCTTGTCCTGACTTCCTTGATGATGAATAGCAATGCTGAAGTGTAAGCCAAACAAACATACACAGGCAAAACATTCACACACATGAAATAATAATAATAATTTTAAAATACACCAGGGCTACCATTTCGCTTTGCTCATTGGTCCTCAGCATCTGAGAACTGTTATTAGGTGACTGGAATTCACGGTCCCACCTACAGGGAGGAAGTGCCTTGCATATGCCCCTTCATGGTAGGTTCAGTCCTTGAACTATTTGCCTATTCTGTGGAATGTTCAAGAGCACTTTTACTTTGCCATGTACAAAGACAAAGGGTTTCCACAGCTCAGACAAAGCTGACCTTGTGTGGAAAGAGCGAGCTGGCTGGAAACACTTAAAATATTTGAACCATCTTTTGGATTCTATGTATATTCAAGGTCTGCAAATTTCCAGTGTCAAAAAAAAAAAAAAAGCTACAGAAAGTACTAACTATGAAAGGGGAAAGGGATAAATTGGACTTCATTTTAAATTCAAAAACCTTCTACTCATTAAAGACACAATTAGAAAACAAAAGGGCAAGTCACAGACTGGGAGACACATTTACAGCAGCCCTGACACAGTCCTGACAAGCAGAGTCTGTACAAGAAAATCACCACACACCCAGACCAAGAGGTAAGAACTCCAGTTAGAAATAGCAAAAAAAAAAAACAAAAAAAAAAACAAAAAAAAAAAAAACCAAAAAAAAACCCTCAACAGAAATCTCTCAAAAGAAGTCATGCATGTGGCAACCATGCAGAAGGGGCTTAACCACAAATGCCATAGGGAAAAATGCAGATGACCCTCACAATAGGAAGCAACTTCACATCCACCAAGCTACTGTGGGAGACTGACACTATGGGAGGCTGACACCATCAAACACCGGTGTTGAGGCAGAGCACCTGGAAAGCTCCAGCTGCTGGTGCAAGTATGAACCAGCCTGGCAAATCAGACAATTATGTCACAGTTCCTTCCTTCCTTCCTTCCTTCCTTCCTTCCTTCCTTCCTTCCTTCCTTCCTTCCTTCCTTCATTCCTCCCTCCCTCCCTCCTTCCCTCCCTCCCTCTTTCCCTTCCTCCTTCCCTCCCTCCCTTCCATTTATCTGTTAATTTTACACGTAAGTAAATATTTGTGTGTGCAGATGTACACCTACACAGGAGTACACAAGTGCACAGGTGCATGTAGAGGCCAGAAGACAACCTCCAGTGTCATCTTCAGCAATGCTATCTGTCTGGGTTTTGAGGCAGTCTCTCACTGGCCTGAAGCTCGCCCACTGAGCTACATTGTCCAGCCAATAATCCTCTGTCTTTGCCTCCTTGGTGCTGGGATTACAGGTGTTATTTTGTGGGTTCTTGGGATGGAACTCAGGTCCACACAGGACATGCTACACTGAGTCATCTCCTCAGCCACATGTAACAATTTCCTATGAAACTACACATGACCCTATCATGTGACCTAGCAGGTTTTCACCCAGGGAAGCGAGAAGAAGTGAAACCAGACATCTACAGTGAGACTTGTACGGCAATGCGCCCAACTTAGTTTACAACAGCTCACAGAGAGGAGCCAATCAGTGGTCTTCAGGAAAGTGGAGAGCCTGCTCACAGAACATCATAAAAAAGGGGATGCTTCGCAGCAACACATAGGCTACCACAACACAACAATGTAGACACTGGCTGAATCAGCAAGTCAAGGCTAGGCCTGGACTCCAGCAACAGACACAACTTCTGCATGGTGACAGAATCCAGGAAGATGCTTGCCTCTGATGGGATTGGAGGGATAGCTGGACGGCTGCTGGGGAGAACGTTCCACCACTGTGACAAAACTCCTGAGCTAACCAGTTTATGAGGAGGGAAGGTTTACCGCCAGAGGATTCAGTCCTTGGTCACCTGTCCCTGTTGCTTTGTGTCTGTGGCTACACAGCACGCCATAGGGGAATCTGTTTACCTCATGGCAGCCAGGAAGTACAAAGAGAGAGATAGAGGCAAGGGATGGGGGAGGGGCTAAAAATTTCTGTCAATGGCCACACCTCCACAATGACCTTACTTCTTCCCACTTAGCCCCCTCATCCTAAAGGTCCTAGGATTTCCCAATTAGAGCATTATAGGTTGGGGCTGAGCCCTGAGCACAAGACCTCTGTGGGGGGAGGCTGTCCAGACCTCTTGGAGGGACAGTCTAGACATCTGGGGGGGAACAGTCTAGACCTCGGGGGGGGGGACAGTCTAGACCCCTGGGAGGCAGTCTAGACCTCTTGGAGGGACAGTCTAGACCTCGGGGCTGGGGGACAGTCTAGATCTCTGGGGAGACAGTCTAGAACCCTGGGGGTTACAGTCTAGACTTCTGGGAGGACAGTCTAGACCTCTGGGGGAGCAGTCTAGATCTCGGGGAAAACAGTCTAGACCTCTGAGGGGACAGTCTAGACCTCTGGGGGGACAGTCTAGACCTCTGAGAGATAGTCTAGATCCCTGGGGGGGCAGTCTAGACCTCTGGGGGGACAGTCTAGATATAAGCTAGAGAGCTGAGGAAAACACACATCTCTTTTGCAGCTAGAGACACAGGCGTGTACATGTCAGGACACACTGAATCCTTCCCAGGCTCCATGTGTATTGCTGTATGCTCAACTACAAAAGAAATTACTAGAAGAATAGTCACAGCCTTAGGACACACAAGGGCAAACAGCCACCATGCTTATCTGCAATTCTCCCACCTCGGAAGTACAGCCCAGTTCTACTCCCATGAGTGCTGCCCCTATCCTCCACTCTCCCAGGGATGCTGGCAGGACTCATGGCCTACTATGCTACACAAAGGTGATTCTGGTCATTTGCCAATGGCCTTGGAGAGAAGGATGCTCCTCACCTACCCAAATCCCTAATCCCCAGAACCTGAGATGTCGCCCTATTGACACACGGACACTTAAAAGACAACTGAGATTGCACATGGACTCCGAGCTGCCTATTAGGCAGCTTGGACCTTTGCCTGCTGGGCCCTAAAAGTGGTGACAGGGAGGCAGTGGGGGTGTGTCTGAGAGATGTAGCCAGAGAGTGACCCCATCCACAGTTGCTGCCTCAGAAGTGAGAAGAGGCCACAGCCAAGGATGCAGCCTCTAGAAGCTAGGAAAGGGGAAAACAGATCCTCTCTCTCCAGGAATTTCAGAAGGAGCCAATCCCACTGATGTCTTGACTGAAGCCAGGTGAGACCCCTGTGTCTTCTGACTTCCATGCAGCGAGGGGATGGCTCTGTGCTGCTGATGGATCTTATGAGGCACGAGGCTATGCAATTTAACTCTTTTGCCATGCTCAGTGAGATCTGGAGGCGGTGTCGCTCAGGAACAGGTGACACAGACTTACAAGACATCACCGCTCCATGACATAGCTTGGGCAGAGTGCTAAGAGCCATTCTGTGCTTCCAGACAGACCAGAATGTGAGGACGGTCCTTGGAGCCAGCACCAACCCAGGCCCACAACTCTGTTTGACCAAGGACATCATTGTGTGGATCTGAGAGGGAGCATGGGGCCCAACAAGGAATCTCCTCATCACCCTGGAAGTACCTACTATAGGACGAGTACCCGTCTGGCAGGCTCTACTGTTTGTGGGGAAGCTGTAATCGCTCCTAGAGTTGGCGGCCGGGGAGGGCAGGCTGCTCTTCACCCTCCAGCCTGCTCTAAGCCACTATTCTCCACAGGATGAAGAAAGTAGGTTAATGACCTCTCATGTAACCCCTAGGACTGCCCTGTTCAAGTGTGGCTCAGCCACATTTCCAATCAAAAGCAGAGGTTGGGGTGACCCACTGGCTCTGAGGATAAGTATGGGAGGGGAGGAAGTGATGTCCCCACTCCAAACAGCAGGGCCTGAGGAGATAGGGAGTGAAGACAAGGTCATAGATGGGGCAGGGAAGCCTGCTTTGCAGGGGGAAGCTGGAGCCAGACCAGGGCTGGATGGGGGTTAGGCGCTAGGACAGACCAGTTGATATCTGGCGATCAGTGTTCTCGTGGCCTCATCCAGCAAAACCCGCTCCTGCCACCCACTAGCTAACTGCCCATCTGCCACCCCATACTACGTCACTTCCAGCCTTGTCTTTCAAAGTCTGGCTGGATGGGCTGGGGATGTAGCTCAGTGGATAGGGAGCTTGCTTAGCATCCATGAAGCCTTGAGTTCCATCCCTCCATTCCCAGCACCATAGGAACCAAGTAGTGCATACCTATTGTCCCAGCACATGGGAGGAGGAAACAGAAGGACCAGGTGTTCAAGGTCATTCTTACCTACACGGGGAATTAGAGGCCTGCCTGGGCTACATGAGACTATCTCAACAACGAAAACATAAGCAAACAAAAGGGCCTGCCATAGGTCCAGGATTAGATAATACATAATACAGCCTAGCAATTGTACTGAGCAGCCCCACAAAGGGAGGCTTAGGACACACAGACCCTCCTGTCTCAAGGCCAAGTTCTCAGAGAAAAGCTTTCTGAGTGACCAACAGACTCTCCAAAGCCCAGCAGGCTTGAAGGATCCCAGTGGCAGGAGGTGCTTCAGACAGCACATATTCCTAGACCCTCCCTGGCCCAGGCAGCCTGACCAGGACCCAGAGACTCCCTGTGGAGCATCAGACAGGGCACCTCAAAATACATCCTGAAGGGCACATTTGAACCAAGCTCAGTGGGCCACAGGATCCACACAGACAACACGCCAGTATCTGCAGAGGGCATGTGGCTGCTTTTGGGGGAAGCACTGTCAGCCCAGGAGTTCACACGGAAGGAAACAGATCTTAGAGCCGACCACAGATCACCAAGGAGTCCCTTCTGTCCAAGACTCAGGTCTCTCTGCTTCTTCCAGACCATTTCAGGTAAGTGGCCACTGGCACTGAACCCACAGCAATCCTTTTCCACCAGAGCAAGGCTTTCCAGCTGTTTGAGGAACAGCTCTACTGGATGGTGCCTGGACGGCTTTGGCTGTGAGCACTGCGTGGTACCCCCTGGGGAGGGTCTGGAGAGCTCTGCTCATCAGTGGAAAGTGACCTGTGTTCTAATACCAATCTGGAGGCAGAAAAAAAGACATTCACTCAACCCCAGAGTCTTCTGAGGGTGGCAAGGACATAACTCCAAGTTCACGCTCCAGGTTTGCACCGGACACGCAAAGGGCTGCCCTTTAACAGAACCTGCACAGCAGTCTGTCAAGCGGTTCTGGTTTAGATGGAGCCCACTGGAACGGGACCAGCCAAGCCATTTGCAAGGATACAAAGAAGCCCTGGGTTTGGAACCTGGCCTTCCACAGTGTGGCCACAACCATGGCCCTTACCACACATTCCAGCTGAGCAGCTCCCCCCCCCCCCATTCAGCCTGGCCCTGTGAGGCCGCCTTACCTGCCTGGCTGTCCCGGGGTCTGCACTGCACCTCTTCCACACACTCAGCCGGGAACCACCCGATATGGCCACGGGCGCTGCCTTCCCAGAAGCCGCCCTCGCCGATGCTCAGAACTAGAGGTAACAGAAAGGAGAAAGGCATCAGTAATGGGGACAGGAGGGACTAAGCAATGGGACACCAGACAACAGGCAGAGGGAGCGAGGGCCAGCAGCTTGGCAGATGAAGCCGAGTAGCCTTCAGAGAACACAGTGCCAAGGGGTGGGGCAGCCCCAGCCCACGGATCTCTCCCACCTGGTGGGTGATGGAGGAGAGTGAAACCCTAGAGAACCTTTTTCCTATTTTATTTTCTTCTTTGTGTGTGTGTGTGTGTGTGTGTGTGTGTGTACACATGTGCACCAGGTGCTGGGGCAGGGTCCCGAGGACCTCACAGTACCCTCTAGCCTCATTAGAATAAAGATTTCAGTTATGAAGGAAAGCTGGGATGGCCTGTTCAAAACAGATATGTGTTGTCTGAACACGGCTACGTGAAGGAGCTTGCTATCCTGTCCATACATCTTACTCTGCCTTGAAATTATTTGAGACTCAAAACCCTGTCGTGGAGAAAAAGCGGTCCCAGCACGAGTATTTCTTTCCATTATCCTGACCTCAAATGGCAGATAAAGATCTGCTCAGTCCGTGGATATGAAAGGGACAGAACAGCAAACTCTGGCTTTGTAAATCCTTGTCTAATAATCTGAGGAAATGACCCAAATAAAAAGAGACAAGCCACTTCCATGCTGACTGATACCATCATATTTGCTTGAAACAATTTCCTCGAAGTGTGGATTCACGGATGTAACCTCTGCCCTCCACACAGCTCAGCTGGAGGAGAGTCGGCTCAGCCTTCCAGCTCTAGACCCGAGAAGGTCATCTTGGAACATAGCCCTGGGGGAAGAGCTGGGTTGTGCAGTGAGGCCCACAAAGACACCCCCATGCCCATTCCTCAGAGCCTTCAGTGTGTCAACTCTGATGCTTCAAAGCACCCAGCAAGAAGTGAGATGCTAAGGTCCGGCTGGCATCCGTTTCTGCCATGCCACACCTTACCTGTGCCACATGTGGGATGGCTTGTTTATTACCGTGTGCCTCGGAGTCTTCACTTGTTAGAGAGGAATAAATACTATTCAGCTCATGGTACCACTGAGTCAACAGAGGCCTATGAACGCTGGCCCTGCTTGTGGGCATCCTGGCACACTGCCTGCCTGGGGGAAGCCTGCACTTCGCTGTGCAGTTGATTCCCCTCAGGCACACAGTCTGGGTGTGTCACCAGGGCAAGGCCCACAGAAGAAGCCAAAGGCTTGTGAGCACAGGCAGCTGCACACAGAGGTGTCATCTGGTAATTTAGGATTTACCAGCTCTGCTCTCTGGGGCATTTTAGTGACATGGGGAACAAGGAAACAACAGGATGCCAGGAGAGCCAGGTAAGATACGCCTGTGTGGGAGCAGACATGTCCAGGTAAGAGTGGGTGTGCCTGTGAGGAAGAGTCTTTTGGAAGTGGGTGTGCCTGGGTGGGAATGTCTTATAAAAGTGGGTGTGTCTTGTGGGAGTGTCTTATGGAAGTGGGTGTGTCTGTGAAGGAGTGTCTAATATTTAATTCAGAATAGCAAAGATTGCTCTTCTTGTTTAAGGCAATGTGTATAGATGAGGGACTCTCCTCCACAGAGCAGAACAGGAAATTGCACTGGGCTAGGAACTTGGGCAGAAGAGACTCATCCAGGCCAGACCTGGGGACAGAGAGCGGACTAGGAGAGGTCAGGGAAGAGCCAGAACTTCTGATGACCAGAGAGAGGGCAGAGTGAAGACATCACATGCCAGACACCCTTCCTGAGGAAGGGTACACTTAGCACCCAGAACCTTCTAGAAGAAAGGACCATCCTAACTCTACACCTATCTCAGCACAGTGCTGTAAGTCACTGATGGGGGTAAAGAGCTCCTCGTCCACTTTCTACAGGTCCAGCAACACTATCCAAGCAACCGTCACTACAGGAGGCCCCCCACTACAGATGTGCAGGGGTGGGATTTTCCCTCCCAGTCTTGTCTGGGGGTGAAAATCAGCCAGGAGCATAAAGGAGTGAGGACCTGGAAGGTGTCCTCCTGCTTAGGACACATCTTGGGCCATCCCACACATATGCCACCTTCAGCTTGGATTTAGCCTGGATGTTCAGCCACCCTGACCTCCTGGACAGTCGGCGCTGCTGCCTTGAGGCTGCCTGCCCAGGACCAGCAGTGGCTGTATCCAGCTGGCTCCCGGTGCTACCCAGGCAGTGATGGACATGCTGGGGAGGTGCCAAGGACCTGTTTACTCCAAGCTTCCTCCAAACACTGCCATGCCTGGCAATGGCTCCAGCTGCTCTGTGCTTGAGAGAATGGCAGTAGGGACACAGGCTGGGGAGGACAGGCTTGCTGGACAGAGGTGCTGGGAGGTCTTCAAAACCTGGGCTTTGTGGGCCTCTGTGCCTCTGGCCTGCCTCTGCCAGCTCCACATATGTGGTCTAAGAACCATACAAGCCATGGAGCTAGTGACACTACCAGCTCAGATGGAAGCCTCCCCACGGCACCCCTACAGTGCTCTTCTGCAATCTGCAAAGTCAGGAGATGTGAGATGTATCTTGAGAGGCCACAGTACCGATGTGAACAGCAACTATCCAGAGCTATGGATTTCTATGCACCTGCTATGTTGATAGGGTTAGAAATGGACTCTGGTCCAGGGAGGGTCAGGTCACACTGTATGGGTATGTGTGTGTGTGTGTGTGTGTGTGTGTGTGTGTGTGTGTGGTGTATGTGTTCATGCAGATGTGCACATGTGCATGTACATGTGTGTCTGGTTGTGTGGTTATCCTTAGGTGTCTTCTTCACTCACCTTCCTGCAGTACTTTTGACACAAGGTCTCTCGTGAAACCTGGGGCTCACCGATTCTATTAGACTGGCTGGCCAGGGAGCACCAGGATCCACCTGTCTCTGTCCCTCAGCTGGGATTTCGGGTGTACGCTGCGGTTCCTGGCTGTTGACATGGGGACCAGGGACCTGAACTCAAGTCTTCATGCTTGCTCAGCAAACACTTTACAGCTGGAGCCCCAGCCCTGGCAAGGATGTTCTGAGCACCATTTATGGCGGACCTGAGAGAACGCTATAAATGAAGTTGTCAAGGAGGCACCTGCCCAGCTGCCAGCACACTGCACCTGCCAAGTCTGCATCCCGTGTATTGCTGGTGAGTCTGACACACCATGCATCTGTTGTAAGATCAACCCATATCACCCACTTGTACAGGAAAATGGCCTGGTCCTTGGTGGGTTGTATTGATGAAAGTCAGAATTGTATCGCATGGGAAGTTTTTAATCCTTGCATTAATACATTTCCAGAATCTGGGGACCTTATGGGTATGGTGAATGAGGATTCCAATAGATCCCACTGTGGAGAACAGTTTTAAAGCCTAATAACACAAAAAGCCACCATCAGGAGGCACTAGCCCTTGTGCAGAGGCAGTCAGGCTCAACAGGGATGCTCCCTTGCTTCAGGAGCAGGAAGGGAGCTTTACAGGGCATACTGGGCAGAGCACAGTCCCCCATAGCAAGGCCAGCAGTGGAGGGGGATGTAGAGAAAAGCCCCAGTGTGAGACTCAGGAAGGACCAGAAAGTTGGAACTGGAACCACAGACCTTGAAGATAGTGGGGACAGTCCATGCCAGGGAAGGGGCTGGTGTCCAGAACACAAATGAAAGTTACCAGGTCCGTGAATGAGGAGAACAAAGCATGTCCTTGAGAGAGCAGACAAAAGCGAATGGATGGAGTATAAACCTCCTGCATGTGCCTGCGGGTGGAATGATCACACTGGGATCTTTAATGCGGTGCGTACGCCAAGCCATGGTGTTGGTGTTGTAAAACAGCACATGCAGCCAATGAGCGGAAACCCCAGCAGAGTCCTAAGAAGGCGCCGCAATGAGAAAGAAGCAATTTAAAGCACACGCTCAGAAAGTGCAGAAAACATAATTTTTGAAATTATGAACCTCACAGGAGGAACGAGATGAGGAAAGGGGGTTTTGGAGGAAAGAGTAAGTGAACTTGAAGGAGAAGTGAACAGGGCACTAGGGACTTGTTAGAGGCTCAGAGGCATGGAGGCATGGAAGCTGAATGCCCAGGCTAGGAAACGATGGGGTACACACTCTCCGGAACCTCACAGTTACCCCTGGTGAGTGCACAGATAAAAGAATTTATGTATCATATGCTGTGGGCTGGACAATGATCAGGTGGAGAGGGCGGGGTCAGAAGCCACCTGCCACCTCTACTTCATCTTGTGTCCAGTGCTGGGGCCTGGGCATGCTGAGCACAGGAAGTGCCCTTCTTGCTCCACCTGGGAGTTTTATCTTCCGCTATGTGGCCCCTGCAGTCCCCACCTGCCTCTTCTCCAGTTCCCTCTGTGACCTTCGGCCACAAGCTTTGAAGTCACGACCCACCTCCTCTCTCCACACTCCATCATTATACGTGCTTTCCCGCCGTGCCTCACAGACTCCCCTCACCTGTACAGGAGCGATCACTGGACCGCTAGGACTCCTGGGGCAACGCTGGACTTCTCAGCTTGCTCATAAACGTCCTCAGTATTCTGTCTGGAGAATTCCCTTCACCTGGTTGATTTCCTCAGCTCATCAAACCTACACCTACACCACAGGCTGCCCCAACCCCACTCTGTCTGGGGTTTTCTGGCTGGAGAGCAGCTTGACTCACTGAGCCCTAGTTTGGTTCTTCCTTGTACTTCCCACAACGGACCCAGGAGTGTGTGGGCATCTTCTGTCCCTAAAGGCCCAGTTCTGGGAACACTGAAAGAAAGGGACCAGTGAGAGTCATGGTGCCCTCCCAAGAGACCACATCTTCCGGAGTAGGCCTTGCTGAACCGATGGCTTGGATTCTGCCCTGGCTTTAGAAGACTCGCCAAGGTGTTTCATGGAAGCAGAGAGGTCCTGCCTTCCCCAGAAGCAGAAGATAAAGACTGACCTTTGACTCTGTCGCCTCGGTGAAGGGGGATCTCGCCGTCGACTTGGGGTTGGTATGGCTTGATGGCGACGAAGAGTCTCCCGGGCACCGCACTGTACAGCTTCCTCCTGGGCCCTGGGTACTCAAAGGTGGAGAGGGAGTCCTTGTTGGCACCAGGAGTGAAGGGCGACCTGAATCAGGCAACAGGGAATAGGAGAGAAGAAAGTCACACTTTGTCAACCATAGCCAAATCAGTTTATAAACACTGGGCTAAGAGGGGCCCAGCTGGTATGTATGAGGCCAGATAGTAATGACATGTGTGGGCCAGGAGCAGTGTCTGTGCTGAAAAGACTCAAGGGGACCCAGTGCACTGCTGGGTACATCCCCAAGGAAGTAAAGCAGGGACATTTGCACATTGTGTGCCTTGCAGCAGCATCCACAGCCCAGGTGTCCACAGATGGATGCTGGATGAGCAGCATGCTACCACCTGTGCAATGGAACGTTATTCAGTCAGAAAAAGGATGTTCTGACACTTGCCACAACAGGATGGAACCTGGGGACATTATGCTTGATGAAGGCAGTCATACAAGACCATACGCTGCATGATTCCATCCCTATGTGGTCCCTATTGTGAGAGGTCCATAGAGGTAGAAAGTAAGATGCTGCAGGCTTGAGATTTGTGCAAGAGAAGGAAGGAGCCACTTAACACAAGGACCAGTGGAAAAGAGACTTGCAGGGAACTTCTAGAAGCCGGTGGGATGTTCTTTGATTAGTTAAGGTGAATTTCTGTCTGCGTTTCATTTCTGTTGCTGTGATAAAACTCTGACAAGAAAGCAATATGGGGGAAGAAGGGCTGATTTGGCTCACAATTCTAGGTCATAGTCTGTTTCTGTGGGGAAGTCAAGACAGGCACTTCAAACAGCTAGCACATCCCATCTAGTCAAGGGCTTGGAGAAATGAACAGAGTTAGCTTTCTCCTCTCTTCTTCAGCCCAGGACCCCAAGCCTAGGGAATAATGCCACCCGTGTGCCCACATCAATTAAGGTAGTTAGAAGAAATTCCTCACAGGCATGCCTATCCAGCCTGACCTAGGCAATCCCTCATTGAAACGATCTTCCCAGGTGCCTTTTATACTGTTTGCCCATGTGTACAAAGGTCCTGTGGTTTGGGGTGCTCTTATAGAATTGCAAAAGTATTATATTTAACTATACTTCTTACTTTCTCTAGTCAATAGTGAGATGTGTTATTCATTATGTCATTGGCCCATGGGTTCTTACTTTTCCAACTAGTGTGATCATGGGATCCAGCCACTGGACGCTGGTTGAGGTCTTTGAGGGGCCCAGTCTACAGACTGGATATTAGGGCTGTGGTGTGCCAAATTTAGGCCCTCATTTACAATGTTGGTGAGGATGGATGGGGACTGAATGCACAGGCCTTGCTTGCCCCAAAGCCTGGATCTGCCCTTCATCCATGTAAAGCAAAGAGAAAAAAAGGCCAGGCCTCCTGACTTCTTATAGCATGGGTGCAAGGTCTGGAGACATACCTGGGCTCTGTGGACACTGGGGGAGGTAGAAAGGCTGCATGTAGCTGGGGTTCTCCACAGCAATGCCCCCCCCCACGGGGTTTTCTAAATCATAACCATGAATGCAATCATTACAGAATTCTGGAGGCACAGGTGCCTGAGTGGGCTACGTGACCACAAGGATGCCAGGTGTTAGGTGGAGATGGAGGACAAGGCACGACCTCAGCACCACTACCTTATATAACCTCTCCTTGCCTTGTCAGCCACATCTTGGTGCTTCATGGATCCATCCATCTGTCCATCCATCCATCCATCCATCCACCTTCCCACATATCCATCCATCCATCCATCCATCCATCCATCTATCCATCCACCCATCACTTACCAACATGTCCATCCACCACCCACTATTTGTCCATCCATCTATTTAGCCATTGTCAACCACCTGTCCATTCACTCATCTGCTCACCTGACTGCATAGCCCAACATGATCTTTTCACTCACACACCCAAATTTTTAAGAAACATTGCCCGAAGCCCAGCTGACCCTTTATTATCAGATACTGGACAAGTCAGTGAATCTCTTGAAGCCTCAGAAGCATTGACCCCATTTCCCAGATGGGAGAGAGGTTCCATGAATAATAACCTCACATGGAAGTCAGAGAGACCCTCATATCCTGATGCTCTATTCTGCCGTGTAGTAAAAGACAGGAGACTGTATGTCAAGGGGAGGTGTTTTATGAACAGTGCCTTCCTGCCCAGGGACCATGTTCTCCTTATGGCAGCCTTGAGCAACAGTAGAGCCATGGCCCCTGCACAGCCCCAGGTAAGGGGTTGTCTCAAATGAGCAGGCCTGAGAAGCCAAGCTGGGACACACAGTGTGAATGGTTCAGCAGTTCCCCAGCCCTGGCATCTGTTTCCTTCATGTTCTGGCCAAGAGCAGCCAGATGGAGTACCAGCTAACTTGTTTTAGTCTGAGGGTTAGACTGTTGGAGATTCAGTACCAGAAAGCCAACGTTCTGTTCTGGGGGTAACTGGGAAGGGTAAATTGGGCCATTTCCCAGCTACCCTGTGTGAACAGGAACTACCCACACACTGAGCTTCTCCATTCATTCACTCCTCCATCAGTTACTCATTCATTTATTTATAACTTTCCAGGTGGTCCAGCACAGGGCAGCACACACATCTGAGAAGACAGGAGAGGCCACATAGGGTGAGCCAGAGTGTACTCCAACCAGGTATGTTTCTGCTAAGACCAGGGTGATGGCAGAAGTCAAGGTCTGGGTGCACACACCCTGTCTAAGCTAGGGTGAGAGTCAGGGCAACTGAGGCCATGGAAGGTGTCTGAAGGAACACACGGCAAATCATGAGACTAGGGCACCATGGCTGTGGCAGTAGGATGGGACCAGAGTGGTCCAAGGATGGAGGTGGGGCATTCTATAAGGAGACACTGTGGCTGCTCTTGGGAAGACAGGGGTCAGGGCTGATGTGCAGAGTCAAAGAAGTCCAGATATGGCCAGGAAGAGTCAGATGGCAGAGGCCTGCTGAAATCTCTGTCTCTCTGGGATAATGGAAGTTGTGAGAGCTGCTAGATGGGGCTTGGGCATAGCAGATGGCATGTCCAGTACATACGGGCTTGAGCGCTGGCTGTGGGTCAGCTGCATTACCCATCATTGCTATGCCTACAGACTCAACACATGTCATCCTGTTCTTTTCTGGCCATTTAGGACTTCAGAGCAAGGAACATACCAAACCAGCAAGGACATGAGGCATATTTCAGGCACCTTAGTTTACCCTGCCCCCAGCTGCCCATCCCCAGGAGCTATTACAGGGACAAAGACTTGCCATCATTCAATAGGCCCATCACACTAGCCCAAAGAGACCACTTCAGGAGGGGCTAGGATACAGGTGGGACAATCAGCCTTCAGTGGGCAGACCCACTGTATCTTTGAGAGTGAATAGAGTGAGGGGCCCACCCAACTCGCAGGTAGCAAGTGGGGTACCAGTACTGTGTTGACCATGGAGGAGTACCTCCTTTGTCCAGATGGCCAACAAGCCCTTAATGGCTCTAGTTGGGTGGGAGAGGGTTCTGCCTGTATGTAAGGCCAGGTCCACCCCAACTCCAGAGACCTCCACTCTGTAATAATGGCTGCTCTAATCATGGCTTCTTCTCCATGTTTTCCCACCCTTTGCTGAACTTATGGGGTATCATCCCTTCTTGACACCCACTCATTTTCTATCGGATGTCTCCAGTCCTCCAGAGAGTGGCCTTATGCCTCCCCAGGTCTGAATCCCATCTTGTGTGAAGCTGTTTCCAAGCTGTCTCCCTCCCATGCAAGGTGGGGAACACACATTCACCTGCACACAGGGAATGGCCCATGCAAGGGGCTGTAACTCCTGCACCCAGGCAGTTGCCGCCTGCCAGAGGGGCCACAGACTACTGCACTTTGCAAAAGACACAAGGAGAAGGGGTGTCTGAACCCAGATTCCATAAGCAGCCAGGATGCACCTGCTCCTATGGGGAGCACCCTTCACATGGCCTTACCTACTCCAACTGTAAACCTGGTAGTCTTACCCACACTGTACTGATGGTGTCTGAGTGACATGCTACCACACATTAGGTGTAGGTGACAAGAAGGTAGCCAGGGAGATCTAGACTCCACATTAAAACTCTCTCTCTCTCTCTCTCTCTCTCTCTCTCTCTCTCTCTCTCTCTCTCTCTCTCTCTCTCCCTCCCTCCCTCCCTCCCTTCCTCCTTTCCCTCCCCCATCCTCCCTCTCTCCTCCCTCTCTCTTTCCCTTTTTCTCCCTCCCTCCCCCCTTTTCTGTTAGCACAGCCCAGGGATCAGGATGGAATCCAGAGGTGGGAGCCCTCTTTGCTGAGATAACCATGTCTCTGCTCCATCGAGGGTAGGATTGAGTGTTCAGGTCTCCATGTTCCTATAGATCCAGAAGGAGAACATATGGGTAGAAACAGGCCATAGCTACATGGCAATCTGACTGTCACCTTCACGGACATGTCTGATAGGTTGGGATGGACAGGCAAAGTGGTTACCCCAGAATCTTCTAGAGCCTACAGGAAAAATACTAGACTGTCCTGTGCGCTTTGACGTCCATGGCACGTCTAGAAAGTTTTATGATCTCTGAGCACCTTGCTTTGTGATGTGAGATCCTTGTCTCAAGAGGGTGTCCTTCCCTGATATCAACTGAAGAACTGGCATTTGTTGCGGGGATGGGGTGGGGGTGGAGATGGTGATGCCAATGTCACCATCCTCACCTCACGACCTGAAACCCCAGTGATAGGTGGGGCTTGGGAAGGGCAGCACTTCCTAGATGAACACAGCTGGCAAGGGGCCTAGGACACCACTGTCTCCCCAGTGATCTCACCAGCACCAGGTCTTTCTCTCTGCCAAAGCAAGAGTCACTCAGGACAGATAAGATGGTAGCGGAATGTCCCTGTGATGAGTACAGCCAGATCAGCCTGTGATATTGAGCACTCTTCCACATCTGGGCAGCTGAGAGAGGCCTGGGATTACTGGACTGCCCCATCCAGCTCCCAGGGTTCCCATAGGGTAAATGCAAAGTCTCCAGGGAAGGTTAGCAGGATTGTGACTCAGCTGTGCCTCTGGGTGCCACTAGAGGGCGCCATCTCTGGAGAGGTGAGCACTGAGACTCACCTGTCCTACATAGGCCCAGGGCAGAAGCTGTGGACAAGCACACTGCTTCCCACTCTTTCTGGGCCAGCCTGCATTAGTTAGGACAGGGTAGGCGAAAATCAAAGAAGAGACCGAGGAAAGGGAGACAAAGGGTACTAGGAAAAGGAGAATGGACTTCTTCAGTGAAGACAGGGCCATGGCAGGTGCCTGTCCGCATCCTGTTCTCCTCCACTGCCTGCCACAGCAATCACAGGAAGCCAGTAAGACCCATTCCTGCTGTCCTGAATCTCTCTGATGGCCACCAAACATGGCCTCAAAGCCCCATAATGAGCTGATCCCTGAGAGTCTCTTCTCTTGGCTAAGAAACTCAGGAAGGCAGAGGTGTGCTTGGGAGCTGACATGGGGATGCAGGTCCCCTCCTGGCTGTGTAGGTTGGAAGCCCCTTCCCTAGGGAAGGTCCAGGCTGTAACACTCTGAGTGGTCCCTCAGCCTGCCCAATTCTAGCCTGCTACCTGAGCTGCTTCAGAGGTGGTAGGGGGGCTCTGAGGCCCTGCCGTGCTGGGCAGACACAGTTCCCACTTGTAGCATAAGCCAAGGCTGCTGGGGACATGGCTGGTCTCTTGTGCAGTAACATGGCTCTGAGCCTCGGCTATTTCCTTCAGGCTGAGATGTCCCATTGCTGTAAGCATGTGGTCCCTGGAGTGGACACAGTGTGCATGACAGAGGAGACTGTGCCACAGGCTGTATGACGACACAGACTGTACTCTCCACCCTGACTCCCTAAGGCCATTTCACTTCAAAAATCAAGGAGTCAAGGCACTGGGAAGGACATAAGACCCCTGCAAAGTTCAGCTTCCCTCGCCCATGCTGAAAAATAGCCACTCAGGGTGCCAGGCTAAACAGGGAGCCCCTAGCCTCAGAGGGCAGAATTTAACCTCGGCGTTTTCTGGGGTAGCCTGAGTTGAGAAACATGTATGGCTAACATCTCCCACAGGAGCCCATGCCCACTACCCAGCTTCTCCTTACCCCACATGCCAATGTGGCTGTGGCCTCTTGCCATCCTCGCCAGTGCCACCGAGCCTGTTGAGTGAGGGGGAGCGGCTGCGGGGCCCAGGGGCATAGCTTCCAAGGCTCTTCGTGGCTCCATCAGGCTTGTTGGGTGTCTGCTGCAGCAGCTGGGGTGAGAGGCTTCGGTGGGAGGTGGCTGCAGAGCAGACAGCCCATTCAGGTGCACCAGCATGGAGGTTGTTGTCACTATTGGAACGCAGAAGAACTCTGGGGGCAGCCAATGTATTGGGGGGCCGCCGCCTGCGGTTGGAATAAGCTGGGGCCTCTCGGAAGGGCACTGGTTTGGGGAGAGAAAGAGAGAGGCAGATAAGTAATGCTAGGGAACAGGGACACAAGGAGGCCAGGTCTGCATGCATCCAAGCCCCCGTGCAAGCCAGTGATGGGCCTGAAGGCTTGATGCAAGATCTGTTGCTGGGCTCCCCAAGGCCTGACTCACCCCCGACATGAATGCAGAGGAACACTGAGGCACATGGAAGCTCAAGCCAGGACCTCAATGGAAGGGAGTCAGGGTCTGACCTTCCATCGGGCCAGCCCATGCCTTCAGCAGGAAGACACAGCCATGACACATGTAAGGATAGGCTTCCCCATGCCACTAAGCATTAGGACATTGCATGGCTCAGGAGCATCCCCTAAAAACTTGAACTTGACCTCTGTGATGGGCAGACCTGTGTGCCCGAAGTTCATACACTAGGATATAACCCAGGACCTTAGGATGTGGCCACATGTGGAAAGAGGTCCTTTATAGGGGTGACTACATTAAAATGGGTCACTAGGATGACCTCATGTGACAGCAATAATCAGAATCCAGAGATCAGGACCCAGACACACAGAGGATGACATAAAGTACAGAGAAGACATCATCTGTAAGTCACAGACAGACCTCAGGGAAGCAGCTCTGTGTTAAAACTTGGGCATTCAGCATCCAGGATGGGGAATGAGGGATATTTCATCTTTATGAACCACTCAGGCCTACAGCCTTGGTCACGGCTCTCCCAGCAAGGGAAGCCAGCCACTTCTGACCACCCCCTGCCGCCCCTCCAATCTCTTAGGTAGTCCAATCTCTTGGGTAGAGGAGCCCACAACACCTCAGAATCTTCCTTTCTCCTCCCAGCAAGTGGGGCCTGGCATCATGTGACCCCACTTCACTGAGTGTCTGTCTCACAGAGAGGTCTAGACAGAGCTGGGTCCTCACATTCCTGAGCCCAACATACCCAGGGACTCAGATAAGGCAAACCCAGGCACCTAAAGGGATGGTGTTCACACTGCAGTCACCCTGAGCATTTAGCTGCTTGGCCAGCAACAGAAATCGATCTCTACATTACAGAGCCTCTCAGGACCAGCCCTCCAGGCTGCAGGCACAGTAGATGCCCTCACCTTGATGGCCAGAGATACTGTGTATATCCTAGCCTCTTGATGCCCAGGGAAGCTTTGCTACAGGATTTCTGCCCCTAGATCCTTAAAGCTTGTACTGTCCAAGACTAGGGCTCCATTCTGCAGACAGGACCCCATGGAGCCAAAGAGAACCAGGGCTTCCAGGGGAACTGACCTGGGTAAGGACCCTGACATCAAAGGAGAAGCAGAACATCACAGTTTAGGACAGCCTATGGCATCAGCTACACAAGGTCGGAAGTTAGAGGTGGGCATCTCTAACTTCTGACCTTGTGCAGCTAAGACGCCCGCTCCATCACAGAGTCCACAGCCTTCTACTCATCTGGACAGCAGGAGGACGAGGACGTAAGTGACTAGAATTAGGTAGCTTGGGCACAGTTCGCGGGAATAGGATGACTTTGGCAGACCTTATGGGGTCAGAGGTGGCCCTGCAGAGCTGACAGTGATAGAGGTGGCTCTGGAGGAACTCACCGGGACAGAGGGCCCAGGTACAGCTCAAGAGGTGGCCCCGGCAAACTCACAAGGACAGAGGTGGCTCTGGAGGAACTCACCGGGGACAGAGGTAGCACCAGCACTGCTCATGGGGACTGAGTGGCCTTGACATGCCCTCTAAGGACAGAGGTAGCCCCTGCATAGTTCACAGGGACAGAGGTGGCTCTGACAGTACTCTTACAGGTCAGCTGCGACTCAGGACACTCCTCTTTTCTAGGAATCAGAGTGAGAGGGCAGGCGGGAAGCCACACAGCAGGGGAAGAAGGTGTTGGGCTCAGGGTCATTTGATATACAGAGGGAGTCCTCATCCTTCCAGCAGACAGGGGCATGTCTCAGGTACCCGCTTTCTTTGCAAGCTTCTGATGGGGGGAGATGCTTACCAAGCCTCCTGGCTATATGCTATCTCACTTCTAGTTTCTCCAGCATGTGACTCACAGGGGCTGGCCAGGAACAGACCAGCAGTACCAAAGGCTGATAGTGTCTGCTTTGGAGCCAAGAGCCTGTGCCTTTGAAGAGCTAGGCCCAGAGCCCCAGCAGCCCACCTCCAAAAGAACCATAGCTAGGTCAGGCCACCAAGTGTGACTGGCTGGGCACAAAGGAAACCTTGCTGATGGTGTTACCCCGAGTAGGACCTTGAGAAGTCTCAGAGTATTCACCATGGAGCCTATAATTGTTACCAACATGGGAGCCTGTGGTGATCTTGGGACTTACAGAGGTGGGGGACTTAAGAGGCCTTAAGGACAGGTGACCCCACAATCTCAGCAAGCCTCATCTGTCACTCACTGAGATTTGGGGCTGGCGGACTCTTTTGGTGTGAAAGCCAAAAGGCTGGCAGACATAGAGAGGATAAAATGGTTCACGCACCTTGGGGCTTCCAGGAGTACCCCTTGGGTGAGGCACATGGAGGGTACCACACAGCTCCAAGACCCAGACATGCTGGCAGCCTGCGACTGTGCATCTGTCTAGCCACCCATCCCTAACAGTACAGTTGATTGCATCTCTGACTGTGTAACCAGTAAGGTATTAACACCCTTAATGGCAAAGTGAGTAGATATGGGGCAGGGGGACTAAGGTCCTGCCCATTGATAAGATACACTCTGTAGGAAAGGAAAGTCCATAGAAATAGAGAATAGAGATAGCATTACTTACTACACTAGCCCATGGCTGCGAATCATGCCATCCATGGGTTATAAAAATCGAAATCCCACACGGCGAATTTGGGTAAGCCTCATGAGAAAAAGAATCGAGTCTATTCTATATCCATTCTGAAGGAAGGAGAGGGCAGGATGTCCTCACGCAGGCGAGGCCATGCAGGCAGGGTCATAGAATAAAACAGCCGGGACATTTATACACATTTCACCCCAAAGACCAGGCAAGTGAGTCAAATGGACCCACACAGGTGACATTAGGGTGAATGGTTTAATGAAAATCGCTTTGCTTAATAACCAAACCACACATCAAATTAGTTTCTAGGCTGCTGAAATACCTCTGGTGTTTAGCTCACAGTGAGCTTAGGTGGAAAGTGAGCTTTCTAATTTTCTTAAAGTCACCTCTTTGGAAACCTGGTTTCATCAGAGAAAAAGCTTGCTGTCTGACAAAACTCCGACTGGGACCATACACGAAAAGAATGTTGTTTTTTTCATAAAAAGTGTTAAAAATAGCTTCTTTCCTGTCTGAAAATGATTAATATGCCACCCAACGGTTTCCTTCTTTCAGGCAATCTGCAAGCTCTTAGGTGGGTGGATATTTTCTTAGCCGTCTTACATGCATTTATTTATACAGTTTTTTTCTTCCCCACAATAAAATTCATACAAGGTATAATAAAGAGGGATTCTTCGTGCACCCCATGGCTTCACAACCCAGGGACAGCCAGGCAGAACTGGCAACTGGCACTGGAAGAGGATGCCATGGGAGCATCCAGCCATGTGCCCTGACCCTCCTTAGCAGGTGCTCACAGCCTCCAGGTAACTGGAGGATGAAAGCCAAAACTTCTTTTATTTTCCCTAGGACCTAGTTTCCCAATGTGCCCTCTGGCACAGGCTCTCTGGATGAGATGTTCTGGAATGCAGTTCCACCAGAGGCTGGTGGCTTAGGAACACACTAAAATACAAAGGCACCTTCATCTGTGTTAATCTTCCAGACCTGGCTAGAGCCAAACCATATCACAAAGCTGGGGCAATTATTCCTTGAGCGATGAACCACAACCAGCAATTTGGGGAGGCACCCAAGTCCCCTCTCCCCAAAGAAGCAGCCCACAGCTGCTCACTAGGCACCCCACGCTTCCTACAGCTTTCTCCTTACCTTCCTTCTTGGTGAAGGCATTTAACAAAGACTTCATTTTCCCTGTGACTTTGGCAGCGGTCCGCTCATTATATAACCCTCTCGGCGGGCAGGAAGGCTAGGCGCACAGCCCGGCCCCTCGGAGCTGGCGCGGCTGGGACCCGGCGAGCAGTGGCGGGCGTCTGGGCGCTCTGCAGCCCCGAGCATCGCTGGGCATGCCAGACCCAGCGTGCTGGTGACAAAGCCCACCCCATATTCTGTCTGTCAGCTGGGAAGCAACTGTGCGCAGACTGAGGCTGCTCTCAGAGCCGGCTACCTCTGGCGGCGATCCTCATGTGAGCAATGCCACTCTGCTGGGCGAGCAAGCAGGGCATCGGGAAAGCAGCACCACGCAGGGTTAACATGGAGCAGGCGACTGCGCGCAAGCTGGCGGCCAGGAGACACCGGGAGGCATTTGTGAGCCTGAGCCCCAGTTATCCAAGGAAACCCGGCTGCTGCCGGGCGCTCCGTGCGCCTGTGGCTAAATATAAAGTACTGTGCTTTTTCTTTTTTTCTTTCCTTTTTTTTTTTTTTTTTTTTTTTTTTTTTTTTTTTTTACATTTTTAAAGAAGAAGCCAAGTCTATTTGTCAGCTAGCAGATGTGGTAAGAAAGTCAAGGGGGAAATATCCACATTTCAAACAAGCCAACAAAAGATCCCTGACACCCGGGTAGGCATGCCAGGATTCAGGAATCCTGACAGTGACCTATTTCCCTTTGAAAGAATCAGACACAAGTAGCATTACTTCTCTGGCCCTCCCCATTCTAATAATGACCCTGGGAAAGCAGGGCTCCGCCTCCTGCCACTTACATTTGCTTTTGGGGGGAGGGGATAGGAAATAATAACTGGCAAGGTAGTCAGAGGTGAAGTACCCCGATTTGGGGGCAGTTGGCAGAAGTAGGCCCTTCAGAGCTGTTTCCCCACATGTCTCTGGCATTCACACCCCAACAGAAGTCTAGGAGACGCAAGGGAAGATCTCCCCAACTGCTGCCTTGAGAAAGTTCTAATCTGTATAGCAAACAAAGTGTGTGTGGGGGGGCAGGTCTCACTGCTGTGCCCAGCAGTGGGTGGGATGGGGAACGATGTCCACACCAGGGTGAAGGCGCTTCCAGAGCAGGAGGGAGTATGAGGGTCAGCCACTGCACTGGGGTGCATCTGCCACTGGGGCACTAATTAAGTGTGAGCTTCTGCGGTTGCTAAGAGAACAGCTTCCCAAACCTGGGGGCTGGGGGTGGGAGGGGGAAGGAAAAGGAAGAGATAGGAAAAAGCAACTGGAATCCTGAATTCAATTCCATATGGCTGACACAGTTTACATCAACAAAAATGGCGGTGTAAGGAAGAGGAGGCTGGCATGCCTAGGCAGTGGCACCTTCCTTCCTAAGCGCACTCAGGATGGCCGATGCTGTGCCAGGCGTTGTCTGGGTTCTGGGAAGGAAGAGACTGCGCCTGATTCACTATGTGTGTCTGCGTGTGAGCTTCGTGTCGGCTGAGCATTTAAACATCATCTCCATTGGGCCCACATGGTTCGTCAGCCATGTCAAAACCGCCCAGGTGACATCCTCCCCTGTAGCATCACAGACGGTGGCATCGAAACGGCTCCTGAGACTTGTGCTGGCTTAGAGATGGAGCTACCGTCTAGTGCTCCCCACCACATCATGCACGTGGCTTCCGTGGCCACTTGGACCTTCTGGGCAAGATTGAGCAGCTTCCAGGAGGACCTCTGCCCTTAGTATCACCCATGAGGATGCATCTTTTAAGAATGAACTAAAGGTAGGGTAGGAAAGCTTCAACATGGAGGTTTCTAGATCATCATGGAACACCAGCTGGTGGCCAGACTGGGGTGGTGACAGCAGTATCTACAAATACAGGAAGCCCCACTCCTGAGGCCAGGGACCTTGCCAGTCATGCCCCCAAGCACATGGGCTCAGGGGACTCGCAGAGTTCTGGGAACTCTCTGGGACACCAGCGATGCTCAGCGCTTGCTCCATCTGTTGGGGATCGATATCTTCCAGAAAGCGCAAAGCTGCACCCAAGCCAAGATTCCCTGCCACCCACTGCTCTGGCAACTCCGTGGCCACTGTGTGGTAGAGAGAGTGTGTGCCCACAACTGTATTGTGAAGTTAGAGGCCAGGCTTTGTGCCAGTCACATCCCTGCCCCCCACCCTTGAAGATCCTACATCTGACATTGACCTTCAGTGGAGGTCGTAGGAGAAGGCTTCTTCCCAGGAAGGTTATGAGACACCCTATACGTTTTCTGAATGAAGGAGATGACAGAACTTTTTTTTCCACACTGGGTCTCTGGCCTCAGATATGTCAAAAGACTGAGGGACAAGCAGGTCCCTGTCCCATCTTCCCTAGAGCAGAACCCCAAACTCCCAAACTCCAGTAAGGCAGGAGTGTCACATGGCCCAGATACAAAGTCCCCAGCTGCCATCACCACCAGCCATATAGGAGGTAGCTGCTCCTTTGGGTGCATTTGCTCACAAGTAGAAACTGCTGTGGAAATGTGCAGGGCCCTGAGCTGTCCAAGGAGAAGAGCTGGGAATTCTCCCAAGCAGACCCGCGTCTTTATCCAGCTCCCTCAGTGCCAACCAGCCCTGACCCTGAGTTCAGTGTCCCAGCAGGCCGTGGAGAGTGAGTGGTGCTGGTCAGGAGAGCAACAGGTGCAGGACACAGATGGCACGTACAGGGAGGGGAGAGAGCCAGGCTATGGCTAGAGGGCGGTGTGGCAAAGGACCTGTGCTGTAACCCCCCCCCCCCCACACACACACCAAAGGATGCTCTCTTCAGACACCTTTAGACAGGTTTTTTTTTTCTTTACCCACTGGAGTGTGGGCTACCTATCAGTGGCTGTACCCCCAAAGAGAAATGGTTCTCCCTCACCCAGCAGCCATCCATTGCTAATAGCCCTTCAGCTGGAAGGGGGCTCATGAGCTCCTTCCCATCCACACCGGCGTTTTGGCTAGCTTGGCCTTGTGCTGGTCTTACACGGGCACTCACAGCTGTTGTGAGTTCACGGAACAACAGCTGTGCCATGTCTAAAAGATAGGATTTCTCAGGACTCCATACATCCTCCAGTTATACATTCTTTCCACTCTTCCTTCCAATGCTCCCTGAGCCCTGGTGGTGGTGGTGGTGGTGGTGGTGGTGGTGGTAGTGGTGGTAGGGGTGCAGAGGGGTTGTAACAGAGGTCCCATGTAGGGCTGAGTTTTCAATGTCACTTATTCTCAGCACTGACCAGTTATGACTTTGCATTTACCACCATCCACTGCTCAAAGAAACTTCGTGGACAAGGCTGAGGGCAACCCAGATTAGAGCTGGGGTAACCCTGTGTTGTGGCTGTGGCAAGTGGGACTGCAAGCAGGTGGGCTGGGGACTGTGTGAGTACCTGTGTGACCTGGACAGGCGGACTCCTGTGTACTCAGCCTGGGACAGGCTCTGCTGTGGAGAACTGGGGGTGTCTCATAGTACACTCTGAGAACTCCTGCTCAGGGTGGGTGCCACTTCTGATATAGCCCTCCTATTGTGCTGTCCTTGAATAACCCCAGCAACAAAGGGGTCTCTACCTGTATGCGGTGATTCATGCTGTCAGAGGAAGGTCATGGCACTCCTACCCTAAGGAGATATTAGCTCTGTACCCCACCCCCCACCATGAATCTCTCCTCTTGTCTTCAGACAATAAACAAACACAGGGTGTTTATTTTATCCCTCATCTTATGATGCTACTGCAGCTTGTGGCCTCCCAGCATGCCCGGCCGGCAAGACACCAGCCGTAAACAACAGTGTGAACAAAAAGCCCGTGGTAAGCAGCCCTGGTACGGCTTACACTGCTGTGGCTCTGTGCTTACAAGTCTGCCAACAGACTGCGAGCCCAGCCCCTCTTCTCCTAGTACAGACCTGCCCACTCCTGGGGTCTTTAACCTTCCTGACTATGAGGACTCAGGTCCCCAGTGCTGACCCAGGCTTCTCTGGAAAATTGGAGTGGTATTGACCGAGGGTGGTAGCATGCCTGCAGACCTCTGGGAACCACTGGTACCGTCTTTAAGGAAGCAGAAACTATAGAGTGGGGAATTGAAAATTAAAATTAAGGGAGACATGAAATCCAAAAGCTGTTTCTCTTCAAGACTGCTAGAGACTCTTTGCTCACAGTAAGTTTTTTCATGGGGGGGTCTGAGATTTCTGGAATGCATCCCCATGCTGGGGTTTCTGAGAGCAGCCACAGAACTCTCTGGAGATTTGCGGAGGTTGTGCAAGGTACCTGGGTCCTGGAAGTGTGCCTGCCTCAGCACTGCAGGTGTGAAGAAGATACCACAGTCCAAAAGCCAAGCACACCAAGCACCCGCTCCCTCCCGTTTTCCTCTTTTGCCTTTAGTGACAGGGTCTCACCGTATAGCTCAACCTGGCCTGGAACTCACCATCCTCCTGCCTCAGCCTCCTGAGTGTGCATCCCTCACATCTATAAGCTTTCTCTCCACCAACCTGATTTTATTCTGGATGACGTAACAGGGGCCGTGCATGATATACCAATGGCAGAGAGCAGGAGCCTAGAAACACAGCCATGGAGCGGTCTACCTGAACTCCAGTCCTGAAGGGAGGCGAGTATCATCAGTGTCTGGGACCACTCAATGTCCGTGCACACTTGGAAAAAAAAAATCAGCTCGTTCCCCCCCTGGAATCAGTTTTCAGGAGGACAGTCACCCCTGAATGAGCCCCAAACCACCAGTATCTCTCCACTCCACAGCCTGCATGGCCAACAGTCTGCATCCCTACACCCACCCTGGCCGTGGGACTTCCTCTCAGAGACTCACTAAGCCCTTCATTTCCATGTCTTTTGACAGCTGCCTGACAACAGGCTGAAAATAATTTTACTTCTTGTACAAAAAAGGCTCTCCGTGCATCAGAACATTTTGAGGCTCTCAAGTCCTGGCAGGGAGGATATGGCAGGTGCTACCAGCACGTGGTGAGACTCGGAAGTGCTTACTGCTGAGGACGAGCGTGTCTCCCCTCTCTGTGGCTTCAGTGGGGGGTGTGGGAGCCAGGCGGTGTGGGCTGAGGCACTGTCCTCTGCAGCCATGGGCTGGCTGGTCAGGCACTCCCTCAACCCTCAGTTTCCCCACCAGCAGAACTGGAGTAACTTGGCCATTCCCAGTACTTGGCTGTGGGGTGACCTGAGTCCATGTTTGCAAGATGTCACCACATACAGCACTTTGGAGAAGAACCACTACTTCTTCTTCTTCTTCTTCTTCTTCTTCTTCTTCTTCTTCTTCTTCTTCTTCTTCTTCTTCTTCTTCTTCTTCTTCTTCTTCTTCTTCTTCTTCTTCAGTGAGGCTCCGACTCCAGAAAAGCCAACCCCCTCTTTGTACTTCTGCTTCTATATAAAAAGATGTTCCCAGAGCTGCCTCATGAAAGGTGGCAAGGGTTCAAGTGTACTGCTATTTGCAACAGTACTGTCAGCAACGGCTGAGTAATGTGGGTCATTAGAACGTGTGTAATGGAACCGAGGACATGACTCACTCGATACAGTGTTTGCTTAGGATGCACAAAGCCCTGGGTTCAATCCCGAGCACAGCACAAACCAGGCACGGTTGATATCATTTACACCTGCAATCCCAGTACTCAGGAGATGAAGGCGGGTGGATCAGGACTCCAAAGTGATCCTTAACTACACAGCAAGTTGGAGTCCGGACAGGGCTACCTGATACCCTGCTTCAAAACAACTGCAATAAGATCCCAACCAAACCAAATTACAAGTCAGCAGGTAGAAAGGTGGTGGGCAACCCCCTCCCCCACACTGAAAGACATACACCCTCCTTAGCATGTCCAAATGCCTCCGCTATCATTGGGGGCGTTACCCCCTCCAAGATACCTCCCTGGCTGACCCTGCCATTGGAGACCTGTCCCTCAGGATTCCCAGTGCAGCAGTCAGCTCTCTGGGCTTTTTGAGGTGCTAGGAGATGCCAGTGTTTCCTCTTCCCCTGCAAACTGGGAGTTGGAGGTTCCCAACAGACTAGAATAACAGCCAGCCCATTGCTGTGCCCCACCCCCACCCAGGGCTTGAGCTGAGGTATGCCACACTGCCACACCAAGCAGCTGCTTGGGGACCTGGGAAGGCCTGTGCAAGAGGGCTCTGAGGATGTCCCTATCTTTGTCACTTGAACAGAAGCACCAGAACTCAGTTACCAGAGTCCTCACAGTGTCTACAGAGCTCTCTGAGGCCTTATATTACTTGCTGCGAGGAAGCCAGGGCCTGTCCTTAGCTTCTAATGCCAGCTGGACTCACCCCTCTGATTCGCAGTATGCAGAAGTAGAACCAGGTTCCACACGGAGTCTACTTGGTGCCACTGCTTCTGACTTCCTGCCAAATCTGCAGACTGCAGGGTAGGTGTTCTGCCAAGACGTTCACAGGTGGCTGGACCCCAAGCTGGCAGCAGGGTCCTGGGTCTGTCCCCCAGCTAACCATCATATCCTTTCCAGCCCCATCACCCCCACCTCCTGGGCTACAGTGTCCTTACTGACAATCAAGGCTCTGGTTGAGGAAGCCCAGGAGTTTGGATCCAAGTCCAGACTATCCTCAAGGTCCCTGGCAGCTAGAGAGAAAACTGGTCCAGGGACCCTGAGTACCTCTCTTACATCTGGGATAAGACTTCCTGGGCTCAAGTGTTACCCAGAGAACTGTATTAGCCGCAAAAAGTCTTTGAGCCCCAGAACTCTGCACCAGCAAATGTGCTTTTGGGGACTATGCAGAGGTGGGTTATCTGCTGAGCACAGAGCTCCCACATTGCCCATAGAAGCTGTCACATGATCACAGGTAAAGCTGGACATGGCTGTTCATCACCGAGGTTACTGTGAAGATGTGCTGGGGACGGGCCTCAGAGTATACTAGGGGTAGGTTTCAAGGCCTCTAGGTCTCCCTAGAAAGCTGAGTGGCCGCTGTAAATGACAGGGGGCAGTTTAACTAGGCACTCACCCAGGACAGGATAGTGCTCCCTCAGACACCCCAGGAGCCTGTGCTAGAGAGACCTGCCTCAGCCAGCACAAGGCTATGTTCTGAGGATGCACTGAGGTGGGTATTGAGGGCATGCTGGGTGTGTGCATGAGGCTCCATGCTTCCCTCCAACACAGGCCCGAGACCTCAAGGTGCAAAGCCTCCCCCACCCCATGTGGTACCACCAGAGGAGAAGAAAATACAGCTAGTCAGACTTCTCAGTCTCTGGCACAGCACACCCTGATGCTCTGAGGTGATCTTTATTTTCCCATCTAAGCCTCCTGAGGTTCTGCTCCACTGGTCCTTATTCCAAGGGAGGAGGGCAAGCAAGGTAGAGGGAGACAGGGCTACAGAGGCAGGGGAGTACCTGAGCTGTTTTCAACATTGGTGTAGGGGCTGCTCTGTTCCCTGGTCTAACAGAGGGAGCTAAGAGGACTAGGAGAAGCTCCAGAGGGTCTCAGTGACCCACCAGACCCCAACTCCACCAAATGCCAGAAAGGAAATGTGCAAAGTGTAGGACGCTTGGCTGGCAGGTCTGACTGGAGCAGGGAGGCAGAGGCAGAGGCAACTGGGGCCAGAGCCCTAGTCTTCTAGCCCATCTCCACCAAACTAAAGTCAGCAGACCTCGCTTCCTTTCCTCGTAGCTTCAGATAACTGCAATTTAAATATTAGTAGGCAAAGTATCTCCATCTCATGGTAATTGGTGAATGAGTCATACCCACATAAATAAGGCCAGATATTAAAAGGCGTCTCAGCAGTACCATGGGGTTAGCTTTGCACAAAGATGTGGGTGTCTGCGGCGTCTGCACCGTTCCTGGCAGGAGCCACTGAGGGGCTCAACTTCTGGAAGATGCATGGCAGCTGGGGTGACTGGTGCCGCCAAGGAGCAGACTTCGGAACCAGCCTGGGCCTGGCTGGGTTGGACGGGCGCTGAGGGGCCGGGTGGGAACTAGGGAAGAGCCTCTTGCGTGTAACCTGGCACTGCCTTGGGCTATGTGTCCAGGACCACAGCTAGTGCAGGGGCACTGGGCCTGAGGTGGGCTGACCAGAGAGAGGTAAGAGAGATCAGGATACATTCTGGAAGGATCCTGGCTGTCAAATGGTGCCCTACTAGCCAGGCCTGCCTTGCCCTGCCTACTCAGGAGCTCTGCCCTTGCCCCCTAAGGCTGGTAAAACTCACTTCTCGACCCCATTCTGGATTCAAACATCACCTCCACTTCCCCCCTGGACCCAGCCAGCACCTTTTTTATCAGGTCCAGTCTTCTCCCATTTGGGCCTGTCTCCAAGCCCTGGAAGCTTCTGGTGGACAGAGAACGTGGGTCAGGTTTCTGGCTTCTACCTGGAGCAGAAGACCCCACCTGTTTGGCTCCCCCCTAGGAGAGCCCCAGAGTCCTGTCTTTCTGCAGGAACCCCTCCCCCAAGATGGAAGGACGCCCGAAGGTCCCCTGTAGACTTCAGAGAGACAAAGATAGCTGTCTGCAGGGAGTAAGCCAATTACCAGCAGCGCTGATTAGCAGAGGACAGTCCTCAGCCTGGGAGCCAAGTCCATGCAGCCGCCCTCCTTCCCCAGCCTCCAGCCCTGATGGGTCCTTCTGTCCAGTTCATAACATTTGAGCCTGGGGCTAGCAGACAGGCATCCTGGGTCAATGTGTGGTCCAAAGTGGGATGCCAAGGTACAGTTTCCTCATCTGAAGAGAAGGGAGGTGTCCCCGCCCCCCCAGCTCAGCCTTGCCTCCTAAGGTCCCTGAGTATCCTGTGAGACAGAAAGCCTGGGAAGGGCTTTAAGATCCAGAGAGACTGGACTCACCCTCAGCCTTTCTGGAGATGGGGAGCGGGCACTGAGCCCACCCAAACTATGTAGCTCAGCATCTTCCCATCACAAGCATGTGGCATGGGCTGCCTGCCACTAGCTTCCTTGGCAGGAAGCCTTATGAGGTAACCCAGGGACTCCAGAGACTCAGGCAGGTATTCCTCTACATGTCCAGCATATAATCAGGTACCTGCAACTTGCCCAGGGCTGCATGATAGAGAGCTGACCCTTGCATGGCTTGCCTGCTTCTCCATATGGGACACACAGGCCCAGCTCTTGGCTACTAAGCAGAATGGAGGCTTCCTGGCCACCATTGTTCTGGCTGGACTCTCAGGGGCCTCTAGGGAGGACTTTGCCTGTAGAACTACCCCGGCCTACACAGCCAGTTTCCACCTCATGGCTCCGCACCACATCCTGGAGAATAAAGCTGGACTATAGGAGCCAGGGCCACGCTGAGGGACCACTGTGGCTGCATAACACCAAGCACCAGCCTCCCCCCCCCGCCCCAGCAGCTGAGACCATCAAGTGTAGCAAGGGCAACTTTGCCTCCATACTGAAGGTTAACATCCCCCAGTTCGTGTGCTGAAGCCCGGATGCTTTGTGCGCCGGTACTGTAGATAGGGATGTTGGAGAAGGTTAAGGTTGGATGAGCCTACGAAGGAGGGGGTTCATGATTCATGGTCTTATAAGATGAGACCCCAGAGAGGATCTTTCTCCCTCCACTTCTGTGCCATGTGGTTTCCCAGCCTCTCGAACCGTCAGCTGAATAACCCTCATTTTTTTCTTTATAAAGTTAACTTGCCTCCAGCATCTCGTTAGTAACACAGACGAGCTACTACAGAAACCGTCTTACGTTCCGTTCTGGCCATTCGTTATTTTCCTTTCATTGCATGTATCAGGAATGGAAGTCATATTATTTAAGAATTCATACTGCCTTTCTTCCTCAGCAAAGGGTCTGTCTTATTCCCCATTGTACCGAGCCCAGCTCCCTTCAAAGATGCCTTTAAGTGCTCATCCAATGAGCAAGTGGATAAAATGAAGGCTTTCGCACCTCACCCTGGGCTTTACAAGTAACTGAGCCCTCCTTTATGTAAGCTAACTGTTTCTAGAACTCTTCACACCATGAATATTCCTTCCTGTACTTGGAGCCTTCTGGAAGGTGTAGGGTGGAGGAGGTCATCCTTGTTCTGGGTAAGCCCACTGCCTGGCATGGCGGGCACTAGACAACAGATATAGGTGTCTGACAGAAGCAGCGTGAGGGAGGAAAGGCTTATCTGGCCTCATCAGTTTGGGGTACAGTCCATCCTGGTGGGGAAGACACGTCAGCCGGAGTGTGGGGCAGTGCTCACATGCCGTCCACAATCAGGAAGCTGAGAGAGATAAAGGCGGTGCTCAGCTCGCTGTCTCCTTGTCATTCAGTCCTGGGCCCTGACACATCTAGGGTGGGTTTTCCTCCCCAGTCAAACCTCTCTGAAAAAAATCTTCCAGATCCACATGGAGGTGTCTCCTCAATGACTCTGTCCACACTGATGATCAAGATCAATGCTCACACATGGCAAATGCTCTCTCTCTTTGTGTGTCTGCTGACTTCCAATTCCATATTGAACACTGTATCAGCTGCTGCACAAACTGAGTTCTGTTATCTTCCTCTGAAGAGTGATGAGATTTTCTAGCAGTAAATACAATCACTGGCGGGATGTCCTGTCCCATGAAGGCTGTTACAGGGTTCTTCTGGAGGGGTCTCTACTGCTTTGGTCTTGGGATGAGTTCTGACTCTGATCTCCCTTCCAGGGTCAAGGCAGGTCTCACCTCTCCACTGTTGCCTCTGCAGTGGAAACCCCTGATATCCCCCTGGACTCTTCAAGTTTAAGTTCCTACTTTGCATTGGACCCTTCAGTTCCTACCCTGCACACATACAGTGGCTCAGAAGCCTGTCAGAGATTGGAGGGAAACTGGGTGCATATTTTTGGGGTGTTCCTTTTTCTAGGAACTTCCCCCTTCTACTTCTAGCCACCTAGACAACTCTGACCCCAAAGTCCAAACTCTGAATCCTTGAGCTGGTGAGACTCCACTATCCATCAGGCTTTCTCCTGAGGGCTTCCCTTCTCTCAGGAGCCCAGTACCTCTATTTCTATCTGCTTTGGTCTACTCAGGAGTGGTAAGTGGCATGTATGCACACCTCATCACTGTTCCTAGAGAGAAGGTTATCTGATATGAGCGACTTGGCCTCCAACCACAGAGGCAGGAAGGCAAACGGCCATCCCAGGGCCTCTGGTCCCACCATGAGGTTTCTTATACCACCAGGAAAGAGTACAGCCATGGAAGGGATTTTCCTGCAACAAACGAATCTAACTACTGCCTATCCAAGGGCCCTGGGAGACCAGAGGTGGGGACTAGTGGAAAGGAGATCTTGCTGTTCAGATCACCATGTCTGTCAACCAAAGCCTGTAAGGTGGGGCAGGGACTGTCTCTCAGTTGGTGAAGTACTTGTCCAGCATTCTCAAAGCCTTGGGTTCCATGCTCAGTAGAAACCAAAGGTTTCTGTAATTATAGCACTTTGGAGGTGGAGACAGGAAGACCAGGAGTTCAAGGCCATAACCACCTATACAGAGAATTTAGGGCTAGCCTGGGCTAAACGAGATTGAAGTACAGAGACACCCAGAACACAAAATGCTCTTGAAGTTTTGGGGAACTAGTTCTGGGACTCAAATCAACTTCTCCTTCCTGGATCCAAACACCTGGGTGTATTTTGGAAGTTAAAGAGGCACCATGACTGATTTAACCTCAAAGTGAATCCATTCTAGGACTGCACTTGTGGTCTGGATAATATTAGATACTACTGGCCTCAGGAAAGCCCTGAAGCCCAGGGAGGAACAGGGGATACAGGGAGGATTGATCAGCACCTTGCACAGTCAGGAACTGAAGGCAGGAGAGCACATGCCCACATGGTTATAGACCCATACTAGGTGGTGCTGTGGGATGGACTTCATTACTGAAACTCTGGCCCCAGGCTCCCTGCAGTGGCTTCCCGTAGCAGAGCTAGACTCCCTCCCACCATCATGGGATGTTACGCTAAGAAACCACTACACGGAGAAGCTATTGGGTAGACTCACTATGGCTCACCTAGAAGCCTACACACACTACACAGTAGGAAGCCAGACAAGCTGACAGACACCTGTGTATTCTCCTGATACATCCACTGCTGTATGGGAGTCCTGCTTCACGCAGGGGCTGAAATACTCTCTAGAAGGGCCCCAGAGATGGTCTGGAGGCTCAAGGCCAAGGCAGTGACTGTGGGAGATCTTGCAGGGCACCTATCCAGGTTTGTCTTGTGACAAGGATTAGTTGTGTCCTTGAACCAAGGTCCTTATTCCCTCTAGGCCTCTTTATCTTCATGGGTAAGTGAGACTTAAGTGGCACGTTGTGTAAAGTCCCTTCTGGCTTTAGGAGCCACGGAGAACTGGGCACAGTGGTAGGTTTGCAGAACTGTGCCAGGAGCTTGCATACACTCCTGGTAGTCCATCCCCCACCCAGCTAATGGAACCCTAGGGTTGAAGAGCACATAACTTGAGTTTTATAAACACTGACTGTAGCATGAATCTTAAAAAGTTCTTATTAATAAAATCAAACCTGAGGCCAGTTATTAGGGTGAATGCTGGAAGATCAGAGAGACAAAACAAGCCACAGCTGACCTCAGCTGGCCAACTTCTCAGCTGATCTTGTTTCCTCAGACTGGAAGCCTCTGTGTCCTCATCCCAATGGGTCTCAGCTGAACTGTGCTGCTCAAAACCTAAAAGCTTAACCAGCCAAATGCTTAACCAGCCAAATGCTGCTAGTTTCTGGTCCTCACGCCTTATATACCTTTCTGCTTTCTACCACCACTCCCTGGGATGGTAAGGCTCGCTTTCTGGGATTAAAGGCATGTGTCACCATGCCTGGCTGATTCCAATGTAGCCTTGAACTCACAGAGATCCAGAGGGATTTCTGTCTCTGGAATGCTAGGATTAAAGGCGTGAGTGCCCCCATTTTCTAGGCTCTGTATCAGTGGTTGTTCTGTCTCTGACCCCAGATAAGTTTATTAGGGTACACAATATTTTGGGGAACACAATACCACCACAACTGACTCCTCCATGCTTCTAGGAGAAGAAGCCAAGACATCCCTAAAGTTGAGAGAGACACTGCTGGAAGGCCTGCGAGAGAGGCACCCAGCAAGATCCAACAGTCAGCTGAGGGGTGTCCTGCATGGGATGCTACCGGAAGTTCTCCCTTTAGGCACACACTCCTTACCAGCCCTCCAAGGAGAATCTAAGAGGAAAGGCTGTAGCCAAACAGAAGCATCTCACAGGCAATTGTTACAAGGAGGATGCATGCCACCCAGGGATACTCTAAAAACACACGTTAGGAGGGTGTCCCCATGGGACATCTTCAGAGATTGTCTTGGACTCACTGGTGCATTGGTACTGAGTCTGGGCCAGGTCACTCTCATGGGGTCTGAGGGGAATGACCCTGGCATGGGGTCCTGCTCACTTGCACAGGGATAGGATGAAGTGGGAAGAGTACCCTGGCATGGAAAATGACAGAGACAGAGTCTGTGTCACTTTGTCTCCTTCTGACAGCAGTTGAAGCTGTGGGCAGGCAGAGGAGACTTTCTGTCTCTATGGCTGCATTTCACCCTGCACTGAGGGTTTTTAGAATGGTTGGGCTAGGGTGGCCTCTGCCACTTTTCCTGATAACATTTTGGAATCCTGATGAGGTGTCCATTCCATTGGCCTCAGCCTGCCCCAGCAGGTGTTGGACATGAAGAAAGAGATCTAACAAGTTGTAGATTACAGGTCTATGCTCAGAGCAGGGGCCAGAGCCTCGGGCTCTCAGGTACTGCGGCACATGGGACATTCCAGTGGTGATTCACAGTTGGCACTGAAGGTAATATTTCATGGGTGCTGGAGAGGCCCACAGAGAAAACTGAACAAGCTTTTGAGGCCTAGGAAGACTGTTTAAATTGGGGTGATGTTATACACAGAATTGTGAACCCCCCAAATTAATATTTTTTTAATCTCTGACTTGTACATTTGGAACAAGACCCTTTACAGGTGTGATTGGGTTAGACTGGGTCACTAGCCTGAGTCCTTGTCACATATGATCAGGGTCCTTCTATGAAGAGGAGGTCAGGACAGGGACATACATGAGGACACGGGGAGAAAACACTATGAGCCAAAGAGAGAGGCTTCAGGAGGAGTCAGTCCCCAAGCCTCAATCTTAGACTTCCAGCTTCTGGGATAAAGAATGATGGTCATGCACAGTTGAAGGCCCCAGCCAAGTGCTTTTTCCGACAGCTCAGGCAGAGCAAGGAGTGCTCATACACTCCTCTAGGGTGTGTGGTTCATTGCCTCTGAGGTGAGACTCTGGTCCTGGACTTGGCACTGAAGCCAAAAGCTGGACTTCCTCTTCATGAGCTATACTCTTCACACCCATCTTGGGTAGGTGGCCTCATCCCATTCTACTTCATCTTGAAGACATAGCCCAGTGCTTCTGCACCAATAGCACAGGTCCTCATGGGGTGAAAGCTCCCAAGGACATAAGCCTGCACACCTCACCTATCTATAGCCAGCCCTTCTTCCAATCCCAATGTTCTGGCTGATGGGGCCTCCACTACATCAGTCCCACTCCTTTATACTCTGCTTATACCAACACCCCCAAGGAGTGCTCCATTTTTCTATCTGGGTCAGCAGCACAATCCAGGAAGCGCACTCTCCTTGCTCACTGCCACCTGATGTGGCCACACATTTGTCGCAAGGAGATAGGGGAGGGGTATGAAGTTTCCTGCCCCTGAACGTGGTCCTGCTGGTATTATCAAGAAGGTGGTTAAAATGTGGTGAGAGCTTCTGCACCTGACATAGCCCCATGTACAGCATGGGACAACTCCAGCACCTGCAGAGGGACAGACCTTGAAGTCTGTCTTTCTTTCCCTCACAGCCAAGAGCTCTTGGCCCCATGCCATTGCTCTGTGCTGTCCCGGGTGACATTATATAATGTCCCTAGAGGCTTCTTTGCTGTCCTTTCCAGGCCAGGTTCCTCAGAGCTGGGGGAGATGCAATTGGACTCTTTGTTTGATCAGTAGCATGGCTGGGACATCTTTGTGCCTGTGGCATTTGCTTCTCTGTGTCCGTCCTTTTCTCAGAAGGAAGCTGCAGGCCAAAGGGCCTGAATGTGCCCATGGTTAGGGCAATCACTCTCCTGAAAGAACTAATCAGCCACTAGGAGTAAATTTTCTTAAAAAAAAAAAAAAAGTATTCCAGAGAGGCAGCATTGGAATTTCTGCAGGAGTCTCACACCAGGGAAGGGGGAGCTTGTCTCCCAGAGAGATCTCACAGAGTTCTGAGAACTTGTCAGACCACCTTGCAGGAGAGACTGGAGCTGACAGTGATGGGTCAGTGACAGGCAGGACCACACCTTGACCAGGACTGCTTAGGAATGCACACCTCCTGCCCTCTGTTTAAGCCTGAACCTCATGTCTGGACCCTGAAGACAGACTTAGGAGTCTCTGGACCTCGTTGTCCCTCTTCCCAGTGTGGCTGCACTGAACGACTCTTCTCTCTGCTTTTCACTGTTAGTTGTCTCTTTATTTGGCTTGCTGAGAATGAGCCACCAAGCCTGGGCTGATAAAACTGTTAGAGAGAGCCCAGGGTCTAACCCTAACAGCTCCAGGAACAATGCCAAAGTCAGAGGTCTTCCTTCTAGCAGAAGACAGAGACAATAACCCTGATGATATCAGAATGGAGTCCCTCTTTCCTGCTTCTGGAACTTCCCCAGGTCGGGCAGCAAGCCACCAGCTTAGAAGGTGCTGTCTACTGGCTGGCTGCTGGCTCTGGTCCTCTTGGATGACCTCAGGAGAACCGTGGTGGGTTTTTGGTGGGTGATGCTGTCTTAGCAACCATGGACAAGGGTGAGGTCCAGTAAGAAACTACCATTCATACAGTCTGTTCCCAGAGGCCCAAATCAGGATGGCAGGTAGCAGAGTAGGGGTGATGAGGTCAGATCCCTGTATAGAATAGGATTTATGTTTTGGGTAACAGAGAGGGGCACCACGAAATTAAGAATCACAGGCAGGCCCTTAGTGAATGAATAAACATCTCCCATAATTACAGAGCTGGGAAACAGGAGGAGCAGAACAAAGGCAGAGAGACGAGCATCCCAGCTGCTTGCTGCAGGGCTGAAAATAGATACCCACTGGAGAAGACTGGACGCCACAGGGCGGAGCTGTCGCCTGTGAGCTTCCTGCAGTCAGACAGCGTCAAGAGCAGAGGGCAGGAGGGCCACTGAGGAGGGGACACCTCGCCTCTAAAGACATTGGGATAGTCCACACACATCCTGGAAAAGCCTGTGGCAGAGGGTGGCCTCGGGGATGCCAGATGTAGAATACCAGAGACTGAGACCAGCACTGAGGCCTTGGCCTTCGGGAGGTGGAGCAGGACAGCAAGCCAGAGTCTGCAGCGCAGCTTCAGGCTGACAGAGCCACCACGCACAGAGGTGGCAAAGACAGTGGGGGCTTTTAAAGGAGGTGGAAAGCAGAGACCCCATCCTTCCTGGGTACTCTGCAGGGAGGGGGCTCTGAAACCACAACATCTCAGATTATTAATTTACAGATTAATAGTGAAAATATTGGCCACATGTTCTGGCCAATGTGAATCAGTTGCTTAGAGACCACCCTTGTCTTGGAATCCACACATGCAACAGTCCAATGTTGGCCTGTCTAATGGCTCCACCAACCCAACAAGGGAGGGCATGGTATCATGCTATGACTTCAGGAGGCAACATTAGCTTAGAGAGATTAAACAGCCTGGCCTAGACCCACAGCTCCACAGTCTGCTCTTGGGGACACCATTATACCATCCTTGCTACCAGTAAGACTGTCGGAATGGGACCCACCCTTGGAGGGTGTTTGTTACACACCTGGAACAAGAGACTCCTAAGGACCAGGACAGCTCTGCCCACATGAAACTGAACAAGAATTCACTAATGGCATGGAGCCCAACTCTGCCCAGCTGGGTAAACACACCCCTCTCCAGAACTTAGTGGCTTTACTTGGGACCCCATAACCTCATCAGCCTTCCTTTGGACCCTTTTCTGCCCTGCACCCCCTCTGCTTGGTACAGGGCCTCAGCTGGGCAACAGTGCCACGGCCCATTGTCCCTCCATCCAATCTAAGCAGCCATGTTCACACCTGTCAGTGGACTTCGAGGAGACTCTGAGGAAGGGTTCCCCAAGTGTGACCCTGCCGAGCAAGGCGGTAGAAGGTTTGGCGGCAGCGGGGCCTCTGCTGTTTTTAAGTAAGAAAGAAATGCCAGGAAGCACAGCTGCCAATCCTCGAATCTGCTGTCAGTGTTAAAAATGGGGGGCGGGGGGGGGGGGCTGTGCCAGGCTGCCAGGCTCCTCACTCACACCAGCATTTTTAATTAATTTTAAATTGCTCTGGAAAGGGGACAGTGCTGAGAACCTGCCAGAGTGTTCCCCCATGCTCAACAGCAGCCCCTACCAGACGCCTCCTCTGTGCCCCGAAGTCCCCAACCCCCAGCTGCAGCCTTCAATTAATTCGGCTCACAACTCCAACTCACAAGCAGGGTGATCAACGCTGCCATCACCCATGGGCTTCAGAAGAGTTCTGCCTAGGTCCTCTGAAATCTGGCTGCCAGGATGGGCCCAGGGCCTACCCAGGACAGGCTCAGTGACTGCCTTAGTAAAGAGACCTAGGTTGGAGGGAGGTGACCCCATGGTGGCACAGTTTGGGTTTCTAGCCCACTGGGCCAGGTATGGCTTTCTTGTCATGCTAGGAGATGGGGCTGAGCAGGCAGGGTGGGTCTGTCCCCATCCCTAATGGCTAAGAGAGTTTGAGGCCCATGGGTCTCCATTTTGGAGCAAAAGAGACAGGAGAAGGAGGTTCCCTTGGGACAGCACGTCCCTGTGTAGTCTTGGTGACAGCAATATCCTTCCCACTTCCTAAAAAAGCCAGGCAGAAGCTTGGACTGTCATGTGAAATCTCTCAATTTTTAAGTACTAGTAGATTGTTTCCCTTTCTTTCTTTTCTTTTCTTTCTTTTTTCTTTTCCTTCCTTTCTTTCTTTCTTTCTTTCTTTCTTTCTTTCTTTCTTTCTTTCTTTCTTTCTTTCTTTCTTTCTTTCTTTCTTTCTTTCTTCTTTGAAATCCAAATGTACCATACAGTTCAGGATCTGCCCACAGTCACCAGGAGTTGGAGCTGGGTGTTAGAAAGATAGGCACCTTTAAGGCCTGCTTTCTCTCTGATGTGCCTAGAGAGGACAAATGGGTATCCCTGTCTCTTGGGGCACACCTGCCAAGCCCACCATTCCCAAGCAGGTGCCCTTGTTGTAGTTTTTCAAAGTTAGTTCCACGGGACCCTGGACACCCTCGAGGCAGAATGTGTAATTTGGGTTCCATGGGTCATATGACATCAGGTGGATGTTTATTACAGGACTTACTGGGACCTTACATGTTTCCAAGCATATCATGATGCACCAAGAAGCATTGGAATAGTGCGAGCAGGACTGACTCCCTGATCTGTGTCTCTCGGAGTAGCTGTGACACTCACTAGAATCTAGAATGTCTGGAACAGGTAGGACTGAACCTAGCTTAAGGGGCACAGTCAGAGGTCCATGCATGCACCCCAATCATGAACGATGCCCTGAATGGCATTGACACAAGTTAGAACTCAGAACCAGAGCCTCGGAGCCTCGGAGCCTGGGATGTGAGTTGACCCCAGGACACTTGCACCTGGTTGGCTGTTGGCTGTTGATCTGCACAGCACTCTGGGAGAGCAGTCCATGAGCCACAGGGACAGGGGCTCAGGCCTCTGCCCAGCAGCCATACATGGGATTCTTTCTTAGGAGAAACTGAGCATGACCCCAGAAGGAGTTGGTGGCCTCTTGAGGACTTGGCCTGAGCCTTGGTAATGTCATATCTGGAGCATACAGTGTGCTGCCAGCATGGACTGACACCCCAAAGGGAGGTAAGAGTGAAGAGAGATAAAGGTTCAAACCCTAGTAGGTACTCCCTTCACCAGTGATGTACATCCATCTCAGGGTGCTCAAGAGGACTAGACATGGACACATAAGGAATCTGTTCCCCCTAGGCAGGTGCAGGTAGAGACATGCCAGGAGAGAAGGACCTGCAGGCTGCTCTATCCTGGATTCAGGCCTCAGTTTTCCCCTCTGTAAAATTGGAACCCAGAGCTCACCATGTCTGAAATTCACATACCTACAGTAGTCAACTTTCAGCACCAGGTATCTTGCCTTTAGTGACGGAAGATAGCCTTGTTCTCTGATCCTTTGGCTACTTGGAGCTGAAGACTGAGGTCAAAAGGCTTGGCCAAAGGGCACTGCACTGGTGTCCCATATAGCTGGGATCAGCTGAGTCAAGGCTACCCACTTTGACTACACCTGTGCAGCAGGTCTATACTCTAGGACGCTTGGTTTCAAGGATACTGTGCTCTCCCCAAGATCCATGACAACTGAATGGTAAAGACAGGCCAGGTAGGGCCCAGGGAGGAATCACCTCTCAGGGCCTCGGATCTCCATGTTGTCAACAAGAGTAGCTGAAAGCTCCTGACCCATTGGGCCACCTAGGGAGGTGCTGGAGAGCCCACAGCCTGCCCTAGGGAAGCAGAGGCCTCAGGTCCACTCAGGGGGTTCTGGTGCCTGCACTGAGGTTCTGGGGTATATGAGGGGTGTGTTAGCACCTCACAGAACCTATGGCAGGAAAGCACAGCTGAAGGGGCTAAGCCAAGGGTGCTGGTACCCCCATGGGTCTCAGCTTTCAGAGAGTAACACTCCAGGTCCTTCGGAGATGAGATTAGAGCCCCGAGCACTCCTCCAAATACTCCAAGGACCAACCAGTCCACGAGGGTCCCATGAAGCTGTATATCTTTGCCAAAGCCTCCTGTAAGGTAGTAAAGAGGCAGAGATGTGTGGTGATATGGGTTCCCTAGTCCTGCGGCACCACTCTTGTTCACAGTAGAGAGTTCTGTTGGGCTGTCTCCTACAGTGTCTCATTCACGTGGCATGTGTGGCCTGCAGTCTGCAGCCTGTGGGTGAGCCCTGAGAACTGCTTCTTCCCCATTATGAGGGCAGGAGGCAACGTCACAGCAGAGTGGTCTTCAAAGGGCCTCTAGGCTGCTGACTTAAGCAATGGCCACAGGTTGTGGCTCCCAACATCAAGAAAGTATAGTATCAAGTCTGCAAACTACAAGCCCAGGTCATAGTGTGAGATGTGGGATGTGAGAGCTCTGGCCTTGACCTCCTTGCCAGAACAAGCCCTGCATCTACCATGAAGAAGGCTATTCCACCCATAGCCTGTAGAAGCAGGCACAGTTTGTTATCTGAGCGAGGAGATCCTGGCATTGGCTTCATGGTACTCCTGGTGACCCGGTGATATGAGAGGACAGCCAATTGGCCAACTACCAACAGGTGCCCCGGAGGCTCTGGCAGGCTCCACAGCTCCTCAGGACTTCACCATGAGGGCTAATTAAAAACAGCTCACATTGCAGTATGTCCCCTCCCAACCCCAATCTGGCTCCTCATGGAAAGAACTGGCCCAGAATACAGGAGTAAGCTTTGCTTCCATTAGCTTCCAGGTCAGAAAAGCTGGTGTTTAGAGCAAATGGCCAACAACCTCAGTCCGTCTGGGTCACGGAAGATGTGAAAAACCTCAGATCTTCCTTTCCCAATTCTGCCCACTTTCTCTAGATAGGGTCTCCCTTAGCCAGTCATCTATTCTTTACTCATGACTTCCCAATACATCTGCTCCTGCCAACACATCTACCAACACATTTAAGGTTCTCCATCCTGCGGGCCGAACACCAGAGTTGGCTCTGCCTACCTTCCTATGACTCTCCTCCATGCACTGTCCAACCTGAGCCTCTCCACAAGCTATGGTCACCTTCTCCACTGTTAGGAAGCTTGTGCTCCTTTTCTCAAGATAGGGCATCCCAAGATATACATACCAGGATGGTGGCAGTCACCAACAGGCTGAGAGGCATTTTTCTACCTAGATGCTGACCACTCCAGCCTCGTGACAACCCTGGACTACCCCTACAGTTCTTTCAAGGCTGATGGCTCCTAGCAGGAAGCTGGAACTTAAACTCACAGAGGATCAAGAGTCCACCTTCCCAGGATGCTGCAGAGCTCCTGAGGGAGTCCCTGGTGTGTTGTGCCAATGCCAGCAGAATCCCTCCATTCACAACTTCTGCCCCCCCCCTCTGTGGCAGAGGTTCAGCTGGTCCCTTCACCTGGTGCCAATATGCAAATCAGCATGGAACCAAACCTGGCATTCATCTGTACCACAGGCTGCAAACTCAGGGCAAAAAAAGTGACAGCTCAGCAAGCTGGCACACATGCAGAAGCTTATGATCAACATGGAGGGCTCAGTGGCTGGAAAGACCTTAAGAACCATGTCCCCAACATGTAGAATGTAGATAAAATTCCAGACTGGCTGGAAAAGAAGTAAGATTCCTTAGGGGTGGGTAAGTGCAGTGTAGGCCCTTGTGAGGACCACCCTCTGACCAGTGCAGGACCCAGGGCTACACTCAAATCCTTCATGCTCCCAGCCAGGCAGTGGGCAGTGGATGCAGATAAATTGCTGTTTTTGAGGGTATGGAGGCTTCCTTCAGTGTCATGGGGTCTGGGATCTGACAAGCTCATAAAACAGATTTAAAATAGTAAAGAAGAAAAGGAAAGGATGATTGGATGCATGGATCAGATTGACAGGGAGCTGGGTGGGTGGGTGGGTGGGTGGGTGACTGGGTGGATAGGTGGATGCTGATGAATGGAAAGATGGATAGGTGAGTGGAGGGTGGATGAATAGGTGGATGGCCAGTTATATGGGCATGAGGGTAGTAGACTGGTAGATAGATGAATAGGTAGCTGGCCAGTTGGCTGGCTGGCTATAATGGATTGAATGAAGGATAGATGAATGGATGGATGGATGGATGAATAGATGATGACACATGGGTAGATGGATAGATGGATAGATGATAGATGGGTGGATAGCTAGTTGGCTAGATATATGATGGATAGAAGGGTGGATAGATGGATGGGTGGTTGGTTATACGGGCAGATAAGTGGATGGATGGATGGATGGATGGATGGATGGATGGGTAAATGAATAGATGGGTAGATGAATAGATAGGTGGATAGCTAGTTGGCTAGATATATGATGAACAGAATGGTGGATAGATGGATGGGTGGTTATATGGGCAAATAAGTGGATGGATGGATGGATGGATGGATGGATGGATGGATGGATGGATGGGGAATTGGTGGATGGACTGGCTTGCACATTGAGCATTTGTTTATAAGGGTAACATTGCTCTCATGACCCACATAGCCCATTTCCTTGCCTCTGTGTGGTCTGAGTCTATACTTCATTTTAGGTAATATTTTACAGAACATTTCAACAGTCCTGAAAAAAAGACATCAAATTCCTGATTTGATGAATGAGACTGTTTTAAGGACCTTACACAGAGACCCATCAAGGGGTTGAGATCCAAGCATAGCTGGTCCATCTGACCCCAGCCTAGCTCTGCCTGCCTTCCCAGCCTCCAGCATCACTCAGTATTCTGAATCCTCATAGGCTGCTCTGCCTGCTGGCTACTTTGCCACTGGCCTCTTGTCTGACGGGGTAGTCAGATCTGCTTTGGAGTTACAACCATCACTAACAATTCAGGCTCTTTGCAGCAGCCTGTGCCTATAACCACAAGGATGTAGAGAAGAGAGCATTCCCCAGCAGTGGGGCTGAGAGGCCAGGGACCACTCTCAAGAGCTGGTGGCTGCAATGTAAAATCCTCACTGGATTCTGGAGACTCTGGGCCTGACTGACAGTGGATGGGCTGGACTCCCATAGGCTATGAACAGTGTGAGCAGCACCCATATACAGCTGTTTGGAGGGTAAACAATACCTTGCTGTGGCCACTTGCCACAGGCTAGAGAAGCATCTGAGCTTGACCAACAGGCTGGAGGCAGAGCTTCCTGTTTATTCCTGTCCTCCTGGGCACAGGAAAGTTGTGAGCCTCATACTCAGTGACAACACTGAGCCTTGCTGAGTCCTACCTTCCTCTCAGTAGCTTCATTTCCTCATAAAGACCCTGATATCCTTCACAGACCTCAGGGAAGCTGACCTGCTCAGAGCCCAAGAAAGCACCAGCAGGTGACTGTGGTCCTGGGCTCAACTTCACAAGACACAATGGCTGCCTCCCACTGCTCAGGGAACACCGAGCACAGGGCACCTAATTACACACAATATGACATCCTCCAACAAGAACTGATGGAACCCCAGCATTCAGTGGGAGGGACTTGTCCACATAAGGACAATGCCACGGCTTCAAAGAGTTAATCCCTCAGAAGGCCAAGAACAGGAGTCCCGGGAAGTGACAGCCATTAGTCATTCCTGAGAGCGGCACACACATCACTTCAGTAGCCTGAATTCTCATGAAGTCTGATCTGAGATCTAAGCTAACCAGTGCCTGAGGCTGTCAATGAGGCCTCTGCCACCCCATCTGGAAACCCCTGCTCTGCACGCAGTGGACTACCTGGGTTGTGGCTAGTTGCAAAGCACTCTTCAGAAAGGGAATGATTCAAGTCACAATGCGCTGTGACTTCTGTTTCATGGCTTCCATCCCAGCCCAAATGTGCTAGGAGTTAAAACGAGGGGGAAGGCCGTACCCGCCTGCACTCTGTTGAGAAAGAGTGTCGGGCTATACGAAGGCCACCATAAGCATCTGCTCCTTGTCCCATTCATAAGCCATCTCAGATGGGGCCATCAAAATTCACTGCCATGAACACGTGCAGCACCAATGGCAACTGCCACCACATTTGTACCGCACTGTGTGGTGGGCTGTTAGCACACTTGAGCCTGACCTCAGCTATGCCAAGTGGGTGGGGGACATGATGCTGGTACCTAATTGTATGCCTGACACGCACCCCTCAGAGCCTGCTGCCTCCTCAAATCTTGATCAATGACTCAGTAGACAACACTAGACACCCAGATATGATCCAGCATATGCCATCCCCAGCAGCAAGAAGCTCTGCTCCCCTCATCCCCCTAAAGGCAAGACCCCACGCCCCAGCCAATGCACTTATCTTAGAAGTAGATTGCAGGGCTGGGGAGATGAAATGGCTCAGCTTGTAAGTGTTTGACACACAGGCGTGTGGACCTGAGTTTGATCCCCAGAACCCACATTAAAATATATATATATATATATATATATATATATATATATATATATATATATATGATGGCATGCACTTTTCATCTCAGCACTGGGAAAGTAGAGACAAGAGACAGGAAGATTCCTGGGGTTAACTGGTCAACCTGCCTAGCCTAATCAGAGAGTGCCAGGTCCCACTGTGAGACCCTTTCTCAAAAAGCAAATTGGATGGCTCCTGAGGAATGACACCATGGCTGATCTGTGTACCATGCATGTGCACACATGTACACACACAAATGTAACTTGCAGTGGCATCTTTGCTAAAACCTCTTAGGACTTTTAATCATAGAATAGAATTCAGGCCTTGCTTTTTGACTGTAAGACTCAGGGAACCTGGCACCCCGATGTGGCCTAAAATTCCTACCTCTTCTCATGGACTGTGCAGCCATCTTGCTGTCTGTGGGCCCAGGATATCTCTAGAAAGTTCTGCCCTTTATAGGGGCTTGGAATAGGCCATCCAACGGTCTTCAGGTGGCTCGTTCTTCCCCATGTCCAGACTCAGCCCTCTATAAGGCCTTCCCTGAGCTCTCTGTTGGTGGATAATTTATCTCCTGTGAACTTTGCTGTCCTTTCTCAACACAGTGCTAGTTTGCTAGTACTGGGTGGGTAGATGAGTTGATGTGTTTGTGGGGGTGGGTAAGTAGGTGTATTGGTAGATAAATGGGTGGGTGTGGGGAGTGAGTAGGTGAGTAAGTGGATGGATGGGTGGCTGAGTGGATAAGATGGTAGATGTGTCCAGGTGTGGATGGATGAGTAGATGAATGGGTGGGATGCTGGGTAGACGGATATAGAGATGGGTAGATGGGTAGGTGGAAAGGTAAATAGGTAAGTAGGTGAGATAGTAAAGGGTGAGTAGGTAAGATGAGTGGGTGGGTTAATGGGTAAATGGATAAGTGGGTAGGGGTGTGTGTGTGTGTGGTGTTAAGCAGATACGTAGGTGGACAGGTGGGTGAGTGAATAGGCAGGTGGAGGTGTATGCCTGAGTAGGAGAATGGGGAGATAGGCAGATGGGTATATGTGAAGGTAAAGAGTTGTTAGATGGGTGAGTGAGTGGGTGGGTGCATGAGTTGCTGAAAAAAATGGGTGGAAGTTAAAACGTTACATTCTTTTTTTTTTTTTTTTTTTTTGGTTTTTCGAGACAGGGTTTCTCTATGTAGCTTTGTGCCTTTCCTGGAACTCACTCTGTAGCCCAGGCTGGCCTCGAACTCACAGGGATCCTCCTGCCTCTGCCTCCTAAGTGTTGGGATTAAAGGCATGCACAACCACTGCCTGGGTAAAACGTTAAATTCTTAAATCAAGAAAGCAGCCAATCAGAATCTCTGTGAAGAGAGAACCAGTCCGAGAGCCACCACCACACAGGGTCCTACCCCATTTCGAGTACCCAGGCTCTGCTTCAGTTCCTGCCATCAGGTTCCTGCCTTGAGTTCCTGCCCTGGCTTTTCTCAGTGATGGACTGTGACTTATGAGTCTCACGATGCAATAAACTCTTTCCTACTGACGTTGGCTTTGGTCAATGTCTTGTCTCAGCAGTAGAAACCTAACTAAAGTGTCACCCATCCTCTCCATTCATCCTGTATGGCCATATGAGCACCCTGTGGGCCAGGGCTCTGGATAGGTAATGAGGACAAGCTATGTACAATCCAGCTTTCCTAGAGTTCACTGCCTGTGGGAAGAGGCTATAGTAAGAAATGTGGCTGTGTGAGTCACGAGTTCCCCTCAGAAGGCAGCTCCACGCAGGGCCCCCGGGATGTGATACAGCTCAGCTCAGCCACCCCTCAACCCTAGGATTGCAAATGAGCATGAAGCCCCTCCAGGTCCACTGCAGGCAGTGGGAGCCCTGCAGGGCCAGGCCATTCAACAAGCAGGGGCTGCTCAAGGCTGCAGACCATGTAGGGCGCTAATCAGGCCCTGGGTCTGTAAACCCTGTGCCCCCAGACACATGCCGTGTTTAACCTGAAGCCCTGTTATACCCATTTCCACTTGAAAATGAATGAGTCCCGTATCTGCTAATGGTTTTATTCCTCCAAACTGTCCTCTTAAAAATAGGCTGTGGAAGATGAATGCTTTTAAAACACTGGCAAACGAGGTCTGGCACAGCCCCGACTGTGGAAGAACATTACGATGGGGATTTAGATGTCTCCCTACCGCCCAGCCTTCAATCACCAGCTCTGAAACAAGAGGTGGGATAATTGTGTGTTCTTGGCCCGACCTGTACCTGAACTTGCGTCACAACATATGAATTCAATCAAAATTCTCATCAGAAATCTTATTTGGTGAGAAGCAGGCTTTTTAGACTGAAATTGGTGTTAAAAAAAATCTGCAAATAAGCATCGCAGACTTAATTGCACCAAGCTGGCCTCTTCTCCAAGCCAGTTAACTCTCTGTGGCTCAGAGCCACAGTGTGCAAAGCCAGCCCCATGGTCACCCTGGAGGCTGTGGGGTCTGTGTCATCTGTGTCTTGCCATGGTCCTAGCAGGAACAGAATCAAGGCTCCAAATGGTCTGCATGGGGGAAATCTCTGTGTCCTTTTATCCAAAGAGACAAATTTAGTAGGGGCCTACTATGGGCCAGGCCTGGAAGATGGTGTGGCAGGGGACAAGTCAGATGTGGCTCCTGACCCTAGGGAATGCAAAGTTGGGGTGTAAATAATCATAGCAGTAAGTAGGGCTAAGCTGGTCCCAAGCCCTGAAGCTGAGGAACTAGGATGAGGCCAACCCTCCAAACAGGCCACTGCTAGTCCACGCTGCTTTGTCCCCTGGGGTACAGGAGCCTCCAGCCCGCTGTTCATCAGAGTTACGGGGCTGGGAATACACAGCCTATCTTCCCCCCACAGGTTGTCATACAGCCACACTGTCTCTGGTAGCCAGAGCTGTCACCATAAGAATGAGACGTGGGGCCACCCTCTACCCCCACCCCCAATTAGCAGAAGTATTACAGGCTGAACTGTGTCTCTGCCTGCAAAAAAACAAAAACAAAAACAAAAAAACAAAAGACCCTCCTGTGTTGGGAGTTCTCACCTTCATGTCCTAGAATGTGACCTTATTTATGGAAAAAGTCATTATATGGGTTACACTGTGGCCCTAATCCAGGACATAAGGTAGACACACAGGCCCATGGGAGAACTTGGTCCTGGGGGATGAAGCCACCATCCGTAACTACCAAAGGAGCCACCCTACCACACCTGTGTTTCTGACCTCCAGAACTAAGGGGAGATGGAAGTCCCCAATGGATTGTACTTCGATGTGACAGTGCAAGCAGACCCAGGCAAGCGGCCTTGGGAAGAGAGTCGCCACCCCCAGGCATTTTCTGAGACAACCCAGCTCAGGATCCTACCTACTCTCTTCCACTTCCTTCCTGGGCTCTGTCAGCTCAAAGACAGAGGGAGAGGTGCCTCAGAGGGGCAACATTCAGATAGCCAGGTCGGCTTTTGTTACTATGGCAACGCCATTGGGCATCTTGCTATTCAGCACATCTGGAAATTGGAGGGGGGGTGAGAAGGGATGGAAAGACAGGAGCTCCAGAGCAAAAAGCAAAGGTTCAGTGAGGAAGCCACTCGGGTTGACTGGGTCTGTGCAGAGCCCCCCAAGGCAGAGCCCCCCAAGGCAGAGCCCCCATGCTTGTGAACATCCTACTGTGTGGGGCAAGGCTGATGTCCAGATCAGCCATCAGATAGAAAACTGAGATCTGAAGAGAAATGACCTAGCAAAGTCATGTGTGAGCTGGGAGAATCTTTGGGGTGTATGAGGGACCTTTCCTTACGACAGACTGGGTGCCATGCGCTTATTCCCCCAAACTGAATGTCATTCATAATATGACAGTGCTGTAAGATGAGACCCTTGGGAAGCATTTAGGTCTTGGGGTGGGCCTCCTGAGTGGTGTCAGTGTGCCTAGGACGGTAGCCCATGGAGCTTGCTAGCACCCTATCTTGTTCCTAGTGTCCAGTGCTGCAAGAAATGAATCTGAGCTACTGGTCCATGGTATTTTGTTACCATGGCCCAGATGTACCAAGACCTTCCCTCCTCCATTAGACCCAGAGAGCATACTATTCATGTGGGGGTCCAAGCCATCCCTGAAATGGTTACATTAGAGCCACAGCCCACCACAGACAGTAGAAGAGCCACCATTCCTGATTCTAAGCTATGGTTCCTGGCATTTGGCCTCCTCACCAGACAAGGCAATTGTACAGGAAAGAAAGGCCAGGCAGGGTCCACACTGAGCTTGAGTGAACCCAGAGCAGTCACCACAGAGACAATGCCCAGAGGACTTGAAAAAGAAAGCAGCGGGCACGGGCCATGGCATGAATAAACACGGTCCCTGACCTCTGGTGTGATAGAGGTCCATCTTGAGACTCACTGGTTCAGCAGGCACTGAATCCTGGGGCTGGAGAGTCAGCTCAGCCAGGAAAAACGCTTGTCATACAAGCGTAATGACCTGAGTTCAATCCCCAATACCTATGCAAAATTCTGGGCGCAGTAGTGTGTGCTTATTATCTCAGTGCTAAGGAAGCAGGGGCAGGAGGATCCCCGAAACTCACCCCTCCAAGTCAGCAGCTACCTCCCCCAGAGTCTGCTCACATTTCCAGTCACACATCCACTGCCTCCAGGGCCCTGTGCCTGACATTCTCCACTAAGAGACCCGCTTGGCTGGGCTTCAGATTAGCCATCCCTGCCATCTGTTAGTCTCCCAGGCTGGAGGGCCACAAGTGGTGGCCACTTTTTGGATAAGACTAGGACTCTTATGCTATTGGAAAGGGGCTGCAAGGGTCTCCATACTCCTGAATGACTCTGGTACCAACCCCAATCCCTCCCAAAGCCTTCAGGCAGGAGGATGAACTCAGGGTGGTGCCTGGCTCAAGTGGCTTCTGTGATCAGATCTGTAGCCATCTGTGGCTCACAGGGGCCTCACCTTGTCTCTGCCTATATCCTCAGGTGACGTGCCCCTGTGTGCCTGTGCTCATACGGCCCCATCTCTAGGACAAGGGTCCACTCTAATGTCCCACTTTGATGACCTTGGCAAAGACTTTATTTCCAGAGAAAGGCCCCATTCTGAGGAGCCAGGGCTCATCACAGATGACATCGGAATGAGGGTCTTTGAGCTAGCTGGGTGGATGGGACTGTGTTGAGGCCACCAACGCAGAGGGTCACATAGGGCAGGGACTCTAAGGGGCAGCCTAGCAGGGCCTCAGGAGTCTCTCACAGAGGCCACGAGTCCCTGCAGTGGAGCTGTGAGGGGAGCCCTCAGGCTCCCCTAGCACATTTGATAAACAAACTGGACAGGAAAGGGAGGGAACGGAAGAGAAGATGAACAAAAATGACCATGGACTTGTGAGGAAGACGCCTACATCCACAATGAGTCAGTGCAGGCCAGACACACCCAGCGCTCACAGGGCCTATTCGGCCTCACAGAACGTTGTGCACTCCTCGGGGCAGAGGGGGGGGGCACAAATCACTGCAGGCCCCTTCTGACCTTGGCTCAGAGGGTCTTTGAAGCCACTTCGAATTCCCACTCTGGCTCCCTATTAACATTTAAAGCAAAACCTGACCGAGTCTCCTGCAATACCATCCTGAAAGGCGCTCCTGTGTGGCCTAGAAGGTAGACCCAGGATTATTTCTAGAGAACTCTTTGGTTCAGTCAACAAACACAGACCCATAGTGCCAACTCTGGAAACCAGAGGTATGTCAGCATCTGTGTGTCACCCGAGTTCTGTGACATGTTGCTTGTCATGTCACACAGCCCGTGGGTCTGGGTGGCATCCCATCACGGCTGGCATGAGTAGCCCTGTGGAAGACAGAGATAACTACACTAGAAATAACAAATAACTATAAATAGCTGAAAATTGGTTCAGGTCAAGGCTGACAGGTATGGAAAAAATTTTCCACTTTCTGGATCTTTCTTCAGCTGCAGGATGGAGGAGCCTGAGTCTCTCTGATGGTCATTACAGGCAGCATGGGTCCCCAAGTCCCAGGGGTGCAGACTTTCAAGTTTACAGAGGGGTCAGGGTAGACACATCCGTGAATATCAAAGGGAAGCGGGACCAGTTGGGAAGAGAGGTGGGGCAAGGGTTCTGTCAGCCCAGCGTTTAGCAAGCTCCAAGGTTGGGTACCAGTACTGGCTGGGTTCTGGTAAGGACCTCATGGCAGGTGGCATTGTAAAATGGTGGACAGACAGGAGAAAAGACCACCTCACAAGGCAGCTCACAAGGCAGGGAGCTGGAGAGAGGTGGGAACCCACTTGTTAAAGGCCCTAACACCTAACATTGCTACTGTGGGGTCCAAGCTACAGATATCTGAGGGCTTGAGAGAGAAATTCAAACCACATCCCACCCATGGCAGTGGAAGTACTCCCTGTGGCTGGGTGCGAGGAAGACATGCCTGTCCAGGCAGAGGTACCTACAGGGACCGTGAATGTGGGTGTGTAGGATCCATGAGGCACACACAACAGGACACTGCAACTCTGTGGCGTCCCCTCCCTGTGCTAGGCATCTGCCGAGCTCTCTGCTCTTCCACTTTGGCCAATTGAAGAGTGACTTGTAGGCGTTGATGGGGACATCTCACTTGGTAAAAATGCTTGCCACACAAGCATGAGGGCCTGAGTTGGGATCCTCAGCATGAGAAGAAAACAAACAAATAAACAAAGAAAGACCAAGAATGACGGTGCATGCACATCTATAACCCTAGTGCTGTGGGGTGGAGACAGGTCTCCAGAGCTCACTGGCCAGTCAGCCAGCCTCTCCAATCTTTAGTAAGCAACCCTACCTTCTGTGCTCTGTGTGAAGTCTGGGGCCACCTGGCCTGGCATGGCTAGCTAGGAGGAAAGGCACTTATGTCACCTGGAAAACCAGCTCTGAGAGGCACGAGGAAGGAGGCTCTCACTGTCCATGACTTACACAGATGCTACACGGGAATACCAATGACGTCATGACTCTGAAGGAAATAGAGCATCAGGGACCAGTTGTGCTGGATGGTCCCTGCTCCCCACCCCAACCCCCACCCCAGAGGCAAAAATCCACATCTGGACTGTTGCAGTTCATAGGATAGTGTCTGTGGCTTCCCCCAAACAAAGAAGCGTTGCCACGGCAACCTCAGCATCCAGAACTGGAGCCTATTCTGAGATGCTAGACAGTAAGTTTTGTTTCTCAAATGACTCGGGTAGGCTCTGCTTTGAATGCTTTAACCTCCGATGAAAGCCCCAGGAGTGGGAGGAGCAGGGAGGCTCGGGAGAGGAAGGCATCCACCGTTCCCCAGAGTCACAGCTGTTTCTGAGATGTGAAATGAATTCCTATTGCTAAAAAAAAAAAATCATTATTAGGGCCAGGATGGCTCAGCAGGTAAAAGCACTGACCACCGGGCATGAAGTTCCATCCACAGAAGACAGGTAGCAAAAGGAGAAGCAATCCCCCACCTCCCAAGTTGTCCTCTGACCTCTATGTGAAACCCATGGCATGTACATATCCACACACAGAGCATGTCAACAAATAAGTCAATGCGATTTAAAAGTTTTTAAATTATCATTGCCATCTCTAGAACACAGTACGTTACAGACTTGACTGGGGTGAGAGCAGATGAAATATTTATAACAACATGATCTTGCCTTATCAAAAATCTCGCTTAACACAAAGAGGCATAGACCAAAAGCATTACTGTCAAGCGACTGTCACGGTAGTTTTGTGGGAGACAATATTCTACTGAAGAGTAAATAAGTAAGAAGTAGTTACAATTGCACGAAGACACCAATACACTGTGATCTGTGCTGGACGGCCCACCCAGGGCGTTTTGATTATATATGTATTAGAACATGGTAGAGCACTTGCCTGGTATGCACAAGGTCTTGGGTTCTAGTCCCAGGTCTAGAGAGAAACAGAGATTGGAAGACAGATTGCCAGCCAGAGAACATCCCAAATCTAAACCCTGCTTTCTATTAAAGGGCTCGGGTTCCCACCATCAGAAAGTGAAAACATTCCAAGACCATAGGTCAGCAACCATCTACACCATCACATCACAGCATCTAGTATCTCTGGGCACTGGACCAGGCATCATGTACTCATGCTAACCTCATTGCCAACCTCAGGCATCCCCCACATGGGGGATACCATGGAGGATGTGTCTCACGTCGCCACTCCACATGGCAAGATCACTTTTAGTAATAGTCATGTAATAAGCATTATTTTCTTGATTCATGTATTTGTATTTAAATGAATCATTATAAAAGAATCAATGTCAATGTTAAAGGTCTTATCTGAACTCAGTAAGACAGTTCCTGCAAGCACTGAAATCTGCACTCCTGAACATTTCCTTCCCTGCCGTCTGCACTGGCTGCTGGTTTACCTGGTGCCCCAGGATGGCAGAGCTGAAGAAACACAGGCCTGCCTCTTTCTACAGCAGGAGCATAGGAGAGTTGCCATAGGGCTCAGTGCAGATCCTACTAAACCTGTATTAGGCTACAGCTGAGGCCCACATGTGCCTGAGACTGTGGGCAACTGAGGTCCCCTGAAACCACTGACACATGGTGCTTAATGAGAGGACACATTTTATTTATCCCCCCTCTGAATGCATTTGTGTGTGTATATATACATGTTCACGTGCCAAGATGTACATATAAAGGTCAGAGGACACCCCGGGGTGTCAAGCTTCACCTTCCACTTTCTTAGAGGAAGGATCTCTTGTTCACTGATGTGTGCACCAGGCTGACTGGCCCACAGGCTTTCAGGGACTCTCCCAACTCTACCTCTCAGCACACCTTAGGAGCACTGGATTACTGATATGCACTATCACAGCTGGCTTTAGGCAGGTTCTGGGGATGGGAATTCAGGTCCTTTTTCATGTGTGACAAGTACTTTACCCACTGAGCCATCTCCCAGTCCCCCCCATTGGCCTATTGATGCAATCAGATAAAGCAGTAAATACAAGATCAGAGGCAAGAGATGGGGCCCACACCCTGAGCTCTCCTGGGGGCCAGCTGTCAACTCCTGGAACTCATCGAGCTCCTGAGATAGAATCCTTTGGTCTGCTGTATTTGCTGACATTTGTTACCTGCCCTTCTCCTGTCCCATTCTGCCCTGTTCTTTGGCACAGCACTCTCCTCTGCCTGGCAGGCTTTCGTGTGACCATGTGGCCTAGAACTAGCTATTGACCTAAAACCAAAGAAAGCCACTGAGATCTGGGCTTGGCTCAGCCCCAGCTTCACAGCCCTCTGCCCTCCAGCCCTGCCATGTGCCTCTCTTTATTCTTCCAGATCTAGTTGGAGTTTTTTTCTTAAAGTTACGTGTGTGTGCCATGTGCACATGTAAAGGTCAGAGGATAACTTTTAGGAGTTGGTTTTATGTCTATCATGTGGGACCTGGGGACCAAATTCAGGTTGTCTCAAGCTCCTTTACCCACTGAGCCATCTTGTCTACTCTTGATGAGTACTTCTGACACACTCACTGATCCTCCAGGCCTTTCTCTGATCTGAGGAGAAGAAAGGAAAATGAATGTCGGTGGCCACTGTGACCAGTTTGGATGGGCCGATGCCAAAGCCATCTCCCCAGAAGACATGCTGATGCCTGTCTGGCCAGTGAGGACCGGGGCTCTCCTTAGGCGAAGTCACCCATGTTGACATGGAGGAAAGAATTCTGTGAACAGTCTACAGAGAAAGGAGGACCTTCCTCTATGGTACGAGCTGTCTTACTCAATAAGGGTGTTGGGCACTGTCTTGGCTGGGAACAGTACAGAATACAGACTGATGGAGGCTGATGGAGCAGACAGGCAGACAGGGAGAGAGCTGGTGGACACAGCAGCTTGGAGGAGCAGGGAAGCCAGGCTGAGCACCTGTCCCAGCAACAAGAGAAAGTGCTGCTGTCCTGGATTCAAGGAGAGAACAGAAAGGGTGCCCCTGTTTATTCCTCTCTAAAATTCTAAGCAGTGTTTCAGCCAGGTTTCAAGCTACACAGAAAACACAGCAACCAGCATTTAGCCGGGATGCTGATGGAGCTTCAAGTAGGAAGGAATTAGCGGTCGGTCTGGAGACCAAGTCACTCCGAAGGCAGGTCTCTGGACGGGACTGAACAAAGCCAGACCCCAGAGCTAAGTGTTACTTTAACCTCAACTCCCTCCATGCTGGGAGGAGGGGATGGGGGACAAGGACACAGTGCTTATACATCAGCTGGCTGCCCCACCCCACTTTCTGGAGGATTTTCTCTATCAGTAAGACCATGCTCGGAAAATCACAGAAAGCCACCTTCCTGCCACAGAAGTGCAGGGTCCTCCTAGGCCTGCATGGCACCCTCTCCCACTGTGTGAGATCTTGCTGATCACACCACATGACCACAGTGGTCTTGGCCAGGGTGGCCTTGAGCAGAGGATCAGCCTCTGCTTTGATGAACATGCCTCTGACATTGCAGGTAGGTTTCTCTTGCTCTGTCAGAAGCAACCTCCTGATTCTGGGAACTTCCCAGAGCTAGAAGTGGCTCTTTCCCACTGGCTCCCAGGAGCCTGGGAAGGACCACAAAGGAACAAACTGGACAAAGCCCATTTGCAAAAGACTCATTCACGCCCTCCCTGCTGCTCCAGCTGAGCTCTCTACCCCTCCAGATCATGTGACACCAGCCTCTTCCCAAGAACCATGATGGACATGTTGTGGGTCTGGTCTAGAGGAAGCAAAATATTTTGAGGGCTCTTTATCAGCCACATTGGCATCTTCAGGCTAGCAAAGCCCATTTAGCCATGGCCTCGGGGGATGATGGGATTACTGATATGGGAGTCGCTCATGCCTGGCCTGGCTGCCTCAGAAGCTAGGACCCAATAGAGCTGCTAAACCAAGCAGTGACTGCTCATCCCTGCATTTCTTCTGATAACTCCTGCCACTTCGCTGAGCTCTGACTTGTTCTTTTCCGCTGGGTTGGAGTGAGCCCCGTGGAAGTACACGCATGGGGGAAACCCTCCCTCCTCTCGATACAGCCCCGTGAAGTCTTGCTATTGCTGTTTATTAGAGCAGAATTAGAAACCTTCCCTCGCTCTGTTTAATTCCACCACCACATGCATCCTGCCTACCCCACAGCCCCATCCACATGGCTGAAATACCTGGACCGCCATAAAGAATCACAAGGAAGAGCCCCTACCCCCACCCCACCCCCACTGCCACCTCTGCTGCCCCCATCCCTCTTGCATTTGGGCTCAGCTCTGACCCAGAGAGTCTCCAATCTGCAGCTGTGAGGGGTGAAGGGGGAGAGCTGGGCGTCTGCCGAGGCCCAGAGAGAACATGGCTGGTCCAAAATCACCCAAACAATTCCGGATGGAATCTCAACCTTTCCGGTCCTTGGTCCAATGCTTTTTCTTCAGCTCCACTACCCAGCAGCCCTGTGGGCTTTATGAAGGAAGGTCTTCAAGTTCTAGTGTTGAACATAGGCTTCCCCTGGCTTACTGAAGGCTGAGGGTCCTCACAGAGAGGCACAGGAAGAGCCTCTCTCTCGGCACCAGCTCAACTGGGGCCAACCTGGGTACTGTAGTCACATCCAGGCCTGTCACCGGACATGTTGCCAGGGAAGGCACAGGCGAGGGCCAGGGTAGATCAAAGCTTACAAGGATCCTGGGATTCTAGCAAGACTGTTTATAAACCATGCTCAGGACGCTGCTGCAAGCTTGGAGGCAGGACTAGTGTCCCAGGTGCCTGGTAATTATTTGCCAAGCAGTTCTTCAGGGCAAAGCCTAAGAACTGGGAGCAGGAAGTGAGCAGAGCTGGTCCCTGGTACATATCTAGCCCAGGGTTAAGTGGGACACCTCCTTCCAAAGCCGCTGTTTCAAAGCCCAGGAGCTGAGCACAGCAAACACAGAGCCTGAGCCTGAGCCTGAGCCCCATCTAGTCTGGGATAAACTGGGTATCTGATTTCTTTGAGATAAGGCACTCTGCTGAAAGTGGAAAGGGGGCTCTAGTCACTCTGCTTCCTGATTGAGGGTCCCACGTGACCAGCCGCTTCAGGCGCCTGTCCTCTCCGCTTCCCCTCCATGTTGGGCTGTACCCTTGAACTGTGAGTTGGACAGCCTTCCCCTCCTTAGGCTCCTTTTTGTCAGAGTATTTCGTCACAGCAACAAGAAACTGAGACAGGTAGAGAGTTGGATCTTAACTCTGAGCAGGCTGGAGGGTCACTGAGGATGGACCCTCTTAGGACCAGCAAGAGCTGAAACTTCAGGGCTCTGCTTAGACAGAAAATGGCATCTAATCACATCTCCAGCCCTGAGGAGAGCTACACTCTGCTGTCTATGTGTCTTGTGTCAGTTCTCTCTACGTCTGAGATCATAAGGACCGGGGAACTGAATGCACACCAGAGACAGCCACCTGTCAGTCCCAAAGGTCATACTGAGGTCATCTCCGCAGCTTTCACCAGGGTTGCTGGGGTCGGGGGAATTTCACAGCCAAGGCTCCTCTCCAGGTGCCCTGCATGCTCAGTGGAGACCCATAGACTCCCTTACCCTGTGAGGATCTCGGGACCCGTGAGCAGCAAAGACCAGAACTCCTTCAACTACATGAGGCCGTTTCTCCGTTGTACTTAACTAGCTTGCTTTTTTTTTTTTTTTTTTTTTAAAGACAGAGTCTCACTATGGTAGCCAAGGCTTACCTAAAATTCACTGTATAGTCAGGCTAGCCTAGAATTCACAGCACTCCTCCTTGTTCAGTCTCCTAAATGCTGACATTACATGGGGGAGCCCACCATGCTTGGCTGTGCAAGAACCTTGGGAACCTAGGAGCGAGCCTCTTCAACCTTCCAGAGGAGCAGAGTTAAAGAATAGGCCTCAGATGTGATGCCAGCATGAAGGGCAAATCACACAGGAAAGGGGAGTGAAGGAATTAAAAACAGAAGGAGGAGGAAGGGGGAAATATGGGGAGGAGGAGGGGGAACAGGAGGGGCAGGCTGTCCTGCCTCACTGACTTCCACTGAGCTCCCGAGGACCCTCAAGCAGAAGCTCAAGGCAGCACCTATGGCTGGAGGCTGGGATTCAGGCCAGTAGCCCACAAGCCAGAGCTTTATGCACACTCCCCGTGAGGAGGCTGAGCTCCCGGGACTTAACATCCCCAGAACAAAAACCTTGAGGAAGCAACTAAAGGACCCTCTGACTGGAAGACCTGGTCCCTGCCTAAGCTCTGAGAGTTGAACGGCTGACAGTGTCTGCAGTGGAGTCTGGGAGAGCCAAGTGTGTGCTGAGGAGGGGTGGCACAAGGTGGTCCCGCTCCCTGCAGGCAGAGGATCCTGGTACACTCAGCCAAATCCTTGAGGTGGGGATGCGGATCTGAGCGACAGGGAGGACAGAAAGACCACCCGTGCTACTTTCCCAGGCTGGCATGTCATCGAGGGGAACTGCAGAGGAGGGACCGCCTGAGGTGAAAGAGGCCAAGTCTCCAGGTGAGTGGCCAGCCATTGCTAGAGAATCTGCTGCCAGCCACTGAGGCCTACAGGTGTGGGCTGTGCTGAGGCAGATCTGAGGCCTGTAGGGGTCGGGGCCAGGAGCATGACTAGCAAGGGTTAAGGACCACTTGATCTGGCAGACCTCTGTCCACAGCCCACTCCTGCTCTCACGCATGGCTAGGACTAGGGTCTGAGTTCTAGGAGCCTTCCTCTGCTCTGGTCACTGGTAGGATGGGGGGTGGAGTGAACAGTGAGTGACAGACAGCACATTCCCATCCCAATCCGATAAAAAGCGCTGAAGTCCCAGCACCAGGAAGGCTGATGCAGGAAAATTGCCATGAGTTTGAGGGCAGCCTGGGCTACATCATGGGTTCTAGGTTAGTCTGTGCTGTAGAGTGAGACTCTGACTCCAAATGCAGTCTGGGCATCGGAGGAGCCCACTGCATGTCTGGTAGATGGGGGAGGGGCACTGGTCCCCTCTCTGAGGCCGCCTACACTCCATACCCCTGGAGTTCAGCTCCTTGCGTGTGTGGATTTTAGTCTTTCTCCCTGCCTACCTACTGCAACTGTGGAGCTTCTGTCTGCAAAATCCTGAAGTTAAAGCTCTTAACATGACATGGATAGTTCTAGTACCCCCGCTGATTGCCCTCGCCTTACCTGCTGGCCAGGGGCCCAGGGCAGCCTAAGAGAACGAGAGGATGAAGGAAGCCAGACAGGATCCAGGAGCCCACCCAAGGTGAGGCACAACCTTGTGGGAGGCTGCTTGGACTCTGTGGTAAGATTTCTCCCCCCCCCCCCCCAGCCCAGCCCCTGGCCTCAGAAGACACTGCTCTCCCCTTGGACTCAAGCCAGAGGCAGAGCCTGCAGGCAGAGAGCACACAGACAGACTGCAGACCAGCCTGGGCCTCAGGTAAGGCTGGACTGATTGATGATAGGTAGGCAGGGCTGGGAAAGATGGGCCGGCCCAAGTAATGGTTGGGGAACGCTACACAGGCAAGAACAAGAACAGACAGACGCTCATCCCAGAATCCAGGTGACCACACCCTCAGGACTATCTTAGCTTTCAAGACTTCCATGAATTTTCTGAGTCCCAGTAGATGCACAAAGTTGAGGTATCCCAAGGGGCCATAGACCCTATGGTTTAAAGGGAGTGAGGGCCAGAGTTCTGTAAATTTCTCAGGGACAGAAACAGTCTAGGTCTGTGCGGACCATCCTGGACACGGTTTGGATGAGACATGAGACATTCATGAAGACCCAAGCCCTGCTTCCTCCGAGTGTGTACCCATGTCTGACAGCCACCACCTACTTTTTCCTTCCCAGGTGTTTCGTTTTCCCGGCTTTCCCAGACACTGGTTCTCCTTCCACATAAACGACACAAGGCTGGCTTGCTGGTTCAGACCTTTACTGAGAGCTGCCCATCACCTCTTTAACCCCCACCATAGCAAGAGGAACTCTGGAGTGGACAGTGACCACAGAGGAGGAAGCAAGCAGCGGATAACAGCGCTGGGTCTACAGGTCAGGACACCCTGCTATGACAGTTCCAGTAGGTACCCAGCTAAGTCCACCCCAGGCACTGTCCTTTGACAGAGCCATGGGGGAGGGGCCGCGGGAACCTTTAAACAGCTAGTCAGGCACATCCAGTCATGTCTGAGTTTGAGGATGGGAAGGGTACGCTGCATGGCATCTGCCATAAAAGGGGCCACATTCTGGCAGGCTGTGGCCAGAGAGACAAGTGTTCCATGTTGAAGGGAGCGGCTAGAGACCACAGGGTGAGGGTAGAGGACAGTGGCATGCCCCTGGAGCTTCTGGCAATCAGGGCATGCAGGACCTGAAAGTCACAGGCCAGGAAAGGCTCCAGATCAACCCAAAACTCAAAGGCATCTCTGTATGTGTGCGGAGGAGGGAGTAGGGGTGCCGTACATACACTTCCCAGCAGCCATATATGTCTACTGCTGTCATGGCCTGGATGATCTGGAAAGGAAGGACCAAAGCAGGACACATCATGTCCTCACCTATCCCTCACTCGAGCGGCATTCTGATTGGTGGAAGGGAGACCAGACGAGTCAAGCTGGAACAGATGGAGAACTGCTTAGAAGGCACATGGGAGTGCACGTGGACGGGAGTGCACGTGGACAGACGGGGACCACGAAGACGAATCACATGGAAATGCACACAAGACAGAAGGCCGAGGCCTGCCGCCACATCCTACTAGAACCAAACCCACAGTGCCTTAGGAGCTCAGTGCACACAGCACAGGACAGGCCAAAGATGGCGACAGACCTGAAGGGGACACTCCCCCGAGTGAGTTAGAAACCCCCAAGTTAAAACATCACCCCCACCTAGTGCATCTGCAGCACAGGGATGTCACCAAAAAAGGTGTCACTCAGGTGGCACAGCTTTGCTTTATGACGGGGGAGAAAACTCCTGGATGGGAGAAGAGGCAGCGAACATAGAACCACAACAAACCACTAGACCAAAGCCTTCAACAGGCAGACAGGAACTAAGACCCCAGTCACAGACAGGCCTGAGCCAGATAGAACCGGATAGAGCCATCAGCCCAGTGCAAGGACTGGGTGGACACACACACACACACACACACACACACACACACACACACCATACTTACACAAATTTACATGTCTTTCTACCCCGCTCCCTGAAAGGGCAACAAGAATAGGGTGAGCCCCACCAGCCAGGTCACAGACCATCTGCTTAGAAGCCACAGTGTCTCCAAAGCTTTCTGCCCCCCACCCCTGCTGCACTACTTGTCCTGAAAATATGCTGTGGGAATCCGAAGACAGCTGTGTGATGGCCTCCTGATTCTAGTATCATTCTCCCTGTCCTGGGGGAGGATCATAGAGGGGGAATCCACAGTGGGGACCCTAATCTATCCCGTTAAATTCAAGGAAATAGGTCACCGGTTGGGGTTTCCTGACAACCTGCTGGAGAGTCTCTCGGTGAACACAAAGGCTCCCATGGCTCACTTCAGATAACCTTGCCTGTTTCATCGGAAGTAGCACATTTCACAGTGAAAACGCCAGGCAAACAGAAACCTCTCAGGTCGGAATTATTTTATTTCCCAGCAGGTGGTATCTTCCAAACAGGTATATTCTCAAAGAACCATCAGTCAAAATAAGCCTGGATTTCACATTCTCACCCCCCTACACACACATAATACTACATTAAGAAATTTGAAAACATCTCCTTCCATCCATCATCTATGCAAATCCACAGAGTAATGATACAGGCTCCCGGTCTGGAAACCTAGCAACCGTATCCAAGTGCTCCTTAGTCAGCTAAGCAGCCACCAAACTCACACACACCTCGGCTCTATGGACTGCTGCGTTGTGACACACACATGCACACACACACATACACACACACACACACACACACACACACACACACACACACACACACCTCAAGACGAGACTCTCCATAGCTGCGGAAGGACAAGACAGAGGAAAACAAACCTTGTTCCGCTGAAGAAGCACAACCCATGTCATTTAATCCATCTGACAGCGCATCTCCCCTCAGAGCCAGGCAAGAACAAAACCAGCAAAGATTGGGGAAAACAGGTTAGCCGGGTTTTCGGCTTATCAGCGTGCCACATGCTTAATACTTGCATGCTTATTTCGGACGTGGGCTCCCCAGCTCCCCCCTGGCCTTGCTTTTAAGGGAAGCCTTCCTATGGAAGTCATCCTAAGTACTCTGTGGCCAAGGCACCTCAAGCCGGTTCGGCTCATCTGCCCAGCCACAGTTTACTGTGGGTGACAGCAAGCCGGGATTAACTTCGATATTCACAGCCTCTCCCAACCGGCACTTTCTTCCAGCTGGCAGATAAAACAACCTGATGGAGGTCACGTTTAATATTTTAAAGGGCGGGGGTGGGGGGGGTGAGGGGGGGAGGCTTAAAAAAAAAAACCAGCAGCGCAGAATCAGACAAGAGCAAGCAGCTCGCACGCCCTGACTGGCTAGCACATCAATGCGCACGCTAAAATACCATGCCTGCTGGGGAGACAAGCTGTGACCACACGAACTCTGCAGACCTCCAGGTATCCATTCACCAGATGGCTCTGACCACAGCATTATGGCTGCTTTTCCCCAAAGCCACATCTGCACTTCCTAAGTGCTTTGATTTCCCAGAAGCGCACTAGCAAGTGTGGAAAACACAGACTCCCCCATTCAAAGGCAGGGGCAATTTGATTTAACAGGAAGGATTTCCTTGATTAACCATGCAAAAGCCAGGGAAGTATTTAGGCACTTTTAGTGACCCCCAACTCAGAATGTGGAGGACTTTAGACTACCCTAATTCAGATATGTACCCTGACATGACCCAGCAGAGGTGGGGGGATCCCTACCGTCATTTCTTCCTCTAGGACTGCATTTCGGCCCCACTCAACACACAGGACTCTGCTCGTGAGCAGCAAGGGTTGCCAGACCCAGAAATGGGGACACACTAAGGGACAGGTTTCTTGCCTTCCTCCTCGTTCCTCCTAAGTGGCAGGAGAGCTTAAAACATGAGATTGTAACACGGGAGGGCTAGGGAGATGGCTCAGCCCAAAGTGTGAGGACCTACCTGAGTTTGGATCCCCAGAACCCATGTAAAAAAGCCAGGTACGGAGGTTCATGCTTACCATACCAGTGATGGCAACATGGGAGGCAGAGACAGGAGGTTCCTTGGCACTCTCTGACCAGCTAGTTCAGCCAATTGGTGAACTTTCAGGCCAGTGAGAGTCCCTGTCTCCAAGTAAAGGTAGATGATGCCTGAGGAACACCACCCAAAGCAGCCCCCTGACCTCCCATGCATGAGCCCAGAGGCACATCTATCATCACAAACCATCACCACACAAAAATACACAACAAAAAGACTGTAAAGTTGAAGCTCTAGACTACCCACAGGGTGTGTCCCATGGTGCCTAAGATCAGCATGGTCGCAGGGTTTTATGCTGAGAAAGAAAGGTGACAGAAAGGCTGGCCCTGGATGGTGAACAGCATGGGGGAGGGTCACTCACTCAGCACACACTACCTGGCACTGTGGGGCAGGCACTGTGGGGTAGGCAGAGTCCAATACTGTTGCTCTGGAGGAGGTAATGGCCCAGAGCCAGGTAGCCATAAAGCAATGAACATGTCATAAAGAGGACAAAAGATATGTCCAAGCCCTGAACTCTGGCCCCTGCAGCCGTGACCTTGGAGATGAGCTCTCTCACGGAATGATCAGTTTAAGGATCTTCAGTGGAAGGTCCTCTCAGCTATAGGACCAGACTGGTGTCCTAAGACAAGGCAGGAAGTTGAGACATGCTGGATGGTGACTTGTCTCTCTGCTGTGACAAACACCTGACAAGAAGCAACTTAAGGAAGGAAACTTTATTTGACTCATAGCCCCAGGGTACAGTCCATCATGGTGGCGGGGGAAGACATGGCGTCAGGAGCATGAGCAGCTGGTCACATGGCATCCACAGTCAGGAAGCAGAGAGAGATGAATGCTGGTACTCAGATCGTTTTCTCGTTTTTATCCTGTCTGGGCCCCCCAGCGAAAGGAATGGTGCTGCCAACACTCAAGGTGGGTCTTCCCATATCCAGAATCTTACTCACAGACATGCCCAGAGGTTTGTTTCCATGGTAATTCTAAGTTAGCAATCTCAATAGCCACAGAGAAGGTCAGGTTACCACAGACCAGAGACTACAACAATTTGTTGAAAACCCATGAAGGCCAAAGACCACCAGCAGCACCTAGCAGTGGGAAGCACCTGGAGCAAATCCTTCTGGAACCTCTAAGAAGGACCCAGCTGCCAGCACCTTGATTCTGACCCCAGAATGGCAGAATAAACGTGCTGTGGGATGTTCTGTATGGCAAATGTGTTGCTCTGATTGTTCAATAAATAAATCACTGATTGGCCAGTGGCCAGGCAGGAAGTATAGGCAGGACTAACAGAGGAGAATTGAGAGAACAGGAAGCTGGGTGAGGGAGACACTGCCAGCCGCCACGATGACAAGCCGCATGTGAAGATCCCGGTAAGCCACGAGCCATGTGGCAAGGTATAGATTTATGGAAATGGATTAATTTAAGCTGTAAGAACAGTTAACAAGAAGCCTGCCACGGCCATACAGTTTGTAACCAATATAAGTCTCTGTGTTTACTGGGTCGGGTCTGAGCTGCTGTGGGACTGGCAGGTGAGAGAGATTTGTCCTGACTATGGGCAAGGCAGGAAAACTCTAGCTACATAAACGCATTATTTTAAACTTCTTAGAAGGTCATTTGTCATCCTTGGGAACTGATGTGTGGCCAATCCTACCGTTTGAATGAGCTCATGCCCAGGCGGGTCCTGAGACACAAAGGTGGATGCCCAGCCTCAGAACCTCCAGAGGATTTCAGCACAGTGATTTCAGTGGCACCTGGACCTGTGGGGTCAGACTCCAGAGGTTGCCAGGGTGTCTGCATTCCACACAAGCTCTCCGAAAACCCAAGTACATCCCATCCTGAACATACACTGTGCAACACTGACTGGGGAGACCGAGAGCTCTCCCGTGCAGGTGAGTGGAGAACAAATCCATTAAGGGGAGGAAGGAGTGGCTCCCAAGCTCTCTCCAAAGATCAGTTGTCAGCCTGGCTGAAGACATGATGGAGTTGGGGGTGGCAGGACATCAAAATCCATCTAGAACAAATGATGGGGGGGAGGAGGCATTGTAACAGTCAAAGCGACAATATGCACCAAAGGTTGATCTTCTGAAAAGTCACATCTTTTCTCATCAAGCAGCTACTGATCTCTAAGTCATATGACTACTAAGGGGGCAGAGTCCTTTTAACACCTCCCCTAGAGCCTGGGGTGAAGGAGGGAACACAGAAGCCATCAATCTCTGAGGCCCCCACCTTCCAAAGAGCCTGGGCAGCTTCTGGACCCACTCACTAATCTGCCAAGGTCTTTCCAGGAGGGGTGGTCAGGGAAGACCATGTTAGTGGTGGCGAGCTCTGACTCAGGCATCTCTGACCCCTCGTGTTTCTGGTCCCTGTGGACATTTAAGGGCAGCACAATCTCTTGTGCACTGGAGGAGACAGATTGCATCTCCAGCTCCCTGCAGCGGCCTGTAATCTTAGGACACACAGGCTCCTGCTGGGGTCCTGCTTGGGCTCTGGGGAGCAGTCAAATCTCCCCTTTCACGAGCCCCCAGCAATGAGTCTTTCCCTCCAGCCTCCACAGAGCAGTATCAGTTGCACTGCCATCTGTGAGGTGTCCTGTGAGGTGGCTGAAACAGCACTAACTTTGGCCTCATGGGACATTCTGGGAAGAAGTTCCTAAGCCTGCCATCTCTCAAAGGGAAGCCATTTCCCTCAGAAATGGTAAACTCTAAGGAGAAGTTGAAGATTCATCTAGGATCTGTGGACGGGGCAACTGTTTCTGCAGGTGAGAACTCACTGGGCACCGTATGTCAGTGGTTCCCAACCTTCCTAACGCTGCAACCTCTAAATACAGTTCTCATGTTGTGGGGTGACCCCCAACTGTAACAATTATTTTGTTGCTACTTCATAACTGTAACTTTGCTACTGTTGAGAACTGTATTGTAAATATCTGATATGCAGGATATCTGATATGTGACCCCCCCCCCCCCCACAGGTCGAGAACCACTGCCCTAGGTGAAGATGTATACATGTGATCAGGACAAGATATCTCTATCAGGTGAGGCACTAGCAACTTGCTTGCTGCTGGTACGAGGCTGGGGCAGGCGAGCATAGAGAACAGCTTGTGAACCTGGGACTCCGCTTGGTTTGAGCTCCACACATATCCCTCTTCTGACAATGCTGATGTTCAGAGGCGGGGACAGGTGCCTGGCTGCACATCAGGATCCACCTCCCCAGTGCAAGGCCGGTCCCGGCCACATTTGATGTGAGACACACATTCAACAAGGTGAAGACGTGAAAGCAAGACACAGTGCCGCTCATCCCTGACACCCAAAGCACGTTGAGGGCACAGGCAGCGAGACGCAGATGCCATCTGCTTCCTCTCAAGGCCCCAAGGACCCCATCCCAGAGCCCCTCCATGGGACAACTCCACCTTCGAGGGCTCACCACTGCTGGTCCAGTGGGACTGCTCCCCGCTGCAGGTCCTGTGGAAGCCCAGTGCTGGAGGACGCAGGCCAGCTGGCTCATCCACTGTGCAAGACTGGGCCCAGCCCATGGCAGGGCGGTGAGAGTAGGGAGGAGCCCCAGAGACGGCCCTCCTGGTTGGCACAAGGGGTACTAGAAAGGGGAGGGGGACACCAAGTAGAGGTGATGGGAGGGTGAGAGAGAGCACCTCACGTTTTTCTCCCCTTGGTCACCACCCATCAGCTACACATAAGTCTGTGTAACTTCCAATAAGCACATCTAAGCCAGTTCCCCCCCCGTGTGTCTCCAGCTCCCCCGTGTGTCTCCAGCTCCCCCACGTGTCTCCAGCTCCCCCGTGTGTCTCCGACCCGCACTCCCCTCCCCGCCCCTGTCTCCTGCTTGGTACCCAGACAGAGTCTCTGGCTTGTTAGTGTAGATTTTCTTTTTAAAGACTGGTTTTTAAAGCAGTTTGGGGCTCACAGCAAACTTGAGAGAAAAATATAGAGATGTCCCCAGTCCTCCCCCACATGCACCATCTCCCCCAGGATCAGTATCACCTGCTGATGTCGCTAGACCCTCACCATCTGCAGAAATGTATAGTGACAGGCATACATTTTAAATCAATCTTGGGGAAAATCAAGAGACTTGAATCAGGTGGGAACCCTAGACCAATCCCCAGCAGAACTCAAACATCCCTGCCCCTGAGGCCCTGGACACTTTAGATGTCCCTGTAGCAGGCACTGTCAGGAGAGCAGAGAGTGGTACTCGTCAAGGGAGGTGCGTTGCGTAGCTCCCAAGGTCTTCACAACCCTCCCCACTATCAGGGGAGGACACCCAAAGCATGCGGGTGTCGCCGGTGCCTCTGGTAAGTTTTGCGGAGAGCTGGCTCTGCAGCAGCCCCAGGAGGATCTTGGATGGCAATGGCTGTGGTTTCTCACCAAGCCTACTCACCAATGTCTGTTTCCTTGTGGTTCTTGATGTACTCTGCGAGTTCAAAGTTTCCCGCTATGATTGCCACCTGCGGAGTGAAAAATCACAGAATTCAATGTCAGCTGCACAGCCATGGGTTTCTATGTGCTTATGTCATCCAAAGCTGTCCTCATTCCGTGTCTATTGCTGTGACGGACACTTAGAGAAGAAAGAGTTTATTTGGCTTACAAGTCTGGGCTACAGTTGTAAGAAATGGGTCTCAAGAAAATGACCACACAATCCAAAGTACTTCAGCTGGGCAAAAGCTGCACCGACTGAAGCAAGCCAGCAGCAGGAGTCCCAGTGGGTGTTTATTCCTAATGTAAAGGGATCCTGCGCCTCACCGAGAGGCCAGAGCTCAGCCTCACATTTGTACTTGCCTGACTGGCTAATAGGAGCGCAGTTTCTAGGGAGAAATAAACCTTGAGCATACATTTTGATTTCAAGAAATGCTAACCATGGCAGAATTTGAATTTCTGCCAAGTGGCTTCTTTACACTTTTTTAAATGTAGTTTTGTTGTAGTTGATTATTTGATAGAAAAGATGATACATCTTGTTTATATTTTCTCCACAGCCTCTTACTGAGGGGAAACCAAGACAGGAACTTAGAGCATCAATCCACAATCAGGAGCAGGGGGAGAATAAATGCATGGACACTCGCTTGCTTCTACTGAGCTCAACTTCTTGGCTCTTACACTATTCAGGACTCCCTGGGTAGGGAATGGTGCTGCCCACAGTAGTCTAGGACTTCCCACAACAATTAACAATCAAGAGAATACTCACAGGTCAATCTGATCTAGTTTAGCCCTCTCTTCCCAGGTGATTCTAGATTGTGTCAAGTTGACAATTAAAGCTAACCATCACAAAGGCCCGAGCCAAGGGATGCTTGCCCATCAATACTCAGCAGCTTCATCAGCAAGTTTTCGTTCCACTGCAGCCTTTGCGTGTGGGCAACTGTCTGTCCCGAGGCATGGGGACTATCTGCATCAGTGGTGGGGAGGGCGTTCACCAGGGGCTCATTCTGTGAACTCCCCACTATGAACTGTGTCCTATATACTCAGGATGCTGGGATGCTACCTCACCCACACCCCGGAGTTCTTTTGTGAGGGTTAATTATGATTGCCAACCTGACAGGGAGAATCTAGAACTACCATGGAGACAAGCCTCTGGGCATGTCCGAGGGAGTTTCGAGATTGGGTTAATTGAAGTGGGAAGACCCACCCTGAATGTGGGCAGCATCATCCCATAGGCTGGGATCCCTGGCTGAACAAGAGAAAGCGAGCTGAGCACTAGCACCATGTTTCCTGACTGCAGAGGCAATGGGACCAGCTGCCTCACACCCTCCCCGTCATGATGGGCTGTATCCTCAACCTGTGAGCCAAAACCCAGCCTCGCCTCCTTACGCTGCTTTTGTCGGGTAGTCTGTAACAGCAACGATGAAGGCAACTAGTAGCCCCATCTTTCTGATTAGACCCAAGTCCTCCAACCTGAGGAGAAAGTGAGGCCTCTGTGGTGGTTTGAAAGAAAATGGCCCCCAAAGGGAGTGGCCCTAGTAGGAGGTGTGACCTTGTTGTAGGAAGTGTGTCACTGTGGGGGGCAGGCTTTGAGGTCTTTTTTTGCTCAAGGTTCCCTCAGTATGACAGACAGTCAACTTCCTGTTGCCTCTGAGTCAAGATGTAAGGACTCTCAGCTCCAGCACCATGTCTGCCCGCACGCTGCCATGCTCCCCACCATGATAATGGACTGAAACTCTGAAACTGTAAGTGATCCACCTCCATTAAATGTTTCCCTTGTAAGAGTTGCCATGGTCATGGTGTCTCCTCACAGCAATAGAAACCTACTAAGACATCCTCTAAACGCTCTTACTGTTCCCGGAACACAAGCTGTTTCACCCCAGACACGCACACAGCCTGAGTGCTGGGTGGGGACGCAGCTCAGTGATAGAGAGCCTGCCTAGCAGGTGCGATTCCCTGAGCCCCACCTCAAACCCCTTCTAAAGCAGAACAGGCTATCATTCCAGTGCTCAGGAGGTGGAGGCGGGAGGATCTGGAGTTCAAGGTCATCCTTGGCTACTTAGTGAGTTTGAGGCCAGCCTGGGCTACGTATACCCTGTGATAGAAAGAGATAGAGGGAGTAAAGAAAGGGAGGGAGAGGAAAGAGAGTGAGCCTGACTAAAAATCATCCCAGCATAGCTCTGTAGTCCTGCTGCCTGCCACCTGACATTCAGGAGCAGCCAGGCAGGTGACACCACGGATCCAGTGGATGGTCCTGGATCCCCAAATAGGCCCAATCCAGAGACCCCTTAGCCAATGCCTGTACTGCTCTAGAGCCTCTGGGATGGAGCTCGTATAAGTACACCCACAACAGAACCATGAGATGCAGGTTCATCACACCTACGCTGAGTCATACACACCTACACTGAACTGACGTCAGGTAGCAACATAAGGGGGCCCTGTGGACAGGGTTTCCCTAGGAAGAAGTCATCATCAAGGCTGCAGCATTGACCTCTTCTTTACAGATTTTTCATTTGCCCAACCCATAATCGCATGGCCAGCTCCATAGAAAGGTTTGTTTTACACGCGCCATAAAGATGCCTGCTGACTAAAGAGGAGCCACCACAAGCTGAAAACATCGTGGGTCAGATGGGAACTGAGTATGTTTAATCTGCTAACACTAAGGCTCAGCCATGCAGCACAGCGCAGTGCCAAGGCTCACCCTTGGGATCCTGTGGCTGCATGGGAGCTGAGCTCAAGCTGCTGCCCAGCTGTAAGCTCATGTCACAGACCCCGAAAGAGATCAAATCCCCAAATCTAAAGGATACTTGGTACTGAATGCCTGTTGTATTCACACCATTTCAAAGCTGTAAAACTGGAAGCTGAACCTGTACAAGCCCCCCCCTCTCTCTCCCTCCCTCCCTCCCTCCCTCCCCCTTCCCTTCCTCCTTCTCTCCCCCCATCTCTGTGTACAAATGAATCTCTCTCCAGTTTGAAGACTCACTTGCATGCTAGATGTATATACCTGGGTGTAAGAAATGGGTCTAGGAATATGCTAGATAGTTCTATGTCAACTTGACACAAGCTAAAGTCACCAAAGAGGAGGGAACATCAATTAAGAAAATGTCTCCATAAGACTTGGCTGTAGGGCACTTTTTAAATTAGTGATTGATGGGGAGGGCTCTGCCCATTTTAAGTAGTGCCACCCCTGAGCTGGTGGTCCTGGGTTCTATAAGAAAGCAGGCTGAGCAAGCCATGGAAAGCAAGCCAGTAAGCAGCACCCCTCCATGGCCTCTGCATTAGCACCTGCCTCCAGGTTCCCAGCCTGCTTGAGTTGTTGTCCTGACTTCCTTTGATGATGAACAGTGATGTGGAAGTGTAAGCCAAATAAACCCTTTCCTCCCCCAAGTTGCTTTGGTCATAGTGTTTCATCACAACAATAACAACTTTAAGACAGGTCTCAAGAAAATGACTACACAGTATTTCAGCAAGGCAGAAAGCTCTACTTCTGCAGAAGGCTATTCTTAAGCAAGGGCCCCCTGGGATTTTATTACTAATGCAAATGGGTCTTCTGTCCCACGCTGGGTGGTTAGAGCTCCACCTGTCATTCTTTACAGGACTGGCTGACTTAAAGCAGGACAGCTGATGAGCAGAATGCAATTTTGAGCAGAGACTGCAACCTTGGGCATGTATTTTGATTTCAAGAAGTGCTGACCCTGAAGGAATTTGAGTTTCTTCCAAGTGGTTTCTTTAGATTATTTTAAGTGGAGTTTTGTTTTGTCTGACCTTTTGATAGAACAGACAGAACAAGCCAGGTGTGGTCGCACACGCTTTTACCCCCAGCGCTCAGGAAGGAGGCAGAGACAAGTGGATCTCTGTGAGATCGAGGTCAGCCAGGACTATGCAGTGAGACCCTAACTCAGAAAAGACATTTCCCGTGTGTGTGTGTGTGTGTGTGTGTGTGTGTGTGTGTGTGTGTGTGTGTGTGTGTGGTGTGTGCACCTGTGTGTGCACACACATGCACGTTTTTCTTGTTGGTTCTGCCCATCAAGAACTCCAGTGAACACAGATGTTAGGACTGGGATTGGGATGTAGATGGCTTTGAAACTGTTATGAACTGCAAAGGCTGTAAAATTGGAAGTATTTTAAAATTGCAGTATGCACTGGAAATATGAATTTTAAGGGGATTCATTTTCTCTTATCTGTAGAACCTAGACAATATATTAAATAAACACATATATTGAATATGTATACTATGTATTACATATACTTTAAACATGTGTGTATTTAGATATATGTTTAGATACAGGCTTAGCATGTCTATGTCTATGTATAGATACACACTTGGCATGAAAGTGGGAATGTTTGGGAAGAGGAGGGGAAAGTGACCCAGGGAACAAGGTCGAGGAATGGGGTGAAGAAGACCAAAGACATAACATGTATATGTGTAAGAACACCACAGCGAAACCCATTACTTTGAACAATGAATCCAAACTAATGAAGATATCAACGAAGGCATGCTCTCAGCTGGAGAGGAGGGGGCACCCTAGGGGAGCTTGGGAAGCCCATCCCCACTCTAAAGTAGCACACAGCTGACTGGAAATGAATTCTGGCACTCTGTGAAAAGTGGACCTGGCAGGTGACAGAACTGAGTAGCAAACTGAGGAAGTTTCTGGGCATGGCAGTGAGGAAGCTCACAGTGACATGCAAAGGACACGATGGGACCACCAGGCAGAAAAAAGGGCCAGAATGGGAGGTGTGGCAGCTTCGCAGCCTGTCCTGGTGGGCAGAACGAGAAGTCCATTTATCCTGCAGGAAGGAACAGCCGCAACATGGCTGGAATGTCACTGCCTAAAGGAGGCGCCACAGGGAAGACAGTTGTCAGTTTCTGAGGTATGAAAACAGATGACACATCTCTTCCTCCCAGTAGCTAGTGGATCCAGTGACATGGGAGCTGTGCCTTCCCGGGTGATTCATTTCCTGGATGCTCTACTGGCCAGGTGGCTCCATGGACAGGAGCCAGATAAGCACCTTTTCCTGCCTCAGCCAATAGGGGGTCCTGTTGGAGGAAGGCGTGTCCCTGCTCACTGAGTGTCCTGAGTCCTCAGGACTCATGGGATTACAGGGACAGAGGAGATGCTGCCATCTCAGCTACCAAGGCTGAGGCCTCCACGAGGTTCTGCGTGAAGTAATTATGTCTGCTATGCAAATGAAGTTGATGTAAATATTTATGAATTGCTTGCACGTTTCTCTCTGGGGAACCTCTAGGAAGCAGCGGCCACCCAACCCCCTCCATCACTGCCTGCCCATGCTTCCCAAAGATGTCTGAAGAGGGAGGAAAGCCAGGGACAGAGCTCCACAGCCCACTGCGGCTATAGGGCTAGATGTGAAAGAAGGTCTCCGCAATGTTTGTCAGTGAGAATAGCTCAGACACAGCACAGATGTCAAAGGCACTTGTTCCACACACTGGTTTGAGCTGCTGAGCAGAAGAGAAGGAAGACAGCGGGAGTAGGTGACCGGTCTATCACAGAGTGCCTTTGCCTGTTAGTTTTTGTCAGCTTGGTACAAGCTAGAGTCATCTGAGAAGAGGAACCTCAACTAAGGTAATGCCTCCATCAGATTGGCCTGTGGACAAGCTGTGGTGTAGTTTCTTGACTAATGATTGATGTGAGAGGGCCCAGCCCGTGGTGGGTGATGCCACCCCTGGGTAGGTGGTCCTGAATTATGTAAGAAAGCAGGCTGAGGAAGCTATGGAGAGCAAGTCTGTAAGCAGAATTCCTCCATGGCCTCTGCTTCAGTTCCTGCCTCCAGGTTCCTGCCTTGAGCTCTTGCCTCGATGTCCTGGATGAACTGTATGCTAACCTGTGAGCCAAATAAACTCTTCCTCCCCAAGCTATTTTTTTTAATCATGTTTTTATCACAGCAACAGAGAAACTAAGTCAGCACCAAAGCCAAGGTATCGGCTCTAACCTCTAATCAGGGCTAGATCCTCTCCTAATGGGCAGGGCAAAGGATGTGCTAATTCATTCAACTGCCCACATATTTAACAAGGCAGGCTGTAAGAGCAGCAGGCTGTTGCTCACTCCCAGTCACCAGCCCTCTCCATCTTGTCTTTTCCTGGCATGAGGCCCCTGTGATGTCCACAGTAGGTGGGGGCCCTTTGAGGATACTCCAGGCACCTCCCAAGAGACTGTCAGGGGGACTCCTTCATGGAGAGCCAGGGTAGATCAGGCCCAACCCCAGAGCCCAGGGGGGTCTACCCTCTGTATGCAGGGACTCTGGGAACCCTGAGGACTCAGGACACTCAGTGAGCAGGGACACGCCTTCCTCCAACAGGACCCCCTATTGGCTGAGGCAGGAAAAGGTGCTTATGTGGCTCCTGTCCATGGCCAGTAGAGCATGCAGGAAATGAATCACCCGAGAAGGCACAGCTCCCATGTCACTGGATCCACTAGCTACGGGGAGGAAGAGATGTGTCATCTGTTTTCATACCTCAGAAACTGACAACCGTCTTCCCTGTGGCGCCTCAAACGCTTACACTTAACATTAATTTTGTCTCACGCTCTTTGAAGCACAGCTTCAGAATCCGTAACCTGCCAATCACACCCTACGAGGAGTCGGGCTCACAGGAAGAAGACTACACTCAGCCTCGTGGGTGAGGCTGAGACCACGCCTGGGGAGGATGGCAATGCTGTCACAGGTAGCGTGTAGACATCCCAGCCTGTTCCATAGAGCTCAGAGAAACACCACAGGCAGGTCCTCCCCAAGCCCTGCACCCTGCCAAGCCCCGAGACCTCCTTACATCCCCAGAGCAGCACATCGGTGCTTTACCCAAGGAGACAGACCACCTCCAGAAGCAGCCCTTGCAAGTCCCAGCTCTTGATGCTTGCTTCCATTTTCTCATTGTTATGGTTTTAAGGAATCCCTTCCCCTTCTGGGTCCTGTGACCACCCCATCAGAAGAGTTTAGGGTTTGAGAGGCAATAAGGTCCTGCTCATCTTGATGTCTCTTGTACAGCATACCCCACCAGCCTTAGAACCAAAGACTCGAGGAGGCAGTGGGCGGAATCAGGGCACCATGGACAGTGCCTGAGGCTTGTGTGGGTCCCGTGCAGGAGGCCTTGCTGAATGCACAGGAGTCAGGTGTGTTGCCAGCCAGGGGTGGAGACAGTGCAGCAGCTGGAGCTATCCTCTCAGAGCCCTACAGATGTGTTAGCTGCCACTCCAGCCCACAACAGGGCACCTGCCTGTTTCCTCACTGGGGTCACTATGAACTTGCTTTGTGCCAGACTAATGTGTCTCTTGGGACTGCCCTTGAGAAGTGTGCTTATCAAAGCCACACTCTGTCTTTGAACTTCAGCCTCCAATAGCTACAAGAGTTTAATGTGTGTGGTTCATATGCCAGTAAGTCTCTTGGGTAATGTCCCTCCTGCTCCAAATGTCCAGTAGGAGAGAATGCAGAGCTCCACAAAACACAACTAACAAACCTGGCCATGGCTTGAGAGGGGAAACAAAGTATTTTCTCTGAGTATTCTTTGTAGCAACGAAGATGTAAAGAATGGAGAATGTCACCCTGGGCCTTGCCTCCTTATTCTCTGGATCTACCGCTGGAGGGCAGTTAGCATCCTGAGGTCACTGGCTCCCTACTGTGTAGGAAAGGGCATTCACTTTGCACTGTGGATCTGAGCTTGCTCAAGTTAGGCCACAGTGGCTCCCCTCCTCATTGCTCACTCAACAGCCTCCTCCTAGACCCACAGCCAGAAGACAGAGGAAAGCCACTGTGTACTCCATCCTGCTCCAGCTTAGGAGAATGTACCGCGGCCAGCAGATGGCTTTGAGATCCCTGCCTCCATTCTCATGACTGAGGAAAAGCTTCTATAGAGAGGAAGAGGGGAGCTCAAGGCAGCCACATCTCATCTCTTGTCCTCCTGGTGGACACAGCAGCCTCCGTTTCAGACGCCGACAGCCACTCGGGACACAGCTGATATACAAAGACCTGGGAGCTGGGTGAGGATGTTTAAACGTGAGCTACTTGGTGAAGAGGTTGAGTGGCACCTGGACCAGGAAGCTCAGAGACTGCTGACCACCTCAGACAAACTCCACAGGAGTCTTTGCCCATCTCTAGGCTAAGGCCTGTAGGGTCTACACAACAATGTCCTGGGACTTGAAAATTCATGTTTATGACCTAGAGGTCCTGTGCACTCTGGGACAACTGTGACAGACTGAGGAGATGGAGCCCACCCTGGGCTGTGATGGTTACTCTGATGGGCCATCTTAGGGAACTAAGAGCCAGACCTTGACCACATACCCAAACCCATAAACACGTGTGCACACACACACACACACACACACACACACACACACACACATACTACACACTAATAAACAAAGATAAAATTCAGAAGAAAATGCATCTGTGGATAAGCATGCATAGGCACCTTCCCTAAACACTCAATTTCCCTATCATTTACATACTGACAGGTATCATAGGTCAGCTAGAGGTGATCTGAAGCACCCTGAGCATGCAGGTCCCATTCAACCTGCTTCCTTAGGGAAAGTAGCTGTACCCACCCCTTTCCTCCTTTTTCCTGTGGCTGTAAGTTAGTCTGTTCTGAAGACACTCGGATCCCCAGGGCCCACCTACCCTAAAACACATGGACTATATGTGATGTAAACACCACACAATTAAATAACTGAGAATTTCATTTTGACACCTAAAAGTTTTTTTTTTAAATCAAAAGGTGTTTACTTTGCTAGAACAATCCCGAGAGCAGCTACCTGAGTTCTCTCACCCATGTGTAGGGACAACTGATATCACTGGGGAGGAAAGGGTTTATTAGGCTTACACTTCAGCATTGCTGTTCATCAGGGAGGAACTTAAACGGGGCAGGATTCTGGAGGCAGGAGCTGATGCAGAGGCCATGGAGGGGTGCTGCTTACTTCTCATGGGTTACTTCCTATGGGTTGCTCAACCTGCTTTCTTATAGAACCCAGGACCAGCAGCCCAGGGATGGCACCATCCACTGTGGACTGCGCCCTCCCCCATTGATCACTAAATGAGAAAATGCCTTACAGTTGGATCTCATGGAGGCATTTCCTCAACTGAGGCTCCTTCCTCCGATGACTCTATCTTGGGTCAAGTTGACACAAAACCAGGCCAGCGCATACCTGATGTTGACCACTGGCCACATGCATCAAGCCATTTGTGTTAAAAGCCTGACCACAGCTCAGCTGTGTTCACGGTTCAAGTCCCTCTTCTATGGGGGGGGGGGGGAATTAGGGGACATTTGGTTCTATGTCCCCTAATTTCCATCTAGGGACACTGCTCTGCTCCAACTGTTGTCTAATTGCTTAGGCAACATGTACCATACTGCAAGAAGGCAAGTCCTGGGCACCAGCAAATGTCCTCAGCAGTCACATGGGCAGTTAGCACTCTTAATTACTTTTTGATGGAGCCATTGACACTGTAGAACAGGCACAGGACACTATAGGGTTAGGGTTTAGGTTGGGGGTTGCTGGAGATAGGACACAGACCCCAGCCTCACATGGTGGCTCTGCAACATCTTCTCTAGAGGTCTTCATTCCACACCTGTTGCTGCCCTAGGGCTGGAGTCAGCCCAGCTATGTGGCCGGGAATCCAAGCATTTTGAGGCCAATCCTCCCAGGCTCCCTTGTCTCTTAGACACAACCTGTCTCCTGCCAGGAGAATGTTTAGTCACAGCTTCCTGTACAGGGACTAAGGGATGTCACTCACCCACCCACAGCCACCACCCATCCCAGAGCCTTTCTGGAGAGCAGAAGCGGCCAGGGACTTTCTACAGCTAAGCCTTTTGGTACTGCACCTGCCTTGAAAGCAAGCACAGGAGGCTTGGGTGTAGAAAGAGACCTTAGCTCAGTGACTGACAGCTGCAGGCCCCTCCTAAGCAGTGTGCCTCTCACTTCCAAGATGCCCTACCCAGAACTACATAAGAACTATGTTTTGGTAGGGTTTTGTTGTTGTTGTTGTTTTTAAAGACTTTCAGGAGTCTATGTCAGGGTCTAGAGATACCTCCTGGTCTCAGCAACCAGCTTTCCATGGCCTTACTGGCACTTCCTGGGTACCATTTGCCCACTTGAAAAGCCCATCCACGAGTCCTGATGGGCTGATCCAAATGCTGAAGGCTGCTTTTAAACCCAGTGCTTGGTCTCCTGGGGACACTTAACTGCAGCTGAGACTCATCTCCAGCGCACAGACCAGCCGTTCCCAGATCTGCCGATGTATGTCAGCAGACTGTATGCACCCCTCCCAATCCCTTAGCAACTACATACTGGCACCTCACATTTTAATTCCTTCAGTTATGATTCACGGTGCCATCTGTGGACAGATAATGAGGGACAATAATCCGAGAATAACCATCAAGGCATGTATGCAGCAGTTTCAGGGTTAGTGCCTGCAAGCTGCCGGGAGGGGTCGGAGCTACACCAGGACAGGCCTTGCACCCATCCACTACTCACACTGGACCCAGCAGACCTGGGGATGACACAAGGCCCATCTGACATCACACCACCATCCGTCCTCAGTTACAGGCAGGAGGGTGTGGGAACACAATCCAGGAAAGAATCACAGGCAACTGGCCTCAAAGCAGAGCACAGGAAACCTGCTGAGCCCCAGGAGAGCACCCACCTCTGCCTCCTAAGCAGGCTGGATGAGTGGACAGTGGACAGTCCTCTGGGCTGTGACAAAGGAAGTGTGCCCCTCCAAGCCTGAATAAGCCCAGCAAATAAGATACGTGGTTTGGTTATACTTTAAAACTGTGGTCAAGGTCACTCTTTAAAACTGATTGGCCATTTGGCTAGTGACACTCATTTTCTGCGTTCTCCTACCTCCTCTGATTTGGGAATGTAACTCTGGGCCCACCAGGCATATGTTTGCATGGTCTTTCATGTCCTTTCCCATCCACACTGTGCTCACCAATCAGATCCTAGGCCAGACTCAGCTATGAAGTCCTGCAGAAAAGGATCAGAGGAGTGTGCAAAAGTGCTAATCCTCTCTCCCAGGGGTTTATGCAAAGCCACTGCAAACCCACAGGAGCACCTTCCTGTGAATCAGGGGGATAAACAAGCTTGGTCGGCTGCCTTAGTGTGCAGTGGTGAGTCCAATAACCAAGCCCCTGTGACATTTCATGCTGGGTTTAATCTGGGAGCCAGGGAGAGGTCAGGCGGGTGTGTGAGAACAGCCTAGCAGGAACGAGGAGGAAACCCAGACCCAACAGCCCCTCTACACCCCCTCTGCTGACCTGTCACATGGTCACACAGAAGAAAAGCATGTGGCATTTCCAAACTGCAAAGCCAGCTAAGTCCTGGCATCTACAGCATTCACACACACACACACACACACACACACACACACACACACACACACCATCAACCTTTCATGCAGGGAGCACAGCAAGCTTCAGAAATGATTCCCAGAACTCTAATGGAGGCTGGTTGACTAGAGCGAGGATGCTGTGAGAATTATTCACCTGTGTCACTGAATGGCAAGAAGGCCCCCCTTCCCCTAAAGCAGTGCTGTCATTCACACAGACAGCAAACACTCACTGGACCCGGGGGCCTGCAGTGCTTCCCCAGGGGATGACTTCCTGGAGCTCTGGAAAGATGGAGCCCAGCATGCCCCTGCACTGTGACATCTCCCTCTATAAAGAGACACACCATCCCCACTGTGCATGGGGTTTGGAATGTGCAGGCCAGCCAGGCCATGGTGCATTGTGGAGGGCACCATTTGATTCTTTAAATGAAAATGAAGAGGTGAAGATGGCCAGAAAGAGGCACTGTGCATTGGGACCACTTTGAGAGCAGAGGACGAGTCACCTCTTGGCCCTGTGGACACTGAAAGCCCACAGTCTGGTCCAAGAGACATACATGCAAGGTTAAGGCTGCGCCTGATGTCCAAAGGCTGACGGCCTGTATTTGAAATGCCTTCACTCTGTGAGGCACCTGACCTGAGAGAACCCAATTGCTAAACCCAGCTGTCACCAGGGTCACCACAGCAGGTAGTCCCCAGCTCCCAGGAGGGAGTTCTCTGAAGAGAAATTTCAAGTCACCTCAGAGCACCTTAGGTATAGGCCCAAAACAGTGAGCCTTCCCTACAGAAGGAACCAGAAGTAGATATGATCAAGTTCTTGAACCACAAAGTCACCAGCCATGCTTAGTACTGGCAGGCGGCCCAGGTACAACCATCATGTGAGTCCCCTCTTTCATTGATTACAAGACACAAGGGAATGTCCTTCAGGTTTGTCTAGCCAAAGCCTGAGGCTCACTGTGACCCTACTCCTAGGTCAGATGAATGGAATTACAGGTGGGTCTAGAACATCTGGTGTGGATCTATTACACACTGTGTATGAGTGTCTTGCTTGAATATTGATCTGCATACCACATACCAGCAGAGGCCAGAAGAGGGCACCAGATCCCCTGGAAGTGGAGTTACAGAGGGTTGTGAGCCACCATGTGGGTGCTGAGAATCAAACTCAGATCCTCTGGAAGAGCAACCAGTAATCTTAACTGCTGAGCCATCTCTCCAGCCCGATGAATATCTTTTATGCAATTAATCAAGAGTTACTAACCAAAACTCTGTGACTGACAGTTTTCAAAGCCACAGAGACTATGGTGTATGTAGAGGTCCAGTTGTGACAAGGCTCAGCTTCTAGTCATGTTTAAGTTTGCTCACTGTCTGGCTTTGGCCATGTAACTTACCATCTCTGAGCCTGTTTCCCCACCTGTAAAAAGAGGCAAAAACATACTCTGTCTTGGAGGCATTGTTTTCAATCCCAGTGACATAGTAACTGATGTCCTCTTGGACCTTCAATAAAACACAGTGGTTATGGTTATGTTTTGAAACACTCCTATACATGATAGAGGTGTGTGTTTTATCTTTTTAAAATTGTGTGTGTGTGTGTGTGTGTGTGTGTGTGTGTGTGTGTGTGTAGATTGCCAGAACTCAGGTGTTTTCATTTACCACGCTCCACATTATTTTTTGAGGCAGGGTCTCTCACTGAGCCCAGAGCTCACCATTGGCTCAGGCGGCTAGCGACCTTGTCTCTGCCCCTCAACAATGGAGAAACAGACGGGCACTGCCCTGCCATGCCTGGCTCTCTAGTGGTGCTCGGGTTCCAGCTAGGTCCTTGTGCCTGTATGGCAAGTACTGCCTAAGAAAGGGGGAGTAAACAACCACCTGTGGGAAGGAAGAGAAGAGAGAAGAAAGGAGGAGAAAGCCGGGGCTTTCATGTTCCTATTCTGCTTCATAGCTTAAACTTCAAAATGATGCAAATATTTCACATACTGATAAACCCAAACTAAAAACTTATAAAGAGCACCCAGTAACAATCAAATAAGATTAAACAAAGGACTCTCCATGTGCCTGTGGCTGCCAGCATATATAAATACAGATGCACTCCAAATAACTTGTAATCACACTCATCTAATGCACAGCCCAGGAGGACATGCCAGGGACAAGGCCACTGGAAATGTAACTGAGGCCCACTCAGCAGCCCCCAGCTTTATTGTCAGAAGTATCTTTCCAGTGTGGAGTAGGATGATCGGAGGCAAGGAAGACACTTGGTTTACAAGAGAGACTTTCAGTGGGGTGAGGCAGCTCAGACCTGCAATCCCAGCACTGGTAGGCTGAGGCAGGAGGACTGCTAGGAGGGTGAGGCCAGCACAAGCTACATAGTGAGTCCCATGTCAGTCTGGGTCACAGAGTGTGCTTCTGTCTCAATAAGAGGGAAAATGGAGACCAGCAAGATGGCTCAGTGGCGAAGGTGCTTGCTGCCAACCCGGAGGACTGAGGTTGGTCCCTGGTACCCACAGGTAGGAGAGAACCAACTCCTGCAAGTTCTCTGATCTACACACACACACACACACACACACACACACACACACACAACAAGTGTAACAGAGTTTGGAAAAAAAAAACAGAAAACAACAATTAAAAACAAAAAGCAAAAACCGAATACAAGCAGAAAGACTACGCAGACCTAAGAGTCAGGAGATTACGTCAGACCCTGAGTCACCCCACACTGTGAATGTGTGACCCAAGCCATCATCTCCATGTCTCGACATGGTCCCCAAAGGCCACGTCAAAAATTCAGTCCCCAAGAATGTGTTAGGAGATGGGGCCCGATGAGAGTCTATGAGGTCCCAGGGTTCTGAGCCCCTCTCCTTCCGCACTCCCTTTTGTCCCAATGATGACAGGGTTAAGGCTCTCACCAGATGACAGGGTCAAGAGAGACTGTTATCATCCACAACTGTTTCACATAAATCCCACCAAACCTCTGAACAGGCCTTACTGTAGTCATAAGAAACAGGCCAGGGTTGGCCACTCCCAGCCAGGGCGAGAGGGGGAGAGAGGGAGGCCTCATCACTGGTCCTGTGTCTGAAATATTTCCATTATGTGGCTTTGCTGGGTTCTAGGGGGTTAGAACGGGCAGTGGAGTGCCACCAAGCCAAAGCCATCTCCAAGCAGACATGAGAGGGACAGAGGATGGCTTCCATGATTCCTGGGGTCCACTTTGTTCTCCCTGGAGGTTCTGGCCTGCAGAGGCTGCATGTGATGTCAGGCCTCTGATATGGTGTGCCTTTCTTTCTGACTTTGGGTCCCATGAGCCATTGCCATATTGAAAGTCTGCTTTGGTCTTTGCAAAGGGGACCCTGACAATGAACTGGGGGACCAACTCAGCCCTCCCCCACAAACTCAACATTCTGAGGAAGACAGTGTCCCCACTCAAGCCTACAAAGTGAGTGGGTCCCTAACTGCTTCCCATCACTGTTTCCTCCACCCATCCATCTAAGAAACATGCAAAGTCCAGCTGAGGAGTTCTGTACCACCAGGGTGAGGGGTGAGGGGTGAGGGGTGAGGGGTGAGGGGTGAGGGGTGAGGGGTGAGGGGTGAGGGGTGAGAGGTGAGGGCCAGGGTGAGGTTACACCTGCTGGATTGTTTCCAGAACCCTTAACAGGGTTCCTCTGTGGTCCCAAATATGCCCTGTGTCACCAGAGTTCTGTTTCAAGCATGTCCTGCTCTGCTGACTCTGAGCTGAGAAACACACGCATTTTTATTATCATTGACCCAAAGTAGGGAAGGTGCTTTCATGCTTACAAATGGGGTACCTGGTAGCTAAAGGGGTCCCCCGAAAGCCAAGCTATTTACAAAGGAATATCCTGTTCTAGAATGTTCCTTCCATCTCCTCTAGTATCTCTTGCCCCTCCCCATTCACCCACCATCAGAAGAAAGCTAAACCCCTAAAAACAGAAACTTAAAGCCTGGTAGGAAAAGAGGTTGTAGTCCCAAGGCCGCCCTTCCTCAGAGTTCCCACCCCTTCAGCCTTTATTGTGCTTTGTTTTATATTTTTGCCTTTGTTTTTGAGACAAGGTGAGAAAGCAGATTCACCAACTCCAAATCTGGAATCCGGGGAGCCTTACTGGGGTGTGGGGTTGGTCCTTGTGAAGTCCCCAAGGCAGCAGGCCACCCTTAGTTCCCACCATCTCTGGGCTGGTCCCTCCCCACCTGCAGAGCCCACTACTGTGTGTACCTCTGCTGTCTTCTGTGTTTAAAGGAACAGAACTCACAGTCCTAAGAAGGAGGCTCAAAAGAAACACATGGAGACAAAGGCTTCTCTCCTGTCTATTTTATAAACAATAACGCTTCCTACAGTGTTCAAATAAATAATCCCTGAGCGGAGTTAACTCTGAACGCTTTTGAATATTCATGGAGATTTCAGATGCATTCCCGTTCCAGAGGAGACTCTCACTTAAGAGATGTCACTGATGCTGTTCCTCTCACACCCAGTTTAGGATCATTTCTCGGCTTGATGCCATGGACTTGAGAACCCTGGGAGGTGTGGGAGACCCTGTTCTCAGAGGCCAAGGCATTGACCAGAGGGTCGATGCACTGACAGGTGAGGGAGTCTGCTGGCCCAAGGTGGGAAGAGAATCCAAGAGAGCTAGTCTCCTGGGGGAGCAACCAGGGCCCCTTCTCTGAGGGGTCAAGAAAGGGCAGTAGCATTCAGATCACGTGGATGTGGAAATCAGCCCTGCCAAGGCCCTGGCAGGAGCAGGGGGATCTTTCAGGCCCGCCACTGTTAGCTTTACTGAGATGCCAAGATTATCCATGGATACTCAACAAGCCTGGACCAGATTAGCATTTCAATGCAACTCTAAAGCAGATGGCTTTCCCCAAGTGGTGGTGGTGGGGGCAGCATCCAATCCCTGGGCCCTGAACAGAACATGACTGGGGAACAGTGAAGGGGTCCATTTAGCCTGGGAGCTTCAGCCCAGATGGGCCTCTTCTCTCCAGCCCTCAGCCTGGAAGTCCCACCACACATTCTCTTAAGGACTGCAGGAGGTGAACTCCCCAACACTCAAAATCACAGGAGCCAACTCCTTTGTAGCAAATCTCTCTTTTCCTTCTTTCATGTGTGTGTGTGTGGGGGGGGGTTTACAGACCACTGAAAGTACACACACACGCACACACACACACACACCACACACACACACACACACACACACACATGCTCGCTCGCCCTTCTCTGAAGAAGCTGCATATCTATAGAAAAATCCTGCGCTATTGACCTTGCGGGAGGACAAGGACTGTGGAGAGATGGAACGCTGTCCTCTGAGAACCAAAATCATCTTGGGCTGTGGAGGTTCTTTAACAGCCATTTACTTTTGACCTCTGTATCCAACCCAATGTTCTCATGGCTATTAGGTAAATATGTTACCAAGCTTAGCAGAATTCCACCTCCACCAACCCGAAAGATAGGACGTCATAAGGTAACATCTGAGCTGCAGAGGAAGTCCCCTCCTGACATATCCACTGGCAATTGTCAAATGTATTGACTCACGACTTCCTTGTTCTGTGTCTATGAAGGTCATTTAACTACTTCCACAGTGGAACATGTCACTCAGGGTGACCCAAATCCATGTTCCAAGGCCATATCACTTAGATTTAGCTCAGAATAGTTTTTTTTTTTTTTTTTTTTAATTTCCTTCAAAGCAGGTCAAGGGGCTGAGGAGATGGCTCTCCAGCATTGGTTGCTCCTACAGAGGACCCGATTTCTGTTCCCAGCACCCACATGGTAGCTCACAACCATCTGTAATTCCAGTTCCAGAAGATCCAATGCTCTCTTCTGGCTACCACGTGTAGCTGCATGCATGTGCACAAATCTACAAACACATACATATAAACAATAAAAGAAATCTATAAAGCAGAGTCCATGTTCTTTGTCAAAAAATTTATACATGCTTATAAATGCATGTGGATATATTTTAAGCCTTGCTGTTTTTCTAGAGAATTCTAGTTAATAGAAGGCCTGTTATAGACAGCCTGCCTGAAACCCAGGTGAGTGATGGCCTTGCTATTAGGCCCTTTCATCTATGGAGAGAAGCCGGGGCCACAGGGTGCCCCACTAGGGCAGACTTCCCCATGTCTAGAAGGAGAGGCTCATCTGACAGATAGGAGGCCACTTCAGGTCAGCTAGTGGAGGTTGGTTCAGGAAGGAATAGACTCCCAGGGCCCACAAGGTACCAAAAGAGGGCTGCAGAGTGTGGTTGCCAGGGCAACCTCACCCCCAGAAAGGCCCTCTGGGGGAATGATGTGGCAAGAGCCTCTTTCTTGCATCTCTCCAGAACATGAGGCAGTTGGGGGGGGGGGGGAGATAGAGACGAGAAAGGAAGACGGAATCCCAGGGATGCCATCCCAATGGTGCTGCCTGAGGCTCGGGACACAGGGGAGCAGAGGGCTGGAGGAGCCTTGAGTTCCATGGAACTGGAAGTGGTGTGAGCAAGGCCTTATCAACTCTTTCGTCTTCCCCAGAGTGACATCAAGAGCCGGTGTCCACGTTCACTGGGTGGGTACACACAATGCTTGTGTGGTGACTAGAGAGCGTGTCCGCAGAAGAGTGCAAAGACGCCTGGGCATGAACCCACTCTGCAGACATGCCCGAAGGTGTGCCTCTATGATGGTGTTTATTAACCCAATTAAGTCAACAATGTCACACTGCAATACAGAAGCAACCGGGCTCTAGCGGACTATGAAATTTCAGGGCCACACCTGCTGTGTGCTGGCCACTGTGGCACAGGTGCCTCAGGTCACAGCCATGGCTGCTCTGTGACAGGTCACACTAGGCTCAGAGGAAAACTCCTAATTCCAGCCACCATGAGGCACTCCTGTCCTCCCTCATCCTCGGATTCCGAGGGTCCCGTCCCTTCCCCACTGATGTCAGAGCCTACCATCTACACTCTGCAGCCTCTGTCTACAAAACAGTGATGTCTCCTTTCATCTGCATCCTGAGACAGAGAAGAAACTGCAGAAAAACCATGCCAACCTGTAGACATAGCTACCAAGTGGGTGAAGCCACCGGAAATGTGATGTTTGCTACTGCGCAAGTCTAAACAGACTAAAGCAAGCGGTATCAGTCGTTATTAAAAGCACTGGTGTTGGACCAGCTTATCCCCCCTCCTCTCTTTCCTTCTCTCTCTCCCGCCTCGGAACCCATGCTGGCATCCCTGTACAGCAGAGAATTAAGTGTGAGCGGCTGACTTCCTGCCTCCACCTCCTGAGTGCTGGGGTTGCAGGCTGCACCACCACCCCAGCTTCAGCCCTCCTTCCTCACTGTCATGGCTTGTCTTCATCTCAACTTGACTGCATTTAGAATGACTTAGGAGACACACCTCTGGGTATCTCCGTGAGGCTAGTTTCTGAAATGTTGAACTGAGTGGGAACACCCTCCCTCAACTTGGAACACCACCTTCCAACAGGGAACCTGACATGAAGAGGTCTGAGAAAAGGCAGGTGCCCTATGCCTGCCTTCATGTGGTTTTTGTTGTTTTGTTTTTTGTTTTGTCCTGAGTGTGTCTATTGCTGCTGCTGCTGTTGTAGACACCAACCTCTGCTGATGTTAGACTCTGGTTTCTTCAGCCTTTCAACACAGACTAAAGCATGCAGACAGCGGCTGTTGGCCTTTCCAGCCCCTATGCTATGTGCCAATCCAACCAATTTCATTCATATATATATATATATATATATATATATATATATATATATATATATATATAAAATTTTCTAGAGAAGCTAACACAGCCGCATGTGGTGGAATTCATTTCTGTGAAGTATCTAGAACAACTCAAGGGTCTAGATCAAGTGGCCCTGATCTCCCTGCTACAATGCCTGGCTAAGATTTTTTTTTTTAGTTCAGTTGGCTCTAACTGACATCATGATGGCTGTGCTGTAGATGTACCCAGGCCACTGAGCAGTGGAGTGGGAGAACTGTGTACAAATTATACCTCAATAAAGCTGGGACACCAAGCAGGAGTGCATCACTCATCCTCACCACAGGTACCCTGGACCCCCTGGGCAGCCATGCCACATCAAGACAAGGGCAACTGAAAAGACACAGGTCCATCTGGCTTTACCCACTGCTCCTAGCGATGTCAGTGGGTCAGCAGGGTGAATCCCTCTTGCTCAAATAAAGAGAAGGTGACTCAATGGTAAAGACCCATTATCAAGGCAAGGCACAACTCAATGGTAAAGACCCATTATCAAGGCAAGGCACAACTCAATGGTAAAGACCCATTGTCAAGGCAAGGCACAACTCAATGGTAAAGACCCATTATCAAGGCAAGGCACAACTCAATGGTAAAGACCCATTATCAAGGCAAGGCACAACTTGCTTCACCTCCAGGTTGATGACAGGAGTGTGTGCTCCCAAATGTTCACTTGCTACTCACATGTCCATTTGTTTTTGTTTGAGATAGGGTCTTAAGTAGCCGAGGCTGGCCCCAAACTCTACGTATCAGAGGCTAGCCTTGAACTCCTGATCTTCCTACCTCTGCCTCCTCAGTTTGGGGATTACAGGCCTATGATGCCACACCCAGTTTCTGCTGTGCTAGGGATGGAGCCCATGGTGTGCCAGGCAAGCAGTCTGCCCACTGAGCCACACCGCAGCCCCAGGTCACCTCTTTTTCTCATGGACCCTTGTCAACCACCCCGTTATGTTTGTTACATTTCTGGAGTGAAAATCACCCTTATAATGTTTTACAAAAAGAATGAAAAACACCATCCATTTCACGCCTGCATCATCCCTGGCAGTCCAAAATTAGCATAACAAATGTTCTGAAGGAACTCCTAAAAGAGACGCTGAGCAATCTTCAACACCAATATCCACAAGCCCTGCTCCGTGGCACTGCATCTCCTCCGGCAATGGGTGGCGACATCTTCTTTAACTCAAACTGGGATGTTCTTGGAAGAAGAAGCATTGTGCAGACATCTGTCTGGAGACACTCTGCCCGTCCGTGGGTAGCAGGGACTATCTCCTCAGACCCTGGAGCCATCAGACGTCCTTGGAGGAAGTACCTGTCTGTGTTACCTCTAACTGAAGCCACGGGAAACTACCATTTCCAGACACGCTGCTTTTATCTTGACACCCCCCTACCTCACCCTCATTCATGTGCAGTGAGGCCTCTCTGACACAGAGGAAGCAAAGGGGCTCTGGGGCCTTTCAGGCCTGCCAGCGGCACCTGCTGCTCCTGTCAGGGAAACACACAGAGAAGCCATCCAGGCCTCAGAAGACCCATGTCACCAACACTGCAAACAACTCCCAGGAAGCTGGGGGTCTGTTCCACACAGTCCTGAGTTGTGTTTCCTGGTCGGGCCTCAGAACACCACCCCCTGAGTTGAGGGCAGGGACAGGTTTAGGAGAGCCTGTCTATCTGAGCATGAAGGAAAACCATGGCAGAGGCCGCTGAGGGGCAGCCAGAGCCACTTTGGGGTGCAGGGCCAGGACTCAGGGGCTCCTCACAATGCCCCTGCTTGTGTTCCCACTCTCTGAAGCACCATCCCAGTGAGAAGCACAGACAAAAACTGTTGCCTTGAAACTAAGTCATCTCCAGAGCTTAGATGCCAACTTACTATTTTCTACTCATGGAGCCAACAAACACACATAGTCTGTGCCAGGTCCGAGCTGAGGAGCCAAGTGTACCTCACGGATGAATAACCAGATTCACCCTGAATGACGCCTTCCCAGAAGGCAGCTGGGTGGCGCTTCGATCCCTACAAAATTGGGGGCAGCAGGAGTTGCTATGGGGGCTCTTTCCTTTTGAGGGAATAATCTCTGTGCATGTGTGGGTGTGTGTTCATTTCCCTATCTGTGTGGGTACACGTGTGTGTGTGTACTCCTGTGTGTGCATGTGGAGGCCAGAGAACAACTTTAAGTGCCATTCCTCAGGAGCAAGCCATCGACCTTGTTTTTTGAAACAGGTCTCTCACGGTGCTTTAAGTACTTTTCTGTCGCAGTGATAAAACACCCTGACCATGGCAACCTATAAAAGAGAGAGTTCATATTGGCTTGTGGGTCCTGACAGCGCGCCACGGCAGAAAGCGGCAGGCATGGTGGCAGGAGCCGGAAGCTGAGAACCAGAAGCAGAGAGAGTGAACTAGGAGCAGGGCCAGGTTATAAGACCTTAATGCCTCCTCCTCCTCTTGAGCTGCCCCCAGCAAGGCTGGACCTCCTAAACCTCCCCAAACAGTACCACCAACCAGGGACCAACGTTCCAATGCCTGAGCCTTTGGGGGAGATAGTTCCCATTCAAACCAGCGTACACCGGGACCTGGGCCTCATTGATCAGGCAAAGCTGGCTGCCTGGGGAGACCCAGGGCCCCTTCTGCCTCTCCCTCCCTAGCACTGGGATTATAAACATGAGCCACCATGTTCATATGGGTGCTGAGGTTCAAATGCAGCTCCTCCTGCTTGCAAGGCAAGCAGTGTATCAACTGAACCACCTCCCCACCTCGGGAGCTTGTTGGTGATAGTCATGTAAGCCTGGAACTGGCTGACCTCAAACTTACACATCCTCCTGCCTCTGCCTCCTGAAGGCTGGGATGCCAGACGTGTATGCCACTCCTGGCAGGAGTTCTCCCACAGTGCTAAGTGGTATCATCATCTTCTGCTCATGTTCTGTGAAGAGCTTCAAATAAAGCACAGACTTGAAGGCACTGGGTCACAGATGGCCTGAGATTTACATCCTCGAGGGACCATGTCCCCGAAGCCAGCAGGGAACAGACCCCTCCTAATCCCAATGCTGCCGTCTCTCACTAATTGAGATCAATTTGTCCTTATTAATGTCATGGCTGGCTGAGAGTTCTCTCTCTTGAATAAATACCATTTCTTAAATACCAAACCTCTGAGGCGTATTCTCAAAATGTTAACAAGAAATGGAGAAGACTCACAGGCTAACACTATCTCCTGCACTGTCAAATACCTGTGTGTGTGTGCTTGTGTGAGGGTACAGAGGTGTAGGGTACATAGGGTACATGTTTATGTGTGTACACACACCTAGAGCCCAGAGGACGATGTGCCGTTCATATTTTTACCAGTATCTGTTGGTGTTGGCATGTGTGTATGCATAATGTGTGCAACAGCCAAAGAATAGGGCAAATAGGGCATCCGATCCCCTGGAACTAGAGTTACAAACAGCTGTGAGCCACTATATGGATGCTGGGAACTGAATCCAGGTCCTCTGCAAGAGCAGCCTGTGCTCTTTACCCTCTGCCCCCTCCTTTTTTTCTTTCAGAGCTGAGGACCGAACCCAGGGCCTTGTGCTTGCTAGGCAAGCACTCTACCACTGAGCTAAATTCCCAACCCCTGCTCCCCCCCTTTTAAAGAGGTCCTCCACTGGGTTAGAACCCACTAAGTAAGCTAGGCTGGCTAGACAGCAAGGCCCAGGGATCTCCTGTATCTGCCTCCCTAGTGTTTGGATTACAAGTCCACCACCCTCAGCTTCTTTTATCAAACGGTTTTGATGTAATGGATGAAAAAAAAAAAGCCTCATCTGCTTCTTCCTCCATCCACATTAGCAACCAAGAGCTATGATGCAAGCATCTCACGTGTGGAGAGCTCGCTCCAAGCTGGTGCAGGCTGGGAGAACGACCAGCACCATCCAGGGCCCCCACAGCCCCCTGTGGGGACAAGACACCAGAGGCCGCAATGGAGACCACACACGGTCCTGTGTGGAGGGACTTATGTGCCTTCCATGCCTTCATCAACACTGGACTTGTGTGCAAACCGTCTTGTTCCTCAGAAGAGGCCTCCATTGATCCTTGCCGTCTTGGGATGTACTGACTGGCATGACCTTTCCTGCAGGCTCATAGTCAGCTGTAGCTCTTCTTTAGAAAGACTTGGATCCACAGCCCTGGCATCTCTCTTCCCAGACTCAGTGTTCCACCGAACTCTTACTCCAAACATGTCACTCACTGCCCCAGGCATGCTCGGGCTTCTTACAGAGGCTTCTAGATCTAACAGAATAACGGGATCAATGCTGCATGTACCCGGAGACGTGTGAGGAATGACCATGGACCCATGGCTGCTCCCCACACTCCCAGGAAAACTAGCAATGGTAAATGGGAGCACATGAACATCTATTAAGAGAACCAGTGCCACGTCTAACACATGACCCCCAAAGCCTCCATGACTTCACAGAGGACCCAGTGGGTGATCTTACTATGAGCACAAAAAAAAAAAAAATGCTCCTCCAAAAACAAACACCTCTCCAGAGGAACCGACTGCCCACTGTGACCATCACATTGCCCACCAGAGTCCTGAGTCTAGCTAGTTCTCAGGAATATGAATTAACAGAGAGCCACGCAGCGCGTGTATGCAAAGATTCAAAGGCTCTTGGCAGTGCTTACTACTCTCAACTTGACAGGATCTAGAAGCACACGAGAAACCTCTGCACACCTGTCAGGGAGTTTCTAGAGTTGGCTAACTGAGGTGGAAAGAGCCAGCAGCACTGTCTCCTTATGCTGAGGTCCCATGAACAAAACAAAAGGAACTGAGCACCAGTTTTCACGGCTCTGCTTCCTGACTGTGGATGTCAGGTGACCAGTTCTGGGTGCACTTGGTGCTGGGAACCTGCAGCACTCTCCATAGAATATAACACAGCCCGGTCTGTCTGTTAAAGTCATTCAGGAACATTTTGGAAAGTATGAGAGGCAGGGAAGGCTGACATCCACTGAGTGTCCTCTGTGGGACACACAGGGAGCCAAGGGCCAGCTACTGTGATGTGACCTGGGACCTCTACATGCTTAACCTTCACGCACAATACTATCCCAAGTCAGCCAGTGAGGCTGGAATGAAATGGGGACCCAAGTGCCACATTGTGTCCTGCACAGACCCCTCTGTCTATAGTTTTGGTAGACATGGAGTCCCACTATGCCTGTGACATTCAAACTGTGCAGCACCTGAGGATCCTGGGTACATATCTGGTGTCTGAGTGAAGGCCCTGCCTCCCAACCCCTCCGCCATGTCCCCTCTACAGTGAAGGTCTCCTACTACAGGGCTATACTAGTGACTTTTCTCAATGATGTGACATAATAACTAACAAAAGCAACTTAAGGGCTAGAGAGATGGCTCAGTGGATGAAGACGCCCACCATCAAGACTAACGTCCAACCCGTGGGACCCACACAGTGGAAGGAGAGAACTGACGCTTGCGAGTGGTCCTCCAACCTCCACACCCACACCCACGTATACACACACGAATAAATGAGTTCAGTTCCTCACCACCCGTGTAAAAAGCTGGGCACGGGGGGGGGGGCACACATTTAATGTCAGTGCAGGGAGGTGGAGGCGGGACATTCCTGGGGGCTTCCTAGCCAGCCAGGCTGGACAGATCTGTGAGCTCCAGATTCAGTGAGAACTTGTGTCATGAAACAAGGTAGGGAGAATACAAATAGAAAACTGACTCTGCTTTCTGCCTCCTTGTGTGGTGCAGTGTGTACATCCATAACACACACACACACACACACACACACACACACACACACACACACTAATTTAAAAAACGAGGGGAAAAAATCCACTTGAAATGCCTCATAAACACACCCACAGGCATGTTTCCTAGCTCATCCTAAGTCCCACTGAGTTAAGAATCTGGACCAACCACAACTCTAATTATTTGCATTTTACAAGCTCCTCCTCTTGTACACCTGGCATCGAGGTGCTCTGTGCTCACACCACCCCCTAGTGGTAGGGATGAGAAACTACATGATGCTCTGAGCAGGCTGCTCTTTGCCCAGTAAGCTGTCTGCCCAGACCCCTTTCCTGAGGGTCCTGGTCTGAGTCTGGACACCAGGGTCACAGAGATGGAAGCTGCAGCTGTGCCTCAGTCATGGACTATTCATAACCTGCAACACAGAGAGCAAAATGTGCAATAGCAAGAAGTAGGCTCCTGCCAAGGTAAGTCTGAAGGGAGACAGGAATTTCCCTGGCCAGGTGGGAGGAGGGCATGAGGTCCGCTTGGCTGCAGAGCATGGGGTCTCTCTCACTTAGCTGCAGAGCTCCTTCCTGCCTCACTGAGTGCTCAAGGAGTCGCCTGCATGCTGTCTCCAGACAGTGGTGGCAGAGAGTGACTGAGACACTTGGATAAGCAGGGGCTCAGCTATGGGCTGTCAGAGCCGGGCCCAGGGCACTCACAAGAAGCTGGCAGCCCATTTTTATCCAGGTCCAGGAAGAAAGTGACTAGGGGTCAGGCTTGGCTTTGGCATCTGGGTTTGGGTTGGGCTGTAGCCTCCAGAAACCTGGAGAAGCTGAGAAGTTCCTCTTGGGGTGCAAGAGATGCATGAGGATTGAGCAGGGACCCAGACCTTTTAGGAAGCTGGGGTAGGGTGGAGGAGCAACAGAGATGACTTGGCCAGAGGGATGGCAGACCAGAAGCCCCTGGAGATCCCAAAAGCTATCTGCTCTCCAGCAACACATGGAAGATCATGGAAGGATGGGAAGAGGAAATGTGGGAGATTAGCTTTCAATCCAGGTTGCTGGCTAAAAGAATCAAATCCTTCACACTGGTTATAAGTCACCCCATTCCTGACCACACCTGTGCTGGCCATGTTTCACATGTGGCTCTTGCCCGGATGTACAGAGAAAGTGGCTGGGGGTCCTCATTGGTTCCTTCTGCTTAAACATGACTTAGGAAGACATGGGCTCTGCTCCTTTGTCACAGCCCGGAACAAGTGTGTCACACTACAGTGTCACCTACATCTGCCACGGCCAGGCAGAAGGTCCCCTGTAAGTAGCCTGAGTAGATGTCCTCCCAGGGAGCAATGGCCACATTTGAACATCTGCCTGCTTGCTTCCAGTTACTGTTGGGTTCTGACAGGTGTCAACTGTGAAGTGCAAGCTCCTCCAGTACAAACCCCACAGACACCTCTGTCTGGGTGCCATCCCCAACAGTTCACCTTCCCCTTCCTTGCAACTTTCAAGTCCATCTGGCTCCCCACAGTGCTGGATCTCCCCGAGCTCAGGGCTTCTCTGTGTGACAATCTAGTCTTTCATTGGAGGCAGTGGCCTTCAGCAGGCCCAGGAGTGTCCCTTGTGAGAATGTGTGCTAATCACATGACTGGACACCCTACCCTTGCAGGTGTGGGAAGAATGACCACAGCTCTTGGCAATGAATTTTCCCTGCTGCCTCCAAAGTGCTTGGCCCCTGACCCTCCTCTGAAACTGGGGTTTCCCTGCAAACCTTTAGGATGGCATCTTTTTTTTTTTTTTTTTTTTTTTTTTTTTTTTTTTTTTGGTTTTTTGAGACAGGGTTTCTCTGTATAGCTTTGCGCCTTTCCTGGAACTCACTTGGTAGCCCAGGCTGGCCTCGAACTCACAGAGATCCGCCTGGCTCTGCCTCCCGAGTACTGGGATTAAAGGCGTGCGCCACCACCGCCCGGCGGCATCTTTATTTCTATTCCCAGAGCTCTGGGCTGTTGGGACACTTGTCTCTGCTAGGACATCTCTCAGATACTATACTGTGTTCTGAGACCCTTCCAGCTGTGGGCCTCATGCCCTTCCTCTCAGGTACTGTCCTGAGAGGTCTCTGCGTGTTTCTTCTTCCTCTAGAAATCCACGTTCAGACCCTGAACCTGGCTACTCCTCGGTCAGCTTTGCACTAACCTCAGTCAGCCTCCCTCCAGCTGCTGTTGTCTCCTTGCTAGTGTTCCTCTGGAGAGCCTTGAATGCCACTTCTCACGGAGGCCATATCCATCCCCGTCACACCAAGGATATCAGGTCAGGACAATTTGGAAGGTCCCTTCCATGCCCAAAGTTGTCTCTGTTCCCACATAGCATCTTCACTTCTGGTGTCCAATCTTCCTTCAACTTGGGCTGCCCTCCCTTTAATGGTGGGCTATCCTCAGCTCTCTGTCCCCATTTTCAGTGTGAAGTGTTTAGATGCAAAGAGGAAACTGTGTATATACGGTGTCTCTCAACATCAGCTTCTTCAGGTGCTCCTGCTGGGGTGGGACACTTGCAAGAGGGATCTATTTACAGAGGTGCCAGCTCACACACACACAGGTCCTGAGGCATGGGTGTGCTTGGCATGCTTGGGAAAAGGCCAGCGGCTGGGGTGGCTGGAGTGAGGGTGGAAAGGAAGCGAGTGAGCTGAGAGAGGGCCATCTGTGAGGACCAGTGTAGTGACTGAGTTACTTGTCTCATCACTGGGATAAAACTAAAGGGTGGGAGGCTTTATTCTGGCTCACAGTTTGAGGGTACAGTGCATCATGGTGGGGAAGGCATGGGGCAGGGGCATGAGGTGTCTGGACACACTGTGTCTGCAGTCAGGAAGCAGAGAGAAATGAACACAGGTATTCAATTCCTTTTCATTCAGTCTGGAATCCCAGATGATAGGATGGTGCTCCCCCACCCCCCATTCAGGGTGGGTCTTCACTCCCCAATTAACCCAATCTAGACACTCCTTCAGCCGTGCCCAGAGGCTGGTCTCTGGTGTGAGCCTAGATCCTATCAAGTTGCCCATCATCATTAAGCAACACAGGAACCAACTTCAGAAATGACTCCCAGGTCCACTGTGCACTTGGGATACAAGGTAATGAGACTCAGGTCCAGGTTCTCACTTCTTAAAATTCCAATTCCATTGTCTTGTGCCCCGTACACTGACAGTGGGCTCTATGATACATCTCAGAGCCAAGACAACTCATCCATGGTCTAAGATCTCACCCACACTGCCAATAATGTGGCATGATGACTAGCTCTCACAAGGAATGATTGATTTCCATCCTTCTTCTGCTCCGCTGGCCATGCACACAGAATCAAATCCAAAGCCCTTGCCAAGCCTTTGCTCAATTCCAGCCACAGGTGCCGGGCTCTGTACCCTCCCCAACTAGCCAACCTTGCCATTCCAAAAACCCATCAGGCACATGCCGACCCCAGGGCCTTTGTACAAGCTACCAGCTCTAGACCTCCTTCTGCCAGAGATCCAAAGGGCCCCCCCTTCCTCTGTCCCTCTCTTTCTCCTGGCCTCTGCTCTGGTGTCACGAAGGCCGTCTAGGGTATCAGCCTCCACTCCACTCTGCTCTCCCACCATGCTTTGCTTCTCTTGCTGTTTAGCAGACCTGACATAGTACAGTACATGTCTGTTTACTTGCTGGCTACCTGTCTGCCTGATGTACTCTTGGTGGGAGCAGGGTGCAGCCTGGCTGGCCTCATCTCCCCCAGCACCTGCAAGCAGCATCACCTGCACATGGCTGTCACTCCAAGTGTAGTGTGCATTGGCCTGGCTGAGATGGCAGATTCTACTGGGATTACTTTCCATCATAAATATGTATCGTCTGCCAGTCACATTTTGGGTAGTTCGGGCTCCCGTCCCTCGTCTAGAAATACAACTTCGAGTCCCCTGTTTCTATGGGAACACAGAGCCTGAATCCCAAATAAGACTCGCAGAATTTTGGAGAGCAGAGACATAGAAATGAGCGGCTTCCCCAGCCACATGCCCTTGGCGGGAACAGCAGACTATCAGCCAGCACGGTCAACGATGCTTCCCCTCAGGCTACCACATCTTTGCCTGACTCCAGCCCCTGCGCTGTGGTGATGGATAAGAGATACATTATTTCCGGACTTGGGAGATGATGGCTCCCACGTGAGGACCCAAGTTTGATCTCCGGATCTCACTCTTTAAAAAGTAGGGCTGTGGTGGCATGGGCCTGCAAGCCCAGCACTGAGGGGTGCCCAGCAGGTAGGTCTCTGGGGTCCAGTGACCCACCAGTGTGGTGAAATAGTGTACCCTAATAAATTTATCTGAGGTTCAGAGGACAGAGCCAGCCACTAGATTAGACATAGAGGCCAGACAGTGGTGGCACACACCCTTAATCCTATCACTCGGGAGGCAGAGATCTGTGTGGATCTCTGTGAGTTCAAGGCCACACTGGAAACAGAGCCAGGCAGTGGTGGCACACACCTTTAATCCCAGTACTGGGAAGCACACACACCTTTAATCCCAGGAAGTGATGGCAGGGTGGAGAAAGATATATAAGGCACAAAAAATAGGAACTCACGCTCTTTAGATGGAGGATTTCATAGAGATAAGAAGTTGTGGCTAGCTGTTTACTTGTCTGATCTTTCAGATTTTGCCCCAATATCTGGCTCTGGGTTGTTTTTTTTTTTATTATAAGACCTTTTAAGATTCATATTACACACCAGCCCAGCCTAATTTACAGATTCAAGACCAAGTGAGAGACCCAGTCTCAAAATACAGGGCAGACAGTATATCCTGAAGAATGACACACATGTGCATGTACACCCATGCACACATGAACCTGTACGTGAATATGCATACACACACATCACATCATATATTTGGCTTTTACTTCCATTCATAGAGCAGAGCTCTTAACAACCCTTGGGATTCTCTAGGTATAGACATAAGAATGAGAAAGGACCATTTAGTTCACAGTCTCCCTCAGGTCAAGGCTAATGCAGGGACATCAGCAGATCAGAGCTAGGGTTTTCAGCCTTCCCCCTCAGGGCTGGAGGCTGGACTGATCACACTAACCAATGATGCCATGGCCACTTCTAAGATGACAGGAGGGAGGACACGGGGCCACAGCTCCTTGTGGGGACAGGCTAAACAGAGTCCTGGCTAGATCTACATGGAAACTCCCTGAGAATAGCCATGCATGGCATGTGTGTGTCCAGGTTCAGTTCCTCATGGACTCTGCCAAGGCCAGCTCATCCCATGTATGATACAGCTGGGAACACTACAGTGAGGCATCTCAGAACCCAGCTTATGACCTCACGAAGAGTAAATCCGTAGAGAAGACAAAGCAATCTTAATTTTAAAACAAATACACATGATACCAATAGCACTGGGTACCCCTGAACCCTCAACAAGGAAAGACATTCCAAACCCCTGGAGAAAGGGGGCCCAGAATAGCCTGGAAGACTTATTCATTTGCCAGCAAACCACAGCCTCTAGAACCATGATATCACCCAGTGCCAAGTGACAGTTATCACTGGCCAGTGCCTAGGCTGAGCAGTTACTTTAAAACAGGGTGAGAATAAGGATTACAGGCTCTTGGTCACCAACAAAGGGCTTTGCCCTCTGATCCTGAATGACAAGAAAAACCTTTCATCTTTCTCTTTCTGCATTGCTCAACACGGAACCTGGCTGAAGCTTCATGGGAAACCTCCACTCTACAGTGGGATGTGTTAGATGTGGGTTGTCCAGCTGAACATCAAATGTTACCATCTACTAAAGAAGTCAAGCCCACAGAGTCATGGCCCATGTGTTCTCTTTGTATGAACTGTATGGTGGCATGTTATTTGTACTGAAATGTGATTTTAATTGTATGTTAATAAATAAAGTTGCCCGGGGGTCAGAGCTATTAGAGCCATAGCAAAAGCTGGGCGTTGGTGGTGTATGCCTTTAATCCCAACACTTGGTAGGCAGAGCTAGGTAGATCTCTGTGTGTTCAAGGATACAGCCAACAGACAGTGACGAGGCAGTCATGTGGTTGGTTTTACAACCAATGAGAAGGCAGAACAGAAAGTCTATATAAAGACAAACAGATAGGAAGTAGGTCTCTTTCAGAGAGGTCTCTTGGCTGAAGAGGCTAGCTGCAGCAGGCGGGTAAGGCTCTTAGCTCTGATCTCTTGGCATTCATCTTTGCATTGGCTCTGTGTTTCTTATTTAATAAGATGGTTGGTTACATCTACATTTGGCGCCCAACATGACAAGAATCCATTAAAAACCGCTTGGCTTGGCTTGGTGGCAGGTCTGGTTTCCGGCCTGAGTGGCCCGGCTCCCTAGCTCTGGCCCAGCTCGGGCCCAGGTCGGCTTGGCCTCAGGCCAGACTGACTGTTGGAGCTACTTGCTTAAAGCTGGTGCTACAAACAACTCAGGCCTGCCCTGCCGAACAGGACCCCTGCCTGTAAAGCCAACGCACGTGGTTGGAGCTTAAGGAAGCCAGAGCCAAGCCTTGACTTCATCTCAAGTGGGAACACGTGGCTGGATAGCCAGAACTGTGGCTACACTTTCTTGCTCTCTGTCTCTGTCTCTCTCTGTCTCTCTGTCTCTGTCTCTGTCTCTGTCTCTCTCTGTCTCTCTATCTGTCTCTGTCTGTCTCTGTCTGTCTCTGTCTCTGTCTCTCTGTCTCTGTCTCTGTCTCTGTCTCTCTCTCTCTGTCTCTCTCTCTCTTTGGATTCACACCTCGGACACTAGGTGGCTGTTTTGAAATTCCCTTGGATTTCTACTGTTCTATGCAGACTTGGTAAGTCAAATAAGATATCAAATATTTTAAAGGAAACTATTTAAAAGAGAATTTTTCCACACTAAAAAAAAATGGGTTTTATGTGTACATTGGAAAAAAATTGGGCTTTGTTTGAAATTTTAGGCAGTCTGACAACGGAACAACTATATGAAAAGATTAATATTGATTGAATTATGCAGTTTATTACTTTTCTTATCCTCATTTTACTATTAAAAAAGATAGTTAATTTAAGTGCCAGGATAACAGTTTTAGAAAAACCTGTTAAACCTGTAAAAATGAATTATAGAGAAATTCAAATTCAGACAGAAGAAATTAACAGTGAAGTTGTTTCAAAATTGGATCATAAGGTTATAGAAAGAAAGCCTGTTTTCACACAATCACCTTTAATTTATCTGGTAGCCATAGAGCAGCTACCTGGTGAAGAGAATAGACAAATTATTTGGATTCCAATTGAAATGTTAGACTTACGAAGATTTAAGGAGGCAATAGCATCTTATGGCATGCATTCCCCGTATGTAAAGCAAATGTTAAACACCTGGTCAACTTATAATAGAATTCTACCACAGGACTGGTGGAAGTTGGCACAGGCTGTTCTAGAACCTGGACAAAATCTCCAGTGGAAAATGTGGTTCAAGAATGAGGCTAAAAATATAGAAAAACAATGGAGGGATAAAGGAAAACAAGTCTGCCAGGATCAGCTTTTTGGAGAAGGCCAATATGCTTCAGTACAAACACAATGTTTATATGATGTCCAAACCCTAATTCTATGTCGAATGGCAGCCTTGAATGCATGGGACAGAGTTGAGGAACAAGGAAAAAAAGGAGTCATTTACAAAGGTTATGAAGGATATAGTTACCTTTCTTAGATATATATTAACCTAAAATTTTTCTTTCAGGATAAAGATAACTTCGCCCATACCCAGCAGGAAGCAATTTTAAGAATACGACGCCCACATTTCCAAAGAGGTGGTGTGGGGCGGGTGGTTTTTTGGCCTTTTAATGGGTTTTGGGTCTGGGATAATTTTCATTGTTTAGGGAGGTTGGTTACAAGTTGTTGTCAAGGGTTAGGAAAAAGGTTAAGCAAAGGAGATTAGATTTAAGGTTCTTGTTTAAAAAAGGAAAGAAAGAAAAAAAGAAAAGAAAAAAGACAATTACTAGTTTTAAATACTTTACATTGGATTGGATTGTTTTATATTGAATACAAATTATATATATTGAAATTGATATTGTTAGAAAATGCTATATGTATATTTATAACTGTATTTATACCGTTCATTTAACAATGTAATACAATTTTCTGATCCTTGAATGTTATTATTACCAACTATTAGGATATAAAGAAATGAAAGTTAGTAGTTAGACATTATAATAGAACTTGTAGTCATATTAGGTATGTTTTAAAAAATTGAACAGATATATTTTAGATACACAGGTCATCTTCAAACCCTTCAGAGATCTACAGCATATGGCATTTAAAATGTTTTAATAACTTAGAAAATTTTTCTTTTTTGTTATGACTATGAGACATGTCAGCTCCTGGCAGTACCAATCTACTTCAGAGAAAATATGGGCACTGAAGAAACTGCATATGGAGTTAACTTTCATTGTGGCAAAAGTTAGCCACTGGACAACAAAGTATCCTCGAATCAACAGGACAAAGTGGACAGACAGGACATGAAACAAAGGACTACTGATTCTTGCCAAAACAAGTGTGGTTATGGCTTTATCAAAAGGCATCTTCTGAGGCCAGGACAATATGGCACCATCCCTGAAGTAGCCTTTGCAATCCGGAAAAGGTACAGTGCCCTTTTCTTTGAAGGCAGCTGAACAGGCAGTGGGCCGATGGCTTCTGATGTGCAATGGAACAGCAGCTAAAACAGTTATTCTTGAAGAATAACTAAGCTCACGCCTCTCAATAGTAGACTGGCATTTAATAGAGGGATGTGAAAAAGAACGGGATGCTGAGATGAAGCCACATATACACAGCCAAGAAGAATGGACAGCTGAATTAAAAAAATCAACAATTTCCAGAATTTAAAATCCTGAATCATGACAGGACACTAGTGGAATTCAGGTGTTTCTGGTACATGGACTGCTCTCACCCAATGTGAGGTTGAACTGTTGACCTTGTGTACATCCTACTTCACAAATGAGTCTGTCAAATATGCAAAGCCTATAGGCTGAAGATGATGCCCCAACACTGCGGAGAAACCTTAGGTGAATGTCCAGGCAGCTGGCTGTTTCTGTCAACTCACAAATTTTTTGGAAGTTGCTTGCATGTACTTCCTGTTTTTATTTTTTATTAGGTAATATTATTTTCCTTCTTGGATCTCTGAGGGAGTTGAAGATTAGTTAGTTATAGTTGAAGACTAGTTAGGCTAGAAAGTGAATTAGGTACATTTTGGACTTACCAAAATAGGATAGATAATGGAATTATTTTCTCTGAATTTGTCAAATACAAATGGACTAGACATTGTTTAGGTATTTATTACTTGTATATATTGTATATAGTTATTGTACTTTTGTATATAGTTTTTCTTATGTTAGTTATAACATTTTTCTTTTTCTTTTTATTAAAATAGAAAAGGGGAAATATGGTGGTATTTTATTTGTACTGAAATGTGATTTTAATTGTATGTTAATAAATAAAGTTGCCCGGGGGTCAGAGCTATTAGAGCCATAGCAAAAGCTGGGCATTGGTGGTGTATGCCTTTAATCCCAACACTTGGTAGGCAGAGCTAGGTAGATCTCTGTGTGTTCAAGGATACAGCCAACAGACAGTGACGAGGCAGTCATGTGGTTGGTTTTACAACCAATGAGAAGGCAGAACAGAAAGTCTATATAAAGACAAACAGATAGGAAGTAGGTCTCTTTCAGAGAGGTCTCTTGGCTGAAGAGGCTAGCTGCAGCAGGTTGATAAGGCTCTTAGCTCTGATCTCTTGGCATTCATCTTTGCATTGGCTCTGTGTTTCTTATTTAGTAAGACGGTTGGTTACATCTACAGAACTGTCCAGAAGAGAAAGCTCCATTGAAGCAGAAAGTGGTTGAGTGGCTGCCTTGGGGGTGGGGAAGGGGCTGGAAGTGGCACTTTAGTGGGGACATGACCTCCTTTGGGGGTGATGGTAGAGTTCTTAGCCAGATGGCAGTAATGGCTGAGCAACATTCTGAATGCCCTTAATGCCACCAAATTTGTTTTATCAGATCTTCTAAAAAGGTTAAGATGTTAACACTTGTGTCCTATGCATCTTCCCTAGTTTATCAACAATTATGAACTGAGTTGTATGTTCCCAGAAGGTCATGTGCCAGGCAAGGCCCTGTGGAGGTTGTACTCCCTCCGTGCTGGAATGGGAGCGGAGGAGAATACAGAAAGCGATAAGCCCCTGGCCATCAGGTTTGCACTTTCTGAGACAAACTATTTAGTCAGCACTTTCCAACAGCTGCAGATTGAAAGTGGCCTCTCTGCATTGCCCTTCTAGGACCTTCTACAGAGATGAGTCTCTGCATTATTCCCACTGTTTGGTCTAAAGGAAGCAGGCTGCATGGACAGGCAACTGGAACCACCTCAGGTGCTATGCAACAGGAATGCAGAGTAGCCTCCCCCCAGGAGGTACTGTGGCCACAGTCACAAGCCCTATGCAGCCTCAGAGCTGCAGCCTGCCATGGTGGAATCAGGGGCTCTCTTTACCTGAAATGGCGTCTGGCTGTTGTAGTTTTTCAATTCCTTGTTTCCACCCCGAAACAGCAGCACTCTGGCACAGCTGTCCTGCAAATGATAAAGTGAAAGTCCACTTGTGAGCTGGAGGCATGGACTTTATCTGGAGACAAGGGCAGCCAAGTTCAGGCTGTGTGGTGCTTCCCCGGGAGAACAAAGACAGGTTGGGGGTGGGGAAGTCGGTAAAGCACATGCCATGCAAGCGTGAGGACCTGAGTTTGAGCCCCAGAACCCATGTAGAAAGGTCAGGTGCTGGGACTGGAGATGCGGCTCAGAAGTGAAGAGTGGGTGTTACTCTTGCAGAGAATTCAAGACTGGTTCCCAGAACCCACATGGCTGCCTACAAATACCTCCAGCTCCTGGGCAACCCCTCTCCAGCTCCTGTGGTCCTTTCAAAAGTGCCTCAATTCTCACGAATGTTCCTACAAACGGCTAGGAATAAATCCTCCCCGGCCCTGTCATCCACACCCACCCAGGTGGGACATGGGAAGAATCCCAGTAAACCTTCCTACTCACCCACAAAGGGGCTGCTCCAGAGTCCATATGAACTAACCCCAGAAGCCTGACCCATCCTTTCGATGATGGCCAGGATGCAAAGGCAAAATTCATTCTGATACAGCAGCTCTGGTTTGAGTGGAAACCTAACATTTCAGTTGGGCAGTTCAATAGTCTGTCTAAGGAACCACCCCTAGGAAGGAGGAGACACCCCTAGGAGGAAGGGACGACCCCTAGGAAGGAGAGATCACCCCTAAGAAGGAGGGGACACTTTAAGCCATGTTAAAGAGATGGAAGAAATAATTATCCCTTTCATGAGATACTGTACTTTTCCTTCCCAGAAGTCCCTCTGTCTAGCAGAGCCCTATCATCCTCCATGTGGTTCTGTTGAGTCTGCGTCCTTTCTGATTCAGGTCTCAAAAGACACAGCTTTCCCCTTTTCTTCTTTCCTGTGTCTTCCTTTGGGATGCTGGCCAGAGCTGAGTGTGCTTTCTTTTGGTATGCTGGGCTTTCTTTCTCAAGCCCATTCTCCATCATGCAGCTGCCTGTCCTCTCCATCTCTGACTCCAGGCATGGTTTTCCCCTTCTCTCCATTCTCCCTCAGGCAGCTGCCCAGACTCACAGCTTGCCTGCCCTGGGGATTTTCTTCAAAACTCTAATAAAAGCTTCCATTTGAGTCTGTTGTTACATTCTTTTATTAATGAAACTAGGAACCCCAAGAGGGGGCCCTGATTTCTCTGATATCATAAGGCAACCCTGGCAGGACTCCTCCAAATTCTTAGTTAACAGTTCCAGTCCGTCAGCTACTTCAGAACTGAAGGGCCAGGGGTTTCTGCAGCTTACTAACAGTTATGCTTCAACACACATGTGCATATGTGTGTGCGTGTGTGTGTGTGTGTGTGTGTGTGTGTGTGTGTGTGTGCGCGCGCGCGCGCGCGCGCGCGAGCACGTGCATGTGTGCACACGCCTGGGCAAGCATGTGTTGTATACCTCACTGCCCCACCTCACTCGCCTGGCACAGCACTCCACTGGGTAACAAGAGGTCCATGTCACAAGAAGGAAGTAGAAGTTGTGGGGATGCCTTTGCTTGAATCGGATAAGAATGGAAATGAAGGGTTAGGTGAGAAAACAGGGCAATCTGGAGCTTCAGGAGGGTGAGGAAGGCAGCCCCAAGGCATTGATGCAGAGCTTAACCATTCCCCTGCACTCTCTTGGATGACTTGAGTCTTATCTGGCAGGTTTCCATATTTAAAAAAAAAATCAATGAAGTATGAATACATCAGCAATTTGTGTTCACCTTCTAAGGCCCATTTCCCTGCCAGTTTTTCTCTTCGTGCAAATTTTCAGAGACACTTAAAAAATATGTAGCTTCCCTGTGGGGAATCTTTCCGAAGCCACCCTGCACCTAACCATGGGCCCCATGCCTCGGGTTCCATGAGCTGTGGCCCTCGATATCCTGTCCACTTTGCAGGTGAAGGGACAGACTGAAAGTCACAGTCATCCCTGCATATGGGGAGTGGACAAGCCAATGGCCATGCCAGTCCCTAGGGACACAGAATCAAAGTAGAGGGTTACTGTGTGCATGTGTGTGCGCACGTGTGAGCTTGGGATAGGTAGCGTGGGGTAGGGGGATGAGAAGCATCCAGCTCAGGATGGGCTGTTCTGAAGGTCTTTGTGTGGCCTTCAGAAGTGGACAGTTTGATGAAGTTGGGGCAGGAGGTCAATAGGTGAGCCCTGGCATGAGAAGGAGAGAGCTGTGGTCACAGACGGCAGGATCCCCAGAGACAGACAAATGCAAAGACACTGCAGAAACATCCAGGTGTGAGGGGATCATGGATGGCACTACGGGGCAGGTCTCAGAGACAATTTACAGTGACAGGTGTACTTGGACAGTGAATACCGTGGTCCTGGGAGGGGTATCAGAGGCCTTGGCGGGGACGGGTGATGGAACAGGTGAGGATGGATCAATAGGGGACAGGCCTGGACAAGCAGGATGGGTGTCACCTGGAGTTCAGCCTTGAGCTCCAGAGAAAAGGACATTAGTTACAGAGCAGAGAGGACCACAGGAACTGGGTCTCCTAAGAGGCATCAGGTGGGGATATCAGGTAAGCAGGGGTCATCACTGTGAGATATTGATGATACTGACAGAGAGTAGTCTACATTCTAGAAGGCACCAAAGTCTGTGGGTAGGCCAAGCTGATATCACTAAAGGACAGAATCTGGGTACTAGGAGTATAAAACATGGATGTCAAGGTGCCATTGGGCAGTAGAGTTGGAAATGCTACATGGATGGGGCCTGTCAGAAAGGAATGATAGAGATTTTATGGACCATGTCAGGGAGGCATATGACCATCAAAGCAGCTTGCATGGGCATGGGTAAGGTATGAGCTGGGGCATGTGCCTCTGGGGAGCTTGGAAGTGGTGTGTTTCTACTCATCTTGGCATACAGTAGAGAAGGATAAAACCAGAGTTGCAGCCCATGTTTGTCCAGAAGGGCCAGCACTGCCACCAAGACCAACCCAGGACTTCACATCCTAGCACAGCTACATGAGGCACCACCACAAGAATGTCATAGACGTGAGTCATTCGTTGTTCAGACATGAGGCAGGACCTCATTTCCAGGTTAAATTATCCTTGAACATAAGCCTGTAAAGGCAGCCACAGATCAAACATGCACTCATTCAGGAAAAGGCTGGCATGTGAAGGGTTAAGATAGAAACATCACCAAGGTGATTCTGCAACCTTCAATAGTGTACTGCAAAAAAGTACCAGGCTAGTTGAGACCACCTATTTCACATGCTCCAGGGCACCAGGCTTTGGCTTAACCTGTACCCCCTTCGCTCCATCCAGCCCCTGAAGGTTGGGGGGTGGGGAGAAGAATTGGAATGGAAGCCTTGCTTCACCACTTCCTAACCTGGATCTGCTGACCAGTATGAAGAAAACACCAGGCAATGGTATCCACAAGGCTCTCAGATGAAAGGCTGTACAGATGCCATCTGTCCTAGATCACTTTGACTGTCAACTTGATACAGCATGGAGTCAGCTGAGAAGGGAGTCTCAGTTGAAAGACTGTCCAGATCAGATTGGTCTGTGGGAATGTCTGGAGGTGACTGTCTTGATTGTTAATTAGTATAGAAAGGATCAGCCCACTGTGGGCAGCACCATTCCCTAGGTGGGTAGTCCTGGGCTATAAGAAAGGTAGCTAAGCATGAGCCTGAGTGAGCCAGCAAGCAACATTCCTCCATAGTTTCTACTTCAAGTTCCTGCCCTGATTTTCCTCACTGATGAACTGTGACCTGGAAGTGGAAGCCAAATACATCCATTCTCCTCCTAGTTGCTTTTGGTCAAAGTTGCTTTATTAGATCACCAGACAGCAGTCCATTCTGAGAGACCCACAGTCATGATGCCTATGGAGATGATGGCCCTCAGATGGCCCAGGGAAGTAGCCACAGAGTGGACACATGTCCCACGAGAAACCAGCAAGGCACAGAGATACACACTGAAAACACTCCCCTCTGCACACATACAAACGACATACTACCAAGAGGCAGAGTGCACGCTTGTGTGTATGTGCATGTGTGCTCATGTGTATATGTGTGTACATGTGTGTATGTGTGTGCATGTGTGCTTTATGTGTGTGTGTGCTTTGTGTGTGTGTGTGTGTGTCTTCTAGACAAAGTAGGCTGCTCTAGTAACCTTTGATATTTAAGCTTCCTCTGATCCCTCATTATCCAGGGTGTTGCTTTCTCCCTCGGGAGCTCTTGGGAAGCCAGCATGAGGCGGGAGAGTCCAAAGATTAGAATCAATTTACTGCCTACAATCAAAGCCCTAATTAGTTGATTGCATGAGAGGAAAGAGAATATTCTGATCACAGTGTGTTTTATTAGAAGTGTCCTGATGAAATTGATAAAGCGTGCATAGCTTTCTACACACCTGGGGCTTCCAGATTTAAGGATTGGCTCATTAAAGACAATCATCGTCATTATATCACCACCACAACCACCACCATTACCATCATTGAGTTTAATATGACCACCATCACCATCATCACTACCACCATCACTGTCATCACTAACTTCACCATCACCATCACCACCACCATCATCAACTTCACTATCATCATTATCATCACCACCTTCACCATAAGTATCATCATAACCATCACTATCATCACCATCCTCATTATCATTCCACTATCTTCACCATAATAGCATCTTCATCACTATAGTCACCATCACCACCATCATCTCATTATCACCAGCATCACCAACATCATCTCCATCATCTCCATGAACATCATCACCATAATTACCATCCCTGCCACCACCATCATTACCTTCAATATCACCACTACAGCCTCCAGTTGCTGAGCCCTCCCCCCATGCCAGGTATCACAGATGTTTGGTTTCTACTTCAGCCTCTTAGTCATCCCAGAGTCACGGGCTGCCCAACTGCACACCCAGGTCCCAGTTTATGCTCAGCAGAGCCTAGTGGGCCAGGCTTCCTCATTAGTACCCCATGTCTCTGAGGTCGCTTCTCTCCTTGCCCCAATCCTGCCCTTCTGAATTCTGTCCCTCCCTGGGGCACATCCTCAGCATCATGATCTGACTCCTATGTAATGGTGCTGATGCGGTCTCTGTCATCCACAGCCAAGTCTGTGCATCCACATAGATCACCTGTCAGTGGACAGAGGCCAGACTGAAGCTATCCATGTTCAGTGACAAAGGCTGGGTTACCCTTCACTCCTGGGGCTGCTCCTGTGAGCTCTGGGAAGCTATGCACGACTGACTTTTGAAGCTGTGCTGAGGCGGCTTCACTCACACAATTCAGACAGCTATAGGCTCCGGAAGGGCTGAGGACAGAGAGCGAAGACCCGCCTACCATCCAGGGGAGCGCAGATTCTGGTACACTCGCTGACGTCCCAGCTTGTCATGGTGTCAGTGGCTGTCTGGCCAATAACTGCAGAGCCTATGAACCAACACAGCATCCCTGGAGGTAACACAAGGCAGGCTGCCAATATCCAGCTTAGTCACCTTGGATGAATCTGTCCCAGGATGCAGAGAACAGGCGTACTGTCTGAAGTGGGAGGTAGCAGGCTGCCATCATGAGGGGACAGCTTTGGGGAGGGGACAACTCTCCCCACTCTTGCTCAGGCTCACTGGCCTGTAGGATGGAGGTCACCCAGCTCTGGGGAGGGACAATCTATAAGTGAGATGGAGAGATGAACAGTGTAGCCTTCTAGTCCATAGCTTGGCCAACAGTCCATGGGCCTGATCATCCCCCTACCTACTGAACAGCTTTCTTGCAGCATGGCCACTATCCGTGACTTGTTGCTTCCAACTCTTGTATTGTGGTTGCTGAGCTGACATGTGATCAGAGGGTCCAGGCAGTGACCAAAGCATAAAGTGTTTACCAATGGCCCCTAAAATGTCAGCTACCTCTGTTCTAGCTGACAGTGTGTGTGTGTGTGTGTGTGTGTGTGTGTGTGTGTGTGTGTGTGTGTGTGTGTGTGGCGGGGGAGGTTTTCCTGGGAGCCCTGACCATCTAGGGACCCTCCTAGGGATGGAGACAGCTCTGGGGTATGTGGAGTGAACCCCAGCAGGACCAATCTCCTACACAGCTAAGAACACAGGCTGCCTAATAAAATCCTGTAGCCTCCCTTTCAAAGACCATCATGCCCACAATTACTTTAAGTAACAAAAACTGTGATTTCCTATATTTTTTGTGATTAAAATATGCTTGAAATATACTGAGTGAAATTAAGCCATGTTTTCCCATCGCAGGCAATCATTACAAAGCAGATGTTGGTACAGATGTTTTCCTAGACCCAGCCAAGCCTCATGATGTGTTTTCTAAGGCAGCTGAGTATTCCCACACTTAATAAGGCTTCCCCCTGAGGAGCTCCACAGTGGACCTGGTGGCCGCTGTCACTGTGAATACTCTCTGCAAGCGAGCCAGGGCCACTGCAAGACACTCCAGTGAAACACCAACTCCATCTGCCTACTCATGACAGTGGTTTGCATAGCCAGGCAGCCACAAAGGCTACAAGGTCAAAAGAAGTCTTGACCGGGTGTGGACCGTGTGAATATGGTCTTGAAGGGATTGTAATTTTCAAGGGTGAAGGATCCGGGAAAGTTACTGGTTGGAAGTGGAGTGGACTTGGGACCAGCCATTAGGAGCTGAGAACAAACTTGGGTGTGGGCTTAGGCTTGAGTTGTCATCCAGAGTCACTGTCAGCGGTGGGATAGGAATATGGCTTTGAGATTGGAAGAGAAGTCAGTGTTCACTGAGGCTAGACCCCAGAGTTGTGCAGCAGGGCCTTGCCACTGAGATCCCTCCAGCCCCAGGCTGGAGGTTCTGTGAAGTCAGAGAAGAGAAAGACGAAAGTAGGGGTCCTCAGGGGGTTGTCCTATGTCAACCTGACCTTGAGCACCAAGGTCATTGGTACCCTCTCTGCTCTCTGAAGCTGACCCTGCAGTCCACCCACTTTGGGCAACACTATCCTCAGCCCTCCCATGTGACATGAGTCTCTCATTTCTCCTCCTCATCCAGCTCAGTGTACTCATGGTCCAGGACCCAAGTCCCAGCCACTAAGGTCTCTCTCTCTCACACACTTTATCTCTCTCTCTCTCTCTCTCTCTCTCTCTCTCTCTCTCTCTCTCTCTCTCTCTCTCTCTCTCTCTCTCAGAGAGCAGAGACCATCTTTTCCAGTCTCTGGGGCTTCCAGAACACACCACCAGGGTCAAACACAGTAGCTTGGGGGAAGGGTGTAGTACATCAGTGTACATCATTTACCTTCATTTCTGCTTATGAGCCTGGGGGCCAGAAGAAAGCTGAGGCTTGAGCCTGAGTCTGACACCTGGGTTCATGGCAGCACAAACCACAACAGCCAAAGGCAGAACAAGCCACGTGTCCACCCACAGGAGAGGGAGGGAGCAAAGGTGCCCATCCCTCAGTGGTGTGGGAACAAGCTTCGGAAGGAAGAGCACCTGACACTCGTTACCACAGGTTGGACCATGAGAACAAGATGCTGAGTAGAAGAAGTCAGCTCCTGCAGGATCCTAGTCTTCGGAGGTCCCTAAAGTCCTCAGACCCAGCAGAAAGCAGGACGGGATACCGGGGGTGGGAAAGGGTCAGGGCTCAGTGTTTCCTGGGGACATAGATTCAGTCTGGGAAGATAAGAAGTTCTGGAGGTGGGTAGTGGGGATGGCTGTACTGCACTGAATACACTGAATGTCAAAGAATTGTGCACTCACAATTGTGACAAATGTCACAAAAGAGTGACATTTGTTATGCACATTTAACCACAAGTGAAAAGGAGAGAGGAGGGGTTTGCCCAGGTGCCAAGATCCTGGACTAAACAAAGCTGGCACTCAACCAAGGGAACAGGTGGTCCCAGCTCTTCCCATGTCTTCCAGACAACAAGTGCCCTGGGTCACTGGCACTGCACAGGGCTGACTGTAGACCTGGAATGTGACCTGGGGTTGCACAGCTTTACCGGTCTCTGGTTCCCACTAAGGCAGCAGGTAAGAGTTACATAGACATCCAGGCCAGCCCCTCCATCCCTTGCCCAGTGCACCCCAAGGTTAGGATGAGGGATGTGCATGCCACTGACCTGATTGTAGAGAGCACAGATATGCAGGGCTGTGTTCCCCGAGGCGTTCTGTGCGCTCATGTCCGCGCCATAGAAGAGCAGATGTTCTAGATGTTGGACATGGCCGTACCTGCAAGCCTGAGACAAGAGACTGAGTGAGACCTCCGTGGCCCCTGCTGGCCAGTCCTGAGACAGAGACTTGGGCTGGGCCTGAGATACAGACTCTGCATGAGATCCCAGTGCCCCTTGCTGTCTAGGGCTGAGACACAGATGTTGAGTGAGACTCGGCACCTAAGGTTGCCCAGGCCACAAGCCTGTGCCCAGCACCCTACCACATTTAAAAGCATGGCAGAGCCCCTGGCAGACCTCACTCCACCCAACCTTGTAGATTGAGGCCCACAGATATCACACCCCTGCACGCCAAGGATTGGGAAGGTCCCAGGCTCCCAGCTAAGGGTGGAGAGAGGGAATCCCTGGCCAGTTAAGATCCTATGCTCTTCTCTTGGGCAAGGGGTCTGGAAGGTGGCTGAGTTCTTTCCACACAGATTCAGAGACACATTGTCCAAAAGACAAATAGGTCTTCTCCTGATATGGGGGCTGAGCTCTATAAAATAGAGCCCTGCATTACTGGTCCATGCTCCCAGGCAGGAAGCTATTATGCATGGCTGTGGAGATGCTCAGGGCCCTATCCCTGTGTTGTGTGCAACGAGGCCTGCACTTGTCCTTCCACACACAAGCACAGCTTCTTGCTGCATTTAAATGCAATCCGATCTTCCATAGGTAGGGCAGTCCCACTATATGACCCATCCCTTCCAAGTCCTTCTAGGGGCTGACATGGTAATTATAGCCCAGGTGGCGATGAGGCCAAACACATTTGGACTGGGTCCCAGACCTTCCATTAGCTTGGCCTTCACCTTCAAGCTTATGGATGTCCTTGTCATTAAGTGGGACTAGTGTCCCTCTCACGGGTTTGTATGAGTCACAGAGGACAAGGACATCAAAGATCACATGACACTGAGCCCCGAAAATAGGTACAGCACCCCATCCCAGTTCAAAGGGGCAGGGAGGTCCCTGCACAGGTGACTGGACACCTCTGCCAGGCAGTGACCTCGCAGGGGGAGGAAGGTCTGCCACACCAAGGACAAAGCCATTGTGGGTGATGACATTGGCCCTGGATCAATAGACTATGTCTCTCTGATCAGTGTACAGAGCCCACTTTACCTCAGCAATGTCAATGAAAGCAACCACTCTGCAAAGAGGACAGGGAGAAGTAGACAGCGGTTGTTAAAAGCACTCGAAAAACATCCATCTATAGTGCCATGTCCCCTGTGACACTCTCTCTATTGCTAGATGGATCCGACAGGAGATACTGACGCTCTGCCTGCCTGCCTGGTGGCCCCACTTCACTCAAGCACCTGCCTCATCTCTGGGATTGCCTGCCCAGCTCTTGTTGGTTCAGATGGCCAGGTGCACCCGATCCTGCATAAGGACAGGCCATGGCTACGCAGCTGGCTTCTCCATCTCGGCAGGTAAGGCTCAAGGAGGATCCTCCAAGCCCAAGCAGACTCAGGAGGCCGGGACAGCTGTCAGGACTTCTGGAAAAGTAACGTTCTTTACAGCTGCTGGAGCTCGCACTCACTTACAGCTGCTGCAGCTAGCACTCACTTACAGCTGCTGCAGCTAGCACTCACTTACAGCTGCTGCAGCTAGCACTCACTTACAGCTGCTGCAGCTAGCACTCACTTACAGCTGCTGCAGCTAGCACTTACAGCTGCTGGAGCTAACACTTACTTACATCTGCTCCAGCTAGCACTCACTTACAGCTGCTGCAGCTAGCATTTACTTACAGCTGCTGCAGCTAGCACTCACTTACAGCTGCTGCAGCTAGCACTCACTTACAGCTGCTGGAGCTAACACTCACTCACAGCTGCTGCAGCTAGCACTCACAGCTGCTGCAGCTAGCACTTACAGCTGCTGCAGCTAGCACTCACTTACAGCTGCTGCAGCTAGCACTCACAGCTGCTGCAGCTAGCATTTACTTACAGCTGCTGCAGCTAGCACTCACTTACAGCTGCTGCAGCTAGCACTCACTTACAGCTGCTGCAGCTAACACTTACTTACAGCTGCTGCAGCTAACACTTACTTACAGCTGCTGCAGCTAGCACTTACTTACAGCTGCTGCAGCTAGCATTTACTTACAGCTGCTGCAGCTAGCACTCACTTACAGCTGCTGCAGCTAGCACTCACTTACAGCTGCTAGAGCTAACACTCACAGCTGCTGCAGCTAGCACTCACTTACAGCTGCTGCAGCTAGCACTTACTCACAGCTGCTGCAGCTAGCACTTACTTACAGCTGCTGCAGCTCGCACTCACAGCTGCTGCAGCTAGCATTTACTTACAGCTGCTGCAGCTAGCACTCACTTACAGCTGCTGCAGCTAGCACTCACTTACAGCTGCTGCAGCTAGCACTCACTTACAGCTGCTGCAGCTAGCACTTACTTACAGCTGCTGCAGCTAACACTTACTTACAGCTGCTGCAGCTAGCACTCACTTACAGCTGCTGCAGCTAGCACTTACAGCTGCTGCAGCTAGCACTTACAGCTGCTGCAGCTCGCACTTACAGCTGCTGCAGCTAGAACTCCAAGGGAAGCAGGGAAGAGAAGAGACACAAGAACCTGAGGGAGGGACCAGGAGCCAGGGAGGCCCATGGCATAATCCACAGGACCCTGCTGGGACTCCTCTGAGCTACACCACCCTCACACTGCCCCTGGGGTTTTTCAGAGACATTAAATGAGGCCTATTTTTTGTCCCCCCTGCTTGCTTCAACCAGTTTGAGCTGGGAATTTTGCTCCTTAAACTGAAGACACAATTTGGCTAATCAGCTCTCCTCGAAGGCTTTGCGGAGACAGCATTTTGTAGCAGCTTAATTTAATTGCTCTCTAGTCAGTAAAGAGGACTCGGTTACTACAGGCTCACTGAGCAATTAATCCAGACTCATTACCCCCTCCCCCAGGTAATTTGAATTCAGGAGGTTTGAAGTTGCATCCTCAGAATCCTGTCACCATTTTTTCTTCCACCAAGGGTCATAATATGATGGACACTGAGAGAAGAAACAGAGGCACTGAGTATGGGCAGTCTGGGGAGAGTGCCCTCAAGGGCCCCCTTCATGTGTTTCTTCCATTTGCATGCTAATTGTTTAGAAACAAATAAAGTCGGAGATGCAGGAATGAACACACACACACACACACACCAAAAAAAAAAAAAAAAAAAAAGTACAGATACCCATAACCACAGGATGATCATTCTGCCAGGCACTTCGTTAAAGAGTCACCTTTGCTGGCCTCTTCCCTTCATAATTCCTGGTTGCTATGGTAGAGCTGACTGGTGGAGATGCAGGAATGTGGGTAGGGAGGGCTCAGGAAACAGATACTGGATGGTTGAGCAGACCATCTGCAGCCAGAGTTTAGCAAACAGGTGCACAGGTAAGGAACTCGGGCTGGTTTTTCTGTGCTGAAGAGACAAGCTAAAATACAACTCCAAGAAAAGCCAGAGCCTTGTGGTGCTGACTTGGTATAGGGATTAATTAATTAACTTTATATGTATGAGTGTCTTCATGTCTGTGCACCACATGCATGCAGTACTGAAGAAAGCCAGCAGAGGGCATCTGATCTCCTGGGACTGGAGTTATAGACAGTTGTGAGCCACCATGTGGAGGCCAGGAATTGAACCCAGGTCCTCTGGAAGAGCAGCCAGTGCTCTTAACTCTTGAGCCATCTCCCCAGACTGTGGTATGGGGTATTAGCATAAACCCCCAATTCTCTTTTGATTGATTTGGATTGATCTCACTATGTAGCACTAGCTGGCCTGGAACTCATTATACTTGTGGTGACTCTCTTGCCTCTGCTTTCCAAGTGCTGGGATTAGAGATGTAAGCCATCATGCCTGGATGAAAGCACAGTTCTTGACATACAGAGAAATAAAGAGGGAAGTGGGGGCAGCTGGCCCTCTGAAGCTGTGGAGACCATGAGCCACAGATAAAAAACACATTGGTACTGAACATGCACAGACTTCTATTTCTTGTCATTGTTCCCCAAACAAAAGACCAGAACAACTATTTGTACAGCATGTCCATGGTATAGGGTCACAAATGACAGGGGTGATCCAGAGTTTCGGGAAGGGGGTGCAAATGTCTTTATATTATTTTGAGACAATGTGGTGATTTGAATGAGAATGCACCCCCATCCCACGGGCTTGTATGTTTGAACACTTGGCCCCCAGTTGGTGGAAGTGTTTGGGAAGGATTGGGAGGTGTGGCCTTGTTGGTGGAGGTATGTCACTGCAGGCAGGCTTTGAGTTTTCAAAAGACTCATGACATTCCCAATCCCTCCCCGGACCCTCATCTGCTTATAGATCCAGATGTGAGCTCTCAGCTGTTCCTGCTGCCATACCTTCACTCTTCATTCATGGACTCTTACTCTCTGAAATGGTAAGCCCATGCTTTCTTTTATAAGTTGCCATAGTCGTGGTATTTTGTCATAGCAATAGAAAAGTAAATAAGACAGACAAGGTCTTACTCTGCAGCCCAGGCTGACTTGGAATTCAAAGTCAACCCCTGGCCTCAGTCTCCTAGATGTTAGGATTGCAGTCATGAATCTCTATACCTGACTATATCTTGTCAATATTTGGTAGAACATTTAAGCATCATAGATTGTGGCATCCTTAGGGTCCTAGAGTGAGTGAGTGAGAGAGAGAGAGAGAGAGAGAGAGAGAGAGAGAGAGAGAGAGAGAGAGAGAGAGAGAGAGAAAATGCATGCACAAATATGCATGCACCTCTAACTCTGGCTAAGGAAGATGTGTTATCAGCAGTAACCCAGGAGCCATACTACACTAGAGAGAGGTGAGGTCTTGGAGAAATGGTCTGAAGCAGGAAAAGGAGAGGAGGAGGCTGTGTTGTGTGGCAATTTCCTGAATTGAGACATTCCACTACTGGAGGTGAAGCTCCTTAAGACTCAGAAGATTCTAAAGGGAGGTTCATTAAAGGGAGGAAGTAAACCACTCATAATTCTCAGGATGTCCCTGAAACTGACCAGATGCACAAGGCCCCTCCCTCTCTAAAGTCATATAAGCCAGTCAGGACTGCTGAGATGCTCTTAAACCAGCAGAGTTGCCTGGAAGAGACTCTCTGACCTGTCAAGCTGCTTACAAGCTGTGCAGGGAGGGAGCTCCAGGGTTCCAGCTTTCATGAGCCATTGCCCAGGTTTGGGTGAGCTTTGGTGACATAGCTGCCTTTGAGTCATCCCTGCTCCTGTGACTAATCTCTCGGAACTCCAATAAACTACTGATTCACTAGGTTAGACTTCAGTGGTCTCCTTATTTTGATCTGTCACTGTCCCTATCAGTCAGAGTGAATAGGTGTTTGTGACGTGTCTCCCTAAGAAAACCATCACACAACAACCTGAGATAATTGTGTGTCAGAAAAGAAGGATATGAACATGCCTGTCACAGTGTATATTGACTGTTGGTATTTATTTATTTATTTATTTATTTATTTATTTATTTATTTATTTATTTATCTATCTATCTATTTATTTATTTATTTTGGTTTTTGTTATTTGAGACAGGGTTTCTCTGTGTAGCTTTGCGCCTTTCCTGGAACTTACTCTGTAGCCCAAGCTAGCCTCGAACTCACAGAGATCCACCTGCCTCTGCCTCCCGAGTGCTGGGATTAAAGGCGTGTGCCACCACTGCCCGGCTAGACTTGTTGGTATTTATTACCACCATGGAAACAATCCTCTGGGCATGTCTGTGAGGGAGTTTCTACATTAGGTTCATTGAGGCGTAAATGTGGGGGGCACCATCCCAGGGCTTGGGAGCCTGGACTGAATCAAAAAAAGAACGTGAGCTGAGTTCTGCTCATCTCTCTATTTCCCCATAGTGGCTGCAATGTGACCAGCTGCCCCCCCCGGACCCCCCCCCCCCGCCCCCCCGTGATGGACTGTGCGTGTCCTCAAACTGTGATCCAGATAACCTTCCTGAAACTGCTTCTCTCAGGCGTCTAGTCACAGTGACAGTGAAAACAGCTAAACAACATTCAGATCCATTCCAAATGGGCACTCGCAGGTCTAGACAGATACTAACACCAGGCGTTATCCAATAATGTCTGCCAGAAAAGACAAACCTGTAAGTCTACTTCGCTATAAATAAAAAAAGTGAGCAAACGTAGCTTTCCCGTCTGATGTGAACACAGCTAGAGACAAAATGAAGGAGAGTCTCCATAGGCGAGGGCAATAATCAATATTGACAAGCAATGTGGAAGCCAAAGCTGCAGGTGAGCCTGGACTGGTGGTCTCAGGGGTCACCCCAAAGACGAGTTCATTACAACAGGGAAGGAGTAGCAGTGTAAGATGCCTGGTACTCACCAGAGTGCCACTAGTCATGGCAAGTGGTCACCACAGGCCACCTCACAGGACACAATGCCAAGAGCACAGTGGCAGCAGCTTGGTGACAATTCTGCTAAATGCACACCTGGGGGTTCTCAGGACATGGCAGAGGACCACAGACAGAAAGGCAATCTAGAAAACAGCTGCCCCAGACCAGAGGACACAGTGTAGGGCCCAGGAATACAGGAATAAGACAGGGATACAGGAATAAGATAGGAATACAGGAATAAGACAGGGATACAGGAATAAGATAGGAATATAGGAAAAAGACAGGGATACAGGAATAAGACAGAGATACAGGAATAAGACAGGGATATAGGAATAAGACAAGGATATAGGAATAAGATAGGAATACAAGAATAAGATAGGAATACAGGAATAAGACAGGAATACAGGAATAAGATAGGGATACAGGAATAAGATAGGAATACAGGAATAAACTTAAGGAATGAAAACTGACAGCCATCAGCTTGACCAGCAAAAAGGGGATTAACCTTTAACTGGGCCCTTCCGTTTTTACGATGGGCAGCTCTGTCCACAACCGAATGTCAGTTTTCTTTGACTCAAGATTGCCCTTCGTAGCCCTGGAGTTAGCTATTCTTCGATAACCCCCTACCAGGCACTACCGAAACCAAAGTTAACTTTTAATGAGTTCTGTGTGACAACCTGCCTCGCATTGTTTCTTACCCCCCACCCGCCGCCATGGGAACCCAGCTGTGTCAGGAGAAGCTGCAGGTTTGGGCAAACATCAATTAACTGAGTCAGGGAGGGCTGCAGGGATATACAAATAGTGTTTAGCTAAAACCCCCTAAAACCTTGTTAATGGAAAAGTGCAAAAATCTAAAACAATTTGTCTCTAAAAGCGTAACTTCAAAATTGTAAAAATTTCTTTGTCCATGCCTAATGCTTACCCTTTACTCTAAAAAGAGGTTCATAGCCCCCCATCCAACTGCCACAGCCTCAGAATCCCGAAAGCTGGCTGTGGTCTCAACTGGCTGATAAGCTTTTGTGCTTATTTCCATTCTTTAGGTTTTTTGGAATAAAGTCTGCTTCTGGTTTAATAGACTTTGGTGGTTTGTCCCCCATAATTGAGTGACCCCAGACCCAACAGCAGGTTCTCACACATAAAAGGGTCCAGGGCAGATTCAGGATGTACCCTCTGGCCACCAAGGACATTGCTGAGACATCCGGTGAGAATCCAATGTGGTCTGGAGTGAAGCCCGCCTGGGGGCAGCTGCCTGTGGCTGTGTGCATACCTAAGTTTACAAACACCATGTAGTCAGTTCTAAAACAAGGGAGGTATTTCCTTGATGCAGAGAAACAGATGTTACCAAAGGCGAGAAGCCAGACTGTCCTGTGCAGGTCTACTGGACGCAGCTTCCAAGGGGGATGGAGGTCAGAGAGCAAACCAAAGTCAGGATATAATACTGCCTCAGACTCTCCTGTCTTCCCACTTCCCGACTTTCAGAAAAATGTGTTCTTGGGGACTCACCCAAATCTACTGCTTCAGACACCCCTAGAGAGGACTGGGTATGAGTATTTAGAATAAGGGCCCCTCAGAGCACTGGGTTCACCCCAGCTGTGCCCAGCAGCCCATCCTGCCACTTGCCAACCATTAGGTTTGGTATGAATTAGAAAACAGTGAGCCTTCCTCTGAGCACAGCACTGCCACCTGCTGGACACTTATGGTAAATCTCCCCACTGATAGAGGAGCAGGGGCTGAACACCAGCAGAGTCCTAACCAGGATGTTACAGTGTCACTATTTGGAGATGGGTCTCTAAGGAAGGTATAGGGGAGAATGAGGCCACCAGCGTGGGCCCTATGCCACAACCCGGGATCTTCAAAGAAGACTGCTCAATGGGGCTAGATGCCTCAGTGATTAAGAGCATTGGCTGCTCCTCCACAGGACCAGGGTTCAATTTTCAGCACCAACATAGTGGCTCACAACCATCTGTAACTCTAGTTCCAGGGGACCTAGCACTAACACCCTCTTATGGCCTCCACAGGCACTGCATGCACATGATGCACACACACATACATACATATATACATTCACATGTATGCAGGCAAAACACTCATACACATAAAATATAATACATAAATCTAAAAGGGGGGAGAGTTGGCCAAGACACAGACACACAGAGGAAAGCCATGTGAGGTCATAGCATAGGACACGGCAAGATGACGACCATGTGGAGAGGACATCATGTATGGGTAAGAGCACTGACTGCATCCAGGCACTGTAGAAAGTGTCTCATGAATGCTCTTGCATGTAGCTGTCTCAAGAGCTCTGTGAATTGTCTGAGGAGACAAAGCCCTTGTCCAGGCCTCCTAGGAAGTATGAGGGAGTTTCCATCCCAGGCTGCCCACACTGGGCAAAACTCACTCCATGGACAGTATGAGGAGAAGACCCCCTACTGCTGATGCAGACAGGCTCACGGAGTATGGGAGTAAGTGGGAGTCAGTGAGAGCCTTTATGAGCTAGCCTGTTGGCCAGGTAGCTGTCTTCTCCCTGAGGATCTTGTCTGGTTTGGACCCAGCACACTGCAGGCTGCACTGTGGTTGTATGAGTGTTGGCGGAGGGGGAGAAAAAAGAACTGAAAACTCCCAGGTCCCAGCTGACACCCATGAATGGTAGGAATGCATTTGGTTTGGTTTCTTTAGTGTGTGTGTGTGTGTGTGTGTGTGTGTGTGTGTGTGTGTGTGTGTGTGTGTATGGTGTGTGTGTGGTGTTTGTATGTGTACTTTCCCAGGTGTCCATATTGAACATGTATTTATTTGGGAACAAGGAAAAGAATTAAGGGCATTTAAACAACAAAATTTAAAGATACATGTTTGGGGCTGGAAAGGTGGCTCAGCAGTTAAAAATGCTTCCTATTCTTCCAAAGGACCCGGGGTTCAGTTCCCAGCACTGACATGTCATCTCACAGCCATCTGTAACCCCAGTTCCAGAGGACCCAACGCCCTCTTCTGGCCTCTAAGGGCACTGCACACACATGGCACACATGCATGCAGTGAAACACTTATATGCATAAAATAAAAATAACTATTTAAACAAAATCAAGAATGCTTCCTGCTCTTGCAGAGGGCCCAAGTTCAGTTCCTGGTACTCATGTTGGGTGGCTCACAATTGCCTGTAACTGGATCTGTTGCCCTCTTCTGGCTTCCATGGGTGTCTACACTCACAAGCAAGCACATGCCCACACACATACACACATATAATAAATAAAAATAATTCTTTAAAAAGATATGAGTTTGCAGATGTGAATTCAAACAAGAGCTCCAGCCTCAGGCACGAGGCACCTGGCTTAAGAACAGACAACCAAGAGACATCTCTGAGACACGCCAGGGAGCTGGCCAGGCACCTGCCATGTATGCTACTAGGAAGTGGCTCCAGGGGCCAGCAGGTGAAAAAAGATGTCTACACACCATGATGCTACAATGGACGGTGGTGCTACCCAAAGAGGAACCAACTTTAAGTCCTGAGCCCAGAATCCTGGGCCTCTGGGGCTTCTCCAAGAGGGCCAGAACTAGTTCAGGTAGATCCCGACAAAACGCACCCACCCAGTGCATTTTCTTCCTCCCCAAATACTGTTGTATTAAGAATGGTTTCTGCTTGAGAGGTCTGTAGGTGAGATGAAGAAGAAGCCAGTGGACTAAGACAAGGCAGGAATGCACTTTGTTCAGCCAACTGCTCGCTCTGTGACCTTAGCCAAGTTACCTACCCTCTCTGGGCCTGCTAACTCACATGTTGACAGGGACAGGAAGCACTCTGCTGGAGTTGCCTTGAGGATACATAAAGAAGCTGAGCAGGGCAGTATTTGGTTGGGTAAGTGTGAATTGTGGCTAGAAGCATAACCTAGGAGGTGTTGGCTCTGTCTCCTACTCCTGCCAGGTCTGTGCAGGGTCAGTCAGTTGCCAGCCTGTTTAACAGACACAGCAGCCTGCAGCTAAGAGACAAAAAAAAAAAAGAGCCAAGCTGAAAAGACCCTGGTTCTTTAGCAGAACAGAGCTTTCCCAGACTAGTCTAAAACTGACCACTAGAGGGCAGTCCAAGCCCTGAAGCTGAGCTGAAAAAAGGCAGTAGGATTCAGGATTCAGGATTCAAGAGGGTTAGTCTTCCAAGGTCTCCAGAGCACCATGGTCTGGGGGGCAGAGGTACTGAAGGGTCTGGATGGCAATAAAATGAAAAAGCTCTCAATCCAGACCCAGGATGGAACTTGGCATCTGTGGGGCCCCAGAAACCAGCGAGAGCCTGGGTCCCACAGCCAAGGGCTGTCCAAGATAAGGACCAGAGTCCCACGGTTTAGATGGAAAGGCCAGACATGGAAGTGTGATGTCATTGGACTATGAAGAGGGGCTGACCTGGTGGAGGGAGGGTCAAGAAGGCTAGACAAGGGGTGGGGGGAGCAGGGAGAGGGAGACGTATGAAGAAGCTCCAAGTGTGCTGGGCGGAGATGCTACAGTCACCCATCCCCTGCTCCAGGACACAAGTGCCTGCTGGTCACTCTTGGAGGCCAGGAAGTACTATCACCTGGGGACACAGAGCACCCATACCTGCTCCCTACCTGTCCACATACATGCGTGTGAGTGTGAGTGTGTGTACATTCCCTTAGTTATGTGATTTTTAAGTCTGTTCCCTGTCTAGCTTCCCTCGTGTATCAGAGAGTCTGTCCACCACTGCATCCTGGTATCAGGACACTGAGTGGGTGACAGATGTCACAGATGCTCTGTCAGTAACATTCCTGGCTGTGTGAACAATCGGTGGGCAGGCACTGGAGGGGCAGTAGACTCCCCAGGCAGTGCTGTGGAGATGGTGAGGGAGCACAGGCCGGGAGCCCCACGAAGCTTCTGCAGTACTGCAGATACAAACACGTATGTGCATGGGTAGGGGCCAGTCCAAGGGGACAGCTGAGAGGGAAGCTACCATCAACCCTGCCCAACACTGCCGCGGAAGAGCTCAAGAGAGCCAGGACTGAGCAGTTGCTGAAGGCTGCCCATCACCCCAGCCCAGGTGATCAAGAAGAAGCAGGAAGAATTGAAAGGAAAGAGAGAAGCAGGTAGACAAGAGCCTACACTACTTCTCGGGGCTGTAAAAGTTAGGGTTCTCTAAAGAGACAGAGCTGCTAGGGTACACATGTATGTACATAGCCTGTTCCCCGTGTCCATGAGCTCTGTCACCCATGGATTCTACAGACATGAATAGAAATAGTTGGGGAAAATTAGCATCTGTACCAAACACACATGGACTTCCTTTTCTTCTTGTCCTTAAACATGGTACAGCCACTGTTCTCAGAGAACTCACACCATCCAGGTTACTATAAATCATGCCTGTAATCCTAGCCCTGGGAAGCTGTCTAGGAGGATTGCCTAAAGTTCAAGGCTATCTTGGACTGTGCATTGAGTTCCAGGATACCCTAGGCCACGGGACTGAGACCTTGTCTCAGAAATACAAGCAAAAACAAAGTGGAAAATAACGAGTCACCTTGAGATGACTGAACATGCTTGGGTCGATGTGTGTGCTACACGTAAATGCCACACTGTGTCACAGAAGGGTTTGGGGCATTTTGGAAGTCCTGGGATGGGACCCCTGAGGATCCTGAGAGATAACTGTACTTAGAGATGTATATATGGAGGCCCAGAGAGAAAATTTAAATACCTGAAATCATGTTTTAAAGAGCTGGTTTCCATAGTGATGGAGCGGCCAGGGTGAGGTCTGCAGGGAGGGCAGAGGCTTGGTGGGGGGCTGGTGCTGCAGCGGGAGCCTGAAAGGCATCTGGGGTAGAGCTGGGGCTTTTCTGTGTACCTCAGGCTTCCCACAAAGAGCCTCTGCTGAGTGAACAGTCTCCAGCTCATGTGGAGGGTCACCTCTTTCCCTAAAGGCTACTGGTTTAACTCCATCCTGTCTTAGAGAACAATGTCAGAACAGCACCTAGAGTGATTCGGGTCAGCACCTGGTACCACATCCCAGCAGTCTGTCACAGAGAAAGTTTGTCCTTCATACAGCAAGCACGGGAGTGGCAGTCAGCCCCACATCAGGACACGGACAAGATGGTCATTGTATTTTCTGCTCTGGGGTCCCCACCCAGGGTAGGCTTGGGGTTCCAGCAGCAGTACCCAAGAGTCCCATTCACTCCATGCAGGCATGGGGCCTTCTCCAGGCTGTGGGGCTCCACAATCCAGAACTGACTCTATAAGAGGCAGGCCAGATGAGGGCAGGTCCTGCAGGGCCTGCTTCGCTCTTGGTTACAGTCCACAGCCCTCGGTGGGCATGCAACCCCTCCTTCTAGGAGGGGTATGTGTGGAAGGTGGCACAGGTATTGAGAGACTGATGGAGGAACTTAGAACCATGATAGACAATCGCCATATCGACGCCAATAAGAGACTATCTCAGGCTCTCTCCCCTGGCCTTCCTGCCTACCCACCCACCCAGACCCCTCCTCCAACCAGATCAAAGGCCTTGACTTCCAGTCTATAAACGCTAGCTTTGGATGACTCAACATTCCTTCCAATAGCCTTCTGGGTGCAGCCATGTTGGCATAGCTCCAACCAGACAGCTCCATCATTCCCAGAAATACAGGCTTCCCTGTCTGGGGGCCGTTAATGGCTTGTGTCCAGGCCGCAGCCTTGAACTCGGACCCTTTCTTCCTGCACCTGGCTCATGAGAGGCTGCCCTTCTAGAACTATCAGGTCGATTTTGTTTCTTGCTAGGGTACTGGGTGTCACACCTCCTGGCCTCATGGTTATAAGGTCATAGGTATCACACCGCCCAGCTTCATGGTTACAAAGCAAAGTCTGAAAACCTCATGCTTTGTGCAAGGAAATCAGGCCTCGTCCTGGGTCACCTGGTACTTTCTTTGCCATGTTCCTAGGATGTCAAGGCCTGGAGAGCTCATCGACCATGGGGAGGGATGCACACCCTCAATTCCTCCCTGACTCTAGGTGACGTGCTGTAGACACAGCAGCCTTACATGATCACCTTGTTTCTCCTGCAAAGTGGGAAACAGCCATCTCTAGATAAATGTGTCAGTATATAAATGCTGATGACTAACATAAACTTTTTAGGACCTTGGGTATATCATCTAAGATACCAGAAGGGGCCTGATGCTCGGTCACTCTGTGGTCTGGGTCTGGCATCACAGGGAGAGCTCAGTGGTGGGTGTGGTCTGGGTCTGGCATCACAGGGAGAGCTCAGTGGTGGGTGTGGTCTGGGTCTGGCATCACAGGGAGAGCTCAGCAGTGGGTGTGGTCTGGGTCTGGCATCACAGGGAGAGCTCAGCAGTGGGTGTGGTCTGGGTCTGGCATCACAGGGAGAGCTCAGCAGTGGGTGTGGTCTGGGTCTGACATCACAGGGAGAGCTCAGTGGTGGGTGTGGTCTGGGTCTGGCATCACAGGGAGAGCTCAGCAGTGGGTGTAGCGAGCAGAGGCACAGCCATACCTGGTGGATCTCGTGCCAGCCATTCTCGTCCTTGCAGCACACGGAGGCATGCTCATGGAGAAGGAGCTCACAGCAGTAAGGGTCACCCCCCACAATGGCTGTGTGATACAGCGGCGTGAGCCCATAGCTGTCCTTGTAATCCGGGGAGGCGCCCAGCTCCAGCAGGGTCTAGGGAAAGAATGGAAAGTTGTCACTGGTCTCCGACATGGAAGGAATTGAAGACGCATCAGGATTGAAGACACAGCTCTTCCACAGGCCAAGCTGGGTCGTGCCTGGACACCTGATGCTCCCCCTGACACACACAAAACTGGAGAGTCCTAACTGCCAACTGGAAGTGACAGGTGATGTTCAGGGATGCAGGAATGGCCGGCACCCAGAGGAGAGACAGTCGGCAACTGCGGCTCCTCGCCAGGTTCCTGCCGGTGCCTAGAACCCTGTGTCCCGGAAGACAGCTGTGGACAGCCATCAAGGCTGCACTTGCTAAAGAGAGTCGCAGCATCTGAAGTAACATACAGGACAGCGGGATCGCAGTGAGTCAAGGGGTAGTGAGCCTCTGGAGTAGGGTCAGGAAAGATGTGGTCTTCCCAGAAGTCAGTAGGAAGGTACGGCGGAGGTAAAGTGGGGAGGGCAGAAATGAGAAGAAAGACCCCATCTCAGACCAACCTGCAGCCAGAGGGTCTGGCCTCCTCATCGGGCTCGGATGGAAAGCAGGCTGGGAGGCACATTCTCTCTGGACAGTGCTGCACACACTGCCAGACAGGGCTAGGAGCAAAGACGTGGGGGGGAGGAAGATGTGGAACTAAGGAAGAAAGGAAGATGAGGTGAATGCTGCCTGGCCGTGGTGAAAAGTGGTATTGGGAAGACGGGTGTGGGGAAGAGAGGGAAGATGGACCTGAGGAGATGGGCATGAAGGGAGATGGGCCTGGAAAGGTAGGCATGAGAAAAGCAGGTGGGGAGGCAGTTATGAGGAAGATGGGTATAGACGTGTGCCACGTGGAAGTTCAGGAGAAGATACGAGTGGGCACAGTTGCCTGGCTCCCAGAGATGCAATGCAGGGGGCATCGGGGCTGTCCATACTAATGGATCTGAGGCCTCCTCTGAGGGACAGCAACAAGGTTTAGCACCAACTCATTTGTTGGAAACACGAGCCTTTCTGTGGAGTAGAGGGGACAAGGTGGCATACAGCACGGAGTCCTAGAAACATCTATACCACAGAGGGAGCAGGAGAGCCTGACACTCAGCTGCCCTTCTGAGACCCAGTGGGGGCAGGATTCATGGTTCCCTGGGGAGGAAGCCATTGTGAGGACAGCTAAGGGGACCAGATGAAGGACCCACCTTCAGGGCAACCTGGTTCCTCGTCCGGGCAGCCTTGTGAAGGGCGGTCATGCCATCCCTGGCACGGAAGTCCAGATGTGCACCCCCATTTCTGAGAGCTTTGATGACCTCCATAGAGTCACTGAGCTGGGCAGCCAGGGTCAGGGGCGTCTCTGACGGAACCAAACACGAAGGCATTAGAACAAATACTCAAGCCCCACCGTGTGCTCAGCCACACTAGAGTACCTGAGACTGAGCAGTTCCTGTGAGCCTCCGGCCCCTGAGAGTCCACACAGTCAGGACGACTCAGACAACCCCATGACAATGACAGAGACACATGGGGTCATGTGCAATTCAAAACAGTAGCAGCAGGGTTTCCATAGTGCAGGCCTTGGTGCCATGGATCCTGGAGAGCCCTGCCATGCTCACTGAGGACAGAAGCCTGAGCACCATCTTGACATGTCCCTCATAAGAGCAACTGGCTAGGCCAATACCCTTTCTCCTTTTGATTCATAACACACATGAACCCTTTGTGGCTATAAGGAACTAGGCTGCGAGGTTCCCACATAGATAAGGACTGGAGTCCTCTGGGTGTGACATTTAGGTGACCATAGAGCACCAGGACAACATACAAGTTACTGTGATCCAGGGTGACAACACTCTAGAGTAGTTGTGGGAGTCCACAACTGACTCAGTTTCCCAGTTTGAATCTGAAGTCTATTCTGAGTCAATAGAGTTCAAGCTTGTTTGCTCCAAGGCTGTGAGAAAGTTCTGATTAGCTCACAGAGCCTCCTTAAAGGACTGTGAGAAAGTCCTGATTAGCCCACAAGAAGGAACACACTATCTAGCTAGATGTGGGCTGCTGATGCCAGCCATAGGTACATTGAGATAGAAAATGAAACTGCCTGCTCCTTGACGCAAGGCAGGATAGATAGTGGTTGAATGCCTGTGCTGTGCATTGTTCTACCTCTGTCCTTCAAGACTGTACCTAAGCTGACTGTGAAATAAACTTGGGGCTGTCTGGCATTGACTGGCAGACCTCTCGACTCTTTTCTGTCTTCTTCATTGTCTCTTCAATCTGCAAGCCTCTACCCAGTGTAGTGGGTAGCCATTCCAATCTTTTTCTGGAAGTTCCAACCCCCATTGAGGCTTCAGTAACTGTCATGCCTACAAGGCAGGGCCAAGAGAGGACCTGGAAGACCTGAGATCCAGATGCACCATCTTCGCTTGATTCCTGGACCCTGGACGCTGGAGGTAGACTGAACAGAGTTCTCCAGAGAACACTGCCGGACTGTACTGCGTCTTTCCCAGACCGTGCAACCTACCTATTCCTTCATTTGTAAGTTACGCCACTAAATAAATCTCCCTTTTAACTACGTGGAGTGGCCTTAATAATTTCACCAATATCTGGTGCCCAACGTGGGGCAAATTCCAAAGGCCTGGGTGGCTCCCGCCCTCAGCTTCCTCCCTGGCTGGCGTGCGCTTGAAGCTGCAGGTTACCTACCGCCTGCAGATTTCCGTAAAACCAGGAAAAACCCTTCCTCTCCTGAAAAGGAGCTAATCTGTTCTCAGTTCCGTGGCAAGTTTAGCCCCAGACCAGCGAAATTGGGATAGGTATAAGATATTATGGTAGATTATTGTATATACTAGTAAACAAATTTAGTAAAATAGTAGCCTTAGATAATTTGCACTGTAATTTGCACTGTCATAGATTCTTATATGTTGATACAAATGTAAACTATTTTTATATTCCTGTTTAAGATAATTTGCATATTGATACAAATACAGAACTATATTTGTTATAATGTATATATATTTCTACTCTTATTTGAAATATTTGTATATTGATACAAATGTAAATTTACATCTGTCATACTGTATGTATGTTCTACTTCTGTTTAGGATATTCTGTATATTGATATATATTTAAGATTATTGTCATATTACATATCGCACTATACATTCCTACCTCTGTTATGAATATCTTGTGTATTTTCACAATTTTGAAGTCATCATCCTTTACCATACATTTGCTTATAGACTGTTTACCTTGTTTACATGAAGCGTTAGTCCTTAGGTTATTTCAGTAGATAAGACATAGATTTATAGTCACCTATGCTTGTCATCTCTATAGTTATGCTAGTTAGGTTATCCAGATTTATAGATACATAGGTCAGATGGACAGGTAATCTTCAAACACTTCATAGACCTAGAAAATACAGTATTTAAATAACTTAGAATTCTGTTGATGTGAGACACAATTGCTCCTGGCAGCACCAATTTGATCCCGAGAGAATGTTGGGTTTCTAAGACATTTTCATTTGGAAGTTTGTCTTCTTCTTGGCACAAAATGGCCTACTGGGCAAAGAACTGCCCTTGCCTCAACTGTTGACAGTACAAATGCTGTCCTTTCTGGACAAGCGGGACACAAGAAAAGTGACCACTGTACTCTGTCAAGACAGGGTAAGATGGTCTTTCAGAATTCCTGCTTCTGAAAATGGTCTGTCAGATACTCTAGGCCTGTAGCCAATTTGAATGCACCAACAACGCTAAGAAACATTAGGTGACTGTCCAGGCTGCCAGCTGTCTCAGTCTACTCTTGCAAGATTCCTGAAAGTTGTTTACATCCATCTACCATTTCTCAGGTACCATTATATTCCTTCTCAGGTCTTTGATGGGATTGAAGACTAGCAGTTATAGTTACAACTTAGTATATATATCTTAGATCTTAGATCATATCACATACTAGATTCAGGTTCTTTAGGATAGGACACCTTTTGGAATGATCTTTGTAACATGCCATTTACCTACGCTCTAGACTTCTCTGAATTTTAGTATGTGTTTCTTGCTTGATATTGTTCACATTGGTTGTAGTTCCATCTTATCTAGGTCATTATCCCTCATTATTCCTGGACAATATTTGATAACCATTCCTTTGTATATAGTCTGGTATTAGGTTAGAACTTTCTTATTTAGACAAAAGGGGGAGATGTAGTGAGTAGCCATTCCAACCTTGATCTGGAAGTTCCAACCCCCATTGAGGCTTCAGTAACTGTCACACCTACAAGAGAGGACCTGGAAGACCTGAGATCCAGATGCACCATCTTCGCTTGATTCCTGGACCCTGGACACTGGAGGTAGACTGAACAGAGTTCTCCAGAGAACACCGCCAGACTGCACTGTGTCTTTCCCAGACCCTGCAACCTACCTATCCCTTCATTTGTAAGTTATGTCACTAAATAAATCTCCCTTTTAACTACGTGGAGTGGCCTTAATAATTTCACCAATAACCCAGCTACCCAGCTGACTGTCGGCAGGCCCAACAAGTGGCGCCCAACGTGGGGTGGGTACGGAGGAGTCCGTGATGGACACCACAGAAGAAAAAGGAGTGCACTCAATAAAAGTGGAAGCTGTGGTGAGTTAACTCGAGAGTAAAAGTAATAAGTGTAAATAAAAAAGCAGACGCGCAGTAAAGAATTCATGAGTAAGTGTAAAAATAAGTATGGGCCAAGGAAATAGAAAACAGCTGTTTGTAAATTTACTTAAAGATATTTTAAAGGCTAGATGTACTAAAGTAGGATGTAAGCAGTTGTATAAATTTTTAGAAATTATAGAATGTGTTGGAGTTAAGATATAGCAGTGTTATGATAAGCATTGTCCAGAAAAACTTACAACAGATATTTTCAGTCTCTAGACACTCATTCAGGACAACTTAGACCTCCATCCTGAAAGGCATAAAGTTTTTCCTGAATGCAGTAAAAACTGAAACTAAACATTCTACTCTGTCAGAGAGACGGCTTTATGCGGATGCTTTTACAAAGTTATTTGATGACAATGACCAGTTAGATTTTTGGCAATATGGCAGAATTAGAGGAAGAGGCTGATAAGTGTTATAATAAAGATTCTCTCACACCTCAAGATTCTCCCCCACCTCCATTCCTGACTATGACTGGTTCATCTGGAGAGATTAAGCGGTTCGTGACCGCAAACCGTTAGCCCAATGTCTCACTTTCAGATCTGTTCACTGCAGCTGGTAAATATAAATGTGAGCACTCTTTGTCTTGGTCTGTGTTCTGACTGTTACTATGTTACTGTTCTGTTCCATGTGTTTGAGGGGACTGGGTCCCCCGACTGAACTGAGATAAGCAGGTAGCTCCTGTCAGGTGTGGCTTATGTACTGCAAGAGAAGTCATCTGTTAGATGGGACTCGTTAACAGCGAGTGAGGCCATTGTCTCAGTGCTGATGTACCAGTACTTATGTCTGTCAGTGTTACTTGTGTCTGTCTACTAATCTTTCTCGTTTTCCTGGAAGAGAAGGAGAGAGAGGCATGGCAAGGGCTGCCTCCCTCCATAAGTTCCCTTACTATCAGTCCTGCAGTGCAGATGAAGTGGCAGGGAGTTCGTTCCTACTATTGGCAAGCTGAACAAACGTCGAAAAGAGAATCTGATGTTAATTGTTAATTACTATAGTCAGAAAAGTTAACAAATTTTTTTTCAGGAACACTGGCAGCCAAGGACACACTCTGTACCTCCTTCCCTTTCTAAGCCAAGTTCTTCACTGTGATAACCTCAAGGTCTCTTCTGCTGGTCAGCAACTTCCAACTTTAACCCACTATAACCCTTCTCTGTCCTGATACTGCTTGAGAAAAAATGTTGAATTACCAGCCTGCATACTCTGATGTTTTGGAAAAAATTATGCTTTTGCCTCCACGGAAAAAGAAACAATACATGGATTCTGGTGATTTGAGTTCATTGTGTCACAAATACTTGTCATCATTTAAGAGAATTGATTACAAATTATTATTGATTAAGAAAAACTTCTGCTAATCTGAAATGTTTCACATTGATACAGGTTTTTAATATATGAATGCAAAAATAAGTTTTTTGTTATGACATATGCATATATCTATATATTTCTATTCTTGTTTGAAATGTTATACCTATGCAATGTTCTAAACTGCTGGGAAGAAACCACAAGAAAAAGAACTTTGGTAGAAATTTGTATGTTGTCTGAAAAGCAAGAGAAAGTGTAAGATTGGAATAATGATAGGAAAGGGAAAAAAGGAATTTGTCTATGTCAGGCTGAACCAGAAGAGCAAACATAGGGAAGGGCCTGACCTGAAGGTAAATGCTAAGTTGTAGGTCAGAGGGGATGTGAACTATGCTGAATGTGAAGGAAAACTGTAAGATATAAGTGGGATTTAACCATAATATGTTAATTCTGGTTTTCTTCATTTTAAAAATAGCTGATGATTTTTCATTGAAAAATGTTTATGTTAAAAATGGATGTGTGTGTGTGTGTGTGTGTGTGTGTGTGTGTGTGTGTGTGTGTGTATTATGTGGACATGTATGTGACTTATGGGTATGAATGAAAGTTGGATCCAACTGTGTGTATGTGTGTATGTAACTATTGTTTAATTTTAAACAGCAATCACATGGTCTTCCTCCATCTTGGCTGGTGACTTCATCATGAGTGGGCAGCCACGTGGCTGGCAACAGTCTTTAAATAGGGTTAAAGAATCTGTTCATTGTATCTCCTTTTAGACTAAGGGGGCAACAAGCCTCAAATATTTTGGATTGGGATAGATTTCTATATAATAATTCATGTTATAAAAATAAGGTTAATATAAGATAGAATTTAAAAACAATGTTCATTTTATAAAATATTATAATGCTTTTATACACAAGAATGCACCTTGCTCTGACAGGTAAACTTTGAAATTTAAGAATCTCCCAGATGATAATGGTCTTAAAGAGTTGAAGTGATCATGGGAAACAGCTGAGGGTTATGTATCTTAGGAATTTTGCCAGGTGATGGCCACAAGAAGTAGGAATCACAGGAAAACAGAATAGGCTTGATTCTAGAAGATACTTTGGAAAGGAACCAAATGTAATAAATGTTCCATTTACTAAACAACAAACTGATTGACTATTTCAAAATAATGGTTCTTGGGCAATTGCTTTTGCTCAGGTTTTGGGTCAAATTGGTAAGCATTATCCTGCTGATTAACTATTACAGTTTGCTAAGATGCATTCTTTTACTTTTCCTAAAGTATTAATACATACTCCAGTGAAAGATGCTGCTTTGGTTTTTTCTGATGGTTCTTCTATTGGGAAAGCAGCTTATTAATGGTGATTAATGGTGAAGGATATGTAGTTCAAACTACTCCTGATTCAGCTTAAGTTGTTGAGTTGAGCTGTTGGTTTTTCAAGTTCTTAAAAAAGATAATTTATTTAATTTATATACAGATAGTCAATATTTATAAAGCTCTTCAAGTTATAGAAACTTTCTTTTATTAAAACTATTAATGAGCAATTAAGAATGTTATTTCAACAAATTCAGGATACCATTCACTTAAGAAAATTGCCATATTTTATGGTACATATTAGAGCACATTCAAATTTTCCTGGTCCATTGGCTGAAGGTAATGCTTTAGCTGATAAAGTTATTCAGTTAATCACTTTGTCTCAAGTTGAGCTTGCTCAGTGATCACATGCTTCACATCATCAGAATAGTAAAAGCTTAAGAAAACAATTTGGTTTAACAAGAGAAACTGCTCACCAGATCATTAAGAAATGTGCTACATGTCCTCAATGTTTGACTGTACCTCACTTTGGAGTAAATCCTTGAAGTCTTCTTCCTAATTATTTATGGCAAATGGATGTCACTTATAAAAAAAATGAAATATATGCATGTGACAACTGATACTTATTCAGGATTTTTAATGGCTGCTGCTCAAACTGATGAGCTACTAAGCATGTAATTGCTCATTGCCTGAAATATTTCTCCTATATGGGGGTACCAAAAGTTATTAAAACTGATAATGGAACTGGATATGTTAGTAAAGCCTTTTATCAATTTTGTTTTCAATGACAAATTGAACATAAAACAGGCATTCCTTATAATCCTCAAGGACAAGGTGCTGTGAGAGAGCTCACAGCAGCCTCAAAATACATCTTCAAAAATTAAAGAAGGGGGAGTTATACCCCAAGTCATCACATAATGCTTTAAATCTTGTTTAAAATTTTTTAAATGTGGATGCTGCTGGAAAATCTGCAGCTGATCAATTTTGGCATGAAGGCACCACCAAAAAATTTTCTCAAGTTAAACATAAAGATCCTTGTACTGACTTATGGAAGGACCCCAACCCTGTTTAGTATAGGGATGAGAGCATGTTTATGTTTTCTCACAGAATGAAAATGAAACTCGTTGGTTGCCTGAAAGATTGTTGTGGTGTATGGAGCAGAGAGATGCTGATCCTGATGTTGCTGATGACCATCCAGAGATGCCAGAGTGAATGAAACCTATTGGGCCTATGTTCCTGATACATCAATTTTACATCCTGCAACTTGGGAAGGAAAAGAAATTGTGGTTGCAAGATACCTTTAGGCCTTTAGATCCACCTGCCACCCAAGAGTTCCTGATTGCTCACAATTTTCTTATATTGGATATTGGTAAAGGGATTCCTGTATGTTTTGCAAAATATATTACTTTGGAGGGATGTCTTGGATTGCTTCCTCAAGATGATTGGATAAGTAATATTTCACTCCCTCAATGATTTCCTCCATTCACAAAAGAACTGAGAGGGTCTAACAGAACTTTGTTATGGAGACGATGTACTGGCATTATTCCTTTAAAGTATAACATCACATGGACACAACAATATAGTCTTGATTGGTCTGGAAATCAGGACAATTATAGTGACTCTTATACAGTGCCTACAGTAGAATCTTGGGACAAAGGACTGTCAGCTGGAATTTGGTATTCCAGTACTGGATCTCCAAAAACTTGTGTTTAGAAACTTGCTGCTATGATGGGAACAGTGGCAGGACATTCCAGTTGCTTGAAACCTATTTGTCCCTTGAAAGGAACTATTTTAACTTGTGTGAAAATGCTCTATGTTCTTTTAGTTGGTGAAGCAAATATTTCTATGAATAGTTCTGTGTTTAATGTATCAAGTCTTAATTGCATTTTTACCAATTGTATTTACCAAATGGATAATCACATTTGTGTAATAGTGTTAAAAATAACTTTCTTTTGTTATATTGCCAGTATATATAAGTGATCGGTTTGATGATAAAGGGCTGCAAGTGACTGAAGAAATTAAGAAATCTTTAAGCAGACAGAAACGTGTTGCTGGATTAGTTATAACAGGAACTGCAGCTCTTGTTACTACGCTTGCTACTGTTACTGTTGCTTCAATGCCTTTGTCCCAATCTATCCAGACAACAGGGTTTGTTAATCAATTGTCTATGAATGTTTCTATGATATTAGAGATTTAAGAAGATATAGATGTGAAAATGGAAGATAAACTGAATGCTTTGTATGATGTGGTACAGTTTCTGGGAGATGAGCTCCAAACCTGAAAACTAGAGTACATTTGAAATGTCATGCTAATTATGAATTGTGTTACATCTTCTGTGTACAATGAAAGTGCTCTTGGATGGGGAAGAGTTAAGGCACATATTAAAGGAATTTGGCATGATTCTAATGAATCCTTAGATTTGGCTAAATTACATCAAGAGATTATAGAAATGAAAAAGGCTAAATTGGATTTTGATGCAGCTAAAACAGCAGAAGATATTTTAGAACAATTTAAACAGGCTATCCCATTATGGTCATCATTTATTTCACTCTTAAGTAGTGTTGTAGCTATTGGAGCATGTGTCTTAGTAGGCATAATCTGTTTGCCTATGATTTTCAAGCTGATTTTGAACTCATTATGGAGACTGGGCTCGGAACTCCACACAGTATAACTACGCACATTCCTATGACTTAACACCAGAGGCTGGTAGCCAAAGATGAGTAAGTTTTCTTTGCCTCCTTTCAACCTAAGACAGGACGTTAATGATGGTATCCATGCTCCCATGACGGGTAAGATTGGAGTGTGGTAAGGAAACACCTAAGAAAGGCACAGTCATCTGAGAGACTCAGTGGGGTCTCTAAATCAATAAAAAAGGAGGAATTGTGGGAACCCACAACTGACTCGATTTCCCAGTTTGAATCTGAAGTCTATTCTGAGTCAATAGAGTTCAAGCTTGTTTGCTCCAAGGCTGTGAGAAAGTTCTGATTAGCCCACAGAGTCTCCTTGAAGGGCTGTAAGAAAGTCCTGATTAGCTCACAGAGCCTCCTTGAAGGACTGTGAGAAAGTCCTGATTAGCCCACAAGAAGGAACACACTATCTAGCTAGATGTGGGCTGCTGATGCCAGTCATAGGTACATTGAGATAGAAAATGAAACTGCCTGCTCCTTGACGCAAGGCAGGATAGATAGTGGTTGAATGCCTGTGCTGTGCATTGTTCTACCTCTGTCCTTCAAGACTGTACCTAAGCTGGCTGTGAAATAAACTTGGGGCTGTCTGGCATTGACTGGCAGACCTCTCGACTCTTTTCTGTCTTCTTCATTGTCTCTTCAATCCGCACGCCTCTACCCAGCTACCCAGTTGACTGTCGCCAGGCCCGACAAGTAGTGGTCCTCAACCTTCCTAACGCTTTGACTCTTTAACACAGCTCCTCATGTCGTGGTGACCACCAACCATAAAATTATGCCATGGCTACTTCATGACTGCAATCCTGCTACTGTTATGAACAGTAATGTAAATATCTAAGATGCAGGATATCTGATATGCAACCCCAGAAGGGGTCACAACCCACAGGTTGAGAACCACCATGGTTGAGTTTCCATCTCAGGGCAGGGGAGGTTGCTCAGTGGGAAGAGTACTTGCTACACAAACATGAGAACCTGAGCTTGAATCCCCAGCACCCAAATAAAAGCTGAGTGCAGGTGTGCATGCCTGTGACCCCAGCAGAGACAGGCGGGTCCCCAGGCTTACCGGCCAGCCAGTCCAGCCAAAACAGTGAGCCTCAGGTTACGTGGAAGCTGGGTGGGCCCACTCAGGTGTTTGCAGCACAATGTCTTGAAAATATCCCTCATTTTTCATGTGGTGAAATTTCCTTGATTTTTAAAACACTTTAGAACTACGGCAAGTAAACCCAAGCAGAGGGCTGGCACCCCAAACCTGAGCCACTTGACCTTAAAGTAATATATATACACCATCACCCTAGAAATATTCTGAGAGTGTTGTAGCCAGGAAATAACCAGGATGTATCTCAAGAGGTACCAGGCGGAAAGGAGAGAGGCAGGACCCTGGCAGACCAGCTGAGAGCTCCATCCTGGCTGCAGGAATATATTACACCAAGGAGGGCAAGATGTAGATGTGAGGGCTCAGGGCAGCTGCTGGGTGGAGTGCAGGGCACTAAGCGGCAGCTGGAGGGTGCCTGTGTGTGTGTGTGTGTGTGTGTGTGTGTGTGTGTGTGTTCCATGAAAGGTGTTTCAGAAATCACGCATCTGGAGGGGTGACTGCTCCAGTGTCAGGCGACAACTATGGTAAGTGAAAACCAGTCCTCCTCTGAAGGACTGGGCGGCCACCAGCAGGATTCTTGAAACACTGATTTAGGAGGCTCAGGGGTCCCAGGATGGGAAATTTAACACATCAAGGAATGATAAGATATCACAGATATGGTGACTGGATGTGGGGCGCATGGGTTGACCTGAACTACTCTAAATGTAAAATGTACAGGGAATTGCTTTTCAGCTTGAGTTCAGAGGCCACAGCGTCAGCCAGCTGCTCACCTGTGAATTCAACTAACCCCAGTGTCAGGAAACACTTTCCTCTCCATACCAGCTGTCACTTCTTTATCCGAGCAGCTGATGTCCACAAGAGACCCCTAAAGTCAGGCTGGTGGGCATTCTCTTATAGGATGAGGGGGAAGGGAGAGTCATGAGACCCAGATGTAAGATCCAGCTGTTCCCACCTGGCCTTCCCTCCCTGGTGTATGTAATTCTACCCAGCTACATGTGGTCTCTTCCAAGGTGCTAGAGCAGGGGTTCTCAACCCGTGGGTCAAGACCCCTTTCACAGGGGTCACCTAAGACCATTGGAAAACACAGATATTTATATTATGGTTCATAATAGTAGCAAAATTAGTTATGAAGTAGTAACAAGGATAATTTTATGGGGGGGGGGATCACCACAACATGAGGGACTGTATTAAAGAGTTGTAGCACTGGGAAGGTTGAGAACCACTGTGCTGGGGAGTGGGGTACAAACTAAACGTTAATGAAGGAGCCTCCATCTATGGATATTACACATTTGGGGGTAGGACTTTGCAGTAATGCAGCTGTTTCAGGGTCACCCACACTCCTATAAGTAACCCTTCACCAAGGCTCCCGTGAGTGACCCCTCAGCCAGGCTCCCATGAGTGACCCCTCACCTAGGCTCCCATGAGTGACCCCTCACTGTGCTCCTGTAGCTCAGCCTGACTAAATCATTGGCCCGGGCTGGCCTTGGAGATGTTTCTTTGTTCTGTTCTATCCAGAGTAAACAGAGGTTCATTCACGTCTTTGCAGGGAAAGTTAATGCAATGCACAGATTGAAAATAACAACAATAAAATATAACCAAGAAATAACACAGTGTAAGTGATTTTCACAGTGTCCATGAATCAGGTTTTATAAACAATCTAGAGATAACACAGGCTGCCAGAGGATGTGCACGAGTTCCGTGTGACTTAAGCATCCCTGGAGCTCAGACCCGAGGGATCCCACAGCCCATCCCTCATAGATATGGAGGGACACCTGCATAAAGTATAACCCACATAGAGATGGAATAGCCAATAAACGGCAGCAGGAGGGACAATTTCACAGACGGACACGAGTCCCCACTGTGCCCTTCAGGAGGCAGGACATAACTCCCCACTCCTTAACAGTGGACTGTGCCAACTGAGCCCCTTCCGAAAGGCACCGTATGGGATGGGCTCAGCAGGTGACTCTCAGGGAAGAAAGGCTGCAGACAGGGCCATGCTAGGAGGTCTAGGTTAGCGCCCCAGACATCAGGCAGGCAGACAGTAGAAGGTTCGAGGGATGCTTCACCTCCTTCATCTTCCTCCCCAGCCCCACACTTGCTCGTGTTTACAAGATCTGGGTCCACAGCAGGGAAGAAAACACTCAGCAAATGTGCACGGAGTGGCATGTGAATAAATACCAGGCCAGTTCTGGGAGCTGTTGAGCTCCTCACCAGAACAAGCCCAAGCAACCATCAAAGCCACACAGCCTACACAGACATGACAAGTAAAGATGGCACGGGCCCTCTCAAGTCCCCAGACAGGAAGAAAACATTGGGGAAACTGAGGAAATCAGAATGATGCATGGGCTTTGTAACACTCCCATGTGGACATGAGTTCAATGGTGGCAAAATAAGCCACACTGCTATCAGACGTGAGCAACGGATCTGCAGAAACTCTCCCTAAGCCAAAGCTGTCTAAGAAAGGTTTATTTAAAAATGAACAACAAACACCTTAGGCCAGAGAGACGGCTCAGCAATTAAGAGCACTGGCTGCTCTTGCAGAAGTCCTGAATTTGGTTCCTACACCCACATCAGATAGCTCACCACTGCCTGTAACTCCGCTCCAGGGGATCCGATACACTCTCCTGGCCTCTATGGGCACCCCTCCCCTATGCACATACTAACACACATACACATAAATAAAAATTTTAAAGTTAAAAAAAACCCTCAAGGCTCTTATTAGGGTGAGGGACTTAATTGCTCTGTAAAATTGCTGTTACTCACAGACTTAGAGAAAATATTTCCAAAAACAAACATACATGTCTGAGCTGCGGCTATCCAGTACGAACAGAGAACTTGTAAACTCAATTAATTAACCCCAGAGTGCATGAGATACCTGAAGAGAAACCTCAACAAAGAGAAATGACGGATGGTGAATGACACATGAAAGATGTGCTGTGCCACAGGTCCCCAGAAAATGCACTCACAATTCAAGAGGATGTTGCAGGCCCTCAGAAAGGCCAAACACAAAATACTGCTCCCTCACTGGCACAGGTGAGACAGGGTGCAACCACACAGGGCATCGAAGGCCAGATCAGCATAGTCTTACAAAACAGTGCACAGGGGGCTAGAGATGACTCAGCAGCTGAGAGCACTGACTGCTCTTCTAGAGGACCTGGGTTCAATTCCCAGCAACTACATTGTGATGGATAGCTAAAATCATTTGAGAAGAGGGAACCTCAATCAAGAAAATCACTCCATAAGATCAGGCTATAGGCAAGCTAATAGGGCATGTTCTTAATCAGTGATTGATGGGTGAGGGCCCCGTCCATTGTGGGTGGTGCTGTCCCTGGGGTGGTGGTCCTGGGCTCTATTAGGAAGCAGGCTGAACAAGCCATGAGGAGCAAGCCAGTAAGCAGCACTCTCCATGGCCTCTGCATCAGCTCCTGCCTCCAGGTTCCTGCCCTGCTTGAGTTCCTGTCCTGACTTCCTTTGAGGATGAACAGTGATATGGAAGTGTAAGCTGAGGAAACCTTTTCCTCCCCAAGGTTTATTTTTTGTTCATGGTGTTTCGTCACAGCAATAGGAACCCTAGGACACACACGAAGGCTCTCAACTGACTATAACTCCAGTTTTAGATCTGATGACCTCTTTTAGTCTCCACTGATACTGCACACAGGTGGTATGCAGGCAAAACACCCATACACATGAAATAAAATAATTGTCATTATTCAAAAAAAGGCACATTCTACCCAGCCTCACCAGTGCTCTAGGAGTTTCCACAAGTAAGTTTTAAATATATGTCCAAGCTAGGTATGGTAGCACACACCTGTTTCTCAGTACTCTGAGAGGCTGAGGCAGGAGGACTGCTTTGAGACTAAGGTCAGCCTGAACTATTAAGACTTTGTCTCAAAAAATACAAAAGGATAAAATAAAAAGAGGAAAGGAAAACATGCTCATAATTGTTAAAGATTACATAGAATCTTCTCTCCATCCTAAGTGAATATATTTAATAAAAAACTACTCAACAGGAAGCATATTATTCTGGGCCATATGAGCTGGGCCAGTGAAATGGCTCAGCAGGTAAAGTTCTTGCAGAGAAAACCTGACAATCTGAGTTTAATTTCCGAACCCACATAAAAGTGAAAGGTGAGCAATGACTCCACAGAGTTGTCCTCTGACCTCCACATAAGTGCGTGCACGGCACACACACTCCCCCCAACACACAATTAAATAAATAAAGAGATACAGAGGAAATGAGGGCACAGGCTGCTGAGTGAATGAAGCCAGTCTGACAGAACACACTGCCCGGTTCCCACGCTGACGTTCTAGAAAAGGAGAGATGAGGACAGGGACGCAGGTGGCCGTGGCTGGAGGGAGATGACGGCCAAGCACAGGGGGTGTTTACATAGTGATGGGATCCCAGGTAATTCTTGGTGGTGGGTATAGGAACTTCATACTTGGCAAACCCCACAAAATGGGTAGTGTCCAAGAGTAGCCCTAGTGTAAACCCTGGGCCTCGGCTGTAGCGAACACATCACACTAGTGCCGGCTGTTAGTGAGAGGGAGGCTGGTGAAGGGGCATGTGGGGATGATCCACTCAGGGCTAGAGTGTTTCATTGGTTATTTTGAGATATGGTCTCATGTATCTCAGGCTAGCCTCCAACTCGCTAAGTAGCTGAGGATGGCCTTGAACTCTTGATCCTCTTGCCTCCACCTCCTGAGTATTGGGATTGAGGTATGTGCCACCACACCTGGCTTATCTGCTTGTTGTTTAGGCAGCAGTGGAGCTGGAACCCAAGACCTCAGACAGGTAGGCTCTGCCTCTGAGCTACACCCCACTGCCCAGTGTGATTTTTCTGTGAGCCTATGGTTCTCTACGGACCCTAGACCCAATCCCAGCTCCTTTCCTTCCCAGGCTGCCTTCCCTGGTCCTCCTTCCACATTTCATGGACCTTATCTTCCAGCGTGTGCACTTTGTGAGCTTCCCACGCTCCCTTGGAAGCAGGCGCATAAAGAAGAAAAATTGCAAAATAACTGGGTACCGTATCTGAGCTCTCGCCTAACAACAGGCCTCTTATTAGAACTCCAAGGACTAACCAGACGTACCCGACTTACTGGAGGGGGCTATTTATGAACCAGCGGAGGGCTGCCTTCATTTGCACACCTCTCGCTGTCTGCAGACTCATGTTTACGAGGTCTCAGAACCCCACTCCCTCCAGACACGGCAACTCCTGGGGTATCGATCACCTGGTGTGATTCATTGTGTGACAGCCAGATACCGACCATAAGTCATCAGACAGGCTCCCTCCACTCCCCAAGCCACAGAGCTCCATGTAAAGGAAAGCAGAATGTCCACAGAAGCTTCTAATTGGGCCATGTGGGAGCTGGATGGTGCTCCCCAGGAGTCCACCACAGTCATATGTGGGTGGAAACAGTGCCTCTCAAGGATGATAAAGAACTTAGCTAGAGGCCACCCCACCCCTCACTGACAGCCCTGGAGCATCACTGCCTGGAACCTCTCACTTGCTGTGCTGCTTGAGATTTTTGTCAATTGGACACAAGCTAGTCATCTAGGAAGAGGAAACCTCAATTGAGAAAATGCCTCCATCAGACTGGCCTGCGGACAAGCCTGTAGTACATTTTCTTGATTAATTACTAATGTGGGAGGGCCCAGACCACTATGGGAGATGGCACCCCTGGGCTGGTGGTCCTAGATGCTATAAGAAGGCAGGCTGGGCAACCCATGGGGAGGAAGCCAGTAAGCAGCACTCCTCCATGGCTTCTGCTTCTGTTCCTACCTCTAGGTTCCTGCCCTGACTTCTCTTCACAATGAACTACAACCGTAAGCTGGAATAAACCCTTTCCTCCCCAAGCTGCTTTTGGTCATGGTGTTTGTCACAGCAACAAAAAGCTAACTAGGACCAGCAGGTGGTAACTAGGTCCTAAAAGTGAGTCCAGATGAGCAAGATGTCTCTGCAGGCACAGCATGGCAGGGGATCACACTATTCCGAGCCTTTCATGGAGGCTTTGGAGGCACAGTGGGTTTCCAACATCATTAAACATCTGCCTTTCTCTCACCTAAGCACGCTTCAAGCTCAGAAACCCACAGTGTGCAAGGAAAGTGATGGACTAAGTCCCCTAAGGCCGTCAGTGTGGTTGCCTTTCCAGGGCATGGAGCTATCATCCATCGGATCTCAGAGGGCCCACCATGGCAAAGAGGGACCCAAAGACTCCTTCACTAGGGAAGAAGTCTTCAGTTTTCTCTTCGTGTTACTTGGTGAAATTTATGTTTCCAGCAGCTATAGACGTCCGCTATTGTTGACAGACTGTGTGGTTTTAAGTGGCAGGTCACCCCTCTAGGATTCTGAGCTCATTTGCATGTCACCCAGTGCAGAGTGACTCTCAGATACACAGCTGAGGCCCGAGGCTGGTGGCTTGTCTTGGCCTTCAGAAGGAAGCTGAATTTGACTCTTCATAGAGAGCAAAGGTGTCTGCATTCAGGGAGTGACTCAGGAAGTCACCGAACCCAGCTAAGAGCTTCCAAAATGTGATAAGCAAAGTCTGTTAGAGCCAGAGGAGGCCAGCACCCAACTGGAACAAAAGCATGGGGCTGGGGGGCTCCCCAGTGCAGGGGAGGAAGAGACAGGTGGACCCTTGAGGCTCACCAGCCAGCTAGCCTAGCCTCGCTTGGGAGCACCAGGCCAGAGGGACAGTGAGAAACCCTGTCTCAAAGAAAGGGGGTGTGGACAGCTCCAGAGAGATACAAAGTTGCCCTTTGCCCTCCACATACACCTTACACCTACACACACAACAACAACAACACTACAGATAATGATTTCTGTCAAGCCCCAACCCCCAAGCCTTCTGTGGGTGAGGTAGGGAGGGGTTTCTAGAATGGTGCTCCCCACTGTATGTCTGCCGTGTTCTGCAGCCCCATCTGGCTGGCCCTGCCTTTGCTGGTGACCCTAGAACAGCTCCCCTTGACCAGGACCCATTTAGCATATCAGCGGCTTCTCTCCTGGTTTGCTTTTTTTTTTTAAATCAACTAACCTCCAGACTGTAGCCACAGTTACACAGCTGTCTCCTGGTGCCCATGGAGGACAAGGTCCAGGGCCCCTGGGATGCCTAGAGAACCCCATAGAAAATGATGATCTTCTTATTATTATTCCTTCTTCTCCTCCTCGTTTTTTTTTTTTTTTCTCCAGACTGGGTCCTCTGTATAACAGCTCTGGCTGTCCTGGAACTCATTCTGTAGACCAGGCTGGCCTTGAACTCACAGAGATCCACCTGTCTCTGCCCAAGTGCTGGGCTGGGATTAAAGAGGCACCACAAGCCCCTTGTATAAAGCCATGTCATATTTTACTTGTAATCATCTCTAGATCATTCTAAGACCAATGGATTCAGCTAAGCAGTGAGTAGGTTTCACAGACTGTTTCTTAGAGGGCAATGACAGGAGAGAGAAAGGTCTGAACACACTCAGGACAGACTTTTTGTTTTTCTTTGTCCATCCCTGCTTGGTTGGATGAGGAGTTTCACTGAATATGAGACCCACAGGCACAAGGCCGACTGCATTTCAGAGAACGCAGAATAATAATCACTTGTGGGCTCCGTGCTCTGCGCTCCCGGGTCTCTCATACTCAGTGCTAAGGGGGTAGAATTTCTTGGAATTTTCCTAAGTACCAGCTCCTTGCCCATCATTACTACCTCTATTCTAGCTCCAGGTGGGGCTAAGAGGAGGCACCACACGCACATCTCTGCTTCAAAATAGCCAGTGTCAACTGGGGAGTCAAGTCAGGGTCTGGCCAGGATGGCAGCTCCTTCGTACCCCAGAACCAGAGACCCTGATGTAGAAGGGGCTGGGGGCAAAGGAGCCACGGCTCCCATCAGCAAGGAAACCTAGGTTGAGAATGGCTGACACATAGCCCTGAGAAAAGCAGGTAGCAGACAGTATAAGGTCAGGACCCCTGAGGTCACAGGAGGTACTCTGTCACCACAATGCACATAAACACCACTTTCTTCCCTCCGAGAGCGTGGGCTGGTGCCTGCCCTTCCAGTCAGCATCTCCTCTCAGTTCCCCTCGCCAGGGCCGCTAATGAGTTTCTCTCCTGATATCTTAGATGCCGCCTCCATCCTCAGAAATGAGCCCTTTCCCACTTTTCATGCTGCTCACAGATAAACCCAAAGAAACTCAGGAGCAAAGAGGCAACCCAGCCCCCATCAGGGCTAAGAGAGGGCCATGCCAACTAGATCAGCACCCAGTGGGGGGCCACCTCAGCTCAAGAGATTAGCCAGGCTGCCCCAAAGGACAAACAAGATCCACACTTTATAAGACACCTCCATATCTTGTGCACATAGTAATTTTGAGGTGTGACAAGAAGCCATGTGGGAGCCAGCAGTGGACTTGGGGTGTCCTGATAGGAAAGGCAGGGAGAGAGGGAAGGACGGGAGGTAAAAGGACCCTGCTGTTAAGGTCAAGTATCTCCCATCCCCAGATAACATGCCAGGCCAAACAGATCCAAGCTGCTGTGGAGATTCCCTTGACCTCTCTCTGCCTGCCACCCTCAGCCATATCACTCCACGGCCACAGTGTTCACCTGGGCTACAGCCGAGGTCCACCCTGTACAACCAGGAGACACTAGCAACATGGGAAGGCACTTGGGGTTGTCCTAACTGGGGAAGCTACTGGCCTCTAGTGGGGGCTCGGCAGCACCCCACAAAGCCAAGGTCTACCCCACAGCAAAGAAGAGTCAGACCAGGTACTGGCAGTGCTGAGCTGAGAGACCTTTCCCCTGACTGCAGCTGTCTCCCAAGGAGATTTGAAAACTCTGGAACTCAGCATCTGGCAGGGAGCACAAGACATGTGTGCGCACCTGCCTGTCTGTGAGGAAGCCTGTACCCAGGCAAAGCCCCACACATGCTGCAATGCTGGTTGGTTAGTACCTCCAGCTTGAGGGCTCTGCTGGAGGCCCCCGGGTCAGCAGGCAACAGCCCCATACATGTACGGCATCCGTTCGCTCTCTCCCTTCCCTAACACTTATGCACAGAGCACCTACTGTGTGCATGCACTGAGCTAGAGGCTCAGACAGCAAGGAGGTACCAGAAGGTACATGAGTGAGGAGCCACTTCAAAACCCAGATGAGACCCAGGACAGAGTAAGAGATGAATGATTCACGGTAACCTGAACTCGGGAATAGATGTATGCCTCACCAGAGTATAATGAAGGCCTCCCTCATGGCCACCCACCTCCAGTCTCCAGGTCATGGAAATTGGGATCCAGGCCTCTGTCCAGCAGCTTGACCAGCTTCTCCACTGAGCGATGCTGAGTGTGGTCCATAAACTTCTTCAGAGTGGTCTGGAGAGGAAAAGAACAAAACAGAAACGACTATGAAAAACTGATTTACAGGGGCAGGGGATGAGACTCAGTGGGTAGAGAGTTTGCTTGGCATGATGAGGCCCTGGGCTTCAGCCCAGTACTGCATAAACTGGGTATGCTGGTGCACACCTTTAGTCCCAGCACTCAGAAGGTGGAGGCAGGAGGATCAGAGGTTCAAAGTCATCTTTAGCTACATAGTGATTTCAAAGCCAGAGTGGACTACATGAGCTCATGCTAGAAGGATGGAAAGGGTGCCTCGGCAGGCAGCCTGGCCACAGATCAGGAAGAGCCTGGCATCTCTCTTGGGACCCACCCTCATCCTAATTCACAGTTTCCACAACACAGGACAGGAGCACCTGTGATTTTTCATCTGATAATGTGCCTGGGCCTTCCAGGCACCTGCCATGGGCTGGATTCCCATCTGAACATCTTACGGTCTGGAATTAGAACAAATGTCCCAAACCTGGAGGGTCATTTAAATGGCGGCTATTCACTCATTGACATTTTTCTTTAAATTCACAAGTGTTTGTATCTACACAATAAATAACAACAACAGCAACAATAAAAGTAACTAGAGAAATCCTCAGACGCTGGGGTCAATCATATCCATGTGGATTCCAGGTTCAAGGCAGAAAATACATACAAAGAGCCTGGACCATACTTGGCCAGAACATGGCTGAGAGGTCAAGAACAGTGTGGATATACCTTAGGGCAGGAAACCAAGCGATGGGCATCTGCCAGCCACCAATGGATAATATAGGCACAAAAATGAAAACAATGTTGGTTGAGAGGCCATAGAGACCCCTAAAACAACACAGGCTGTGGCCATTTGTCTTGGTTGTTCATCAGAACTAGACGATGAGACCCTAGGGCTGAAGAGATGGCACAGCTTGTTACATGCTACAGAGAAATCATGCTGGACCTGCGCTGGACACTTCCTCCTAGGCGGCCAGCTTTCATAATTATGGAAGATTATGAAATAGCCTTATCTAGGGGGAGATAAGGTGCCAACGGTCTTGCCTAGCTGTAAATCCTATGAATCATGATGTCAATCTTCTGGGTAATAGCACCATAGTAGCATAACAGTTATGGGAATAACCAACCACGCCCTGGTTGGCTTTGAGGCCCCCACCACGGTAGGAATCCAAGCCTGGTGCTGTAAGCTACATCAAAAACACTTGGTAGGAGAAGTCACAGGCCCTAGGGAGGACATACTGTTGTTTTACTAAATTGGCATAGCATCAAGTTGCCTGCTAAATATCTGTTTAGGTCCATACACCAGAATTTCTCAACCTGAGGTCACAACCCCTTAGGGTCCAACAACCCTTTCGCAGAGGTTGCCAAAGGCCATCGGAAAACAAAGATTATACATTATGATTCATAACAGTAGCAAAAGTAGTAGTTATGAAGTAGCAACGAAAATAATTTTATGATTGGGGGTCACTACAACATGGGAAACTGTATTAAAGGGTCGCAGCATTAGGAAGGTTGAGAATCACTGCGCAAATCATGCTTCTCTCAGCCTTAATCAGAGAACCCTCTCTTCCTAGTGATTGCAGAGCCTCAGGGCTGCCCAGATGCTGAGAATAAGGAACTGCTCACTGCTCAGCCAGAAATGAGACGTTGGCACTATGCCCTCTAAGGCTCTGGGAGCATTGTGGAAGAAAGGGAGGCAAGAATGTAAAAGTTGGAAGATACAGGGCCAGCATGATGCCATCCTGGGAAGACACAGACACTGCAGTCTTGAACTCACAGCTGTGGATGCCTGCACTGGGTCCATCCATAGTCAGGCATGGATGGAAGAGGGGCTCTGGCCTACCCTTCATTGATGAACTATTTGCTAATACATTCAAGGAAATGGGGGAGTCACTGGCTTCAGTTGTGAACACATTGGTGACCCCACCAGGCTCCAGTAGGTAGATTCAACCCATTGGTCATGCAGAAGATTGGTAGGGAGTATGGGGGCTGACAGGGATGAGAGGGAGATAACAAAGGATTACAGAGCAATCAGGATGCATTTATACAGTATGCATTATACAGTATGCAACTGCTAAAGAACCAACTCAATTTTTAAAAATTAACTGAAGACAAGAGAATGAAACCCATCGTGAAAACCCTGCATCCCTCGAGAAACAAGTAACCTGTGGGTTGTGAAAGCCTGTGTGCACTCTCCACAGCAGGAGAGCGTGGCAGGCCAGCACCAGGCCTCTCAGGGCTATCTAAGGGGAAGCAGTATGCCCACCATGTTCTCCAGGCTCCACCCACATGCCCCAGGATCACTGCCTCTGGTTCCAGGAATGCTCACATGGCCTCACTACCATGCCTGGAGTGTATGGCATAGGGACTCATTGTGACTTCAATGGGCACAGAGTCCTCTAGCTAGCACAAACCTTTCCCCCCATCGCTGCCAACACTTCCTGCCTTTGTAAGGTTTGTTCTGATTTGGCAGCAACAGAAACCAGAGACAGCGCTCAGTAGGCATTCCTTCCCCACCTCACCACATCCCATTGTATCACTACTGCCGCCTTTCAACCTCTCTAGGGCACCAGGGGGTGGCAACCCCCTGTTCAACCTCTACCAGCTTTCCTGAGCCATCTTGCTGACTGCTTGCTGTCTGGCTAGGTCTCCAGCAATGTGCATAGAGAGGCAGCCCCACCCACCTGTATACCCCAGCCTGGCCTCATCCCACGGGTATCCAGGGGCCACTCCCAAGGGAATGAGCCCTCCAAAGACAACACAGTAGGATCAGAGGTGACCTGGTGGGGTAGAGGAAGTAATTACCCCCCCATACCTTTGTGTGGAGCCTGGCCAGCTGCTTCTCATCCAGGTTGGTCTGCTTGTACACACGCTTCTTATAGCGAAACTGCCATGGAAACAGGAAAAGATTGCAGGGGACTAAATGTTAGACAAGGGTGCTCAGAGGAAAAGTGACCTGGCCAAGGACAAGGCACCCCAGTCTTAACCAAGACACAGGTGTCTGTGCTACAGAGCACACCACCCCCCTACACACTAGAGTGCCATCACCCGGCAGCCATCAGGACACGGGGCAAGCTCTCAGCTAAGAAGCTAGTCCCCAGCTGGTACAGAGGGTGAGGTGGCCGGACACACCACTAATGTACCCTCATCCTGCTGAATGACAGTCTGTGGGAATGGATCTGCCCTTAGCTCGTCTGTGGTACATCTCGGATACATTTTTCTTCCTTGTCACTCATCTCTGTCAGAACTGCATGGGAAATCCCATGCACCCCTCTGCTCAGGACTCAGGGGCTTCCGCTGCCCCTCAGGACAGTGCTGCCTGCTTGGGATCGGAAATTTCATTGCAGAGCGGAGAAGTGGACTTGGAATTGGTGACAACGCTCCCAGGTCAGCGGTGTCCTAGCGGTCAGCTTTATCATACCCGCTCTCCCCCCAGACACCCAGAACCTTTGTGTAGCTAACTGTTAAAGAGACACTGAGAAGGTTCAGGAAGACCGCTGAGGGCAGGCCATGACTGAGATTTTGAGAGGAAACACGAGGTCCTCTATCGGCTAAGTGACTCTGAACTGGTTCTTTTCCCCATCTCAGCCTCAGTTTCCTTATCTGTCTCATAGGGACACCACCACCGCAGGGCCCCAGAGTGGAATGACCTTCCTGAACTCTGGGTCACTGTGCCCCCCTCCTGGCCTCCTCCAGGACTGTCACACCATAAGGAGCTCATTTAAAGGGTGGGTACAGGTGCCTGAACACACCGGTGGAGGCATAAGCTGGTTCCCAAACCGAAGTCTGACTTGTATTATTTTCCTGTTTTTAGATTTAAAAAAATGTTACTTAGGAAGCTGGAAAGATGTCTCAGTGGTTAGGGGAACCGGCTGCTCTTCCGGAGGACCTGGGTTAGGTTCCTAGACCCCACGTGGTGGCTCACAACCGTCTGTAATTCCAGTTGCTGGGAATCTGATGGTGGCTTCTGGCTTCTGTGGGTTCTTCACATATTTGATGAATATACATACATGCAGGTAAAACACTCATGCACATAAAAGTAAGAAAATCTAAACTGTTGTTAATTTGATTTTATTATTTTGTGTCTATGGGTGTTTTGATTGCATGTGTATCTGTGTACCTCAAGCATTAGATGCCCTGGAAGTGGAGTTAAAGATGGTTGTGAGCTACCCAGGGAGTGCTGGGACTTGAACCTGGGTCCTCTGCAGGAGCAGCAAGTGCTCTAAACCACCAAGCAATGTGTGTGTGTGTGTGTATGTGTGTGTGTGTGTGTGTGTGTGTGTGTGTGTGTGTGTGTGTGTGTGTTTGTGTGTTTGGATGCTGGAATCTGAACCTGGGTCCTCTAGAAGAGCACCACTGAGCCATCTCTCCACACCAACCCCTGTGCTATCCCCAGGAGGCAGCTGTGTCCTGCTCTCCTTCTGCCCCACATAAGATGATCAGTCCACAGAAGGCAAGGTGCACCCATGGCTCAGATGGGAACTTTCTTGATTTTCAGGTGTCAAAACAAGTCAGTCCTGAAGAACTGGGTTGCCGGGGCTGCTGGAGAGCTTGTGCCTCCCAAGCTGAGCCTGTGCAGCTTCAGGACGGGACCGGAGGGAGCAGTGCCAGGCTGGAGGACGGCCATGCCTGCTGCTGGACTGCAAGGCTGCAGCTCTGCATCCTGCTCCTGTCCACATCCAGGTGCCGCCATAATTTCAGCTCTCACCTTTGTCTGTAGCTAATCACCTTGCTGGTCCACATACCCAAAGCCACCAAGAAAGGCCATCAGGTATCTATCACACACATGCCTAACAGGGAAGGTCCAAAGGAGCCAGACTTTAACTATAGGGCGGGTAATTTTCTAATCTAAAACAAACAGGAGCCTGGTTAAGTTGCACCCAGGCTGCATAGCACCAGCCCTCACACAGCCTCACAGGCTAGTTACCTCCAGGGAAGGCACACCCGGACCCGTGGGCTGTGGGTATTCCCGCAGCAACCGCTCCTCGTCCAGGAACTTGCCGTCCCGCCCGTTGCTGGCTGGCTGGAAGAGCCCATAGTTGAGTACGTCCTTCAGGCCTTGGTTCAGGGTGCACAGGATCCGCTGCTTGGCCACCCACACGGTGGCGTCCGGGTTAAATCGAATGCACTTCTGTGGAGAGGACGGAGACATGGGTCAGGGATGCCAAAGGTCATCAGAGCCACCAACCTGGGCACAGGATCAAAGGAGTCCTGCTCCTTCTGTTCCTGTCCCCTCTGCCCCAAAGTAACGTTTACCTTTGCCCCTCAGATAGAGAGGCTGGGGAAACAAAACAAATCAACCAGGCTGGGAGTCAATGAAGTGTCTGCATCAAAGTGTGGGACCTGAGCCTGAACCCCAGAACCCACACAGAACCCCAGCACTGGGAAGGTAAAGATGACCCCCAGGACTCCCTGACCAGCTAGGACTGACATCAAGATTACCATATGCACATACATGCACACCAGTACACACAAGAGCACTGTGGTGGGAGGAACATGCACTGAGAGTCTCAGCTAAGTACAGCTGTCCCTAAGATATCCTGGGGGTCACAGAACCCCCTCTGAATCTCCAGATCTATGGACACTCAGGTTCCTCATGATGACGTTTTTTAACTTCCACACATCCTCCCAAATGCATTTTGTCCTGGAACACAACATTGTCATCTACAAAGTTCATGCTTGAGAACTGCAATTGAGTTAGCAAGAAAAAAAACAAAAACAAAAACAAAAACAAAAACAAAAAAACACCCTCACTTTTGTTTCAGGCATTCACAGCTCTCCTGAGACACATGTGGCCCATAGGACACAGGGTCATACCATTTGTTTATAACACCTAACAGATACACTGTACATCTGTGCAAAAGTCATAGTCCATCCCGATGAAGATACAATAAGCTTTGTGCATGACTCTCCATCCACCTACATGGAACCCCTGGTGCAATGGCTTGCTCCCTGGCAGTGGACACAGAGGACATCTTGTCTCAGGAGTTCACAATGGGAGGCCTGAGGGACAAGAGCCTTTATATCACCAACAGTGTCCGAACAGAAAATCAGAACTGTATGCACTATACAGCTGGTGAGATGGCTGTGCTGTGGGATGTTCTGTATGGCAAATGTGTTGCTCTGATTGGTCAATAAATAAAACACTGATTGGCCAGTGGCTAGGCAGGAAGTATAGGCGGGACTAACAGAGAGGAGAAAAGAAAGAACAGGAAGGCAGAAGGAGTCACTGCCAGCTGCCACCAGGACAAGCAGCATGTGACAGATTGAGATACATCAGGTTTGACCAGCCAAGACCCCCTGAAAGGTCTCCAATGACACCATGGCCCAGATGATCCAACATCCAGAATGGTTTGAAGGCAACTGGCTCAGACAATACAGCCTCATGGACTATTCCATAATCCTAAAATTTTCTTTGTGTCCCCATAAGATACAGCACCCCCCTCCAGCAGGAAGTAGTAAGAAAAGCTACGCCCAAATTCCCAAATTATATGTAATTTTACTTTGTTAAGGTTAAAACCTTCTTTTTTGGAAAAAAAAAGAAAAGGAGAAGTGCTGTGGGATGGTCTGTATGTCAAGTGTGTTGCTGATTGGTCAATAAATAAATCACTGATTGGCCAGTGGCCAGGCAGAAAGTATAGGCGGGACAAGGAGGAGAATAAAGCTGGGAAGTGGAAGGCTGAGTCAGAGAGACACTGCCAGCCGCCGCAATGACAAACAGCATGTGAAGATGCCGGTAAGCCACAAGCCATGTGGCAAGGTATAGATTAATGGAAATGGATTAATTTAAGCTATAAGAACAGTTAGCAAGAAGCCTGCCACGGCCATACAGTTTGTAACCAATATAAGTCTCTGTGTTTACTTGGTCGGGTCTGAGAAGCTGTGGGACTAGCAGGTGAAAGAGATTTGTCCTGACTGTGGGCCAGGCAGGAAAACTCTAGCTACATGGCTGTGTGGTTAAAGTGTAAGGACTGGAGTTCAAATCCCTAGAACTCATATAAATGCCAGGCAGGTGTGGCATACACCTGTAATTCCAGCCTCAGTCGTCAGAGACAGTGCATCTGCCAGAGCAAGCTGGCTACTGACACTAGCCATATGGGTGAGCTCTGAGTTTGACTGATAGACCCTTAGATCCCGCCTCACTAAATAAGGTGAAACAGCAATCAAGGATGATTCTAGACATCAACCTTGGGCACTCACATGCTCACACATATGCAAACGGGCACACATACATGCACACCGCATACACATACATGAAAATGGAAAAAAAAACCCCAACCTACATGTACCACTTGAAGAGTGAGGGGTGGCAATATTTGATTGGGGTGGGGGGTGTCAGACCAATTACTGCAAGAGGTAATTTCTTAAACAGTTAAGCAGCACCAACAGGGCCTCCAAATCCACCACCCACACTCCAAAAGATGCATCTCCCCCTCTGAGAACCGGAATAGTGACAGCTTGGTTGAGTTCCCAGTGGTCTTCTGTGGCACTCCTTGGAAGCTAAGGAAAGACAAGGCCAGACCAGGTCCATGTCCAACCAAGACTTCTCATGTGTGTTGGATTAAAATTGGTTTCTACTGTTCAGCCATAGCAGGGGGGCAGGGGTGTGGTTGCCTACTGTAAAGCCAGCTAGGAAGAGCTGCAGAGCTGTGGGCTGACTGAAAGAGGCTGTATTTAGCCCTTAGCAGGGGGATTCAGTGCTTAGCAGGGGGACTGAGTGTGTGCCTGCTTCACGGTACAGAAGGCCCTGCTGCCGTCAGGGTCCAGTCACCGAACACCAGTAGGTTCTCACAGTTGCAGAACGGCTCAGCTTCTGTCAACTCTGAACACTGCTCTAGCAGCTACAACCCCAGTCAGGGAAGCCGACACCCTACACATGAATGAATGCTCCCGTTGGCCCTTCTCAGATGTCACTGGCTGAGTTCAGGGTGACCCTCTGACCTTCCTGGGTTACAAGACCTGGTGGGACCAGTTGTTCCTTCCAGTGAAGAGCCACATGGGCCCCGCCCCCTCCATCCACTGGGGCTAGGTGAGAACCCTCTGTGATCTGGACACAACAAAAATGTGATAAGCGATATGGCCTCCTGGGGCTGCTGGTAGGTAGCCCACCACTCCCAGGTCAGGAATCATTGCAGGATTCAGGTTACAGTACACAGATGGGACATCCCAACTCAGGTTCCCTCACACCCACATTACAGAGCACTTCACCAACCCTCCCCACGGCCGACAAGAAACTGCCAACTGGCAAGTGCCTTGTGGGGCCCAGGGCTGTCTGCCACCTCCCAGAGGATTTGTCTGCCATTGTAGGTTACACAAAGGCTGGCACTCACTGCCATTTGGTGGGCAGAGCAGCAAGGCCCAGTGTGTGCCTCCCCAGTGCAAGAACCACCCCTGAGAAACAAAGCGGCAGCTTTGGAAAGCACTAGAACTGTCTGTCACATGGAGACCCTTCTGGAAAGAGCAGGAGTTCAGAGGTCAGCAAGGCCTGGGTCTGCCACCCACCAGCTGGGCAAGACCTACGAAGCTGCCACCGTTTTGATTCCACAATCAAAGCCTGGGCCCTCACTCCAACCACATGGCAGCCAGAAACACATGTGGCCATTAGCAACATACCTGTCAAGGGATATGGCCCCCAAGAAGACAGTGATCTATTTAGAAATGGGGTTTTTGCAGGTGTGGTCAATTAAGATGAGGCTGCACTGGAGGAGGGTGTGCCTGACCCAATGCCGTGACATTGTAGATATGGCAAGTGTGGATGTCACAGAAGACGCATAGGATGGATGCTTATGCAGGAAGATTACCAGGGTGATGTTCCTACTGGACAAAAAAGCTGAAGGTCTCCAGCCAAGCCCCAGAACAGTGGGACAGAGGCTTCCTTGGGGCATCCTGGGGACTCCCTGCTGGCATCCTGAACTCAGAGGTATGAAACAGCACACCTGTTAGCTTGGCAGCCTAACCTGGGGTCAGCTACAACAGCCTCATGAAGTAACAAACATGTAAATCACCTGCTGCTGACCTTTAATCTTGATTGTCAACTTGACTGGATTTGAATCACCTAGGAGACACACATCTGGGCCTATCGATTGGAGTGTTTCTGGAGAGGCTTAACAGGTGGCGGCAGCGGTGGTGGTGATGGTGGTGGCGATGGTGATGGTGGCATGTGGTGATTGATGATGACAGCTGCAGTGGTTTGAATGAGAATGGCCCCTGCAGGCTTGAGTGTCTGAATGCTTAGTTCCCAGTGGTAGAACTGTTTGGGAAGGATCAGGAGGTGTGGACTTATTTGTGGCAACATGCCTGCTGGGTTACACCTGGCCTGGCTCCAGAGAGCAGCACCTAGCCCTAACCCAACTTCTGTTTGGTAGATACCCTTTGTTTCTCTTGAATCTTGTCCCAGAGTCTCCCAAGGACACAAAGCCTACGCAAAACTTGGTTGGGAAATTCGAAAAACTGTGGTACCTGATGAATCCAGAAATTTGCACTTGGCATTGTGTTTTTGGAAGATTCTTTCAGGTTGTGTTGAACATATGGAAATCAACTGGCTAAAGTGTAAATATGGAGAAAAATAAAAATGCCCTGGGTGAAGTCCTTAGGGGCTGGATCCCCCTGCAGCTGAGAAAGGCTAGATTCATTCTTAAGGTACCTCTGAGTCTTCATGCAACGGCCCGGGTAAACTCCAACACCCGCGCCATGACACTTATTGAAGGAGATGAGCTTTGGGGTTTGAAAAGACTCTTGCCATTCCCGGTGTGCTCTTGTGCTCGCGCTCTCTCTCTCTCTCTCTCTCTCTCTCTCTTTCTCTCTCTCTCTCTCTCTCTCATGCTCTCTTGTGCTCTCTCTTGCTCTTGCTCTGCCTCATTGTCTTAGTCAGGGTTTCTATTACTGTGATGAGACACCCACCATGACCACATCAACTCTTATAAAGGAAAATATTTCATGGGGGCTGGCTTACAGTTCAGGGGTTTAGTCCATTATGTCATGGAAGGAAGCATGGTGGCATGTAAGCAGACATGGTGCTGGAAAGGTAGCCGAGAGTTCTACATCTGCATTGGCAGGCAGCAGGAAGAAAGAGAAACCCTGGGCCTGACTTGGGCATTTGAAACCCCAAAGCCCATACCCAGTGACACACTTTCTCCAACAAGGCCACATCTCCTCCAACAAGGCCACACCTCCTCCAACAAGGCCACACCTCCCAATGCCACTCCCTAAGCATTCACAAATATGTGAGTCTATGGGGGCCATTTCTTATTCAGATCGCCACACCCATGGTTATAGATCAAGATGTGAGCTCTCAGTTGTCCTTCACTCTGCCTCACGGCCTCTAACCCTCTCAAACTATAAGCCGAATCAAACACTCTCTTTTATAAGTTGCCTTGATTGTGGTGTTTCTTCACAGCAGTAGAAAAATAACTAAGAATTGGCAATGACCGTGATGATGATGGTGACGACAGTTATGATCTTGATGGTAATGATGGTGATGGTAATAACAATCATAACAGTATCTGTTAACATCCAGGATCCTAACACATTAGAACTGTAATATCTCTATCCACATTCACCACAGCCATAAGTGGATATTATAATTACTGTATTAATAATGTTATTCTCGTTTTCTAAACAAGGAAGCTGAGCCACAGATACCTAGGCAAGTGCCCCAAAGACACACACCTAGGGAGCAGAGGGGGTTTAATCTCACCCCATGTCAAATCTGCCCAGCAACCAAGACCCTCCCATGGAGAGCTGACATATTATACTTCTCCATAGCTGATCACACCAACTACAGAGCAAGCAAAACAGGAAGGTGCCAATAATCATTATGCTGCCCAAGGAAACTGATGTTCAGGGCATGCCTACATCAGGAAAACACTATTTTCTGCTCAGATTTTCCAGTTTCTAGTAAACTTGCCCAGTGTTGGACATTGAGACCCCCAGTGGACACAGTTTAGTCCCCATAAAGAGGAACAAGGTTTGGAAGATCAAACATCTTTTTCAAAACATAAAGTAACAGAAGTCTGCACACTGGTGCTGAGGACCCAGATGGAACTGTGCTGCAGCTGTTACCCATGCTGGGTACCTCTGGCAAGCACAGAAACACAGAGGAGAGCCCTCAGAAGGACAACACAACACTGGACTGAAGATGTCCACCTCAACATAAATTCTCAGAACTAAAAACACTGGGAAGGAGCCCTCACCTCTAGCAGCGATGGGCTAGTGACTCAGTCCAGCAGTATCACATGTGCTTACCAGAAACCAATGTACCCAGACCATGTCACCACAGCAGGACTGGATGGATGGCAGCCCCCAACTGAGCAGCCCAAAGTATTAGTTACTATCTTCATCTTTGTGACAGAATAGTCCACAGAAGCACCTGAAGTGGGAAGTCACAGTTTAAGAGGATTTGGTCCCTCATGGTAGAGAAGGCATGGTGGCAGGAGTGGCCTGTGTTGAGACAGCAGGAGCTTCCTCATGTGTGGGCAGACAGGGAAGCAGAGTCAAGACAGAAAGTAGGTGGAGCCAGGCTATGAACCTCAAGGCCCACCCACTAAGTGGCCCACTTTCTCCCTAGGGGTCCCACAGCCTCCTACATCAGCATGACTAGCTGGGGACCAAGTCTTCAAACATATGAGCCTGTGGAAGATGCTGTAACATCCCTAAATCAACCATGGATGATGGAACCCAAGCCTAACTTGAGCTTCTACACCAGTGAACCCTGCATTCACATCACCCCCTCCCCCTGTTCCCCACCCATTCTCAGGCCTCACTCCTACCATCAACAAGAGAACTAGGATGAACTCTTGGACATGAGATTCCACAGCCTGCCCTCCCTCCCTCTGTGTCTTCTGTCACCCTGAGTTTACCTGTGGCCTAAGAGCTGGGGTCCCCACATGTCCCTCTTCCACCAAACAGATGGCTGTCCTTCCTCACCAAGTCACCCACACCATCTGCCAAGACACAGCCCTGCTTCCCTCTCTCTCAGAAACACTCAGCCCTCAGCTGATCCTGGTGCTCCCAACTCCTCCTGAGCTCCCAGGAGATGAGTGGGGATGAGGGAGGACGAAGGACTCTGACTTTTCCGCGTCACCTCACAGAAGCTTTCAAATGCTGCTGGAATTGCCCTGCATCAGAGAAAACATTTCTGAAGAGAATTCTCTTGTCAGAACCAAGAGGAAAGGAAGGCCTAGATTTCTTCCTGACCACGCTGAGGATGAGGTGACTCTGCTACTTGTGATAATGGCCCCACACTAAGTGCTGTCTCACTTAGTTATGGAAACGCTCCTGAGTGGGGCAACAACACTGCGGTGGTTTGTCCCTCGTTTGAATATCTGCTCCCCAGTTGGCAGTGCGGTTTGGACAGTTTAGGAAGTATGGCCTTGCTGGAGGAAGTACGTCACTGGGGGCGGGGCTTTGAGAGTTAAAAGACTTGCACCATTACTACTAGTTCACGCTCTCTGCTTCTCGCTCTGAGCTTCCAGCTTCCGCTGCTACGCCTCCACTCTGCGATCATGGATTCGCATCCCTCTGGAACCATAAACACAAATAAACTCTTTCTTCTGTAAGTTGCTTTGGTCAGGTCAGGTGTTTCATCACAGCAATAGAAACGTATTTAATACACCCACCCAAATCTACAAGCTACAAGTGTGAGCTGCAGCTGGTCAGGATGCTAAACAGTGTAGGACACAGATTCCTCCAGCCATGAAATTCATCATCAAAGTCAAACCCAAGATGAATGGAGTGTTGTAACGCAAAGAGCAGTCAGAGCCCCTCCCTCTGAGCCCCAGACATCTTTGATTGCACCCCAAATACCCACTCTTGTATTTGGTGATCATGCATTTGAAACCGTTTTTGCAAGACGTGAGCTAGAAACTGAAATATTCAGGCACAGGCAGCGAGAAGCTAGCATGCATGCAGACAGGTTGAGAAAACACTCAGGCTGGGTCTGCTACACAGCACAGGGCAGGAGCTTTGGAGGCCACCAAAACAAATCTCCCACACTATGCTTGCTGGCCATAGTCTGCCAACCCTTTTGCAAGGGTAAGGCTCAGAGGGTCTTGATCTTTGGCAAATCCAACCAGAAAAGCCCCATCTCTGTGTTTCAGTCTCTCACTGTGCATCAGTTTGTTCCCACAGCAGCAGAGCCGCAGCCCACATGGCACACATCCAGTGCCCCCTGTCCTGGGAGCTGGACGTCCCAGATGGAGGTGTCTCAGCACTGGCTCCTCCTGAGACCTGCCTCCTTGACTTGCAAGTAGAGTCTTCTCCCTGTCCTCCGAGGGTCACCCTATGTCTGGTCCCCGCTTCTTATTAGGACCCCAGTCATGTGGCTCAGAGTCACTCCTTTTGACCTTATTTTACCCTAATCCCCTCTTGAAAGCCCTCCGAGCTCCTAGGGTCTCCAACATTAGAACAGAAGAGGTCGCACCTATCCTATAACACGCATGACTGGATGACCAAGAGCAGATATCTGCAACCCACAGAGGGCACGTGCCCATGGTGAGGGTTGAGGGGCAGGTCTGCCCTGCCTGCCAGCCCACGTGAATGAACATCAGTGGGGCACAAAACACAGTGCTGGGGCTGTGTGCCCACCACTGCAGAAGGGCGGCTGCCCCTAGTTTCCTGTACATGAGTGCTCTGAGTCACAGCAGCATTGTGGACAGAGCCAGCCAGAGTGCTCATGTCTATCTGGGGCCTGAGACGAGTGAGCAGAAGAACTGTTCCACGAGACTGCAGTGAAGGCAGGGGGCATCTAGACAAAGCAGGAAAAGCAGTAAATACCACACTGTATAAACACGTCTCATTACAGTGGGCAGCCTGGACAGGAAGGTCCACAACCCCAGGCTGGAATTACACACATACTCTCAGGTCTCTGCCTCCTCCACCTCTGTTAACTCTGGTTCTTGAGTTGAGACTTAATCACCCACTTAGACTGAGGAACCCAGCAGAAACCAAAAGAACTTGAGGATAAGCATTCAGGGAAGGGGTTCTAAGGTAGCTGGGGCCATCACCAGAGCTGGAAACATGGTCCCTAGCATAGATCACACCATGGCATAAGTGTAGACAGAGCACTCCCAGAGTGCTCCTAACATACTCCTGACAAGGAATTGCATTTCACACTGAAAACCACTCTGCGCTGAGCATCTACATCATCACTGATTTCTACATTATGCTGTGTGTGTGTGTGTGTGTGTGTGTGTGTGTGTGTGTGTGTGTGTTCATGTGTGTGACAGTGCACATTCGTGCAGGTGCTGATACAAGACCCATTCTTCTCACCAGCCTGGAACTCACTGATTAGGCAATGCTGGCTGGCCAGTGAGCCCCAGGAATCTACTCATCACTGCCTTCCAAGAGTTGGGATTACAAGTGTACTACTATGCTTGGCTTTTTAATGTGGATGGTGGGGATTGAACTCAGATCCTTGAGCTTGCAAGGCAAGCATTTTACCAACTGAGCCATCTCCTCAGCTCTTGCAATGCATTTGGATGACCTGTATTGAAGAAAGGCTTGGTGGAAACTGAGGCAAGGTACACTGAGGAAGATTTTTGCCCTGGCTGTCTGTCTGTCTGCAATCTGCACTATCTGCAACTCTGAAAAGCAGCAATCCAAGGTCAACCCATGCTGTGACTGGCTCACAAGTGCAGCCATCCAAATGAAATGGTTTTTGCCTTGAGCAAAGGCCCATCAATCACACTGGGACTTGTGGCAGTCAGTGCCCAAACATGACTGGGGTCAACACCTGAAACTTTAAAAGGAAGTGGTGACCTTGACCTAGAAAGGCAGGCTAACACCATGATGCTGAAGTCCAAGGGCCAGGCTCTTGCTTCTGAGAATTTGATGAAGGAGACCGTGGCTGTGGATGCCCTTTTCCAATTAGAACACTTCCAATCGCAGACGCTTAACCGCAGCCATCTGATGCTGTGGCGAAGCCTCTCCTACTGCCAAGGTGAGACTGAACTGAGAGGCGCCACTCAGACCACCGGGGCTCGTGTGCTCCTTGAAGATGAGTTAATTTTCCTCCTTAGCCACTCTCTCAGGCAGAGATGTCACAAAGTAGACAGACTCTGGCCACCGTAGTCAGCGTAAAAGCAATAAAGTGAAGTGGAGGGACTGGCCTGAGTCAGAGAGTCAGGTGCATTGACAAAGCCCTTACCATCCTCATCAACACCCCTGCATCCCAGCTGGGGCACTCCCAAACCTTCACGTTTCCAGAGCCACACAGCTGCCAGGAACTTTGGGAACCCCGAGGCTTTCTTTATAAGCTGCAAGTCCCTTCCAGTAGCACAGAGTGAAGGAGGGAGATTAATCCAAGCTAATCAGGAGAAGAGAGGCAGGCCAGGTGGGAACAAATCACAGGCAGGAAGTGGTAGGAGTTGGGGGTGGGGTGGAGAGGGAGTTCACCTACCAGAGTAGAGACAAGGTGGGAACAGCCAAGCTGGGAAGCAGAGTCAGAGACAAGATGAGGGGATCCTGAAAATCCAACTCTTAAGAGTGACCTTGGGGGCCCATTAAGAGGAAGCTGTTTCCTTCTGGTCATAAATATGCAACCCACCTCCAGGTAGAGATACACCATTGTTTGTCCCCTAACAGTTAATCCAGTAGAACCAGCCAATCATCTGGCCAAGGGAACACCTCTCAGAAAAGCTCATTTGCCATGATAAGGATATGGGAGGAATAATTATCCCTTGAATAAGATAATATACTTTTCCCTCACAGAATCCCTGCTCTCTGTGTAGTTCCTAGGTTCCGTCAGGTTTGCTCATCTGAGCTCTGACTCAGAAACGTGTAACATTTCCTTTTTCTTTCCTCTGGCTCCTTTGGGACTCTGGCCAGAGCCTCAGGAAGCTTTATCCAGCACCCTGGGCCTTTTTAACTCTTTCTGACACCCTCCTTGCCACCACATAGCTGCTTTTCCTACATGTGTCGTCCTCTTCTCTATCTCCTTCCACTGGGCAAGCACCTAGACTTCTTGCCTAACCTGGGGTTTTTCTTTTAAATACTAAAAAGATGGACCTCCAGCTTTTCTCTGTGTCTGTTCTTAAACTCTTTTATTAACACTACTAAGAACTGAGGGGACCCCTCAACTTACCCAATCACATATGACAACCCCAAATTTCTGATAACACTGTTAGGTCTCAGGCCCTCCATGTATCCAGAAATGAGCTTAAGGTGCACTATAGAAGGATTTCTGGCAGCTAGATAAAAGCCAGCATTCCTCAGGAACTCGTGAAATGTGTTTTCCGTCCCCAATCAGTCATTCCCCTTGCCTCTGGCAGGAAGTACATGGCTCTGCCTCCATTGGCATGCAGTTGTGGTAGCATATCAAAGCCCATGCTGGCTGCCAGGCTCCTCAGTCCCTACTCACAGGTACTTGCTATCCATTTCAAAGCCCCCACACTAGCCCTTCTCATCTCCCCCTCTACCCTAAACTCCCTCCAGCTCACAGGCTTCCCTCCCTGCAGCTACCCATCCTCCTTATAACCCAGCTACTCTTGCTATTCTCTCTCTTACCCTCTCCTTGCCTTCCTCCTATCTCTACTGCTCTATTTCTCGCTATTCTCTATGTCTTGCTCTCTCCACTATTCTCTCCCACTTCCCTAGTCCTGGCCATGTCCAGTCTGCTCTCTTTTCTCTCTGCTCTGGACTCTTCCAGATGCCTCTGGATATTTTCTCTCTCTTATTCATAATAAAAACCTCCCCCCAATGGAGTTTCTTGACTGTACCCCTCACATACAAATACAGAGCAAAGATGTTAGAAGACAGCCCTGCCCTCAGCTTTCACATGGATGACGGGATCACCTTCCTGGTAACTCATCATGGGACACCAGCAGAGAAGGTGCTACATGCTCTTTGCTTAACCTGGCCTCTGAGCCTCAGCATTCCACCTCCATGAGGGATTCACTGGGTTTTCGTATAGAACTTGGGTAATTCCAGGACGAGGCTTCCATTCCGAGAAGTTATTTTCTCAAAGAGAATTAAGTGGGAATTAGCAGTGAACTTAAGCAGAAAAGTACACCATGCTGGCTGATTCTGTCTGGGTTCCGAGACCCCTGTAAGCTAGGTCACCTGACCTTGCATATAAAACCCCAGCCTGACATCCAGCAGAGGAAGGGGCAGCACAGGATCCTGACAACAGAGAAGGGACTTGGCTCAGCCCGTTTTAGTTGTTTGAAAATGTTAGGTATGAAAACCGAGTCCCTCTCCGCCTGTTGCAATGGCATCATGAGAGAGGAATAATAGCCACAGGATCAAGGTTGCCTTTCCTCAGTTCCCTGCATGACAGGACCCCAGGGCCTCTGCTCTCTTTCAAACAGCTTATGATACACCAAATTCATGATGAAAGCCGTGAAGTGGAACTGCTCGGCTGAAGCACGGGGAAACGGATTATCCTGGTAGCACTGCCGAGTAGATGGGGATGGGGGCTTCCTTTGGTTTTAGTGATGAGATAAAGAAAATCAGACACCATGCTTTCTCTCTCTCTCAACAGTGACCCAGCTATCCACTACATAGCACACTGGGCAGTCGCTCTAAGTAGACACAAAATCAGAAGCATCAGTTTCTATACTACAAAAGGATAGATGGACGGATGGACACTTGGATGTTTGCAAGAATGGGAGGATGGGTAAGTGGGTAGAAGAATGGATGGATGGGCAGATAAGGGGTGGATGATTGAGCTGGTGGGTGGATAGGTGTATGGGCAGATGGATGGGTAAGGGTGCTGTGGGATGGTCTGTATGTCAAATGTGTTGCTGATTAGTCAATAAATAAAACACTGATTGGCCATTGGCTAGGCAGGAAGTATAGGCGGGACAAGGAGAATAAAGCTGGGAAGTGGAAGGCTGAGTCAGAGAGACACTGCCAGCCGCCACGATGACAAACAGCATGTGAAGATGCCGGTAAGCCACGAGCCATGTGGCAAGATATAGATTAATGGAAATGGATTAATTTAAGCTGTAAGAACAGTTAGTAAGAAGCCTGCCACGGCCATACAGTTTGTAACCAATATAAGTCTCTGTGTTTACTTAGTCGGGTTTGAGCGGCTGTGGGACTGGCAGGTGAGAGAGATTTGTCCTGACTGTGGGCCAGGCAGGAAAACTTTAGCTACATAAGGGGATGTACATGGTGACATATTCCTATGATCTCAGCTCTTTTGGGGCTGAGACAGGAGGATCATGAGTTTATGGCCAGCCTGGGCTACATATCAAAACTGCTGAGAGAGAGAGAGAGAGAGAGAGAGAGAGAGAGAGAGAGAGAGAGAGAGACAGACCCCGAGGAGAGGGACTGGAAATGAGGACAAAGACTATATCAGGAAAGCTCACTAAAAAGTGAAGATTGCCTGTGGTCACAGATCTGTGTAATAGACACCATAGAGCCCACGATATTTATTATTTTCAAGATTTTCTTTAAATGAAGAATAAAATCCTTCTTAAGCATCCTCAGCCTCCTGGGCCTGGCTGGATGGTTGGGCATCAGCTATGGCCACTGTCCTTAAATTCCAAACCTCTAAATGAGGACCATCATCAGTGTCATCTACTACCCAGTTGTTTCTGTGACTTTCTTCATTGTTGAGACAAAAGTAACTTCAGGAAGGGAGGGTTCATCTGACTCACAGTTTGAGGGCACAGCCCATCATGGTTGGGAAGGCACGGCACAGGAGTGTCACATCACATCCACAGCCAGGAAGCAGAGAGAGATGAACACTGGTGCTCTGCTAACTTTCTTCTTTCTATTCAGTCCAGGACCCCAGCCTATGGAATGATGCTACCTGGATGCCTCTCTGGAAACATTCTCGCAGACACCAAAAGGTGTGTCTCCCGGGTGATTCCAAATCCAGTCAAATTGGCAATGGAGATGAAGCATCATGTCAGTCCTGTTGGGTGGCTTTTCTTTTAGAGCAGAAAATGTGCCTAATCAAATTCACATGTAAGTAATCTCTAGTCAAGTCTTTAGTCCCAAATAAACCTCCTTTGGGTGAGCACTGAGCAAGTAAAAAAGAGAGTCCATTCTGGGCCAGAGAGGGGGCTGAGGTCACTAAGCCTGATGACCTGAGTTCGGTCTCAATAACCTACATGCGTGGGCACATACACATAAATAAATAAATAAATAAATAAATAAATAAATAAATAAATAAATAAATAAATAAACAAAAATAAATAAAATTGATTAGATAAATAAATATTTTAAAGCTGTATAAGGAAAGTCTATCCTGAGAGAGATGGGCAAAGTGAAGTGCAGCCCTCAGCATAGTTGAAACTTTTGACACAGGAGTTCTGTGTGTCGGAGTCGATCAGGGAGACTATCACATGATGTTTAAAACGTCAGTCAGTATGATGGCTTACCCCTTCAGTCCCAGCACTGATGAGGCTGAGGCAGGGGAATTGTCAGAAGTTCAAGGCCAATCTGATCTACATAGAAAGATCCTGTCTGAAAAAAATAATTAAAGATAAGAAACAAAGAACCCCAGTGGATTTGTGAGTGTTGGTATGTGAGGGAACACACATATCTCCAATAGGAGAGACAGGACCCTACGGAGTCTCCATCTTTCAGTCCAACCATCCCGTGACTCCAATTACCCTGCATGTGCAGAGCAGAAAAAGCTACAGAGAGATCCACGAGAGGATAGACAGTTAGCTGGTGAATGGATTCTTCTAGGGTTAAGAAAACACTATGAGGGAGGTGGTGTCCCCCACCTGTGAATACCCTAAGATTCACGGAAGCACACACTGTCCATGAATTGTGCAGTTATATGAATTATGATGAGATGAGATTTCTTCCTCCTCCTCCTCCTCTTTTTTTTTTTTTTTTTTTTTTTTTGAGACAGGGTTTCTTTGTGTAGCTTTAGAGCCTGTTCTGGAACTCACTCTGTAGACAGACTGGCCTTGAAATCACAGAGATCCCCCTACCTCTGCCTCCTGAGTGCTGGAATTAAAAGCATGCACCACTATTGCCTGGCATGATGAGATTTCTTTAAAGAAAGAAAGTGGAGGCTGAGGAGATGATCAGCAGCCAAAGCACTTGCCATGCTAGCATGAGGATCCAAGTTCAGATCCCTATAGTCCCATCCTCAGAAGGAGGATCCCCAGAGCAAGCTGCCTAGCGAGCCTAGTCACTTCATAGGTGAGCTCTGCATTTGACTGAGAGACCCTGCTTCAACAACAAGGTGGGAGAGATGTAATCAAGGATGATTCCCTACATCACCCTTGGGCCTCCACAAGCACAAGTACTCCAACTCACACACATACACACACACACACACGCAAACATATATGTGTATACTACACACATGAAAATGAGGAAAAAAGAAAGAAAATGGGGTTTTGCAACTGTTCTCAGAAATTGCCATGACACAGGCATTCTACTTCAAACTGATTGACAGGTCACTGTTAGGGGGTCTATACACTCCTCCCCTCCACCCAGGACTCTCTGGTAAGAGCTGGTGGCTCTGATCTTATCAGTCCTGTCCTGTCATCTGGAGCATGTGCAGTCTCTTTCCCTGCCAGCCCTCTACCTGACTCTCAGGAGTCTCCCATCTGCTTCTACTTCTGGCCTTCCTCCAGCCACAACAGCCAAGGCCATGTGGACAAATTTAGTCAAGTCACATGCTCTGAACAGAACTCACTCGGCCACCCAGACCACCACACAATGGTCATGTCTCAGTCCGCCTCTATGCTTGCCTCCCTCAGCCACAGCACGTGGCCACCTTTGTGGCTTCAACACACAGATTTCATGGCCAGTTGTGCTTAGGAAGTTCTGGGTACACATCTTCCCTAGTAAATGTATCGCTCGGGGCTTCACTCAAATGTCCCTTCTTGACTGACAGGGGAGGCTTAAGTGAGCCCAGGCCCTCCAGCCAGGCTTTAGTGTGGTGTCTCAGCTGTGGCTACATTAGCAAAACACACAGGGAACCAAGGGAGATAGACACTGGGCAAAGAGCTCCTCAGGCATTGTGAGAGAAATCACAACTCAAGAGCGCTACAGACCTGAGAAAGTCAGGTGGAGTATCTGCCTGGATAGAGGAATGTCTGAGCTCCCTCTGGGGCAGGAAGAAGTTCTCAAAGAGCTGAATAAAGGCAGTGACCCCCATACTGCTGAGTGATGCTCCAGTCACTGAGGCCACAGACTGTGTGGCCTGATCTACCTGGAAATGTCCAGAACAGGAAGAGCCACAGACATAGAGGGTAGATACGAATTTGTCAGGCTGGAAGTAGTGTGAGGGATCTTCCTGGGGTGGTGGAATGCCCCAAACCTAGATGGAGGAAATGGGCATACAGCTTGCTAAATTTACTAGAAACTCTTAACCAGCATGCTTAAAACAAACAGACTCGGTGGTCTATAAAAGTTATAAACCAATAAAGCTGTTCTGGCTGTTTGGGGGCAGTCTTTTTTAAAGGTAACCCTGGTGAGGGAGAAGCTCAGAGTTGGGCCAGGTGTATGGGTACAAGAAGGAGGAAGGGAAGGGCCATGGCCCAGGCCGCTCCCAGACTCAGCCAGGGGCCTCTGTGCTTTCCACAAAGTGTCCAAGAGAAGTGAGCTCTCGCTTGATGAGATGTTGTTATACTGGGGATGTGGTGGGTCCAGGGTTCAGGGCAGAAAGTGAGCTAGGGATACATGCCAGACAGATGATGCAGGGAGCCAGGTGTCCCTGAGCTAGATAGGGAAGATAATGACATGGGCAGGGGAGAGCTGGGATTCCAGAGGAAGGGACTCTACAGGTAGGAGCCGCTGTCAGGAATCAGACTGGGAATGGTGAGCTGTGAGCTGTAAGCTGCCTGCAAGTTTAGATCCAAGCTAGATGGTGGGACTAGGAGCTTTAGCTGGGGAGCCAGGCACTGTGGACCCAGACCCTCCACTGGGGGCCTCCCCATTAGTGACTTAGCTGGAACACTTAGTCATTAGCCCAAAATTTAATGACAAGTGTTATGATGCTGTAGGGAACAAGGGAAAGGGTAAGCCACATGGAGCCACACCCTCTGTGGTACATCTTAAACAACCCAGAACAAACCTGCCTGACATAGAAGGAAAGTGCCATCGTGCCTCACAGCCCCCACCACGCAGACCAGCTGCCTGTGTTCCAAAAGCACAGACACCATGAGCCTTGGAAGAAGTGCCACATTCTCTACTCCCCTGGGGCCAAGAACAGTGTTCAAATGGCTGGTCAAGGAGATTAAGTTGGGTGCCAGCCTTCCTGCACACTTTCGCCATGGATGGCCACCCCATGGTCCTTTGTTCTCAGCCACTGGACAGGGACATGGGTTCAAGCGTCTTCACAGTAAGCTGAGTTTCCCTGGTATTCAAAAGCACAATAAATTTTATATCTGAAAAGCCAGCCTGACAGTCACCTGCCTGTGACCAAAAGCACAAGACGGAGATGACGGGACTGTGCCTGGAGCTCCAGTTCAACCTCACGGACAAGCACAATGGTCAAGGGTATTTCTGAGTCAGGCATATTGGATGGACCACTCGGAAGCAGGTGACGGATAGATGGGGGCTGATGTGAGGTGGGGGCGGGGGAGGCAGGAGATGGAGAGGCAGAGACTTCTAGGAGTGTCAAATCTGGAGCAGTGGCTTTGGGGAGGGACATGAGTGAGACAGGGACAGAGAGAGCCAAACAAAGAGAGAGGACAGATGAACTGCAATAAATAGTCTTTAAGAGGGTCAGGGTGGTAGCTGAAAAGCTCTTTGCTAAATGAAATACCCCATAGGAAGATACATCTATGTCATAAATGGAAGTACTAATTAAGGCAAAAGGGGCCAGCCTCGTTTCCCTGCAGCGGCTGCCAGAAGATGAGCCACGGTGGCCGGGTGGAGGACATGGGGGTTTTGACTAGCTTTGGCTGAGCTCCTGGTGCCAAGTCTGACTGGAGGTTGAGGGGCTGCTGCTGAGAACCCTCAAGCCCTGCCCCCCCATACATACAATGCTCTTCTTCCACCTCCCTAGGACAAAGGTGGGTTCAATCAGTGCTGCTGTGCTGCTCAGCCACAGCCAGCGCTGTACCCACTCCCTCATTCGCCATTCTCCAAAAATATAACAGAAGAGCCCACTTCACTCGGCATTGATTTGGGCACATGCCACTTTTTAAAAGGCCAAGTTGCATGGCCAGTGCCAGTAGCACACCACATTTGGAATGATGCAAAACTATGCTTCGACATGCACCCGGCACCCTTCGCCAACTCCTGCTTGTCCTCTAAACCCACCCCCCAAGCCCTGCTCAGCCAGGGCTCTAGGGCGCTTTGTCAACACTGCCCTAGGCTCTGCTGGCCCAAAGCTTAGGACTCACTGGAGTTGTGATCTCAGAAATAGCAAGCAACAGGAGGCAGCGGGGCTGGGCCTTGGGGGTGGGGGGCAGTGAAGGACAGTCCCACAGCCTCTCCAAGCACCACCACCCAGTGTACAGGCACTGGGGCCCCCTGGGGCAAGCTGGCTGGCAGCTCTATGCAGCTCCTCTGGGCAGGATTCCAGGAACTGTGTCATGTCCCCAGCTAGACGGAGGACTTAGCCCGCAAGGGACGGCATGCGGGAACAATGTCCGCTCTGTTGCTGACAACTCATACCCGTGGGAGTGCCTGTCTCTGCCTCCAGGGGTTTTGTTTGTCTTGAACAAAATGAAGTGAAATGGTCTTCAGAAAGTTCCAAAACTGATTACGCTCCTGAGGGGCCCTTCCGGTTACAAAGTGCTATTGCAAGTCCAGTCTTCAGTAGAGGTGTCCAAGGTATCCCTTCCCAGCATGCCCGGTAATGCCAGTGGGTGCAAGCAGATGCAAGACTTGTGGGAGAAATAGGTCTGCATCACGGTGAAGGTCACCAGCCAGGAACTGGTCAAAGCAGGCAGGAAACCTGGGCTTGCAGATGTCAGTGCTGGGGCTGCCCAAGCTATATCTTACTGTACCTACACTCAGAGTCCTGTGAACCTTCCCCAGTCACCTGACCCATCCTGGCTGCTAAGGAATACTATGGCAGCAGGGATAACTCAGTGGACCTTCCAGGGTAGAAGCACATGCGAAGTGAAAACAGTAAGCAAGACCACGGTTCCAGGACTGTTTTCCACACAGGCTGCTCACCGGCCACCTTCCCATACTGAGTTCCATGTGTAAACCAGGTCTGAGTACCTGGCAGTCAGTGGACGCATCATGAGCCTTTTGTTCTGGGTGTTTTTAGACCCCAGACCATCTGCTCTCCCTCTCACCGGCTCCCTTCTGATCCTCCATATTCCTTCTACAGATTGGGATGTTTGCTGCTATGCTATTCACAACAGCTTACTCATGTCAGATGTATGAATAAAGAAAATATGGTGTATATATGCAATGGAATCTTATACAGCCATAAAGAATGAAAACATGACATTTGTAGGAAAAATGGATGAAACTGGAGATTGTTTTGTTAAGCAAAATAAGCCAGACTCAAAAAGACAAATATTGCATGCTTTCTCTCATATAAACAATCTAGATTTAAATGTGTGGCGGGGTGGGGAGTAGAAAGGGTATTGTGAGTGGGGAGAAGATGGAGGCTATTTGGGAGGAGGAAGGAGACCAACAAAGAGGTAGAGGGACAGGGAAGGACAGTTGGAGGGATAGTGGGGGGAAGGTAGAGGTGAGGGAAGGTAGAGGTGGGACAGGGAAGAAGAGTGAGGGGAGGGAGAGGGGGCAGGGAGGGATGGGGGAGGTAGAGGGGGCAGGGAGGAACAGGGAAAGGTAGAGAGGGCAGGGAGGGATGGGGGAAGTAGAGGGGACAGGGAGGGACGGGGGAGGGAGAGGGGGCAGGGAGGGACAGGGGGAAGGGAGAGGGGGCAGGGAGGGACAGAGGGGAAAAGAGAGGGGGCAGGGAGGGACGGGGGGAGGGAGAGGGGCAGGGAGAGACAGTACGAGTGAAGATGAATAAGAACAAAGTTTAATGGCATGTGTTAAGAAAATGTCACAAGAAAACCCACTTCTTTATGTGTTATCAAAAAAAAAAAAAACCTAATTAAAAACTCCAGCACATCCTGAGTCTCCCTGGCGACCAGGAGGGAGCAGGCTGTATGGTTCTGTCTCCTCCCAGCTGTGGATCCTGAAGGTTCCATTTGAATACCTGAGATGCTGGCCCTCTCCGTAGATGTGTTAACTAAGATGCTCAGACACACTACCAAGCTCAGGGTTGCTACAAAGATACACAGAACCCATTCAAGACCTTAGTGTGGTATTTGTCATAAGGTCAGCATTCAGGAAGGCACTCAGTATCTTTTGGTATAATTATGGCACACTGGGATTTCTCCTGTGTGGGACATACCTACAGGGATGAGTTGTGTCAGGATCAGCTCAAGGTAAGACTGCATCCTGCCTGGGTGGAGTAGGCCCGCCCATCCTGGGGACACACCCCAGCATGGAAGGGGTGTACTACGGTCTGTACCTGCCCCCGGCAGCCTAACCCTCACTACCTCCTCTGTCCTCCCAACTTTGATCTTCAGGTCCTAGGTCTGCACCCTGGAGTGCTCTCACAGTCCACAGCATGCATGGCTATGTCAATAAGCAATTCTGGAAAATAAAGATTTACCGCTTAAAACACTCTAATGCAAGGATAGCTTGAATGGGTGGCAGGTCAAGGGCTCTCTACTTTGGAGGCCATCATGGAAATACAGTCTCTGGGAACCTAGTAAGTCAGAATAAATGATCCAAAATGCAGAAGCCAGCCTAGAAAGTGCCCGGAGGAGTCTAGGGCATCACAGGACCTATCCAATGAGCTGCAGAGAAGCAGAGAAGCAGAAGGCTGTGGTAGAAGACGCGTCTCGCGCCTCTTCCCTCTCACTGAGGCTCCTTTCCCTTCCTTGGGTGGGAGACAAGGTTATGGAACCAGCTGTTGGGAGACCCTTTAGACAGGGCTCTTCACGGAGTGATGAGGTGGGGGGGGGGGTCCATCCGTGAGGATGAGACTAAGTCTCTGGTCAGGGGACTTCCCAAGGAAAAGCATTTAAAATAATCTTTAGAGAAAAAAGAAAGGAGAGATGCCTGCCCCCACCCCACCCCCACATCTTTAATGTGTAAAGACAGACAGACAGACTGATATACCTAACTTTACAAGAGAGCTGAGAGGATTCACTCATGTGCTCTTGGATCCACAGGGCAGAGCTGCGGTCACTTGGCTGGAGTGGGGTGGGGAGGGATGGCCTAGGCAGCAATGAAGGCAGAGAAGGGAATGGTGGAGAGAGAGCCAGCCACCTTCTGCTGAGTGAAAACTCACCCCATAGAGGAACAACTGTCTTAAGAAACATTATACTCAGGAGGGAAATAATCAGACATCAGAACATGTGCCAAACAACAGCTCTGGAGAATACTTGTCAGAAGCAGTGTGGAGCGATGAAAACTGAAGAGAGTCAGCCAATCAGAGCTACTCCAGATCAGAGAGTCCTGGGGACAGACCCGTCCAGACAAATGCATGACACAGAGACACCAGAAAATTCAACAGAGAGAGGCTGAGATGCAGACATGGAGAAGAAAGTCCCAGAGTGAGGCTAGCTGGTTCCTCTGACGTAGACAGGAACAGGTTGGCAATACAGGATATGGCACAGAACACCAGGAAACTGCCTTGCGAGGAAGGACAAGCAAATCCACATTTCCAGGAAGGACCAACAATAACCACTTCAGGGCTGGAGGGATTGTACTGTTCTTGCAGGGGACCTGAATTCAGTTCCCAGCACCCATGTCAGGCAGCCCAGCTCCAAGAGGACTGATGCCCTCTTCTGACTCCTCCAGAATATGTTCGTGTTCTCTCTATCTATCTATCTATCTATCTATCTATCTATCTATCTATCTATCTATCTATCAATCTATCTCTATCTCTATCTCTATCTCTCCACACACACATACACACAATTCAAAATACAAATTTAAAAATAATAATAAACACTTTCTAGGAGCTAGGGAGCAACTCATCCCCGGGCTCTGCCCTCAGCACCACAGAAACCAAATATGGTGGTCATGCCTATAATCCCAGGACTTGGGATCTGGAGGCAGGAGGATCAGGAGTTCAAGATCTTCTTCAGCCACTTAGTGAATTCAAGGCCAGCCAGGGTTGTGCGAGACCCTATTTCCAAAAACTTAACAACAACAACCAACAGTTGTAGTCTAGTGGCTGAATCAGGAGGAACAATTTGGGCCCCGAACTACGAAATAGAGGATAATGAACATCTGAACCAAAGGTGACAGAGGGACATTTCAAAATGCTGTCGCCCTCACTGTTTGTGGGCTCTGCCTGGGAATAAGCCAACCTAAGAGAACTGATTTACAATTCCTAAATACTTTCTTTTTCAGATGTGAACAAAGCAGGAAAAAAAATCTTAGCTGTACACACACACACACACACACACACACACACACACACACACACACACCCTCTAGTACCCTGGTGGCAGCTCTTGCTCTGTAAACAGGGGTCCATACTGCCACATGTTCTATGCTGTGATTTTCACATTTTTTTGTGTAAGTTGTTCTGGAGATTCCTCCCCCACCACACACACCCCTCCCCATACCTCCACACCCCACTTAAAATAGACTTCCAGGGCCAGTGGGATGGCCCAGTGGGTAAAAGCACCTAACACCAAGACTGATGACTTGGGTTTGACCCCTGAGCCCCACGTGATAGGAGAGAACCAACTCCTGCAAAGTTGCCCTCTGACATCCACATAGAAACGATGTGTGCACACAGGCTCACGCATGTACAAACACACACACACACACACACACACACACACACACACACACACACACACCATGCAAGCATGTAAAATTAATTAATTTGTTGATAAATAGGTTTCCAGTAGGGTGCTAAAGAGCTAAAGCTCAGGAAGGCTGAGCTTAGGAAGACACGGTGTCCCATGGGTTTGGGTTCCAGCGCCACTGGCCCTGAGCTCAGCATCCATGCCTCAACCTCAGCATGAACCACAGTGTCTTCACAGAGCAGGCAGACCACACATGGAGGCCCAGGAGGATGTTCCCATTCACAAGGAGGCTCTGCCTTCAGCAATGAACTCTGCCCAATGCACCGGTACATAAAACAGGAACCTGCCAAAGAGAAGGCCGCTGCAAAGTCCTCTGACCTTTCCTAGCATTGAGGTGGGAAGAGAGTCAGGGTGACTCTGGGGTGCTTGGGTGCAGGCTGTGCTGAGTGTTAAGTAAGATATGCGATGTCTGCAAGCAGAGCCCTTACCAGAAGAAGAGGGAAAACCAGCCGGGGCATGGGGTGGGGGTGGAGGGAGGGAAGTATGAATAGCCAGTTACTGCTCATCAAACCCTCCAAGGCCCAGTCTGCAATTAAGTGACCCTCTAAGGAAGCTGGGGAACACAAGAAAGTGAAACACTTGCCAGTTCACCCTCTCCATCCCTCACTTTCAAGACAGAGGAGGATGTGGAGGACCCTGGGAAAGGCCTGGCTACCAAGTGAAGGAACCTGAATCCCCAAGTGTCTGCATGGATGAGAGCCTCCCATCTCCTCTCCCCGTGGAGAGGAGGAAAGGGGCGCTGATCCAAGAGTCTGGGAGTTGGAGGGTAAGTTCAGTTCAGCAATCAGCTTCATTTATCCAGAAGTGGCCCAGGAAAAGCACAGCCAAAGGGGGAATCTAACGGGAAATAGGAAAATCTATCCCTCTTTGTGGGTGTAATAATGCTTCCCTCTAGATGTCCTTGGACACCATCTTTCTTGGAGCAACAACAAAAAAAGATGAATGTTCATTGTTTCCTCACTGGCTTTTCCTCCATTTAAATTCAAATGAATAATGTCAGAGATGTTCATTAATGAATAGTGTGTGTGTGTGTGTGTGTGTGTGTGTGTGTGTGTGATCCACACCCACGCAGCCCTCCCCACAGCCTGTCTTCAGGAGCTGGGTAATGGCAGCTTAGAGAGATGCCACCCCACCTCACCTGCTTTACCCGCCACCCACTACCCTAGCCCCCATCTCCCTCACTTCACACTCTACTGCCCCACTCCCACCCCCATTACCCCTCTATCCCATCCCCCAACAACTCATCTCCCATCTGATTCACCTTATTACCCTACCACTCAATCCCCCACCTCCACCCCCCCATCACCCCACTACCCCACTTCACTTCCTTCACCCTGTCATCCCAGAGCACCTCCTCACCACTTCTCCTGGTTTGTAATTAAATGGCATTCCCTCTTGTCACAGACACCCAGACACGGAGCAGATTCTCAAAAGGCCCTTGCATGACCCTGTGTCATGCCCCAGCAGAGCCAGAGCCCGATAGCCCAGACCAGCAAAGCACCAGCAATTCACATCCCTCCCACCCCTCATGAGGACTGAAGCTTATCTCTGCTGTGAGCTTCCAGCTTCATCAGAAAAGCCCCAAGGAGCTGAAGAACAAGGAAGAAGAAAGGCAGAGAAAAATGGCAAAACACCAGGCCCAGGAACCTCCCGGGAAGTCCCATCTAAACACGGCATCCATGGCCATCTATCACATCTAGCTTGCCTCTGCTCCCCAACCCAAGCAGCAGAAGTCAACATCCTCAGGGAGCAAGCCCATCCCCAGGGACAGAGCAGGATGATCAGCATGGGCAAGCTGTGGCCCGAGGATTTTGGGGACACCCAGGACTGGGCCCAGGACTGAGGGACAAGCAGGTAGTGACCAGAGCAGGGTAGGGAAGTGAGGTACACTCAGATCAGGCTCCCTACCTCCAGGAATGGGAGGGTACAGGCTGTCTACATGAGCTGTGAGCAGCGGAAAAGAGGCAGCTGGCTACCTCTCTGCTGAGGCATCCTAAACACTGCTGGCTGATGCGCTCACCACTGAACTTCATCTATAAGACTAGGGATGGCTCCTGTGGGCCATTTGCTCTGAAGTCTGGGGCCTAGAGGCTTGACCCAGCAAAAGGTGCTTACTATGGCCTGGACGTGGCTTGAGTATCCCCTTAGGGTTCTAGGCTTCAGATCTAATCTCTATCTCAAAGTATGAAAAGTATGGGAACTAAATCCCATGATGATGTTTGGAGGTAGGACTTTGGGGGAGCAATTAGAATTAGGTGAAGTCGAGTGAGGGGGGATCCAACTGTCAAATCCTGATAGTTACGGGAGAATAGGGAGAAACATCAGACAGAAGCATGCACACAACCCCCCACTTTTTGCCTCTGACACCCTGGCTCACCTTGGGACTCTGCTAAGTAGGAAGCCACCACCAAGGATAGCCTTTGACCTTGGCCTTCTAGAACCAATGAGCCCAAATAGACCTCTTTTCTTTATAAATTTCCCTGCCACAAGGTTCCATTATAGCAATGGAGAATGAATGGAGAGTGCTCAATGAATATTGTAGGCTGCAGTAGGACGGAAGGAGGGGGGCTGGGGGTGAGAAACATCTTAGACTACACGGGAGCACAGGTCTGGAACACCAGCCTGCAGGCCCAGGGTGGGCCAGAGCCCCCCACAGTCACCGTTGAAGCCACAGTTGATGCTGGCTAGACACAGATCCGAACAGAGCGTGGAAGTGCACGCTGCTGCACTGGGGGGTAGGGGGGGCTCACCGTCTGCTGCAGATCCTGGATGAGGACTCGAATCACAAGGGTGTTGCCCTGGCTCTCCTCCATCTTCACGCCGCCTGGCTTCTCTGTGGTGGCCCGAATTGTGTCATAGATGGTCTCTTCTTTGGAGCTGTCTGACTCTGAGCCCATGGAATAGTCGGAGAAGCTCTGGGCCATCTCGTCCTCACTGGATGTGGGGCTGCGTGGCATGGTGCCTGGATCTCTGTGAAGGAAAGAGAAAGGAGAATAAATAAATACGAACCCAGGGGCCCATGGAGACTAGTTCGTGAGTCTGCCAATGTGACCGCCAGTCCATGGCACCCACGTGCTTGTATGTCAGACCCCTAAAGGTGGAAAGAACTGGGCACATCCCTCCTCCTCCCTTGGGCCTGGGCAGAGGCATCAGTCAGGACCAGAACCAGGGAGGTCCCTCACACTGTGCTGAAGCTTCTCTGAAGGAGTTCCCGCTGGCTGCGGCAGTGGCCACGACTATGGGGATTTACCGGGTGGCCGCAGTGGCAGTTTGAAGCTGCCCACATTGGAGGAACAGCTACCTCTGGTTTTTCTTTGAGGCCAGAGTGGCAGCAGGAGGGGGAAAGAACGCAGGCCCCGGGTCAGGAGGCGGCAAGCTATGCTGTAATAACCCCCTACTTCAAACACAGAGTGGCTAGCGGCATAGAGTAAAAATAGCACAAAAAGACGAGGATAGCCTCAGAAAGATCATTGCCAGGTCCAAGAGCAGAACAGAGACCCAAGTCTTGAGCAGGCTGAAGCCAGGAGAATCAGGGGTCCCCAGAGGAAGGAGCTGGGGAGCCCCTTCCTTGGAGCTAATGCAGAGACAGCTCCAGTGCAAAAGCCCCGGCTAGGCTGTACGTAGACAGTTAACTCAGAGCAGGGCCTTAAGTGAGCACCAGGAAGACCAACACGGGCCAGGTGTGGTAGCACACACCTCTAATGCTAGCATTTAGGAGGTGGAGCCCAGAGGGTCATGAGTTCAGAGTCAACCTCAGCATAATGAGTTTGAGGTCAGCCTGGGCTACAAGATAGGGAAATAAAAGCAAAGTAGCAACAGAACCCAGGAAAAGTCATTCCTGTATCTGGTGACTGCAGAGGTGACACTGCCCCATCTCTAAGATAAATGCTTAAACTGGGGGGGTTCTGAGGACCAGGAAGGGAAAGTACCACACCATACAGCAATTCCACCTGTATGGAAATTCTGTCCAGGAGATGAAGGCCATGTAGACTGGGATGCCCTGGGCCAGTGGGGATGCATGATCACCCTCATCACTCTGGCACTGCCTGGTCAAGCTGTGGTACCCTCTGTACATGGGCTCTAAAGCTCTGAACAAAGGAAACCTGATCTCTGCATGGATGACCCCAAACATGACTCCAAGCAAAGGGGACGAAACTTGCCGAAAGAGTCACACAGCCCCTTGTTCCTGCAGGTGGAAAGACATGGGACAGTCCTACAGACAGATGGACAGATTCACAGGGCACCGTGGCAGGGAGGCATCAACAGTAAGGACGTCTGGAACCTCAGAAGGCACCTCTCAGGAGAGTAGAGTTAGGAATGCCCACGCCCAGGGCTATGCGCTTGCTGGAAGAACCCAGCCTCAGAGCACAGATGTCCACCCTGTAAAACCTCTGGTAAAGCTGGAAGCACAAGTGTCCGTGCTGTGTGTTGTAGTTTTCTTTCCCCAAAGGTCCACTTCTAGAAACAACTTTGATAATCATCATCTAGAGGACAGACCGTCCAGGGGAACCCACATTACAGGCTGCTCCGAGTGGCCTCTATCCAGCACTCCCCTCCCCGTGCTGGCCACCCCAGACTGTCACCCGAGATCAAGTCCCTTCTCTCCTCTTCATTGTTCTTTTGCACAGATGCTACCCCAAGCTGGAGCTCCAAACAAGCCTTTGAGTCACTCTTCACAGAGGCTCAGCCCAGGATGAGTAGGTGTGGGCTGCTGTGTGAAGAGCATTTTCTCCTGGGGATCTGTCTTTTGTCACTGAATGCACAGAGCCACAAAGCAGAGAACCGAGAATAGCAGTGAAGGGGTTTCCCTCCCTACAGAAGGAGAGGGAGAAGGAAGGAGGGAGGGTGACCAATGGATGACGGATGGAGGGAGATGTGGGTAGGTAGGTGGGTCGGGGGATGGATGGATGAGATGTGAATAGCTGCCTGAGTCAATGTGTGCATAGATGAGAGGTAAATATGGATGAGATGATTGAGTTAACAGATGGATGGACAGCTAGATGGACAGATGTGAGGACGGGTGGATGGATGATGTGAGGACGGAAGGATGGAGGAGGGATGATAAAGGATAGGTAGATAGGTGAGTGGGTAGGTGGATTGTTGTGTACGTGGATGAATATATGAATGGCTGGGGTAAGTGAGGATGCAGATGTGTGAGTGTCTAAACGGAAGAAGGCAGGAAAGTGAGGGGAGAAAGGAGGGAGAGGTGAGCATCAGATACCTAGCAAGGTTCTTCATAACACAAGGTAAATCCACTGTCAGTTATTCACACTGGTGTCTGCGAGGATGCCAGTGCATGGGAACCCAAACCAACTGTCCCCAGTGCTCCTTCATGTCTGTCTATGAATGAAAGCACACTCCCCACACTCCAGTGATGTACTACCGTTCTGCACAGGGAGAAGGCAGCATCAGGCTCCAGCAGGTGCACCTTCTGCCCATCATGTGTGCCAGGGTCACCATGTGCAAAGCCAGGTATCCTTCTGGCCTCATAACTTATTGGCACACAGTAGTGTCACTCACAGGGACATGATAGATATCAGCATAGGCACTCAGACAGTGTTCCTGAGTTGGGGTACTCCAGGGGGGCCCTCTTATCTAACATGACCACCACTCTGCATTCTCTGCAGGGCTCAGGAGAACAGTCGGATTCAAATACACTGTGTGCTGAGACTGTACCTGAAGGGTTCAGGGGTACCCAGGCTCCTTTCTCACTCCCCAGTCCCTCAGCTGACAGTGAGTTTCAGAAAATTTCCAAACATGGTTGTCTCCACATGGACACACCACAATGTCCGCCTTCCTCAAGGCCTCAGGCTACAGCTACCCCAGGCCCAGTCCTGGCCTACCTGGCCACTTCAAAACAGCACTGGGCTGCAGCTGCCCTATAGCTGAGGCAGAATCCACAAGGTTCACCTAGCCCCACCCTTCATCACCTCTGCACACAGCAAGGCCACTAGCCCTCACCATCAGGCACCCTGGGGTACCTGCACCAACTTGCTGGCTCTGTTAACCTTGAGCCTGGGCCGGAGTTTGAGACTCTCTTCCCAGGTGACTTTAGATAGTATCAAGTTGATAATCAAAGTCAACTACCACACCTATACACACATACATAGACCTGGACACACACACACACACACACACACACACACATTTAATTAAAAAGAAAAAGAAAAGAAATGCTTGCCAATGCAGAGTTGTTATACAAAAACCCAGATATCTGGCATTTTTCCTGTCATCAGGGATGCAGCCCTAATATGTGACACCAAAGGATGGAAACGAGTGGCAGTTTTTCCTGGGGCCCAGTAGCCCCACAGGGTCCTCAGAGATCATCAGAAACCCCAGGTCACTTGACTGCACCCCTAGGATCTTCCCACTGAGGCAGAAGCCGACGTTCCCCACTGGACCTGGCAGCGTTTCCTCTGGGGCCGCACTCTTGCCCAGCCCACCTGTAGGAACACCCTCAGCAGTGAGCCCCCTCAACCAGCCAGGAAGGTTTGTAAGTAAAAATTCCCGAGTTCACCCTCAGTTAAAATCTCAGGGCAGGGCAGGTCATGGTGGTGCATGCTTTTAATCCCGGCACTTGAGAAGCAGAGGCAGAAGGATCTCTGTGAGTTCCAGGCAATCTGGTCTATACAGTGAGATTGTGTCTCAAAATTAATCAATCTATCTATCTCAGGGCAAAGGAGTCTTCCTGTATTCACTAGCTGAACAATGTTTATGATTCCTGCCAAAATCCTCTCAGCCACACAAGGATCCAGAAAGGCACCCGAGGTCCAAAATCAAAGGACCCAGCTAGCCCGACATCTCAGTTAGGAACCGACTTCAAAGTAACTTTTTAGCATTCACTTATTTATTCATTCACCATCCCTTTTTAGACATTTTATTATGTGTGCCTGTGAGTACAGGCACATGAGTACAGAGCCACATGAATGCAGGTGTTCATGGAGGCCAGAAGAGGACATCGGAGCCCCTGGAGCTGGAGTTCCAGGTGGTTGTGAGCCGCAGGGATAGAACTCTGGTCTTCTGGAAGAGCTCGCTCTTAAGCGCTGAGTGAGCTCCCCTTTCAGTCACCACCTGTGTGAGAGTTAGCAGGGATCAAACCAGACCCGATATTATCACAAGATAAAGATCCCTCACCCCCAGGGATGCCAAACTGTTTGGGGTTTGAGAATAATTGCACACACATAATGAAACATCCGTGGATGGGACTCAGGTCTGAACATGAATTCATTTGTGTGTCATATGTACGTAGCCTGGTACTGATTTTGTATACCACGGCCAAGTGCACCCATGTTTCATCTACAATCCATGTCTTAATGTTTCTGTTCAGGAAGGTTTGGATATCAAAGTGCTTTGGATTTATGGGTTTAAGGGGTGCTCAACTTGTGAGATAATTATGCACTCTGTGTCATGATTTCCACCCAGGCCTCTGGTTCTGAGGAAGCTATTCAACTCTCATCCTGGCTGTGCAGCCTTTTCAAACACACCAGTGCCAGGCCAGAAATGCTTATTTAACTGCCTCACCATGGCTACTGCACTTTAAACGTTCTCAGGTGGCCTAACAAGCATGCAGGCTGACAGCCGTGGGTGGGAATCACGGGTCCTCATTAACCTTGAACTAACCCTGTCCTCTAACTTCACTGCAGCTTCACAGACCACACGGACACAGCCCAGCTTCTCCTCAGAGGGAGAGAGGCATGTCTACACTGTTTGGGACAGCAGAAGGATGACAGAGTTCACCATCCCACACAGACCTTCGGGGCATGGGGCAGCTCCCTGGTATGGGGTTTGCTGCTTGGGGGCTGTTTTATCAGTAAGTGGAAGGATCAATAAGCAATTGGAGAGAGGTCTCCGCAGTAAAGAGCCCTGGCCCAGGTTCAGTTTCCAGGATCTGGAAACTGAGCAGCTCATGACCATCTAACTCCAGTTCCAGGGGATCCAGCGCCCTCTTCTGGCCTCCATGGGCACCAGGCACGCTCATGATGCACACACATACAGGCAGACAAACTCCTTACATATTAAATAAGTGGCAGAATCTTTTGCTAATTTGTGTAAACATAAAAGGCCAAGGGTGGCCCACCAGATCCTTTCAGCTCCAGCTCAGCCTTAGGTTCTGTTGCTCTGTTTGAAAGCAGGAAAGGGTGAACGCCCACCTTAGCCAGACTTCATGGAAGCCTGTGCTGGAGCATAAGGGAGCAGCTCGGCTCCCTGAAGATCCAGAGTACAGTGCTCAGATACACAGAGGTGGGATCGTGCGGGCGCTCACTCAGGGGTTGTCAAACGGCTGTACTTGTGCACATAACCTCTTGGCACATGTGCAGTCTGCTCTTTCTCTTGCATTCAACATGGGATCTGTTCATGCATGTTGGGTTCCTTTGTGCTGGGTTGTCAAGAGATGGTAGAGGGGGCCGAAAAGAAATCCCTTGGCATAATCTGCCACCTGCCAGATCTTAGTAGTGGTACTAGCAGCTGGGGCAGCAGCCTCAGTAGTGGTGACAGCAGCCGAGGTGACAGTGGGTAGAGGTGGCCACAGTCATAGCCGAGGTGACAGTGGGTAGAGGTGGCCACAGTCACAGCAGAGGTGACAGTCGGTAGAGGTGGCCTCACGGCAGAGGCAAAAGTAACAATAGCTCGGTTGGGCCCAGGAGTTGTGGGGGCTTCTCAACACTCCAGGCTTGACACAAGGGCATACACAGCACAGGGTGGCCCAGCTGCTTGTGGCCAACAGGACATGGGATTGTGGGTCCCATCGCATACATCACTGTCAATGACCCCTGGTGGAATGGTAGCACCTAGGGTGGTCTCTGCTGACAGCATGCGGGAAAGAGATAAAGATGCCCGCACACTGGTGCCACAGCACCAGGGTGGACTGAGGTCAGAACGGCCCTGCTGCAGCTCTGCCAGCCTGCGTGGGCTACACAGCTGAGTTGTTCACCATGCAGCCAGCCTGCTCAGCCACTGCCACCAAGGGTTCCCACCATAGCTGCACAACCTGCTGGGCTAGACACCCGGGGCCTCTCTGAGGATGAGCAAGTAAGCAAGCTCTCTCTAAAACAACCCGTGTTTGAGTAAAAGAAGAAAAAATAACATGTCTGGGGAGGTCATGGAGCCTTCTGTACTGACAGGCGTTGGTTTGGCCCAGTGGTTCCGGCTCCTGAGGCTGCCCCGCTTTCAATCTCAGCAGGGACAGAGAAAGAATATGGGCCTGGCATAGACAGATGTGGCTGATGAGCAATGGCTGCAGCTGGGTTCCCAGGCATCCAGGAACAGGTCAGAGGCAGAAGCTGATGCTGGGGAGCGAGAAGGGCCTGTGCTCCATTGACTCCATGTGAAAGGGAGCACTCGTCCTTGGCCCTAGCAGACAGCACAGCTCCTTGTCAGATGTGAGAGCCCATTGGAGCCTGAACAGCCCAGGCCAGCTCTGTCCCAGCCTGGAGAGCAGATGAGATGTTCCAGTCTCCCAGAACTCCTGCCCTTGAGCAGGTGGAACACAGGAAGCCCCTCTCTAGTGCATTCCACTCCCAGCTGCCTGAAACTGCATCCAACAGCTTGAAGCAGACACCTGTGGCCATCTCTATTCCCCGACCCCAACCCTGATCACCTCCCCCCCATCAGGCCCAACCTGGCCTCTGACCGGCCCTCTTTAAATCTCACTTAGTAACTGTGTCATTTCAGCTTCCCAATGAACCCACACGTCCATGAGTACTTCAGTGTGTCTGATTTGCTGCTGTCCATCCATCACATGGGATACAGTGAGCATTCAGTGGACACATGCCAGGCAGGAAGTAGGGTGGAGTTGGCAGAATGCAGTGAGGTAGAGATGGACAGAGCATGGACCCTGAATCTGCCCCCAGTGGAGTGTCAACTCCAGCTACCACCAGCAAGCAGAGACAGAGCCCAGTGTCCCAGACCCTTGGGAATGGTTTAGGTCAGATTTGGGTCGAAATGAGACAAGTAGCAATGTTGGAAACGTACCATTTTAAAAGCTCATTTTTCAGGTCACTTGCAGCTGCACCACTCATGGGCTGCAGGGCTGGAACTAAGCCAGAACTATGAGATGAGCTTAACCCCAGGTCTTCTTTCCAGAATGAAGGAGAGTGATAAGAATATTTATGACGGGCTAAAGTCATAACCTGACTCCAAAGACAGAGCTAACAGCCCAAAGTGGGGAGAATAATGAAGTGGGGTTCCCCAGTCCAAACCATTTCTAGGAACCTCTTCATCCATGAGGACACCCCATAATGTACCCTCATGCTCACTTGGAGGAAACACACATAAGCAAGTAGGTACCTAAGACAGGCTCCACCAGATATGTCCTCAGAGGCCCAAGGCTGGGTCCAGAAGTGGGGTGACTGGAGGAAGAGCCAGCTGAGCCTCACCACCAGGGTCTCTGCAGGAGGGTCCTGAGATCCCAAAGCCAGAGACCTGACCTGGAGGGTCTTGACCCTAATGAGGAATGTGATGAGCAGCTCCGTGGGAACAGCAGACACCTGGCCGCCTGACAGGGGCCTGGGCAAACGTTAATGGTTAACTCCGAGGCAGGGCACAGGGCAGCTGAGCACATTCACTTTCAGGCTTGCAGGAAACAGAAGTTGCTCTGTGAGCACCCTGCTAGCTCCACGGGGCACGGTTACACTAAACACGCACTCATCACTTATCCTCTCTCAAACAGAATAGGGTGCCTTGCATTTTGTCTGGCTTCATTCTGGGGACCAGGGGCTGTTTTTGGTCCCTGGATCCCCTCAGGACCAGACTACAAAAGAGGTTGCTCAGAACCAGAAAGCAGGCAAGGCGAGGCAGAGGAAAGGTGGCTTTGCACCACCCTGGGCAGTTGCTTTGAGTACAGCCATTCTCTCCAGAGTAAATGCAGAGCTGTGGGCTCCCAGGCCAGTAGGGTCAACACTCAGAGTGGGCCTCTTACACCAGCCATGCTGGGCAGCTATTAATAAAGAGAAAAGAAAAACCACCGCGGAGAAGCAATTTCCACAACGATGATGCATTTTGCTACTAGTGTTCCAGGAACATCTAAAACCTAAAACTGCCTTCTTTGTCCCCTGAACCCCCTGACTGGCAGGTGCATACACTTTTCTACTCAATTCACGTACAGGGGCATCAAAGCCAACCTGCAATGGAAGATCCAGACAAAACTGTCCAGGCAAAGGCTGCAAAGCCTTTGGGGGATCAATTCATAAGTCTTAGGGGTTCACAGACCGACCTCCAGTTTAAAATGCACAGAGGAGAGGTCTCCTTCCAGAGGGAATATCAAAGCCACGGGGTGAGCGATTTTATTGTGTGGCTTCTTTTGCGCATTCAAATGTATGAAATTTGAATTCATTTATTTAAAGCCGGGAGACCTTCCCTTCCCAAGCTGCCCTCAGGGCTTTGTTTAGATATTTAAACCTAGGCCAAGGTCACAGTACAGGATAGAGGGCAGACTCCCTGGGAAACCTGGAGAACAGAAGTCAAATTTGCCAAGAAGAGCACTAGCTCCCTGGGGACTGAACTCATTAGAGAAGTCAGGGATCAGTCACACAGGGGTCAGACGGAATCAGGGGACCTTGTTGAAAAGCTCTACCCACTGCCCCTCTAATTCTCCAGAGAAGCAGCCTGGTCTACCTATCCAACCAGAGCACCATGGGTGCAGCTGAATGAAACCCGTATTATGGCTGTATGTTGATCCATCTTGAGTGTCTGCTAGATGGGACTTAGAATCACCATGGAGACCAACTTCTGGGCAAGTCTACACAGGACTTCCTAGATTAGGTGTTTTGAGATCAGAAGACACACCCTAACTGTGTGCTTAGGTTCTAGACTACAGAAGCATGTGACCAGCTGCCTCCCACTCCTGCTGACATGCACATGCCTGCCTTGCTATGGTGCAAACCCAAGCAAACCCTTTCTTCATTAAAATGCTTCTTGTCAGGCATTTGGTCACAGCAAAGGTAAATATAACCAACACAGGATGTGTTCCCCACTGTGCAAGATTCTAGAGTGGTGTTTGCCCTGCTGCCTAAATCCTCTACTGCACAGGTGAGTACACTCTCTTACTTGCTCACTCTGATGACATGAAGGCGGATCTTCCTGGAAGACATAGACAGAAACCTCCAGGCAACAGTTGAAAGTTTGGGAGACCAACTCTAAAAACTTAGGAGGTCCACAAACTGCCGTCCAGAGGTCTGTGGATTGAGTAGGCTGAACTGTGTGCTTCCCCACATTCCTATGTGGGAAGCCTACTCTGGTCACATGACTTGGATAGTCCGCTTTCAAAGGGTGGTGTAGGAGCTTTGAACAGAGCTCAGTGGCAGAGTGCCTGCCTGGGTTCTTCCCTGAGCACTGCAAAACCTAAGTAAATCAAGTATGGTACCATCAGTCCTGGTTCAGTGATGGTGAACTCCTTTTCTTGTTGCTGCGGCAAAACCTGACAGAAGCGACTGAAAGAAGGAAGGATTTCCTTGGCCTCACGGTTGGAGGGCACAGTCCATCATGTGGGGAAGTCACGGCAGCAGGCGGGTGAGGCAGCTGGTTACATTGTATCCACACTTGAAGAAGAGCGATGAATGGTTGCTTTTTCCTTTGATACATTATAGAATCCCAAACCAGCTGATGCTGCCACCCACACTCAGGGTCTGACCACCTCAATGAGTTCCTAATCTAGGAACCTCCTCACAGATCTGCCCAGAACTGTGATTCTATGGTGATTCTAAATCCCATCAAGTTGACAGTCGAGATGAATTGTCACTGAGGTGGAGTTTGGACACATTTACATACCAAATGGAGGGATGGCTGTGTGAGGGGCAGCTATAAAACTCCATTAGCAAGAAAAGGAGAGAGGCTCAGGAGGAGCCAGACCTGGAACACCTCCATCTCTCACCTTCATCCTCCAGGATGTGCGACAGTGGATTCCTATTGTCTACACCACCTGTCCGTGGTACTCTGGAATGGTACCCCACACCATCACAGCCAAAACACTGGTGAAATGCTCAGTGAGAGGGTGCCTTGAACATGCCCTTCCCTTCAGCCTGCCCCTCTCTCCCAGTGACTGAGCTGCTGATTTCAGACTACCTAGTGCTAGGATCTCAGTTCATACACACATGCTCTCTAGTCCGTCTCAGGTCAAGTAGGTTTGGGAAACACACCTGGAATGAGTATGCATGTCTGGGTCCCTCTGTGACCAAATCACCTCAATGTTTTGCAAGGAAGCTTCTCAGAGAACAGCTAAGACCCCCTCTTCCAAGGCTGCCTGGACTGGGCTGGCTTCTCCCTGGAACCCACAGACAACCTGCCCAGCGGGAAGGTAAGCTGCCTGACTGCAGCCAGCGTCTTTGAAGGCAGGTGCTGTGCTCACATGACAGCGGTGGTAAGGAATCTGAAATAGCTCTTTATCCAGGAGAAAGAGATGGTGGGGACATGATAGTCACACAACAACTGTGTGTGTGCATACATGTTCATGAATGTGTACATGTGTTGTTGGATGTGTGTCCATGTGTGGGTGTTGGTGTGGAGGCCAGAGGTCATGTTGGATATCTTCCTCAGTAGCTCTCCACTTTATTTTTTGAGGCGGGGTCTCTCTGCTCACTGATTAGACTAGACTGAATGGCCAGCAAGCTCCAGGGATCCTTCTGTGTCTTCCCCTCCAGTGCTGGGACTACATATGTGTGCCCCCATGCCTAGTTTTTTAAATGAGTCCTGTGCTGTGGAATAATGCTTTTGTACACTGGTTTAATAAAACACTGATTGGCCAGTAGCCAGGCAGGAAGTATAGGCGGGATAAGCAGACAAGGAAAATTCTGGGAAGAGTAAGGCTGAGTCAGGAGACGCTGTCCTGGAAGCAGCATGTAATGGCACACAGGTAAAGCCACAGAAAATGTGGCAACATACAGATGAACAGAAATGGGCTGAGTTTAAGTGTAAGAGCTAGTCAGTGGAAAGCCTGAGCTAATGGCCAAAGAGTTTTAATTAATATAAGCTTCTGTGTGTTTACTTGGGGGACACGAGTTGGAGAGATTTGTCCCAACCGCCAGCCAGCCGGGACATAGGAAGACTTCAGCTACAGTCCTGGGAATACAAGGTCAGGTCCTCAGCTTTCATAGCAGGCACTCTGGCCCCTGAGCCATGTCTCCAGCCCTGAAACATCTTCATCATGTCAGACTCTATGGTCTAAGTCAGAAAACACATGCTGCCAGATTAAACTATTTCCACTAACCACCACTGCCTAAGGGATCCACCACGCTGGCCTGGTTTGTTCTACTAAAGGTCTGGAGAGTTGGCTTCTCAGAAAGATTCTAGGTCACCTGGAAAGAAGGCGGGGGAAAGGGTGCTCTCATTGTCCTGGAAGCAAGTGCCATTCCTGGTTGATATCAGTAATGGGGCGACCCAGGTGGTTGCTCTCATCCTTCCTTGGCCAGCATCGGGGCAGCCTCAGACAGTTGCTCCACCCTCTTCTCCCCCACCCCCGATAATGGAGAGTACAAACTGTGCTTCTCCTCAGGTCCCAGTCAGCTTTTTTCCTGGCCCTTACTGCAAACAGATCCTGTGATACTCAGCTTTTGCCCTGGCCCTTACTGCAAGCAGACCCTGTGATACCCAGCTTTTGCCCTGGCCCTTACTGCAAGCAGACCCTGTGATACCCAGCTTTCGTTCAGGTTTGTACACTAGCTTCTTGACAGCAGAATTCAAGAGTTCCAGAGCCACAATGCACCCTGCTCTTGCCTTCTGCATCACACACCTGGACCATCACGGAACATTGCTGCAGAGCTGGCCCTCATGGTTGGGAAGGAACCACAAGGTAAAGGCTTCCTGGAAGAGATGGAGGAAATGACGTAAAGAGCCACAGGCTGTGAGTTCTCCTGCAATGCTGCTCAGTCTGCAGCTCTCAGTCCCGTGTCCAGCAAGCCCCTGTGTCCAGCAGGCATAAGAAGTCCAGGCCACAGTCAGTCTTCCATGGACAACAAAAAACAAGGGATACCTCCATCAAAATCAATCCCTTGTAATGCTGGGGAGCAGTAAGTCCCCTAACTTGAACAGAACCTCTGAGACACAGCATCACCAGCACACAGCAGGCAGAAAAGTGAACCCCCTGCTCAAGGATTGAAGCTAATGGAAGTAATCATTATTTCCAGATAATTACCTGCTCTGCATTGAAAGCCCGAGAGAATCTAAAGATAAACTGAACTAGCAAAAATAAAAAAGTCACCATGTCAGCCAGGTGAGAGATTAACATACAAAAAGTAACGAGTGACAGAGAGACACCCACCCAGCCCTGGTGACAACACCAGGAGTCACTAAAGGCACCAGTCATGCTTTGGGTACGAAATGTAGCCACAGACTTGTGTTTGAACACATGGACCAACCATCATTGGAACAGTAGCACCCCAGCCGCATTTCTGCAGCATCTGGCCTGGTTAAAGTACACTGACATTGACCGGGGACCTTGGCTACAATAGAGGAAAAGGCAGCCTCATTGGGCTCTACTCTAGGCCCAGGTGCTAGACCAGTACAGTGTGACTCATTAGCGGAGACCCCAAGCAGAAGGGCCACCTCTGGGACCTCTACTACAATCATCTCCACACGATAGTCACTGCCCCTGGGGCCTGCGGCTGATGCTCCTTCTAAACCACAGTGCCCAGAGCTGAGTGAGGTTCCCAAGTTCTGGTCCCAGGTACACCATACAACAAACTTACAGATAGCTATGAGCTGGGGAGACAGCTCAGTCAGTAATGTGCTTGCCACATAAACATAAGAATCTCAGTTCAGATCCGCAGCACCCGCATAAAAAACTGACCATGGTGCCATCCATGTACCTGTGATCCCAGCACTGGGTGGCAGGGGCCGAGATGAGAGGATCCCTGGTGTTGGCTGGTCAGTTGATCTAGACCAGTGGTTCTCAATCTTTCTAATGCTATGACCCTTTAACACAGTTCCTCGTGCTGTAATGACCCACAACCATCAAATTATTTTCATTTCTACTTCATAACTGTAATTTGCTGCTGTTATAGATTGTAATGTAGATATCTGTGCTTGCCAATGGTCTTAGGTGACCCCTGTGAAAGGGTCGTTCAGCTCCTAGAGGGGTCGTAACCTACAGGTTGAGAAACACTGATCTAGACAAATTATGAGTTCTGGCTTCAGTAGGAGACAGTGTCTCAAAAATTATGGTTGAGATAGATAGAGGAAAACACCCAACATAGACCTCTAGACCCCACATTCATACACAAATGCACACATACATACATACACACACACACACACACACACACACACACACACACAGAGAAACGCACACATCAGCTTCAAAGGACAGAGAAGAGAAATGCCATTGGCATTTTAAGACTGAAATATGTGTGTTACCAAAGCACCTAAAATATTAAATAAGTATTTGAGTATTTGGACTCACACAGCTCTGTGCAGTTCTTAATGCCTCCAAAAGCCAGAGTCAGCCCTGGCACAGAGCGGGATGGCCCTCTGAGGGACACCAACTCTGGCCAAGACTGAAGAAAGCCTGCAGTCCCAAGAGCTCTGACTGCCAAACACAGGCCTACCTGGGGACAGCCCTGTTGTGCCTTAGGTGGGACTGTGGCTGCCCAACCTGCCATTATCAAAGCTTGATGACAGTATTTGTGTCAGGCTGGGTTTGGTTGATTCCTGTTATTCAGAGAGCAGTGGGAACCAGGATCCTCTGCAATCTGAACGCCAATGTTTTAGTTTTCTTCAGAGACTATGTCTGGAAAGTTTAGGACCCTCCAGCTGCAGCCAGCCATGTGCTGGGTCCTTGGTATCAGGCCCTAGGACGTGACCCAGCCCAGAAGTCTCCACACTGAACATCTTCAGTGTCCACAGCCTGGAGAGGGGAGTCAAAGCTGAGCCTGAGCCTGCCCTGACCTCTCCCTACGAAGTCTGGTCAGCCCACAGGCAGACTCCTGTCCAAAGACCTCTCTTCTCAAACGCCCCTACACTTTGTCTGCTGGAGGGTTCTCAGCCCTGCCTGAGACCTGGCCATCCTGCCTTGGGATGTGGGTTTCACTCTCCTTCCAGAGCCCTGCAGAAGAGAGAAGCTTGGATAACCAAGAGCTGGGGACATCTCCTCCACTTTCACCTTTTCTCATGAGTAGAGCCATGACATATCCTTCATAAACCAGTCCAGCCACTGCTGGGGATGAGCCTAACCCATGTCCACAGAGCATCTATGAGCCCATGGGCAGGAGCTGTGCTACTTTCTCACTGCTGTGGTAGAACACCCTGACAAAAGCAACGTTAGGGACAAAGGGCTCATTCTGGCTCATAGTTTAAGGGGATACAGCCCGTCATGTCGGGGAAGGCATGGCAACAAGAGCATGAGGTGGCTAGTCACATGGCATCCCCAGTCAGGAAGCAGGGAGAGATGAATGCTGGTGCTCAGATCGATTTCTCCTTTTTATAGAGTAGCCCATGGTGTGGTGCTACCTCCATTCAGGACAGGTCTTCACTCTTCAGTTAACCTAGTTTACATCATGCTTCACAGTCTCACCCAGAGCTCCGTCTCCTTGGTGATTCTAGACCCTGTTGAGTTGATAGCCAACATTAACCATCACAGGAGCCACTGGCCTTCTGTCCTCTGCTGGAGGCAGGTGTGCTGTGGGATGTTCTGTATGGCAAATGTGTTGCTGATTAGTCAATAAATAAAACACTGATTGGCCATTGGCTAGGCAGGAAGTGTAGGCGGGACAAGGAGGAGAATAAAGCTCCTCAGTGGAAGACTGAGTCAGAGAGACACTGCCAGCCGCCACGATGAGAAACAGCATTTGAAGATGCCGGTAAGCCACGAGCCATGTGGCAAGGTATAGATTAATGGAAATGGATTAATTTAAGCTGTAAGAACAGTTAGCAAGAAGCCTGCCATGGCCATACAGTTTGTAACCAATATAAGTCTCTGTGTTTACTTGGTCAGGTCTGAGCTCCTACCTTAGAGGAGGTCCCTGCTGAGGACCAGGTGACAGAAAGACTTCTAGGGAGTCAACACCTTCATGAAGGACATGACCCTTGGAGTCCCATGTCATCCTCTCCCTGTGTCCTTAAACATAAGGTGAAGGTCTGTCTAGGCAGCTTGTGGATACTGCCATAAAGGCCCTGGAAATGCACCTGTAGTCAATAGCTGTGAAGGAGGTACAAGCAGCAGAAAGTCTCACGGAAGGCACAAGCCAACTTCAGTCACCTCCACATCCTAGGTCTCATACCCACAGACTCAGCCACACTCACTTCAAAATGAAGATGGTGGCTGTCGGTAAAGTGTTTGCCATGCAAGCACGAGGAACTGAGTTCAAACCCCCAGAACCCACCTAACGCCAGGCCTGGCAACACACACCTGTAATCCCAGTGTTCCTTTAGTGAGATAGAGAATCCCTGAAAGCTGGTGGGCCAGCTATCCTGGAATACATACTGCAAACAACAAAGAGACCCTGACTTAACCAAGGTATGGGAGGGTGTGCTGGGTCTTATCAACTTGACACAATCTAGAGGGAATCTCAATTGAGAAAAAAACTCCATCACATGGTAAGTCTGTGGGGCATTTTCTTGATTGGTGATTGATGGGGGAGGGCCCAGCCTACCGTGGGCAGTGCCATCCCTGGGCAGGTAGTCCAGGGTGGCATAAGGAAGCAGGCTGAGAAAGCCAGGAGAGGCAAGCCATGAAACAGTGTTCCTCTATGGTTCCTGCTTCAGCTCCTGCCTCCAGGTTCCTGTTGGAATTCCTGCCCCAACTTCCCTCAATGAGCAACTGTGGTCTGGATGTGAAAGCCAAATAAGACAGCCAGACAGTGACAAGATGGAGGGCAAAGAGATATGACCACAAGTCAGGAAGCGCCTGCCACTTCTAAAGCTGGAAGAAGCAGCAAGTAGGGTTCTCTGTCCCCTGGGTCATGGGGTGGGGGCTGGGGGAGGCAGGAGGGACCATCCCCAAAGTCTTCAAAGAGCCCGGGCCTGCACCTGACTGCTTAAGTTCTTCAAACTTCTCATCTATGGAACTACAGGGACAGTAGTGTCCACAGCTTTAGGCCACTGATCTGGCTTGGCGGCCCCAGGAGACAAAAGCTCAAGGACCCCACCACAGGAGGCAGCTCATGAGACACTGCCACCTCATTTCTCCTCCATGATGTGTATGTGCCCACCTCACCCACCATCTCTCCAGAGTGAGAAGCAGCCACAGCACCTTCACCACAGCCACTTAGATAAGCTGGGAAGCCACTGTCTCGTCAACCTGCCACTGGGAAAAGGCCACACCAGAGGGACCCTGGAACCCCAAAGAAACAATGAATGCCCCTGTGTTCTGAACTTCCCATGGCACCTCCTGGGGTCCGGAACAAGACCTGGGGCCCCATTGGTCCAGCTGGGCCGCTGGGCCAGCTCTGCAAACTTTGCAGGCCAATGAAGGAAAGCCGAGATGGGCACATGAACATGGTGCTTGGCTACAGAGGCGGGATGAAAGGATACAAGGGCATGGCCTAAAAGCCACTGAGGCAGGGCGCGAGGTCCCAGAGGGCAGAGGTGCGTGCTAAGAAAAACAGCGAGCTTTCCCCTCTCACTAAGAATTCCCAGGAGTCGGAGAGTCAAAGTGGAAACATTCATTTTCTGCCCTTGCAGTCAGCTTAGAGAAAAGGCAGAAACGGCCGGCATGCTGCTGTTAGCCCAAAACAGTTCTTAAATTCCTAACTTCTTTGCCCTGTGAATCCCTCCCTGGCTGAGCTCTTCAGGGAGACACAATCTTTCTAGTGTCCAGTGTTGTCCCCTCCCCAGATTCCCACCCTGTTGGTTCAGGACACAAAGCCTTGTCTAATGTAAGTCCTGGGACTCAAGATTCCCCCTTTTTGATCTGTGGACTCAGTCACATAGCAGACTGCCTGTGACTTTTCAACCCTAGGATGAACTGAGAGCCTAGACATGCAGGCGACAGCTGCCAGCTAGGGAGGACGGGCCTAGTGTCCCCTGCTTATCTGTGAGTCTCTAGTTAGCTCTGAACATATCTCACACTGAAACTGGACCGGAATGATTCATGTCTTTTTGGACAGAGGAAGAGGAGAAGAGATGGGCAGAGGAAAGAAGAGAGATGGGACAAAGAAGCCTAATGTTGGGTAGGACAAGAGTTGGGGGGGGGGGAATGGGGAGGGATCCCCTCCTCCACAAGATGGAGTCAGTATACTGGGTTTAGCCTCTCACCTGATATGACCAATAAGCTGAAATAACCTCTTTTCAAATACAGGGCAGCATTGTAGGAAACAAGGTAAGTTCTGGATTATTCCAGCTTTTTCCCTAACCAGTTTCCAGACCACTGTGTGTAAGACCCCCACAGAGTGGAGGTATGGGTTAGGAGCACAGGGAGGCCAGATGACCCCAGGCCAGGGCACCATTGTCTTTGCTTGTATAGCAGCTGCTAAGTCCACCAGCTCCAGTGGAGAGATCCAGTCCCAAGAGCACACAGGAGGCCTGTCGAAACCCAGAGGGACAGAAACCAAACAAAAGGCGGGAATGGAAAAGAGATCGGCAGAGAAGAGCAATGGAGGGAGGCGAGGCCTGAGAGGATTGGGTAACAACCACCAGAATACATTATACACATGGATGAAATTGTCAGAGACAAATTTAATTAGTAACAAAACATTCACATTCACACAGAGGGGTCACCTCCATGACAGCCCATGTTCACGCAGAGGGGTCACCTCCATGACACCCATGTTCAGGGTCACCTCCATGACAGTCCATGTTCACACAGAGGGGTCACCTCCTTGACGGCCCATGTTCATTCAGAGGAGTCATCTCCATGACAGCCCATGTTCACACAGAGAAGTCACCTCCATGACAGCCCATGTTCACACAGAGGGGTCACCTTGATTACAACCCATGCTCACACAGAAGGGTCACCTCCATGACAGCCCATGTTCAGGGTCACCTCCATGACAGTCTATGTTCACACAGAAGGGTCACCTCCATGACAGCCCATGTTCAGGGTCACCTCCATGACAGCCCATGTTCACACAGAGGGGTCACCTCCATGACAGTCCATGTTCACACAGAGGGGTCACCTCCATGACAGTCCATGTTCACACAGAGGGGTCACCTCCATGACAGTCCATGTTCACACAGAGGGATCACCTCCATGACAGCCCATGTTCACACAGAGGGATCACCTCCATGACAGCCCATGTTCACACAGAGGGGTCACCTCCATGACAGCCCATGTTCACACAGAGGGGTCACCTCCATGACAGCCCATGTTCACACAGAGGGGTCACCTCCATGACAGCCCATGTTCAGGGTCACCTCCATGACAGCCCATGTTCAGGGTCACCTCCATGACAGCCCATGTTCACACAGAGGGGTCACCTCCATGACAGTCCATGTTCACACAGAGGGGTCACCTCCATGACAGCCCATGTTCACACAGAGAAGTCACCTCCATGACAGCCCATGTTCACACAGAAGGGTCACCTCCATGACAGCCCATGTTCACACAGAAGGGTCACCTCCATGACAGCCCATGTTCACACAGAAGGGTCACCTCCATGACAGCCCATGTTCACACAGAGGGTTCACCTCGATGACAGCCCATGTTCACACAGAAGGGTCACCTCCATAACAGCCCATGTTCACACAGAGGGTTCACCTCGATGACAGTCCATGTTCACACAGAGGAGTCACCTTGATCACAGGCCATGTTCACACAGAAGGGTTACCTCCAAGACAGCCCACATTCATATAAACCCTAGCTTGCCATGGGAGGATCCACCAAGCCCAGAACCTTCTCCAGAGCTGACCACCAAAGTCTGCTGTGGCATGACTGCATCATGGGGACAACAGAGTAAGCACTAACCATCCTGGGGACAGATGTCGTCTCTAGTTGTGTATGCAGAAAACAGTGGCCAGTGGCTTTGGCTCCTCTTACTCCAGGTGTGTGGGGACTGCACCACTCGGCTTCACCAACACCATGGTGTTTATAAGAACAAGCCACAGGCACACAGCCTGTGTGCCTTCCTTTATTTAAGAGACTCCACCTGCTGGCATTCGGCACCAATAGGGACAGGGTAGGGGCAATGAGAACACAGGACATGGTTCCCACAGAAAGCTGTGGAGGAGGTGGTGTGCTCTGGACAATTAAAATAGCTTTTCTTCTCATGAGGGTGGGAACACATGGAAATCAACAAAGCAGAAAAAACAGAAAGATCCCCCCTGCCAATGCCAACAATGCTGTGGACAAGAGGTCCACAGCTGAAGTCTAGGACACACACACACACACACACACACACACACACATACACACACACACTAAAATTGCACAAAATAACAAAACAGTTCAATTGCTTATTAAAATAGAAGTAAACTTCTATAAAACACCTACAGACGGCATGTTTAAAAAAAAAACTTGTCAATCCACAATAAATAAACCACACCACACTTGCCCACACGCCAACGTAAGATTGAATCAATTTCAGCCCAGGAACATAAACTTTTAGAATGTGCTAGAATTACAGCCCAGAGGGGTCAGTATTATCTCAGCTACTACCTTTAACTCTTTTTATTTTTAAGGTTTATTTTTTCTTTCACGTGTATGAGTGTGTGCCTGCTTGCATATCTGTACACTATGTGTGTACAGTGCCTACAGAGGCCAGAAGAGGGTCTCAAATCTCTTGGAACAAGAGTTATAGATGGTTGTGAGCAGTCATGTGGGTTCTGGGAACCCAACCTGGGTCCTTTGCAAGAGCAGTCAATGCTCTTAACTGCTGAACCATCTCTCTAGGGACAGATGGCCTGGGATAATCTTGAATCTTAGGGGAACAGGCTGGAGCCCCTGATGACCCATTCATGGCTCTAGTTACATCTTATGGTCACTTACATCCAATGTCCCTCATCCTGAAAGCTGGAGAGCTAAGTTGGATGTGTTGCAGGGCTCCCCCAAGACTCCCCCAGGCCCTTGCCCTGCAGATAGTGTCTCCTCCCAGTGTCCTCAATGCAGCCAACCTCTGTGCATCTGAATCCTGATCCAAGTCACTCACCATGATCTCTAGCAATGCCAAGTCAAACGGATGAGATTACTGGCTAGAGGCCTCCATGCCCCGTACACATCTGCAGTCAACAGAGCCATTCCAGGGGCCAGGCTGGAACTGAACACAGCACTGCTGATTCTCCAACCCACACAGAGGAGACCCCAGACGCAACCCCAATCCAATGAGGAAACTAGGGCCTGGAAAGAGTCTCCATCTCCCAAGTTCAGAGAGCAGTGGCAGCAGGCCATCTCCTAGTCCTCTGCTTCCTGCCTGGTGTCTCAAGGGTACAGCAACACAGCCACACAGACACACATCACCTCACATTCTAGGGACAGGAGTCTGGAATGCAGATCTGACCAGCATGAATACCTCCAGTGAGGATGTCAGGAGCCTGCCCTGTTCCACTAGGGACTGTTAATATGTGTGATCTCCAAGGGTCTCCTGTGGGTCGCAACTGCTCCCATGGTCATGTCCATCATAGAGGAAGCAGATACTCAGCACTACAGCAGGTGAATGATACCTCTATGGTAACATCCCTCCATCCCTCCATCCTTACATGGTCCATGTCCTAGTCACCACTCATAATCCAGTCCCCGTGTATTAGAACCCAGCCTACTGACTTCTTCATACTGTGTCACCTCTTTAAAGAGTCAATCTGTAAACAAGGCCAACTTACATATTATGAGGGACATGGTTCAGGCCCTCATAGGCTATCAGCCGGTACAGCTGGGCCAAGTGCAAGATCACACCTGCCATACTGGGAACCTGGATACAGAGGGGCTCAATGCCTTACCAATGCCTCATGTGTCCCCAGAAACCCCAGGACTGTGTGAGAAGGCAGAGACTCAGGTAACTTGAGGGGCAAGCTTTGCACTTGTGGTGGCCACCAGGCAGATGGGCAGAATGGAGTGAGGATCTTGCGGGTAGACAAATTCTGGGTTCCAGAGGAGTGACTGCCCATACTAGCCAAGGGTTGACTCTAGCTGCTGAGATGGACAGTCACACTGAAGGGGCCACTTCCTTCAGGCGATGTTGTTCTGTGCTGCTGTGGAGGCTCGGGTGTAAGGTTAGGTGTGAAGGCAACTTCAGAACTGCCCAGAAATTGATTTTGTTTTATGCACCACACCTGCTCACATTTGGCATTAAATGCTAACCAGCAAGCCTTTTTATTCCAGACAAATATGCACCTGAAGGACTGATGTAGATAAAGGAGTTTGCACTCAAAGACCAAGTTAAGAAAACTGAGCCTGGCAGTGGTGGCGCACAACTTTAATCCCAGCATTGGGGAGGCAGGACCAGGTGGATCTCTATGAGTTCGAGGCCAGCCTGGTCTACAGAGCGAGATCCAGGACAGGCACCAAAACTACAAAACTACAAGAGAAACCCTGTCTCTAAAATCAAAGAAAAAAAAAAGAAAGAAAGAAAAGAAACTGAAAACTGGGCTGGGGGAATGGCTCTTAGTTAAAGCACTTGCCTTGCAAATGTAAACATTGGGGTTCAAATCCCCAGAATCCATGCAAATGCTGGGTGGGTATGGTGGCCCTCCTGTAATTCCAGCTTCAGAGGGCAGAGACAGGGATCCCTAGAGCAAGCTGGCCAGCAGAACTAGCCATATTGGTGAGCTCTAGGTTTGACTGAATGACAATCAAAGGAGATTACATCAACCCCAGAGGCCTGCACACCTACAGATGTGTGCCCACACACATGCAAAACAAGCATATATGCATGCACGTGGAAAAAGGGGGAAGAAGAAAACTTAAAATGATTCTAGAATGTTCCAGAGAACTTAAGATTTCCCCTTACCTCCAGTACAGTGAAGTAGATGAGAGAAACTCAAATATTCAAGACAGACTGTTTCCTTAGACTCTAAGGGACCTCAGGTCTATAGGTGAGACGACAGCTCCACTCACCTAGACCTATAAGCGGAACACACTGGTAAATGGAGCATGCTAGCTGAAGAAGAGCAGAGCTTTGGAGACAGAACTCTAACATCAGAATCCACGCCACCAGTGCTGGATATAATTTCTGCTGAGGACAAGCCTTGCTGGAGGACCCAGGACAGGCATTGGCACGAGGCCTCCCATGGAGGAAGGCAGCTCTGAAACACACTGAGGTTCTAAAGCCAGACCAGAGCTTCTCTGCTCCAGACTCCTGCTGAGAAGGGAGGCCTGGGGAAGTCCCAAGATCCTGTAGATCCCTGTCATGGCAAAGCGGGACACTGTCATCCTCCCCTTCTTCCCACAGGCACAGGTGCTCTTCAGTTTACAATGGGGATGGGACATTAAAAAGCCATCCTAAGTTTAAAAATAGCTTAAAAGGGCCTGTGAGATGGCCCAGTGTGTACAAGCGCTGGCTGCCAAGCCCAGTGACCTGAGTTAAATCCCCAGACTTACACGCTAGAAGGAGAGAACCAACTTCTGCCGGTTGTCCTCTGAACTCCACATGCACACTGTGGAATGCACACATTACACACACACACACACACACACACACACACACACACACACACACACACACTGAGTGTAAATACCAAATAAATCGTATTAGTCACTTTCCCTTTACTGTGACCAGGCACCTGAAGGAAGCAAGGCATGGTGAATGGATTAGAGCAGGGACTCTCAGGTCTCAGCAGACCAGATGCAGATAGAGGTGGGGTAGAAGTAAGGTCTGGCTATAACCTTCTCAGGGCCTGCCCCCTCAGACACCTACTTCCTCCATCCAGGCTCCACCTCCTAAAGGTTCCACAACCTCCCCAAACAGCGCCACCTGCTGGGAACCAAGTGTTTAAACACACGAGCCTGTGAGGGATGTCTCACATCCAAACTATAACAAGTTGACTCCTTTGGACCCAATTCACATCCTAGGGAACAGTAGAGCACATAGGGCACTACCAGCTCTTCCCACCATGACCACAATGCTGACTGGGAACTGAGGCTCACTCCCCAGTCTGGCACCCAAGGGAGGATCAGACTGCAATCTATTAGTCTATTAGTCTATCCCCCACACCAAAAAAAAAGATCAAACCTCAAAACTGATGTACAGTTCCTGACTGGGCACTGCTTCAGCTCCTAGGTGCTGACAAAAAGAATTATAAGTGGGGGACCATGTGTCTTTGTGGGAAGCCCATTCCATGTTCTTTTCGCTTCCTAGTGGTACACAGAACTCAGTACCTGGGGGATGAGGGGTTTCCATTCTGCCCAGACTAGAAACAGCAAAAAGAGCTAGTGTGGCCTGACCTGCACACTTGTCCCTAGGGTCACTGTATTCCCCACTCCGCACCTGATCTCAAAAGGAGCAAAATACCCGATCTCACAAGGAGGAGCAGAGCAGGATGGAGAAATGTTCTGAGATTCTGTAACTCCCCAGTCTGGGGCAGCTTTAGCCTGCCACCCTTCCTGGCCAGTGCCTCCCTGTTGTCACAGGGACCCAGCCTGCAAAGCTCCCAAGTCCATCTTGCTCCTGTATCTCCATGGGGAAGCCCTTGCTATACAGTCAGAAGCCCAGGACCTGCTTGCCTCAGCCTGCAGCGTGCTCAGTGTGCAGCTCAGCAGCTGCTGGCTAAGTGCAAGGAGGAACTAAGCCATCTATCCCACTCAGCACCTAAAGCAGAGGAAGGCAGGGCTGACACCTGACTGAGAGGGCCCACACAGAGGAGGCCAAGTTAAAAGCAGTACCATACCCACTAATGACATGGAGGAGAGACAATACCTCACAGGACCAGCCTGTGCCAACTCGGCCCACCTCTTGCCAAGCCTTCAGGAACAGGGGCTCAAGTCTGAATCTTCTCTTTGGGAGGCTGTGAATTCTGTGGGTGGTCTAAGTACAGTGCAGCTGGGACCCCCTGCTCAGCATCCCTCCTGTCTTAATCTGCTGTAATAAAGACCATGACCAAAAGCGACTTGGGGAGGAAAGGGTTTATTTCATCTTACAGCTTACAGCCTGTCATTGAGAGAATCAGGGAAGGTTGAGGCAGGAACCTGGAGGCAGGAACCTGGAGGCAGGAACCTGGAGGCAGGAACCTGGAGGCAGGAGCTGAAGCAGAGACTATGGAAGAATGCTGCTCACTAGCTTGTTCTCCATAGCTTGCTCAGTTTGCTTTCTTACACAACTAAGGGCCACCTGCCCAGGGGTGACACTGCCCACAGCAGGCTGGGCCCTCCCACATCAATCATTAATCAAGAAAATCCCCCACAGGCTTGTCTACAAGCCAAACTGATGGAAGTATCTTCACAATTAGGGTTCCTCTTCCCAGGCGACTCTAGTTTATGTCAAGTTGACAAAGCAGCAACCAGGAGATTGACCCCTTGTCAGCTTGACACACAAGTACATAATTATTAAATCGTAACCTGCTGTGGAATAATTGCTTTGTACGCTGTGAAGATTTATCACTGTGGTTGGCTTAAAAAACAAGCTGACTGGCCAATAGCTGAACAGGATAAGGTTAGGTGGGAAAGCCAAACTGAGAATGCTGGGAAGAAGAGAGGCAAAGTCAGGAGTTGCCAGCCAGATGCAGAGGGAGCAGGAGATGAATGTGCCATGCCAATAAAGGTACCGCCACATGGCAGAGTATAAATAAAGAACTTGGGTTGACTTAAAATGTAAGAGCTAGTTAGTAATAAGCCTGAGCTATTGGCCAAGCATTTATAATTAATATAAGCCTCTGTGTGGTAATTTTGGAAGTGGCTGCCATGTATTTGGTACAGGTGGTCAGGACAGGAAATGTCTGTTTATAGTACTCTTTCCTTTTTGTTTTTATCCCCCCAAGATCTTATGTTAATATCACAATACAAAACTTAGTACCACTTTTAAATTCCTACAGCATTTAACAATTTCAACACTTGGGGCTAGAGAGATGACTCAATGATTAAGAGTACTAGCCGTCCTTCCAGAGGACCTGAGTTTGATTCCCATCACCCACATGGCATCTCACAACCATCTGTAACTCCAGTTTCAGGGGATCTGATGCCCTATTCTGGCCTTCGTGAGTACTTCATATATAGACATCCAATCAGGCAAAATCATACACATACATTTTTTTTTTAATTTCAACACTTTAAAAAGTCCAGTCTCTCTAAAATATTCAATATCTTTTTAGTCCAAAGTCTCTCAACTGTGAGCTCCTGTAAAAATCAAAATCAAGTACTTTCTTATTCCAAGAAGGACGAACCAGGGCACAGTCTCAATCTGAACAAAGCAAAACCAAATACAACCATGTAAATTAAATCCTGTAGCTCAGCATCCTGCATCTGGGATTCACTCACCATCTTCTGGGCTCTTACAGGCCTGGACAGCTCCACTTCTCCAGCTCTGCCATCCACAGCACACATAACCTGCCTTACAGGCTCAGGCAGACTCCACTCCACAGCTGCTGCTGTCCTTGGCAACCCTCCCATAGTCCTGGCATCTCCAGTTCTGGGGTCTCCGTGCTGTCCTTGGCAATCTTCCCGGCATCTCCAGTGGCTGAGGTCACCACATGCTGTTCCTTCACTACCTCCTTGCCTCTCTTCAGGGACTCTGACCTGCCACATGGTGCCAAACCTCAGCCTCTCTCCATGATCCCTTTAATCCTGGGGTCTCCACTATACCTCCCAACAATCTCAGAAGCACCCTGGTCTCAAGAGCACCCCCCACTTCACAATCAGGAGCAGGGCTGGCTACCATTGTGAGGTTAAAAAAAAAAAACTCCCATTTTTCCAGCTGAAAACTGGTTACTTGGTAGGAGAAGTCTCCTCGGGCTTCCAAGAAGGGCTGTTGTACCCGAAGAGAGCCACAGGAATGGCGCTCCCCTTCTCAGGGCACAGCCAGGAGCTATCTACCCTATATGGTCAGTCTGTCAGCCAAGAGAAGCTTGTCACTTTGTGATACCTATGACAGTGGCAGTTTCTCTCCTCACCCCAAACCCATGAGCAGAAAAAGCATTTGTCTACCTGCAATCCCTCCCCTCATTGCCTCATCATCGGCAATCATCAAAATATAGAATCAGTGGAGGAATCTACACATATCCAGGTAATGGAAAATATTCCATGAATAAGATAATGTGATATTTAAATAAATAAATAAATAAATAAATAAATAAATAAATAAATAAATAATAACCATGAAAATTAACAAGGCACAGATAGAGGCTATGGTGTGGGTGAGCTTTGAGGACACTATGCCAAGTGAAATCCTATAGGGCAGAAGGCCACATTCTGTCTAATCATTACTATACGCTGTCCAGAAACAGGTTGGCAGTTACTCAGAGCAGAGGGGAAGTAAAGAGTGATTGCTGTTGAATGGGTTTGTTTGTTTATTTGTTTTTTTGTGGTTAGGTAAGAATGTTCTAGAATAGATAGTGGCAAGATTATACGGCATAGCTAAGCATCACTGGCTTAGACACCTTACAGTGGTAAGTGTATTAGCACTCTCTAGAGGAACAGCACCAACAGGATGAGTACATTTTAAAAGAGGATATGTTACATTGGCTTGCATGATACAGTCTGGGTAGCTCAACTCTGGCTAGCTCACCCAGAGTGATGGAGAATTCAGCAGCAGCCCAGTCACCGAGGCTGGATGCTGAGGGTCTCGGGGATTCCTGCTGGGATTCTGTTTATGTCAGAATCTACCTGATGTAGCTGGTCCTAGTATTGGTAAAGGAATGCTTCAACGATCAGCAGATGAACTTGCCATTGAGGAGTGATGGCAGGCACAGTTTCCTTCACCCCACCCTTCTATGAAGAGGGTCTTCTCACTTCAAACAATCTGATAAAAAACATCCTTCAGGGAAAGGCCCAGAGGGTTGTGTTTCAGTTGATTCCGGACCCAGTCAGGCTGGCAACCAAGATTAGCCATCACAGTAAGTTTTATGAGAATTTTATATCAATTTGTAAGTTGCTAAGAAAAATAACCCTCAAAGATAAAACTGTGCCCTTACCTTTTAGGAATATGGGCGTGTTGTAAGTAAAGCCATGTTTTCCTAGCCAGAGGATACCCACTTAGCCTTCTGTTGTCTTCTGGAATCCCCCGTGTCCATGATTCCACTCACAGCAGTGTGGACACCTGCATCTTTGGCTGTGGGTCAACTTGTCCTAGACAGAGTGGCTGGCCATGATGTGCGGCTCGGATGATCAGAATCCTGCCTGATGAGGTGTGGTGGCCATGTGCCATCCCTCCTTCTACAGTGACCCAGCCTGCTCCAGTGGCATCATCTGATCCAATGTCCAGTGGCTGCTCACAGCTCTCCTGTATCCCATCCCCGGGGGCCACAGCTGCTGGACAGTATACTGTTTGCAAAGGCTCTGGATGTCAGGCCACCTTTGCTGTTGGATCCCCTCCATCACAGGGCTCGTGAGGAGGTAGCTGTGAACCCCACTTTACCTGCACAGGCCCCCATAGCCCAGGGCTCTATCCATACTGCAGGTTCCACATCACCTGCATCGCATCGACTCCCCTCTGCCTGCCTTCCATCACTGTTGCCCACTTTTATGTGCACTGGAGTCTGATCCCTACTGTGACATTTCAGGTTTAATAAGACACACAGAACTTTATCAAAGCTGCAGTTTACAAAGCCCAAGTCACGGTCATCGTCTCTTTAGCTGTATTTACCCTAGAAGGTGAAATAGCCACTCTTCTGTACAGGTAGAAGGCTGGGGTCTAGAGAGACCTAGAGAATTCCTGAAAGCCACACATGGAGTGATAGAGCCAAGACTAGACCACAGTTTCTGGGGTAAGAGATGTCCTGGTGGCTCCTTGCCGACTTTCCTGCCTCACCTTTGCCCTATGCTGTTCCCTGAGAGTCCCTCAAATGGATGGTCTGACATGCCTCACGTCATAGGCTCCAGGCCACAGCACACAGAAAATACTCTGGGCACTTCCCATACCTCTACCTTACTGCCTCAAGCCAGGTCCTTTCACTGAACTGGAGGCCACCACTACAGCTGGGCTGGCTGGCCAGCCACCTCTCAGGATCTGCCTGTCTCCATCCCCAGAGCTGAGGTTACAGGCACATGCAGCCATGTAGGGTTTGTTTATGGGTGCTGGGCATTTGAACTCAGGACCTCACCCTGCAGCATGAGCTCTCTTACGCCCTGAGCAATCTTCACAGCCCCACCCTAGACATTCCTGTGGGAGATGAGGTGTCAGCCTCTACTTGGAGACAAGCCATGTGTCTATTCTCCTATCCAGAGGACAAGGGGTGCTCAATGTCCCTTTAGTGGCACCCACAGGGAGCCCTGGGAACTCACCTCCCACCTCACGCACTGAGTTCACAAAAGCTAACCGTTCCCACAGCCTTAGTATCCCAGAGATCACAGACAATGAATGGTGCCTGCCATCCTTGCTGCCCGCCCAGGAAACCACCATCAGGCGTTCCCACAGTAACCAGTGTGCTGTCAAGGGAACCTGAGCCCTCAGCACCAGATGCCCACACCTGTCTTCTCGCTGAGTGAAAGCCAGAGGCTTGAAAAGTAGCCTGCTTCCCTACCATGCCTTGTGCGAGTCTCCGACAACCACTCTGCAAAGTACCGAAGCCTGGCCTCGAGCACCAGGGGCTTGCTGTTGGAAGCCAAAGTCACAACTCTGGACCGCCAGTGAGATCCATGTGAGAAATACTGCACTCCCCCAGCCCGTCAAACTCCAGAAGAGGATCTCTCTGCATCCTCAGCTCCTGTGGCCTCAAGCATCCTTGAGTCGTGGCCATACGTTCATCATCAACATCATCCCCACCACCACTACCGCCATCAAGTGTATGTAAGATGTATATATGGATACATGTGCTGTGACACAGATGTGAAGGTCAGAGAACTGCTTGATGGAGTCTGTCTTCTCTCTCCCTATGCGGGTTCTGAGGCCCAAACTCAGGCCACCAGACTTGCACAACAAGCACTTAACCCACCTGCCCCCGTGGCTGCATTTCTCCAGGCTCTGCCTTGGTTTCATGAGGCTCCTCCTCCATCACCAAGCTTCCCTCGGCCTCTATGCAAGGGCTCTGACGGCATTAGGAGACAGCAAGAGTAGCTAGGCCATCTCCCACACACAAGACCCTCAACCCAGTCATGTTGGCAGCTCCCTTTGGGCCATACAGGATCAAGGGATCGGGGTTCTGTGGGTCTGAGGCCATCTGTCAACCTGCCACATGCATCTGGTGGCAGATTTCTCAAGGCAATCTCAGAGAGGACAAAGACAGTTTGTCAACTTTGGTAGGTCCTTGAGCTCAGCTACTGCCATCCAGCTTGATGGCACTCACTGAGAGAGGGTCACTGGCTCCCATGATACCCAATGATAGACCAGGCCCAGGCCCAGATCTAGGCTCTGGGCATCTAGAGGAAAGAATGGCCTGATTTTGCTCGTATTGCATGAACAGCATTAAGACAGGAGAACAGTCCCCATTCATCAGAGGCAAGCTCCTAAGAAGACAGGGCCACATTCCCTGTCCATATTCCAACCAGTCCTGGGGTCTCCAGACTTCATCTTCCAGCAGCCCTCACATCTGATCACAGGCCTAGGAACCAGCATGTCAGGCCTACAAAGGCTGGTTTTCCCAAGTATGGTCTCCTGGCAAACATGTAAGGAACTGCTGAACATTAGCTAGGCCCCAAGGAATCCTGGGGTGAGTCATTCTCTCCCCATCAAGAGAGCCGAGGACCCAGGACCCTGATTAGAATGGTGGTGACATCCAGCCACCATTTCCTTTCATTAGTGACACCCAGCTGCTGTCTCCCCACATACAGCCCAGCCACACCTAATTGTGCACCCAGCCCTCTGCACATGAAGTTATTCAGCAGAAGCCGTCATGAGGTTCTGAAGTGCCACCCTACCTCCTGGCTCCCAGGCCTCAAATTTCTCAGGACAAAGAGGTGGGTCAACCTCCCAGAGCACAGACAGGCCTGTTGGTGGTCAGATGAAATCCTTCCAAACCATGATAGGACAGCTCTGCATACCCACTAGGACGGCAATCATCACACCGCTCCTCAGAGGTTAAACAGCACCCACTGCGAGGCATCTGCCCATGAGAAAGGAAAACATCCACCTACAGGACATAGCTGTATGATACACAATGTGCCTCCCCAAATGTAATAGCCCCCATAAGAAAGAATAAAGCTCAAATACACACTACAGCATGGAGCAGACATCACACTCTGGTCAGATCTGATTCCACCTGTGTCAAGTCCACAGTCAAATCCATATACACAGAAGCCTGGGGGTGGGGGAGGTGAGTGCTCAACGGGGCGGAGCTTCCTTCTGGGAAGCCACTAGTCATGGCCACATGATGGAATAGAAGGTACCAAACCATCCAGTGAAAACTGTTACAGTGGGAAGTTTGTGTTGTGTGTATTTTACCACAATCAACAAACTAAAATTTTATTTCCAGAAAAGGCAATGGGCAGGTACCAGCCCTGGAGCCACAGTCTAACCCGTGAATGAGAACAAGACCCTGAGCCTCTACCTCCTCTCCACAAAACAGAGGCACTGCCAGCCCCACCCTTCCATAGCTACATTAGGACCTCTGCCACTCCTGAAAAGACTGCCCCAAGCAGGGAGGACCCTCTGGACTTATGAAGCACTGGCAGGTGTCTGAGACACCCACAGGGAGAGAACCTGACTTGAGATGACCCAGAATGCTCCAGGAAAATGAAATAGTCAAGATCATCTCTCATGGCCATGTCCAACCTTTTGACATTGTGATGCAACACCGCTACAGAGGACACCTGAAAGCCACCACACAGTAGGGGCTGCGGAGCCCACTCAGAAGATAAAGTGCCTGCCGCCCAAGCCTGAGGACCTGAGTTTAAATCCCCAGCACCCATGTAGAGCTGTGCACAGCAGCACACATCTGTAACACCAGTGATGGAGGGCAGAGAAAGACAACCTGTACTCCAGGCTTAGCAAGAGGTCCTGTCCCAAAACATACACTGGAAAACAATAGAGGAGAACCCCCAACACTGAACACATGTGCACATACAGATGTGCACCTGTACACACACACACACACACACACACACACACACACACACACACACAATCACAGAAAAAATCTAACAATGTTTGGGGCAGGTTCATGGTTTTATTTTGGACAACATCAGCACTGTCCCTGTGACAGGACAAGCGTCCAGGTTCCACTCACCAGAGGGGTCCGCACGCCCGGTCCCACAGGAAGGCTCCCTGCAGCAGCCACAGCCTGCACTCTGGATGGCCGAGGTGGGGAGAGTGGAGACGCTTCTAGACCTGTGAAGACAGGAGCCAGGGCACCATCAGGTGGGACTGCAAGGGACACAGGGTCCAACTTTCTACAGATCATGGGTTTTCTGAGATTAAAAACCAACAGTTAAATTTTTTTCTCTAGACAAGTGGAAACCGAACTGGTTCCCTTCCCCAGTGCAACTGGCCCAGATGCCAGATGCAAAGCACACAGGATTCTTGGAGGTGGGCCGAGGGTGGGGGTAGTGGACATCTGTGAGTGTCCTGGGTTCTTTCGCCTCATCAACCCACACTCGTTTGTTGTGTAGCTAGTTCCTCAGGGAGGCAAGAGGGACCCAAGGTGCCCAGGACTAAGGAAATTAAAGCTGAGGAAGGTTAAAAGACTAGCGAGGGCCTAGCCAAGGCTGTATGAACAGTGAGAGGTGCTGGGGAGAGGAGACTCTTCAGGGGAGCTGCCGGCAAGCTGTGTAGGAAGCCCCCAGGATTCAGCTTTCATGGGCCAGCTATGATGGGTGAGGGGCTTTCCGGTGATGCAGTTGCCTTTAAATGATCCATGCTCCTCCATATATAACTCCCACCCATGGCTCCTGTGAGTAACCTTTGTGCATCTTCCTGTAAGTACCCCTCACACATACTCGTCTGTTAGTAAGCTCACTGGTCCACTGAGTTAAGACTCTGGTGGAATGATTTCTTTGGTCTGTGCTTTGGTCATTGGTGCTCCATCCAGAGTGAACAGATATTGCTCATGTCGTCACAGGAAAAGTCACACAGTCATGACAAACCAGCCAGAAACCCCAGTGGGACAGGAGAAATCCCATAACTAAAGCCCTCTGTCTTCAGTCAAAGGACATTTTAGCAACTCTGGCCAGACACTCAGAACCAAGGTCCCTACCTGCCCCTGCAGCAAGGCCAAGTGAGAGCTTGAGTTTCTACTCTGTGTGGCTGTACCAGGGCCCCTAACTGCCAAGCAGGGAGGTGGGGAGTAGGTCATCACCACTGGCATTAAGGATCCTCTCCTCCCCTCCAGTATTGGCTTGGCCATCTGGGGCAGGGCCTCCAGTCCAGGCTGCAGTACAGCTCTTCCCTGTGCTATGGTCCAGTATCAGAAGACAAGGAGAGACAGGGCTGCCAGTACTGTCAGGGACAATAAGGCTACGCCACCAATGACATCAGCAGAAGCCAAATGGAGGGCCAGAACTCCCGCACCTTCCAGTAGAGAAGGAAGCTTCTCCAGGTAGGCATCTGTAGAGGCCATGGACTCCATCTCTGCCTGAAGGCAATGAGGCAGGGCTCATGCCCACCTTCCCTTATGGAGGCAGCATTAGAAAACAAGAACTAGCCCAGGGTGGTGATGCATATCTAAAATCCCAGCACCAGAGAGTTGAAGGCAGGAGGATCAGAAATTCAAGGCCAGCAATAACCATACAGTGTGTTCTAGGTTAGCCTGGGCTACATTGGATCCCGTCTTCAAAGTGAAAAGGAAAGAGGAAGGCAAAAGAGGAAGAGGAGGGAAAGGATAAACCCATGCAGTTCCATATCAAGTTACATAATTATGAAATGTGTGAAAACTAATGTCAATGGAAACGTCTAGAAAACAATGCCTTAAATATAAGGCATGGGCCATGAAAGAAGGGCTGGACTTCTCATCAAGAACCATGGAGTCAGAAGGCAGCACAGGACTTCGCGAATGAAGACAGAGCAGACTGCTGAATGCTCTGTGGAGGACAGAACAGAGTACTCACACAGATCTGTCAGCAGCAGATGTGTTGTGTTGTCAAGATGGCTCGGCCGGGTACAGGCCCGATGACCTGAGTTCATCTTGGGGACCCACCTGCCTTAATCAGCTCTGATTGTCAACTTGACCCAGCCTAGAGTCACCTGAGAAGGGAGTCTCAGCTGAAGGACTGCCCAGCTCAGACTGACCTGTGCACGTCTGTGGGAGACTGTCCTGGTTGTTAATTGATGTTGTAGGGTCCAGCCCATTAAACATGAGCCTGTGAGTGAGCCAGAAAGGTGTGTTCCTCCATGGTTTCTGCTTCAAGTTCCTGCCCTGACCTGCGCCGCGGCCCCCTCCCCTCCCCCCCGTAGGGACTGTGACCTGAAAGTATTAGCCAAATACACTTTCCTCTCCAAGTGTTTCTGGTCAAAGTGTTGCATCACAGCAACAGAAAGGAAACCAGACCACATCAAGCTGCAAGGAGAGAACCAACTCCACAAAGTTGTCCTCTGACCTCCACATGTGCTCTGTGACACACATTATACACACAGATGCATGTGTCTACACTAGTAATAAATGCAACATTTTTTAAAGAGAGCTAAAATAACCTCTTCAAACAAAGAAATGATTAAAGAAGAAAGACCGTGAAGCAGGAGGGGAAAATGCACACGATGAGCAAAAATACACAATCTTCCCCTTCTCAAATTTCCTAAATTACATAAAGAAAGACTGTATGCAGCACATCTGATATGACTCTCAATGCATGTGGAGGAAATACTTGGCAATTATAAGTGGGGAGGGCAAAGGGCCATAAAAGGGCATAAAGTGTATTACTCGAACTTGTCCCGTAGTTAAGTGGTGATAAGCTAGTGTGTATAGTGCCTAGAGCAAACTCTTGGTTATGCAACAGATGCACTCAAAAACACTGAACACAGATAAGCCAAAAGGAGATTTCTGTTAAGAGTCACATAACCCACAAAAAGAAAGGAAAAGAAAACAGAAGACCCCAAAGAACTAACAAAAGCCTTTACAGGCAGTAATTCTATTTAAATGTAAACGGTCAAAATTATGCTAATTAAAAGACAGAGCAGTTTGCTAAAAGACATATAATGTCTACAAAAATTCACTTCCAATACAATGCCATAGGCAGGTAGAAAATAGAATGATGGAAGACACATTTTAAAACATAAATCCAAGACAATCAAGATGGCAGTGACAATAGTAGATAGAGCATACTTTACAAAAAAAAAAAAAAAACAGAAAAGAACAGTATATAAATTATTAAAATGGTAATTGACAAAACAGCAGCAATTCTGATATACATTCACAAACAGGACCAGCAGAGACTGAAAAGGCTGACAGGCTAATAGGAAAGGGGCAATCCCATACTTCACCCCACCCGGAACAGCATGACGCATTCTTTTCAATTGCATAGGAATCTCAAATTCTACATTCCTACATCAAGAAACTTGAAAGTAGACAGCAAATCTTACAGACACATAGGCAACCCTTGCTGGAACCGGAGGCCATCACTGGGGGAAATAAGCCAGGCACAGAAAGACAAATTCCACATAGTTCTATTTATAGAAGTTAAGAAGTTGATTACATAGGACACAGAGTAGAACTGGGGTCTCAGGAGTCAAGGACATGGAGGGGAAGGAGGTAGTAATGAGAAGATGGATAACAGACATCGGAACACAGCACAGGAGAGAAGCAATCCTAGAGGTATAGCAAAAAATAGAACAATTACATTTTACAGTTAATTATATGGTTCAAAATAACTAGAGAAAGTGTTGAAGGTTCCCAATATGTGGAAATAATAACATGAAAAGGTGGAAGTGTTAGTCACCCTGGTTTGAGCAGTACACACGGTATACACACCAGTTCTAATGTTATACCCCATACACAGAAAAACGTTGAGGCATCACCACAGACCACAGACAAACCACCTCAGGGATAATGCTGGAGGCATTAGCACAGACCACACAGGCAGAACACTACAATCAACTTCATGCCTGTATATTTCATAGAAAGAATGAAATAAGCCAATTCATTAAGAAATGAAACTACAACATGCCCAATGTGAATGGGTAATTTCAATAATTCCCTATACCCATCAGGAAATTAAATTTCTAGTTTTAACTTCCAGATACATCTGATTTCACTGGGGAATTGCATGAAATATTTAAAGGAGAAATGAAGTGAGAACTGGTAAGGGAGGGTGAATAAGACCAAAATACATTAAATACATGTGTGAAATGGTCAAAAATGTTTTAAAATATTTGTAAAAGAAGAATTAACAATTTCAATTATACACAATGTCTCCTAGAAAACAGAAGAGGAGAAAACACGTCCCAATTCACTGTATGGGGCCCTTCAGTAAGAACACTGGTATCAACAACAGAAAAATCTAATTTTTATGAAAAACCTTGGTTATCAAAATCAGATGCAACAAAAAAAAAAAAAAAAAACAGACTTGAACATGAATTCCCTAATGGGAAATCCTTGAAAATATTCAAAAATGGGGCTGGAGCTACAGCTCAGTTGGTAGAGCTCTCACCTGGCACACACAAGCCCCCAGCTCCATTCCCAACAGTTCAAAGGTCACCTTTGGCTACATAATGAATTCAAAATCAGCCTGGGATACCTAAGATCGTGTGTGTGTGTGTGTGTGTGTGTGTGTGTGTGTGTGTGTCTGTCTGTCTGTCTGTCTGTCTGTCTCTTTCTCTCTCTCACACACACAATACAATAATTATATGTAAATATATATTAGCAGCTATAATTCAGTCATATACAAAAAATAACTATACACTATGACCAAGTAGAATTTAGTCCAGCATGCAAGGCTGGTTTAACATTTTGTTTTAAAAAAGTTAATTTTTAAAAGGTGTCATCCTGAAAAAAAAAAAAAAAAAACATTCAACAAAATTCAGCATCTATCTGTGGCAAAAACTCTCCTAAAAATAAGATGGGAAATCCCTCAACTTAATAAACACTATTTACCAGGAAGCCCACCATCTGTCAGTCATTAAGAAGTCAAGGAATTAAGCACCTTCCCGGAAATGCTTGTTCCCTGGGGACAAGGTGAAGCTGACAGCTGTCACTGCTGCTGCTGGGCAGCGCACCAGATGTTCCCACGAGTGTAACAAGGTAGAAAAGGTAAAACCAATCTAGAAGCAGACTGTCCCTGGTTCTCAATTATAGAAAACCACAGGGAATCTAGAAAATCAAAAATTCTCCAGAAATTATACATGAGTCATGGAGATCATAAGATATAAGATGAGCACTCAGGACCAGAAAGATGGCTCAACAGGAAAAAAAGCTTGCTGCCAAGTCTCAGGACCTGAGTTCAACCCCTGTGTAGCTTGAGTTTTCCTGCCTGGCCCACAGTCAGGACAAATCTCTATCACCCGCCAGTCCCACAGCCACTCAGACCCAACCAAGTAAACACAGAGACTTATGTTGCTTACAAACTGTATGGCCGTGGCAGGCTTCTTGCTAACTGTTCTTATATCTTAAATTAATCCATTTCCATTAATCTATACCTTGCCACATGGCTCATGGCTTACCGGCATCTTCACATGCTGTTTCTCATCATGGCGGCTGGCAGTGTCTCTCTGACTCAGCCTTCCACTTCCCAGCTTTATTCTCCTCCTTGTCCCGCCTATACTTCCTGCCTGGCCACTGGCCAATCAGTGATTTATTTATTGACCAATCAGCAACACACTTGACAAACAGACCGTCCCACAGCACCCCTGGGCCCTCAATAGTGGATGGAGAGAACTGACTCCCCCAGGTTGACCTCTGACCTCCACATGCACACCTATGCCACTCCACATGAGCACAAAATAAATCAAGAAGTGTAGAAAATGAAATTCTTAGGTATAAATAAAATAAAACATGTCTAGGAGGTGTGCCCTGACTCTACACAATGATGAAAGAAATCACATATTTATTTTTTCAAGATTTACTTATTTTTATTTTATGTGTGTGGGTGTTCTGCCTACATGTATGTATGTGCACCATGGGTGTGCAGTGCCCTCAGAAGTCAGAAGAAGACATCAGATCCCTTGGAACTGAAGATCAGGACAGTTGTGATTCATCAGGTGGGTGCTGGGAATAGAACCTAGGTCCTCTGCAAGAGCAGCCCGTGCTCTTAACTGCTGAGCCATCTCTTCAGCTTGCCTAACACAATGGGAACCCTGGGTTGGATTGTCAGCTTACACAAGTGCACACACAAGCACACACACACACACACACACACACACACACACACACACACTACTGCAAAAGAAGAAGAAAGTTAGAAGAATCCATCTACCCAGTTTCAAGCTTTATTGTGTAGCCACAGTAATCAAGTCTGGCTGGTTCTGGTGGAGAGACAGAGGCATAGCTGTAGGCCTGTGTGGAGAGCCCGGGATGAGGAATATAGCCACATGTGCACATACACACATGTGCAAATACACAGGCGCGCACGCACACACACACACACACACACACACACACACACACACACACACACACAGCTGGTTCCCAGTAAGGGCACAGACAGTTTGGTGAGGCAGGGTCATTTACAGCAAACAATACTAGAAGGGCTGTGCAGGCCCAGGAAAAGTAAGAGTGTCACACAAGCATGCCTTGCACAGAATTTCATGAAATTGTACAATAGCCTTCCACGAGGAACATGCGGCCTGAAGCTTTCACAAAAACTAGGACGAAATCTTCCAGATGCAGGTGAGGCAGCGCCTGCTTAGATCCCGCAAACAGCGCAGTCTAGGAAGGCAGCAGCCAAGGCAGGAAGGACCACAGGGAGGTCAAAGCCTCTCCTCCTGACAGGGCCTGCTAAGGGGACAAAGACACAAACCACAGAGTGAACACCTGCAAACCACACGCTTGAGGGCGCAGAGCACTCAGCACTCAGCAGTGAAACCCCAAACCACGACAATCCAGGTCAGATGTCAGCAGAACATTCAGGGGAGTATTGTACAAAGGAAGAAACAGAGACAGCCGTAAGCCCAGGAAGCTGTTCATCCCCAGCCATCGATGGCGCTATTGTCACCCTGGGAAGATTAGGGAAGGAGCCGGAATCAGCACCAGACACACCTGCATGGCTTCATACAGTGCCACATAGTAAGGTATGGGCCCAGGTCCATCAGCAGGTAAAGAAAACGTGACAGATACACAATGAAGTATTATTCAGCCATAATGAAGGATAAAATACCTCTTGTAGAATAAAGTAGATGTGGTTGGATATTATATGAAGTGAAATAAGCCAAACTCAGAAAGACACTGGCTTGTTCTCTCTCCCAAGGGAATCCTAGGAAGAGTCTCTAGGGAAATGAAGGAGAATAGTGGGAGGCAGAGGAGGAGATGGGTGCAGGGGGGAGGGGTGCAGGGGTGTGTGTGTGTGTGTGTGTGTGTGTGTGTGTGTGCATGCGCGCGCGCGCGGGGGAGAGTGTGGACAGAGTGAACGACACAGTTCAATGAGGCATCTTTATGATGCCCTCACCACTCACTGTGAATATATACTGATAAAGTGTCCTTACAGCCAAAACACTAATTAAAATAAGCTATGACTCTACCCCTACCGGGACAGCTAAAATACGAAATATTAATGCTGTCTGGTGTCAAGAAACTGCATGGAACTGGATCATGCAGACATGGCTGGTGGGAAAATTAAGTGGCAGAACTGCTCTGGAAAACTACTTTTAATTTATATTTGATTTGGGGTTCAGGTGGGGTTTTTGTTTGCTCCCTTTTAAACATTTTTTTTAGGGTTGGGGATTTAGCTCAGTGGTAGAGTACTTGCCTAGCAAGCGCAAGGCCCTGGGTTCAGTCCTCAGCTCTGAAAAAAAAAAATAAAAAAATAAAAAAATAAACATTTATTTATTTATTTTTGTTTTATATGTGTGAGTGTTTTACCTGAATGCATAAGAGAGCATCAAAGGCCCTGGAACTGGAGTTACAGATGGTTGTGAGCTGCCATGTGGGTGCTGGGAACTGAATCCAGGTCCTCTGGAAGAGCAGTCAGTGCTCTTAAACAGTGAGTCCCCAGCTCCCCTTGTTTGCTTTTTTGAAGTGGGGTCTCACGCATCACAGGCTGGCCTCAAATTCACTCTGTGACAGAGGACGGCGGAGAACTCTTGATGCCCCTTCCTCCCCCAGTCAAATAAAACATGGGAGATTCTTCACAGCAGCGCTCAGGAGGAAACCTATGTCTGTGGGTGTCTACACTAATAGCTGTGGAGCCCCCACAGGACTAGACTGGGCCTCTGGATACAGGAGACAGTTGTGTAGCTTGAACTCTTTGGGGAGTCCCCAGGCAGGAGGATCAGGATCTGTCTCTGGTACATGGGTGGGCTTTTTGGAGCCCAGTGCCTAGGGGGTGACACTTGGCACAGCCTTGGTGCAGTGGGGAGGGGCTTGGACCTGCCTCAGCTGAGTGTGCCAGGCTCTGCTGAGTCCCCATGGGAGCCCTTGACTTGGGAAATGTGGGGATGGGAGGTAAGTTGAGGGGGAAGGCTGGGGGTGGGAAGAAGGAAGAGGGGGGATCTGTGGTTGGTATGTAAAGTGAACAGAAAATTTCTTAATAATAATAATAATAATAATAATAATAATAATAATAATAGGAAGAAGCAGGCCCGGGACACAGCTCCACAGCACAGTGCCTGACTAGCAAGCACTCAATGCCCAACACTAAAAAGAGCTGATAGAAAATTCTCACCTCAGAGGCAGCATAACCTTCCGTCCAACAGGAGTAGAAAAAGGAAGGCAGACTCTGATGAAGGGCACAGGAGGAATGGAAACAACACAGAGCAGAATCCAACCAGTCTGGACTGGAAGAGCCACGGAGGGTCGAGGAGGGCCACATTATTCATCTCAAGAGTGTGACAGCTAGAGACCCTTTCTTTACTGAAGGGAAGCACGGGGGCTGGGGTGCCCAATGGTAGAAGAGAGGAAAGGCCGGGGTGTCCAGTGACTGAAGGGGGAAGGACAGTACTGTGAACTGACCACACTAGGAAAGAGGGGGTGGGAGTCTGAGCAACTGGGCACGCCTCTGGATGGGAAACAAAGTCACAGATTCCATTCTCAGCACCTGCACTGGGCAGTTCATAACCACAATCACCTGTAACTGCAGCTCCAGGGGACCCAACACCTCTGACCTCCATGGCCCTGACCTCGTCCACACACACAGATACAGACATAATTTAATATTTTTGTAAAAAAAAAACAATCTGGGCAGATCTCTAATGAGCAGAAACCAAAATAATCATTTGAAAACTCCCACAAAGAAAACCTCAGGTCAAGGTGGCCTCTTGACAAATGCTAAGTACTGAAGAAACTCAGGCCAATCTCTCAGTCTCCCCTGAGAATGGAAGTGAACACTTTCCAACTTGTCTCCAGAGGGCAATACCATCCTGGTCCCCAACCCGACACCACACCCCAGTGACTCTTGAGAATGCAGATGCTGAGGAAACCCCAGCTGTTCTGGAGCAGGTGCAGGGGACAGTGAACCCCGGTGAGCAGGATTAATCCCAAGATGGAAATGTCCAGGACTCAGTATCCCACACCACACTAACAGAATACATGGCAAAGGGGTGTTCATCATCTCAAAGGCAGCGGAAAAAGCATTTGACAGGATCTCACACCCTATGAACTTCCTCAGCTCCTTAAAGGGTTTTTACAAAGCCAAACCCACAGAGTGAGAGATGACATCACATCCAGCATCAGGACCAACCAATGTCCACTCTTGCCACTGCCATCAAACCCTGCCCTGGAGGTCAGCAAGGCAATATGGCGGAGAAATGGAATAAAATACTGGAGAAGGGAGAGGCTGGGGCCAGAGGGGGGACTCCAGCTACTGGCAGTCCTGGCTGCTGGGGGAGGAGCCCCTGTTCTCAGTGTTTTGGCCTTTGCTGAGTTGCCCAGGCTCCTGCTGAGGGCTCCATGCCTGGGCCCATACAGATACTTTGTTTAAATTCAGTGGGTCACAAAACAAAACCAAGACATAAAGGTAGGAGGGAAATTTGCCCTGAGGAGCAGGGAATGAGCAGGGTGGGATGGGGATAAGAGATGGTGAGGAGGTGTGATCAAAGGTATTATGTACATGTGAAATTGGCAAAGAACATTAAAACTTGAATTTTTTTTTAAAAGATGGATATTTAAGATCCCATTTTCCTGGGCCTGGACTTGAATGCAAAACCACAAACACTAAAGAATCATGTAAACCTAGTATTTTATAAGCTTTCAAATAAATATATACATACATGTACACATACATGTGTACACATGTGTATTTAATTCTTAAACCTTTTTAGACTTGTTTATATGCATGTAAGTGTTTTGCTTGCATGTACATATATGTACCATATGCATGGCTGGTACCCACAGAGGCCAGAAGAGGGCGTTGGATCTCCTGGAACTGGAATTATAGATTGTTGTGAGCTGACACATGGGTGCTGGGAATCAAACCCAGTTTGCCATGTACTAAAATACATCTTTTAAATGAAGTTACCTTATATAGGGGTGAACATTCCTCCCAGAAGCCACAGGCTGTCAACATCCCCAGCACTGGGTAAGGGTACTACCTTCCAGTTGTTGGTCAGAGGTGTCCCACGCCTCCCTCCACTGGCAACACAAGCTACTGCCATTGCTCTTGGTTACCCACTGGCACCCAGTGATAAGACACCACATACTTTGGAAGTGAACTGGCACCAAAATAGAAGCTTCCTCCCTGCTGGAAAGCTTTCATAGCACCCAAAACTGCTGTGCAGACTCTGAGGGAAAAAGTCATCAACAGTCTTACCCAGCTGTGAACCTGGTGGGCCACAATAGTGACTGTCACGGCAAAACATGGCTGTGACCCCAACAGTGGTGTGACTGTTAGGGAGGAACCAGCCACTTTCTGCTTGGATTTACAATCCACTCCACAGGAGGAAACACATCTCTGATACAGTAAATCTGGCCAAGAATCCATGATGGGGAGATCCCAGGCCCCAGGGGGAGAAACTTTGCTAAATATATATAGTATCAAACTGCCCTCTAAATATTTATCTTTAGACCCATAGATTAGACCAGCTCCCAACCCCATCAGAGAATCTTCTTCTTGCGGGACAGTGGTCAATACAAAGACTCCTAGTTTGTCAAAATGCAGAGAATAAATGTCTGTGGAGTACTCAGCCCCAAATGGGACATCTATATCACACCCCCTGCCACCAAGGCTCAGGAAACATTGTGGAAAAGGAGGCAGTAAGACTATAAGAGCCAGAAGTTGGGGGAGAATGCTGAGCAATGGTGTCTTCAGGACATTCCAAGGCCATTGCACCCATGAACTTGGAAACTGTGGTTGCCTGCAGAAGATCAAGCCAGTCAGCATCCCAGCATGGGTGAGGGAGGGCCTCAGGAGTCTCTGCCCTCCACCCTGTCACCCTAGCTGAGGAATTATTGAGAATGTCTGACTTCCAAGGGAAGGAAAATCAGATTTTTTTCAGGGCTGTGGCTCTGGATGGATTGACCATGCTCCAAAGGATGCTTCATGCCCATGGGCATTCAGGTGCCACTAATTCCAGATTCTGTGTTTGATAAAAAGAGAAAATGAAGAGGATAACATGAAGGTGGGGTGGGAAATGGGGAGAGAGGTGTCTGGAGGGAGTTGGAGAGGAGCGTTGGGGTGAATATCATCAAACTACATTGTAAATGTGTGGCATTCTCAAAGAATAAATAAAAAAATTTAAAAACTGCTTCTGTGGTAGATATTGTGACTAAAAATAAATAAGTAAATAAATAAGATTAGAAGGGAAGAAATAGAATTATCTAGGGCTGGCATGAAGCTCAGGGGCACAGAACTTGCCTGACTTACAGGCCTGGCACTAGATTGGGGGAGGGGGAGGGAAGGGGAAGAGGAAGGGAGGGAGGGAGAAGGTGGGAGGAAGGCAGGAGGGGAAGAGCAGAGAAAATGATATCTACAGAAGAGGACAACATACTATACATAGCAATCCTAAAGAATCCACCAAAAACTATTACAACCAAGAAACAGGCTCAGCAGCTGGAGACACCACCAAATATCCAAACATCACTTGTGTACCTCAGGCAGTGAGTGTGGAACCTGAGGCCTTGAGCTTGTCAGGCAAGCCCTCTACCACTGAGCCCCAGAGTCTTAATTCCTTTTCTTTAAGATTATTTTTATTTTATATGTCTGGGTGTGCGCCTGCACGTGTGTCTGTGTAGCACATGTGTGCAGTGCCCTGGGAGGCCAGAAGAGGGAGACAGCTGCCTGAAACTGGAGTCATTATGTGGGTGCTAGGAACCAATCCTGGGTCCCCTGCAAGAGCAGCCGCTGCTCTTAACCACAGAGCCGCCCCTCCCACTCCTTAATTCTATCTCTATTCAACTTGAAAGTAAAATTAAGAAAACAGCAGCATTTATCATCTCATTTGAAAATTAAACTCGTGGAGACAGAGAGATGGCTCAGTGGCCCCAGCCTAGATGGAGAAGGAAGTGCAGCACATACTAAGGATGGAGCTCAGCCGCCCAGGCAGTGCAAGGCCTTTGCTGGAGCTGCTGCAATTGGCTGGAGCATCTATCCCATTACTGAGCACAGAGGTGAGAGGAGGCTGGTCTGGAAAGACAAGCAAGGCCCAGAATACCCTGGCTTGACAACAAGCTTCACAGGGTCCAATCCGGGACAAACCTCATCTACCACAGAACTACAAACAGACTTAGTAAGGCATGACCTTGAGGCTCACACATCCACTGTGTCATGTCTTCTGTTACCACATTGCCAAGATTCCAGATAGGGGAAAGTTCCAGAACCCTAATTTCTACAGTGGTTGGTGGCAACCAAAAGACAAAACACACAGAACCAGGCACAGAGCAGGTAGGTCTTCTGTAGCTGTAGAATGATGGGGTTTCTGGTGTCATTGTGAACAGACTTATTTATTCAACAAACACCCATCCCAACAGGGATGCCTGTTACCACCCATCCCATTGTGCTCAGTGTACATATCCAGTGTCCTAAGAAAAGTGTGTGGACAGGGAATGTTCCGGCTTCAGCCGTGATATCAACTCTAAAATTATCAGCACTCAGGTATTCCCAAGGTTCACCCTGGATCTCCTGAAGACATTCAACTAAGCTAGAGTGCTTCCTCCTCTATGGAGGCTCCTGCCCAGTGAGCTCCCTGGTCCTCACTTTGCGTCCCTCCCTCACTTGGGGTGACAGCAATCAGCCTGCAATGTTTTTCTGTATTCCATGTCTTTCTCCCACATTCCTCTCCTCGTCCCTCTACAGACAGCCTTATATTTTCCCATGCCCCTTTCCAACAGCTGTCCAGGATGTGCTCAGCTCAGACCCAGCAGAAGAACGAAGTGGGCTATGACCAAAGCCAGGAGAGAGAGGTGTCCAAGAACCCACAAGCCACAGACTTAGTTGTTCATAACCACACCGTCACCAGAGCCTCATCATCGTGCACTTGGGTGAAGCCTCTGAGTCAGCTGGTCCCACCTGTGTCTTCCCAAGACAAACCTTGGCATGCATGCACCTCTGGTCTCCTGTCTTACAGGAAAGAATAGTGATGCTCTTCATCCTTTCTGGGTGACAGGCTACAGAACAGGAGTGACAGAAGGCCATGTGTGGGAGGCTACAGAGCCAAGGCCTCAAGGGACTCTCTCTATGGTTCCATTCTTTCCATCCCAGTCAGTCTCTATAAGGAAGCTCCACGCCCCAAGCACCATGGGAAGCTCTCTCTTCCATCAGCCTCCCAGTGACTATCTTCCATCAATGCTGTCTTTGTCCTGCAGGTCCTTCCAAGTGACAATTCCCTGGCCCATATCCAAAAACAACTTCGCTGTCTCCAGTGCTATTGACAGAACTGCCCAGCTTCTTATCCCTGTGAAACAATTTACCTTCAGTCATGCTGGAACACACAAGCTCAGTTTGATGGCAATGAGACTCCATGTGCTTTCTTTGGGTACATTTCCTCTAATGTTCTTTTCAGTTTCTTAGGGTTGGCTTGGGCCATGAATTCTTTTAAAGTCTTTGGTCAAATTAAACATGGAGAGAATTTTGAAGGTAAAAAGGCAAGAGTTGACTCCTTTAGAGACAAAGGAACGCTCATACGACTAACCAGATTTTCACCAACTATACCCAGCAAAACTGTCCTTCACAAGTGAAAAGGAGACAGAGACTTTCCCCAGCAAGCAAAAGCTTGTGAGAGTTGTTTTTTTTTTAACCACTGACTTACAAAGGCTAAAGGGAGTTCTCCAAGCTGAAAGGAAAGAAGACTAAAAGGCAACACCACAACACAAAGAAAGAAACTCACAGGTGAGTAATAAACAGAGACTTGTGCAAAACTCTGCACTGCTTCAGTGGAGGCGGGAAGTCCTGCCGAATCAGAGGATGAGCATTAAAAGGCCAAACCATGACTGAGGGTGCACAGCAGGACACGTACATTGTGACAACGTTCGACAAAAATCAAGTCAGAGAGAAGTTAAACTATTGAATGCAACTTAACTGACCAGCTTAAATAAACTGTTGTTAGATATTTTACACAAGCTTCAGCCATACACAAGTGTGTAACTACAGAATTTACAATATGGTTACGCCTTTGAGAAGAAAGTCCCAGGGCCAGAGAGATGGCTCAGCAATTAAGAGCACTTGCTACTCCTCCAGAGGACCAGGATGCAGTTCCCAGCACCCACATGGTGACACACAACCATCCATGACTCTAGTTCCAATGGATCTGATGACCTCTTATGCCCTCCCAAGACATGCACATGGTACACATACATACATGCAGATGAGTGCTCATTACATAAACTAAATAAATCTAAAAAAGAAAGTCATTGGGGCTGGAGAGATGGCTCAGCACTTACAAATGCTTGCTGTTCTTGCAGAGGACCCAAGTTTGGTTCCCAGCATCCACATCAGGTGGCTCACAACCACCTTCAACTACAGCTCTGGGAGATCTGATGCCCTCTTCGGACCTCCACAGGTTCACACACCCATACATACACACATAAATAACAATAAAAATCTTTTCAAAAGAGAAGTCAGTCGCCCACCCCACCCAACCCACCTGTGGATGAATTCAGGCACTTACCTCCCCTAACCCATATCCGGGCTCACATTGCTCTCTTTCCAGGCCCTTCCCATTCTTGTTAGGAAGGTTCTTGCCCCACTCCAGGCAGTGCAGGTTCATGGTACCCCTGCCTGGACAGTCTCACAAGGCAGAGTCCCTGATCCCTGTCCATCTTGTCACTGCTCAAGCCCATGTCACCCAGCTCCAAGAAAACTTCCTCCATCCCACTCCCCCTGTGAACCCCTCCCACCAATCCTTCCGGCAGTCAACCCCTGCAGAGACCTCCCTGAGAGCCTGCGCTCACTTGCCCACTGTTGGACGACAGCAAAGCCCTCCAAACCAAACAGCTGTCCTCCTCATGAGCTCAGCTGTCTCTGCAAGGAAAGTCAGCACAGCTGGACTTGACTGTTGACATTCCCTCATCAAGGAGGAGATGGGGAGGCTTGTGGGACCCTCACCTGAGTATCCAGCCACACCTCCCAAACAGTTGTAGGCAACTGTTGTATTCTGCCCTAAATTACACATGGCCTCAAGGTCTCTGGGAAGGGCCAGAAAACAGGCACTGGAGAGACTAGGAAAGAGGCTCCATCTCTGTAGCCATCTGTAGCCGTGCAGAAGCCATCATCCATGCTTGGTATAGACCTCGCAATGTGGCTGCCTTAGGGTCCTCTGTGCTCCTGTGAGTAAGCCCAATAAATTCATTGGTTCCCAAGGTAAACTTTGGTGGAATTGAACTTGGGTTTATCATTGGGACCTTGGAGAGAGTGGGTAGTGTTGCCTAGTCAGCACACCCACTCCCTATGCCAATGGGGGAAATTCTTGTAACAACTACCTTGTCTCTCTTTAAAAACTGGCCAATTGTTCTGCTTGCATCTTCTAGACCTCCAGAGACACTAACAGGCCTCCTCCATTCTGCAGCCTGGAAGGTGGCCCTGCCTACCCCTACAATCCTAGATTCTGAAACCTTTTCTTCAGGTGAGGACCACTTAGTGACCATCTAAAGCCCCCAACCAAATTTCAAATACATCTTGAATGGCAAGAAAAGAGGCATTTATTGTTCACAATTCCCACATGACAAATCTTTCAGATCTAGGTCCTGCTCTTGAAGTTGGGCCCATGCTCATTCCAGTGGTTCTCAATGTGTGGTCCAGGAAACACTAATGGTTCCCCATGGCCCTTTCAAACCATGTTCATAATAATATTAAGATGTAGCCGGGGCGGTGGTGGCGCACGCCTTTAATCCCAGCACTCGGGAGGCAGAGGCAGGTGGATCTCTGTGAGTTCGAGGCCAGCCTGGTCTACAAAGTGAGTTCCAGGAAAGGCGCAAAACTACACAGAGAAACCCTGTCTCGAAAAACCAAAATAATAATAATAATAATAATAATAATAATAATAATAATAATAACAACATTAAGATTTAACTAATGTAATAATACTCTCACACACTCTCCATGCACAGCGGGCTGTGCCGGAGGCTGCATAAGGGATACTGAGACAGCTGCCTTCGGAAGCAGAGACACAAGGCCAGCTCTGTCTGCACAGCCAGGCCATGTAGAAGCTTTGCAAAAAGTCTGGAGTGGTGTTCTTGCAAGTGTTGGTTTCATGGTTTCATTTTGGGAAATACTTGGTGTTCTAGTGTGCTTCCTGTAGCTGTGATAAAAAAAAAAAATAAAAAAAAAAAAAAAAAAAAAAAAAAAAAAAAAAAAAACCTGGCTGAAAGCAACTTGGGGATGAAAGGGTTTATTTAGCTGAAAGTTCATCATGAGGGGAAGTGAGTGTGGGAACTCAACAAGGCAGGAAGCAGGAAGCAGGACCCAAAGCACAGGCCAGCGGGGAATGCTGCTTACTGGCTTGCCCCTCCTGGCTTGCTCCGCTTGCTTGCTTGCTTGCTTGCTTGCTTGCTTTTCTGTTTTGTTTCTTTCTCAAGACAGGGTTTCTCTTTGTAGCCCTGGCTGTCCTGGAACTCTCTCTGCAGACCAGGCTAGATTCAAACTCAGTGATTCTCCTGCCTCAGACTCCCCAAGTGCTGGGATTAAATGTGTGTGCCAACCACCAGCTTTGCTTTCTTAGGAGGCCCTGAACCACCTGCCCAGGGGTGGCACCTCCCTCAGTGGGCAGGGCCTTCCCATGTCAATCATTAATCAAGAATGCTCTACAGACGTGCCCACAGGCCAATCTGATGGAAGCAATTCCTGGATCGAGGTTGCCTCTTCCCAGATGTGACAGGTTGACAACAAAACTATGACAGTTGTGTTGGGGCCTCAAGATGGTTCAGAGTGCAAAGGTACTTGTCATCAAGCAGAATAACCTGAGTTTGATCCCCAGGACCCACACGGTAAAATGCAAACACCAACTCCAGCAGGTTGTCCTCTGACCTCCATGTGCGCATTCATGCACGTACACACACATCCACATCACACACACACACACACACACACACACACACATCTACATCTCACACACACACATACAAATAAGTAAGTAAAATAAAAGGTAAAAAAGATTCAAAGAAATAAATTTCATTTGTTCAGAATTACTATATTGTGGGAAATTTTTATGTTAACAGCTAATAACTTTATTACTACTATGAAAATATATTAATACATATTTTAACTTTTCTTTTACAATTTCCTTTTTAAGTTTTTGGCAAGGCCAAGAATGGAACCCAGGACCTTGCACACACTGTGCTGCTGGGCTGCACCCACAACCCCCTCTCTGTTTCCAGTGGTGGGAATTTAACTCAGGCTTTACCCATGCTAAGCTCTATCACTTAATTCCCAGTCCTCTTTCCACTGTGACAGAACTATCAATAGACAGAGTCGCAGACACGCAACACTCTCTGGGTCCCTGCATCCTGTTGTAAGAGGTCAAAGAGGCCCTGAGACCCTAAGTCTCTTGGCCCCAAATTTGAGAATCACAATGTTTCCCTCAAATTAGAAACAGGAAAACAAGCCAGCTTGTCTCCCAGGAAGTGACCTGTAGTGATGAAGGCTCCTTGTGATGATGTGGTGACTGCCTGGTCCCATCCCAGCCATATGACCTTTATCAGATCCAGTACGTTCTGCCTCCATCTATTTCCCCCAGAAAAGGGAAGGTGTCATGGAACCTATCTTCTCAGGGCTGGGATGAGGATACTGCTGTACTGAGCGGCCAAGAGCTCCCTACACGAAATCATGATTACTTTCCCAGTACGGCCACTGTGAAGGCCCAAGAAGGAGAGAGAAATGGAAGGAGCCAATGGGGAGGACTCCTTTGACCTGAGATGACCCTGATTACCCTAAAGAGCAGGAGGGGGGAGGGCAGCACCCCGTGAAACCAGGTCTGTGACAGCTAATATTGCCAGCTAGAATCACCTAGCATATCCGTGAAAGAGTTTCACAGTTAGCTTAACGGAGGTGGGAAGACCCAGCCTGAGTGTGGGCAGCACCATTCTGTAGGCATGGGTCCTGCACTTGGGAGAAAGATGAGCACTCGTGTTCATCGGTCTGCTTCCTGACTATGGATGCTGCCTCCCACTCTGGCCACCATGACTTCCCTGCTGTGACGGACTGCATCCTCAAGCTGTGAGCCAGAACAAACGCTTCCTTACGTTGCTTTTGTCAGTGTTTGTCACAGCAGTGAGAGAAGTAACAACATAGGGTCGCTGCTACCCCTGCCCAAGCTGAGCTAAAGGTGAAGCTGCATCCACACAAAGCTACCTCCCTGTGACTGAAGCCAAGACTGGAAGCCATTATATGTGTTGCAGCCTCAGGGTTAAGTGGCCCGGTACTTTGAAATACTCATCTCGACCCCTTCACCTAAACTCACTTACACCCTCCAAACCTTGTCAAAAGCAGGTATCTAAAAGGATAGACAAGACAGAACAGACAAGAAGAGGGTAGAGCCCTGGCCAGGCAGAAAACCCACAGCCACCTAGCATAAGCTACTTAGAGCCAGGAGGCTGAGACATTCCCCACCAGGACCCCCAAAGACTCAGAACAAACAAGAGATAGGGTTTTTTATGTTGCTTTGGCAATGGGCTGTCCCTGAATTCCAGAAATCGGTGGCGTTCTCACCTCTCCCCTCAAGGAGCTCCAGAAACAGGAATGAGGCTTTTGTCCTTGTGTGTAGAGAATTATTAACAGTAAACCCTGGCCTTGCTAGGACTTCAGGAATGTCCCTCACAGCTGCATGTGGACTCTGTGTTTGTTTTCAATAGAAAATTCACTATTTACCCACGGCCACTCACCCCATGCTCTCTTGCACGCAGCTTCAGTAAACATCCTGGAAATGCCAACCTGAGCTGCATAAGGTCTGTGCCTCCTGTGGGGAAAGCCACCACTCCCAGGCCCAGTGTCCAGCTGCTGGGTCTCCAAGGCCTCTGGGGGCAAATGCTGTTTAAATTAGGGGAAGATGTGAACACTGTCCACCCTCTTAAGGTCTTAATGACAAACCAAGGTTTGAGTCCACCCAAGTTCACCCCAAGGAACCAATGAGTGAACTGGGCTCACTTACACAGCATGGGGAAGGGGTGACTGGCAGGAACATGGGGAACCTCAGGGTAGCCACACTGGAAAGCCTTCACCCAGCAGGGGTGGTGACTTCCCCATAGCTGGCAGATGGAGCCCCCTTTTCCCTAGCCTTCCTTGGCCTACATACTCTAGCCCCTCCCTGAGGCACCAAGGCACATGCAGTTAGAGCAGCACTGGCTGAGAAGAGTGACCAGATTCAAGCAAGGGTCCAGTGTCCCTCATACCCTCTGTGATGGTTCGAACGAAAATGGCCTCCACAGGCTCATAAGGAGTGGCACTACTGGGAAGTGTGGCCTTTTGGGAGTCTGTGTGGCTTGTTGGAGGAAGTGTGTCGATCTGGGTGGGCTAGAGTTTCAGAAGCCAGGCCCTATGTCACTCTCTCTTCCTGATGCCTGCCAATCCAGATGTAGAACTCTGAGCTACCTCTCCAGCACCATGTCTGCCTGCATGCCGCCATGCTCCCCACCAGGACAACAATGGACTAAACCTCTGAGCTGTAAGCCAGCCCCAATTAAATGCTTTCCTTTATAACAGTTGCTGTGGTCATGGTGTCTCTTCACAGCAATAGAAACCCTACGACACCCTCCTCCTAAGTGGGAACGTCAACAGTCCACAAGCCCCGTCCTGATGGATGCTCACAAGCTGGCATAGCTGATCTCAGGAAGACGGTGGCAGGTTGGCTGAAAGGAAAGACCAGGCCAGAAGGGTTGGCTGACTTCTTATTGCTGAGTGACAGTCGAGAGACACAGTCTGGAATCAGGGTGCCCAGCAATGGGGCACTTCATCCCCAGGGACCTGATGCCAGGTGCAGGAGATAGGTGCGGGGCAGATCCTGATAGCTTGCCAGGCCCCGCTGCAGGGACTGGGGGGTGACACACAGAGTAACCTGCCACAGCTAAGGGAGGAGTGGTGTCTATTATTGAGCCAGGGAGTCCCTAATGAGGGTACCCAGGTCTCGTGTGCGCTGGGGAACCACTGGGGCAGCCCCCTGTGCTCCTCTCTGAGCATCCCTCTCCCCACAGAAGTGTCCAGGGATCAGACGCCCCACAAAGCTAAGGCTCCAAGCTCACGCGCCACCTGTCAGGCTACACAGCACAGGCACAAGCTCTGTGTCCAACCCTGCAAAGTTGGGAGCAGGACACCTTCAAATCCCCAAGGCGATGATGAACTCCAGGCCAAGAGGCCACGCACGTGCAAAGCTCACTAGTTAGACCCTCTGTCACCGCCTTTACCTAGATATTGCCTTACCCCGATGAACCTTGATGCAGGTAAAATGCATTTTGCCAACTTGGGGGTTGGGGAGACATCTCAGCCTGTAAAGCACTTGCAAACATGAGACCCTGAGTTCAATCCCAAAAAGTCATGTTAAGATGCATGGAGAATACATGTAATCCGAGCACTGGGAGGCGCAGACAAGAGGATCGCTGGGACTCAGTGACTAGACAGTCTAGCCCCCTTGGTGTGCTCCAGGCCAATGACAGACTAGAGGTGGACAGTGTTCCTAAGGATGATACCTGAGAATGACCTCTGATCTCCACACACATAGACATACATATGTGCACGTGCACACACACACACACACACACACACACACACATCTGCACACTTTTTAAAAATCTTGGAAATTTAAATGGAGACTTCCAGTCTATGGGGACACAAAGTCCTTCTAGAAATAGCTCACGTAGAGAAAGGCCTTTGGGGATAGCTCTTTCCCATAACCCTTTCCCAAAGGGCCCCACTATCTTACAAATGAAAGACATTCCTGACCCATTGGGGAAGGGTCATACCCAGGTGGTGACCTCTGGATACCAAAGGGCTGATTCAGTGATGGCCCTCATCAAAACACCAAGCTGCCCACAATCTTCTCAGGAGAGCGCATTTCCATTCACACTTTTTCCCTCTCCATGTCTAAATATCTGTCATGTCTTAATAGCACCTGGTCTGCCATGATCAGCAGACACTGTCCTGCTGTCTCAATCCACAAGTGACTTTCACAGACTGTGACTAAGGTCACAGAAAATCTTTAAAACATCCATTTATATACTTTTTTTCTTGCTGAGGAGCTGCTAGGTTAATTAATAAAAGACCCAGGAGCATAAAACATATTACATTAGATGAAAATTCTTGGGAGGAAATAGCCACATAAAGAATAAAGGGAACAGGGCTGGGGGACATGGCTCGATGGGAGAGTGATTGCCTATAATCCCCAGTGAGGGGCTGGGGCATGGCTCAGTGAGAGAGCACCTGCCTAGAATCCCCTAGTAAGGGGACGAGGGTGTGGCTCAGTGGGAGAGCACCTGCCTAGAATCCCCCAGTGAGGGGCTAGGGCATGGTTCAGTGGTAGAGCACCTGCCTAGAATCCCCCAGTGAGGGGCTGGGGCATGGCTCAGTGGTAGAGCACCTACCTAGAAACCCCTAGTAAGGAGATTAGGATGTGGCTCAGTGGAAGAGCACCTGCCTAGAATCTCTGAGTGAGGGGTTAGGGACATAGATCAGTGAAACACTTGCTCAGCACCATCGAGGACCTAAGTACAAATCCCCAGCACCCTCCAAATTTTTAAGGAACACCACTAGCTCCATTAAACTCATTCATTTGTCTTAGTGGAGCCACGGTGGTCTATGGTAGTTTACACTGCTTGGGTGCTATAAAAAGAGTTAGCCAACAATCCTTTCCAACTATCAATAACCACAACACCAAAGACAAACCGGCATCCAGTAAAAACGTGTAAACCTATGAAGATTTAGATAAACTCACAAATCTATGAGAAGTCTAACCAAAGGTTAACGCAGAATATGAGAGAGCATAACAGGTTTACCATGCAATTTGCTCTAACTTTGCCAGGTATAAGAATGCCTCAGAGAAAATACTCAGGAAACGGGTAGACACAATATCTAGGTTTAAAAGTGATGCTTTTAGAGAGGAAAGGAGAGAAGGGGAAAATGCTTTTCAGAGAGACCTGGCTCCAGCTCAGCAGGGCCACTGTAAGTGTGCAAAAATTATATCCCTAATGGATGCATCTGGCGGGGGAGGGGGGTCTCCCTGGAGGAGGCTTCTAAGCTAAGCATCTCAGGACTTGCTCCAACTGTTATCTCTACTAAAAACTCTCAAAGTGGATTCGTGGAACTCCTGTAGGCAGAATCCCAGGGTGCTCAGCAGCAGAAATGGGACAGGAGCCCTCCTGCATCCCTGCAGCCTATCTGGAATCCACAGACCCAACACCCCTGCAGTCTATCATGTGGAACCCACAGACGCAGCCTGAGAGTCTGTGCTTGTCAACCCCACGGCCCCACTGAGCCTAGGGACTGGGCTGGGGCAAGCACACCCAAGCGCTGCAGTTTTCAGACAACATTCCCATCCGTCTGTGCTAGTCCTCTGCTCAGAGGAGACATCTGGCAGCCAATCACAGAGCTCTCTGCTCACTGCTACAACCCATGGACCCCACTTCTCCCGAAGGCTTTTAAGAGCTTAATCTCTCAGGAAATGTTGTGTGCTGCAGCTGGTCTGTCCCCCAGACCAGGCGTCAGAGAGACCCCGTTGCTGACCCTTAGCAGGCTCTGGGTACCAGGAGGGGCACATCGTGTCCCTTCCTGGTTAAGACTGGGACGTCCCCTTGATCAGGAGGAAGGTTCCCATCAGAGCCCAGAGTGGACCCTGTGAGCCATGTCCAATGGCTCCAAGAAGCTGCTTTCAACATGATAGAAATGCACATCCTATCAAGTAGCCTGCTCAGAAACTTCGGCTTTCGCCCACTAACTCAATTTCACACCACAGGAACAAGACAACTAATTTTCTGCCACATTCTGGTGGCACTTCCCACTGGGTGATATGTGTTTGGCTCTGGTAGGGTGTGGAAATGTGGGTTGAGCTCCCTGGGGCTGCCTAAGGTACAAGTGAAGCTCCTCATTCACTACATGTGGGAACCATGGGCAAGTGGCACCACTCCAGAGCCTTGGGCTACTGGCCTGGAAAGGGGAACAGAAGTCAGCCCACCCTCTCTCCTCCCCAGGGGTGCTGGGACATCAGAACAGCAAAAGCATAATAAAGATGCCTTGGAAAGGGCAGTGTGCAGAATAGCTTATTCTGTCCACTCTGCGGCTGCTGAGTGCCATTGTCCACCCAAGTCCTAGGTGATGTGTGTGGTCATCAACAGCTGTGCAAAGGCCCTGCCCAATCCAGAGAAGGAAGTCATCCTATTCTTCTAGGTGGTTCATGACCCCTAGAAGGCAGAGGCAATGACAGACTAGAGGTGGACAGTGTTCCTAAGGATGATAGGACAGGCAGAGGCCTCTCTGTGCTCTACAGCACCCAGTAGTCACATGTAACCATCCTCTATCCCCACCAGCCTAGAAGTAACCTTCATCCAGCTCCAGGCCCTACAAACAGCAGCAGACCCCCAGATAAGATCTGTTTAGCTTATTTTAATGAAATACAGAGAAAACAGGGCCAACTATGTCCAGCTCATCTCTGCCCCACAGAAGATGACAGACCTCTCCTTGGGGTGGGCTGGTTAGCTTCTATGCCCAGCCCAAACAAAGGTCACAAGTTTAGCAGGGAGGGGATTCCAGGCTCCCAGCCCATCTCTCAATCTGTTTACATTCTTCCCACATCCACATACCAGTACCCAGGTGATGGAAGACAGGCCTATATGTGGGTCTCCATTTCTATCCTGACTAAGAGGGTCACGAAATTACCAAGAGGTTTGGGGTAACATGCATGAGCCTCCTCAACGTTACCTCCCGTGGGGGTCACAGCAATGGGTGAGGTTCTTGATGAGGTCAAAATGTAAATTTGAACAGGCTGCTATGACCAGACCTCCCTGCTGCCCTAAGGAACCATTGAGGCTGCAAATCCTGTAGCATCAGGGAAGGGATCAGCAGGGAGGGCATAACCTTATTTGGAGATCCGTAACATCTGCAGGGTTCCTCAGCCCTCACAGGAGCTCTGTCACACATAGCACATTTTGTACAAGCCCCCATTACTCCCTGGAGCCTGTAGAGACTCTAGAGTCCTATCATTTAGGACTCTTAAGTATTCAGAAACAAAGCACATCATGTCATAGACCCAACTTATAAGGCTCCATCTCTAGGGTTGCTTCCCTGCGCATCGGATAACTCCCAGCATGCTCTTCTGTCACACTTTCTTCCTCATGAGGGAATATAAAACTCCATGTTATCCCCAACTCCTTCACAGGATCCAGCTGAAACTCCTCACATATCAGTGCCCCATCCCGATGACCCAGTGTTCTAGATAGCACCTCAATCCCCAAGCCTGGACCAGTAGCCTTCCCATGATCACAGATGTGCATGCAACATTGAGGTGGGTTCAATAAATGAGTCAGTGACTTGAACTACAAACAAGGCTTTCTAAAAAGGCCCTTGAGATACTAGGCAGAGATTCCCCAATTGCCCAGTTCACCAAGGGCTGTGGGCAGGATCCTTAGGAGCCAACTTCAGCTGCCCTCTAGCCTCCTGACACCGGGGCCTAAAGATAGCCAGTTGGCCACTTAGTTCCTCCTTCTTGGAAAAGTCCCTGGTACAAACAATGGGTTTTGTTTCCTTGAAAACACTTCACACCTGGGAGCTGTGACTTCCAGCCACTATGAAGCCAAACTACTTCTTCTTCTTCTTCTTCTTCTTCTTCTTCTTCTTCTTCTTCTTCTTCTTCTTCTTCTTCTCCTCCTCCTCCTCCTCCTCCTCCTCCTCCTCCTCCTCCTCCTCCTTCTTGGTTTTTTGTTTGTTTGGTTGGTTTTTTGAGACAGGGTTTCTCTGTGTCGTTTTGGTGCCTGTCCTAGATCTCTCTCTGTAGACCAGGCTGGCCTCAAACTCACAGAGATCAGCCTGGCTCTGCCTCCTAAGTGCTGGGACTAAACGCCTGCGCCACCACCGCCTGGCTCAGATTTATTCTTCTTACCCACTTTAAGCGTAGGTGACCCCCGATTCCGCCCTCCTCTCCAGGCTACCACTACTTTCCCCCATTCACTCGTGTCTAAGACCTTTCTCAGCTCACTTGAACTGCAGCAATGGAAGGTTCCAGGCTCCACCAGCCTCAGCCTGCTGTCACCTACATGTGGTTAGAATGTTTCCAATCAAGACACCTCCAGGGGTCCTTGTGGACACGCCACACACTATCCACCTGTAGGGTGCCAGCCCTGAAGTGGGACCTGGATCAAGGCTGAAGCTGCAGATGGAGCCCCACCTGCTGAACCTCCCCTAGCCAGGTCAGCAAGGTCTAGGGTTCAATCTCAGTTAGAGGTCACAAGTCATTCTCCAACCCAAACTTCCAAAATTATCTCTGCATGCCAAAGCTCAGCTTAATTAGCTGGTTGACCTCATTAACGTTCAAACTTCAGTTTGAAAAAGAGGTCACACACCTACCTAATTTACTACCTCGAATTTCCACTATTTTCAGATGTCCTCTGAAGGTTTCCAGGACTGTGCCCACAAGCAATCTGTAAACCATCGGGGAGGCCCCTGAGACCCCCACACCCGTGGGCCCAAGGTATCTTCTCAGATGGAACAGCCCACATCCCCTTTAAAAGCTCAGCCATCAAAAAATCAGTCTATAGAATAAACCTCTCGCCCACTGGGCATCCCCTACCAAGCCCCAGAACCTCTCAGCGCCCCACCCACTTGGAGCTGAACAACTGGAGTGCTTCATGTTGCAACCCCTTGCACTTCCTGCAAATGGGTGAGGAGGTCCATGGAAGCCCACCCCCTCTGCGCCCCAGCTGCAGCTTTCAAGGCGACCCTGGTACTCTCCAGGAAGACAAGTTTCACTGGATACCCTAGCCCTCTACCACCGGTCAGAGATGTTAAGGGCGACTCACCCTACACACCCCAGCGATGAGGTCCAACGGATGCCCTACGCCCTTGGACACCGGAGGTGAGGTCCCGCGCGACCCCATCATCCTGGCAACGAAGTCCTGCACGCACAGGTCCTGCAATGCACCCTCTTCACCCAAAACAAAGTTTACCGGGTGATGTCACCTGGGTCGCACCTGCTGGCTTCCTCAGAGGCCCCAGTCCAAGGGGGCAAGGGCGTGATCTGGGTCTGCGTCTTCCAGAGCCCTCCCGGTAACCGGGAACCCAGGGCTGCGCTGCCAGGCCGCCCGGGGAAGGCGTCTGGGGCCCCGGGCGCGCGGGAGGAGCTGCCCGCTGCGCCGGAGGAGGGATGCCCGGGCGAAAGTTGCCAGGGAAACTTGAGCAACTCGAACACCGGTGCCAGCCTCCTGCATAATTCACGGGCAGCGGCGGACGGAGGCGGGGGCCGCTCCTCTGCGCCCGCCGGGTCCCCACACCCCTACTACGGTGCGTGGCGGGCAGGGGTCGGGCACCCGGCGGGGGCTCCGTGCGACCCCCGACCTCCTGGAGCCAGCTGCTGCCGCGGCAATCGTGAGCAAAGCCAGCAGCGACTGGGCAGAGTCTCAGAGAGCGCAGAGTCTCAAGGGACAGAGAGATCAGGGCGCAGGTCCCCGCCCAGCGCGCCCCCTGGCGGCCCTACGGCAGCTCCTCTTCTGGGCTTTGCTGGCCCAGGTCGCCAAGAAACATGCGATCTACATACAGGACAGGAGGAGATCCGGGGCTTGGGACAGAGGCTGATCCACCTGCGCCGACTCGATGTAGGAGTCAGAAGCGCTGCCAGAAGCAGAGGTTCACAGGCTTAGGGGACAAAGAACTACTGAGCTCTGCACTCAGGTCGCTTTCAAGGCTCTTGTAACTGGCGCCTGCCGGGGCAAGAGGTCTTGGGGGGAGGGGTGTCCCTTAAGAGACGCGAGCCCCACCTGCACGCGCGCATCCCTCTTTTCCAGCTCTCATCCTCAGCCTCTATGGGTACGGGGCCGTGCTGACCCGGTCGCCGCTGCTTCTGGAATGCAGAGGCACACACATGCCTCAAGAGCCGGGTTAGGTGAGCGAAGGCCACCCACTATCCTTCCCCGGCCGTGCGTCTCACCTGGCTCCCGCGTCGGGGGCGGGCCCGAGCCCAGGAGAGGAATTGAGATCGCCAACCCTGCTGGGTCCGGGAAGACCAAGCGGCGCCGCGCCCAGCGGGGCAGGAGGTTTGGGGGTGCAGAGCGCAGCCCCGCCCCGTCCTGCGCCGCAGGCGACCTGGGGCTCCCGGGCGTAATGCAACCGCGGGCGCTGGCAGCGTGGGGGAGGGGTCCTCTCACAGGTGACCCGCCCCTGTCGCACCTGTCCTGGTCTCTCGCGGTGGCCGTGGTAGCGCCGAGTGTGGGGTCTGTTGTAGCAACCCAGGGAGACGCCGGGTGCCCCGCCCCGGGCTGCGTGGCTCGCGCGCCACCCCCTCCCAGACCAGAAAGTCTCTCCGGATGGTAGAGCCCAGCCCCTTTCCGCAAGATTATCCCGACCTCAACCCGCTCCATCCGGAGCATGTTAATAGGATTGGGAAACCGAGGCCCACGGCTCGGGAAAACGATTGCAGCGCGCTTAAAAACTTTGTACCTGGGTAACACGCCTGCGTCTGCCTTCCAGGCCTCCAGGGCTAGAGCACCTTCCGCCCAGGGGAGGAGACCGGGCGGAGCTGGTAGGGAAGGAGAGACAACTGCCAGAATCCTACAGGTGAAACTCTCTGGAGACGCCCAGGGATTTTCTTATCCGCAGTGGCAGGCTTTTGCTTCAGCAAAAGGGAGGGAGCTCTAGGGCCCCAGCTCCGCGCCATGGCAACATGCCCAATCTGTTGAAGGGACCATGGCTAATAATCTCCAAAAACCTTAATAATTTACTGATAGCTCTCCACCCTGCACAAGCTGTATGTCTCTGGGCAAGCTACTGGAGGGAGAGGGGTCTGTGTTTTTCAATATTTTGGGAAAAAGGTTTATTGTCTTGGAAATCTACGGTTCAAAGAGGCTCGGGGTGAGAACAGAGATCCAGTCTGCCGGTGCAGGCTGTGATTCAGAACCTTGACATTAGGCAGGTCCCAATCTGCACCCTCCTCAGAAAGAATGGAGACACAAATGAAGTCAGTCTTGTAGGATATGCCTGAGAGATTCCCGTGGACAGGTGAGTTCAACATACCAAGAGCAAAGTTAAATATTTGATCTGGATACTTTTTTTTCTCCTTGAATAATTGGCCCACATTTCAAAGAAGTCTTTAAGCACTTGAGTTTTGTTTTGTTTTTTTTTTTTTAAATTGTGTTGGGGCCTATTTCAGGACACACGTGGAGTAATGTGGTACCTCCTGGGAAGAGCTGCCAGCTGCAAATTTCAACCCTCCTCTGCTTCCTGAGACATACGCGCTGATAACATATTAGTTGAATGAAGAAAGCAGGAATCCACTAGTAATCCTCAGACAGAAAGAAAAGAAGCCCTGGCTGGATCCCACAAGCCGATTTCTTGGGAGGGATCCTTAGACAACTCTGATAGTCTTTGAGTTCCTTGCAAGCAACTGGCCACGGCTCCACCTCCTGCTAATTCCATCAATCCTGACCTCAGAGAGCACATGTCACAGAATGAAAAATGGACTGTTGGCCCCAAGAACCCAACTGGAAGATGCATGCCAAGACACCCAGTTTTTGCCAGACCCCAACCCCCACATGCCTGCCTGTCCCCAAGCCTCGCTCCTGCAGCCTGTGCTGCAGACAGTAAGGGAAGCACTGGGGGCAGAAGTCAGCCTTGAACTTTCTACTGTCCCCAGGGAAGGCTCAAGTGCCAGCACCATTGTGATGTTCAGTAAAGGCTTCTCTTGGGACTCCAGCTTCCACCAGCCCATCGCCCGACTATGTGCCCTGACTCACCCATGCCCACACCCCACTGTCTACCCCACATACATACACCTTGCTCTGCTTGCTGCTTGGAGCCTTCAGTTTGGCATTTTAAGGACAGGATCCTGCCTGTGCCCCAGTTTCTTTGTGTCCCTGTATCCAGTGCAGCCTTGTCCTCAGCTCAAGCCACATCCTTGGGTCTAATACCTCACATGGAAAGACAGACGAGGGAGAAACACCAGCGAGAGCCTGGGGTGGTATCTCAGACACACATACACCCCTCACCCTGTCTGTCTCTAAGCCTACTGTGTGCTTTCAAAGGTCCCTAGACCACTACTCATCCGAGTCAGGGCCTCTTCAAGTATTCTTGTTTCTGGTGGGTCTGCAACTGTGCACATCACCCAGAGCCTTGCTTTTTGTTTTGGTTTGTTTGTTTTCCTTCAGTGTAGGAGAGGGGGCATCAGCCCCTGTGCTGCTGAGTTTCTGAGCCCCTGGTTTGGTTCTGCACGCTGGCTGCACATATGCAGAAGGAAGGACTGGATGACCTTGCAGAAAGAGACCCTGCCTCCCATCTGATAGCGGGTCCTTCTGTCTTGCAGTCCCTGGAACAGGCATCTGCCCACCCCAATACTCACATCCCTCATGTTAGGATTTCTCTGAAAGGGATTCATACAGAGAACTAGAAGCCAGAGCATTATGCTGTGGAGATTCCAGACAGAACCACCTTTTTGGTACTGGGAAAACCATTATCAACATATTGTAACTAACATTAGCCCAATGCTCACTGCACTCAACAGCTCCTGAAGAAGCCCTGGTTGGGGTTTCAGGCTGTGGGGGCAGGATGGCTCCAGCTTTGGCTGGCAGGAGAAACACTGAAGGCTGAGGATGGGAGGGATACATGGGTGAGTGCAGGCAAGGTAGGTGGTGTGCAGAACTGAAGGCAGGCATGTCCTGGTAAAGGCAGCAGCTTCAGGCAGCACATCTCTCCCCTCCTGGTCCCTGCCAGATCTCTTGTAGTTCTGTAATGTTCTAAACCTGGTTCCACAGTAGAAAAAGCTCCACTTCCTTCATGTTCCCCGGAGTCATACATTTGGAAGTGCAGTCCTCTCTCAGCTTCTAGTTTGGAACCCCCCCCCACCTCCCCTGCAGCTACACCTCCCCCCATATCCCACCTGTGTCCTAACACAGACAGTTAGTGCCTTCCACTCACTTTTCATGGGTTTATTTCTCCATGTTTGTTCTGGAACACCTCCTGGCGCACAGGAGCCCAGAGCCTGTTAACTAAGCTATGCAGTAGAAGGATGCTGAGCTCGTTCTGGACCAAGTCCTGTCTGAAGAGTCTTCCTGGAGGATATGTAGACAGTGGGCAGGAGGGGAGGCCGGCTAGATAGAGAACCTGCTGGGTTCTAGCCCAGCTGCAGGGTCATCTCTCCACCCCTATGTATTCTCTCTCATCTTCCTGCCTCCTGTTGGTGGTGTAGCCTGAAGACTGTAGGAGTCAACCAGATAGGCTGATAATTGCCGGTACTCAGAAAATAGAACCAGAAGAATCACAAGTTCAAGGCCAGCATCAGCTAGTGCTGAAGCCCTATCCGAAATGAACAAACAAAAAGAACAGAGGTGTGGATGCTCCGGGGCAGCTTGCAATCAATGTGGAAGCAGGGTGGGCAGTAGGCAGGGGGCACCCAGGTCTCTTAAAGCGAGAGAACAGCCTGCAGAAGCTGCCAGGACCTCTTGAGGTGCCTTTGGACAAATTAAGAAGTATGTCTGGTCAAACAGTTGTTATATCACAAGCTGTATCATTTGAGGATATTTTAATATTCAGTTTAAATTGCACTAAAACACACTTTATGTTTAGATATAAAATGCTATATCGGTAGAATGTGATGCAGAAACAAGAAGTATAAGGCTGCTCACACTACAAGACCTCAAAATACCAGTCAAGGGCCATAGAGAGGTCTTGGTGGGAAAAGGTGCTGGCCACCAAGCCTGCTCACCTGAGTTCCATCCCTTGAGCCCACATGTTAGAAAGAGAGAACGGACTTCCACAAATTGTCCTTGGACCTCCACAAGCTCTGTTCTGTAGTGCACGTGTGTGGGCACACACACACACACACACACACACACACAATTAATTAATTAATTAATTAATTAATTAATGTGAAATATCAGCCAATGCAATAAAAAAATTAATCAAGAAACACAAGCATTGGAAATGGAGGTCAACTTCCCATCCAGGGAGGTATCATATTGGAAAGTCTAAGGAAATAATGCTAGGACAGCTTGTGTACTCATGAACAATAATTATCTGGAAATACGAAGAAAAACAAAACCCTCCCTGAGATTATGTATGGAAGGACAGAAAGTGCCAAGACACATATGTGGAGAGCTTTGTGTCAGAGCTGATGTCCTGATAGCTTGGACCTCTCTCCCTCCAGTGACCACACTGCGACTCTCTTGTACACAGAATCTGCAGCTCCTCCATGGAACCTGGCAGGTGGTTCTCTCTCTTTTCACCCTGGTCTTAGCAAATGAAGGGAGGAAGCAGGGAAAAGAGAGGAGAGAAGAAAGGAGAGGGGGGAGGAAATAACTCAGGAAGGGGGAGGAAGGGAGAAAATGAATCAGGAAAGGAAGTGGGGAGGGCTGGAAGGAGGGGAGTGTAAGAGGGAGCTTAGTCCAACGTAACTTCCTGTAAACGATAAAGAGAAGGCATATCCAGTAAACCATAGAGTAACTTGGACCTGTTAACTTTTTTAAAAATATATAGCTAAATCTCTAAGCCATTCTCACAGCAAAATAAATTACAGATGTCTTAACCCTTGAACCTGAAATGACACCATGTGTCCTAGTTAGCTTTCTGTTGCTGTGATAAACACCATGGCCGAAAGCAAATTGAGAAGGAAAGGGTTTATTTCATCTTTACAGTTTACAATCCATCACTGCGAGAAGTCAAAGCAGGAACTCAAAGCAGGAACCTGGAGGCAGGAACTGAAGCAGAGGCCATGGAAGAATGCTGCTCACTGGTTTGCTCCTCATGGTTTGCTCAGCCTGCTTTCTTATACAACCCAAGACCACCTACCCAGGGGTGGTACTGCCATCCCACATCAATTATTCATCAACAAAATGCCCCACAGACCTGCTTACAAGCCAATCTGATGGAGGCCATTCCTCAATTGAGACTTCCTCTCTCCAAGTGGCTCTAGTTCATGTCACTTGACATCACCTCACTGGGGCTCCAAACACAGAATGTACAGTGTTTAACACTCCCGTCCATTCTGTTGTTTTTCTAGGGGTTCCCGCTAGGGGACACAGCTGACCCTGTGCCCACTCTGCTCCAGACTAGTGACCTGGAAGCACAGATAGGCCTACTCCTGGCTCTGACTTGGACATCCCCAAGTCCTGTGGACTAGATTTCCTTGACCCAGCTTGTCTCCCAGTTCTGCTACTGGACTCACCTGCCTCCTTCTCCTCCTCCTCCTCCTCCTCCTCCTCCTCCTCCTCCTCTCCTTCTCCTCCTCCTCTTCCTCCTTTTCCTGCTGCTGTTGCTGTGCCTCCTCAAGCATCCTCTCCCATGCCTCACTCTTCAGAGGGCTGACCTGGCTCATCCTCCAAAGTCTAAGCAAAGGAGCCCAGGAGTCCCACATCCTCCTCTCTACACACTGGTCCCCGCATCCTCCTCTCTGCACACTGGTCTCCGCATCCTCCTCTCTGCACACTGGTCCCCGCATCCTCCTCTCTGCACACTGGTCTCTGCATCCTCCTCTCTGCACACTGGCTCACCAGTCCCCAGCAGACGTCCTCCAGCTCTGCTCCTGGCTGTCTTGCCCCACCAGGTAGAACAAGCAGGCCCTGGCCTCCTGTGTGTTTGCCCCCACTCCTGGGCTGTAAGGCCCTCTGATCCTCTGACTTGGCGATCTTCTCTGTACCCAGCTGCCCTCCGTGTTTGCAGAGCAGAGTGGATAAATGCCAGAGCACGGTGGGTCCAGGTTTCCAAGTGAATGTGACTCAAGAAACCTGTGTGAGCCACAGCTGAGGACCTTGACGGAGGCACAGAAAGGATGCAGGACAAGCCACACACATCCTGACTGGTGGAGCACAGGGTCAAACTCAGAGCAGAGCTGCAGGTGGCGCATCTCCTGACAAAGACTACAGCACTCAATACCACAACAGTGTGGATCGAAGTATTCCAGAAAAGGAAGGGCCTCGGGTGGTTGCTCAGTGGGCAAAGTGTTTAATTAGCAAACACGAGGAGCTGGGTTAAATCCTCAGAAACAAACATCAATAACAACAGAACCATATTGTAGCTGGAGCAATGGCACCGTGGTTAAGAGCACTGGCTATTCTTCCAGAGGACCAGGGTTCAATTCCCAACGCCCACATGGTTACTCACAACTGTCTGGAACTCCAGTTCCAGGAGATATGACGCCTTCTTCTGGCCTCTGCAGGTACTACATGCAGGTCATACACAGACATATGTAGGCAAAACATTCATACACATAATAGAAATAATTTTTGGTCTTGGTTTTTTGAGACAGGGTTTCTCTGTGTAACAGTCCTTGCTGTCCTGGAACTTGCTTTGTAGACCAGCTTAAACTCACTGAGATCCACCTGTTTCTGCCTCCCAAATGCTGGGATTAAAGGCCTGTACTACCACAGCCCGGCTACAAATAATTTTCTAATTAATGTTATAAAATATTTGTGGGAAATGCCCATTTGCTGAATGTGCACCAGTCTTTGTCTTTGTCACTGTCCCTAAGCAAGGTGCTAAACAGCTCTTTGCACAATGTTTAGTTGGGTTAAGTTTTCCAAGACTTCTGAGGAGTATTTATGCAAAAACTTGTGGTTGTAGCAGAGACCTGAGCACCTTGTGTTGGGGTGTCCCGAAGCTCCTGCCAACACCATCCCTCCCAAGGTGTTAAGGGACCCTGTACATTTGCATGGAATCACATGGAGTTGGGCCACCAAACTCTCCTCCATACCTGGTCGTGTTGCTCTCTGTGTGTGGTTTCATTAGAAGCTGCATTTCCTACGCATTTCCTTCTCTGAAGGCAATGTGAGGCTTTTGATGTATCGATTGGTAAAGCCGTGAATGGGGTCTGCCTGGACAAGAGATGGAGAAGTTGGCAGGTTGCCCACTTTTGCAAGCGCCTGCTTCCTTTGCCCTTGGCTGGATCAGAGCTAAAGAAATCCATTCTAGGTGGAACGGGTGCTATAAAAGTCAGAGGGAAATTGTTCAGCTTTTGTGACATGGTGGAAGGCCCCCAGGGACAGCCTGGATGTGGGTGGAATATCCCTGCAGCATGCTGGGCATTCCTGGGAAGAATTTGTAGCCCAGAGCACAGCCAGATAATGAGACAATCCTTTTAGTGGCCATTTAGCTTCCATTCCCTTAGTGAGCAGAAGGTGCTATCCCAGGGTTTCGGTGGGTGCTCTGTGGTGTTTTAATAAAATAGGATGCCACCTCTCTCTGCTCGCCCCACCCCCACTTGCTGGGCTGGGTTCGAGGGATATAGAATCTCAGAAGTCCAGAGACCCACCTCCTGCCTCCTTTCTTTGGCAGATTCTTTCTCCATTTCTGATGTTTTGGTTTTGAGACAGAGTCTCATGTAGACCAGGCTGGCCTTGAACTCATGACAGAGCCAAGGATGACATACAGTGCCTGATCCTCCTGCCTCCACCTCCCGATGGCTGGGATGTCAGGCATGTGGCACCATACTTGGCTCAGTGTGTTCTCTTCTAGGCTGGCTCCTGCTGGGCCTCCTTCCCTGGGCTCTGTCCCCAGCCTTCACAGAGCCTCTAGTGACAAAGCAGAGCCAGCCAAGGCACAGGATGGGGTGGAGGTGTCAGGGACAGAGTGGGCTCATGACCCAGGCAAGCACGCCCTGACAACACAGTGTTCTCCAGGCTTGAGCCACCTGACAAACTGCTCCGCACATGTCCCCTCCCTACCTGCCCCTCCTGCCATTTGTGTCCGCGGATTCATCATCAGCTAGGTGGCCTAGGCCCTCATGGGACAGGTAGAGGGGCCTCTCTCCATTCTTCTTTGCTTGAAGGAAAGAATTCAGTGGGAAAAGACACACATGGTTTGAGTGGAAATTTATTTATCAAAGCTAAACAAAGCCCTCCAGAGACACAGGAGTGGGCTGCCCCGTGGTGGGGAGCCGCTTAGTGGGTTCTACGTGGTAGATTTTAAAGACAGTTTTGTGTGGCATATTCATGGAGTGAAGTGGCCTTTTATTCTTCCCAACTCATGGTGAACTGCATCTTTTAAAGTATTTCTTCCAATGGTCCTCTAGAAAAGTCCACAGTGTATAGGGGTGTTGAGTTGTCGAAGTCACAATTCAAATGATAGTATAATGAACTTGGGGTCTTTTGAACATGCAGACCCTTCGTGAGTGTGAGTGAGTGGCAAATGAGAAAGCAAGCCAGTGTGCTGTGCTTCTGATCTACCAGGAATGCCCGATACATGGCACCAGCGACAAGGGGCCTTCTGACCGTCGGGAGACACGGCCACCAAGACCCGGCTGCAGTTTTCCTCCGCTCCCCCATGTCTTCCCACTTGCCTATCCTGTGTCAAAACCTGCTCATGTCCCTTATGGGGCCCCCATGTTTCATCTGCTTTGTTCCTGAAACAAGCCAAGGTGGACTGAACCGTTGGCTGTTTCCATGGTAGCAGATACTGGGAAATCAGGTGGCAGGTGTGTGAGAGGGTCTCCTCATCACCAGGTGCCCCTCTTAACCTGCTTTATTGTTCTAACACGGGCCAAGTATCCTGAGAGGATGTACAACTGTCAGAAATATTACAAGGCTGCTAAGTGGCTGGCCTCCATTTCAACTCTCCAGCCCTTGTTCTTACAATCACTTTATTATTTTTCTCTTTCTAGACACAGAGATTTTAAACAGTTTCTCATTTGTTTTGTAAAGATTTGTTTTATTTTTAATTATGTATATGTGTGTATACCGCATGTGTGTGAGAGACCAGAGGCATCAGATCCCCTGGATCTGGATTTACAGGTGGTTGTGAACCACTAGACATGGGTCGAGGGAACTGAACTCAGTCCTCTGCAAGAGCAGAATGTGCTTTTAACTGCTAAGCCATCTCCCCAGCCCCTCATTCAGTGTGTGTGTGTGTGTGTGTGTGTGTGTGTGTGTGTGTGTGTGTGTATGTGTACATGTGCAGGTGTGTGTGCCACAGCACACATGAAGAAGTCAGAGGACAGCTTGCCGGGGTCAGTTCTCTCCTTCCTCCATGCGAATCATGAGTGTTGAACTCAGGTTGTCAAACTTAGCAGCAGGTGCCCTTACTAGATAGCCTGCTTGCCAGCCCCACACAGCCTTTTAAGACAAAATGTTGGCATTGCCCAATGGGCAGAGACACGTCTGTGTGACAGGCCACTCAAGTTCTGTTCTGGACCCAGCTCTGACTGCTGAGGGTTCAGGTCTCGGACCTAGAGGAGGACGGTGAAGGGAGTCATGGGAGCACTCATGCTTTGATCCTAGACTTTTCTGGTTTGTGTTACAAGCAAGATTGGCTAATTGTGCCCCTATAACTTCTGGAACCTTAATGAGTCTCTCTCTCTCTCTCTCTCTCTCTCTCTCTCTCTCTCTCTCTCTCTCTCTCTCTCTCTCTCTCTCCCACCCAAGGGAACATGCCCTGGTGTGTCACACCAAGAAACCATACCAAATATCCAGAAGCCAGGTGGGGCAGCTGGTACCTGTAATCCCAGTGCTTGAGAGACTGAGACAGGAGAATTCTGGAATTCTGTGAGCTTGAGACAGAGAGAGACGCTGCCTCAAAAAACATCTGTAGCACCCAAAACAGAAAACACTTCATGAGTGGCCCACTGGTATGGTGAGTGGAGCAATGCTTGGTACTGGTACCAGGTTTGTAACATGCCATGAGGAGCTAAGTTTCCATTTCTACCATCCAGACGGTCTCTTGAGCCAGCTCTCAGACCTCAGACATATCCAGATACTCTGAAGCCGGGGCTTTTGTGTCAAATAAGGACCCATCCCCTCAGTTTCATTGGGCTTCATGGGGAGGCTGAGCCAGAGCCCACCACAGAGCAGAGGCTCAGAACATGCCCCAGCAGCTCTTATCTATACTGGCTGAGAGAACTGGAAGGAACAGCAAGGCTGCCAATCCATCATGGGAGCATCCCTGTGGAAGGATTAACCCTGCACCTATGGGATGAACCTAATCTGCATCTATTCACAAAGATAGGGTTCTAAAGGGGTGATGAATCAGGACAAGAAACTTCTATGGACATGAGCCCCTGCACATGGATCTGGTGCGTGTCTGAAACCCAGAAATTCCTCCTGACCTGGTGAAAAACTCCAGACAGGTTGTCAAGGAAGTTTCCAGACCCCATGAGCCTGTGACAACTCCCCAGCTAGGTACTGGTTCCCATGAACAATGCAGGTACCTATTCTCATACCATAGCTGAGACCCCAGGAATGTGATTCTTTGCACTCTGGGGATAAGGGTCTTTCTCGGAACGTGGGAACCAATCCACTGTGCATGTTATTCTTACCAACTGCTGGCTCTGACCGCTCCGAATGTGCCAACTCCTTCCAACCCAAATTCTGCCTGAAGACAGCACTGGTGATTGTCTGCAGCAAATGTGCTTTGACAGTTTACCAGACGAAGACTGAAAATGGGCGGTGCTGCCCCTGTGGAGGTATTAGCCTGCCCATGGTCACCTAGGGACCACCCCTTGGGGACTCTCATGGTAAATTTCCATTGTCAAGTTAATTGCATAAAAGAAATCACCCAGTGGGACCAGAGAGGGCTTAGTGGATAAGAGTACTTGCTGCTCTTGGGAAGGACCTGGGTTCTAATCCCAGCACCCACATGGTGCTCCACGATCATCTGTAACTCCAGTTCCAGGTGATCAGATGCCCTCTTCTGGGCTCCACTGGGCACCAGGCATGCATGTGGTACACACACATACATGCAAGCAAAACATCTATACACATAAAACAACAACAATAATGGTAATAATGTTTTAAATTATAAAAACACACACCACCTAGGAAGAGTTGCCTGTGGTTGCAGTGATTGTGATCCCAAAACCAAGGAAGCAGAGGCAAGAGAGTGAGAGAGAACTGTTCCCTGATATCCACATGAGCACTGTGGCGTATGCTCCTACACAAACAAACAAAAAAAAAGTAATAAAAAATTTAAAGTTAAAACTAAATAAGAATGAATGAATGAATGAATGAGTGAGTGAGTGAATAAGAAACATCCAGGGCATAGTGAAGACTCCTCTGGGTGTCTGTGACAGTTCTGAGAGGTTAAATGAGGACAGAAGACCCTGAATGTGAGTGACACCATCCCATGAGCTGGGCTCCCAGACTATATAGGGAAATCTGGCTGTGTCCTGCTGTTTTGTGTCTGCCTCCCACTCAGCATCACAGACAAAGCCTCCTCTGCCACTACCATGCCTTTCCTGCCCCGATGGGCCGCATTCCTCAAAATCAAGAAACCAAATTAGTCCTTCCTCCCCTCAGTTGGATTTACTCTCATCAACAAGAAAAGTAACTAATACCAGGGGACTGAAGCACCCTGAATCAGAGTTCAGTGTCATATGGGGTGATCCTGAGGGCCTGGTGGCCTGCTTTATTAGCTGTGCTAAGCTCATGTGTGAAGCGGGTCTCTGCAGTGATGACCCCATGGCTCTGGGTTAACGAGGCTGTCAATACCTCATTTATGGATGGCACATTACACAGAGTTATCACTGGTGTCTTTTGATTAGTGGGTCTGCCCTTGGCTTCTTCTGTGTGTGTCCTAAGTGCCTTTAATGCCAGAACTGGGTAGTGTTTACCCCCAGACTGTCACTAAGCCAAGAGATGAATACATTTTGGTGCTTTGGAGGCACAGAGGACAATATAATCGAACCTGAAGAAAAAAAGGGGTTGACATTCTAAGACCCTTGTGGGGCAGAGAAGGGGGACATGAGCGATGGCTCAGCAGTTAAGAGCACTCGCTGTTCTTGCAGATGGGTTCACTTCCCATCACCCATGTCACATGGCTCACAACTGCCTATAACTCCAGCTCTAGGAGATATGATGTCTTCTTCAGGCCTCCAAGGACACCTGTACACACTTGCATGAACTCACACATATACTCACATAGAGAATCACATACACACACATAATTTAAAATAAAATAAATCTTTAAAAAACAACAACAAAAGAAGAGTTTTCATGGACCACACGATAACTTTGATGCAGGTGACCTGACTACCTGGATGTGTGTTGTCGCATTTTTGATTCTGTAATGAGCGCTTGGAGAGTTTCAGAGACCATGTGGACACGTGCCTCAGCGGCCACACGTGTTCTCAAAAATAGTAAACTAGGCAACGGAGCAGCAGAGAACTGCAAACAGCCAGCAAAGTCAGCTCCTGGGCTTGGAAACTTCATGTCAAGCCACAGGACCACAAACTTGGCCCTCCTTTGAGTGCACTGGAGCATGCTGTGGTGGGGGCTGAAATATTTCCACACTGAGAAATAGTGTTGCTTACACAAGAGTTCATTGTAGAAGTTTGAGTGCTTTATTTTTATTATTTTTTTATTAATGAAATGTATTTATTTATTTATTTTACATCCCAATCATAGTCTCTCCTCCCTCCTCTTCTCCCATTCCCTCCCCACACCTCTGCTCCACACCACCCTCACCCCCACCAATCCACTCCTCTGTTTCTGTTCAGAAAGAGGCAGGCCTCCCATGGGTATCAACAAAGCATGGCATTATTTTTAACACTGTCTTTCTTGGAGTCGAGATTAATAACTTCCCAGTCACTGGGAAGCCACAGCCAAGCCCACTGTGGTTGGTCCCCTGGTGACATTTCCCAGGGCAGCTAGGGAACCAGCTACCCCACAGTGGCTGGACAGCAAGCCACACACATCCTACACTTGGCTAGAAATGCAAGCAGAACTTACCTGCACACAGGACACACTTGCTGAGTTAGATAGCAAGGAGACAGCTACTGGTCCCATCTAGAGACAGAAGTGTGTTTATGGGGTTCTAATGTGCTTATCCTAAGACAAACCATCCTGATATAGGATGGTACAGGAGGCCACCTGGGCTACCCAGAGGGACAAGGTGAGTTACATATAGAGGGAAGAGTCTACAGCCTAGTGGGAGATACATTTGCACAAGAAGGGGAAAGAGGTTAACTGGAAGTCCATGGTTATCAGCTAGTCCATGCCGAGTTATGCTATAGTGACAAATATTGCCCAACTCCAACAGTGGTTCACTTCTCATGTCTTCTATTGGTTGCTCACCATGTGGGTGTGGGTAGCTGTCCCTCCTGGGGCTCAGGCACTCGGTCGCCCATTCTCAAAGCCCCTGACCTGGACCTGACACTGTGTTTCCATCCATGCCTCACTGGCTGGGGAAAGCCATGTGACATGCCTAACCTCAGCGGGGAGGACACAGGGTTGAATTCCTTCAGTGTTCAGAATGGGAAGAGGACCAGAAACAGATGGAGGGTTCCAGGGATTGTCACAGTGGGACTGGGTTCCATTCAGAAGAACAGAAAATACCTCCAGGAGGACCAGACCCTCACGATGACCCCACTTTCAGATGGATGATCCAGACAGGAAGTCTGCCCTCCCCAAATTCCTGCAGTCTGCTGCCCTTCTGCATCAACGGGATGGGGACTTGGCTGGCAAGAGGGCTGTTCGGGTAAAGATGCTTGCCTCCAAGCCTGACAAAACCTGAATGTGGTCCCTGGGACCCATATGGTGGAAGATGTGAACCAGCTCTGGCTTTCACATGCTTATGATCCACGTACACCCCTCCCTTGACACAAAATAAATAAATGAATTTTTTAAAGATAAGACTGGAGTGGTGGTGGCTCACACCTTTAATCTCAGCACTTGGGAGGCAGAGGCAGATGGATCTCTGAGTTCAAGGCCAGCCTGGTCTACAGAGTGAGTTACAGGACAGCCAGGGCTATACAGAGAAATGCTGTATCAAACAAAAAACAGCAGCAGCAGCAGCAACAACAAAACTGTGTTAAAGATGAGACTATTAAACAACACTCCCATGCTCCTGAAGCACCAGCTACGGAGTCCACAACACTGGCACTCCCAGGTTTAACAAACATCCTGCCTTGGGAGGCAGAGGCAGGAAGATCACTGAAAGTTTCAGGCCAGCCTGAGCTACCTATAGTGAGATCCTGCCTCAGAAAAAAATGTCGTTGTCATGGGCCACAAGATGGCTGAGTGGGTAAAGAGGCTTGCTGCTAAGCCTCACTCCTGAGTTCAAGCCCCAGGACCTACAGGATGGAAAAAAAGAATGGACTCCTGCAAGTTGTCCTCTGACCTCTACATATATACTGTGACATGCCTGTGCTTACACACATACACATGCAAAATTAATAAATGTAAATAAATGTAAGTATCATTGCTAGAATATTCATAGCATGAATTATATTCTACCACAACAGGTCAAGTTTGAAAAGCAATTAGGAGCAAACTTTAAAGAAATGCTAGGGGCTGGAGAGATGGCTCAGAAGTTAAGAGCACTTGCTGCTCTTGCGAAGAGCATGGGTTTGGTACCCACACTGGGCAGATCACAACCACAATAACTTCAACTCCAGGAGATCTGGCCTCTGTGGGTGTAGTACACACACACACACACACACACACACACACACACACACACACACGAATAAAAATAAAATCTTTTTTAAACTTAAAAAGATTGCTGGGCTTATAAACACCTGTCAGTTACTTGTCTAGCAGATCCCAAGTTCCTCTCAATTTTCTTTCTTACAATATGCTGGACTGCACTGTGTTCAGTCAACACCCATCCCACACTGCCACCTGTGCTTCCCCACCACAGCAAGACGGTGGCTTGGACACAGGACTCACTTCCGGTTGTGGAACCTGGATGACACCAGCCATGAGAAGCTAAACACAGGTGCCACCACACTCACACCAGCCTACAGTCCTGAGGAAGAAACGTATGCTAAGATCAGGGGCAGTGTTTGTTACTAGGAAAAGCTGAGTGATACACACAGAATGCAGAAAGGCCTTCACTGGGTCACAGATGCTCTGCCGACCACATTCCACCTCAGCAGCAACTGGGACATGCAGCCAGTGCCTACAGATACGTCATCTGTTGTAAACTGAAGAACAGCTAGCTGGGAGACATGTTTGCCAATGTATATTTACAGATCAGTTCCACAGGTGTGCACAGGTCTATAAATACACAACAATTCACCTGTGAAAATATATGTTAAAAATACTTGCCTCTTAAGTATTAGGAAGTGGGAATGAGTATTCATATCAACAGGAACAACATCAGCCTTGTTGAGAATTAGGGCAGATTCTTCACAAATCGTGTTTTTACTCTTTTTTTAAAGCTATTGTTATTACATGGGTGGTTCAAAAACCACGCGGTGGAGCTACGCAGGTTTCTCAGCCGTTAAGAGCTCTCGCTGCTCTCGCAGAAGACCCAAGGTCGATGCCTAGCACCCACGTGACAGCTCGTGATGCCTGTAACTCCAGTCCCAGGGAGTCAATGTCCTTTTCTGACCTTTGTAGACACCACATACAGGGGATGCACCGAGACGTACATGCAGACACACATGTATACACAAACTTTAAAAATAATCATTTTTAAAAAATTTAAGTAAATCTTTACAAAAAAAAAATGATTCCAACATTATAAAGCAGTCAATAAAGTGTCTCTCCCCCTGTATGACTCCTGTCACCAGTCAGAGCCACAGGTCTTGCTGTCACTCTGGAAATCGTTCTGATATTTTCCAGTGACTCCAAGTCACTAATAGGCAAAAAAAAAAAAACCCTAATGTTTAACCAACCCTGAGTAAAAAGAATTGAGAATTTAAATGGATGTCCCACCAGGATTAATTCCTACCGTATTACCTGAAACTAGCTGGTTTCTCATTAAAGTGACAGATTAAAATCTAATCCTTACATTTCTACAAATAAGAAAAACAAAATCTTTGCCCTCTGATTTGTTTACCTACTTGAAAAGTTTAGATTTGTCTTTCAGCAAGAAATATGTTGAGCATAGGGAGACAAGGAGACCACTTTATCAAAGGTCTTAAAGAAAAAACGCTACAGAGCCCCTGTCTCCTCCCCTGCATGCACAGAACCATCCTGTGGATTAGGAGATTTCCACTGTAGTGGAGTTGGCAGGCACAGCATGAGGCCCCATGAACAAAGAGCACATGATCGTCATGGTGGGTTTCCAGAGAGTTCACTGTGGATCACTGCTGGGATCCAAATGGTATTAAGACCACAAACAGAAGTAGGTTGTAGTAAGGCCACCATCAAGGTGGTTCAGTCAGGAAAGTGTTCGCTGAGCAAGTGTGAGGACCTGAACTCAGTCCTCAGCATCCACATACAAAGGCAAAAGGCAGAGATAGGAGGATCCCCGAGGCTCATTGGCTAGTCAGTCTAGTGATTCACAGGCCAGTCAGTGAGCCCCAGGCCAGTGAGAGAGCCTGTCTCAAAAAAGAATAAGGTAGACGGTAGACGGCTCCCTAGGAGTGACATCTAAGGTTGATCTCTGGCTTCCGCATTCACACATACACATATATATGCACACATACAGTGGTGCTTACACACTCATGCATGCGTGCACACACATACACACACACACACACACACACACACACACACATATGAAGTTCTGACACTGAGGACAGAGCTTACGGCACACAAAACTCTGGGAACAAATGACAACCAAATGATAGAGTCTCACTCTGTGACCTAGTCTGGTCCTGAACTCGCTCTGTGGTCCAGACAGGCCTTGAGTCTTCAATCCTCCTGCCTCAACCTCCAGACTAGCTGGAGTGACAGTCTGCACCACCAGGCCTCGCTCCAAGTGTGGCAGTCTCCCGAGCAAGTAACTGCAACCCTAAAACACAGTGCAGTCCTTTCACACTAAAGCTGATCAAGAGAACAGAAAGACGTGGGCAAGCATGCTTAGAACAGCCTTTCCTGTTATTGCCCCAAACTAGGAACAACCCAGGAGGCCATCAGGAGCTGAAGACAGGAGCAGAGGTTGTCTGCCACGTCACCACAGCAGCCCAGTAATGAGAGGAACAGACACTGACGTGTGGCAGCCTGGGTACATTTACCATCCCACGGCCTGCCATTCCGCACCTGAGACTCTGTGGACAGAGAGGGTTGAAAAGCCACAAGCAGAGTCTATGCGGACAGAACGAAGTCAGCCGTGGCCCGGAGACTGTGCCACGGGCAGAGTAGAGCCAGCGAGGGTTGTGAGGACGGGGTGTGGCTGCAGTGTGACGGCTGTATCACAGGCACCGACTAGTGCTTCAGTCTGGGTGTTATCTGCCCCCAGGGGTTCACGGGCATCAAGCAATCCCTTCCCTAGGGGAAAAGTAAGCGACGTCCACCCTCCTCCTGAGGTCCCAGGAGTCCACCAAAGTTCACTCTGGGGGAGCAATGAGTTTATTAAGTTTAGTTACAGTGCACAGGTGAGGGGCTGTGCGCAGGAGCATGCGTGGCCTGATAGCAGCCACACTAGAAGGTCTACACCCAGGACAGAAGATGACTCCCCATGGCTGTGTAGATAGAGCCCCCTCTCTCATAGCTCGCCACCTATATGCTCTAGCCCTCCCTGAGGCCATGTGTAATTAGGGCAGCCTTCTCTCCAACCGCTTGGAAGAAGGGGCTAGAGGGTCCGTGAGTCTCTCCACCCCTTGGGATGTCAATAGTCAATGAGCCCAGCTGTGACAATCTTTTGCAAGCTGGCACTGCTGATCTGTTGAAGATGGTGGCAGTTTGGCTCAGAGAACAGTCCTCCTCGACAGGCCCCACAGAAGGTCCCGGTGGTTTCCCTCGGAAGGGATGAATGCTGGTCCTGCAGAATGAGTCATTTCTCGTGGGAGCAAGTACTTCAGCTCAAGGTCCCTATACTTACCTGCCCCTTCTGCCCCTCTCCACTTCTGTTATATTTTTTAGTGTGAGTGTGTGTGTGTGTGTGTGTGTGTGTGTGTGTGTGTGTGTGCCTGTTCCTGTTTATGTGTGTGCATACATGTCTGTGCATGTGTGTGTGGATGCCAGAAGAAAGCCTTGAGGGTCATAAGGAAGGCCAACCATCTCCTCAGAGATAGAGTTTCTCATTGGCCTGAAGCTCACCAGTTAGGCCAGTAATCCCAGGAGACATACCTACCTCCGCCTCCCAGAACTAGGACCACCCGTGAATGCCACCATGCTGGCTTTTCACGAGGATGCTGGGTCACACTCGTGCAGCACATTTGCTTTGCTGACTGAATCATCTCCAACAAACCTGTTTCTCTGTTATATTTGATACAGTCAAGGGGGTCTTATAGGAAGCCAAATGGATGGGGCATCTGATCCCGGATCTAGAGCCTTTAAAACTGTGAGCCACTCAAACCCATAATCCTAGCACTTACAGAAGGAAGATTGTTCAGAGTTCAAGGCCAGCTTGGGCTACAAAGTACAAGCCTGTCTCAAAAAAGAATACAAACAAAAGAAAAAACTTCAGAGCAAAATAAACCTCTTTTTCTTAAAAAAAAAAAATCAAAATTATTAGCTAGGCAATGGTAGTGCATACCTTTAATCCCAGGACTAGGGAGGCAGAGGAAGCAGGTCTCTGAGTTTGAGACCAGCCTGGTCTACAGAGAGAGTTCCAGAGCAGCCAGGGCTACACAGAGAAACCCTGTCTTGAAAAAAAAAGTATTTTTATGTTATGTGTATGAGTGTTTTGTCTGTGAGTACCACATGCATGCCATGTCCAGGGAAGCCAGAAGAGGACATCGGGTCCCCTGGAGCTGGTTTTGCAGGTGGTAATGAGGTGCCATGTGAGTGCTGGAAACTGAACCCAGACACTCTGCAAAAGGAACCAGTGCTCTTAACCGCTGAGCCATCTCCTCAGGCCCCATCTTTTCTTTTTAAAGCTCGTGGCATCCAGTGTTTCATTATAGCAACAGAATGGCCTGAGACAACTATTGGTTCCCAACAGGGGGATGGCAAACCCTCAGAAACCATCTGCCAATGTCTGGAGACATCTTTGGGGTTACATCTTGGAGGGGCCAGGAATTGATAAATGTTCTATCATTTGCAAGGCAGCTTCTATGGCCGAGTTACCCTGCCCCCAGTGTCAACAATATTGAGGTTAGAAGGCCTTGCTGTACATATATCGTAAAGACTTATCAAATTGTTCACGTTAAACACAGGTCATTTATTATATGTCAATATAACATCAGTAAAGTTTTAAAGGAATGAAATCCCAGCCCTGTCTATCACTGGCTATGCAATGTGGAGTAATTCACTTGACTTCTCTCAGTCTATCTCGCTTTGAAAACCTGGGGCTCAGTAAATAATCCATTTCCAGAATGCTTCAGCACTGAACAAGAGCAGGAGACGCAAGCCAGACATTAAGAGAGACGAAAAGAAGGTGCTGATTGACAGGCTTGCTTCTGAAGAGCACTGGACTAGTTCAGGCTCAGTCCACTGGACCAGGCTTCAGTGTCAGGGGCAGAACTCACTGATGACACCCGGAGAAGGATGTCACTGGAGGATGTCACCTCTGACCTTTTGGTTCTGATGCCAGTAAGGGGGAAGACACATCAGTCAGAATGGAAATCACTTCCACAGATGGCAAAAACAGTCAAGGAAAAATCAGGCAGCCTGGCACCCTGGGTGCAGGCACTGCCCCTGACTTGACCTGTTGGAGGATTACTAACTAATGGGCACATTCTTGTAGTTGGGCCAAGACCCAGTTGTGGCATTATCCCCACTGGGCACCCCCAGCATGACTCCATCTCACCTTGAAGAAGGTAAATAAGAGCCTCTGACCTGGTAACAGGAATCAGGGCCCTCAATCAGCCCTTTGTTCCCTTGACAGTGGGTGGGACGGACAGCTTGGCCTCAGCAGCCAGAACCCGTTCTATACCTCTGCCTGACACGTGGCTTCAGAGTTTGCTGGAACCTGCAGCGGGGACTGCCTGCCTGCACTGCTGCTATAGCAGCCTGTACCTGCAGGCTACCTTGCTGTAGCAGCCTGTACCTGCAGGCCACCTTGCTGTAGCAGCCTGTACCTGCAGGCCACCTTGGGAGTTTGCTAAGGGTCTACCTGGGACAGCAGGATAAGGTCATGAACAGAAGCCCTGCAGCCTTCCATTCATTATGTTTCCCCAAGGGACAGAAGCAGCATTTGAGAGCATTCCCAGAGGGGCCAGAGGGGACAGGAGTAGATTCCACAGAACTTCAGGGTCTTTAGGAAACATGGGGCTGCTCAGGTGCATCAGGACAATAAGGGAAGTCTCACCTCTGACCAACCACACCCCATATCTGCTGAGGGTGTATCACAGTCTATATAGGGAATGGTAAGGGCTTGAAACGGCCCTGTGGAGCTCAAGCATGCTAAGGTTTCCTTGGCCCAGAATTGTGTTCATGCTAGAAGATCGCACCTCTGCCCATGGTGTTCCCTCTGCTGAGAACACTGTGCCAGATCTTGCTGGGCTATTCCAGCCACGCAGCTATAGATCTCTGCTGGTCTGAGTCCCCCTCCTCTACACACACACACATACACACACACACACACATACACACACACACACACACACACACACACACACACACACACACACACCATCTGGATAGTCTAAGACTGGGCGATATCTTTCCTCTGGGAATGCACCCACCTCCCATCCTCCAACCGAGTGTTGACTTTGGGAAATGGCTTTGTCTAGCAGGATTCTCTGGAGCCACCTCCTATGAGAGGAACCATGTCAAGGTCATGTGGATGCCTAGCATGACTCACTAGCATTGAATAAGTTCACTGACTCCAGGTCAGATGTAAGTGGCTATTTTTTCTTTTTCTTTTTTCATTCTTTCATTTTTTGTTTGTTTTGTGTTTTTTGAGACAGCGTCTCACTTTGTAGCTGAAGCTATGTATGTAGCCCCGGCTGACCTTAAACTCATGGCAATTCTGCTGCCTCAGCTCCAGTGCTGAGATTACAGGTGTGAGCCACCACACCATACCAAACAGAAAACAGGTGCGCATGGAAGAGTGGCTGGCTGCTGAGGAAGAGAGCGTGTACAGTCTTCCCTGCCCCCAAGCTCATATGCAGAGGACAGGCCCTGAGGTCCAGGGACAAGCCTGCCTCCTGGGTTCAGAACAGGCCAGGCTGGTTCGGTTGGTTGTGAGGAAGGAGGAGGAAGAAGGAGACTGGCCATCCTGATCCAGCTTGTTTATCCAACAAACAATAAAACAGAGGCAGGATTGTTCGGAGATATGGAGGGTATCCATGAGAAAGACCCCCCTGGACCTGAGAGGTCTGCCCAGGAATGTGCAGAGCCTGGGAAACAGCCTGAGGGCCAGGGTGAGAAGAGAGAGGGTATGTGGAACATCTACTCTGAGACCCACTTGGAGGTATTTCTTTCCAGCTCTACAGCTGGTGACCTCATTGTGTGTGACCCTGAGTTTTATGTGACCTGGACTGGGCCCAGGATAGCTAGAATGTAGTCAAACATTGAACTGCATGGTTGGCGCAGGTGTTCCTGGGTGATACCAATGCTGGAAGTGCTAGACAGTGATTCTTAATCTGTGGGTCACACCCCCTTTGGATGTTGCATGTATCAGATATTTTCATTACAACTCATAATAGTAGCAAAACTGCATTTATTAAGTAGCAACAAAATAATTTTATGGGGAAGGGGGGGTCACCACAACATGAGGAACTGTATCAAAGGGCCGTAGCATTAGGAAGGTTGAGAACCGCTGTGCTAGCCCACTGCAGAGTGTGCTCCCCAGTGGAGGTGACCTCACAACATCTGTATTGGCTCCGATGTGAGACGTTGCCCAGCAGGCTCCTGTTTGAACACTAAGTCCCCAGCAAGTCCTAGGTCTGCTGTTTGGGGAGGTTGTGGAACCTTTAGGGGGTGGGGCTTCTCTGGAGGAAGTGAGTCAGTGGAAGGTGAGCCTTGAGGTTGATAGCCCCTCTCCACTTCCTGTCCCATCTCTGCTTCCTGACCCACCACTATGTGAGCAAGCAGTTTCACACTCCTGTGATAGCCAGGTCTTTCCCATCATGATGGACTGTAGTCTCTAAAACTGTGAGCCAAAAACAAACCCCAAACAAAAACTCTCTTCCTTTAAGTTGCTAAAGTCGGGTCTTTATCATAGCAATGAAGAACATAGCTCCTCTAGGATCTGGTGTGGCTCTTTCCTAGCCTGTCATCATAGATTACCACCTGCATCTGGATTTGGCCTCCCATGAGACTGTGGCCACCCCAGCAGGAACAGTGTCATCCTTTACCAGGCTTTTGATAAGAGCCCTGGAAGAAGTTCTGCTTGTGCCTTTGATCATGACTGGTTTGGTGCCAGCACTGGGACCCCAGATGCTCACTGGAGCAATCTGAGGTCATTCACTTGCTCCTGGTGATGGAGAGGCTGTGAACAGGAGGACGGCGGTCTGGTTCTCCAGGGAGATTGGCACCAGATAAGCTTATTCCTAGGGACAGAAAAATGGGGTCAACACCCCAAGCCAACAGCTGCTTGTTGCACATGTGGATGTTCCCAGCCTCCAGTGGGAGTTTGGGGAGAAGAGGAGGCACAGGCCCTCGCTCTACTATCAGTAGCCTCAAAGCTGTGGGCTGCAGGTGCCTGGCCTACATGGCAAGTTCCAGGCCAACCAAAGTCACATAGTGAGATCCTATCACAAAAGAATATATAAATAAATAATAGAGGGTGGGGATAATCCTAGCACTCAAGAGGGTGAGGCAGGAGGATTGGCATGAGTTCAAGGCCAGCCTGGCCTACATAGCAAGTTTCTGTTGTTGGCAATCTCCAGCTCAGGGGCCCATTCCAAACCCTGCCCAAAGAAAGCCCACCAAGCAGTGCTTCTCCCCGGAGCTCCTCAATACTGCCTCTACAGGAGATTTAAGGTCTGACCCATAGACTTGCCACGTGGTTTTCCCTCTTCCCCTGAGACCACCGAAGAATGCTTTGCTCAGATTAAAACCTGGACTTTAATTTGGCTTGATTTGGCTTATTGCATCAGCAGAGTTAGCCACTATTGGGGGATATTTTATAATACTTATCACCTGTTTCAAAAAAAATAGAAAAGAAAAAAACTATAGCTAACTCTTACAATGTTGGCTTAATATGCATTTCAGGTCAAATAAGCTCTCAGTACCCACCAAACTTCCTTTGAGGAGAGGAACAGGAAGAGGCCCCGAGAGGCTGCTGAGGTAGGGGTGTTGTGTGGCTTCCAGGAGAACTCAAGGTCACAGGGGCCAGGCCAATGGCTTCCCTCTGCCAGAAGGTATATGGCTGATTGCAGGGCCATCTGCTTCTACTTCTGATGAAGGAACAAGTCTTTGCTGTAAAGCTCAAAGCCAGATCCCCGGGCCTCAGTTTAAAACAGTCTCCAGAGCAGACATGTGTGCTGACTTTCCCCGTGCACTCCAGCACATCCATAATGACACCTTGAGAGGAAGACGGTGTCTTTGGTCCAGCCAGCCACCGCCTGTGCAGTTTGCAGGGACTAGGGAAGGCAGCCCCATGAGTCAGGCTCTGTGGAGTACCTGCTTGGATGCAGTGTTTCACTGGTCCTCTGTTCTCATTGGACAGAGGCTTGGGCCATGAGCCTGACACCTTTAGAAGATCATGATATGGCTGATTTCAGATGTAGTTTTACGTTTTAACAAAAGAAAGAGAAAAACGTTAAGATTATTGTGGCCCCAATTCAGAATAGTTTTTGTGTGTTTGTGTGTGTGTGTGTGTGTGTGTGTGTGTGTGTGTGTGTGTGTGTGTGGCACATGTACTCACGCATACTTGTTAGTTTTTAATTGTCAGCTTTCCATACCTAGGATCACATAGGAAGACAGCTGCAACTGAGGAACTCTCTAGATTGGGTTACCCTGTGAGCATGTCAATGGGCAATTGTCTTGATTGTTAGTGTAGGAAGACCCAGTCCACTGTGGGTGGCACCATTCTCCAGGCAGAGGATCCTGAACCATATAAGAAAGGAGCAATCAGCCGGGCAGTGGTGGCGCACGCTTTAATCCCAGCACTTGGTAGGCAGAAGCAGGTGGATTTCAGTGAGTTCGAGACCAGCCTAGTCTACAAAGTGAGTTCCAGGACACAGAGAAACCCTGTCTCGAAAAAAACAAAACAAAACAAAACAAAGAAAGAAAGGAGCAATCTCACTGAGAGAAGCAAGCAAGGATCCATGTATTTATTCTCACTCTGCTTTTGATGTGGGTGTGACACTTTAGGTCCCTGCCTTGACCTCCCCACAATAATTAACCATAACCAGGAATTGTCTCCTTTGAGTTGCTCTCTTTTGGGGTGTTTTATCAGGAACAGAAGTGTAACTAGGACAGTGTGTGGGTACATCCATGCACGTGTGTATAGAGGCCAGAGCAGGACACCAGGTATCCTGTATCACTCTCTGCCTTATTGTCTTGAGACAAGGTCTCTCACTGAGCTGGAAGCCTTCCATTTTGTCTAAGCTGACTGGCCAGTAAGCCCTCGGGATCCACTTATCTCCACTCCTCCAATGCTGGGCTTACATGACTGCTGGGGATTCAAACTCATGTCCTCATACTTGCACTGCAAGAGCTCTTACCCTTTGAACTGTCTCCTAGCTTTGTCATTATTTCTGAAATAATGCAGAATGGTTAGCATTTGTAAAGCCTTTCCAACATATGAGGAGTCAAGAGGGGAGGCATGTTGGTCACATGCAAATACACACTTCCAGTAAGGGACTTGCACTTCTGGAGTTCTGCTATCTGGAACCAATCACCTTCCAAGAGAGCCCAAGGATGATACTATTGATAACTGCAAAAGCAAGATGCACAGGGCCTGAGGAGAGGACGAACAGGATAGAAGCCTGAATTTGGTAGGCTGGTCACCTCACCATAGTTGCTAGTCTCATCCAGTACTCAGAGCTCAACCAAGGGCACTGGGGTTACTACGGCATGGGCAGGAGGTACTGAACCCAGTGGGAAAGGGATCCAGAGATGCTGGAGGAAGAAGGGTCAGCCTCAAGGTACCCAGATTAGATGCCCATCAGCCAGGCACTCACACACTCCTCATGTGTTGGGTTTGGTCCGTCATCCATTGGTGGAGGATGGAGGGAGCCAGCTACAGACAGCTGAAGGGCTGATCTTCAGAAGGTGTATCTCTACCCAGAACTGTGTGATACTAGTTCAAAGAAGGGGCCTTTACAGATGTTTAACCAATCAAGGTTGTAATCAGAGTATTGGTGGAGAAAGCTCAGTCAGTGATGTGTTTGCCACATGAATGTAAGGACTTTAGTTTGGTCCCCAGAACCCACATACAGGGTGCAATGGCACATGCTTGTAACCCCATAACTGGGGAGGTGGAGACAGGTAGATCCCTGGGACTCGCTGGCCAGACAGCCCAGCCTGATGGCGAGCTCCAGACCCTGTCTCCAAACAAACAAACAAACAAACAAACAAATCCCCAAAAACCAGTGAACTAAACTAAACAGGGTGGACAGGATTGAGAAACACCACCCAAGGCTGTTCTCGGGCCTCCACACGCACACCTGCACGCATGCCCCCAAAGATACACACCCACACAAACATGCACACAAACATGCAAAGGTGAGATTATTCTGTGTGGGGTGACCTTGATTCCCCCCCCCCATAAGTGTCCTTACAACAGAAGAAAGGGGAAGACACAGAAGAGGTGATGAGAGGATGAAGATGGAGATGGGGTTGAGGAGGCTCCACTGAGGACCGGCAGCCCCAGAAGATGGCAGCGTTGAGGAGGGAGACAAGCAAAGTCGCTGGAGGAAGCAGCACTGTTACGCCATGTCCAAAACTGCAGGAGGAGGAACCCACTTACTGCTGTAGACAGCCATCGTCCAAGCAAAAGAGCCGCCATCTTGATCAGATCGACTGAGCCTGCTTGCAAGAGTCCCCTCAGGATGAGACTTATTGACTCAATAGTCTATTGACATTCCCTCCTAGGAGAGGCTGGGGAGGGCCATTGGACCCTCGCTTGAGATTCCAACTGCTTACTAGCCATATACACGTATGTGCAATTCTGCCCTGATCGCTACTGGCCTTGGGTCTTGGGAGGGAGCTGTGGATATGATTGGGAGGTTAACCGAAGGGACTCCATCTATATGACTATGGGGAAGCTACCATCCCTGCTGGGTAAAGACTTCCCAGTGCAGCTGCTTTGGGGTCACTTGTATTCCTGCCAGCAACCCCTCACTGAAGCTCTGTAAGTGAGCCCAATAAACTCCACTTCTAAGGAATCAAACTTTTGTTTGTGGTTGGGACCTTGAGAGGGAGGGGTAGAAGTTGTTTACATTACCCAAGGGAAGGAATTTTCAAAATACCTTCACCCTTACCCTCCCACCCCATCTGTGGTCATTCATTCCCACAGCCTGAAGTCTTTGTACAGAGGGACCTCTCCACATGAATGCACCTCCTCAGTGTGGTGGATACCTCAAGCTGGGGACTCTCAGGAGAGCTACTGATTTCCCCCCTTCAGTTCAGGCTTGTAATATCAACACTTGAGAGGCAGAGGCTGGAGAATCACGGCCAGTTTGATGTCAGCCTGAACTATGTAGTGAGCTCTGGGCTAGCCAGTGAGCCCTGGGCTAGCCAGTGAGCCAGACCCTGTCTCTGAAAACAAAACAGCAGAGTGAGGGCGAAGGAAGGAGACTAACCAAGCATGATATGTGCTGCCCTTCACAGCAGTAAAGCTTCAGAGCCGAGGGAGACACGGCCTCACTGCACAGATAAAATAAGAAAAAAATGGGCTATTTCACAACCTTGCTGGCCCTCCACTCAGATGGAAAGATGGCTGTGGGTCTTTCTTTCTTCCTCCCAACAGGAATGGGCTGCACAAGTTCAGGTTTCTAGAGACTGGAGAGAGGCAAGAAAACAGCATCTCTGGCTCCCCAGGTCAGCCATGCAGACTGCTTCATACAAGTCCTAGAGATGATGCAGGGTCAGACAACCCATCAACGTGAGGCCCCTTTCTGGAGCCTCAGGAGAGTCAAAAGCTCCAGTTCCCACTGTGGGAACCAGATGTTGGCAGGTGCAGTAAATGAGCATTTTAGAAGGATCCATGTGCACAGGCTGTCTTTGCTGCAGATAAACCTTCATGTGTACTTTCTTAGGAATAAGAAGACTGTTTGCTGAAGGCAGGAGCTGTAGTTCAATGGTAGAGTGCTTGCCTAGCATGCAGAAGGGCCTGGGGCCTGGGGGCCTGGGTTCAATTGTCAGCAGCGCATGCACACACAGAGACACACAGACACACACACTCTTCTGATGAAGAGCTCAGCTGTTTGTAGGAGAGCTGAAGGGAGCTGGAGAGACGGCCCCATGGTTAAGAGAGCACTGGCTGCTCTTGCCAAGGATCCAGGTTCAGTTCCTATCACTCACATGGTGGCTCCCAACCATCTATAACTCTAGTTCCAGAGGCTCTGACACCCTCTTCTGGCTCCCACAGGCACCAGACACACACACAGTACACAAACTTACATATAGGCAAAACACTCATACACGTAACATAAATGAATCTAAACAAATTAAAATTATAAAAAAGAGAGAGCTGAGGGTGTGGAGAGCAGGGACGATGTGTATCTGAAGTCACAGGGACAGAACAGTATTTGGGAAGTGTGTGGTGGTCAAAGGCCAGAGGACCAGAACTCGCCATCATGGGTTCAGAACCATGCAGCTCTTTCAGCAGAGCAGTTTTGCTGGAGATTCATGGGGAGAGATCATGACCACCTGAGGGCAGTCATTATCTGGACACTGTCTTTATGTCTACCTCAAGAGGCACTGTGAGGTCTCTAAGGCATCCTGGAGGCAGCAGATACAGGCAAGATATGGCTGCCCTAAACAAGAGCCGGGTAGGAAGTGACAAGGAGGACACTAGAAAGAGAAGCTTCTTAGACCCTAAGCCCAGACCCCCAAAGAGGGTGCTGTTGTCTCTGATTCTGTGAGGGCCTGCCTAAGCTAGGCCTATAGGGATAGAGTGGATGGCTGCCTCCTGCAGCACCCTCTAGCAGCCCCTGCAGGCACAGCCTTGTAGAGAGAGAGCAGCTGGTGTTGTTCAAAGAACACAGCCCGGTGCTGCACCGCCCCCTGGAGTAGGGGCGCATTAGAGTCAAGAGACCACACCCAGCACAAGCTGTAGTCCTTCAAACACACGGCTGCCGTACCCGGCTTTCCACATAAATTGGGACTTCATTCCCACAATGGCATTACTTTACCTGTCCCCACTCTCCTTCATACCAAGGACAATTCTCTCAGCCCAAGGAGTTGCATAAGCCCACCAGCCTTTGTGTCCATCCTTGGAAGGTACTTCTGTAACTACCCCTGTTACATCAAATATGTCTTTACACCAGCCAAGCTATTGCCTCGGCATGTACCCTAGTTTGCATCCTGTGATGATAAAACACTGACCCAAAGCAACTTGAGGAAGAGTTAATTTCATCTTACAGCTTGTAGTTCATCAGGCAGGGAAGCCAGGGTAGGAACTCAAGGCAGGAACCAAAGCAGAGACCATGGAGGAACGCTCTTTATTGGCTTGCTCCCCGTGGCTTGCTCCCCGTGGCTTGCTCCCCGCGGCTTGCTCCCCGCGGCTTGCTCCCCATGGCTTGCTCAGTTTGCTTTATTATACACCTGAGGACCACCTGCCCAGGGGCAGTACCACCCACAGTTGGCTGAGCCCTCCTCCATCAATCACCAATCAAGAAAATGGCCCACAGTTTAATCTGATGAAGGCAATTCCTCAGTTGAGGTTCCTTCTTCCCAGGTGATGCTAGCTTGTGTTGACAAAATCTAAAACATCACACCTTGGCTAGTGTAATACTTGGCCATAACTTTAGTGGCTCAGGCAACATGCAAATGTTTTATTGTTGCAATTTCAGAAGTCTGAAGCCAGAGAGAGGTGGCAGTGGGCAACAGTCAGGGTGCTGTTTCTTCAGAGGGCTCTCAGGGAGTTTTTGTTTCCAGACTCCTGATGCCTTGCCTCTGGGCACCTCCTCCAAGCCCCAAGACAGAAACCTTTTCTCTCCCTTCCCCATCTTCCTCTGAGCACAACCCAGAAAGTCTATTTGCTTTTAAGAATTCATGTGATTGCTTTGACCTATCTGAATTGTCCAGTGTAATTTGGGGGGCTTGGGGTTGAGGCAGAAGAACAAAGGAGGGGATTCTAGAGACTAAATTCCTAAGAAAAAAGACTGGACAGCCCTTAGTCCACATGAGCATCACTCAGTCGAGGGAGCATGCTCAGAAAAGCCCATTGCTTATGCAAATTTGGGAGAAGTGGGACTATGACCCTTCAAAGGTCACCATCGCTGGGGACCTGCCTCAGCCCTCTTCTTCCTTTTGGCTTTTGGAGCCAGGCCAAAGGTGTCGCATACCTCCAGACCCCTCTGAATCGCTCCCTTAATAAACGTTCCTTTCTAGTAATGATCCACATGTCTCTGAACAATCCATCATAAGAGACACAAGAACCTGGGAACCCCAGCACCTACCCTCTGGACCCCCATCCGTGCCTATGGCAAGGTGAGGAGCCACCTGTTTCTTATGGCTCTTCCCTCTATCTTCCCACCTGCTTGCTCCTGCAGTGAGCCTAGCTTTCAAGGCAGCCTGGATGTGGAGGGTGGTGCTGGACCTGCTGGGATGCTGTGGTAGATTGAATGTAATTGGCCCCCATAAGCTCATAGGGAGTGGCACTATTAGGAGGGATGGCTTAGTTGGAGTATGTACGGCCTTGTTGGAGGAAGTGTGTCATTGTGGGGGTGGGCTGTGAGGTCTCATATGTGCTCAAGCCATGCCTAGTGTCTCAGTTCACTTCCTGAAGTTGCCTAAAGGACTCTCAGCTCCTTCTCCAGCACCATGTCTGCCTGCTTGCCACCATGCCATGATGATAAGGGACTAAACTTCTGAAGCCACCTAATTAAATGTTTTCCTTTATAAGAGTTGCCGTAGTCATAGTGTCTCTTCACAGCAATAGAAACCCTAAGACAAATGCCAAATAAACCCACCACCTGAAACAGCCCGTCCCTGTGCTCAGGGATGTCCTCTCTGGCACCCCATTGGGATGAAGGTCTTCTTCCGCAGTTCTAGAACATGTTGTTCTTGGTGCCCTGCTCCTGGTCCAGTCAGGAGCCAGGCATGTGAGCAGATCTTTAATCATAGCTGCTACCTGCTTTCCTGAGGAGGCTAGTTCTATGCACCCCAAACAGGGACCAAAAAGGGATTTCATCCCAGATTGTCTTTGTGAGCCTGTGAGTTTACTGGGGTGACTTTCAGGAGTATGCACAAATTACAGGAAGCTCTACCCTGAGAAGTCACCTCTTCTGAGCAGTTGTTGCCACTCAGATGGCCTTGGGGAGAGGCCGGGCCTCGTGTGCCTCCCCTCCCCTGCCATGAGGGCAGTGGCTCTCTCTCTCGAGGGCCTCACCTGAGCTGCGACAACTGCTCTGGTTCAAGATGGTGACAATCATGCCTGACCCAGAGGAAACAGCCCTATGACAGCACTGAGGTCATTTCTGCTACATAAGGTCACCTTGTCGCAGGTTTAGGGGTGAGGACCTTTGAGGGCCCACTGTGGTGCTTACGGCTCAGCCTCATCCAGTCATTAGCTTACAGTGCTCTCCAGCGACATATATGTTGCATGAATCTTACATTGTCTTATAATAAAAACCCAGAGCCAGATATTGGGGTAAATGCTGAAAGATCAGAGAGACAAAGGAACAAGCCACTAGAGAAACTTCTCACCACTACCGAATCCTCAGGCCGAATGGAAGGTGAGATCCTATCTCCACGAATCCTCTGACTGAAAGCCTCTGAGTCCTCAGTGGAAAAGCTCTAGTTCCTGTCTCCTCACACCTTATATACCTTTAACCGGCCAACCATTTCACTTCCTTCCTAGTGCTGGGATTAATGGCATGTGTGCTTCCCAAATACTGGTAGCAAAGGCATGAGATCTCAAGTGATGGGATTAAAGGCGTGTGTGCTTCCCAGTACTGGGATTAAATGTGTGTGCCACCACTGCCTGGCTCTGTTTCTCTCCTAGACTGAATCAATCTCATGTAGACCAGGGTGGCTTTGAACTCACAGAGATCCAGACAGATCTCTGCCTCCCCAGTGCTAGGATGAAAGGTGTGTGCCACCACTGCCTGGCCTCTGTGTCTAATCTGGTGGCTGGCTCTGTCCTCTGATCCTCAGGCAAGCTTTATTTGATACACAATGTATCACCATACACATGTCTGAAGAATATGGAGGAAAGGAGAGTGGGTATTTGTGGGGGTCTCTGCGAATACCACAGCCAGTAGAGTGCCAATCCATGGGAAGCAAGAAGGCAGTTAAATTCGACTGTAGCTAATTCAGTAGCTGGTGTTGGTTCAGAGTTTGAGAATCTGACCTTGAGTCTTTTATTTTAGACATATTTTAAGCACAGCACAATTTGGTAAGAAGTTTCCTGGTGATAATTAACTCGATCCCATGTGAACAACAAAGTTAAAGACATATCTTCATCAAAACTCTTTGTGAAGTACAAGTGGCATCTTCCATAAATATAGGTTCTCTAGATTAACCGAGGAAGAAATGAGCTCAAGATAAGGGTCTCCAGTCTTAGACACGCAGATAGCACAAAGGTCACCAGGCTACTAACCACCTCCATTCCCAGCCTTCTGGGTGGAAAACAGGCTATACGTCTCTTTCTTTGAAGAGGCAGCCCTGTGTGTTTAACATTCCTGGTTCCCCTGTGCTGATCTGTGAGAACTGGGACCTCCGTGCCTCCTGTAGGTACAGAGGAAAATGGTTTGCTTCTGTGGTTTAGATGAAAAGTTCCCCACAGGCTCATGAGTTTAAACATGTGTCCCCAGCAGGGGGCGCTGTTTGGGAAGCTTGTGGAACCTTCAGGAGGTGGAGCCTGGGTGGAGGAAGTGATTGGAGGGACAGAACTTGAGGTTTTATAGCTGGAACCTCACTTTCTGCCCAACTGCAGATGCTATGTGACCAGCCTCCACCTAATCCTGTGGCCACATCTTCCTCCCCATGCGGGACTGCGTCCTGCCTGAAGTGTGGGCCAGAACAAGCCTTCCTTATGTTGTTTCTTGTCAGGTATTTGCCTACTGCAATGAGAAAAGTAAAAGTAACCAATACACACACATATACACGCATGCCCACACACTCAAACATAATCATGGACACGTGTAAACACAGGTGCACACACACTCAACACACAACACATGCATGCATACACAGGCACACACATACACAGATACAAACACTTACAAATAATACACACATATAGACATGTACACATATGCACGTACTCCCATACATGTCCACATACAAACACAAACAGATACATATAAACACATACATAGACACACACTCACAGAGACATATCACACACACACACACACACACACACACACACACACTACAATAACAAACAACACAAGGAATGTGCTGGTCCCCATTGTTCTTGTTCCTGCAGGGCTGGTCCTATGCTTCTGGTGTTGCTTGCTTCGGACCTCCTTAGCCTGGCTGAAAGCTGGCACCTGGCCTGCGGGAAGGGTTAGGCCCCAGGCTGCAGGCCCAGGCTTCTCACTGGTCCTCCTTTGGGCAACAGTTCTCCGTTGACTTGTGACATAGTTCTGGAGGGACAGAAAGGCATCCCCGGAAAAGCTATGGGTTCTATAATGCTTCCCACCCCCACCCCCCAATGTATAACAGCAACTCTGTCTCCCTTTGGTCACCTGGGTCATCCCTGCAGGTGGGCATAGCCCCCTTCTCGGCCTCTACATTCAGTGGCCGTCTTGTCTTCCAGAGGCCACTATGGCTGCACCTACAAGGGAGATCGACGTCCCTTCTTAGAGGTCTCAGGAAGAGAGAGGTTTCATGGAGTCAGGCTGTCTCTGGTTCTTGGCGAGCTGGCATGGGAGAAGAAGGGAGTCATTCACTGTCAGGAAGGGGATGTGGGGCAGTGAGGAGGAGGTGCACATCCACCTGAGGTGTACCCCACTGTATGGGTGGGGGATGGGCCACCCCATAGCCCTCTAAGTCCTGGAGTCTGACAACTTGAGCCTGGAAATGTCATTGGGGACTTGTGCCTGCCTTTCTCTCCTAGAATCCCACACCTGGGGTATCTGTTAGGGGGTACAGAGTCACAGACAGGCGCTTGCCATTTTCTTTACAGAAGTGGTAGGGAGGGGCTTAGAAAGAGTCTCAGCCCATTTTTGAGTTCAGGAAGGAAAAAAGAGGTCACTGATCACTTCTCCACCACTTCTCTGATCAAGAAAGTTTTTACCTCAATATCTGACTCCTGAGTTTCTATTGATAAAATAATTAGATATATGCTTCAGTCTTCTGCAATGTGAGCACCAGTGTATGTTTGTTACCTTGTCAGTCAACCACAGATGCCCCTCAAGGCCAGAACCCACTTCTTTCTTGACAAGAGTCCCCTAATTTCTTGGGATCCATTGTTTCAACACTCCAATAGCCAAGGGGAGGAGTCTGAAGTGGCTCTCTTCAGAGCATTGGCACCCCTGCCAAGCGGGTTACAATTTGAGGCAACTTATTGCCTTAGCCACATGCAGCTCAGCTGTGTGTCCAGAGGTCAGCAGAGCAGGTGGTGTGGCACCAGGATGCACGCTCTGAGGTCACCAGCCCACAGAGTGGGGTCTCTGGCAGGCATCAGGAAAGGAGACAGAACATGCCCTCCCCGCTCAGCTGCATCCAGGCCTTTGCTGCAGTTGAGCGGCTGGTGTGGGGAGGTCAAAACAGAACCAGCTCTGCAAGTGGGGGGACGGCAGGCCTTTGCAGGAGTCATGAATGAGGGCACAGTTCGATCCCAGGTGCAAGGGATTCCTGCCTTGAAGAGGAAGGCTTTTTAGGCAAGTGGGCTGAGCGAGGGGGTCATCATAGTTGAAGTCAATGAGAAGGGAAGATAAAGAAGGAAGTGAGCAACTTCAGACATTGCAGGCCTCTCTGGGGAGGGTGACCTGCGGTGGGAAGGGTCCCTGTAAGAATAGGACTTCCTGTCCACTTTCAGGCTGGGGTAGTTAGAGGGTGGGAGGGGGGATTGCGGTGTTTGGTTGGTTGGTTTTGGGCTTGGGGGCCCTTAGTTGGCCATGGCTAGGGGTAACCAGTGAGCAGTCGAAGAAAGCTGGGTGATAGAAAAGCATCATTGGGGTCCCTTGGGCAGAAAAGCCAAGAACTCAGAGAAACAAGTTCCTGAAAGTGTAGGGATCACCATGGTTCAGCCATAACAGAGGAGGCTTTGCAAAACCCCGTGGCCCTGGATAGCAGTAGTACGCTCTGTCAATGAACGGAGGAAATGAAGGTAACACCAAGTGGAGGAAGGGCCAGAGGAGAAACCAGCCTCCAGCCCTTCTGCCAGTGAGACAATGCAAATGCAGAGAGAGAGAGAGAGCCCTGAAGCCATCCAGGGAGCACCGGATGCCAGCCTTGGCTCCTCAGCCACAGCTTGAAGAGACAGATTAATAGCTTCTATTCGTGCAGCACAGTTCCTTGGCAAGAAGGAATGAGGCAACAATTAATTACATAACGTGAACTTGCCAGCAACATTATGGACCAGTGCCCAAAAGAGGCCTTGGCTCACCTTCCTGAGAAGTGCAAGGATTGACAAGAAGAAGCCAAGAGGGTCCCCTCTGCAGTGGCCTGCCACCGGCCTGGCATTCCCACCGGCCCCTTAGAAGGTGTATTGGTTAGTTGTCTCACTGCTGGGACAAACACTGACTAGTCTGGCTCACAGCTTGAGGGCACAGTGCATCATGGTGGGAAGGCATGGCGGCAGACCACTACTCTTGATGCATCCAGTCAGGAAGCAGAGTTTAACACGGGTGCTCAGCTCAGCGTCTCCTTTTCCTTTTTTCTTCAGTCTTGGACAGGTGCTGACTGACCGGCACAGCCCACGTTCCGAGTAGGTCTCAATTAACTTAATCCAGATAGTTCTTTACAGATGTGCCCAGCAGTTTGTTTCCATGGTAATTCTATATTGTATCACATTGACTCTCAAGAGGAGCCAGCCTCACCTTGGTGGGAGCTGCAGGGCTGGAGGCTTGCAGACATCCTTGGCCTTCCTGGTCTCATGTTGCATTCTGGAAGCACAAGCAAGGTGGCCCTGTGATGTCCCAGAGAGATGTGGAGACACCCAAGGTTGTGCAGCTATAACCTCTCCCCAAGTCCCAGTCAAGCCTCCCTGCCTGTGGGTGGGGTCACCATCACCATTCCCCAAGCCCCAGGCTCCTCATCTGTAGACAGTGTGACCTGATCCCAAACCTTCAGGCTCCTTGTTTGTAGACAGCATGACCTGGGTCCTGAGCCTCAGGCTCCCCATGTGTAGACAGGGTCATGTGGTTCCTGACCTCAGTGTCTCCCTACAGGATAGGATGAACTAGCAAGCAGAAGGTCTAGGATTCAAACCCAGTTTCCTCTGCTCCAGGGACCAACCTGTATCCACACACAATGCCCTTCAATCTTCTCCAGTTCTATAGGGCCTCATGATCCAACGGGAAGACGCTTCATGCTGAAAATTCCATTTCAACAGCCCAAGCTCTTGCTCATTGCTCTGGCTGCAGAAAATCCTGGAAGCCACCTGCCACCTCATTGCCAACAGCTGCCTGGCACATGTCTCTGTGCTGGGACTGGGAAGCAGTCAGCCCCCAGCTCTACCTGCAGGGTCTGGGGGACAAAGCTCAGAGGGGAGGTGAGAGCGGTCTTCTTACAACAGGGATGCTCACTGAAGGCTGCTGTCAGTGAGAGGGAAGCTTGAAAAGGGACTGGAGGATCGGCACTTGTGTGTGAGTGCAAAATTGGCCAGAGATGGAGGCCTCCCCTCCATGTGAGACACAATTGGCTCATGAACCATTTGCTGGAAGCTGGCCTTATTCCTACTCTGTGCTGGCCCATTAGCTGGAGAGCGAGTGATTTCTGAGCATTGTTGACTACTTTCTGTAACAGCATTGTTCAGGTACTTAATTATCCAAAGCTTATCCGGCCTGTTGGTCTGTTACTCAGGTGCAGTTGCACTGTTGAGTCACGTGTTGGTTGTTTATCTCCTAGCCATGACTAAAATATGAGTCAAGGCAGACTAAAGGAAGGAAGGGCCTGGTGGGCTCATGGTTTACTGGGCCGAGTTCCACTCACCATTGGACTCCAGCTGTAAAGCAGGACTTCAGAGGTAAATTATAAAGAATTTGGCTGGAGAGGTGGCTCAGTGGTTAAGAGCACTGGCTGCTCTCCCAGAGGACCAGCTCAGTCTACACAAGTTCTAGAATAGCTAGGGCTATGTAGAGACACCCTGAATCCAAAATCAAAAAGGAGAGGGAGAGAGAGACAGAGACAGAGAGACATACACAGAGAGACAGAGAGAGACACACACACACACAGAGTGCCCCCACAGACATGTCCACAGGCCGTTTGATGGAGGCGTTTTCTCAGTTGAGGTTCCCTCTTTCCATATGACTCCAGCTTGTGTCAAATGGACAAAACACTAACCAGCCAGTGCTCGGCAGCAGGAAGAGTCCCAGGCCTCAGTTTCCCATATGTGCGTGAGGTTGTTGGGTCTCTGCTCATCCTACCTAACGGTGTCAGATACTTCCCAAAAAAGCCAAAACACACAGGAAAAAGTCAGGCATCACTGTGCACTTCTGCACATGAACAGGACATGTCCCCACCCTGTTGGCTGTGTTGTCATTGTCCAAATGCTCGGGGGCAGGTGCTTCAGAAAACCATCTTTCTCCCCAGTGAGCTGGCTCAGCAGGTGGAAGCAGAGAACAGACCTTCACAGGCTGTCCCCTGAACTTCGCATGAACACACACACACACACACACACACACACACACACACACACACACAGAGTACATGTAATAAAAATAATTGTTTAAAAACTTTCTCATACTGTGAACAATTCTTTTCAACTGTGAAAAGGGTTGGTTTCTTATGAATCCCCTGACTGGCTGATTCTGAGTATCGATCAACCTTCTCTGTGTATCTGGAATCTTCCAGCCTCTGCACACTCATTACCAGGCAGGTGCCAGAACACTGTGATATGAAGCCTGAGACCCTAGAGTGAGTGTTCTCATTATTTTTCAGATTTATGACACCCTGGCCAGTTTCCTGTGAGAGACCTGAAATAAGGCTATGGAGTTTGCTGTTTTCTGGGGCTTGAAGGTGGCTATAAACAAGAGAATTTTATCTTCTCATGGTCCTAAGGGCTAAGAGACAAAAATCAAGGGATGGCTCCTTCTTGGAGTCCTAGTTGGTAAATCTACTCCTAGGTAGTAACCCATGGCAGGTAGAGACAGTACTTAGATCAACAACTCAACTTCCTTTCCATTTTATTTGAATTGATTCCTTAATTCATTTATTTATCCTTCCTCTCAAATAAGGTCCCCATCACAGGTTCACGGTCTGAGACAGGGGACTATCCCTTGGGGCTGGATCTGTGATTGGTGCTTACAGAAGCCCTGTGGGGAGGACTTGACCTCTGGTCTATATCCAGTCCTCAATGGCTGTTCTTACTCAGCCAACTAGGTGTTTTCAGGACAGTCCTGGACCTTCTCTAGATGATACCAGAAGCAGCTGTGTGAGCCCCTCAACTGGATGTTGCTAGGTAACCCTGCTGTGGCAGCTCCTCCTGAGGACCACTGTCCAGTCTTAGGCCTTCTCTTTGTTTCCTCTTCCTCTAGGCCAGCATCCTCCGGTGCTGAGTCGCCAGGCAGAAGCTTAAAAAGTAGGTACTTGGCTCAGCCTGCCTGATGCTAAGAACCTGAAAAGCCTTCTGTCTTGAATGTGGATGCCCAGTGCACTGTGGGAATGTCAGCAGTATGTCCAGCCAGTGGCTCTGGATGTTAGTAGCACCTTCAAGTTGTGACAACAGGGCACATTTCTATGTACTGCCAAATAGCCCAGTAGAGGCAGGATTCACTATCACCAACCTCAGCTCAAAACCGTGATTCAGCCTTCATAGTCTTCAGGGACCAAATAAGGACCTTGTGCACATTGCATTCCAGAACTTTCTGAGCCTGAGATTTCATGATAGTTTATTTAATTGTCAACTTGAAGGATCTAGAATGACCTAGGAGATAAGACTTTTGGTATTCCAGGAAGCAATTATCTGGATTGGCTTAACTGACGTGGAAGACCCACCCCGAATGGGGGGGGGGCACCATCCCATGGGCTGGGGTCCTGGACTGAATAAGAAGGAGGAAGTGTGCTGAGCACCAGCCTTCATCTCTGGGCTTCCTGACTGCGGATGCGATGTGACCTCATTGTCTTGACCTCCGGAACGGACTATGAGCCAAAATGAAACCTTCACTTCCTTAAGTTGCCTTGTCGGGTATTTTGTCACAGCAATGAAACAGATCAAAAAATAAATACAAGTTGTCTAATAAGGATGTAGATGTGTGACAGATGTGCTGGAAGGTCAGAGTCTACCAAGACCATGGCCAACAAGTAGGTACTCAACCAATGGCCTCCCAGGTACTGTTTTCAAGTCAGGTGTGCATGCGTCATATTTGTGTGTCCTGGGCCTAGCACAATATCTGACCCACAGAGGATGCAGCTGGGTGAGCATGCCCCCAAACATGACCCTCTCTGTAGCTCGAGTCTGCCCTGGAGCCACTCACCCCAGCCATGGGCAGGTTCAGTACCTCAATCCAGGTTTTAGGACTTGGGTCCTTCTTCTAGGATCAAAGAGACTTAAAAGGAAGCAGACACACCGCCACTCAGCCCCCAGGCTGCCTAGGTTTCTGCCTCAGCTTCTTTCACCATACATTTGAACAGGTGCCTCTGGAATGTTCTGGCCTGGCAAGGAGCCATCTTCCCACTCTGGGAACTGGCTGATACTCCAACATAGGTAAAGGGTCATGGTGAACCATTCAAAACAATCTTAGACTTGAGCAATGCATATTATTTTTGGAGGGGGGTGTGTGTGTCGGTCTGTTGGTCTGTCAGTCTGTCGATCTGTGCAGTGCCCTCAGAGGATAGAAGAGGGTATTGGATTGCCCCAGAACTGGAGTTACAGATGGTAGCGAGCTGCCATGTGAGTATTGGAAAACAACCTGGTTCCTCTGCCAGAGCAGCCAGTGCTCTCAACCACTGAACAGTCTCACCAGCCCCGGGCTGTTTTGCTTTGTTTTTTTAAGACAGAATCTCACACTTTAGCTCAGGATGGCCAGGACCTCACTCTGCAGCCTATATTGTTCTCAAACTTACAGCAATGCTCCTGCTTCAGCTTCTCAAGTGCTAGCTAGGGATTACAGGCAAAAGACACCACAACTGCCCCCATATAAGTCTTGACCATCCTCATTCACACCACTCTGTGGAATCTGGGAAATGTGGGATTAGCCCAGGCCCCAGTCACTGGGTTAAAAAAGAAAAGACAAAGATTTAATTTTTTTCTTAAAAAGAAAAATTCAGTTTCCTGATACTGGATGAATGTTTCCTCTCTAAATTTTTACTTTCTTTTGCTCTTTGCCTGTTTGGGGTAAGCAGTTAGGTCTCTCACAGTCAGGGGCCTGTGGCTTTTGGGCCAGGCAATCCTGCTATGATCCTTTGGTGAGACACCTGGGTCCTGCCTGGCTGCGGAGGGCTCCCTGTGCCAGAAGGCAGGCCTGTGCACACAGCATAGTTTCATCGCCTTAAATGTCTCCAGGGCTCTGCCTGCGCAGCCCTCCACTCCTCACACCCTGGCAACCGCAGAGCCTTCTGTGTTTCATGCCTCACTGTTCTATGGTGCTTTGTCCAGTGATGGGAATTTTAGAGGCATGTTCTTTCTGTCACTGTCTAATATCCACTGTGTCAACACAGACATCTTGCTTCTTCTTTCTGGTAGCTACACATGGGTGTCTTGGTGGCTTCTGGTCTTGGTGAGCCGGAACAAAGCTGCTACAAAGAGCCGTGCGTGGACTTTGTAACCACAGAAATTTCTTGCTCGTTTAGGCAAAGACAGCAGAGCAGGACTGCTCCGTCCTACGGGAGGAGAAAGTGGAGCTTCATGATAACTCAGAACCGCCTCCCACTTTACTTTGTTTTTGTGAGATAAGGTCTTGCTATGTAGCCCAGGCTGGCCCTGAATCCTCAATACTACTGCCTCAGCCTCCAGAGTGCTGGGGCTGCAGACATGCAAATGGTGTTCACGTTCCCTCTGTGTGGTGTTGACAGTGTGCTCACAGGTGTGAGGTGGAGTCTCCTTGTTCTAGTCTGTGATTTGCGCTGGGTAGTTATACCAAACTTCCTTTCATAGGTTTTATTCTGGACCAAATGTCTGTGTTCTCTCAAAGCATGTGTGTTGTGGCCCCAGCGGCCCAGTATGGCTGTGTTTGGACACACGATAAGGCTTTTAACATTTTATATAACTGTCTAATATTCTCTCTCTCTCTCTCTCTCTCTCTCTCTCTCTCTCTCTCTCTCTCTCTCTCACACACACACACACACACACACACACATAGCCCAGGCGAGCCTCAAATTCACTATGTAGCTGAGGATGACCTTGAACTCCTGATCCTCCTGCTTCTGCCTGAGTGCTGAGCTGACAGACTTGTGACATGACACACCCATCTGGCTACTCTGTCTATCTTTTATCCTGTTGAACTCTAATGTCTATTCTTTGTAAATGTTATTCTATCTTGATTATTGTAGGGGGTTTTGTGGTTGTTGTTTTTTTTTTGGGGGGGTTGCTGTTGTTTTGTCTTAAATTAGAGGCCTGTAGCTCTGTTTTCCATGTCTGATCTAGGACCTCTATCTGTCTATCCTCCTGCTTCCACAGCTGGCCTGGTACTCACTACAAAGCCCAAATAGGTCTTGGACTCCTAAGCCTTCCTGCCTTGGCCTCTGGAGTTCTAGACATGGGCCACCACACCCAGCTTGAATTTTGGGATTACGTTGTTGATATTTGTGAAAGAATCAACTAGGATTTTGATCAGGGTTGGGTTGGGTCTATAAAGCAGTGGGGATGAAGTGGCCCCTTAACAATACTGTCTCAATCCAGGAACGCAGGATGCTGCTCTATGGATCAGAGCCCCTTAGATGACTTGCCCAACTTTTAGATCCCAAGTTTGGTTGGCTCTGTGCTAGAGTCCTTTGCTTCAAGGCTCTTACAGTAGCTTGATTATAGAAAATCAATGGCCACTTCTGCCTTGGCCTCATACCCTCCAGAAATGTAGCATGCTGGCTTAGGAATTATTTTTATTTTTACTTATTTGCAGGTTCTTTGGTTTCTACACATACTAATTATGTCACCTGTGAGGGGACACTGATTTCTTTTTCTAATTTTCAATTTCTTTATTCTTCTTTTATTTGCTTGTTTTGTTTTACTAGGTGGAATTTCAATATGCTATGAAATAAGGCCAGAATGGAAGAGGGGCCAGTGAGATGACTCAGTAGGTAAAGAGCTTGCTGTGCACCCAATGGGCAGGCTCCAGCTGCAGGCAGGGGAGGACGGGGGCCTAGTGCCTCCTGCTCATCCGTGGTTCTCCACTGAGTTCTAAGTGCATCTTAGAGTTGAAAATAGATGGTAGCTAACCCTAAAAGCTGTGAAAGGACAAGTCCCCCAAAATTCTAAAAAAGCATCATCAAATCAAAGCTTGTGCAAACGTAATTCAAGGAGGAGACCAGGTTGCACCCCAGCAGTTTCAATCACATGGTTCTGGCTTTAGAATCATGAAGGATTCAGAAGTAAAGGGGGCTGTGGCATCTTTCTCTGAGGTTAAGGGGAACTGCTGAGATCAGATGTGTGGCAGAGGAATCCTGCACAGAGGCCCTGAGAGGCCATTGTGTGGAGCTTTAAAGGTGAAGCCTGGATTGCATTGGACACTCCAAGATGTTGGAGATGCCAGAGCCATGGGATGCTTGCCAAGGAGAGCTGCTAATAGGCATGGAACCATCCCAAGAGAGAGAAGTGTATTGCAGTCAGCAAAGCTAGAAGAAAAGAGCCATCTAAGTCTTTTGACATCGTACATAGAGATACAGGATTTGGAGTTTGCCCTTCTGTGTTTCCATACTTCCTTGGTCCAGTATTTCCTCACTATTACCCCTTTTGAAATGGTAATGTATAGTTTGTGCCATTGTATGTTGGAAGTATGTACTTCTCCCTTTGCTTTTATGGGGATTACAGTTATGGAGACTGTGAAAGACTACAGAGGACTTTTGAAGTTGGAATAAATACATTTTACAATATGTAGCTTGAGTTTTCCTGCCTGGCCCACAGTCAGGACAAATCTCTGTCACCCGCCAGTCCCACAGCCACTCAGACCCAACCAAGCAAACACAGAGACTTATATTGCTTACAAACTGTATGGCCGTGGCAGGCTTCTTGCTAACTGTTCTTACAGCTTAAATTAATCCATTTCCATTAATCTATGCCTTGCCACATGGCTCGTGGCTTACCGGCATCTTCACATGCTGGTTGTCATGGTGGCGGCTGGCAGTGTCTCTCTGACTCAGCCTTCCACTTCCCAGCTTTATTCTCCTCCTTGTCCCGCCTATACTTCCTGCCTAGCCAACGGCCAATCAGTGTTTTATTGATTAATCAGCAACACATTTGCCATACATCCCACAGCAACAATACAATATGTCTACAAGCCTACTGAAGTCAAGGAGTAGGGTGGTTTGAATGAGATATCCTCCATCTGCTCATATATTTGAATGCTTGGTCCTTGGTTGGTGAACAGTTTGAGTAGGATTAGGAGATACTGTAAGTAAATTGGTTGCAACAACTCTGGGTTTGGTTCCAGATTTTGGCACCAAAACATGAGTTTTGCAACTCTGGGAAAGGTGTCCTGACCACCTGGGGAGTCAGGCAACATCTTGAGCTGCTTAGGACAGCTCTGATAGCTGAACTGCAAAGAGATAGTTCAGCCCTGGTGGGCAAGGTTTCCCGGACACCTCGAGCTGCTCAGAACAACAGCTCTGCCCTGAAGGTGTTCCGGACACCTGGAGCTGTTTAGCACAGCTCTGACAGCTAGAACTTCAAGGAGACAGTTCAGCCCTGGAGGGAAGTTTTTCTGACTTCTCGGGAAAGTCAGGCCTGGAACTGCTTCAGTAGGGAAGGGTATCCTGACTCTTTGGGAAAGTCAGGGTATCCTAACTATTCAGGAAAGTCAGGCTATACCTGGTGTGATGGGGGATGGTCTCCTGGCAGGATATAGCAGTCCTGCTCCTCTCTTGGAGAACTGCTACAGCTGAGCTTTGCTCAGCCCCCACTTAAGGGGGTTTCCTAGCAGAGCTCTGCTTCTCTAGCCTAAGAAATTGCAAAAATGTAGCAATCTCCTCCTGCTCAGGAGAAAGGTGTTACTTTTCAACTCTCTCTTGCTCTGTTCACTGAAGGACTTCTCAGCAAGGATCTTCTGTTCAGCTGCCCCTTGCTCAATCCACTATGGGATGTCTCAGCAAGGTTCTTCTGTTCAGCTCCCCCTTGCTCAATCCACTATGGGATGTCTTAGCAAGGTTCTTCTGTTCACCTTCCCCCTTGCTCAATCCACTATGGGACGTCCCAGCAAGGTTCTTCTGTGCATCAGTGAATAAAGGTCTTCACACCCAAAACTCTTTTGAGAAAGAGATTTATTTGGGAAGGAGGAGTCCAGGAGAATAGCTGCCTCTACCAGGGTGGAGAGAACAGCTTTTTTTCTAACTGACCAGGCTGCACAGTTTACACAGGATGTCTTGGGGGTGGATTCAAACAGGGGTTGACTTGGAGCCCAGGGTTCTACTGTCATGCTCTGCGATTGGTTGGTTTCACAAGTCAGTTGGCCAGGGTCAAAGATGGCTCTGATCTGACTGAGCCAAACTATGTTTCTTTCTGCCCTGATCTGGGCCATCTTTCCCTAGTTCTGGGCTCCAGGGTCAGAGTGGATTTCTTTAGCCAGCCCCTTTTCCCTACAGATATGGCCTTGTTGAAGGAAGGGTGTCACTGGGGTTGGGATTTGGCTTCAAAATCTCCCACCAGACCCATTCTCTCTCTCTCTCTGCCTCCATGTTGCAGATCAGGTGTAAGCTCTCAGCTACTGTTCCAGCAACATACCCGTCTGCCTGCCACCATGCTTCCCAACATGCTGATCATGGACTCACACTCTGAAACTGTTAAACAAGCCCCAAATTAAATGCTTTCTTTTGTAAGCTGCCTTAGTTGTGGTGTCTCTTTACAGTAATAGAATAGTAACTAAGACAGTCAACAGTTTCCTACTGAAAGACTACACTTCCCAGCTTTCCTTGCAGACTACAGAAGTCATTTCTGCCCTTTTAAGAGGTGGAATCCCATCTACCCTTGTAGGCCTCCTCGCTGTGAATAGGCATGGTCCTGCCGAAGGTCAGACCAAGCCTCTCTTTCTTTCCACCTTCTGTATTTCTACAACTGTTCTTTGATAATCTAACATATGATGCCAAAGACCCAGGATGGGAAATCTGAAGCTACTACCTGCAGACAAACCTCCCTGGCTCTCATACACTCCCTGGCCACTGTCCAAGAGGGCCAGACAGGGCCACCCTTTCCTCTAGGGCAGCCTTTTCTTTTCCCTCTGTTTCTATCCTTTCTCTTTCGCCTTATTGTCTCACCCTGACACAGTCTGACATTGGTGAGAGGCCATGTTACATTTGAGCAGAACACACATGCCGCATAGCAAAACACCACAACAAGTCAATCATGGTTTCTAAGGTAATCCAGAGGCACCCCAGTTAGGTCTCAGGGCTCACTGGAACTTTCTTAAGATTCACTCTGTCCAAGGCCCCGGAGACTCACCACTCATTCAGTTGAAAGCTCTGACTATCTTTCAGTGGTCCTGTGGCTCCTTAGCCCCAGAATTGTAGAGGTTGGGGATGTCCCCTTACCTTCCAGGCATTTTGAGACTTAGAGGACACTCTAAGCAACATGATACTGAACTCTGTTCTTGCCTTTGTCCCTCATCTATTCCAAATTCTGTAGAGACTCGCTCAGTCCAAGCTCCCAAGAGCTTTCCACTGGCTAAGACTGACAAGAATTCCTGGAATTCTCCACTGGCCCATAGCCAAAAACTTTGAGAACCTTCCACTGCCCAGAAATCTTAGGTTTTGTGGTTCACTGGAGCTCCAGAATTGAAATGGCCACTATTGACCCAAATTCGGAGCTTTTAATTTTTAGTGTCTAAACTGATAATTCCATGAGACAGAATAGCAGTGTGATTCGAGGCCTCCTCCCCCATAAAACTCTCAGTTTACTTTTACCTTTCTCAAGAGTCTGGCTTACAACATCCATAGTTTGAATGCCTGCAGCCATTTCTGCTGGGCCCCAAACCTGCATCTTTCCGAGCTGGGATAGCATAGACCTCTTTTGCCTTATGCTTTTGGCTTGCTTGTGTTTCTGCCTCTCCAAGCCTGGAAAATCCTGCTTGTATCTTCAACAGATGAGCTGTAAATGCATTTCAGGTTGTCTGCTCCATCTGCACACACACACACACACACACACACACACACACACACACACACACACTACTTACGGATCTGTAGATCCAGGTTCAGTCTCACAGAGATTCAAATGTCTTTGGCGTATGGATAATAATTGGAAAATTGTTCCATGCTGTTTTATTCTACTGAGAAGGCTGACTCTGGAGCAGGTTTTTGGCCCATCTGACCCACGCATGTTCGTTTAAGAGTTTCCTCCAGAGTCTCTGTCCTGGGTCAGGCTGGCCACCTGACTCTATGACAGGGAGAAAGAGAATGAAATAGAGCAGCCCAGGAAGACACCTGGAGCTTGAGAACAACTCAGAAGTAAACTCCCTTCCACAGAGGTCACAAAGGGCAAGGTGTTTAACTCGGAATTCTCTCCCCCTTTCCTAGGTTTTGTTTACTGTCTTTAAAGCTTCTGTTGGAACTTTAGCTTTCCATGTTTTAGGATTTGTAAGTTCACGGAGTGTGACTTACAAAGGATGCACAGACAATCTTAATTTGCCATAGCATACTATGTATGCAACTTGGATTCAACTCTTGTTTTGGAAAAGGGGGTGTGCCTGATGGGCTCACTTGGAGTACCACGTGACTTGCCCCCATCTTGGCTGATGTCCGAGGTTCACATTGGAGAAAATAACAACCACGTGGCTCGCCACCATCTTGCCAACTATGTGACTCAGCCACCATCTTTCTTAAGGCTAAAGAAAGGGCATGCTGTGTGACTTCACTGCCATCTTGGCTATGGTGACCACGTGATATAAATCCACTAAGGCAGCATCTATAAAACAACCAGACCCACCGAGCCTCTGCTTATCAATGTGTCTCCCTACAGAAAAGGCTAAGGAGTTAACACCAGGCCTCCAAGATGGTTTGTTTTGTTTTATTTTCCGTACATTAAGTAGGCAATGGCAGTTCTCCAACATATTTTGGATTAGGATGGATTTTTGTGTGATGATTTTTGCCTTGAGAATGACAAATCAAAGATAAGGACAAAACCACGAACAAGATCTATCCAACATACATTTGATGATTAAGGCTTATAAATTTTTAGTTATAATGGTCTATTCAAGGTAACAGAAGCTGACTTAAAGATATAAATCTGATCACTTATGTCTTTACTAGGTATGTTAGATTTAGCTCTTTGTTAAAACTGACTCATATTTTTTAAATGTCATTATTTCATAAAAGTATGTTATAGAAGAATCAGGAAAATAAGGGTCCCAGTCTCTGTGGGCTATTATTTATGGTTCAAAGTTTACTTGGATACAAAAAGACCTTTAGTTCAAGAATTATAATTTTTTAAGGCTCAAACTTAACAGGGATAGAATTGTAAAATCCTAACCTTACAAAAGAGTTATTTACTAATTATAAACTGTTAAAAGTGATTAAGATATACAAGTTAATGGTCAATCATGCTAAGTACAAATGTCATTTATTTACAGGGACAAGTTTGGAGGGAGAGACCAATTTTTATCTCATATCATATAGTCTTCTGTTATTTCCCATCATACAGTATTTTACATATGTTGTCAAAGTTTAGCCTAAAAGCAAGTTAAGTAAAACAAGTTTAAAGTAAACTTAAAGTTTGTTTAATGTAAAATAATATTCAAAATCAGGTATATTTAAAAAATTGGTTATAAAGGATTGAATGCTTGAGTAAAATGGATTAAATTTATAATACACTTGCATGGCAGGAAACCCCCAGGCTCAAGCAGTTCCCTTGAATGGAGCACCATCCCACCAGAGTTAAGCTGCAGGTTAGCCTCCTTACAAGACAAGGATGCGTGAGGAAAAAGACCTGCCAGTCTGCTGCTTCTGCCTCGGGCTACATAGCCCTGACCAGCTCCAGCCATGTAGGCCAAACCAGAAAGAAAGAAAATTCATTATCTACAGAAAAGATGAATTATTCCTTATGTCTCAAAAGACGGGGATGATTCTCTTTTCCAGTGGAGGATCTGCACCCACATCCTAAATGTCTCAAACAACTGAAAGGCAAAGAGCAATCGCTCTGCCCTCAATGTCTCCCAAACTGACATATGAGGATGCTGTGTGCTACGGGCCGCAGGAATATATTATAAGAACTCAGTTGGTTATGGCAAAGCCACTACCTGAAGGGATCAGGGAATTCCTTCAGAGGAAGCCAAACATCAGGGAATATTTGGTGCTATTTGGCTTGTTACATATCTTCTGCTGTGAATATAATGTGTGCCTTCATAGCTTTCCCAGTTGATTTTTCTCTAAGAATTGCTAACAGTGTAGACTGATCACTCTTTGGACAAATATATATATGAGGTATTTGGAGAACAGCCTCAGGAAAGGCTTCTTTCCCCCAGGCCCATCTGTTTCCCCCTTTTAGCACTGGAAGAAGATATCTCCCTTAGCCACATTGAAGGACTAACAGAAATAACAGTCCAGACCACCACATAATAGTCTCCTGAATTAAGGTAAATTCCACATGGAGACCCTGCCTAGGTCAGGTGGATCTTAAGTAATGGCTTGGCACAATTTTTGCTCAGACCCTCCTTTCTTACACAGCCTTACTAAAATTATAGACTCCTAACTTCTTACCTAACCACTTCTAGGAATGTAGATTGAGCACATAAATTCCCTTTTTGATATACTGACGATCATTAGCTCTCAGTTGACCCCCTCCTTTAACCACTCCCTTTTCAGGTAGTAAAAGAAAGCCCGACAGTCACTGCCTGAGGAAAATTCTTACCTGCCTTTATGACCCTGTAGGAACTCAAACCTGGTGACCTGGCTGGAGGGGGAGGATTGCTACGGCTTGGGTTTGTAACCATAGAAACTAGAGGGATAGAATAAACCGATGAACTAAGAGCTTGGTGTGCTAAGACTCTTTCTGAAAACAGTTCTCGCCGTTCATAGTTTCTCTTCTGGGCTCCTGGGAAGAATATTATTAAGGCTGGTCCTTTAATAATATTTGAGAGCTGTGAACAGGAGAATTTGTGCCTAAGCTACCACCTGACTGGTACAGAACCTACATGCTAGTTCAGCTGGCCATGCCCTTTACCTTGGCATTCGATTCTTCTTCTTAGCTAAAGCTAACTCCAGGGTAACCACCCATGATTCCTCATTAAAAGACGATGCCAGAGACTCTGTCATCAAACTCACAGCTTTGGAAAATTATTCAGAATGTCTAAACAGTGTCTTTGACAGTTGGCTTTCTATCTGGAAAGTCAACACATTATTCTCTTCAGTGACAGATATCCCAAGCCTTTAGACTCTTCGGGGGAAGATGTCTTAGATGAAGGTGACTTTCTCCGACCTGGGCTCACCTGTGGTTCTTCGAGACTATAATCTAGTCTCTGCACAGATAGTTCCGGGGCCAGCACCTACACTCTCACCTTGAAACCTACAAGGAGTATACAGGCACTGGCACTGATGCTTGTGGAAGTTTTCTAAGAAATTTCAAAAGCCAGTATTTATTAAAGCTGTTTTGTCTTACTTTACAAATTATGCCTCTAAACACCTGATCTGTTTTCAAACCAAATGATGTTAAGACACATGCTTACTGCTGTCAGTGGGTGCTGTCTATCGGCAGGAGGAGACAAGAATTGGTTTTTAGCCGTCTTTGTCAATTCAGTACATGTTACATGTAAGTTATTTATTACAGATATGACATGACTGGTCTCATCTCTTGGTTGAGTGGATGGAGTGAAAATGTCATAGAGAATTTTTAAAAGGCTCTGTTAATGAGGTTAATTGTAGAAAACTTTATAAAATGGATCATTTGCTCTTGACATGGCAGTCACTCGGAGGCAGTCACTGTCTCTGAAAGTATTTTTAAATTGGAAATTAAAAATAATTTATTTGGAGAAAGTACAACTTAGAATTAAGCTATCATCTCTTTATGTAGCCTGCCAATATAAAACATATTTACTGCATAATCTTGGAATATAGGTAGAATAATTTGATGTTTACAAAAATACATACTACCATGTTTTCAAATACTAGATATGGCCATTCTTATAAGATAATAATCCCAATTTTTACTCTTTTAAATTTTATTTATTTATTTATTTGTTTGTTTGTTTGTTTATTTAGGTTTTTGAGACATGATTTCTCTGTGTAGTCCTAGCTGTCCTGGATCCCTCTATGTAGACCAGGCTGGCCTTGAACTCAGAGAACTCAATCCTAGGATTAAAGATGTGTGCCACCACCACCCAGCATAATCCTACTTTCTAAAATTTCACCTTACCAAATTGTTTCTACCCAGAACTTTTGTTTTCTTGAGATACTCCGTTTTTGTTCATTAAGTAATACCTGGTATTGTTAATATTCAAAACAAATATACAAAGTTCATCATATGTAAAAACAAGGAATATTACTTAAGACACATTCGGTTCAGATTCATTCTTTGGATGCTGACTTTAACTGACTTCTTTTACAAAGCTTCCAGCTGCTTGTTCCTTATGCGGGAGTCTGATGTAAGCAAACAGCTAACTACACTTACCTTATTCTTCTGTAGAACTCTGGTACACAGCCCAGCCAGTTGTACAATTGCATTTAACTTATGTTTGCCTTAATGTAAACGTTTTCCTCATGTAACTTTGTCGCTTAAAGTGTCTCCCAAAGATGTACAGTTATTACCTCCTGATGGATGTTCTAGACCTCTGCCAGCTGTTGAGTCTTATCATGACCCCTTGGGTGGACTCTCTTCTGAGGTACTCTGACTGCTGTCCCCCTTATCAACCCTATGTCAGCTTAAAACAGATATGGAGAGATCGGCACCTCCAAACCCCTGAAACAGCCAGACTGAAGCCTCCTTTGCATCAATTAACCTCTCTCTCTCATCAGCTCAGATGAGCTTAACATCCTTAGGACCAGCTCGACTCCTCAACTGCTGCAGTACTCCACAATTAAAAAGGACCAGCTCTGACTACTGCTAAGGATGGGTCTGTGCCCTCCTCAGATAACGCCGCTTCCAGGCCAACAGATCCCAACTGGCTTAAGATGGGACCAGACAAAAAATCCTTCTGGTTCCCTCTCACCCTGGCTTCTCCCCAAGATCACCCTTTCCTCCTTATTATCCTCACACCTGTGTTTTCAGCCTGCCTTTTAAATGCTTTACTTACTGAACTTCCCCCTATACCCAAACAAAATGTTTCATATATGCTCTCCCAATGGTTCTCACCCTACAACAGCTCCATTTGTTACCAATACATCTGCAAAAAGACCTTTTAGATGCTGTGAGAAACTCTGGCTAAAAGGGGCCTTCATCCCTTTCGCCCCAGGCCAGATACAACTCTTTACAGTAGTTCTCTCTTTCCCGTTCCCTTCCTTTCATGCTCCGCACCTCCCTGCTGTCTCTGCTAGCTCTTGTTGGTGCAACCGTCCTGGCAATAGGACCAGTCACTGTCACCCTGAATCAACTCTGGGCCCACTTCATCTCACTAGCCTACTTTGTTTCTCCCGCCTCTGCTCTTCCCTAGTCCTCAACATTCCTGGGAAATTTCTCCGTTTTACTCTGTAACCAAATCATCTGCTTATAGCTTTCTAATAATTATTTCCCAAGTCTCTTCAGAAATACTGCATGGCAATTGCTTGATCCATCACAGCCGATCAAGTTAAGACTCGCCCTCTTCAATGGACCCAGAACTACCCCCTCCAACAAAGACCTTTCTCAGCAGAAAACAGCTATAACACCCCTGCTCCGAATTTCTTATATCCTCTCAGAATTAGGAATGATAGTTTCCTACTGAAAGACTACACTTCCCTGCTTCCCTTGTGGGAAGAGGCCTCAGCCCATCTTCCCCTGCGGGCATTTTGGCCATCCCCACACATGGGCGACAAAGATGCCCCCTTGCCGCGGATAACTATGGTCCTGCCTAAGGATAGACCAAGCCTCTCTTTCTGCCTTCTGTCTCTCTACAGCTGTCCTTTGATAATCTAACAACACCCATGGTTTATGGAACTAACTAAAATAGTTCCATAAAAATCATTACATTAATTTTGGCTCATGATTAAGTTAGAATTTCCAAGATTTTCTGAAAATATTTCTGCCATTTTAATTACTACATATTTATTTGGAGTGGCATTCTCAGGGCTGGCAAGTATAAAACCAAGATATAGGTCAATCGTTAAAAATGTTAATGACTCTCTGTGTCCAGCAGTACCAAACCTTCACCAAGACTTAATTCTTTATGTAAATGTAAACAAGTCCATTTATCTCATTAGTGTGCAAATTTGCTTTCATTTTAACAAATGTTAAAATATATATATGTATATATATATATATGTATATATGTATATATATACTAAAGAATTGTTTTAGCCAGGGCAGAGGCAGGCGGATCTCTGTGAGTTCGAGGCCAGCCTGGTCTACAAAGCGAGTTCCAGGAAAGGCGCAAAGCTACACAGAGAAACCCTGTCTCGAAAAACCAAAAAAAAAAAAAAAAAAAAGGAATTGTTTTAAAATAAATTCCCATGAGATTTATCATCTGTAAATATTTGATTTGCGTACACCTTTCATAAACCTAACTACAGGGAGTCCTTTAGAAGTCACTGGGCAAAAGTAAGTTATGATTGGAAGCCCTGTTCTCTGTGATGCAATATGTTAATATCTGTCCCCTGTCCCTGTGCTCTTCCAGGAGGAAGGGGCCTCCAGTGTCTCTTGCCTGAAGATTGATCCAGACAAGATGTCTGGCTATGATCATATGGGCAGTCAATTCGATGGCTCTGGGGAAATGGTTACAGGTGCACTGGAAGGCGCAGGACATCTTGTCCCCACAGGAGACTGAAGTGTGGTTGTCACAAGGAACATGGACCCTGAGATCAGAATCCATATTTCTGCCTGACCTGAGAAAATCTTTTGCCCTCTCTGCCTCAGTTTTCCTACTTCCCCACCACCACCACCACCACCCACCCCACCCCACCACCCCCACACACAGATTTCACTGTCCTCTAATGATGGCACATGATGAGCAGGGCTGTACAGAATGCTTGGTACTCTTCTGAACCAACACCAGGGGCTTGGTGCCTTCCAAGAGTCAGAGCTAAGGCTGGACCTGTGTGGTCACATGACTAGGACATCCAAGTGGCCCTCACTAGGTTATACAGGCGGTCTCGGTGAGGTGAGTTAGGCCATCTTGCCGTTCTTTATATTGACGATTTCTGGGATGTCTTTGGCCCCAGTACCTCCCGGGGGAGGGGGGAGCTTCCCCCTTTCTCATCTGCAGAGCTCTGGAAAAAATCACAAGTCTAATGTGCAAACTCACCACAGAGACAGGGCTGGCGGCAGAGCAGGGACCTGGAGGTGCCTGGATTTTAATTGGCTTTCGTACAAGCGCAGCACAGATTGGATGTGTCTGACGTGGGTGACTTCTGTGCAATTAGGCAATCGATGCTGGACGATGCATTTGCCTCTGAGTTTAATTAGCTCTTTTGTGCAATGTGTGTAGCTCCACCAGCCTGCAAAGGGAAGTTCCAAGCAGGAAAAGAGAACCACCAGTGGCTCATGTGTCTCTTTTTCTTCCCCTTCCCTAGCCCTCTCATCTGACACACAGCTAGACACTCCCAGGGCTCCAGTATCAGGCTGTAGGTCCAAGTCTCACCTGAGGGAAGATACCCATCTCCAGTTCTCCCATACAGTCTCTCTTGGTGACAGGACCATCCAAACTCACTGGGTCAGTTAGTTTTTGTCAGCTCCAAACCAGAGACACTTGGGAAGAGGGAACATCAACTGAGCAACTGCCTCCATCAGATTGGCATGTCTATGGGGTGTTTTCTTGATTGCTAACTGATGGAGGAGAGTCTAATGGAGAGTGTAATCCATAATGAGTGGTGCCACCCCAGGCAAGTGGTTCTGGGTTGTATACATAGCCTGAGCAATTCATGAGGAGTAAGTCAGTAAGCAGCATTCCTCCATGGCTTCTGCTTCAGTTCCTGCCCCTAGGTTCCTGCCTTGACTTCTGGCCCTGACTTCCCTCAGTGACAGAATATGGCCTAAGAGCTGTGAAATAAACCCTTTCTTTCCCAAGTTGCTTTTGGTCAGTGCTTATCATAGTAACAGAAAGCAAACTAAGACACACACCATCTTTCGTAGTTCTAAGAATTACAGGTGAACTTGGACCATTCTATTGAATGCTTTAAAGAGCATCTTTGTTCTAAGCATGGTTTAGTTTCTCAGACCCTGGACAAGTTCAAGAGCAGAAATCATTTGTGTTAGGGTCGTTGTTTTCTGTTTGATTTTATTTTGGGTGTGGCAGGGTCTTGCTTTGAGCCCAGGCTGGTCTCAAACTCACTATGTAGTCTAGCTGTCCTCACACTCATGACAATCCTGGATCAGCCTTCCAAGCTGGGATTATAGGTAAGATCCATTACACCCTGTTGTTTTTCTCTGTTTTGACCTGTACTTCCATCATGTTCAGCAGATCTGAGTTATAGCCCAGAAGGGGAAAGGGAACAGCAGGTGACCACTGAGATCCTGTCCCACCCGCTAGCTCCCTGCTTGTTTCAGGTCCTTACTGAAGTCTTGAGATGCTATGGGAAGGAGATGGGGGTTCTCCTTACTTTGGAAGGCCCAGAACGGAGAATTCAACCACTCTGCATCCTCTACCTGGTCATCTCTTAACCCCCAACCTCTGTCTTTGCAGCAGCACCCTGAATGTTCTCTCCCGCCTCTTCTTACCCCTCTCTAAGCATCTTCCTGTGGGTACCAGTGGCTTTTGATTCCACTCTCCTCCAGGGATGCAGAGCCTTGGGTTTCCTGAGCTGGGAGAGAGATGCTGATTATAGACAGACACCACCAGCTCAGCCGAGTGAATGTTACATATAATCAGCAAATGTCATGTGAGCATGCATTGTACCAGTCACCCAGCATCAATCTGCTGTACTTTAGATGGGAAGTCACCCACAGGCTCCTGTATGTTAACATTTGGTCCCAGATGGTGTCATTGTTTGAGAAGGTTGTGGAGTTTTTGGAATGTTGTCCCAACCTGCTGGGTCCTTGGAGGCAGAACTTGGAAGGTTATGTATATTCCTGGTTCCAGCCTGAACTCTGCTTCCTGATGGACCATCACAATGTCACAATGGGACTACCGTACACCCCTATGGAGCCTATGGTGGTTGGTTTTAATTGCCAATTTAGCACACTCTAGATCACCTGGGGTGGGGGGGAGTCTCAATGAGGAATTATCTAGATCAGGTTTACCTGTGGGCATGTCTGTGGGGGACTGTCTTGATTGTTGATGTGAGAAGACTCAGCCCATTGTGTGGGCTGCATCATTCCCTAGGCAGAGGATCATGGGAGAAAGTAAACTGAGTGTGTATGCCTTCATTCTCTCTCTGCCCTTGACTGTTGATGTAACTAGCTGCTTGAAGTTGCTGCCTCAATTTCCCCTCAGTGACGGGTTTTTAACCTGGAATTATGAGCTGAACAAATGCATTCTTGTTTTTCTCAGGCTATTTTATCACAGCCACAGAAGTGACGGAAGGACAGTGCCACCCCTAGGTGCCACCCCTGTCACACTGGACCAGAAACTCCTGAGGCTGTGAGCTGAGATCAGTCCTCCCCACTTAGATGATTTCTGTCAGGTACTTTATCACAGTGGGGAAAAGAAACTAACACGGTACCAGTCCTCACGTCAGTGTCGGTACCAGTGCCCTGGCGGACGTCACCCTCCTGCTCTTGTACTCTGGGTTACAATAAAGAAGGCTGCTACTGAGCACAGCCGGAGCTCCATCCTAAGGTGAGTGCTGGGATGCCAGAGCCAAGACTAGAGGCTGGAGAGCCAGGGTGAGGCCAGACCTAAGAGAGCAGAGGACCCATGCAGAGACAGCAACCCAAGGGCTCAGGTCAGCTCCCAGGCATGAGTGCCAGGGCTTGGGTATACATGCTTAGGAGCTGTTGAGAGGACCCAAGTCAGCACAGGACGCACAAAGACCAAGTTCTCCGCACAAAGGAGACTTATTTACCCCAGAGGAGCAGAGGGCAGGGAATAAGAGACAAAGACAGGAATAGAAGATAAAGGGGGCAAGGGAGAGGGGGAAGGGACATTTGTCCAGAGGGACAAAGAACTGCCTCTGGATGGAGAGGAGACAGAAGTGGCCCATAGGCAAATGGCAGTTTATAAAGGGACAAGGAGAAACTCTGTGTTAGGGTGAGGTGTTTAATTTTGATTGGGCATGTTAATTAAGGCAGCCACAAGGGGGCTTTGGACTGTGGACTTCAATACTTTGATAGCTGGGCCTTGCTGGTCAACCTCAGGAGGAGGCAGCGGCCAGCTAAGGGACTAGACCTTGGTGGCTGGCTTTAGGAGTGAGTGCCATCTAACAGTTTCTACCAAGCAGAGAGGGGAAGGGGAAGGGCACGGCCTGTCAGAGTCACGGTTGCCACGCTCAGGCCTCAGCCCTTCAGTTGTGATGTGCTGTGGCTCAAATGTGGCCCCCACACAGTTCATATGTCATCAAGTTCATCCTCAAAGTCACATGTTGATAGCATCTGGAGAAGTGGCTTGGGGGGAGGGGAACCAGTGACCGTGGGGCCTCCACCCCATAAACCCTCTTGCACTTCACACACACTTGACTTCATAATGAAGTGTTTTTAAGCCCTGGGAACACTGGTAAGAAATCTAAGCTCAAAGCAGCCACAAATGGCCAAAGGAACATTGCATCTGAAAATAACATGAAATTTGTGACGGCGGCCTAATGCAATGTGCGGAGACGTGTTTCTCAGAAAATTTCAAGTTCTAGGTATTGGATGAAATTGTGATGAATGGGGCCCTCAGAACTCAGTGCACAGCAGAAAGTGGGCTTCTGAAACTTTCCCCGTGAGGAGGTGGTTTCTGTCCCTGTTACCTGGAGCATTGATTGGCTCCTGCTGGGAGACAGGTGGAATTCCCACCTGGGCTGGGAGCTTGCTGGTGAGGTGGACTGATAACTCCTCCAGGCCTCCATTTGTGGGTCTCCCTTCCCAGTGCCACTTATTCCTGGTCCCAACACCTTTGTCCCAGGTGGGGTCAGAACCACAGGAGAAGGCATTCTGACTTGGAGGCGAATGGCTAATTGTCCATCCAGGCAGCTGAGAGTTCATGAGGGACTTCCCACCTACTGTCTATGCTAATATAAATTTCTGTTTATTTGGTCTGATTCTCCCCTGACTTCATAACCCTAACGAGCTCAAGCCACTGAGATGGGTTCTCGAACAGGTGGTCCTGGGACACCCTGCAGATGTCAGAATCCAGAAGCACTTGAGTCTTTTGTATAAGATGGCCTGATATTAGCATAGACACATCCCCCTGTGTGCCTTAAATCCTCCCTGGGGTAGTCACCCCGTAAGCAGCCGCTGGTCTGTTCAGGACGGCGGTCATGAAGTCTGCAGTGCTCGGAACTGTTACTTTTCATCTGTGATTGCCTGAATGTGCCAACAGGGGACAGGGGGCAGTTGTTTTGTCTCTTAGGTAGGATGCAATGAACAGTGTTAAAGGTGGAGAAACTGAAGCCTGGAGTTGCCGGGAACTGGCCCAGGGCCTACAGGCAGGCTGCATTTGACCAGACTCTGAAGAGCAAAGTGGAGGATGAGACAGTTCCCTGTTGGGGAACGTGGGCAGAGCGTGTGGACTCCGGCAGCTCCGACCAGGGCCACCACTGACATCATTAACTCAGAACAGTCAGTTCCGCCATATAGCACCTGACTCTGTGCAGCAGCAGCGTGCTGAAAACAGTCGAGAGCATCACCCATCACCTCCCAGGAGGGAACGAGACAGGATGGAAAGAACTACGGGACATGAGATGGGAGAGGATCCCTTATCACAGAGGCTGGCTGGAGTCTCTTGCCAGTGAAGCAAGGATTCCTCGTAACCAATTAACTGTCCAGGCCTTCCCCTCCCAGCTGTGAACCTACAGTTGCTAGGAATCTCCCAGAAACCCCGTTGACAGGAAGGGGTTGTGTCCTTAGCCCCTGTGCAGCCTTGTAGGCTTCCAGATTCACCTTATTGGGTTTAACCCCTCCAAGGCATCGGGGGGGGGGGGGTGGAGAGAGGCCAATGAGGGAGGAATTCTTAGCAACCTCTTCAGATGTAACTTGAAGCCATTGAAAGGGTATGTGTCTAAGCTAAGACATCACAGCACCTCTGTCTTGAGGGCCCTGGACTGACTCTTGGTCTGGTGTTTAAATAAACAACCCCCATAACTCATAAACTTGACCACTTGGTCCCCAGTGTGTGGCCTTGTTTGGGAAGGTTATGGAACTTTGGGGAGGAAGTGTGTTACTGTGGGAGGGTCATGGGAGGGTTTACAGGCTCACACAACCCCTCCCCTTCTCCCTCCTTCCTCTGGATGAAAATGTAACCAGCCAGCTCCTTGCTCCTGCCCTCTAGAACCAGAAGTCAAAATGAACTTCTTCTACCTAGAGTTGCTTTGGGGCCTGGTGTTTTGTCTTAGTAACAGGAGAGTAACACTTGGGGATGTCTTAGTTCTGAGACTCTCAGAGGAATTCTTTCTCAGCACCTCTCCTAGCCCTCATGATCAGGCCTATCATCATATTAAAACAGAGTTTAATAAAACCAGCTTTGCTTCATAATGGCTACTCATGAAATTCTTTCCAGTCTAAGCCATAAATCCTGCTTTGGCCTGAGATGAGGCCATTAAAAGTTTAGAGAACTCCTCAGGCTGCTGAGGGTGACCACACGGAACTGTGTTTCTGTCCCTTCACTGTTGACAGAAATACTTGGGGAACTTGGTAGCAGGGCCTGGAGGCTGACACGGTATGCTGGTTCTCCTTAGTCACCATATCCCTGTCTAGTCCAGACTTAAGAGGTGGGGGTGGCAGCAGAGAGTAGATCTGAGCAACCCAGGAGGCTTGCTTAGGACTCTGGGGTGATTCTCAGACCGGAGTCAGGGCACAGCATGACTCCTCCTGATCCTTTTATCCTGGTGGAAGGGACTATGGCCACAGAGTGGAACTCAGTTCACAGAGTGCTAGCCTGCACAAAGCCTGGAGGTCCCACCACCACATAAACCAGGTATGGTGGTGCATGCCTATAATCCCAACAGAGGTGGAGGCAGGAGGATGGGAAGATCAAGGTCATTCTTGGCTATATAGAGTTAGAGGCTAGTCTGGGAAACATGAGAATCATCTCAAAAGAAAGAGTAAAAGTAGAGGCCACCAGGCATATGGCCTCAGACCCAATGACTGGCTCCCATAGGTGCTGGGTACAGCAGGCCATGGTTCCAAATGGGCCTGAAAACAAGGGAGGGGGCATAGTGGCACTGGACCCAGCGCTGAGAGTGAGGTCAGACCTGGGATTGGGTCTGTGTCCTGAAGGAGTCGCCTTGCTTCCCCCATCTGTGAAATAGCCCTCCTCTGCTGTCTGCTGAACGCCTTCCCAGCAGGATGGATTCCGACTCCTGGCAAAGGTGGGCAGCGGGGGATAGTGCCACATGCTGAGCCCAGGAAAGACCCAGACACCACAGGAGTCCTCTTCTGCCCACTGAACCTCCTGCCCATTAGCCAGCCTTCTGCAGCCTTCCAGGTTCCCCCAGGTCCTGTGACCCACTCCACCTCGGCTCCTTGCAGGGAGAGGATTCAGGCCTCTCACTGTCGTCCCCCACACCAGGGACAGGAGCCTGGAAGCTGCTCAAAAGGTGACACGAGCCCCTCCCCACCCCACCTCCCAGACCCTGCTTCAGGGACCCACTGCTTCCTTTCCAAGACAGCCCAACCAATGGCCAGTGTAAATCAAAGTTACCAGAAAAAAGACAAGCCGCAGATGAGTTAAATATTCTAGAAGCCTAATGACTGAAGCGCACGTTAAAATGTTGCAGACCAGAGCCAAATTACCTTGAGCTATTTTTAGTCCCTTCAAAAGCCATCCATTGCCCACCGTGTCCAACCTAACAACCTTGTGATTATCAAAACCTCTCAGACGTCTTCTTAGCAGACTGCTAGCTTCCACTGACCCCACAGCTAAGAATGCTGTCAAATAGCATCCGAGGCCTATAGCAGAGAGTGCTCCTCTTCGCTGTAACCTACTGATGCTAAAATCTGCTCCCTAGGGGCAGACATCGGCAACATCTGCCACTTCTCCTAAAGTCCCAATGACAAACCAAGGCACAATTCTGCCCAAGTTCAATCTGGAGAACCAATGAATTTCTTGGGCTTTTTTACAGAGTATAAGCAAAGGGTTACTTCCAGGGGTGTGGGCGCTCCCCACCAACAGGCTGCACCTGGAAAGCCTTTATCTATCCAGGGTGATGGCTTCCCCACAGTTCCATAGATGGAGTGCCAGCCCCTAGTCTTCTCCAGCCTATGCTCTGGTGATTAAGGCAGGATTGCATGCCGTAAGTGGTAGAGCAGCTGGCTATGCCACAAGGGCCCCATGTCCCTCTCCACACCTCCACGAGGGAGCAAATAGTCAACATGGCGGCTGGGAAGATCAGACGTGGCTCTGGGTTCCCGCCAGTGAGAGCTGTTTGAGTGTTACCACCAGTCTGGAAGCTAAGGTGGGGACAGGAAGGGCCGGTCTCCGGGGCCACCTCCCTAATCACTTCACCTAGGGACTGTGACACTGTCAGCTCTTGTGGGTGAACACTGCAGATCTGCGGGCTGTGAGGCAAGTGGCCTCCCTGTGGCTGCTCCTAGATGCAGCCCATGTGTGCATTCCTCAGACACAAACTATCTTCCAGGGTCTGGTGCTGGGGGGGGGGGGGGGGAGTTGGGCTTGTAAGTCCAGACTCCAACTGGGCTCTCAGCTCCTGTTCTTGTCAACGCAGCCTGAGGTGGGGCAGTCCTAGCCCGTGGCTGCTGGTCCAGAGCCTAAAATCCACCATCTACAGACATAGAACAGCCAGCTGGGATTGTGGACGGATGTTGGGAAGCTCTGCTGGGCATTAGCTTCAGCCAGCTGTCCTCTGGTTTCGAAGCTATGCTGCCACCCTGAAAGTTCTTCTGAGCCAAGGCCTCAGGCTTGGAGGACTTGGCTCTCCTAACTGAGGTAGGGCTCTGGCCTGATAGAGAGCAGGGACCTGAGGCAGGAGGGGGACAAACCCACTTAGCAGCTGCCCCCTGAGAATGACATAGAGAGTGAAGTGACTTCAGATTACCCTCGAAGCAGCCACCAAGGCCTCAGGGAGGGAGGCCGACTTTAACCAAGAAGATAAGGCAATCTCAACAGAGCCTGAAGTTTGGAGGACTCTCCAGAAACCTCTGAGCTCCAGAGGTCAGCTCCGGGACAAGAATGAGATTGGCCATTCTAGAGATCTAGTGGGCTTGCTCAGAAAGCGGAAAGCAGGGCTGTGTGGGGAAGCCCTCCGAACAGTTTTCCCAACCTAGGCAGAGTTCCAGAAGACTGCTAGAAAAGGTGGGATCATGGGAGACTGAGGCAAGGATGGTTCTCAAGGTCATCTCCTGCAAAGGAAGCAACTGGATGCATAAACGTGAGAGAACATTCTGAGCAAGGCCATGTCCAGGTGCACAGTGCAGAAACAGCCCCACCTGACCAAACCTTCTCTAGCCTGGCCACCTTCTCCTCCTCTGTAGTGTGGCCATTTTTTTTTACATGGTTTTGGGAGCAGGGGTGAACCTGTCAATAATTATGGCTGAGTGTGGGGCTCCCCCGGTCCAGCATGTGTGAAGCCCTGGGTTCCATCTCACAGCACTGCAACATAAATAAATAAGACACCCAAGCAACAGGTGTAAGGCAGGCTAGTCCTCGCAGGTGAGGACATATGGCTTCTGGCTTATCTGTGTAATCAGCCAAGTCCTGGGAGACTCTCACGTGAGAAAGGTCCTGTTACCTGGAGCAGCCCTGCGCCAGACTTCAGAATTTGTCATCACAGGTGTCGGATGCTGCCGTCTGTAGCTGGTTCTCTCCACAGCGTCTTCCGGCCATGAGCCCTGCCACTGGGCTCCAGCCCCCCACAGGGGAAGGAACTGGCCTGCAGTCCACCACGGAGCTAGTTTGCAGAGAGGGGCAGCTGGGGAAGGAAGAATGGAGCTTCAGGCGTGGCCCCCATTTGGGGTTTTATTGAGAAGGAGTCTCACACATAGCCTGGGCAGATCTAGAACACACTCTGGTGCCCAGGTGGCCTGAACTTTCAGCAATCCTCCTGCCTCAGCCTTCTGAGGGCTAGGTTTGCAGCTGTGAATCACCACCACTCGGGGTCGTAAGGTCATAAAACCTAACAGATTTCTGTTTTACTCGAATGGACTCTGTTTTCCCCTTGCCTCAGACTAAAGAAGTCTGGATTATGAGGTGCATGGTCTGGGCAATTCTTACCACACCTTGGGCCTACCACAGTCTGTGGCAGGAATCTTAAAAAGTCTTATTAATTACATCAAACCTGGAGCCAGGTATTGGGATGAATGCTGGAAGATCAGAGAAGCAGAACAAACCACAGCTACCTCACCTCGCCAATTCTTCAGCTGATCCTGTTTCCTCAGACTGGAAGCTTCTGAGTCCTCATCACGCCTTATATATCCTTCTGCTTTCTGCCATCATTCCCTGGGATTAAATGCTCACTTCTTGGGATTAAAGGCGTGAGTCACCATGCTTGGCTGTATCCTTGAACACACAGAGATTCAGAGGATCTCTGCCTCTGGAATGCTAGGATTAAAGGCGTATGCTACCACTGCCTATCCTCTGTGTTTAATATTGTGGCTGTTCTGTTCTGTGATCCCAGATAAGTTTATTAGCGTGAACAATATTTTGGGGAACACAATGCCACCACAACAGTCTTCTTCGAACAATATACAGCTCCTCATCTACCCAATGCTGTACTGATGACTAAGGAGCGAACTTCACAGGGCAGGCACCTTTGGAGGTGCTGTGGGAACAGATGGACAGCTGGAGACTCTGGGAGACAGCATATGTTGAAGGATTTGCTGATGTTAATCTCCTTTCTGTCAAGAGGGAAGGTGTAGCTGGGGGAGAGGGGCTAGTGGGTTAAGAACTTGTCATGCAAGCACGATCATCAGTTTGATCCCAGAACCCACATTAAAAAAAAAAAAATCCAATCACAATGGCTGTGTGGAGGGGCCCCAAAACAACTTGACCACACAGATGCCATGACAGGCCTAGAAGCCCAGGCATAGCTTCTGTGACAGGCTTACTGGCAGGGAACACCCAGATCTAGGAAAAGCCATAAGCTGACACCACCCAGGGATGGGGAAGTACCTGACATCTCAAACATTCCAACCATTAGATAAAGTTGTCTAGCACACACCTATTTTTGTTTTACAGATTCCCCTAGACAAATGTTAGCCAATCAGGGTCCTGAACCCTGGAAATGCCCTCACTCCAACCTCTGCTATGATAAAAGCCCTACCCTGCTAGGGCTCAGGGCTCTCTGCTCTCACTGATGCGTCAGACAGACAGAGACCAAGCTCAGAGCTTTTAAATAAAGGCTCTTTGCTTTCACATGTGGGATTTGGTCTCCATGGTGGTCTTTTAGGGGTCCCTGTGATCTGGGCATAACGTTGGTTGCAGCTTATGACCCCAGCACTGGGAGGCACAGGAAGGCAGGGCCAGCATACAGCCTCCTCAGTGAGCTCCCACCCCAAAAGCTCTCAAAAACCAAGGTGGTTGGCATCTGAAAAATACCTGAGTTTGCCCCCCAACACACACACACACACACACACACACACACACACACACACAGAGAGAGAGAGAGAGAGAGAGAGAGAGAGAGAGAGAGAGAGAGAGAGAGAGAGAAATGTTCAGAGAGCAGAACCCATCACAGCTTGTTAAAGATTTTTACAGAAAGGGCCAGAGAGATGGCTCAGCAGTTTAGAAATCTTGCTGCTCTTGCAAAGGACCTGGGTTCCACTTACCAGTGCCCACATTCGACAACTCACAGCTGCCCATAATTCCAGGCACTGCACTCACATCACACATACACACACACACACACACACACACACACACACACACACACGCACTGCACTCACATCACACATACACACACACACACACACACACACACACACACACGCACGCACACAACATAAGCACATAAATATAAATTTTTAAAAGATTTTCAAAAGCCAGAGGTGGTATCACAAGCCCATAATCTCAGCACTCTGAGGCTAAAGCAGGAACAACAAAAACAGATTTTACATAAAAGGTTTTTCTTTGAGAAGCGCTGCCGGCTAAAACACAGGAGGAACAGTTGTGTGAGCCTCTCAGATAAGTCACAGGTTTTTCTGTTTGTTTTGTCTGGGAGTCTGTTCTGCGCAGTATCGGGCATGCTCAGACTAGGAAGCACTGGGCTCCTGTTATAGCTCCCTGGCCTTCTCTGGCCACCTGGTCCAGGTCGGCTCGGGGCAACTACGATATGGTTGTTCCTGGGGAGACGTGAACAAATGTCTTTGGCCTTGATGGGGGGCGAGACAGACCAAAGAAAGGGTTCCGCTCATGTTTAGTTTGGCGAACTAGCTTGCCTGGATCACGTGTGAGAGTTTACAGGAACATGGAGGACTCAAAGGCATCACTGAAGAACACACCCCTGGGAGACAGCTGGCACTCTTTGTACAAGTTGCAGACAGCTCCACCAGAGAGTCCTCTCCCCAGCAGCCAGTCTGCACTGCTTTTAAAACCTGTGCAGGCCCTTGAGAGTCTTGAGCATGTCTTGTGCCATGAGCCTCACTCCCCTTCACTCCGTCCAGGAGAGAAGGCTTCAATCCGAAGTAAACAGCTACAGAACAGCATCTGCCTCCCGAGTGAGTTTGGTTCTTTCTGGGAGCTCTGAGTGGGTCTTTAGCAAGCATCTATGAAGCCTGTTTCATCTGCTCCCGAGTTTTAGATGGACCATTTCTGCAGTAGATGGACCATTTCTGTAGCTGTCAAAAGCACCCACACAGCCGTGTTCAAGAAAGGCCCAGTGTCTCGATAGCAAAATCAAAAGCGTCCTCACGTACTCAATCACCCAGATTCGGGCAGGCAGGAAATGCAAACACCTACCTCGATCATTATGGGTCATTTTCCTGTTCTAAAGAACAGGTTCACTGTCCCTGCTGTAGCTCACACCAGCCTAGCCCATTATGTACTTTACTGCAGTCAAATCATTTTCCAAGAGGAAAGGCATTCACTTAACAAGTTTACCATCCCAGCCCCCACTCAGCAAATATTCGAGTTTCTTATCAGTTCTAATGCACTGCCAGGAAGAGTGGAAGGAGGCAGCTTCCTGAATCCTGCCATTCAGAACAGCTTAACCCAGGAAGCGGTAGGAGAGTGAGGCCAGCAAGCACAGGGGGTAGTTTAGGAACCCGAGACTCTACTTGGCTTGCACTGTGCATACGTCTCTCTCCTAACAGTGTGCCTGGCAACCTGCTAGCAACCTAGGACTCCCACCTGCCTCATGCTGCATGTAAACTCCCCATAGCGACACCCGAAGGCTTTCTTTCTTCCATGTGTGTACCACCAAGACCCTGGGAATGCCTGACTCAGACCTCAACCATAAAAAGGCAGCTGTCACGAGGAGTTCAGAGCGATGAGGAAAACCAGGGCTCCAGTGCCTGTGAATCAAACTTCTGCCCACCTGGGTTGCCTCCCGGGCTGGTGACTGACAGATTCAGACCATGACCTTCCCATCCACAAGCTTCTAGACCTGAGAGCCTTTCCCCACGCTCCTCGGGAGCCTCACAGTCACTGAGCTGCCTTAAATGAAATGCCTAGCTGGATAGTTGTCCCCCAGAGTGTTAGGTTAATTGTGGTCATTGTTCATGGCCTCTGTTCCTTGCGGCTGTTTTATTTAGGATTTCATAAAATATGTAGATGATTGTTCCAAAAATGGCCTCCTGCTAAGGATGTCCAGGGACCAGGTTGTGGAGAAGGCTGTGAGCTGTCGGCTGCTAGCTGAACTGGATTAGTCTTCTGAGGCGGAGGTTTCCAGTCTTCAGCCAGTCTGTTCAAGAGGCGTTTGCAGCACACAGCCAGATGCTGGGTTGCTGGCTGTGACATGGGAAAATCCCAGGGGCCCTTGTCAGGCCAGCCATGGTCTTTTTGTAAGGAGTGCATGGTAGGCGGGAAATCTGACCAGAGAGCTACATTACAGGGGCCTTGAAGAACCCCAGCCCCACCTGGCCACCGACAGATGTACAGAGATCCCACATTCTGCCTTACAGCTGCTCTCCTAATCTTCCTGCTCCACCCGTCCCCAGCCTGCTCCCGGGCTCTCCTCTGGGTAGTCGGCTTATATCACCCACACCAAAAGACATAGAAAGCACTCTCCAGCAGGCCATTTCCTCGAATTGCATCTCTGAACCCCTTTCCATGAGCTTTCACCCCCAGAGGAACCAGCCAGGAAGCTGGGATGAGCTGTCCCATCCACCTGGTAAACAAGCTCCAACCCCTTCTCACTTGGGGCATCCATGGAGTACACTGGAGGCTGAGCTAAGGGAGGAACAGGCAGCCTGCTAATAACTGAGAAATAAGTTCCAGAAGTATCCGGGAATCACTAGCACTAGGGACAGAGTCTGTGCAGCGGGAAGAGTTTGCTTCCCCCTTCGGGGGGGCTAAGGCCCCCAGTTTCTTGGGGTGAGAAGTTCTCAGTCTGGGAAGGGAGGACTGGGGTGTGGGGAGAGAGGACTCAGATCTGGTGAGGGAGTACTGGGGGGTCTGGGGAGGGAAGACTAGGGTGTGGGAGGGAAGACTAGAGATGTGGAGTGGGAGGACTGGAGGTCTGGGTTTGTACAAGGCTCTCAGTGAGTCCTGCTCATATTCAAATCTGGAGTGTTCTCATTCAGAGAGAAGGGCTGGGAGCTGTCCGGGATGGTACAGCGGAGGCTCCGAATGTGGTCCCCACATACATGTTAGAAATAACCGCAGGTGTGCAGTGGGAAGGGTACAGGAGGTCGACAGAGGTCACAGGGTCGTTAATCACAGGAGAAGGCTACCTGTCACCGGAGAGGACCTCATGCAATTCCACCCCGCTCCATTTGCACTCTCGCCCAGTCACACTCTGTTATTTATGTGGGGGTTTTGTTTGTTTTGGTTTTGCTTTGAGATGGGGTCTAATGTAGCCCGGACTGGCCTCAAACTTACTTTGTTGCAGACCTTGAATTTCTGATCCTCCTGCTTTGCCCTGCTGACATTGCAGGTGCGAAACACCATACATGGAGGTCTCTGGGGCTTTCCCAAGAGTGCCCTCAGCCCCCAGCTGTTTCCTGATGGCTGGTCACCTCTAGAGTGGCCATGCCTTCCAGGCCGGAGGAAGGCAGGCAGACCACTCTTTGCAGCCATTTCCCCAGAGGCTCCACCCAGTAGCACCCCCTCTTCTCAGTGTTCACAGCAGCGCAGGGGGCTAAGCCCTGCCGAGGCAGCTGCTGAGTAATGCAGACTTTCAGCTGAACAGCATGCCATCTCAGCCCCAGTGGTCTTTTATCATGGCTAGGAGGGAAGGAGGGAGAGAGAGAGAGAGTTTGTATATACATACCTATACTTACATATTGTACTAGATGTATATATATTTTTTTCTGAACCCAAGATACAGTGCCCACCCCCAAACAGCTGCAGAAATTTCTGGGCTTTGGCCAGGCCAGAGCATTCTCCTCCCGTGCCTCCATCTCCCAGACCCCACACCCCATCCTGCCCTGCCCACCCCTTCTGGGATCTTGTTTGCTCAGTGCTGGCCACTGAGGCTGACAGCTATTAAGAGGCACAGCAGGAGTCACCACAATCTGAGCTTCCAAGTCCAGGCTCTTGAGCTGCCACTGTCAGGGTTGGGGGGTGGGGGTGGGCGTGGGGAGGGGATAGAGGGCACCGCCCTGCTCCCAACCAAGGTTTGAGTTTCATGAAGTGTGATTTTTGTCTGTACACTCACCTTTGAGAATAAACTATCGCATTCAGGACTCCCTCAGTGGGAATGGAGAAAGCTGAGAGAAAAATGTGCCAAGAAGAGCAAGTGAGAACATGGACGGTGTGGAGGGCTCACTCCAGTTCTAGAGCTTTCTGCGCTGACTTCTCAGCCCTCTCCACTAGCACACCCAGGGAGTGGCCTCCATTCCCACTGCACAGAGAGAACAGAGGCCCAAGGTATGCAGGATGCTGAGCTCAGAGCCAGACCTCTCTTGATTCTGCCCCACCAAACTAATAGGAAGCTGCTACTTCTGGGACCACAAGGATGCTCCAGCAATACGAACCCATAGACACCTGGCCAGAACACCAAGTGTCTGAGATCTCGGCAACACACCAGAAGTCATGGTCATAAGTGTCCTCCACACCAACGCTCTCCCCATTCCGGGAGAAACAGATCCTTGCCTTTGTTTTCTAGTAGTTGAGGCTGAAGATGTTCTCAACCAATAGCTTGCCTAGGACTGCACAAACTGTCCGTGGTGACACATGCCTGTAATCCCAACACTCAAGAAGCCGAGGCAGGAGGATCGAGAGTTCAAGGCTATTCCTAGCTACACAGCAAGCCTAGGGATACAGGAAATTCTGTTTTAACAAATGAACAGGAGCTGGTTTGTGTGCGTGCGTGCGTGCGTGCGTGCGTGCGTGCGTGCGTGCGTGCGTGCGTGCGTGCGTGCGTGCGTGCGTGCGTGCGTGCGTGCGTGCGTGCGTGCGTGCGTGCGTGCGTGCGTGCGTGCGTGCGTGCGAACGTACCCATAGCTATACCTCCCCTCACTTCCCACAGCCTCACCACGCTGTGCAGTTTTCCCCAGAGCCAGACCTTCTCCATTTCCCCTGAATCCTTTCTTCTGGGATTCTCCTTCCCCGTGCCCTGCCCCCACCCCACCCACATCTATGTGCTTCCGCCCGGTTCTTTCTAAGCCTGACGACCGACTGTATACCGGTCAGAGAGGCAAGACCCTGGCGTGGGGCAGTCCCCATTCAGTGTGCAGCTTCTTCAGCACCGTCAGAGCATCACCTCACCCCTGCCGCAACATTTTCCCCTTGCGCTGTTCGTTCCATGGGCTCAACTCTGGCCCAAATAAACATGTTTCTGAACCTCTGCAAAGAATACCAAGCTTCATGCAGCCATGGTTGCATACACCTGCCCCCTTCCCCTTTCTGCCACCTGCCTGGGTGCACCCCACTCCACTCCAGCCCACTGTCTTCCTTGATTCCCTTCCCTGCAGAGGTGACTCTGTTGCCTTCCTGGGTCTTACCTGGCCCTGCCTTTGGAGTGGCTCCTCCCACCCACCCCACCCCCACAGCCCTGAGTCCTTTTCCCATTACTGCACACCCCAGTATGGTTTTAAATTTCTCCCCCTCTGTCAGAATAAGACCTGTCAGAATCCAAGTAGCTCCCTCTCAATTTTCCATGCAAGCCAGCATTTGATAAGTATGTCATGAGGGAAGATGGACGTCCTCCTGGGGTGCCCCCATGCATGAGCTTGAGAACCAGCCTCCCTTCTCATGGCTTTGTTTGGCCAGTGTTAACTCTGTAAGCATTCCCAAGTAAAGCCAGGTCTCTCAAGGAATGCCCATGGTGAGGAGAAACAGTCACCCTGAGTGACAGACCTGAGGACCTCCTGGTTTTCAGACATTTTTGCTTGTCTTCAGCCAAAGACTCTACCTTGCTCTGAGGTGTTATTGACCAGGCACTCACAAAGACATTTGATTTCACTTGTTTCTACCAGAATTTCCCCCAAACAGAGGCTCAGTTTTATGTGTCAAACCAGGACACAACCCTCCCTCCCTCCCTCCCTCCCTCCCTCCCTCCCTCCCTCCCTCCCTCCCCAGCTAAGTGAGTGTTATACTTGTAAACAGGGTCATTCTTCAGGCCAGCCCCAGCATCCCACCCAGCACCCATCCCGCCCTGCAGCTGCTGACAGCTACTGCTCTGTCTTTAAAGACAATTTAGCTAGTTCTTTTTCTCTTCAATGAGTTTGAAGCACTTAAGAGAAGATCCCAGGCCGGGAGTTACTGTCTTAGCTCATGACTTTAAGGGTTTCAAACTGCAACATCAGGGACTTTTCTATTTTTATGGCCCACTTCTTTAAATAAGTGGGAGCGGAGTCCCCAGCCCACATTACCCACCCACGACCAGGGCCTCAGGTATGAGACAGCACCAGATTCTGCATGTAGTATGTGTGACCTAACCCCAGACATTTTGCCTGCATCCACTCCCCATATCCTGTGAAGGATCAAGACACTTCAGCAATCACTAGGATCCACAGGGCCAGCCTCAGGTAAAGGACATAAGAAGGGTCTTAGAGGAAAGGCACTTAGTCAACTTTTATGAAAAATCTTTGAATAAGAACTGGAGAGATGGCTTTGTGCTTAAGAGCACTGGCCACTCTTTCAGAGGACCCAGGCTTAGTTCCCAATACTCACATGGTGGATCACAACCATTGAAGACTCCAGTTCCAGGTGACCTCTTCAGGGATCCATGGGCACCAGGCATGCGCATGGTACACATACATACAAGCAGACAAAACACTTGTACACAGAAAATAGAAGTGAATCTTTTTTTTTAGAAAGGAAGGAAGGAGGGAGAGAGGGAGGGAGGGAAAGAAGGAAGGTTGGTTGTTGAATAAAGTACAAAATACAGAATTGTATTAGGAACTTACAGGCATGTTGTAAGAATGTGGAATCCCTTACGCCCTGATGACACAGTGCCATGATGTTTTTCTCTTGACCCAGTATATCTCATTTTTGCCACCTGAAGCTCCCAAGTAACTCTCCCAAGATGTCATTTCAGAATCAAAGAGCAGCCTGTTTTTGTAGGTAACCAAGTGGTGTTTAGATAATCATTGGAGATATGGCAAGGGACTTCTAACTTGGCTAAGGGCTCAGATTGGTTGGCCTGTGTGAGGCAGATTTCTCTAAAAAGCAGAACCAGTAGAATGTAGGTAGAGTTTTCCCATCCTGGGAGCCACTCTCAAATAATCACTCAGAGGCTTAATATTAATTACAAATGCTCTGCCAGTAGCTCAGGCTTGTTACTTACTAGCTCTTACAACTTAACCCATTTCTACTAATCTATGTGCTGCCCCAAGGCTCGTAGCTTTTACCTCTATTCTGTGTTGTGTGTCTGATTCCTTCTGTGTCTGGCTGGCAACTCCTCAGACTCTACCCTTCTGTATCCCATCATTCTCAGTTTGACTTTCCTGCCTAACCTTATTCTGTTCAGCTATTGGCCAGTCAGCTTGTTTATTAAACCAATCACAGAGACAAGTCTTCACAGTATACAAAGGATTATTCCATAGCAGTAGAGTGCATAAAATGCACATATGTAATAAAGGAATTGATTAGATAGGCTTACATGATGTGTTACATGACCATCTGCGTGTTGGAGTGACTGAGAACCTAGTAGCTGCCCAGCCCATGAGACTGGACAACTCAGGAGTCCCACTTTGGTGCTGAAGGCCCAGATCCTCCAGAGAACTGCTGCATTGAGTTCATGCTTGAAGGCTGAGGAAGTTGGAGGCTATACTGCAGAAGATGGCTGCAGGAGGGAGGATACTCTCCCTCAGGAGTGATGAGAGCTTAATATCCTGACTGCCCGTTGGAAGGTGTTCACTCTGAGAGTAAGTCTTCTCCCTCCATTAATCCTGTCTAAAAACATTCTCATGGATCCACCCAGAGGTGTGCCTCCCAGGTAATTCCAGATACCTACCTCCAAGTTGACAGTCAAGATTCAGCGTCCTAGTCCACCAAGGTTGCTTCTAGCTCTGGAGGCCCTTGCTGTGCTGAGGACTGAAGGAAACTTGAGCAAGGGAGTGATCAATCTAGCCACTGCCCACCACATGCCTGGGCACCTGGATCCCAGCAACAGGGCATTAAAGGTGGACACTCTGCCCTGACATTCTACTCCATGTGACCAGGGCCTGGGGACCAGCAGTTCTGCTCACTGTGGTCGGGATATGCTGAGTGGCTACCCAGAAGAAGTGGGATGAACAGGGTGTTTCCAGGGAGATCCAAACCTAGATAGGCTTGCAAAGCAGCTGGGACACCTCTGTAGAGATTTCAAACCAAATCGCACAACCTGAAGTTCTAGGGTGCTGATGTATGAGGAAACATTCTGCACACCAGACAGGGCCAAGGAGCGAGTACTGAAGGGATCAAGACAATTTTTTAATTGAGGCTCCTTTTCCTCAGGTTACTCTAGGTTGTACCAAGTTAATAATAAAAACTAATCAGGACCACCATCCATGAGGATACAGCCCTGGTCACCCCCTAAAACAGCCTCCTAGCCCTGCCTCTTAATGCCTCACAGTGGAAATTTAAACTTCTCCCTGAGTTTCAGAAGGGCCAAGCTATTTCAGCCCACTGCAGTGTGGATGGATGATGGAGACCAGAGGCTCAGGGTTACCTAGTTCCAGTTAATGGGCTGCAGCTGAAGATCTCAGGGTGTGCTGACCTCTGTCAGATGTCCACTTGGAAGAACTAGACTCCACCTTCACCACACATGATGCTGTACCCCCAAATTAACTCGACACAGAATACAGACATAAACGTGCAAGCTTGACCTGTCCATCTCCTCAAGGTCAAGAGAGACAGAACGTTTCTTGGATAGGACATACAAAAAACAAAGTTAAATTTGAGTTTATTAAAATTAAAAACATTACCTACTGAAAACAAGCAAAGGGGCAGAAGAGATGGTTCAGCAAGAGAGCACTAGCTACCCTTCCAGAGGACCTGAGTCCAGTTCCCAGAATTCACATGATAGCTCAAAACCACCTGTAATTCCAGTTCCAGGAGGTCTAACGCCCTCTTCTGGCCTCTGTGGGCACTGCATGCATATGGTACATAAACATACATGCAGGCAAACACTCATGCACATAAAAAAAACAATTTTTTTTAATTATTAAAGAAAATAAGGCAAGCCACAAACTGCAAGAAAATAATCATGAAATATGTACCCAACAAGAGACCTCTGTCAGTCCCTGTGAAGATCTTCATGACTCTGTACTAAAAAGAAGAACCAAGCTGTGGTTAATCTTAACTGTCAATTTAACAGGATCCGGGATGGACTAAAAGACACATCTCTGGGAGGGTCTGGGAGGGCACGTCCAAGAAGGATTAACTGAGGAGAGAAATTTCTGCCCCAGAATGGGCAGCAGCCTCCTGCTGTATCCTAGATAGCTTAGAGATCTCAGAGAAATTAGGTCTCACTTGCTGGCCTTGCGCCTCTGCAGTGAGAGTGTTTGTCAGGCTGTTGCTCCTACTGTCCCCTTTATCTTCATGTTCCATCATGGATTAAAGACCACCAGCTCTCCAGGAATCCTCCAGGCCTTCAGCACCAGACTAAGACTACAGAGGTGTCCAGTCTCAAGACTGAGTGGATACCAGGTTCCCAGCTTTTTCAGCATGCAGGTGGCCATTGTTGGACTACCTGGCCCCTGTTGTGTGGGAGCCCATTTTCAGGTTTCCTAGTGGTTTTACCCAGCAGGTCTTCATAGAGAGGATGATTGGACCCTGGGCCTGAGTGCAGGTATCTGAGATGGTCTGCACTGGGCTGTGCTGGAGGGCAGTCTTTTGCTCCACCCTTTGGCATTTCTATAAATACCCTAGGGCAGAGACAGTCAGGAATAGGTTCCAGGCCCTCTCGAGGCTATCTTGTACTTTCTATCTGTTTATCTCCACACTCTAAATCCTTCTATCTAATATTTCCTGCTCCTCTTACACAAGAGCGCTCTGAGGAAATGTGGGATGGTTGGTAACCCCTCCACACTGTTATATGAGCCAGTTTAGGGAGTCCCATTTTATAGCACATATTCATTCTCCCTGTTCCGTTCCTCTGGAGACTCCTGATATAGGACTCAAGTAATGATAACAGGGCCACAAAGAAATACTGGCAAAGAACCATGGACAGCAAGTTGACCCTTGTCACTACCCCTGAGCATCCTCTGGCTTCTGATTGGCAACTGTCTTGCTTAGGCACCTTGTCCCCACTTGTCCTCTGTCCACAGAGTACATGAGGTCCTCTCTCTTTTCTGTACCCTGAGGGCCATCAAGAGCTCTGCCTTTCACCCACAGTGAGACCATCATGTACACAGACAGATCAACAATGGGAGAAGACCCAATCAGAGTCAGACAGGGACAATGAAGGGGCTTCCTTGAGAGCAGGAGCGAGAGATCAGCTTTCACGCCACCTGACATGATTTGAGTGGCCGGAGTCCCTGAATCATAGGTGAGAAGCTTGCTGTGCCCCCAGAGTGAGCCATCTGAGAATGGATGAGACAAAGACAGAAGCAGAGTCAAGAGTACAGTGAGACAAGTCCCTAAGATGTTGCTAAGTCCCTACACTCAACCTAGCCTGAAGCCTGATGCTTGATTGCAAAAAAGGGCCACACATTCTTGGCTTCTCTTTGTTCACGTGCCGTGTGCCATTTTTTGGAGCCACTCCAGGTAGAGAGGGAGACCAAGGAAACAGACCAAGGAAAGGGTCCCATCCAAGTCTAGCTAGGTGAGCCAAGGAGTTTACTGGGGCCACGTTCAGGAGCAATGGCAAATCAAAGCAGCTACACCGATGGGGAATCCCAACGGGTGATTTGTGGGTAGCTGTATCACCAAGAAGCCCGACCTGCACCCGTCAAGGACTTAACTCAGATACTCTCAAGGTGGAAGGGACCTTGTGAGGCTTTCATGAGGCTCCGGATATTTGTGAGCACCCTGCACCCACATCCTTGAGGGCAATGTAAACATCCCCAATCTCATGATGGTCTAGTGTGGAGCAGCACAACTGCTGAGACTCAAGATGGCTGTAGTCGTGTCCAACCAGAAGGAGAGCCTTTTGTGTAGTGTATGCTTCTTTGCATTGTAGCTTCACAGAACTCCCTGCTGCGGGAACAAGTCTGTCTCTCTGCACCTTAACCTATCATTTATCTTTCATCTGTCTGTTGTTTTCTATCCACCCATCATCCGTGTGTCTATCCAGCCACCCACACATCATCTATGTGTCTGTCTTGCTGTGCGTCTTTAGATTGACTTCAGTTAGCTTACTCAAGGCAAGCGTCCCTGGGAACATATCAAACAAGCAAGAATGTCTTAACTTTGCCTTGGGTGCCATCTCTCATGGTGCCTGACGCTTTGTCTTCTGCCACTGACTGTCTCTTAGACTTGCTCCCAGCACCTTCTGGAAGCTTCTCTCCATTGGCTAGCGACACATGCAGACTCAGAAGTATTATGTGCCTGCTTTGGGCCAGAGCCTCCAAGAGTGACCCACTTCCTCTCCAATTCTGGAACAAGCCATATTCACCAATTAATCTTGGTGACTGCTGGTGCCTCACCCTCTCCTGGCCCCATAGAGGAGGGCAGCATGCCCAGCTGGGAATCTTCCAGTCTTACAATCTGCAGCTCTTGCAGAGTGGTGAGGGTAGGAGCAGCCTCCAGGCTGAGGTATCATGGCAGAAACTGGGCCTGGGATGCTTGAGATCAAACATCTGCTTCCCTCTCAGAGGCATCCCCCTAAACTGGTTCTCCCAGGATCCACAGAATCAAAAGAAGGACACCCTGAGGAACTGCAGGGCTCATCCAGGAGCCATCTCCTCTGAATATGGATGATGAGGAGAGGCAGGAGGTGGCTGGCAAATGTCCCCAGGATTGAGGCTGGGTTATCCTGAGATGCCCACCTAAGGAGGCATGGTCTAGGAGGAGATAACTGGAGGCTTCCAGGGTCATCATGACTACCACCTGTCCCCTGCACACCCTCCAGGCCCCTGCTTTTCTGGGTCAGAGCATCCCTTTGGGTCTGGTCTCCAGTGAGGTGTACAGCAATAGCTCAGGGCCAGGCTTCTCCAGGGGCCTGTGTGGCTTCTCCAGGCCAGTAGTGATAGCTAGCTATCAGGAGAAGGCAGAGGCTGTAGGCAACTTTCTGTGTGAGGCTCCAGAAATGGCTGGCAGTTGGGCTCACCAAAAAGGCTTCCTTCAGCTACCCCAAAAGTCAGTAGCCAGGCATAGAAATACACTCCACTATTGAGTGTTAGAACCACGTTCCCTGGGAGGACTGGGAATATATGATCGGTGCTGGGGTTCTTCCTGCCCCACCCTCCTTCAAAGCCCAGCTGCCCTGCAGTCTCTCTATGCCTTCCCCTGGGACTCACCACTGTTCTGCTTCCAGCCCACAGGTCTGTCTGCTGCTCTGAGGTGCCACAGCACACTTGAGTGGGACCGTTTATCTCCAGGTTGGTACCCAGCCTTCACCCACAGGGTAGAGGGGAGCCCTCTCTCAAAGAGTCCTGGATAGGAACACAAAGGTAGAGCTGGAACCTCAACTTAACAGTCTTGAGCTGTTGGAAGGAAAATCCCTATGCCAAACCCAGGGGTCACCCTTCTTCACCCTGCTCCCTGGGGAGAAGCAGCCAGCCCAATGGTGGACAGAGAGCACAGCTTTCCTAGGGACCTTCCCTGGAGCTGAAAATCCTATGCTATCCTCAGGATGCCTTGGGAACTTGAGATCAGGGCACAAGGGGCAAGACATAGGACCTGCAGGCACAAATTCCCCTCAGGGAGCCTGTTCTCCCATCTCCATCTTTGGTAATGACTGTGACCCTTTGGGATGTGGTGGGATAGGATGAACCAGTGAGCACAGCGTGCTTTGCCTGCTGTCCCAGTATCATGACACAACCAGCAAGCAAGAACTGACACCACGGATGCCATCTCCATCAGTGTCACCATCTTTACAGTTCTCAGAACTTATCCCAAAAGAAGAGGCTGTCACTGATGTGGGGACAGTGATAAAATCTTTCATTTTGCCAAACCCCATAAAATGTCCAGAGCATGTGGTTCCTTTTGCTCCTGACCTACTCTCCCCCCAACCCACCCGGGAGTGTAGTGAGGTAGCCCAGCATTTGGATGGATAGCTGGAGTTCAGAGAGGTCAGACCCTTGGCCCCAGGTCACAGAGCCAATCTGCAGCAGAGCCAGAACTAGAGCAAGCTGTGGCAGCTGTACCTATGTGACTGGTTAAGGCTCCAGTCCTGGTCAGCCTGGACCCAGCAGGGCAGCAGGCAGAGAACTTCTCAGCCATAAGACCTATGTACTCAGTTCCTGATGTGGGAGTGAGAGAGCGGGTCCCCAGAGCTGCTACCTTGTTATTAGCACTATGAGGCCACTGAGGTGCCTCGTCATCATATCCACCAGAGGAGCCTTGCATTGGAGGAAATAGAAGAACGCCCTGAGTCTGCAGGGGAAAAAAGGGGTAGGCAGGGCTAGATATCCCCATAGATGCTGAGTGCATTTCTCCAGGCTACTCACCAGCTTACCTGTCTATCTATCTATCTATCTATCTATCTATCTATCTATCTATCTATCTACCTACCTATGTATCTTCTAACAGCTACCATCTATCAATAATTTATTTATCTATCATCTATCTACCAATCATCTATCATCTACCTATCCATGTACCCATCTCTCTATTCAGCATTATATCTGTGTAATACAACTTGACATGATATGGTAAGAAGAAATCTCAGTTGAGAAATTGCCTCCATCAGATAGGCCTGTAGGCAAGACTGAAGACAATTTTCTTGATTAATAGTTAATATGGGAGGGACCAACTCACTGTGGGTAGTACCATCCCTGGGCAGGTGATCCTGGGGTGTATACGAAAGCAGGCTGAGCAAGCCATGATGAGCAAGCCAGTAAACAGCATTCCTCCATGGCCTCTGCTTCAGTTCCTGCATCCAGGTTCCTGTCTTGAGTTCTTGCCCTGACTTTCCTCAATGACAGACTGTGATGGGGCTATGTAAGCTAAATAAACCATTTCCTCCCCAATTTGCTTTTGGTCACAGCAATAGAAAGCAAACGAAGACAGCATCTATCCATCTATCCACCTACACATTCATTCCTCCATCCCTCCATCTATCCATTCACCCACAAATTAGGTCTACTCATCCTTCCATCCACCCACTCATTTGTCTATCCACCTACCCATCCATCCATCTATCTGTCTGCCCACCCATCCATTCATCCACCTACCACATATCTGTATGTCTATCTATTATCTATCTACCCATCCATCCAATCTGTTGGTTCTCAATTCTAACTCTATTGAACACTGTCTGTCAATCATCCACCCCTTATGCCTGCCCTCATCTCCTTCATGTTCTAAGGGGCTCTTGAAGAACTGTGCCCCATTACAGACCTCCTATAGACAGCCTGGTCTCTATCACAGTCTCAGCAGCAGTCCCTGCCCTTCCTCCTGGGCAAAGGTGCTGACCCATGAAAACATACTGCTGCACACACTCTGTTGTGTAACTCAAGTCCTAAGCCCTGGAACCAGATCCTCACTGCTCCCCATCTGGCTGACTTCAAGGGCCTTTCCTACATTCTGGCCTAGACAATAGTCCTGCTTCTAGGTTTTCTATGGAAAATAGACCAACTTTTTCCAGCCCCAGAGAACCATAGATTCAAGTCTGTGACTGGACTGCAACTGGTATTTCCCAGGAAAGGTTTCTGTGGTGGCTGAGAAAAATTCACCCTTTTTTAGCAGGTTTGGAAGTGATGGCAATCAGCAAGAGGCATTCTGCCATTCTGCTAACTGTAGCTCATACTCACATGGCTGTCTGTGCATTTCCAATCTCCCTTCCCGTGGGGATGTCTACGGTCAGCTTTCCTTGTTGGAGGCAGGCTGGTGGGAACTGGTATGTTGAGATGAAGTTGGCCTGAGTTGCTGAGGCAAAGCTGCCAGGCACCCAGCCCTGGGGGCTTAGCTGGTGGGCATCAAGCATAACGGGTGGATGTACTCAAGGTTTAGGGGCCCCTTGCTGGGACCCTTGGAGTGCTGTGCATTGCGAACACTGAGGTAAGGACTCAGACATTGGAGAGTAAAGGACAGAAGGAAACAGTGCCTTCAGAGATAGCTATTTTCATCTATGTTCTCCTAAAAAGTCCTCTTGTGGGCTGGGCATGGGGCACACAGTTTGAATTCCACCACTCATATGGCAAAGACAAGAAGAACTCCATGAGTTCAGGGCCAGCCTCAGCTACATAGCAAAGTCAAACCAGTCTGGGCTACATGAGACCCTGACTCAAAAAAAAAAAAAAAAAAAAAAAAAAAAAACTAAAAAAAACAGGAAAACCCAAAAGGGAACGGGGTTCACAAGACAAAAGCAGGAGGACCCCCAGCTTTGAGTGGCCTGGGTTGGTGTCATGGTGAAAAACTGGACTCTACATCTGTGTGATCTTAGGTGAGTTGCTTGATATCTCTGGACTTTAGTAGAGATAAGGTACTTGCATTATGTATTACAAAAATATTGACATAGATTTTATCTTTTTTTTTTTTTTTTTTTTTTTGGTTTTTCGAGACAGGGTTTCTCTGTGTAGCTTTGCGCCTTTCCTGGAACTCACTTGGTAGCCCAGGCCGGCCTCGAACTCACAGAGATCCACCTGGCTCTGCCTCCCAAGTGCTGGGATTAAAGGCGTGCGCCACCACCGCCCGGCTCTGACATAGATTTTAAAAGACGATACACAAGTCCTCAAAACAGTGACTGGCACAAAACTGGCCATCATTGAATGCTGCCTGCTGCTTCACATAGGATGAGCTTTGACTTCATAAATCATAATTACAGAACTGGCTTAAGCCATGCAAAATTTTACCTCTTGCTCATGAGAAGTAATTTAGCCTATAGGCGTTCAGGATGAGACTGGTGTCACCCTGTCACCTGGACCCAGCTCTCTCTCCCTCTCCTTGGTCCTGGCATCAGCTTCCACCTTGTTACTTGAAGTTCCTGAAGCCCCAGCCATTGCATCTGTATTCCAGGTCAGAGGGAAAAGAAGAGGGAATGGGTGAGAAGGGTCTGTTGTTCAGATGAGGCCCTCAGCTTTTTAAAGGTAGGTTGCTGGGGTGGAATTGTCAACAAACAAGACACAGATCCATGTGGCCGTCACCACATTCTGTTCGCTTCCCCCACCCCCACGCTCAGCAAGCTCTCGTCTGATATCTAACTCCATACTCCATAAATCCTTCTTGCTGGTGTTCTCAGGTCATCAGGTATCCTTGTCACTGCCCGCCCCCTTACTGCCCTGATGTCCCTGCTCCCCAGTAACCTAGGGTCTCACCCCATCCTTCTGCCGGCAGCTTCCTGGGCAGAAGCTGGTCAAGTGTTTACATCTTGCAGCAAGGATGTCTAGGAGATTGTTTTCTCAGCTGAGCCCATTGCCCCAGCAGGCATTAGCCAGGTTCCCTCACTGAAGATGAGGAGTGAATGTGAGGAAGGCAGATTCCGCCCCATGCAGATTTGGGGTGCATTCAAGTCCCTTCCACACCCTGCCCTAGGAAATCTTTGATTTCCCTGCACTCAAGCTGCTCAGCCTACTCCCTGGCTCCTGGCCAGGAGATGAGGCTGGCAGAGGCCACACCTTCCCACCCTCAGGAGCTAGTCAGCCCAGCAGCCCACCCTGTGGGGACAGACCTTCCTAGAGTGGAGGACTGAAGTGTACATAGTTGGCTGTGTCCCTAGTGGTCTTACCCCATGAGATGCCAGGCCCACTCTCCCCACTACTCATGACAACCAAGATTGTCTTCAGACACTGCCCACTGTCCCCTGGGCAGGGGGCGAGGTTACCACTGAGGGAGCAGCTGCTAGGAAAGCAGCTCAGCCTGCCGCCTGCACTCATGCAAACCCGAGACTTCCTTCCTGACATGGGGCTGCCCACATCCCTCTGTCCACAGAAGACAAGAAAAAAGCTTCCAGCCAAGTGGCTCTCCAGAAACTACCTACCAAGACCAGTAGTTGGAAGGATGCCAGAAGAATACCAGGGCCAAGAGGTGGTGAGATGGCAGAGAGGCCTGGGACAGGGAAGAAAGGCCTCTCTACAGCCCAGGAAGGGGCCACCACGGGGAGCCATGGCTACAGGGACTAACTGGGTGGCTGGAGTAGAGTGAGGCATGGGAAGACAGATGGGAAAGAAAGTAGAGAGGGTCCCTGCCCAGCCTGGCACAGCCCCAGGACTCCTGGGCATGTCCTAGCATGTCTTCCATCTCCTGAATTTTTGTCATCTGGATGTAACCAGGGGTCTCCAAGATCCTAGCCCTGCCTTTGAGTATCAACCAGGATTCTGGAGGGGGTTGGAATTGGCAGCCACCCCTCCCCCTTGGTGCATTCTGTCATTGCCAACAATTGGCCTGTCTGACTGCCAAGGGAGGAGCCTCCTGGGCCTAAGCTAAGCCCCTTCCTGTTAGTGAGCTGTGCATTTTCCTAGGGCCATGGGGCCAGGGGAGTGGTACTCTGCCCTGGACCCTCCTTAGCTGCCATTTGGTCTGAAACTGCTCGGAAGCCTGGCTCTGCCAATGGAGGCAGGCTGGAGGGAGAAGGGCGCATGTTCCCTTTCTCCATAATCAGCACGTTTGTCTTCTAAAGCAAGATCAGCCAGAGACCTGCAGGTCCTCTGGAGGCCCCATCACAGCTGTGGGAGCCAGCTTTACAGACTGATGCTGGACTGTCCCTTGAGGAGGGAACAGCTGGACATTCTGATCTAGCTGGCAGCCCTGAAGCTTCCCCATGGACAGAGAGGGACAGATGGTGACCCTCCGCTCATCCCTCTCCCAGCTCCCAAAGGCACTTAGCTATGCAGAGGCATATGGCTGCAGATGGCCATGGCAGGAGGCACTCTGCCTGCCTCCTCCAGAGCCTGAGCGGCTGCATAGTCCTGGAAACCCTGAGCCCAGTCTCATGGAGGGGTGTGGTCTGGATATCTGAAAGGCTTAGTCCCTAGCTCCAGCATCGCAGACCCTTAGGTGGAGTCCCATTGAATTCTGACCCAAGTAAGAGTAAGCAGGGTGTTGAGAGAATAGGTTTTGACCCATGTGCTTCAGGACGAGTTGGGCCACAGTTGGGTGGGAGCAAGCAGCCATGTCGACAAGTCTCTATGCCTGTGATCCAGACTACTCCAACAGCAATAAGAGCTACCACAATTCTGGTGTGGCCCTCACTCTCAGTGGGGTATTCTCATCATCCCCTACTCACTAGTGAGGCCAAAGGATGGAGAAGCTTGGCTCAGGGCCATGCATGAGCCATCACGGCCTGGCTCCAATAGAGCAATCTACCCTGGGAACCCTAGACACAGTTCCTGGGACTCTTACCGGCAAGTCTTCTGCAGAGAGAGGATGCTCAGGGTTGGAGTACAGGAAAAGTTGTTAGATGGGACCTCAGGTGTCTGTGTCTACTTGTCTTGGGACTGTGACCAGTGATGCTGGGTCCCCAGTGGGTCCTTGTCCTAGTTTGGATTCTGTTGTTGTTATAAAACACCATGATCCAAAGCAACTTTGGGAGGAAAGGGTTTGTTTGGCTTATGGGTTGCAGTCCGTTATTGAGGGACGCCAAGGCAGGAACCTGGAGGCAGGAACCTGGGCTGGGCCCTTCCACGTTAATCAGCAATGAAGGAAAAAAAAAAAAAAAAAAGCCCGCAGACATTCCCACAAGTCAATCTGATGGAGGTAATTCCTCCACTGAAGTTCTCTCTTTGCAGCGTGTCAAGCTGACAACCACGGTTAGCTACCACCGTCCCCACCCAGGCCTCTTTCCACTGCCTCTCACTGGTGTCACCTGTACTTTTTAGTCTTTTTGTGTGTGTGTGTGTGTGTGTGTGTGTGTGTGTGTGTGTCTTCACGAGTGTGTGTGCCTATAATCTGTTCCTGGGAGGTATCTTAGTTTGGGTTTCTATTGCTGTGAAAAGACACCACAACCACGACAACTCTTGTAAAGGAAAATATTAATTGAGACTGGCTTCCGGTTCAGAGGTTTAGCCCATTGTTGTGGTAGCAGGAAACATGGTAGCATGCAGGCAGACATGGTTCTGGAGACGTAGCTGAGAGCTCTACATCTTGATCCACAGGCAGCGGAAGGAGACTGTGTGCTGCACTGGGTGTAGCTTGAGCATATATGAGACCTCAAAGCCCACCTCCACAGTGACACACCCACTCCAACAAGACCACACCTCCTAATAGTGCCACTCCCTATGGGCCAAGCATTCAAACACATGAGTCAGTGGGGGTCACTCCTATTCAAACCACCACAGGAAGCAGAGACAAGAAGACCCCTAGAACTTTTAAGACAGTCAGGCTACCTGACTATGACCATTGGGTCAGTGAGAGAACCTGACTTAGAAAATAAGAGAGTGGCTGAGGAAGGCACCCCATGCCAACCTCTAGCCCACAGACATGCACACTCACCTATATGAGCATGTGCACACATGCATGCACACACAAAAAGCATTTCAAGACAAGGGGCTGGGAAGATGGCTCAGTGGTTAAGAGCATCAGCAGCTCTTCCAGAGGTCCCAGGTTTGGTTCCCAGCACAGTGGCTCACAACTCCAGTTCCAGGGGACCCATCATTTTCTTTTCTGGTCTCAGTGGACACTGCATGCACAAGGTGTATAGATATACACTCAGGCAAAAACTCATACACAGAAAATAAAAATAAATAAACATTTGAAAAGGAATTTATGGATGAGTCATAGTGAAGTCAAGTTAATGAATTTGTCTAGACAGATATACAGGAAAAGGATAACACACACACCCACATGGGTGCAAGCTTCTTGGAAGAACCTTGCTTAGGTGTGTTTACAAAGGCTATTCTATGTATTCCTGCTTCTTTCTGTGTCATATCCCTCTAAGGATGAAGTTTACAAGGTTTAAAGATTAAGACAAGCTTAACATTTAAGTAAAATTTTAATATTAAGTAAAAATATATGCACTGGCCTTCTTATTTTTTCTAAGGATCCATAAATGGGATTGTAAGCATCAAGCTCAAGGTCAGAAGCATTCTTGGCTGGAGGTGAGCACAGCTCATCTGTTGTTTTGAGCATCCTTGTCTGGGTTGGCTTTAGGAAAACACACATTGTTCTGCAGGCAGTTTTGGCTTGATTTGCTGAGTTCTTGTATCATGACTCTCAGTCAGCAGAAAAGGCAGGTTGGTCCTGGGGTGAGGGGCTTCCTCTCTTCCTATGTCTCTTCCACTTCTAGCCTGCGTCAGCTCCAGGAAAGCAGTCAGCCACCCAGACACCTGCATGGCAGGTGATGCGACCCACTGTAGGGTTAAAGGCCGGATCAGATGGGAAGTCTCCTTGGTGAGGGTCCCTAGAGTCCCAGCTGTCCTGTGACTTTTCACTAAGTTCATGGACCCCTGATGAGACTACTTCTACTGTCTTCTGCTGATGTCAGAGGGAGGCCAAGGCATGGGGTGCCAGGGTTGTGAAGTTGCTGAACTTAAGTGTGCTCTTAGAATGTTCACCTGACCCAAAGAGTGTGGTGAAGGCACTATGCTCCTGGGTCTTGCCTGTCATTCAGCTTGGCCTTTGTCTCCCACCCTCTGGCCTGTCCCAGCCACCAAGCTGTCGGTGGTGTGAAGGTGTTGAAATAGAATGTAGTAGTTAATATTGTCAACTTGAGAAGATCTAGAATACATGAAGACAAACTGCTGGGCATGTCTGTGGGGAATTTTCTACATTAGGTTAGTAGGTGGGAAGACTCATACAGAATGTGGGTAGTGCCATCCCTTGGACTGGTGACTAGAAAGGAAAAAATTGGGGCTAAAGAGATTGCTCAGCAGTTAAGAATACCAGCTGTTCTTCCAGAACACCCTGGTTTAATTCTCAGTAGACAAATGTCAGCTCACAACTGTTATTCCAGTTCCATAGAATCCAACACCCTCTTCTGGCCTCCTCAGGCACTGCATGCAGGCACGGTGTGCAATATGCATGAAGGAAAACACCTTCATGGTGTTTTTTGTTGAATGGGTTTTTTGTTTTGTCTGTGCCGTGTTAGTTATGTGGGGTGAGCAGACATGTTTGTGTTCACATCTCCCCAGAAAAGAGTCACACCCCAGAAGATTGGACCCATCTCAGTCCTGACAGGAAACAGAATCTGCCCTGAAATGGCTCCATAGAGATGTTATGAAAGGACTCTCTACAGATGTCTGAGCAGTGCCTTGGGAAGAAGCCAGAAACTGTGCCATGACCATGCTAGCAGTGGCTGGAGAGCTGGGTCCTCAGAGTCCCAAAAGTTCACCTTGAGACTCTTAGGAGGACAGCGAGAGTCACTGCCTTCCCACAGCCACTCCCTCACGTGGTCACTGGTGTCCCAAACAGCTTCCCGATAAGACCTAAACCGAGGAGAGGGCTGGGGTCTCCGCTCCAGCATGATCACAGTGATTCATACTTAGCAGGTTTGCAGTGAGGTTGATAAGAGGGTACACACCATCCCGGTACACCACCCACAGCAGATGCCACTGACTGAAGGGCGACGTCATAGGCTCTCCAGCCTACCTAGCACACACCCCAGTGTGATGGAGCTGCCTCTGCCTGAGGACACCTAGTGTGATGGTTGGTTCTGATTGTCAAGTTGACAATTTTACCGGGAAAGACAGTCTCAATGAGGGCTTGTCAAGATCAGGCTGGACTGTAGACCTGTCTATGGGGGACTGTCTTGGTTATGTTAATTAACGTGGGAAGCCCCAGCCCAGAAGTAGGGGGCACCATTCCCTGGGTTTGGGTCCTGAACTGCGCAAAAGTGAGAATGGTAACTGAGCACACATGCAGACCTATCTCTGCTCTTGGTGGGTGTCATGTGACTACCTGCTTTGAGTGCCAGCCACCCGACTTCCCTGCAATGATGGACTATAACCTAGAACTGTAAGCCAAATAAACCCTCCCTTCTCTAAGCTGCATTTTGTCAGGGTATTTTATCACAAAAGCATAGACCACCCTGCTGTGGAATAATTCTTTTGTATACTGTGAAGATTTGTTGCTGTGATTGTTTTAATAAAAGCTGGCTGGTCGCTGGGAAGGAGAAGGGCGGAGTTAGGAGTCACCAGCCAGATACAGAGGGAGCAGGAGATGAACGTGCCATGCTAATAAACGTATCGCCATGTGGCAGAGTGAAAATAAGGATTATGGGTTAACTTAAAATGTAAGAACTAGTCATAACAACCCTGAGCTATTGGCTGAGCATTTACAATTAATGTAAATCTCTGTGGAAGTGGCTCCTGGGGTGAGAAAACTCTGCCTACACCACCCAGGGACCCACAATAGTGTTAGGGTGCAAACTTGGGCCTGGGATGGATAGGAGCTCAGGTCTAGTCCTCAGCTTCCAGCGCAGCCCCCTTCCTGGAGTCTCTAACCTTGGACGTTTGTCAAGGACAGGCTCTTCTAACCTGGATTCCTCCTTAAATGCCAAACATGAACCGTGCCCTCCTTATCTCTCTGCATCCCTCCCTCAAGGCAGGCTATCCACCCAGGGGTGTGGACAGGCAAGCTGAGAGGTGATCCCTGCTACCCCCACCAAGGTGCCTCTGAAACCTTCATCAACCTTGGCTTCAGGTCAGAGTGGGATCTGGCAACCAGTGTTAGGGTGACATCTACTGGTCGGCTCTAAAATTGAGGGATTCCAGTCCAAACTGGAAGACACAAGAGCTTTTGGGGACTGAGCTCTTGGGTCTTGATTCCTCCCCAGAAGCCCCAAATGGTGGCCTGGGGCAGGGCATTTCTAACAAGTCTGTGTGAAATGCAGTGCTGAAGGTCTAAGAGCCCCAATGGCACAGAGCCCATCTCTGCAGAGATGCAAATATTTATGGGGAGAACAGCACCAGGCATCGGTCAGAACACCCAAAGTGTGGCAGAGGAGCACATAGACAGGGTCCTGCTGCTGGGATGTGCCTCTGAGACACGGGGTTCAATGGGAAGGTCTGCTGGTGTGTGATGCCAGTCAGGTGACATCACAGCTCTGTCAGACAGTTCCCACTTGAGGTTTGGGAGTATTGGTCCTGAGCTCCACAAAAAGAAGTTTGGAGCCCATGGACAGTTGTATTCTGTGGACAATACCCAGCCAGTCAGAACCACTGCGGTGTGTGAACTCTCAAGGTGGTGTTGTAGTCTCCTCATGGCTTTCAGAAATGGCTTGTGAAGGAGCAAGCCGCAAATGGCTCCCTAACACATACAATCAAAGTTAAAGAGACCTCTGTGGTGGTCAAAAGGGTGTGTGGTTGTCAGGGTTACAGGATGTCTGACTGTTGTCAAGGTTACAGGGCATCTGATGAGCAGACATTATTAGTAGGTAGCTGCTTTGTTTGTTTGTTTATTGAAGACCCCAGGAAGGCGGGAGTGGCCATTACCTCTTCAAATCTGATTCTCCAAGCCGTTAGACTGGTTGTCCTCTGCCCACGAGTCCATCTTAGAAGCCCTTGCAGTCTCAATTGGCATTACCCACTGTGCAGGAGTTGCAATAGTGCCAAGCCTACCTTGGCCAGGGCCTCGTGACATAGAACAGGAGCCTCAGGTAGACTCAGCCATGCTCTGGACAGCCACTCTGTTGGCCCCTGTTTTAGATATGCTCCTATGTCCTGGTCACCATGTTGTGCTCCCTGCTCTCAGATCCCATGGTGGATCACTTCTCAATAAGAGACTCAGGGACTCAGTGAAAGTGGAGCAGTTTATTATTTATTTATTTATTTTACTTTCTTCTTATTTATTCTTTGTGTCTTTCTTTTTTTACCCCTCATGTAGCTAATGTTTTGTTTTCTTTATTTTATTTTATATAACCACAGTTTCCCCTCCCTCCTCTCCTCCCATCCCCTCCTCCACCTCTCTTCTCCCTCCTCCTCCCTCTCCATTCAGATGAGGTAAGGTCTACCTTGAGAATCAACAAAGCATGGCATATCAAGTTGCAGCAGGACAGAACTCCTCCCCACCCTGCATCAAGACTGAACAAGGCATCCCACCATAAGGAATAGGTTCCAAAGAGCCAGCTCAGGGACAGGTTCTGGTCTCACTGCTAGGGGTCCCACAAAAGACCAAGGCACACAACTGTCATCCAGATGCAGAAGGACTAGGTCAGTCTCTTGCTGGCTCCCTAGCTGCCGTCCAGAGTCCATGAGCTCCCACAAGCTCAAGTCAGCTGTCTCTGGGTTTCCCCATCATGATCTTGACCCCCTTTGCTCATATAATCCCTCCTCCCTCTATTCAACTGGACTCCTGGAGCTTGGCTGTGGATCTCTGCTTCTGCTTCTATCAGGTACTGTATGAGGACTCTATGATGACAATTAGGGTAGTCACCAATCTGATTATAGGGGAAGGCCAGTTCAGGCACTCTCTCCATTATTGCTAGGAGTCTTAGCTGGGGTCATCCTTGTGGCTTCCTGGGAGTTTCACTGGCACCAGGTTTCTTCCTAACCCCTTAAGGGCCCCCTCTATCAAGATATCTCTTTTATTACTCTCCCTCTCTGTCCTGACCCCAGTTCAACCATCCTGATCCCTCATGTTCCCATCCCCCCATTCCCTCCTGTCTACTCGCCCCCCTCCCAGTTCACCTAGGACATCTCATCTATTTCCTCTTCCTAGGGAGATCCATACATCCCTCTTAGGGTCCTCTTTGTTACCTGGCTTTTCTGGGGCTGAGGATTGTAGTCTGGTTATCCTATGCTTTACATCTAACATCCACTTATGAGTGAGTATACACCATGTTTGTCTTTCTGGGTCTGGGTTACCTCACTCAGGATGATTTTTATCTAGTTCCATCCATTTGCCTGCAAATTTCATAATGTCATTGTTTTATTTTTCTGCTGAGCTATACTCCATTGTGTAGATACACCACATTTTCTTTATCCATTCTTTGGTTGAGGGGCATCTAGGTTGTTTCCAGGTTTTGGCTATTATGAATAATGCTGCTATGAATATAGTTGAGCAAATGTCCTTCTGGCATGATTGAGTATCCATTGGGTATATGCCCAAGAGTGGTATAAGTTGATCTTGAGGTAGATTGATTCCCAATTTTCTGAAAAACCACTACACTGATTTCCAAAGTGGTTGTACAAGTTTGCATTCCCACCAACAGTGGAGGAGAGTTCCCCTTACTCCACATCCTCTCCAACATAGGCTGTCATTAGTGTTTTTGATCTTAGCCATTCTGACAGGTGAAAGATGGTATCTCAGAATCATATTGATTTGCATTTTCCTGATAGCGAAGGATGTTGAACACTTCTTTAAATGTATCTCAGCCATTTGAGATTCTTCTGTTGAAAATTCTGTTTAAATCTGTACCCCATTTTTTAATGGGATTATTTGGTATTTTGATATCTAGTTTCTTGAGTTCTTTATATATTTTAGATACCAGTCCTCTGTCAGATGTGTGGTTGGTGAAGATCTTTTCACATTCTTTAGGCTGCAGTTTTGTCTTACTGACAGGTGTGCTGTTAAGTCACTTGTGTGAGATTTCTCCAAATTCTTTATGTGGCACTTAGTGCTATGAATTTTCCCCTTAGCACTGCTTTCATTGTATTCCATAAGTTTGAGTATGTTGTGGATTCATTTTCAATTAATTCTAGCAAGTCTCTCATTTCTTTATTTCTTCCTTGACCCAGAGGTGGTTCAGTTGAGCATTGTTCAGTTTCCATGAGTTTGTAGGCTTTCTGTAGTTTTTGTTGTTGAACTCTAACTTTAGCCCATGGTGTTCCAATAAGACACAAGGGGTTATTCCAATTTTTTGTATCTATTGATATTTGCTCTATGACTGAGTATGTGGTCAATTTTAGAGAAGGTTACATGAAGTGCTGAGAAGGTATATTCCTTTGTGTTTGGGTAAAATGTTCTGTAGATGTCTATTAAGTCCATTTGAGTCATAAAATCTGTTAGTTCCCTTGTTTCTCTGTTAAGTTTCTGTCTGGCAAACCTGTCCATTGGTGAGAGTAGGGTGTTGAAATCTCCCACTATTAATGTGTGGGGTTTGATGTGTGATTTAAGCTTTAGTAACGTTTATTTTACAAATGTGGGTGCCCTTGTATTTGGGGCATAAATGTTCAGAATTGAGACTTCATCTTGATGAATTTTTCCATTGATGAATGTAAAATGTCCTCTCTCTTTTGATTGATTTTAGTTTGAAGTCTATTTTGTTAGATATAAGGATAGCTACACTGGCTTGCTTCTTACGTCCATTTGATTGGAAAATTTTTTTCCCAACCCTTTACTCTGAGGTAATGTCTGTCTTTGAAGTTGAGGTGTGTTTCTTGTGTGCAGCAGAAAGATGGATCCTGTTTTCATATCCATTTTGTTAGCCTGTGTCTTTTTATAGGTGAATTGAGTCCATTGATATTAAGGGATATTAATGACCAGGGACTGTTAATTCCTGTTATTGTTTGGGTTTGGTGGTGGTGGTGGTGGTAGTGTGTGTGTGTGTGTGTGTGTGTGTGTGTGTGTGTGTGTGTCCCTTCTTTGGGTTTTGCTGTTATGGTATCTATTGCCTGTGTTTTTGTGGATGTAGCTGAGTTCCTTGGGTTGGAGTTCTCTTTCTAGTACTTTCTGTTGGGCTGGATTTGCGGGTAGATAGTTTAAATCTGGTTTTGTCATAAAATATCTTGTTTTCCAAAGTGGTTGTACAAGCTTGCATTCCCACCAGCAGTGGAGGAGAGTTCCCCTAGCTCCACATCCTCTCCAGCATAAGGTGTCTTCAGTGTTTTTGATCTTAGCCATTCTGACAGGCGTAAGGTGGTATCTCAGAGTTGTTTTGATTTGCATTTCCCTGATGATTAGGGATGTTGAGCAATTCCTTAAATGTCTTTCAGCCATTTGAGTTTCCTCTGTTGAGAATTCTCTGTTTAGTTCTATAGCCCATTTCTTAATTGGACTGTTGGGCATTTTGATGTCTAATTTCTTGAGTTCCTTATATATTCTGGATATCAGTCCTCTGTCAGATGTGGGATTGGTGAGGATCTTTTCCCATTCTGTAGGCTGTCGCTTTGCTTTGTTGACCGTTTCCTTTGCCCTACAAAAGCTTCTCAGTTTCAAGAGGTCCCACTGATTGATTGTTTCTCTCAGTGTCTGTGCTACTGGTGTTCTATTTAGAAAGTGGTCTCCTATGCCAATGTGTTCAAGACTACTTCCTACTTTCTCTTCTAGCAGGTTCAGAGTAGCTGGATTTATGTTGAGGTCCTTGATCCACTTGGACTTAAGTTTTGTGCACGGTGATAGATATGGATCTATTTGCAGCCTTCTACATGTTGATATCCAGTTTTGCCAGCACCATTTGTTGAAGATGCTTTCTTTTTTCCATTGTGCACTTTTGGCTTCTTTGTCAAAAATTATTTGTTCATAGGTGTGCGGATTAATATCAGGGTCTTCAATTCGATTCCATTGGTCCACATGTCGGTTTTTATGCCAGTACCAAGCTGTTTTTATTACTGTAGCTCTATAGTACAGCTTGAAGTCAGGGATCGTGATGCCTCCAGAGGTTGTTTTATTGTACAGGATTCTTTTGGCTATCCTGGGTTTTTTGTTTTTCCATATGAAGTTGAGTATTATTCTTTCCAGGTCTGTGAAGAATTGTGTTGGTATTTTGATGGGGATTGCATTGAATCTGTAGATTGCTTTTGGTAAGATTGCCATTTTTACTATGTTAGTTCTGCCTATCCATGAGCATGGGAGATCTTTCCATTTTCTGACATCTTCTTCAATTTCTTTTTTCAGGGACTTAAAGTTCTTGTCATATAGGTCCTTCACTTGCTTGGTTAGTATTACCCCAAGGTATTTTATGTCATTTGTGGCTATAGTAAAGGGTGATGTATCTCTGATTTCCTTCTCCGCTTTTTTGTCCATTGTATATAGGAGGGCTACTGATTTTTTGGAGTTGATCTTGTATCCTGCTATGTTGCTGAAGGTGTTTATAAGCTGTATCAGTTCCTTGGTGGAATCTTTGGGGTTGCTCAAGTATACTATCATGTCATCTGCAAATAGGGAAAGCTTGACTTCTTCCTTTCCAATTTGTATCCCCTTAATCTCCTTATGTTGTCTTATTGCTCTGGCTAGAACTTCAAGTACTATATTGAATAAGTATGGGGAGAGCGGACAGCCTTGCCTCGTTCCTGATTTTAGTGGAATTGCTTTGAGTTTCTCTCCATTTAATTTGATGTTGGCTGTTGGCTTGCTGTAAATTGCCTTTATTATGTTTAGGTATGTTCCCTGTATTCCTGATCGCTCCAAGACCTTTATCATGAAGGGGTGTTGGATTTTGTCAAATGCCTTTTCAGCATCTAGTGACGGCGATTTCTTAGAAAATTGGGAATCCATCTCCCCCAAGATCCAGCTATACCACTCTTGGGCATATACCCAAGGAATGCTCAACCACACCACAAGAGCACCTGTTCAGCTATGTTCATATCAGCGTTGTTTGTAATAGCCAGAACATGGAAACAACCTAGATGCCCTTCAACTGAAGAATGGATAAACAAAATGTGGTACATATACACAATGGAATACTACTCAGCAGAGAAAAACAATGACATCATGAGGTTTGCAGACAAATGGATGGATCTAGAAAAAATCATCCTGAGTGAGGTATCCCAGACTCAGAAAGACAAACATGGTATGTACTCACTCATAACAGGATACTAGATGTGGAACAAGGATGACTGGACTGCTACTCACATCACCAGGCAGGCTACCTGGAAAACAGGACCCCAAGAAAGACACAGGGATCGCCCAACGACAGAGAAATGGAATGAGATCTACATGAACAGCCTGGACAGGAGTGGGGGTAGTGAAGGGCGAGGGTCGAGGGAAAGAGAGCTTGGGTGAGTGGGAGATCCCAGCTGGATCAAAAACAGAGAGGGAGAACAAGGAATAGGAGACCATGGTAAATGAAGACCACATGAGAATAGGAAGAAACAAAGTGCTAGAGAGGCCCACAGAAATCCACAAAGATACCCCCACAACAGACTGCTGGCAATGGTCGAGCGACAATCCGAACTGACCTACTCTGGTGATGGGATGGCCAAACACCCTAATTGTCGTGCTAGAAACCTCATCCAACTACTGATGGACCTGGAGGCAGAGATCCATGACTAGGCCCCAGGTGGATCTCTGGGAGTCCAATTAGCGAGAATGAGGAGGGTTTATATGAGAGAGAATTGTTGAGACCAAGGTCGGATAAAGCACAGAGACAAATAGCCAAACAAACGGAAACACATGAAATATGAACCAATGGCTGAGGGGTCACCAACTGGATCAGGCCCTCTGAGTGGGTGAGACAGTTGATTGGCCTGATCTGTTTGGGAGGCATCCAGGCAGTGGGACCGGGTCCTGTGCTCATTGCATGAGTTGGCTGTTTGAAACCTGGGGCCTATGCAGGGTCCCTTGGCTCAGCATGGGAGGAGGGGACTGGACCTACCTGGACTGAGTCCACCAGGTTGATCTCAGTCTGTGGGGAAGGCTTTGCCCTGGAGGAGATTGGAATGGGGGGCGGGCTGGGGGGAAGGTGAGGGGGGCGGGAGGGGGGAGAACAAGGGAATCTGTGGCTGATATGTAGAACTGAATTGTATTGCAAAATAAAAATTAAAAAAAAAAAAACAAAAAACAAAAAACAAAAAACAAAACAAAACAAAAAAAAAATATCTTGTTTTCTCCATCTATGTTGATTGAAAGTTTTGCTGGGTATAGCAGTCTGGGCTGGTATCCATGGTCCCTTAATGTTTGTAAAACATCTATCCAGGACCTTGTGGCTTTTAGAGTTTCCATTGATTAGTCAGGTGTAATTCTGATAGGGCTGCTTTTATACAGTACTTGGCCTTTTTCCTTTGCATTCTTTCTTTATTCTATATGTTTAGTGTTACAACTATCATGTGGCAAAGGGATTTTTTTTTTTGCTCCAGCCTATTTGGTGTTCTGTAAGCTTCTTGTATCTTCATAGGCATGCCCTTCTTTAGGTTGGGAAAGTTTTCTTCTATGATTTTGTTGAATATGTTTTTCTGTGCCTTTGAGCTGATATTCTTCTTCTCTTCCTCCTCCTGCTCCTCCTCCTTCTCCTCCTCCTCCTCTTCTTCTTTTCTTCTTTTCTTCTTCTTCTTCTTCTCCTTCTTCTTCCTCTATCTCTATTATTCTTAGATTTGGTCTTTTCATACTGTCCCAGATTTCCTGGATGTTTTATGTTAGGAATTTATTGGATCTAACATTTTCTGACTGATGAATCTATTTCCTCTATTGTATGTTCAATGCCTGAGATTCTCTCTTCCATCGCTTGTATTCTGTTGGTGACACTTGCATCTGTAGTTCCCGTTCAATTCCTTAGATTTTTCATTTCCAGAATTCCCTCAGTTTGTGTTTTCTTTATTGTTTCTATTTCAGTTTTCCAGTCTTGAACTGTTTCCTTCACCTGTTTGCTTTTTCTTGGCTTTCTTTGCTTTAAGGGATTTATTGATTATTTTCAATTTTTTGTTTGTCTTTTGCTTGACTTCTTTAAGGGAATTTTTCATTTCCTCTTTAAGAGCCTCTATCATCTTCATAAGATAATTTTTAAGTTAGTTTTCTTGTATTTCAGCTGAATTGGAATGTTCAGGTTTTGCTGTTGTAGGATCATTGGGTTCTGGTGGTGCCATCCATATTGCTTTTTTGTTTTGTTTTGTTTTGTTTTGTTTTGTTTTGTTTGTCAAGACAGGGTTTCTCTGTGTAGCTTTGCACCTTTCCTGGAACTCATTCTGTATCCCAGGCTGGCCTCAAACTCACGGAGATCTGCCTGCCTCTGCCTCCCGAGTGCTGGGATTAAAGGCGTATGCCACCACCGCCTGGCCTGCTGAATATATCTTACACCACTGGTGTTTACTCATCTTTTCTTCCAACTGCTGTGGCTTGTGCCTGTGCCTGTTCTTCTAACTGTTGTGGTTTGCACTTGTGCCCTATGAAGTCTGCTGTTTTCTAACTGGTGTGGTTTACACCTGTGCCTTTGTAGTCTGCTACAGGTTGGGTTTGCAGGGGAGGACTGACCATGGAGAGGATGTTCAGGTGCTTGGGGTTGGGTGGCAGAGTGAGTCTTGGTGGGACAGTGTCCAGTGGGTGGCAGGGAGGGGTGCAGCCTGGAGGCAGGTATCTCATCTGCTTACAGGCTGGTGGGGACTGCAGCAGAGCAGTGGCGTTCCACCAGAGGTGGGGACAGGGTCCTGCTCCCTTGCTGGTGCTAGGATGTGGGGGGGGGCACAGAATGTGTCCTAGGGTTTAATTTAGTTAGGATCTGGACTTTGGGGCAGTCCAGCTGAGAGGCCAGTCACTCACTTGTTTTTCCAACTGGTGTGGTTTGCATCTGTACCTGCGTAGTCTGCTGGGGTTGCAGGTGAGGGCTGGCCACAGGGAGGATGCTCAGGTGCTTGAGGTTGGACAGTAGAGTGGGTCTTGGCAGGACAGTGTCCAGTGGGTGGCAGGGGTGGGGGCACAGCCTGGAGGTAGGTATCTCACATCATGCATCTACATCCCATTCATTTCCTATCCCTTCATATCTACCCTCTGCCTTTGTAACCTCCCCCTCCCCCAAAAAAAATTAAAAGGAAAAAATTCAACTTGGCATGAAAGCTGCAGTGTGACACAGTGAGTCACACAGTAAACCCTTTTATCCATATATCTTTATTTTCAAGTGTTCATTGCAAACAGTGTTGGTCTGGTTTGAGCCCTCTGGTTTCTGTTACACTATTGATGCTGGGCCCTAACTGGAACTCCTCTTGGATATCCTGTTGTTGCCCTGTGTCATGGAGATCCTGAAGCTTTGGGTCTGCAAGACTGGTCCCTTTATGTGCTCCAGCAGATCACAGATATGGTGGATGTTGGGGTGAGTCAACTCACAACCCTGGTTCTGGGTCTAGGTGGTTGCAAGATTGATCAACCCACCAGCTCTCCCTTGTCCTCACCACCAGGGTGAGCTCTCCTGCATTGCCCTGACTAGTTCACCTCTTAACAGCAATGAGCAAGGGGCGGGGCCAGTTATCTGGCTTTCACATTCTCAGGGTTAGTTCTCCCACACCTACACCTACTGTGTTGCTCAGGCAAGGTGTAGGGGCAGCTGCTGAGCAGAAGCTGCTGCAGCTGAAGAGGGGCAGGGACAGGTATCCAGCTCTTATGACCTCAGGGCCAGCTCTCCTACCTGCCTCAGGCATTGATGGGCTGGCTGCCACATGACAGATGAGTAATGGGAACAGCTCTCCCATGCTCACAGCTTTGAGGTTGGCTCACTCATACCTCCACCAATAGAGTTGGCTCTATTGTGCTGCCCAGGTGAGGTTCAGAGCCAGAGCAGTTTATTTTTTAAAGATTTATTTATTATATATACTGTGTTCTGCCTGTATTTGTCCCTGTGGGCCAGAAGAGGGCACCAGATCTCACTATAGATGTTGTGAGCCACCATGTGGTTGCTGGGAATTGAACTCAGGTCCTACGGAAGAATAGCCAGTGCTCTTAACCTCTGAGCCATCTCTCCAGCCCAGTAGTTTATTTTTTAACCTTGTAGAGTTGGGCATCAGCTTAGAGAAAAGGTAGAAACAGCTGGTGCACTGTTAGCACAAAATACATGTTTCAAAATTCCTAATCGCCCTTCTCTGCACCCTAAATTCCTCACTGGCTGAGTTCTTCAGGGAGGCACCATCTTCCTAGTGTCCCCACCCTGTTGGTTCAGGACACAAAGCCTTGTCTAATGTAAGTCTTGGGACTCAAGATTCCTCCTTTTTGATCTGTGGACTCAGTCACATAGCAGACTGCCTGTGACTTTTCAACCCTAGGATGAACTGAGAGCCTAGACATGCAGGCGACAGCTGCCAGCTAGGGAGGACGGGGCCTAGTGTCCCCTGCTTATCCATGAGTCTCTAGTTAGCTTTGAACATATCTTACACTGAAACTGGACTGGAATGATTCATGTCTTACAGCCTGGGGTTGACTTCCTTATATGTATCAGCTTATATTTTCTGTTTTCAGTCCCCAGTGCTCCCACTCACTCATTTCAAGTCCTTATGTTGACCTTTATAGCCTTGATCCAGTCTACCTTGGCTGCAGTTCCTGCATCTACAGTCAGACCCAATAAAATGGGCCTCACAACAATCTCATGAGGACTACATCCCCTGAAGGGTTGAGACCCCTTGCACAGTGTGCACTGTTAACCCCCTTCCAGCCTCTGTGCCATCTAACTCTGCTCCTTCCTGTCCTCTTGGGGTTGGGGTGGGGCTTTGTATGACTTGTGTCTATTGTGATATACACCCACCATGTCCCCTGATTGCTAGTGGGACCCAGCAGAGGACTCCTAACTTCGGCCACTGGTGTTTAAGATGTCCCAAATCTATATGTTAATGGTATTTGGAGGCTTTGGAAGGTGGCTGGGGTTAAATGAAGTCATAAGGATGGGGCCTCTTGATGTCATTAATGGCTTGATAAGAAGAGGAAGAGACTTAAACTTGCATGATGCTATCTCATTCCACAGTGTTTCACATTGTATTTTAATGAGGCACAAGACCCTCAAAGAGGCTGGTATCATATTCCTGAACCTGTGCCCTAAATAAACCTCTGTTCTTTATGAATTATCAGGTATAGGATATTTTGTTATAGCAACAGAAAATGAACTAAGAAACTCACAATGAGTGAATGCTAAAGATGGTATCTGCTTTACCAGAAGGTCTCAAGTGAGGGTAATGACCCCTAGTTCAGGATGCAGGCAGCAGGGTAATAGGCAAATCACTTTGTGGCACTGGGAGCTGGGGATGCTTGTATGCAGCATCACTGAGTTATCCTGACCAACACACAGGAAGAATCAGCACCTGTTATACTGGGATTCTACAGGGGCCACCCAGACACCAGGCAGAATCAGTCCTGTTACACACTTTTACTGTCTTCCAGGAGAAAAGGGGCCTTGCTGTAAGCTTGTTCTAACTGTGGCCTGCTCAGTTAGGCTGAGGCTCAGCCTGGGCATGGTGATGTTGGCCCGGGTGATGGAACCTGAAAGTCACCAGTCAGAGGTTTCTTCTACACATGACGGAAGGGCCAATTTCCCTATATTCCTGACTTGTGACCCACATGTCCTTGAACATAGGGAGAGAGCACAAGATGGAGGCACCTACCCAGGCACCGTACTTGGCATATGGAGAGATGGCCACCTAGAGGGAGGGGAAGAAAATCCACATCAAAATATCACTCTGGACGGATGAGAAGGCTATTCAGTAAACACAGCTGCCCCAAGGCTGACAAGTTTTGTTCAGTCCCTGGGACCTACATGGTAGAAAGAGAAAACTGACTCCTTCAAGTGGTCCTCTGACCTCCACACATGTGCAGTAGTGTGTGTGCACATGCACACACACACACACACACACACACACACACACACACACACACACACACGCACACAAAATAAATAAGGATTAAAAAAAACTGTTCTTGTGGCTGGCAAGATGGCTCGGTGGATGAAGATCCACCCACCAAGCCTGTACCTTGGTTTAAATCCTGGGACCCACATACTAGAAGAAAAAAAATGGCTTCCATTTTTTTTTTGTTGTCCTCTGACCTCAGCACACATGCTGTGATGCATGCACACATACAGACACAAGAAAACAAGTGCAATTACAATTTTTTGTTTAGAAAGTATTCCTTTGTAGTTGGAACAATGGCTGAGTGGTTAAAAGCATCTGCTGTGCTGACAAAGGACCTGATTCAGTTCCCAGCACCCACGTGGCAACTTACAACTGTCTGTAACTCGTTTCAGAGATCCTACGGCCTTTTCTAGCCTCCATGGGCATTTCACGCACACGGTGCACACACATACATGGAAGTAAACACTTGTACACATAAAATAAAAACAAACCTTTTAAAAAGGTATTCATTGAAAAAAAAATGAACAGTTCTGAATGGGACCCATAATGTCCATACCTGAAAGAACTTGTGGGCAGTCATTTCCCTCCAGTGGAAAAGATAACTTTTTAAACTGGGAAATGTTGAAGCCTTGGTGGCACATATTTGTGATCCCAGCACTCGGGTGGCAGAGGCAGGAGGACCTAGAACAGGCTAGTCTACATAGCAAGTTCCAGGCCAGCCAGGACTACATAGTGAGATCTGTTCCAGAAGATGGGGGAGATGGGCTCAGGTGTGAGGACCTGAATTCAGATCTTCAGAACCCATGAATAAAGCTGGACAAGGCCTCTGTGTCCACATGCATACACACATGAATTCATATAAAAGACAAAAGAAGCCTACATGCTCTTCCTGACCCCCCATAGCTCCCCATCCCCTCTGAAGTATTCACTTTGATGCCTTCTAAGCACATGTTCTCTGTGTTGAGCACCTCAGCCTGCCGCTGTCCACCATGCAGACCACAGATCCTTCCCATCTACCACTCCTGCTACACTAGCTTAGCTTGTTGTCACTGTCCCCACCCCCACCCCACCCCATCCCCCACCCACCCCCCACCCCCACACAAAGGATGTAAATGCCAGGGGCTCCTGCCACTTTTGCTATTGGTGCATCCTCAAATGGGAAGAACAATGACTGGAGCCTAAAGCTAGAACTATGCATGGGTCGACCCCTGAGGCCCCCGGTAAGGCTCAGGCCAATACCTTCACACAGAGGTCTGGAGAGGCCAGATTTGTTATCTCTCTCTGCAGCCGGAGTCGTAGACCTGAGGAGGCACCGGTGCCGCCAGACACCATGATGTGACTAAAAAGAGTTTTCCAGTAGGAGCGGTCGCAGGATGTGATGCTCTCCTGGGCCTGAATGTGGATCCCCAGGTTGCTTTTCCCTGGGGGACAATGCACAAGAGGGCTTTGGGATCAAAGGTTCCCAGTTTTAGTATTGTAAGGAGGGATACCTCCCGGGTTCTGGATGGCCCCAAGTGCTACCAAGAACCTCAAGGCCCGTGGACTTTAAGCAGGTCACAAGCCTGGCCTTCCAGGACCATCATTGACAAGAGTTGATCTCCCACGCCTCAGATGAGGTTGGCATCACCTGTTTTGTTGGCATCTGAGGGCAGTGTTCCTACTCACAGTTAGCCTTGGAAAGTGCCACTGAGTAACTGCTTTCACTTGCTTTTTGTTGTATAAGCAAGCAACCCACATCAGCCTTGAATGATGGGTATGTCATGTAGCTATAGCTCATGTTGTGAGTGTTTGGGACGGGGGGAGTGCATGCCAGTCAGCACCTCTCTCTCCTTACACAGGGTGACCCTGGGCTAAGGGTTGAAGAACTAATATTACTGAGTGGCTTGGGGTGTGCCTGGAAGAGGGCTCTGCTGACATCAGGAGCCTGAGGCTGCATTCCTCCCTGGAATCCTCCTGGCCTCTGAAGAGTACTTTAATGACTTCCGCTCACTGGCATGTATTAGGCCTTTCAGACTGTGTGCTTTACCATGCCTACAATCCCACATCTTGAGGCAGGTCGATTGCCTAGGCTACATGATGAGTTCCAGATTAGCCTGGGCTACAGAGCAAACACCTATCTCAAAAAGCAAAAGCAGAGAAAAACTGCATGCTTTGCACTATACATCAGGGAAGGGAGCTAACACAGTGGGTCTTGTGTCAAAGGGGGAAGACGGCTTTAAGACTTTTATCTTAGGAAATGTTGGCTTTCCGTGTCTTCCCCGAGATCTCATTTCCCCTCGCTATAGAGATTTCATAGTCCCTCATTTCCCTATTTGTTGAAACAATTACTCACTCTGTAGCCCAGGCTGACTATGAGCTCATGGTCATCCTCCTGAGTCTGCATTCCAGTGCTAGGTGACAGGTGTGCACCACTAGAGAGAAGGTGGTTCTGGGAGTTAATACTGTCAGCCTGAAGGATCTAGAACCGCGTGGAGACAACGAGCCCCTGGGCACAGCTGACGAGTGTCTAGACTGGATTACTTGAGGAGGGAAGAACCCCCTGAATGTGGGTGGCACCATTCCATGGGCCAGGGTCCTGGGTCAGAAAGGAGAAAGCGAGCTGAGCACCAGCCTTCCTCTTTCTACTTCCTGCCTGTGGGTGTGACCAGGTGCCTCGAGCGCCTGGTAGACAGTAACCTTGAACTAGGGGTCAAAGTTCTTCTCTTTGAGCCAATGTTTGAGTCAGTTTCCTTGAGAACTATGATTAAATTTCTTTTCTTAAGCTGCTTTCTTCAGGCATTTTTTTTTCACAGCAATAAGAAAACCAACTAACACAGTAGTCAACCCAGCACTCATTAAAAACCCTCTAGAGCTGAGCAATAGTGGCTCATACCTGTAATCCCAGCACTCGGGAGACAGGGGCAGGTGATCTCTGTGAGTTCCAGGCCAGCCTGGTCTACAGAGCAAGTTCCAGGACAGCCAGAGCTACACAGTGAAACCCTATTCTATTATAATAACAAATATAATAAAACAAAAGCCTTCTGGCCATTTAGATGCTTAAAGCTCTCCCAAACTTCCGTTGCTTGTGCTTCTGCCTCCACTGTCTTCACTGTTCCATTTCTAAGTATCCTGTACAGTGAGAGTTATAAACAGCACACTACTGAAGAGAGCGGTGCTCTGTTGTCCTCCATCCCATCTGCGATTGGGCTAAGACCTCTGGGGTGGAGTCAAATAGTCAGCAAAGTGACAGGAGTGTAGGAGGCAGCTGAGTGAGTAGCAGCCAGTACCAGGGAAACATTAGAGCAGGAGTCATTGCTCCTGAAGTAGAATGCCCTAGTACCACCCTCCCACACCTTTCTTCCCATGGCATTCTATGTGAGTGTCCATTGGCCCGCTGCCCCCGATCCTGGACTCACCAATGAGGCTGGTGTTGAAGAGTGCCTCTGAGCACATGAAAGCCTCCTGCCCCATGTTGACCTCCTTGCCATCAGGCAACTTGAACTTTTTCTGGCAGGAGGGTGTTGTGGTTTTTGATATTTCCATGTCATAGTCCAGTGCCACATAGCAGTGTTTCTCTTTCAGGTCCCGGATGTACTCACGGTCAGCTGTAAGGTAAGGAAGACCAAGAAGCAGGGACACGTAGGGTGCCACTCACGAGAGTGGGCACAGGAAGGTAGTCCCACTCCTAGACAGCCACTGTGTCCATGCAACCCCTTCAGTGGGGTCTTGGCCAGGCTGTGGGCCAGGCTTTGTAAGGGCACAGCATGAGGAAACAATCCTCCCTTCATAGGAGGCACAGAGCTGGGTCTCTTCAGCATCGCCTAAGATGCAACCCTGCCATGTGTGATGTTTTGGGGGCCTACAAAATCCAATTCACATTTATTACCTGGGTGTTCTGGACCCCCGCCACTGCTGTGGAACAATAATCTTTATATACTGTAAATATGTATTACTCTCACTGGTTAATAAAAAAGCTGACTGGCCAATAGCTGGACAGATAGAAGTTAGGCAGGACTTGCAGACAAAAAGAGAGCACAAAGAGGAAGAAGGACGGAGTCTCAGGAGTCATGAGGAGATGTGGAGAGAAGCAAGCTGAACTTGCCATGTTGAAAAAAAAAAAAGGTACCACCACATGGCAGAGCATAGATAAGAAATATGGGCTAATTTAAAATATAAGAGCTAGTTAGTAACAAGCCTGAGCTATTACCTAAGCAGTTATAATTAATAATAAGTCTCTGTATGATTATTTGGGAGTTGGCTGGCAGGACAAAAAAGTCTGCCTACACCCCCCCTCCCCATGCCTGCTGATCCTCTGGAGGACTAGTTATGACCAGTGAGGCCCGTTGCCTGGAAAACCTGGCAAGTGATGCCCTTTTCCTTCCTAGGTTTCTGACAACAGGTTTGAAGCCCAGATAATGTCTTTTGATTAGGTTTTTATGTTTTATCTACTGTTGTCTTTGAGTTTTGACTAAAAGGGACTTTCCTATGTTGCTTACCTGGAGGCCTCTGTGGTCAGAAGTTTTCTCAGGTCCTGCCCAGCCCTGCAGATCTGTGGCCTGCTTATAAAATAATCACTCAGAAGCTTATATTAATTATAACTGCTCAGTCATTAGCTCAGGCTTATTACTGACTAGCTCTTACACTTAAATTAACCCATAGTTCTTATCTATGTTTAGCCACATGGCTTGGTACCTTTTCTCAGTTCTGCCTTGTCATCTTGCTTCCTCTGTGTCTGGCTGGTGACTCCTGACTCTGCCCTTTCAAGTGATTACTTTATAAGTGGCTGTGGGATGTGGGGCTGGGCCGGACCTGAGAAATCTTCCAACTACAAATGGCACCCAGATGTGGTGGCAAGAGTTTTCACCTAAAACCTGAGAGAGCTTAAGAAGAGATTATAAATGTAGTTAAGAACACCATCCTAGCCAGGCAGTGGTGGCACATGCCTTTAATCCCAGCACTCAGGAGACAGAGCCAGGTGAATCTCTGTGAGTTCAAGGCCAGCCTGGTCTACAGAGCGAAATCCAGGACAGGCACCAAAACAACACAGAGAAACCCTGTCTTGAAAAACAAAAAAAAAAACAAAAAAAAACCAAAACACCTTCCTATCTCATGTCACTCATGGTGGGCCACAGTACAGTGGCATGTCCCCTGGCCATGGTGGGTTCATGGTGTGTGGGCTTGAGCACAGCATGGTGGATTCCTGCCTGGGTACACAGAGCTGTCTCCCAGCTGCACAGCATGCTGCATGGTGGATTTAGCCTTTACTCATACAGACAAAAGGGTTTATGGGCTAGCTGCACACTACCTGATGGCAGCATGGATCCCAGAGTTGACGGGGTAAATGGGACTCTCCTGGGTACCCCCACCATGTTGAAAAGCTGAGATGGGCGGAGTCAGCAGCCCAGGCTGCCGCTTCTGTCCTAGCCACGCTGCAGTTTAAAGCAATAGATTCACAATAAGACAGATTCAGATGGAATGAACCTCTAAACAGTTTATAAAGAAATAAATAGTTTAAAAAAAATAAAGTCTTTAAAGAGCCAGTAAAAGTAATATAAAAATAATCCATGTAAAGATGGATATTACACAGAGAATATGGATTGTGTTATCTTTGGGATTTCTAACTGCAGAGAGACATTTGATTGTAAAGGCTGCTAAGTTAAACCAATATATACATATATAAGGTATCTTGACTTCAAAATTTGTGTCTAAGAATACGGTGCTTTGGAAAAGAGGTTCTACTTTTGTTTCCACAGAAGATGAGAATCTGTGGATTGCTTCTAGGCTAATATGGTCCTGATCAACCAGGACACTCTGAAAGGTCTCCAATGACAACATGGCCCAGATGGTCAACATCCAAAATCAGCTTCAAGGCAACTGGCTCAGACAATGCAGCTTCACAGTCTACTCCAGTCAGAATTTGATCATAATTCTTAATTTTCTCAGGACCCCTATTTGACTGCCAGTGCCCCTATCCAGCAGGAAGTAGTATGAGAAGCTATGTCCAAATTCTCAAAATATTTTTATAAATGTTTATTTTTATTTAAAGGAGGTTGATTATAAATGTAATATCTTTCTAAAGAAGAAAAGGAGATATTATAGGTATGATAGGATGAAAGGGTAGATTATTGAATCTACCTTTAAAGAGCAACAAGTTGTTTAAAATGTTTTATATTGCCATAGATTTCAGTTAATTTAAAGTTAATTTTGTTATACTGTATATATTTCTACTCTTGTTTAAGATATTATATTTGTGCAGCTCATTTAAAATTGTAATGTATAATTGAGAAATGCAGATTATTAGTCATCTATGATAATCAAACTTATAGTCATGTTAGTTAAAATTTCTAGGCATATATAGATATATTTCAATTAGGTAGGTAATCTTCAAATTCTTCAAAGACCTACAGAATATGACATTTAAAATGTTTAAAAAACTTAGGCTTTTCTGGACAATAAGACACATCTGCTCCTGGCAGCATCAATTACTTCAAAAAGGAAGATGGGCATTGAAGACATTCCATATAGAGTTTTTCTTCTTCTTGGAAAAAAATAGCCATTTGGACAAGAGGCTGCTCTTGCCTAGGCTGATGATAATATGTTGTATAAACTGGATGTGCAGGACCCCTAGGAAGGTGACCACTGAACTTTGCAAGGTGAGATGGTCCTTCAGGTTCCTGCTTTGCAGAAGAAACTGCCAGATATTCTACAGGACACAGAGAGAAGCGACTGAGAGACTCTTGGCCTGTAGGCTGAAGAAGGATGTCCCAACACTACAGAGGAACTTTGGATGACTGTCCAGACAGGCAGCAGACTGTCCTGTCTGTTGGAGCCCACTAGGTTTCCTAGTGGCTATACCCAGCAGGACTGCATAAGAGGTTGATTGGACCATGAGCCTGGGTACCAGGTGTTTGTAAGGGTCTAACTAGCAAGGGGGAGGTCTTTTGCTCCACCCCTTGACATTGTTATAAATAGCCTTTTTGAACAAAGCTCTGGGCCAGTGGATAAGGATTCAGGCCCACCTGAGTCTATCCCATGTTTTCTCTCTGTTTCTCTCTCTCCTCATTTCTAACTAAGTCTCATCCCTCAATCCTCAAGAGTTCCTGGGGTAAATAATAGTAGGGGCTGGTCTCCTACACCTGTCATTTCCAGAATTTTGGAAGTTCGTTACAATGTACTTCCTGTTTGCTTAGGCAATATTATATCCTTCTGGGGTCTCTGATGTAGTTGAAGACTAAATAGTTATAGCTATAATTTTTCTTGGTTATGATAAAAGATAAAGTAGATATGAAACCTTAGACTTACAAATATAGGATAGATAGAATATTTTCTTTAATTTTGCAAAATATAAATAGACTAGATATTATAACTATAATTCCTGCTTGATAACAATTTTATTATACATAATTTTGCTATGTTAAAGTTAAAACCTTCCTTTTTATTAGACAGAAAAGGGGAAATGCTGTGGAATAGTGCTCTTGTACACTGATTTAATAAAACGCTGATTGGCCAGTAGCCAGACAGGAATTATAGGCAGGGCAAGCAGACTAAAAGAAGGGAAGAGGAAGGGAGGAGTCAGGAGTTGCCAGCCAGACACAGGAAGCAAGATGACAAGGCAGAACTGAGATAAGGCACCAAGCCACATGGCTAAACATAAATAAGAATTATAGATTAAGTGTAAGAGCTAGACAGTAATAAGCCTGAGCTAATGGCTGAGCAGTTATAATTAATATAAGCTTCTGAGTGATTATTTTATAAGCATGCTGCAGGACCGCAGGGTGGCCAGGCAAGACCTGAGAAACCTTCCGACCACAGGCCTCATTGGCTCTTTTCAGCCTGCAGACTGCCACTTTCATTTGAATCAGCCTCCTCCATCTCCTTTTCCTCCAGCTGATTGGCTAGGATGGCTGACCAATGATTTCCTAGGGATCTACCTGTTCCCACCACTCCCTCCACTGCACTTGACTTTGACATGGGTTATGCTAAGGACCTGAACTCAGGCACCCATGCTTGCATAACAAGCTTTAATGGATCTCCTCTTTCAACTCACTCATTTCCTCTATCCCCTCCTCCAACTCTTCCTCCTCTACTTCCTCCTCCTTCAGCTCTCCTTCCTCTTCCAACCCCTCCTCCATCTCCTCCAGTTTTTCCAACTCCTCCATTTCCTCCTCCTCTAACTCCTCCTCCAACTCTTCCTCCCCTCCTGATTTCATTCCTCCTCTTATTCCTTCTTCCTCTCCACTTTTTCTCCTCCCTCCTTGTCTTCTTGTTCTTCTTCCCCTCCACCTTCCTCCCTCTTCCTTTTATTCCAGTTCCCCATCCCTCCTCCTCCTCCTCTTCTTTGTTCTTTTCTTCTTCTTCTTCTTCTTCTTCTTCTTCTTCTTCTTCTTCTTCTTCTTCTTCTTCTTCTTCTCCTCTTCTTCTTCTTCTTCTTCTTCTTCTTCTTCTTCTTCTTCTTCTTCTTCTTCTGAAGCAGGGTCTCATGTAGCCCAGGATGGCCTTTAACATACATGTAGCTGAAGATGTCCTTGAACTCCTAATCCTCCTGCCTCCATCTTCAAGCACCATGATTACATGTGTGTGCTGCCACTCCTGACCTAACCCAACCTCCTTGACCATGTCTCCTCCATCCTCCTTCTAGAGCCTGGAGGCCCCTCTGTTCCTTCCCTCCAACAAATGGTACCATCCGCTGCTCCTTTCTCTGTCCTTGGCTTCTGGAACTCTGCTGCATCCCAATGTTTCCCTCCTTCACTTTCCTGGATTGGGTTTTGGTGAGACAATTCTGGTTCATATCTCGCTTCTGTTATTTATTTGGCTAATTGGTTAATTAATACTTAGGCAAATTAATTATTCTTTTTTATTTTCCTTTTTGTGGTTTCTTTTCTTTTTTATTTTGTTATTATCCTTTTTAAACTTCCACTTCCTTCATCTGCAGGGATGAGTATAATCATCAGCATTTGGGAAGACAGATAGATGATGAACACATGGATCTTGCTAAGAGTGAGCAGCCAGGAACATGCAAGGACTCTGGCCTGACCAGTTTTTGCCATCCTTCTAATTGATGCTATTTTTTAGGGCTCTAGGGCTCAGTCTTCCACTCCTTGTCTAAGACCATAAAGGCCAATGGCCTATTGGGAATGACTGTCATGCACACTGTATAAACTAAAAATATAGCCCAGGATGAGGGCACAAAAGGGTCAAATATTATCCTGTCTAAGCCCTTAATGAAAGACCCAAGGCCCTTGCTGCTTATGGGGTACTTATCAACTCTCCTCTGTAACAGAATAATCTCACATACCCTCATGGGAGAGCTCCAAGCCAATAGGAGACCTGTTTCAAAAGAGGTGGGTAGCTGGAACCTGAGGTTGTCCTTCAGCCTCTGAATGCACACACACAGGTACATCTATACACACATGCACTGAAAATGGAGGGTGTTATACACAGCACTGGTTGGTGTATCTGAGCATAGTTGTTTCCTACCTGCACCCACTAACAAGTTCCCACTGTCTGAGAGCAGTTTCAGGAGATACGAAGTCAGGTCTTGGCCAGCTACATCCAGCTTGATGGTCGACAGTTGCAAAGGATAGCCATTCATAATAGGCACGATGTATGTCATCCCTTCTCCAGATTCAATAGTTGTCCCTACATAAGAGGACATTCTGTCATCATGATGTGGGTTACACAGCACCCCTTGGCAACTGTTAGTCCTGTAGGAAGGGATAGTGGAGGAAGAAATACAGAAGGGAAGGGAAAGGGGCCAAGGAGCCAGCTTCTTCTAAAGGACGTGAACTAGAGTGAAGGCTGACCACCAGGTTTGGATATAAGCCTGTAGGTTTTCTCACTAAATCAGACATGCAGTTTTACTAATAGCTGCCAAAGACCAGGGAGGAAGTGTTGCCTGTGCCTGGGTGGGCACTGCGACTCTCTGAGAGGTGCCCTGTGTTAGGAAAGCCTGAACACCATGCCAGAGGTGTGTGCTTTAGTTAGCAAGGTCCCCCACATGTGCTAGTTCAGAGAGGGTGTGACATGCTAAGGGGTGCACAATAAGGGGCCTACTGTGTGTGACACAGTGGCTTCTGGGGCGGACTGGGGTCGAGGAGGTTCTCCGTTCTCTCTTTTTCTTTTTTGAGCCTAGGGATCAAGAGCTGCACATTTCAATTAAGCAAAGCTGAGTCCTGGGGACCTCCTCTTCCAGCCATAACAGGGGACAGAATTGGTCCCCTCTCATCCACAACAGATGAAAATGACAAAATCTATTCCCAAGACATTGGCCATCACATACTGTACACCATGGTCCCTTGGAGATGGGAGAAGAACACAGTAAGCCATTGTCACTCATGACCGCAGACACAAAACTCCAAAGTGAAATTTTGGCAAGTTGATTTCAACAACACGGATTTTTAAAAAATTAAATGGCCTTTGTTCCACAGCTCAAAATCAATATTAATATGATTTCACCAATAGATACATGCTCTAGCTTCATTTATGTTGCTGTGATGAAACACTCTGACAGAAGCCACTTAGGAGAAAAAGAGGTTTATTTTAGCTTATAATTCCAGATAATAGTCTCCACCATATGAGAAAGTTAGGCAGGAACTTCAGACAGCTAGTCTTATCACATCCACAGTCAAAAACAGGGAAGCAAATGCTTGCCGGCTCTCTTCCTTGCTTGACATGCTCAGTCCATTTCCCCATTCATACAGTTCAGGACACTCTGCCTAGGGAACGGTACCACCTAGAGTGGGCTGTGTCTTCCCATACCAATTAACTTAGTTAAGCTAACCCCCCACAGCCATGCCCACAGGCAAACCCAATGTAAATCCTTCAATGAGGCTCTCTTCCCAGGCGATTCTAGATTGTAGCAAGTTGTCACATCTAACATCACTATGCCTAAATTGTACTTTGACAAAATCCAATATCTAGTCCTGATTAAAAGAAGAAATTCTCAGTAAATAAGAGCACATAAGAACTCATTTAAATTAGTGAAGAAAATATGAAACCCTCAGCTGATGCAGTGCTTAACACTGTAAGGCTGAATGATTTCCCTCTAAAACTGGGGGAAAGACAAAGATTTGTATCCTCACTGCCTCCACTCAGAACCTCAGGCCTAGGCAGTCAGTAGAAAAGAATGAAACAATTTAAAAAACAAACAACAAACAAAAAACACACCTGGCTTGGAAATAATAAAGTAAATGCTATTTGTCAAAATATGTTTACCACAGGGCTGGCCAGATGGCTTAGGTAGGTTAAGGCATAAGGCAAGCCTAATGGCCTGAATGCAATTCCTGGGACCTACATGACATAGAGAATCAAATCCCAAAAGTTGTCCTCCAACCCCCACATATACACCATGGCACACACTATAAATTAATTAATGTAATTAAAAATTTTAAGGATATATATTTGCCAGGTGGTGGTGGCACACACCTTTAATCTCAGCACTTGAGAGGCAGAGGCTAGCCTGAGTTTGAGACTAACCTGGTCTACAGAGCAAGTTCCAGGACAGTCAGGGCTACACAATAAGACCCTATCTAGAAAAAAAGGTGTGCGCACGCACGCACACGAGTTTAGAGTATTAAAATACAGTATCAATGTACAAAACTCAACTGTTATCTGTGCAATAGCAATGAGCAATCAAAAATGAGGAAATGACCCAGTGGGCCAGTGCATGCAGCATATGCATGAGGACCTGAGTTCCAAACCCTAACATCCATATAAATGCTGGGGATGGGGGCACATGTCTATAACCCTAGCTCTGGGTAGTTGGGGTTGGAGGATAGAGACAGGTTGGTCCCTGGAGTACACTGGCCAGCCAGTCTAGCCGATTGGTTAGTTCTAGTCTAGGTTCAGTGAGGCAAGACACTGCCTTCAAAAAAAAATAAAGCAAAAAAAAAATTTTTTAATTTTAAAAGAACAAAAAAATAAATAAATAAAGCAGACAGTTGTAAGGAAGGCTGTTGCTATCAACTTCTATCCTCCATGTGCACATATACAAGTGCACAGACACATACTTGCACGCATGCACACACAGCACACAGGAATGTGCATGCACACACGTTCACTGTGTCAGTCTTGTGACAGTTACTGGAGAGCAATCATTTAAAAGGAGGAAAGATTTTTTACTGATGGTCTATGCAGTCGGCACCCATGTTGAGAGGCTGAGCATCATGGCAAGAGCATGGGCTAGAACAGATGTACTCACAAATGGCAGACATGAACCAGAGAAAACAAAGACGGGGACAGACAGACAGACCCTGTCAGGGCATGCTGCCACAACCAACTCTCTCCAACCAGACCCTGCTCTCAGTTCCCATTGCCTCCCAACCACTGTGGAATTGTGACTCCATCAAAATGAGATACTCAGGATCAGTCACCGCCCGGAACCCATGAGCGATAGCCCCACAATAACTCAAGCCTGCAGGGGACATTTCACACTCCAACCATAACAAATAAATCTACTTTCAACAGCACCAGAACCTGTGAGATGAAAGACAGACCCGGCCTGACTCCGTGAGTCCTCACGCAGTGCCAATAGGGATCCAGAGACCTCCCAGACATGCCACAGTCCGTGGTTTCTAGACTAGATGCCTTTAAGATTCTGGCTCTTTCAAAACTGATTCACGCTTTCAACAGCCCCAAACAAAACCCAAAGACATGTGGTGCTGAGGGTTTGTTTGGTTGGTTTTTGGTTCGCTTGTTTTCAGGACTGACAAACTGATTCTAAAATCCAGGCAGGACCACAGAAGACCTAGCAGAGCCCACATCTCAAACTCAAGAAATCCAGAGGGTAGGATAAACCACCTCATTTCAAGACTCAGTATGAGCCACAGTCATCAAGACCATGCGGTATTGACCTAGAATCAAAAAAGAAAGAAAGAAAGAAAGAAAGAAAGAAAGAAAGAAAGAAAGAAAGAAAGAAAGAAAGAAAGAAAGAAAGAAAGAAAGAAAAGAAAAAAGAAAAGATTGATTGAACAGGCCAGGAGCTCAGAGGTCAGCCGGGGCATACATGGGAAAGTCACCTTCAAACAGATGCAAAGGCATTTCGGGGAAGGAAAAGGAATCGTGTCTCTTTCTTAGTTTATAATATGTGATTTTTATCACTTTGTGTGTGTGTGTGTGTGTGTGTGTGTGTGTGTGTGTGTGTGTGTTTAATAATGGCACAGAATCACAGGCTTCCCTGGAACAGCTCTATACTTACTAGTTCAGTCACATTGTCCATCCTCTGCTTCCTCCTGTCACCGCCCTGGACCCAAATAGGCCCTTGCTACTTTCTTACTTTTGAAAAAAAATTATTTTTATGTTATATGTATGGGTGTTTTTGCCTCTGTGTGTGTGTGTGTATGTGTGTGTGTGTGTGTGTGTGTGTGTGTGTGTGTGTTGACACCCCAAAGGAGACTGATCCTCCCTCCCTCAGCACTCATCCCTTGTCCACAGCTAAGAGAGGTCTTTTTAATAAACACCACAGGAACAACAACACATGTGTTTCATTCCTGTCTTACAGGATACATTAAAAATCCATCCAAATGGAACATAGAACAGAACATTAAGCTAAACTCTATAAATATCTAGAAGAAAGCAGAAAGCCTTTGGGGTCCAGGAAATGATTTTTGAATGTGGCACCAAACATGAAAACACTGATAAATGGGACTCTCTTGAAAAGACTGTGGGAAGGGAAGAGGAAGCTGGGTGGGAGCACACATGATGAAACACACTTCTGATGAAATTCGTTCGAGGAGGGCTGGAAAGAGAGTGGTCGAAATACACAGAATCTGCTAAAACACCTGAGAGCCACTGTCACTGACGTAGATACAAGAGGGTGTGCTCAGAGTCCTTGGCTCTGAGGGGAGCACATATTAAAGCAGGAGATAACACAGTGCCACTTCTATGAGAATGGCCACGATAAAAAGACTGGTCATCCAAGAGCTGGCAGGTGGGATGGTTAGTGTCACCAACTTGACAGGATCAGGAATCACCAGGAACACAAGCCTCTGGGCATGTCTGTGGTAGAGTTTCCAGGCTGCATCCATTGAAGAGGGAGGACCCACCCCTGAATGCTGGTGGCACCATCCCATGGGCTGGGATCCTGGGATGAACACAAAGTGAGCTGAGCACCAATGTTACCTCTGTCTGCTCCTTGACTGTGGCTGCAATGTGGCCAGCTGCCGTGAGTGCCCACAGCCATGCCTTCCCTGCCGTGACAGACTGCGCCCTCAAATGCTGAGCCAGACCATCCTTTCCCTCCTTAGCCGCTCCTGTCAGGTGTTTTTGTCTCAGCAGTGAGAAGGGCAATACAGCAGAGCTGTGGAAGAACCATGGAGAGCCACTGCTGTTCCAAACGCTACAGGAAGATCCACTCAAAGATGTGTGGATGTCCATAGGAGCTTCATCACAATCCCCAAAACCGGAAACATGGCCGACTTCCATCCCCAGATAAGTAGACAAAAGCTTGGCACATTCCTGACATGGAACCACACTACCATGGCTCAGCAAGAAGAGGAAGTGAAATATGGATGCCCGTGACAACACAAAAGAACCGCCACATAGTGAACAGTGAAAAAGCGACCCATGGCCGCGTGTTGGCGGCACTGTCCCATTCACAAAATCTAGAAAATCCAGGCGTTATCTCAACAGGTGGGAGGGGCAGAATGGCACAATGGGAACCTTGGGTGTGATTGTGATGGTTTGTGAGCACACCTATGTGTCAGCGCTCCTTAATAATGTTAATTTCATTCAGTAACACTTTTGCAAATCGGTTAAGGAAAAAAAAATGAGTCTACATTCTGGGAGCATGCTGTGTCACCAGAAGAAAGAAAGAGCCAGGTGTGTGTAAGAAATATTTCATTATGGTCCATTTTCAGAATACGGTGTATTCAGAGCTCACCAGAGGATCACAGGTAACGATGCGTTAGGCCCCTGTCCTCCCCAGTTAGCAGATGGCAACAGCTATTTTTTAGTTTATCTTAGGTTGAAAAGTTATAGTCTGCCAGGTGACTGAGCTGAGTATCTGGAGAGGGAGGGGATCTGGAGCTCCTGAGGACAGGGCATTGGGGAAGGGGACAAGGCTAAGGAGAGGATGATTTTAACTTTCTGGAGAACCAGCTTATGGGAAACAAAGGGCAGGGGTGTTTTTGCAATCAGGGACCATAAAAACCACTATTTGGGGACTTGAGCAGTTAAGAGTCTCTACTGCTTCTTCAGGGGACTCATCAGGTGATCCACCACTGCCTGGAACTCCAGCTCCAGGGGCCATGCTTCCGGTTTCTGAGGGCACTTGGTACACACACACATACACACACACACTTAAAAAACAATTCTTAAAAAAAATAAAGACCAGTTTTGCACCAAATCATCAGCCATTTTGCATTTTCTCCAGGGTGATACCCAACTGTACAGGTCAGAAAATAAACTGCCTGACTGTTCACTACTCTGAGTTCCCAGTGCTCTTATTATGAAGTGAGGATCATTGTGTGTCTTGAAGAACGTCCTTTGCTTTTTTTTAATGAACACTTGCACGTGTGCGTGTGCTTGTGTGTGTGTGTGTGTGCATGCGTGTGTGTATGCATGCGTGTGTGTATGTGTGTATGTATAGTGTTTCCTCAAGTGCCTGCCTATGTGTGGGGGTCAGAGGACAATCCTCAGGAGTCAGTTCTCTCCTTCCACCATATGGGTCGGGGGAATTAAATGGGGGCTTTAGGCTTGGCACCTTTACCTACTGACCCATCTTGCTACCCGCTCCTATGCTTTTATTTGTCAGGGAGAGGCTGCATGCTGTGGTGAGTATCCCCAGCCCCAAGAACTAGACAGTGTGGCTGGGAAGGATGGGGATCCCACAGGGCCACTCACCAGAGGTTCTGCCAGCAGCGTACATGGAGAGGACCCCTTGGTTAGCCATGTACAGGGCAGGGACGTTGAAGGTTTCAAAGAGGATCTGGGGAGGAAGATTGGCATGCTGGCCGGCCAGGTAGCACACACTGTCCGGGTGCTCATGAGTGCCTCTTGCAGCAGGCTGTGGATCCAGGGAGACTAAGCCCGGGGTGGCCAGCACTTATCTCCAACTAGCTCTGCTGGGAAGCGGTTGCTCTAGTTTCACTCTGCGGCTGCGATAAAAACACTCTGACCTAAAGCAACTTATGGGAGCAGAGGGTTTATTTGGTGAATACTTGCTGGCCATGGAGTATCACTGAAGGAAGTCAGTGATGCACCAGTGCAGGAACACGGGGCAGGAACCATGGAGAAACAATGCTTGCTGGTTCACGCAAAGGCTTATGCTCAGGCTAGCTTTCTTATACAACCCAGGACCACCTGCAGGAATGGTGCTGCCTATAGTGGGCTGGGCCCTCCTACATCACTTAACAACCAAGATAATCTCCCACATACGTGCACATAGACTAATATGATAATGGCAATTAGTTGAGACTTTTTTTCAGGTGGCTCTAGGCTGTGCCAAGTTGACAGTTAATGCTAATTAGGACACTGGTGCCCTGGCTCCTTCTAGATACTTCTATAATGGATGATGAGAAGGCTAGTTGGATCAGGACATAATGGTGAGACCCACCGGGGGCCCCACCTCTCCCTGGCCACTGGACAGGTGTCAGCATTGTGAAAGGGTTAGTGTTAAGATAAGGTCTGTGAGTTCAGATTGTCAGCATGCATTGGGGTGTATCTTCCTGTCACTAGGCACTGCAGTCTGACTCTCGCTTGACTGTCAGTCAAACGGCTAGTCTGACTAAGCCCTTCCCTTGTGCCAGCATCTTCACATTCCACAGACACCTTGCAACAACTGTACAAAATATCACCGCTGATGACCTTCATGCCGGAGGGTGCGGTCCCAGAAAGGGCTGCTTGAAACTGTTTATAGGAGTCGCTTTGCTGTCCTATATACCTGCAAGTATCTATCTAGACAAGTGATACTGAGTCAGGGGCTGAGAGGGGCAGGAGGTTTGTCCGAGGAGGAGGAGAAAAAGGAGGGGATAGCCCCAGCCATGGGAGCCAATCATCTACTTTTCTGATCGGACTAGTCTTGAACCTTCATCTCTATGTGTCTTTGTTCTGCTGGGCTCCACAGGGAGCACACCCGCAGCTCCAGCCGGTTGAGGTTGAGCTCAGCTGCTCAGCCCCTGCCTTCACAGTTTCTCACAGGCCTCCTTCCTGGCGTGCACACACCTTCTTGCTCGGTTGTCTGCTACAGTTGAGGAGGGGACAGGCAGTTATGTTGGGACAGTCTCATCCCTCTCTTGTCCCATTCTAGTTTGCTGAAAACCTCATGGATGTTGGATGCTTTTTGGGTGAAGCCAGCCATGCCCGGTCCTCAGGGGAGCCAGCTGTGGCCATTTCCATGATCTGACTGTCCACATTGGGGTGGGGGTCAGGGGCCAGTTTGGGGCTTGTTTGATGTGAGCTCACACCTGTGCCGTGATGGGTAGAACTGCGGTTTCCAGGTCTAGGTGGCCTCTGAGATGGGCAAATCATGCCTTGGCCCTGAGCCTGTGTATGAGGGACTGATCACTGCAGAAGATCCCACTGAGCTCCAGGGATGCCAGTCAGATGAGCCAACTTGGCCACCTGCTTTATTAGCTTTCCTGTGTCCTCTGTAGGAGAAGCTGGGCGTCAGGATGAGAACTCCGGCAGCTGGGGAGGGGGCAGCTTCCTGCAGCCACTGCACCTAGCCCCACTGAAGCTTAAGGAGGACTCTGCCATCTGTGCTCTGGCTGGAGCACTCACAGACAGGGATCCACCCTTAAACTCCACCAACCGACCACCAAGTCCATCATGGCAGGAAGGACCAGGATGAGGCCAGAGCCAGGGAACTTTTAATTCAGGACAGAACAGCAGCCTCCCTTCCTGCCTCAGCTGGCCCCATACCCCATTACCTGTGTCATTCTTGATTTAACATCCTTGCTGTTCAACGGTGGCTCTGTTATCATTACAGGGTGCTGCTCGGGGGAGATGTGGAGGGCCTGGTAGAAAGAGTGATGCCAAATCTGCAGAGAGGACAGTAGACGAGCTGTTTGCTGTCCAGAGACATGCTGGTTGTTATCACCCATCTATTCATCTATGTATCAGATACATCTATAGCTACCTAAGTCATCTTTGTCTTCTGTTTACCAACTAGTCTCTCTCTCTAGATATAATCTACTACTACCCATCTACACCTATCTGTTCATCTCACTACCTGTTTAACGCCTATTATTTGTCTGTTTTCTCTGTCTATTCTGCATCTGTCTCTGTGTCTGCATCCACCATCAATCTATCAATCTACCTTCTGTCTATCGTCTATCTACCTGTCAACCATCTACCTATCTAACTCAGTGGTTCTCAACCTTCCTAATGCTGTGACCCTTTAATATAATTCTTCATATTGCAGTGACCACCCTACCATAAAATTATTTTATTGATAGTTCATAACTGTAACTCTGCTACTGTTATGAATCATAATGTATATATCTGATATGCTATCCAAAGGGGTTGTGACCCACAGGTTGAGACCCACTTGTCTAACATCTATCTATCTATGCCTTTCATTTATTACCTAGCTATCCATCATCTCTGCTACATATTCTTCCATCCTTCTGACAAATCAGTACAGTTGAGCTCCAGATCTGTAGATTCTACATCTAAAGATTTAGCCAACCAAGAATCAAAAATGTTTGGAGAAAAACTGGGGGCATGGACTGTAACTCAGTTGCTAGAGTGTTTCCCTAGCCTGCACAAAGCCCTACGGTCCATCCCCAGCACTATATAAACTAGGCGTGGTAGTGCACACCTGAAATCCCATCACTCAAGAGGTGGAGGCAGAAGAGTCAAAAGTTCAAGGCTATTTTAAAGCACAAAACAAGTTGGAGGCCAGCCTGGGCTACATGAGACTCTATCTCAAAAAAATAAAATAAAATAAAATAAAATAAAATAAAATAAAATAAAATAAAATAAAATAAAATAAAATAAAATAAAATAAAATAAAATAAAAAGCTGTGCCTGCAGTGAACATATTCAGACACATTCCCTTATCACTGTTCTTTAAGCAAGTCAGTGTCCCATAATTTGTGTGGTGACGACACTGAGGATTTGTAGTCCTAGAGATGATGTGGAGCATATGGAAGGACTTGGTTGGCACCCTGCAAATACTGCCATTGCACATAGAAATCCAGTGGTTTGGGTGTCCAAAATGCCCCAGGACCAGACCCCATAATTCCAAAGGATGGCTGAATTGTAGACAACACTTCTGGATCACCATCAAAGCAAGATACAGTGTGATTCAGCCTCTGATGATACACCAGGCCTGAAGTTAGGGAATGGGGTTGGCAGGGATTGGCAGACCTAGCGCTATCTAAAGGTCCTTTGGGTCTGATGGGTGACAGATACATGCACCAAAACTCGGGGATGAGGTGGAAACACAGGTGGTTTGGGTGTCACAGAGAAAACCCAGCAATGATGGAAGTTTGCCACATAACAACATGTGCCTGCCCAGGACCGTGAAGGTGACCTTTGTTAGCCTCCATCCTCATTTTTAAAATGGAAGAAACCATCCACCCCTTCAAGGAGTGTGGGCCTCAGATGACAGTGTTGCCAAAGAGGCATGCTGTTCATTCCTGTCGTAAGGTTCTGTCCTCTGAGCCAAACTGCCATCATCTTCACTAGACGAGCTCTGTCTGCTTGTAAAAGTGTGTCAGGACCAGCCTGTGCACTGTTGACGTTCCCTCTGGAGAGGATGGGGAAAGATCATTAGATTCTCGCCTGAGTATCCAGCCACTCCTTCCAGCCATTTATATAACATTCTGCCCTAATTGCATGGTTTCTAGAGAGGCTAGAGTATACAGGCTAGGATGGCTAGGGGACAGCTCCATCCACTCAGCCATAGGTGTAATGGTTATTCTTGGTTGTCAACCTGATTGTATCTGGAATTAACTAAAACCCAAAAATGGCTGTGTTGTAGAATATTAGTTGAAAATGTGTTACATTTGTTTATGCTGTGTGTGGGAGGCCTGCTCCCACTTTTCCCAGGGTTCCTATAAAGGACAGAGAGGGATAAGAAAATATTAGTTAGAGAGACCCTGCCAAAAAGAGGAAAGACAGAAACACAGGATAGCTTCGGGAGTACCTGAGTCAATACCCAAAGGCCCCTTCTGCCTCTTCAAAAGGACTTTTTATAACAATGCCAAGGGACAGGGCAAAAGACCTCCCCCTTACTAGATCAAAGCACACCACACAGCCAAGTGTAGAGCCTTCCAAATACTTGGTAACCATGCCCATGGTCAAATCATCCCTTTATGCAGCCCTGCTGGGTAAATCAAACTCAGATTCTTGGACCCTGAGTAAATTCTCACTAGGAAACCTCTGTGGGACTCTACAGCTGTGGAATGTTTGTTTAATGATGCAAAGATGTGTTGCATTCTTTTATGTTGTATTTGTTTAACTCTGTGAAGCTGGGATACTTTGCCTGTCTAAAACACCTGATTGGTCTAATAAAGAGCTGAACAGCCAATAGCAAGGCAGAAGAAAGGATAGACAGGAATGTCAGGCAGAGAGAATAAATAGGAGAAATCTGGGAAGAGAAAATTGAGAAGAAAAGGAGGGGGAGGATGTCAGGGGCCAGCCACCCAGTCACCTAGCCATACAGCTAGACACAGAGTAAGAAGTAAAGAAAGGTATAGAGAAAAGAGAAAGATAAAAGCCCAGAGGTAAAAGGTAGACAGGATAATTTAAGTTAAGAAAAGCTGTGTAGAAACAAGCCAAGCTAAAGCTGAGTATTCATAAGAAAGAGTAAATCTCTGTGATTTATTTGGGAGCTGGGTGGTGGGCCCTCCCAAAGAGTAAAGAGTGAAAAAGACTAATTACATTGCTGGGAACAACTCTAAGGGACTTTTGCTTAATTAGGTCATCTAAAGTGGGAAGATCCACTTTTGTTCCAGATCTTTTGAGATGGGAAGATGCACCTCTAAGATGGGCCACACCTTCTGCTGGTACCCTATATAAAGGATGTGGAAGAAGGAAGCTTATAGTGGGACTTTCTTTGGACTGCCAGCTCCCAAATAATGACACAGAGACTTTTTATTAATTATGAAAGCTTGGCCTTAGCTTAGGCCCAATTAGCTCTTATAACTTAAATTAACCTGTTTATATTAATCTACAGTCTGCCACATGGCTTATTACCTCTCCTCAGTATTGTATGACCAACTTCCTCTGGGTCTCGCTGGTGAATTCCCCACTCCAGATTCTAACCCGAAGTACCTATCTCTGCCCAGAAGACTGTCCTATCATCTTCCTGCCTAGCTATTGGCCATTCAGCTCTTTATTAAACCAATCAGAAGGTACCTAGGCAGATGAGGTAAAACAGTGACATCTTCCCAATGTGATCAAACATCCTGCAACAGAATTGCTTTTGCCTGCTTCTCACTGGCAATCCATTCCTTCACTGGCATTAGAGCCTACTTCAGGATTTCAACATATACTGAAGACCAGCTGAGACATCCAACCTCAGGGACTGGACAATTACTGGATTCTTTGACCTTCTGTTCATAGGCAGTCATATTGGATTAGCTGGACCACAGCCTGTAAGTCATTCTAATAAATCCCCTTTCTATGTATAGAGAGATTAATTCTATAATTTCTGTTACTCTAGAGAACCCTAACTAATATAGTAGGGAAGCCATCATCTATGCTGACTGAAGGCATTCAGTGTGGCTGTTTTGGGGTCTCCCATGCTCTTTTGAGTAACCCCTCCCCTATGTTGTGTAAGTTAGGCCAGTAAACTCATTGGTTCCCCAATGTGAACTTTTGTTTGTCCTTAGAACCTTGAGAGGGGGTTGACATTCACACCTAGACTAGAGATCTGAGATGGCTGTGTCACTGCTGGCTCCTCTGGAGGCTTGTCTCTTTCGCTTGCTGATGTTGTCTTCCCCATCTTCTCACATGGTCATGCTCTGTAGATCTGTGTTCTGATCTCCTTTTCTTAGGCCACAGTCTCATGAATTAGGATCCACTGTAGAGGCCTCATTATAATTTGATTACCATTTTGTATTAAGAAAGGGCCTCGTAACCTAGGCTGGCCTTGAACTCCTGACTCTCCTGCTTTTGCTACCCTGGAGCTGGAATGGCAAATGAGTACCTCCACACAGCCCAGCTTTACTGGTCACTTGTAAGGGCCCTCGTCTTGGGGTGGATAACTCAGTGGTAAAGGGCACTGTCAGCTCTTGCAGAGGACCTGGATTCAGTTTCCAGTAGCCACGTGGTGGCTCACAACAATCTGTAACTCCATTTCCAGAGAATTTGATAACTTCTTCTAGTCTCTACAGCCACCAGGAATGCAGGTGGTGCACATAGACAGGACAGAAAAAACAGTCATATACATAAAACAAATACATATTAAAAAATTAAGCCCTATACTTGCTAGTTTTTTGTCAACTTGACACAAGCTAGAGTCATTAGAGGAGAGAACCTCAACTGATAATCAATGAGAAAATGTCTGCATAAGATCCAGCTATAGCCAGGCATTGGTGGTACACGCCTTTAATACCAATATTAGGCAAAGGCAGATGGATCTCTGTGAGTTCAAGGCCAACCTGGTGCACAAAGCAGTTTCCAGGACAATCAGGACTGTTTCACAGAGAAACTCTGTCTCAAAAACAACAACAAAAAACAAACAAACAAGATCCAGCTATAGGGCATTTTCTTAATTAGTGATTGATGTGAGAGGGCCTGGTCCTGGGTTCTATAAGAAAGCAGGCTGAGCAAGTCATGGGAAGAAAGCCAGAAAGCAGCACTCTTCCATGGCCTCTGCATCAGTTCCTGCCCCGAGATCCCTGCCCTGCATGAGTTCCTGTCCTCACTGCTTTTGATACTGAACTGTTCTATGGAACTCTGAGCAAAACAAACTTGCTTTTGGTCATGGTGTTTCACCAGAGCCATGGTAACTTTAAGAAAACCCATGTCTTCAAAGCATCTGAGAACAGAGCTTGTGACTCCAGTATAAAAACTTCAGGGACAGCAGGTGGTGGTGGTGGTACTTGCCGTTAATCCCAGCACTCAGGAGGCAGAGGCAGGCAAATCTCTGTGAATTTAAGGCCACTTAGTCTACAGAGTGAGTTCCAGGACAGCCAGGACTACATAGTGAAATCCTGCCTTGAAAAACCAAGGGGGAAAAAAAAACTTTGGGGACATATTGTGGCCACCTATAATACTTAAGCACACCGTAGGTTCATAACAAACAGTCCTAGTTGTCCCGTGTGAAGCTCCTGCCTTCTCTGTCAAGGGGAGGCCATGCAGCTCTCTGAGAGAGCAGCTAGGGACAGCTCCATAGTCAAAAGACCCAGGAAGCAGAAGACCCAGGAAGCAGAATGGTGTCTGAGAAGCCACAGAGCCAGGCAGGCATATTCTTTGATAGCTAGCCACTATCAGTGACAGTGACATAAGGTGCTGTTGTGGGGATGAGTGAGGGACAAGATGGTGGATAGAGGATGGTCCCTCAGAGATGATGGCATGTGGGTAGATGTTTGAAACCAATATTTAGAGGCTTAGGAAGAGCCAGGAGCAATGCCACAAAGGTTTGGGACCCCCCCCCCAAAAAAAAACCAGAGTGACTGGTGACAAAGGCCTAGTATCAGCCTGTCTACCGTGCTGTGTCCTCCCCCTGGCCTGGGAGAGTCAGCCATCATGCTATGGCTTCATGCACCTTCAGACAGACCAGGAGATGTTGCATGAGGGTGTCATCTTGGACGTGTCCTGTTCCTGATGGCATGGCTCTTTCTCGTGCTTGTTAGTTCTCAGGCCCTCCATATGTCTAGAAATGAGTTCAAGATGGACTATAGAAGGATTTCTGGCAGTTAGATTGAAAACCAGCATTCCTCGGGAACTTGTGAAACTCTTCCTGAGTCATTTCATTTCTCTTGCCTCTGGCAGAAGGGACATGACTCTCCATTAACATGTACTTATGATAGTATATCAAAATCCCTGTTGGCCTCCAGGCTTCCTCAGTCCCTACTCACAAATCCTTGTTATACATTTCAAAGCCGCCATGCTGGCCCTTCTCACCTCCCAAGGCTTCCCTCCCCCAGATGCCTGTTTGTTCTCTATATGGGTTTTCCCCTGCCTCCACTCCCTCTGCTATCTCTATCTCACTATCTCCACTATCCATTTTCCTCTCTCTTGCAGACAGCCCCAGCCACGTCCAGTCTATTTCTCTTTCTCTCTGTTCTAGATTCTTCCAGATGCCTCTGCATATTTTCTCTCACTGATTCACAACAAAAAAAAAAACCTTCCCCTGAACCATACCATGGAGCAGCCATTTTGGTAGTTTCTTTACTGCACCTCATCACATAGAGTGTCACCCTCTCCTTCAGGACCCAAGCTGTGCCCAGATTCTTGATCCACAGAAACCATGAGGGTGGAGGCATAAATCTGGGCTTGAAACTGACTGATGAAGCTGCATTAGTCCATTGCTATATCCAAGTTATGATGCCCAAAACTCCTCTGTGGAAGCCCCAAGACCCCAGTGTCACCATTTCTGGAATAGACTGCAGTGGGTGCTGTTGGAGACACTGAGAGGAGCCTCTACTGGAGTGGCGTGTCCCTGATCCAGTTCAGGTACTACACTAATAAAATGGGGAATTCTGAACCAAACACACACAGGAGGATGCCCTGAGGAGATGAGTGCAGAGACTGAGGTAACGCTCTCCAAGCGAAGGAGCCCCCAAACACTGTCAGCAAGCCTTCCAGAACCCAGGGAGCAGCCTGAGGCAGGCTTTCCCTCACAGCCTTCAGCAGCAGTCTGTACCAACAACACCTTGGCCTTGAGGGTTGCGAGAGAACCAATGTCTGAGAATTTTACTGCCATGTTGTAGGATTTCATTACAGCTGCCTCAAGCGCTTAGATCATGAGCAAGCAACAGGTCCTCAAGTGCAGGTGTTGTGGACAGCTGGTTAGACCGTTCACTGTGTGTTACTTCCCTCTGAGGCCAAGGACTTCTTTTCCATCCTTCCCTACCAGCCATGATGGCACAGGAACAATCATATCATCTTATAAGACAAGGGATCTGAGGGTCCCAGATGTCATGCCACACGTCCTGGTGGCATGGGCAGTAAGCAGAGGAGGCAGAACCGTAACAGAGGTCTCCTAACTAGGACCCCTGAGACTGTGACTATGGAGGGACTGAGAGCGACAATAGAGCTAGGCCCTAACAGCAGATCCTTTCCTCGGTGCTAAGTGCTTGGGTGTGATGGGCCCTCCCCCAGAGGCTGTAGCTAACCTTCTCCACATTATCCCAGTTGGCGATGGCTCCCCGGGTGATGGGGTGGTTCAGGTTCAGCTGTACCAGATTATTTTGGGCCTCAGCTCCAATGAAACAGTCTTCTTCTTCCGTCCCCACCAGCAGGTTCTGAAAAACATGGGCAGAACTGGACAGCCCTTGAGCGGCAGGCTGGGACTGGACTCACCATACCTGGCTCTGATCTATGGACATGAGCCAGTGCCCTGAGGATGCTGGAAGCTGGCACCAATCACTAGCCCAGACATTGAGGAGGCTCTCCAACCATGCACACTTTCAGCAGTGGTTTGCTAGCAAAGGGAGCCATTGCCTGCAAGGTCCAGAGCTGCTGAAGGTCACTATAAGGACACTCACACTGCAGGTATGGAAACTGAGGCCAGAAGAGAAAAGTTATTGGAGAGAAGGCACGGGGACATATCCTGTACACTTGGTCTGGAAGGCTTGATGGAGAAGGGCCTGCAGCATGAGCTAGCTCCCGGGTTTCAGGAAGATGGCCTACTTTCAAGGTGGATTGAACTTCCCATGGTGTCAGAGGGGCCCGGGCATCTACCTCAGTTCACCAAAAAACAGACATTAGGTTTAGAGCTGTGAAGATTTAGCAGGAACTTGCCTGGTTAGATGAGAAGGAGCAGAGTGGGCAAGGGCACAGACTGAGAGCCATCAGGCTATGCCCACACCTGAGTCTGAGCAGATGAAAGAAGAAAACAAGGCAGGTGGGTGTTTCAGTGTACAAGGAAGGCTGATTCGGCGAGCTCATGGAGGAACCCTGAGCCATACTCACTCATCAGAGGAGTCCAGGGTCTCCAGGATAAACTCATGCTTAAGCTAGATGGGAGCAGCAGTGTGCATGAGGCAGTATGCAATAGGGAAGAGGGACAAGGGGGTTGGAGGATATGGTACAAGTGTGACAGGACAGTCATAGAGCTGGGCAATGTTGCAATGCTGAGATGCTGCAATGCTGCATCGGTGCGTGGTACCATCTGTTATCATGCAGCTATGTGGTGGGACTATGCTACAGTGCTACAGTAGTGCATGGTACAATGGTACCTTGCTGCAATGGAGCAGCACAGTGATGCTATAAGGCTGCATGGGTGCATGGTGCCACGGTGCAGCCATGCAGCTGTGTGGCAATACCATGCTGCAGTGTTGCAGTGCTACATGGTGGTGCATGACACAGGGAGCATGGCACAATGACACCTTGCTGCAGTGGAGCATCACAGTGATGCTGCAGGGCTACAGTAATGCCACACTGCAGTAGAACAGTAGGTTTCTGAGCCACAGTCCAGCTGCACAGAGCTTGGTGCCCTGAGCTATCTAGTCCTTTCCACAGCTTTGGCCTTGGTCTGAGCAAGACCTCAGGTGAGCTGCTCACCTCCCGAAACCCCCATCCCCTTCTCGGTCAAGTGGAAGCAATTCCCTCTGGACCCTCTGCACTGCTGGAAGCATGTGGAGTGAGACCTCAAAGACTGAAAGACCAAGGGGACATGGCATTGCCAACGCTGTGCCTCTTCTGATGCTTTTCTGAGTGTGGTTTTCTGAGTGTGGGGATTGGGTCTGATGACCCAGCTTTGAAGTCACCATTTACTGCAAGGAAGTGGACAGGGCTGGGCCTGGCTCCTGTCCCTGGGTGGCCTGTAGGCCAGGACTGCAATGGAAAGAATGAATTTGTCCTTGTTCAGCCTCTCTGTTCCCTCCAGGCCTCCCTCCAGAGACTGACCCACTGCCCTTACACTGCCGGTCACCAGCCCTGGGTAGAAATCAGGGTCACAGATGAGACAGCTGAGTCTCATGCCTGGGAAAGGAAAGGAAAGAAAGAACTCTCCTGAACATAGGAGCCACTCCTGCTGCCTAGGGCGGGGGATGTGATTAATGGAAGGAAAGAAGACGGAGGAGACAGGCTGAGTAGAAGATTTGCTTATCATCTTCATGGAGAAATGGAGTTGTCCCATGCTACGACCCTCTATTTCATCCCATATAACTGACCCATAAGCACTGCTGGCCCCCACATGCTCTTTGCACAGTACTCCCCCTTAGCCATGGTTCTTCATTCAGGGGTTCTGTGAACCCATGTTCTGCAAACATCATCTGCCATGACTGCCTCTGCCACACGCACACAACCAACACTGCAGCATCTCTCGCTTAATGTAGATGGGTACATGGTTTATAACTCACACGATACACAGGTCTGAGTAAGAATGAGTATGAAGCTTCAGGACTCTCCAGAGTCCCGGGCATCCACTGGGGTTCTCAGGACACACCCACCAATGAGAGGCTCAACAGCACTGTTAATGTGCTTCCCTCCCCCTGGTGTTATGGGACGACTTCAGGTACAACCCACATTAAGACCTTAAGCTACAGAGAAAGAGATGCATACTTCAGAGGAAGCTGGTGGCAGAGAATGCCAGAGGAGGAGGGAGCCACTACCTGTGGGGAGGGGTGCTGCCAATCAAGCTTAGAGGAGGGGTTCCTGAAGCAGGAGGGGAAGGCTGCCAGTGACTCCAGCTGGGACTGGAGGTACTAGAGACAAAGAGAAGCTGCACCCAGAGGCAGCCGCCTCTTATGAAGTGTGTGGAAGAGGCTGCAGCCTGAATGGGAGCTGCTTGCTCATGTCCTCTAGTCTGTCCCTAAGGCCACCTTCTTGAGATGTCTAACAGAAAGCAGTGTGGAAGTCAGGACATTGGGAGCTATGACCGTCGCAGGAACCAAAGCAGCATAAGAGCCTGGAGGGTGAAGCCAGGGTGTCACTCACGTTATGTTTCAGTTTCCCGATGATGGTGGGGAAGACAGACAGAGGGGCCTCGGTTCCTGCAAAGCCCACCTTGCTGAAGCCAGAACCGTAGTCACAGATGATGGGTGTTTGGTCCATGGTGCTGTGGTGGCCTGGACACACCTGCAGGGAGAGACCACATCATCTCTTGTCCCAGCAGGCACTGTGCCAGCAGCGAGACATGGGCGCCATGTACCTAGAGCAAGGTCGGCCTGAGCATGAGCCACTCTGCAGGTGCTGTAGCAATTTAGGAATGGAGAGCTTTAAACAGCTGTGCGCATACAGTCATCCCACGGACCAGCAGCCTGGGGGCCTGCTTCAGATGCTCCCTCTAAAACAAATGAAGCACTTACAGAAAGCTGTTTGGAGTGCTTAGTACACAAATCAGTCACAAGGCAACCAGTCCTGTCTGAGTGTGAACCTCTGGGTGGGTCTGCCTGGCTTGTCCCAGTTTCAACACTAAAGAAACATTGTCTCTGAAACCTCTGTTGTGGACAAACTGGGACAGATCCTGTGGTCTGGACAAGGCCAGGCCTCCCTAAGCAGAGTATTGTGCATGTGGGCAGGGACGGGGCAACTGGCTTCCTTCCAGCATGGAAGAACACCACAGGAATTGCTGGGCTACAGAGCTAGGCAGGCTCAGAGTTCAGGAAGCTGTAAACCATGGATGTTAACAGATATTTTGTGGCAAAAGCCTGATCCCTGGCAGCCCCAATAAGCCAGGTTCAGCCACTTGTCTCCAGTACACCATTTTGAAAAGCAATTGTGAAAAGCAGAGAAAGATTTATTCAATGTGGCCATGTTGGAAAGAGAAACAAAGTGGCCCAGTTGCCCCCAAGTCTCTCTTCTGAGGCCGGGACATGAGGTTCAGGCTTAAACAGAGGGCAGGAGGTGTGCATTCCTAAGCAGTTCTGGTCAAGGTGTGGTCCTGCCCTTCACTGACTCATCACTGTCAGCTCCAGTCTCTCCTGACAAATTCTCAGATCTCAGTGAAATCTTTCTGTGAGACAAGCTCTCCCTCTGGCTGGCACCAGACTTCAGCCTTTCCCTTTGCCAGTGTGGGACTCCTGTGGCAATTCCAGTGCATTGTTTCAGTAGTCTCATAGCACAACTGATTCTAAAATAATCCCTCCTGTGGCTGAAGTGATTTCTCAGCAATTAAGGTCTCCAAGCACCTATACTGACAGCTCACAACCAACTGTAACTCCAGGGTGCCCTCTTCTGGCCTCCACGGGTGCCTACATGCATGCAGTAAACACAAATTCATACAGATGCATATACACAAAAATAAAAATAATCTTTAAAATAAGTTCTCCGTAGGGGCCCATAGCTTGTGCCTTGTGGCTTTGGCTTGTTTTCATCTTGACTCAAGGTCAGAGGTCTGAGCTTGTTTCCCCCTGCAAGGCTGCATAATAGGATGTTTTGGCCAAAAGTATGATCACTAGATGTCTTGAGTACTAGGGAGCTGTTTACACTTAACTGTACTTTGTACTTTGAACAGTGATGTCCTTCAAAGGGGGAGGTCTTTTGCCCCCTTTGCTTTGGGTATGTAAAGGCTGTGAGTAATAAAACTCAGGCGTCTGTGGTATTGAACCAGATCCCTCCCAAAGCTATTCTGTGTCTCTTTTTCTTCATCTACGTCTATACTTCATAGCTATCATTTCCCAATTCCACACTCCCCCCTTCAGAACCCATTCAACAGGTCAAGCGGGACTCAACAAATGGTGCCCAATGTGGGGCTTTCTGAATCCAATGATGGAACACCAAGAGATGAAGGGAGTACTCCAGATGTCAAAAATACAAATGCAGTGAGAAAACTCAGAGTAATAGTAAACAGTTGTTTGTACATTCGCTTGGAGATAGTTTAAAAGCCAGAGGAAGTTAGAGATGCAGCAAGCATATAAGTCACGAAGGTTTGAGTTTGTAATTTTTTTTTTAGGTCTAAGTAAATGGTTTAAAAATATGTATGTCTGGGTATGTCATGTAGTTTGAATGGATGACAGCATGAGTCTGAGTGAATGATCTGGATGTCCTGAGGATGCAGGCCTGAGTTGAGTCTAGAGTTGTTGGAGTCACTAGATGCGGACACCTACATGAAGCTGAATTTGAGGAGACTAAGGAGGGACTAAAGGTCTTGAGAGATTTAGTAGTTTCCCTTTCACAAAAATTGGAGACTCTGCAGGTCTCCTCTCTTCTCAGAAAGGCACTGTTCTTCCTACTGTAATAGCTAGATTAGAACGGCCCAGGGGGCCTGCTGGTGTGGCTGGAGTCTCTGTTTCCAGAGAGACCAGGATGCTGTGGAAGAGGTAATGTGGCCGAGCCCTGGAGGGCAAAGCCACAGCAGAGGCAGGGACATGGCTGCACTGGGCAGCACAGGGAAGCACAGGTATGGCATGGCCAGCACACTTGCACACATGCACACATGCCCGGCCTAAGTAGGTGCTCACTGCAGGACATCAACATGGTGCTGGGGTTCTTGCCTGGTTGTGGACGGCAGTATGAGGGCTGCTAAGGCTGGGAAGCCTGGGCTCCCAGCGGCAGAGGATGTTTCTCCCTGAAACAGATATAATGAAACAAAGCCCTCTATGTTGCCAGAGGGACTGCTAGAGGTAGATGTTTTTACAAAGTTGTTTGATAATGAGATTTGCTTGCCACATATTTACAGCTTCAGTGGGGCCTTGCCCATGCAGGGTTATTAATTGCTCCAGAGAAAATGCAAAGACAACCGCCTTTTCAATATTTAGGACATGTATTATACCCTAAGGAATCAAAGCCTCAAAAATTAAAAATAAGAAAGGGTGGGTTAAAAACTTTGAATGAGCCGGGCGGTGGTGGCGCACGCCTTTAATACCAGCACTCGGGAGGCAGAGCCAGGCGGATCTCTGTGAGTTCGAGGCCAGCCTGGACTACCAAGTGAGTTCCAGGAAAGGCGCAAAGCTACACAGAGAAACCCTGTCTTGAAAAACCAAAAAAAAAAAAAAAAACTTTGATTTTCAAAAGTTATTAGGGAACGTTCAATGGCTACAACCTTATTTAAAATTATCTACTAATGATTTAGAACCCTTAAATGATATTTTAAAAGGAGATAATGAGGCTAATTCGCCCAGATAGTTAACTGAAAAAGGTAGGCAGGTTGTTTTACAAGTTGAGAATGCTATTCAATATCAACAGATGCATTATATTAACTATGATCAAGCTTGGCAAGCATATATCTTGCCCACTAGACATACTCCTACAGCAGTATTATGGCAAAATGGTCCTCTTTTATGGTTTCATCTTCTTGTTTCACCAGCTAAGGTGTTAAACCCTTATTATGAAGCAGTAGCTTGTTTAATACAAAAAAAGCCAGATGGAATCTAGGCAATATTTTGGTGAAGAACCAAATATGATCAATGTTCCTTTTACTAAACAAGTTGGTTGGTTATTTCAAAATAACGATTCTTGGGCAATTGCTTTTTCTCAGTTTTCGGGCCAAATTGATAATCATTTTCCAGCTGATCAATTCTTGCAATTTGCCCAAATGCATTCCTTTATATTTCCTAAGGTTATGATGAAAGATCCCGTAAAAGATGCTATGCTAGTTTTTACTGATGGTTCCTCCAATGGGAGAGCTGCTTATGTCATCAATTGTAAAGGTTATGTAGTACAAACAACTCCAGCTTCAACTCAGATAATAGAATTGAGAGCTATGACTATAGTATTTCATTAAAGATAATTCATTTAATTTATATACAGATAGTCATTATATTCATAGAGCTCTTCAAGTTATAGAAACTGTTCCTGCATTTGGACTAATAATGGTCAGGTTAGGATGCTGTTTCAACAAATTCAAGATGCCATTTCATCAAAAACAGTTATGATAAATTCACAATATTGTGAAATTTGGTAAATTAAAATACATGCATATGGTAATAGATATTTATTCAGGATTTTTGATGGCCAATAAGCATGTAATTGTTCATTGCCTAAAATGTTTCTCCTATATGGGGATGCCAAAAGTTATTAAAACTGATAATGGATCTGGATATATTAATAAACCATTTCAACAATTTTACTCCCAATAGAAAATTGAGTAAAACAGTCATTCCTTATAATCCTCAAGGACAAAACATTGTTGAGCAAGTCCATGGCAGTCTCAAGATGCAGCTTCAAAAAATTAAGAGGGGAGAGTTGTACCCCCAATCATTGAATCATGCCTTCTTCATTTTGATTTTTTTTTTTTTAACGTGGATGTCTGGGAGCAATCTGCCACAGACAGATTTTGTCTTGATGGCACCCAAGTGACTTTTGCTTAGGTGAAATGGAAAGATTCTTGCTCTGGATTATGGAAGGGTCCTGACCCTGTTTTAATATGGGGTCAAGGGCATGTTTGTGTTTTTCACAGGAAGAAAATGAAGCTCAATGGCTGCCTGAGTACTTAGTATGAGTGCTGGCCCTGATGACACCATCGTTGCTGACCCACCTCCAGAGGAATTGGAGTAAGATTTGCTGAACCTGTGTTCCTGATCATCCAATGTTACATCCTGCAGTCTGGGAAGGAAAGGAATGATTCCCAGCTTCCTGATAGGCCTGCTGCACAAATTTCCTAGACCTCTGTGAGTTCCAGTTATTCTGAATCTGGCTGAGAAATGACTCTCTGTTTGTGACTGGGTGTTTGGCCATTTATCCACATTATATCTTGGGACATGGAGGTCACCTTTGCCAGTGTTTACCTGCTGATTGCCTAGAGGAAATAGAATGCCTGGAAACAGTTGCCTCAGAGTTTTCCCCCTGTGGGAAAGAGACTCTTTGGAGCAATCAAACATTATTACAGAGGCAGTATACTGGTTGAGAAATCAAATTGGAAGTACTGAAGAGGCCTCCAAGACTGATAAGGAGGAACTGGGACAAAAGTTTTGCTGCTGTTTGGTACTCTGGGACTGGGTAGCTCAAATGTATCTTTGGAAGATGATGGCAGCAATGCATTGGATTTTAGGAGAGGAAAAAGAGAAGGTTCAGAATTATGGAATTACTCATACCTCACCACCACAAAAACATTTTCTTGTCCTTGATTTGGAGTTGTTGAAAATTGTAATTTAACCAATTGTGTGTCCACTGCTAAGTTCATATTAGAATTAGGATATTAACCTGTTAATTTTAGGATATTGTTATAAAAATGGAGCATAAGCTGAATGCTTTATTTGAAATAACACAATTGTTAGGAGTTGAGATTCAAGAGTTAAAGATAAGAGCTCATTTGAAATGTCAGTCTAAATTTAACTGGGTGAATGTAACCTCTTCTGTTTACAATGAAAATGTTAGCTTATCTGAGAGGAATTTGGTATGATGCTAAAGTAGTCCTTAAATTTGATGTGGTTGCAACAGGAGTTCACTGATTTTAAAAGGACAAAGTTGGATTTTGATATAGCTAAAATTGCTGTGGACATCCTGAACCATTAAAAAAAGGCCATTCTATCTTGATCATCCTTTATTTCTTCACTAGGAGTTATAGCAGCCATAAGGAGCAGATGTATTGCTATGATTATTCAAGCTGTTTGCAAGCTCTTAGTGGAAAACTGATCTAGAGGTGCAAAAAGTTAAGCTTTGCACCCTCCCTTGCCAGAGACTGGTAGTCAGAGACAAGTACATCCTTCTTGCTAGCTGTCAACCTAAAACAGAGTACACTTGGTGGAAAATGTATCTCGAAGATGGGTAAGGCTGTCTGGTTGAAGAAGGCAACCTAAGACAGACACAGTCACCTGAGGGGTCTGAGGGACCCTTTACATTATAAAGAAGGGGGGAGTTGTGGGGGCTCACAGAGACCCCAGCTTGTGGCTTGTTTTCCTCTTGACTCAAGGTCAGAGAGTGTGAGCTTGTTTCCTCCCTGCAAGGCTGCATAATAGGATATTTTGGCCAAAGGCGTGGTTACCAGGTATCTTATACTTCAAGGACTAATTACAGGATGCTTTGCTGTAAGGCGTGGTCACTATATGTCTTGAGTACTAAGGAGGTGTTTACACTTAACTATATTTTGCACTTTGAACCGTGATGTCCTTCAACGGGGGTCTTTTTGCCCCCCTTGCTTTGGGTATATAAAGGCTGTGAGTAATAAAACTCGAGTATCTATAGTATTGATCTAGAACCCTCCCAAAGCTATCCTGTGTCTCTGTCTTTTTCTTCATCTGCATCTATATTTCATAGTTATCATTTCCCAGTTCCACACTCCCCCCTTCAGAACCTGTTCAACAGGTCAAGCAGGACTCGACACTTCTCTCCTATCATGAAGGTTACAACTGGGCAAGGAATGAGGTTGCATTCCCGTGTGTGTTAATCCCCACCTCACCCAGAACCCTGAGATAGAGGGCCCACAGGAACATTTTGGTCAGCACTCAGGGCCCCCCACAGAATCAAGCCAACTCTGCCTGAGGCTATTGCACACTGGGCCAGTATCTCTGTCTCCACAATACCTGCACAGCTTTTCTTTCAGATACCAGGCCACCCACTGACACATTGTGGATCTCTAGCTCAGATTCTCACATAGGGGAGTAAGTTACATCAACAGGGATATGGAAGGGATTGTGGCTACCCTTCTCCTGCCTCCTATTTGGAAATCAGAGAACCTTCAGACTCCATTTGTGAAAATTTCCTCTTCCTCTGAGAGCTGTAATAAGAAACCTACCTGTGGGCCCTGATTTCTCTCTTTAGAGCATGCTGTTCTGTCTGCCCATGTTCTAATAAATTCCTTACCCTACCAGTCTACCTCAGGGTCCCCTGTGAGCCCACATCTGAGAACTTCCAGTCATTTGCTTATTCCTCTTCTGGAGGCCCTGCCATGCTGCTGGGAGTAGCATGTGGTTCATTTTTCATCTTTGTATAGTATTTGTGCTTCACTGTGTAGATACAAGAATATCTCAAAGACACTTGGTTCCTCTCAAAGACACAACAGTAAATCAGAGTAAAAGAGAGTAATCAGCCCTTTTGGAATTTTCCAGGGCTTTGGTGAACCATCCTTTTGCCGGTGGGGATCCTGCCTCTGGACTTACAGTGGTAATTGAGCAGGCAGTGGCTGCTGGAGGCTGGAGTGATGGTGGCAATTTCTTAAAAATAATGACAGACGCCGTGTTGTCCAGTTCTTCCTTCCATGAACAGTCTCTCCCTAGTGTATGGTGCCGTGTGATTGCATCTTACCAACAGCAGATGAGGGGCTCACTCTGTAGCCCAGGCTAGACTCAAATGAATAGCAGTCCTGACTCAGCCTCCTCCCGAGTGCCAGAATTGCAGGTGTGAGCCACTGTACCTGGCTAGAATTTCAAAATTCACATGTACACCTGTGAAGTCACTGGTCTCAACAGTGTGCTGGAAAGACAACGTGGCATTCACAGGGAAACTGCTCCCCAGACCCTATTCTCTGCTTAGGAGCACAGAAATTAGCATCATCTTCCGGGCATTGGGAGTTTTCTGAAAGAAAGACGACAGTATCTGCTCCCACATAATGCCACCAGCTGCATCTGCTCTGACTGGAGAGACAACCTGGGCTTCAAAGCTAGACATGGCCTCTCCTCTCCATGATAAACTGAAGTTCCCAGAAGAAACACACACACACACACACACACACACACACACACACACACACACACCCCTGTGTTCAAGACTGCACAAGGCTGACTGACTGTGGTTCTCAACCTTCCTAATGTTGCTACCCTTTAATATAGTTCCTTGAGCTGTGGTGACCTCCCCAATCATAAAATTACTTTCATTGCTACTTGATAACTGTAATTTTGCTACCGTTATGAATTGTAATGTAAATATTTGATAAGTAGGATATCTGATATTGTCCCATAAATAGTCACTAATATCCAGCCTAACCTTGTGACTGTGGGGTGAAGGAAACCCCATACTAACTTTTGAAACATACTAACTTAGCAGACTACCAGCCTCCACCAACCCATGCTCTATGGCAGAGCTGATAGGTTGTGGAAGCTGGCCTTTCCAGAAGTTACCAGCACAACTGTAAAATCTGGCCCTTTCTGAAAGTGGTCCACTCTGGTAGAATGAGCCAGTGAGATCCCATGACAGGAGTGAGGAGTTACTATCAGCCTGGGAGGAAGCTTGACTTGGTTTCTAGTCATTCACTCATTTAAAACAAATGTTTGTGGCTAGGCATGGCAACTCATACCTTTAACACCAGCACTGAGGAGGCAGAGCCAAGCAGATCTGAGTTCAAGCCCATCCTGGGCTACATAGTGAGTTCCGGGCCACCCAGGACTACATACAGACACTCTATCCTAAAACAAACAAACAAAACAAAACAAAATCCCCCAAAAAATAAACAAACAAAAGTCCCACCCAAAACAGGCAACTCTTGTTTCTGGCCAGGAGGAGTTTTGCACATGTCACCATCTGCTCAGGCCCATGGAGTCACAGGGCTTCCTGCTTTCTGAGAATAAACAAAGTCCCAGAGACGATCTGGTCCCATTTCCACCTAGAAAGCAATCTTTCTTTCTGCAGAGCAGGGTGAGGCAAGCAAACAGCACAAAACCATTAACTTTTGCTCAGAAGAAAGCAGAAACTCATCAGACCTGGTTCCAGGGTTCTGGAAACAGCCAGGCGGGAGGCTAGAGTCTCCTCAAGGTCTTCGTGCTCCCTGGGGACAGCCTGGGCATCTGTGGCCGGTCCCACGTGTGTTCATTCAGGACCAGCTGATCTTGCTTGGGAACATGTCCCTTTCCTAATAAAAATAAGAGAGATGCCAAGACACTTAAGCAGCAGAGACATCCAAACCGAACCTGAGACCCCGACACAGCGCGACAGCAGCTGTGAAGGCACAGCCTGCCCTCCATCAGGGAGAAACCCCCCTCCCTTGAACCAAATCATAAAGTTAGTGGAAAATGGAACTCACTGGTGTCTCTGAGGGAGACCACAGACCTTCCCCCACCCCCCACCCCCTCTGCAATGACAGGGTCCCTGGGTGTTGTAGGCCTTTCCCTGTTGCTGGGACATTTGGACATTGTGACTTAGCTGTGACCTCAGGGCCTCACCCAGGCAGGGACATCAGCCCTTGCTTGAAATGACCTTGATAGAGAAGCTTCTGGGTTTTACACCCATTCATTCCTCACTGTCTCTGAGTTCATTCTTATTTGGGGTTGTGTGGCCCTCTAGATGTCGGTTCTGCTAGGACCTAAGGGTAAATAAACCAAGGTTGTCATCTGGGGATAGCAAAGGGATCCAAAAGTCAGAGAAAGATCTGAACTCCTATAGAGGCCCTGCCCTCAGCCCTGGCCACGAACTGATGATCCAGGGCATGGTGGGAGATCAAAAGGATACTCCAATTCCAGGGGTAAAGAGGAACCCAGGGTTTTGGGCAGGTCCAAGGCAATGTCAGGAAAAGAAACTGGTACATTTGTCAGGGGGGAGTGCATCCCAGTATCTTGTCTGGAACCACAGTACGGAGTCAATGCTCCACACAGAGCATTCCAGAAGGGTGTGGCCAGGCAGTGTAGCTTAGAGTCCTTGCCTAGCATGCTGAGACCCTGGGTTCCACCACCAGCACCACAAAAAGCAGCATGGTGGTGAGTACCTGTACCTTCATTCCAGTACTTGGAAGGTGGAGGCAGGAGATACATAGCAAGTTGGAGACGAGCCTGGGCTATATGAGACCCTGTCTCACAAAATAAAAGTGATGAGAACTGGAACTTGAAACTGAGCTTCCTCAGAGGCCATTTGGTGTTGCCTTGGTGAGTCAGGACATGGACATGAGGGGCCACAATGGACTAGTGTAGTATGAATCTTAAAAGGTCTTATTAATAAAAACAAACCTGGAGCCAGGTATTGGGGTGAACACTGAAAGATCAGAGAGACAGAACAGGCCACAGATAACCTCACTCACCAACAGGATCAGATGATCCTGTTTCCACAAACTGGAAGTCCTCATCTGGAATGAATCTCAGCTGAACTGCTGCTAAAAGCCTAAAAGCTTAACCAGGCTCTAGTTCCTGGTCCTCACACCTTATATACCTTTCTGCTTCCTGCCATCACTTCCTAGGATTAAAGGCATGGGTCACCATGCCCGGCTGTTTCCACTGTGGTTGTGGACTCACAGAGATCCAGATGGATCTCTGCTTCCAGAATGCTAGGATTAAAGGTGTGTGTGCCACCATTTTCTGGCCTCTATGTTTATCTAGTGGCTGTTCTGTTCTCTGACCCCAGATAAGTTTATTAGGGTGCACAATACATTGGGGAACACAATATCACCACAGACTAGCTTTGGGGTCCAGAGATTTTATTCATGTTTAACTGGACCTGAGGTGGCTCAAGGCACTTTGGAAATCTATTTCTCAGAGTCCCATGTGGCAATGGCTGCAGTGGATCCTGTCCAAGGTTCCAGTTGAGAGAGGCCACAGACACACAGCCAGGACCTCTTGGCTCAGTAGACACAGTTGCTATAAGCAGAAGCCAAGGCATGGGAACAGGTAGGAACAAGTGGAAGGAAGACTTTTCAATAGAACTTTCCAGACTAATTCACAAGTCACAAAGCCATTGCTAGAAGGATGAGTTATATCTCCCCCCTCCTCATGCCCGCCGACCCCCCCCACCTGCTGTTGAACCACCCTCCAATGTAGTAGTCCAAACCCATCAACGATAACCTTGTCATGTATCACACCATCTCTGAGGTGTGGGAGTCCAGAAGCACTGAGCTGGGTAGTCCCAGGCTGAGCTGCCCTGTGAGGCTGTAGAAGGTGACCTTGGAGGTTGCCATCTCATCTGAAAACTCAACAGGGCCAGGGAACCTGCTTCCAAGGCAGCTCATGTTTGGCACATTGGTGTGGCTGTGGGAGGGAGGCCTCTGCCCAGTCTGCTAAGTGTCCTGGGGAGAAGTGGCGGCTCCCAGAGACCACAGGCTGAAGTACCATGACCTCCGTGCAGATCTGGAAGAAGGACTTCCATTTGGTGTTACTACAGTCTACTGATTACACAGGTCAGTGCTATTCTGGGTGGAGAGCTCTTCAGATAACAGGATTGCCTGCAGGTGGGTCTTAAGGTGCCATCCTGGAGGCTGCTACAGAAGAGCGCAGAGCAAGGAGACTCAGGGAGGCCACTGAGAGGAGAGGCTTGCCACCAGGACCAGAGCTCTAGGAACTGCGACCTGATGACCCTCCACTGACTGAGGGAGGAGGATTGAGAGCAGGTCCTCCCAGTTTCTGAAGTTCCTTCCTGGCTCCTGGCCTAGCACGGCCCTGGAAGAGTTCCCAGCCAAGGTGCTGGAGCCAAGTAGCAGGGCTGCAAAACAGAACTGTGGCAAGAACAGATGAAGACAGGGGACTTGGAAGGCATCGGAGACACGTGGTCTCACTGCCCTGGGTATGACATCTGTGACTTCTGGCTCACACCTGCCTGCCTACCTGGAAAGGCAGAGGCCTGGGCCTCTCAGAAAACAAAATTACTCAAATGAAAGCCAGGAGCAAGACAGCTTTCTGATAACTAACATCGGTGGCTTGTGGAGGAGGCTGAGGGAGAACCAGATCGAAGCTGCCATCTCTGAGGAGCCTCTAAGGGGCTTAAATCAGCTTTTGCGTGTGTGTGTGTGTGTGCGTGTGTGTGAGAGAGAGAGAGAGAGAGACAGAGACAGAGACAGAGACAGAGAGACAGAGACAGAGACATAGAGAGAGAGTTGGGGAAGGGGGACAACCTCAGGTATTGGTCCTCACCTTCACCTTGTTGGAGAAAGGGTTCTCTGCTCTCTGTCCACATGCCTCTGGCTCCCATTTTGACTTGAACCTGGGATTATAGATGCTCATATCTGGCTTTTTGTGGATGAGGACTCAGGTCCTCAAGCTTACAGAGCAAGCACTGTACCCATTGACCTGGAGTTCACCAATTCACTAGGCTGGCCAGTCAGTGAGCCCCAGCAACCCACTGGTCTCTTGTCTCCTGTCAGGAGCCAAGTAGCCTAATTGATTCTCATGAGAAAAAGCTGTGTACCTAGCCTTCCATTAACAGTTTCAATAGCAACCATTTTTCAACAAAACCACAATACGTACTTTTAGATTAACTTCCTGAAACATGATGGTTTGCTGCATGGTCTGTTGATCAAGCCCTGGAACAAAGAGACCTTTCCTTGAACCCTACCCTACCCTAACTTCCTCCTTTTTCCATACCCCTATCTACTTCTCCTAGCTCCCAGCATTTATAAGCCTGACTCCCCTTGCAATAAACGAGACCTTGACGTGACTCAGACTGACTTTGTCTTTCTTTATGCGCCTGGTCTCCTTTCTCTCTCGTCCCCATTGATCTTTCAGGAGGTGCCTCCTCGGGTCTCACCCAATAAGCTGGCCTGCTGGACGGGTCAAGTGGCGCCTGGACGGGTCAAGTGGTGCCCGAACATGGGGCTCGAGGCACGGTGACCTGCCGGACGACGGACAACGGAAGGGGCCCCAGAGAGGATCAGGGTAGAGACGCCCGGACTGCATCACTCGTGCAACGCGGGAGAGTCTTGAGGTAAGTGTGTCGTCCCATCGATCATGGGCAAAAATTTATCTAAAGAGGCTCTTTTTCTTAAAAAAAAATGAAAGGTAACCTTAGGGAGAGAGGAATAAGAGTTAAGAAAAAGGATTTGATAAAATTCTTCCAATTTGTGGAGGAGAAATGCCCCTGGTTAGTGATTAACGGCCCAGGAATTCACCCTTTGACTTGGAACAAGGTTGGAAAAGATATTAACAAATTACTCAGAGATGGGGAAAATGTCCCCAACGCCTTTTTTAGTTTTTATGGTGTGATTAGAGATGTTCTAAAGGAAGCAGAGGGAGATGGGCATGTTTCACATTTACTAGCCCTTGCAGAGGATTTTCTCTCAAACTCCCCCTGCCTGACACCCAAGGGTCCAGAGGTTTATTGACATCTACCGGTAAGAGCGCTCTCTGTCTTGTCTGTGTCTCTCTGTCATGTTACTTTTGTTTTGTACCGGTCGATCGATCGATTTGTACTTTGCAGGCTCTCACTGGGGCAGATGTGTCCAGACAGTGAACCTGGCGGCGAAGGGAGACATCCCAGAGCTCTAAGGCCACCTCAGAGGTGACAATTTGGTTTAGGAGCATCTTTGGGTATCTTCCCCCACGGTGGGAGGAAGTGCCACTTTATATTTTGTCCCTGGAAAATTGTCAGAGCCATTTTATGGGTTTTTTGTATGTTTTGTTGTGATCATTGTTACTTTACTCTCTCCTTCTCTTCCAAGAAGAAAAGGTGCATGTCTGACTGACAGGGATGTGGAAGCCCCTGATGTCTGTTTGATTAAGGACAGAGATCCTCGAGTCTGGATTGTTTTTGGTGTGATTGAGCCTGGAGGGTCAACCCCCCCCCCCAGCACATCAAGCTGTCATTATTCTTGGAGCTTTGTTGGTTGTCTCGTTGGGGCAAAGTTTTTTCGTGTGTCCTTGGTCTTGTGTGTAATGTATTAATTGTTCTCATTGTTGACTTGACCGTGACGGACGCTATGGGACAGTTCCCTTCTTCTCCACTAGACCTTTGCCTAGCCCGCTGGAAGGATTTGTGAGCCACAATAAAGGGAACTGTGTCCCCCACCCCTACTCCCCAACTGAACTGAGATAAACAGGTAGCTCCTGCCAGGTGGGGCTTGCATACTGCAGGAGGGGCTTGCTGGCTGTGAATGAGGCCATCGTCTCAGTGCTGATGTACCAGTACTTGGATTGTCTGTATAAATGTTATTTGTTTCTGTCTACTAACCTCCCTTATTTTCCTAGAGGAAGAGGAGGAGAGAGAGAGACATAGCAAAGGCCACCTCCCTCCCTCCGTAGCTCTCTTGCTATCAGGACTGCAGCCAGCTGGCTGCTCTCACGAGGGTGGGGGTGCGTGCTCTCCGTACAGGCGGGCAAAGACAGGAGCTCTGGACAGGGTAATGGGGACTGCCTGCAATTGACAAAAACTGTGTGAACACTGAACAGAGAATCTGACTTTAGTCAGAGGAGTTAACAAAAACTTTTTTTTCAGGAACACTGGTAGCCAAGGACGCGCTCTATGCCCACTGTTCCCCCTCCCTTCCTCTACTGTGATAACTTCAAGGTCTCTTCTGCTGGCCAGCAGCTTCTCTTGTTAACCCTTCTCTGTCCTGGTATTGCTTAAAAAGAAATGTTAAATTACCAGTTCAAGATACTGGGAAAATTATGCTTTTGTTTCCACAGGAAAAATAAAATTTATATGGGGTATAAGATATAAAGGTTTTAGATATAAAAATAAAAAATGTTTTTAAAAATATGTAAAATACAAGTTATTAAAATACGTAAAAGCAAGGTATAAAGGTCTGAGGACAAAAAGGCTTAAATAATGATTAAATGACTTGAGATATATAAAAAAAAAAATGAAACATGTTTCAAATTTCTTTGTCTTGCTATTCTGCTGTTACATTGAGACTCCAAAGGGTCATAGTTGTAAAAATGTCTGTCTACTCTACAGGTATGAATGAAAAATGTGGCCACATGTATGTTTGGTTTTGAATGTCTGAGTTTGCATGTTCTTTATGTTAAGGAATACAAGTTAATACTAGTCATCTGGCTATTCAGATACTAGTTTAAAGCATAAACTGTTCTATTTTAATAAAAAAAAAACCTAAGAGGTATATTTGACTAATATATCTATAAGAGAACAAATTGGCCAGGTTATTGTTACCAAACTTAGAGATATTTTCAAGATTGGGCCTAGATTTGTTTGGCTCAGATACATTTAACAGATAATGGTCCCAATATCCAACCCATTACTCCCACCTTCCAAATGTTTTCTGAATTACAAAAATTAATCCGACAAAGGTCGCTACCCTTTTATGTTGGCCATATTCGTGCCCACACAGGCCTACCTAGACCCCTAGCTCAGGGAAATGAACTTGCCGATTCTGCTACACGTTCTATCTTGATTTCTCACTTGGAACATGATCAGGTAGCAGCCACTCGTGAGGCACACCACCTTCATCACCTCAATGCTCAAACTTTGAGACTAAGGTTCTCAATTACTAGAGAACAGGCTAGGGAAATTGTAAAAAGCTGTAAAAATTGCCTGATGCTCTTACCTGAACCTCGTTATGGAGTGAACCCCAGAGGGCTTATACCTGGACAACTATGGCAGATGGATGTCACCCATGTTCCTTCTTTTGGCAAATTAAAGTTTATACATGTTACTGTAGATACCTTCAGTGGATTTATTTGTGCCTCCACTCATAGTGGAGAAGCCACCAAAGATGTTATCAATCATATGTTACATGTCTTCACAGTGCTGGGTCAGGCGAAATGTATAAAAACTGATAATGGTCCGGGATATACCAGTAACAAATTTAAACAATTTTGTTTACAATTAGGAATTAAACACATCTCTGGAATACCCTATAACCCTCAAGGCCAGGGTATTGTGGAGAGAGCTCACCAAACTTTAAAAAATACTCTTAATAAACTCAGCTCACAAGAGACACTATTTCCCCTTAAGGGAAACCACAAAGCTTTGCTTTCTCACACCCTATTCGTATTAAATTTTCTGACATTGGATGTTTTCGGAAAATTTGCAGCTGAGCGACACTGGCACCCATAAACTAAACAAGGATATGCGCAGGCCCTTTGGAAAGATCCAATACCCAGAAAATGGGGCAGTCCTGATCCAGTTATAATCTGGGGAAAGGGGTCTGCGTGTATTTATGACTCCAAGGAAAATGGGGCTCGTTGGCTACCAGAAAGACAGATTAAGCCTTACTCTACACAGATTGCCTCCCTAGACTAAGGAAAAAATAACTGTTATGTCCAGGAAACAACCCTGAGACAAAAATTCTCTCTTTTTCTTTCAGAAATGCCTCCGGCTTGGAAAATAAAGGGAGCCACGGACATCTCAATGGCAGGACCTGTTTGTCGCGGGCCTCGGAAAACCAACCCCTACTTCATCGCTTGCTTACTACTCTTCCCCCTTCCCCTCTCCTGCATCTCCGAGGAAAGCCCCCATGCTATTAAAAAGCTTACCTGGCGAATTTTCACAGTAACAGGGGAGGAAGTCTGGAGGGTTACTGCAAACCATGCTCCCTATTCCTGGTGGCCGTCATTCACTCCCGACTTCTGTCAGCTGGCTGCAGGATTGGATTCTTGGGATATAACTACTATTGACCAGCACCAGTTAAATGGTACAGGAGGTCAAACGATTCCAAACTGCAATCAATTTCCTCACAGTCCTAAAACTACTTGGACAAGCCCTTGTGGGACATTCCATGATAATAACCCTGCCATGATGACCGCCCCAGGCTGTGTTAGTCCTACAGCTCGTTGTAGGTTAGCACAATCTGACTTTTATGTCTGTCCTAAGGATGGTAGAAGCCGAGCCACCGCTACCAGATGTGGGGGATTTGAGACCTTCTTTTGTGCTCAATGGGGTTGTGAAACCACAGGGGCAGCTTACTGGAAACCAACTTCATCTTGGGACCTTATTTCAGTTACAAGAGGGTACAGTAAGCCTAGCACGAATAGACGTTTTTGCTTTAGCTCCCATACTTGGAAAGCCCATAATCACGGGCTATCATTACCTTTAAACATAACTTTCACTCCTCAGGGTAGGGTGAATCGAGAATGGCCCTTGGGAAAAACATGGGGACTCCGCTGGTATCTTGATGGCACAGATAAAGGAGTCACTTTCAAGTTCTTACTAACAATAGAAAACCTGTACCCAAAGTTGGTAGGGCCCAACTTAGTTCTTTCTGACCAAAAGGTCCCCTCTAATCATGAAAGGGTGCCATCACCACCGCCTCCTCCCCCCCTCACCTCATCTTCGTCCCTTTCCCAACCATACAAGCACCGTAACTACCATCGTAGACTCCAGTAATGGCACTCTCCTTACTCCTTTTGGGGGAACAGGAGATAGATTGTTTAATTTGGTCCAGGGAGCTTATCTGGCCCTAAATGCCACAAATCCAAACCAAACCTTGGGTTCCTGGCTCTGCCTTGCCTCCAGTCCCCCTTATTATGAAGGAATCGCCTTTCAGTCTACTGCCAATAACCTCACTTCCCCGAGCAATAGGCATCAGACTAAGCCACATAAGCTAACACTCCCTGAAGTCTCTGGACGAAGTTCTTGTTTGAGCAAAATTCCATCGACCCATAGCCACCTCTGTAAACAAACGTTGACACCCTATAGAGGGAGTTATTATCTCGAGGCCCCCAACGGGTCCTACTGGGCCTGTAACACAGGATTGACCCCTTGCATATCTGCTCAGATATTTAATGATTCCCATGAATTTTGTGTGATGGTCCAGTTATGGCCTCATGTCACTTATTATCAAGAGAGCTCAGTGATGGAATTCTTTGAGCAGAGAGGTAGATACACTCAAGAACCTGTGTCTATGACTATTGCCCCTTTGTTAGGTATTGGAGGCATCGCTGCAGCAATTGATACAGGAACTACTGCCCTCGTGCAGAGCAACCACCTTATGCAGTTACAAATGGCTATGACTACTGACCTAGAGGCCATAGAAAGATCCATTTCTGCCCTGGAGAAGTCTTTAACCTCGCTCTCTGAGGTTGTGTTACAAAACAGAAGAGGTCTGGATTTACTATTTTTAAAGGAGGGGGGATTATGTGCAGCCTTGAAGGAAGAATGCTGCTTTTATGCTGATCATACTGGGGTAGTCAGAGAATCAATGGATAAACTAAGAGAAAGATTGGCACAAAGAAAACGTGATTTTGAAAATCAAAACAATTGGTTTGAGGGCTGGCTAAAGGGGTCCCCTTGGCTTTCTACTCTGATCCCCACCCTCTTGGCCCCCCTGGTCATTTTCCTTCTCCTCCTCACCTTTGGTCCTTGGGCTTTTCAACGACTAACACAATTCATCAAAAATCAGATCGATTCGGCCCCATCAAAAACCGTTTCAGTACACTACCATGGGATAGAAACTCGAGATCAAATTATCAAAACAGGTGAAAGGCTCAGGTTCACAAACCTAAAAACCCCTACAACTAAAAGCTAGAGGGTACTCAATGACGGGAATAGTATGGGGCCTGTGCTGGGAGCACAACCTACAGAGGTCGCCAGAGACCGGCTCAACATGGCACGTTGCCAGACACAGGACGCACCACATATAGCCTAAGAGAGGGGCCCTCTCGATTAATGACCAAAGCCTGCTTTGGCCATTTTATAGAAAGAAGGGGGAATTGTCAGGAACCAAGTAGCCTAACTGATTCTCATGGGAAAAAGCTGTGTACCTAACCTTCCGTTAACAGTTTCAATAGCAACCATTTTTCAACAAAACCACAATACGTACTTTTAGATTAACTTCCTGAAACATGATGGTTTGCTGCATGGTCTGTTGATCAAGCCCTGGAACAAAGAGACCTTTCCTTGAGCCCTACCCTACCCTAACTTCCTCCTTTTTCCATACCCCTATCTACTTCTCCTAGCTCCCAGCATATATAAGCCTGACTCCCCTTGCAATAAACGAGACCTTGACGTGACTCAGACTGACTTTGTCTTTCTTTATGCGCCTGGTCTCCTTTCTCTCTCGCTCCCACTGATCTTTCAGGAGGTGCCTCCTGGGGTCTCACCCAATAACCTGGCCTGCTGGACGGGTCAGTCTCCTCAGTGGATTACCAGCTCACACTACCACACCCAGATTTCTCATGTGGGTTCTGAGAATCAAACTCAGTCCTCATGGTTTCATAGCAAACACTTTACCAACTGAGCCAACTCCCCAGCCCTCAAAGGCAATTCTTTTTAAAATATTTTGAAGCAAGGGCTGGAGTTCAGTTCCCAGCACCCACATGGCAGCTTACAACCATCTGTAACTCCAGTTTCAGGGGATCCAGTTCCTTCTTCTGGTCTCTGGGCACCAGACCTTCATTCAGTGCTCTTACATACTGTGGGAATTGAATGTAATTGGCCCCCATAATCTCATAGGGAGTGGCACTATTAGGAGGTGTGGCTTTGGTGGAGTAGGTATGGCCTTCTTGGAGGAAGTGTGTCACTGTAGGGGCAAGCTTTGAGGTTTCCTAGGCTCAGGATACCACTCAGTGTCTCAGTTGACTTCCTGTTTTCTGTAAGATGTAGCACTCTCAGCTCCACCACAATTAAATGTTTTCTTTATAAGAGTTACTGTGTTATTATGGTCTCTTCACAGTAATAAAAACCCCCAGACACATCCATACTGGCAGGACACTCATACACATAAAATAATAAATACATCTAAAAAAACTTTTTAAAACATTTTCAATCCAGAAGCCAGACAAGCATGGGAATACACATCTATAACCCAGGACTTGGGGGCTGAGGCAAAAGGTTTGCTACAGGTTCTGGGTCAACCTGGGCTACATGGGAGACTTTACTGTTTTAGGAAAAAAAACTAAAGAGTTAAAACAGTGTATATTAACAATGGCTCCTGTGCTGTGGAACAGATCTCAAAATAATGGTCCTGTGTGTGAGCACTTCATGCACTCTGCCCCAGGTCTCCTGGCCTGTCCCTTGTAGTAGGGCTGGAATGAAGACACCTACTTTTTTTTTTTTTTTTTGTTTTGTTTTGTTTTTCGAGACAGGGTTTCTCTGTGTAGCTTTGCGCCTTTCCTGGAACTCACTTGGTAGTCCAGGCTGGCCTCGAACTCACAGAGATCCGCCTGGCTCTGCCTCCCGAGTGCTGGTATTAAAGGCGTGCGCCACCACCACCCGGCGAAGACACCTACTTTTAAACCTGGTCTCAGCTACTTGCCAGGCACATTTTTCAGGGCAGATTGCTTCAATCCCCTCATCCCATTTGAGTCACCCAATGTTGTCACAAAAGGTCCGTGTAACCAAGGGCTCTCCAGAAACACAGATGTGTTACACTGCTGTGAAGCTGTGTTCTGAGGGTTGGTTGGAAAACAAGTTTGGAGGTGTCTTGGCCCTGTTGCTGGAGATCCAGTTTTTATCTCAAGGGACAAAGGACAAATGATCCCTCCAGTCACTCTGATTGTGCTCATGGTTTCCAACACTCAATCTCTCTGGGTCTGTCTGATGCCTTGATGGGGTGTGAGGAAACTGTCAGGGTACCTCTGGCCAGAGCACAGTTCAGCTAGCCCCACCTTGGAAGTACCACGAAAAGCCTGGTGTGAGGCTGTACTGAGAACTGTAGCTGGTGAGTGGCAGAGACTGACACAGTCTATGGTCCTGGGCTCTGTGGCTTACTGTCTTCACTCCAGAGGGAGTGGGCTTCATCATCTATTGTAGCAGGGTAGGCAGGACAGACAGGCCCACAGCAGGCAGAGCTCTAGGAGAGCAGCCCACAGCCCAGCAGTCACTGAGCACCAGAGCAAAGGCCACCTCTAGTGGGTAGCTGTTCCAGCTTTGACCTTGAAGCACTGCCCCTAGTAAGGCAGCAGGTAACTGCCACACAAGCCTATGACCTGCCCCTGGGTCATGGCCAAGATGGGAGCCCTGAAGACCTGAGATGTGTACATGCCAGCTCTCTTGGCTCCTCATGATCCTGGATACTGGATGGCAGACCAAGTCAGAGTTCTCTAGAGAACCATGCTGGACTACATCTCACCTCTCTGGATCTTGTAACCAACCACTTTACTGGTTGTAAGTTATCCCAAAATAAACCTCTTTTAACTACCAGATTAACTATGTGGAGTTGCCTTGTTAGTTCCCCGCTTTAGGCACCACACACCAAAGCCCTAAGCCATACAAGCTGAGCTCCCAGGCTAAAACAAACTAGAACCATATAAGCCATTGACAGGCACTACAGACATTTGAATCCAGGCCTCCTACCACAGGAGCTTAAATGTCTTTCTCCAGCAACACAGGAAGACCGAACTCTGACCTGCAGCACACACAAAGGAGGATGCTGAGGCCACTAGAGGGTGGGTCACCTCCTCAAGGTTTTATAACCTTCAGAAGGCAGAGCCAGAGTTCACAAGTACACAGTGGGACCTGGAATCTAAGTTTACAGCCACCACATCCCAGCCTCCTTAGGACTTTGATCAAGGGAGAAATGAAAGTGCCAATGTGTGGCCAATAAAGATGCCTGAAACCCCTGTGTCCACATTCTCAGACAGGCCAGGAGATCACCAAGTTAGGCTGGTGGGATCCACGACTCTCTCCAGGAGCAGCTGTCAATGTTCAACCAGCTCTAACCGGAAGCAGACCAGCTGTGCCCGGGCTGTGGACACCACTCACCTCTCATTCACCTCCACTTCTCCAGAAACTAAAGTCCAGGCTCAGCTGTGTAGCTTCTGCATTTGTTTGAGGCAGCTAAGCATGCTGGCTTCCTGTCACCGGCAAATGGAATGGACTCCCCGCTTCCAGCAAGCAAATGGCCCAGCAAAGTCTGGACTGATGGGGGATTACAGAGGGTTGGGGCACAGTTCACCCCATACCCAATAGCATATGAAGCTTTGATAGTGCCCTGTGCACTGCTTCTGATACTTCCTGGGGTTCCATCCTATACTGTATAACACCCCCCATCCCCACCTCTGGAACTGGTCAGGCCCATTCAAGAGACAGCACAGTGTGGCACATTTAAAAAGGCAGATTTAATAGAAAGAATCATCAGCAAGACTAAGAGGATCCTATCTAGTTTTACAGAATACCCTGAGTTTTGAGGGCCAGTGTCCCTAACGAGAATGGGTCCCCTCCGCACCACTGGAACTCCTATTGGGGAAGGTGTGGCTGAGGCCCTTGGCTGGTGATACATTCTGGGTTGTCTAAGCCAAATCTGTTTACCCTCGAACCAAGTGTCTTGGGGTGAACAATAAGCACCTTCCAGAAGAGGGCAGATGGCTAAGCTGCTAGGTGGGTGAGTCCTCAGGGCGTCTTGTCCTGGAAACGGTCTCATGTCACAAAGACTTTAGCAGATTAGCCAGGGACTGTGAAGTCCCTACCATTGTGACTTCCCAGTCCACTGCCTGGCACTCCTGGGGTAAGAACAAGAAACGAGAACCTAAAGACAAAGCCTTCTTCCTGCAATGGCCTCTGAGCCCTCTGCTGATCAACACTGCATACTTCTTCAGACAAAAATGGCCCAGGGGTCCAGTCCACCATGGCAGAACAGGAGGGGAAGGGGGCAGTGTCAAAATCCTTAGATCCCACATTGTCTCCAATTTTAACAGGACGGCCCAGTCCTGGGAGACACATGGTAAGCCTAAGTCATCCGGGCAACACAGATCAAGGGCTCCCAACATAGACAGACATGAAAGGGGTCGTCTGCCCTCAGGATGCTCAACCAAGAAAACTGCCAGTCTGCTGGAGGGTCAGTCCAGCTGCCACCAGACAGACACTGTTGGGCACCAGGCTCTCCACTTTCCAGATGAGCAAACTGACACCCCTGCAGGAGGAAGCCGGGATGCTAGCCCCCATGCATCCAACTCCACGCATTCGATAAAGCCTCCCTATGCTTCCCAGGATGGTCCTCAGAAGATTCCAGGCAGCAGGCGGTAGGGCACTGCGGCCGTGTAGCGCTCCCAGTCACGGCCATACTTGTTGGCACAGCGGTGTTCGTCACGGAGGCAGCGGTGGGTGAGCAGGATAGTCATGTAGATGATGTAGAAGTAGGGGAGGAGGTGGCCGCCACCACAAGCCAGGCAGTAGGCTAGGCTGCCCATCAGATCCCCAGTATAATTGAAGTGGCGGGCCACACCCCAGAAGCCCGACACCAACAGCTTGCTGTGGTGTTTCTGCCCATCGGCTGATGTGTAGGAGCACTCAATGGCCTTGGGCTTCTTGCCCCAGATGAGGCAGCGTCCATCGGTCCTACGGAACAGGTCCTTCTGATGGTTGGTTATTCGGAAGATATAGTAACCCACCAGGCCGAGCAGCAGGATGCCCACAGCATTGGGAGTGGAGAGCTCCACAGGGTGGTACACCAAGTACAGGCCCTGTAGGGAGAGAGGGGAGGAGGAGAGAGATGAAGGGTGGCCCATCATGGAGCGCAGTGGGCAGCAGTGTGGGCTGAGGAGGGCAGACCCTGACCCTGCCCCAGACACATCACACCAGTTTCCTTTTCCGTTAAGTAAGATACATAGGGCCAGGCATAATGGCACACATCTGTAGTCCCAGGACTCAGGGGGATGAGGCAGGAGGGCTGCAAGTTCAAGACCTGCTTGGACAGTTTATTAAAACCTCATCAGACCTCGTTTCAAAATAAGTAAGAGGAGAGGGCAGAAGATGTGGCGCAGTGATAGAACAGTTGCTTAGCATGCCCAGGGTCCAGGTGCCACTCCAAGGACTGGCAAGCAGAGGGAGAGAGAGGGAGGGCAAGGGAGGGGAGGAAGAAAACAGGTTGAATACACTCAGCCCCTCAACACCCTCCCTGGTTACAGGGTCTACTGCTTTCTGATCACTCGACTGACTGGGTTCGGCAGCTGCTGCATTCTGTGTGCCAATGAAGACAACCATGTTTACATCATCGCAAGGGCTAAAAACTGTCATTGGATCACCATTGGTTGGAACTGGTAAATCATTCTACTGTACAAAAGTAAACTATACAACACATAAGACAATGTGAATATCGTGATGACAGCTGATTTTATTTATCAACTTGGGTAGACCACTGTACTCATATTTGGTCAACCACAAGTTGTGAGGATGAGACTAACATTTATTTATTTTTGTGTGTGTGTGCATGTGTATGCACCTGAGTACACATGAAACAATCAGAAGAAAGTGTCTGCTGTCCTCCTCTGTCACGCTCCACCTTCTCCTTTGAGGCTGGATCTCTCCCTGAACCTGGGGCTCAAGTTTTCTTGGCTAGGCTAGGAGCTAAGAAGGCTCAGTCATCCTTCTGTTTCTGCCCTAGGGTTACAGGCATGCATGGGACTCCCAGTTTGTTCTCTGGGTGCTGGGATCTGAACTCTGGTCCTCCTGATGATGCAGCACACACTCTTAACCCTTGAGGTTATCTCTCCAGCTGAGATTAACATTTAAATAAGCACCGAGTAAAGCAGATGAACACCCCCCTCATGGCAGGTGCCCAATCAATGCAAACACCGGACCATGTGAGCTGCTCATGGCTGGTGAGGACCTACAGTTAGTGAAAGTCGGGGGCTGACACCATCCAAGTCCTTACTCTCCACCCTCCTCCTCCTTGCTGGGAACTACCGCTTTCCCAGCACCCTTGCATAGGTAGCCAGATCACTTCCACAGCCCATGTCACCATCAGCTACGCAAGCAGCTGCCAGAGGCCCACCTCACCGACTCCCACCTGGAGAGGCCAACAAGAGCCCTTCTGTGCTGCTCTGAACTCCTCCCAGCCTCTGATGAGCAGGCACACTTCTACCATGGTGCGGACATAGCCGAGAGGTGGGGATTAGGACATACAGCCCAGCTTGAGTCACTGCTGGCCACCCTGATGGCTCTACCCTGCCTGGTTGAGCTGGGGGTTCTGCCCTGACATGCTCATATGGGTGCAATCCCAGGGCTTCCCAGACCAACTACAGGTGGTTACAGTGGATCAGCCTAACATGGTTCAAAAGCTATTCCACACCATCTGCTGCTCAATTTCTGTACAGTTCTCAGCAGCTCTCCAGGCCTTATGTGGGATAACTTTGCCCAGCCATGGCCACGAGGGCAAGGCTGAGCTTCCGTTGGTAGGCCAGGTGAGTTATATGCACTTTGGATACTTTCAGTGCAGAGTGGGTGGAGTGGGAACCAAATCCCATGATGGGTCAAGGATATCTGTGATACAAGGAACTTTCCCCCCATGGGAGAAGACACTGGTCCAGTGAGCCCCAGGGGCTAACACCTTGGCAAGCTCAACATACGTATCTGCTCAGGAGCAGCTGAAGACCACACAGTCAATGCCCACGAGGCTGGTCATCCTGTCCCAGCACCCTGGCTCCTCACCTGCAGTGTGTAGAGGTAGGGCAGCCACACGCAGTCACCCCAGCCCAGGTACCACCCAAAGTGGTCATGGCAGATGTCAATGGTCTTCAGGTACCAGGTTTCATTCCAGAAGAAATCTAACACATAGATGGCCTGCAAGACAGAGCCACACTGTTACCACCACAGCCCCATGCAAGGGAGGGATGGGGGATGGGCAACTGGGATGTTGTGAAGTAACTTGACTAAGTCACTGTGGGGCTGGGAACAATCATCGGGATGGAGGGGCCACTGTCCATCAGCAGGAGGAGCTCCCAGCTATGGCTCCCACCGGTGACATGAGATGTGGAGCTCAGAGCAGAGGTGACGCAGGATGGAAGGGCTCAGGGACTGTCCCTGGGATGCTGGCCCTGAGTGATAGACACCAACAAAGACATCCACAGGGTGAGTGCCCCAGCTTTGGCCCCTGTCAGCTGCCCCTCAGAACCATGACACACATAAGGTGTCCAAGAAGACTGAGGTCCATTCACAGAGATGGGCAAGAAGCAAAGACCCTGCTTTGCTTTGTCACTTCTCATCTCAAGGGAACATGAGGCCATAAGCTATGACTATGGCTGGGACACAGAGGGAGCCTTCCAGAGACTCCAGACTCATCACTAAGGTGTGTTAGCCACAGTTACATAAGCAACAGTATCAGAGCACCCTGCCCTAGCATGTCCCTTATAAGCGGGGAGTGGCACCTCACACAGGCATGCTGGGATTTGCCTACAATACCCACACACAGTCCCTTGGCTGTGACGGGAAGCTGGCCCGAGGAGCCCAGACCCGGTGCTCTCAGGAAGAGTGGGTCTCTTCTGCATCCATCTCTAGGCCCCAGCACAGAAGGAGCTTCACGGAGGACCACAGAGAGGACTCCTCCCAGAGGCCATGATCCTGGCCATATTACCTACTCCTCAGGTCCACAGGTGCGAACGACCAGAGCCGGTGGAAGGCAGGGACTTACCTCATCCAGTCTGGTCCTACCCCAGCACAGTTAGCCTGCCTGAGCTGTGCCCAAGGCCTCCTGCTGGCCTCCTCCTCCTCTGCAATCATTCTCACCTGGCACCCTGCAGCCCTGCTGGACACAAGCTCCAGGCCACATCCCAACACCACTGGGCATTTTTTCTCACTACTTCTTTTGTTATTACTGTTTTTTTTTTTCCTTTTCTTTTGCACATATGTGTATGCAGTACATGTGTGGGGACACATATATATGTGGGTGCATGTGCCTCGTGTGTGTGTGTGTGTGTGTGTGTGTGTGTGTGTGTGTGTGTATGTGTGTAGGCCAGAGGTTGAAGTCTTCCACTTTATTCATTGAGTCAAGGCCTCTTAGTCAAACCCAGAGCTCAATGATGGCTAATCTCACTAGTCGGCTTACTCTGGAAATCCCCTACCTCTGCCTTCTGAGGCTGGAATTATGGGTGGGCTACCACATCCACCCAGCATTTACATGGATTCTGGGGATCCGAACCCTGGCCTTCATGCTTTTAGGGGAAGTACTTTAACCACAGAGCCATCTCTCCAGTCTTGTTGTTCTTGAAATAGGGTCTCACACCCTGGTCCAGGCAGCTCTCAAACTCAATATGTAGCCCCCAGGCAGCCTTGAACTCACAAGAATCCTCCTGCTGCAGCCTCCTGAGTGATAACTGCTCAGGAGTTGATGGAAATCCCCAAAAGGGCCCATGTTGGTCCCACCTGGCCACAAGCAGCCTAGTTTTCAATGCTCCAGACAGAGGCCCTTCCTCAGCGTCTCAGCCTCTCCCACCACGTGGACTGCACAGGCCACTACTTGTGCCTGGAGTATGCCTGTGGTGTCCCTTCTCTAGCTGGTTAACAAAAGCCCATGTACTCTCAGATCCCATCTGCGTGCAGTCCCTAAGGGCCAGGCGGCATGGTGTCCACCTCGTCCCTCCTGGGGCTAGCACAGTAGCAGTGGCATCCATATAAGGGTAGATTCTCAACATGTGCTCACTGTGGCCTGGAGGGGCCAGCTCTGAATGGATGGCATGCTGAGAAATCTCCCAGAGCCCAGCAGGTATGATGCCTACCCTCCCTAGCTGTAAGCACACTAAGTTACCTGCAGGACATTGACCAAAATCATAGAGTTGGTCACATGGCCATGAAGCTCCTGCTGCTTGGCAGCAAAGGACAGGTTGATAAGGGTCCAGGCCACGATTCCTGGACGTCCATTGAAGAATAGCTTGAAGTCAAACCACTTTCCAATGCGAGGGTTGAACTCAATGCCCATCATATAGTTGTAGAAGAAATTGCCTGTGAATTTGCTTAAAAACATCAACAAAAGATACATTAAAAATTTGTTTTAGATTTATTTTATGTATATGAGTGTTTTACCCTAATGCTTGTCTGTGCATCATATGTATACAGTGTCCTCAGAAGCCAGAAGAGGGCATGGGATCCCCTGGAACTGGAGTTACAGACAGTTGTGAGCTGCCATGTGAGTGCTGGGAATCAAACCCAGGTCCTCTACAAGAGCAGCCAATGCTCTTAACCACTGAGCCATATTCCCCACCCTCCAAAGTCACATTTAATCAACTATCACATCTTGCTACATGTGGCTCATCCAGCTTTGTGGACACCAGTGTTCAGGTGCTGGCAAGTAAAGGAGGCAGCAAGGGTGCAGCCATAACCACGAAGTGTCCACAGAGGGGAGAACATGGCAGTCCTTCCCTCAGCCCCACATCCACATTTGTTCTCGCTTAGAGTGCACAGTGCCAGTGCGCAGCAAAGACACAGAATAAGGATTAAGTGGCAAGTGTCCCATGCTCACAGCCTAAGCTCCAGGGCCCACGTTTCTCCCTGCTCCACAACTTCAGTGACTACTCATGGTCTTGGTCACCTGGGCCCACAGCAGACTCCTTATTCCAGACTAGGGCAGAGAATTAGCTGAGATAACCTGGGTGGAGACCCTTCCTAGGTATAGCCTACTGTGTACGCACAGGGATTACTGCTAGCTACGACAGCAGGTTCTCATGTCTACTTCCCACCGTCAGGCTAAGCAGAAAGAACTAAAACATCAATCACATCTGCAAAAGCAGCAACAGCCCTGGAAGCCACAAAGGGCAGCACGGCAGTAACCTGCAGGGCAGGGTAACACAAGCCACACAGCATCCTCATCTGAGTACGGTTCCCCAAGCCAAAACCAACAGCTAAGGATGAAATGTTCTGTTTTCATCTGGATCCCCAGACAAAATTAAGAATTCCAGAAGACCTCACCAAATATCTGCTGATTGGTACATGAGTGGATGGAGGGACAGATGGGTGGATGGATGGGTGGGTGGGTGGATAGATGGGTAAATATATAGATGATTGAGTAGATGGATGGGTGGATGGGTAAGTGGATGGATGAATGAGTGGATAGGTAGATGGAAGGGTGTATGGGTATATAAGTGGGTAGGTAGATGGATAAATAGATATATGAGTGAGTGTACAGTGGGTGGATGGATAGATGAATGGATGGGTTGGTGAGTAGGTTGATGAATGGATATATGGATGGAGAGATAGATGAATGTATGGGTGGGTAGGTGTATAGAAGGTTAGACAAGTGGTTGTGAGGGTAGATGGATGAGTAAATAGATGGTAAGTGGGTAGATGGATAGATGGACAGATGAGTAAATGGATGGGTAGGCAGATGGGATGGAACTGATGGTTGGCCTCTAACCCAAAGTTTCCATGAGAATGCTTCAAGCAAGCAGGGATCTCCTGGGAAGCAGTGATGATAAAAATAACAAGATTCTTTTCCAAGGCTAAGGCTGTTTCACAAGAGATAACCCAAGACAGAGACAATGATCTACCTCTGCCTCACCAGCTGTCCTTCTGGTTTAGCTGCTCCCATGGCAGCCTTGGCTGCCTCTCAAGCGAGAAAACCCAGACTTCCAAAAGGCTGATCCCAGATCCCACTTCTCAAGGCTTCTCAACTTGTCTGCATGGGAGCACACAACGCTGGGTGGAGGTACCTACCATCCATTCTAGGCTTGGCCAGTCACTAAGGAACTTACCAGTCTTCCACACTGGTGGGGAACAGGTAGCCCTTGATCATTGCGAATGTGGACACAGCATAGCCCAGAATGTTGGCACACCATAGCAGTGGGATCCAGTTGTCAAAGATGATGGTGGGGGAGAACCAGGATAGGAGGTAAGCATTCAAAAACCAGAGGAAGTGAGTAATGAGCCAGGCTTGCAGTCCGTTCACCTCATACTTGTTTACAACCCCTGCAGGATCAAACAGAGCACTCTCGTTGGATCACATGGCCTGGCTGTGTACCTGTCTCATGCCCTACCTGCTCCTTGGCCTCTGTTGCTTTAGACCCCTGGCTGGAGCCCCCGGGTACCATTCCAGAAGGGGGGCATCTTCTGTTGCATACCCAGGCTTTCAAGCCAGTGGCACCCCTCACACAGTGAGAAAGTGTCTACTCCTACCAAAGCCAGAGCGGGAGACTTCTATAAGTTGCTTTTCATGCTCTTTAGGTCTGCGAGGTGTTAGCAAGGTCAATCCAGTGGCAGGTAAGGCAAGGCCAACCCTATGTTCTCCCATGCTCCACTTGTGTCTGGTGCAGTGTCTCTCTGAGAGCTCTCTGCTAGAGAAATAGGCGGGATTCCAACCCATGCCATTAGTGGTATGAAGCTGGGCTCCCTGAGGGTTCTTAGAGATGACCCATGGGTTAGTGGTAGGGCTGGGCTTGCCACACCACTGTGAAGCAGTGGGACTAGAGGCCAGCAGAATCAAGGAGTGCATTCCTGAGTGAGGAAGAGCTGTGTCTATGATGGCACGGATGTTTCCGGAACCTTGCAGCCTAGTGGACGACATCCAAACTAAATTAGTTCTTACCTGGGACTCGGTGTGGAAGAGCAGCTCTGGGAGCCAGGGACATGAGGTGGCCAAGGAAAGACACCTACCAACTGAGGGGAAAGGTTACCTGCTGGAGTTACGGCACCTTCTTGGACACCTCCCACATAGCCCGGCAGAAATCTGTGGCAGAAGTCAGGAAGCCAGGAATAAAGAAGCACCTGAAATGGAATTTTAGTCAGAAAGATTGGCAGCCTGCAAGGGATAATTGTATGATTTGACCTGGCCTGATTTGGACAAATATGAACACAAGACACTGAGTTATAGTGCTCCAGGGGCTGGTCAGGCTTCCCAACGAATGTGTAAAAACCTACTCCTGGCCTTGTAACCTCCCAAGTCAAACACATGGGTCCTCCCAACCCCTTTTCAAGGCCATTTATAGACACTGAGGTTCCATCCACACCCTATGAAGCCCACCCTTTCAACATTACCGTTCAAAGTTATGTAATAGGTTTACAAGACCAGGCAACCATCACTACAGTCTGATTTTAAAACACTACCAAAGAGAACCCTAGGAGTGGGGAGAAACAACTTCACTGGTAAGAGCACTGGCTGCTCGTCCAGAGGGCATGGATTCAATTCCCAGCACCAGCACCCACGTGGCGGCTCACAACAGTCTATAATCTCAGTTCCAGGAGATCCTACGCTGTACTCTTCACCGGGCACTGTAAACACAGTGACATACATACCTGTAGGAAAAACACCCACACATAAAATCAATAAATCTTTTGTTTGTTTTTTGAGACAGATTTTCTCTGGGTAGCCCTGGTTCTCCTGCAACTCATTCTGTAGACCAGGCTGGCCTCAAACTCAGAGATCTACCTGTCTCTTCTTCCCGAGTGCTGGGATTAAAGGCATTTGCCACGACCACCCAGGAAAATAAATAAATCTTTAAAAAAATGTTTTTTTTTTAATTTTAAAAAAGGAAGCCCTGTTTCCATTGTCAAGTGCTTCTCATCCTTCTTCCACTCTCCCTGGTAACCACCAATCTTCCAGCCTGTGGATAGGGTCTGGACATTTCACATGAATGCAATCACTCGAACGGGCCTTGGCATCTTCTGCTTGGCACCTGTTTCCAACACTGGTCCAAAGAGCAGCCTGTACCAGAGCTCATTCCTTCCTACAGTTTAAGAGTATTCCACTCATGGACAGACCACATGTTATTTATCCTGTCCTCAACTGGACGGCGGGGCTGTTTGTAGGGAAAAGGGGCTGGCTAAAGAAACTCACCCTGACCCTGGAGCCCAGAACTAGGGAAAGATGGCCCAGATCAGGGTAGAAAGAAACACAGTTTGGCTCAGTCAGATCAGAGCCATCTTTGAGCCTGGCCAACTGACTTGTGAAACCAACCAATCACAGAGCAGGATAGTAGAACCCTGGGCCCAGGGTTGACTCCACCCCTAAGACTTCCTGTGTAAACCACCCTGCCTAGTAAGTAAGAAAAAAAAGCTGTTCTCTCCACCCTGGTAGAGGCAGCTATTCTCCTGGACTCCTCCTTCCCAAATAAATCTCTTTCTCAAGAGTTTTGGGTATGAAGACCTTCATTCACTGGTGCACAGAAGAACCTTGCTGGGACATCGCATAGTGGATTGAGCAAGGGGGAGCTGAACAGAATAACCTTGCTAAGACATCCCATAGTGGATTGAGCAAGGGGGAGCTGAACAGAACAACCTTGCTGAGACATCCCATAGTGGATTGAGCAAGGGGGAGCTGAACAGAAGAACCTTGCTGAGACATCTCATAGTGGATTGAGCAACGGGGGAGCTGAACAGAAGATCCTTGTTGATACGTCGCTCAGTGGATGGAGCAAGAGAGAGCTGGTAGCACTGAGGCAGAGGAGATTGCAGCTCTCCAGAGAGGAGCAGGATTGCTATATCCTTCAGGGAGATCATCCCCCATCACACCAGGTATAGCCTGACTTTCCCGAATAGTCAGGATACCCTTCCCTGCTGAAGCAGTTCCAGGCCTGACTCTCCTGAGAAGTCAGAAAAATTTCCCTTCCAGACTTGGGCTGCTTCTTCGCAGTTCCAGCCCTCAGAGCTGTGCTAAACAGCTCCAGGTGTCCGGGACACCTTCAGGGCAGAGCTGTTGTTCTGAGCAGCTCAAGGTGTCCGGGAGACCTCGCCCTCCAGGGTTGAACTGTCTCCTTGCAGTTCAGCCATCAGGGCTGTCCTAAGCAGCTCAAGGTGCTGCCTGACTCCCTAGGTAGTCAGGACACCAAACCCACAGAGTTGCAAAACATGAACCAGTTTACTTACACTGTTTCTTTGCTTTGGCTGTCATGACTCACGCTATCCTTCTCACCCAAAGGACCAGGGGAATGAAAAGGAGGGGGACCCTGGAGCACAAAAGCTTGGACCCTGGGAGAAATAAGTCTCAATGCAAAGTTCTGCCTGGGGAAATGCAAGTTGATCTGCATTCCATGTGGTTCCCTAACAACTCTGTCCTGGGTGTACACTTAACAACACACCCTGTCCAACATCCAACCTATGAAGGCTGCTTCTGCCCAGTTCACGTCAGAGTGGCTGCATCACAGACAAAAACACACTTGACCAGGATCATCTGAAAACCTGTAGATGGGAGCAGTAGCCTTGGGTTTACCAAGAGTCTACCTAGAACACCCCCTGCCAGGAGCTACTGTGAGAAAGATTCCAGCTGCGTGTAGGGTCTCCCTAAGCCAGCCTACGCCCTCCCAGGCAGTTTCGTTCACTGCCTGGTAGGGCATGCTGCTGAGCTACAGCCAGGTGCTAGAAACCATGAAGGATACAGTATGACACATGTATGCTTCCTGCTCTGTGTATCTGCTTTGGAGGTAACTGCTACATCCCGAGAATATGAGCATCACTCTGAGTCAGAAGTCTGCATCTCAGACAAGACCCTGGCAGCAGAACATGGTCCCCGTCCACTGCACCCCAGCCCTAAGCAAGGACTGACCTGGAAGCTGACCCACAAGGTGTAGAGTTGGACAGCTTTAGCTGTCACAGGTGGCGTCTTGGCCCAGATGTCTGCCAGATTAGCACGGCCAGTGGCTATGTCCACTATGGGGGTGGTCAACGAGCAGCTGTACTGGTCACATGCCATGATGAAGTAGTACACAATGAATGGCGCAAAGAGCAGCAAGAAAATGACGCTGGCCAGGGAGAACCAGTCCACTTCCCTGAGAGAAGGACAAAGGGCAGTCAGCATGAGGCCTCCTGTTCTCAAGCCCAAGGAGACTTACAGACTTCCTTCTGTCCTTTGGAGCCCATGACGGGGCTTTCTAAGACACCTTCCCAGCCCTTGAACCTCACAGGGGTCTCTGAAATGTCTCTCTCATCCCTTGGGCCCTATAGGGGACTCTGAGATTCCCTTTTGCCCCTCAGACCCCATGGTGGGGTACCTAAGACACCCTTCCATCCCTCTGAGACTCTCCTGTCCCTTGAGCCCTCCGATCCCCTTGGGCCACATGGGGATCTCCAAGGTGTCCTCATATGTGTGGGACTCTCCTTCACACCACTCAGAACCTGGTGGGAAAGAGTATCAGCTCAGCAAACCCTCCAGCCAAGGCAAGTCTCTCAGGCTGCTCCTGTGTCATTACCAGAAGGTGTCCTATCTGTGGTCACCAACAAAAAGCCCAGGCATGAGCACAGGGAACTCTTCAGGACCCTAAAGGCCAGGAGCTTCCCCAGTCCTTAGGCAGGGAGGATACTGAACACACAAGGTACTCAAGTGCTCAATGGCAGAGCACCATGACACCAACACAGGGCCCCTAGGTTGATGGCAGGGCTCCAGATGGTCCTTATGCCATCTGAAATACCTGGAATCCTGGCAGGGTAGGGCAGAGGAAAGTCACACACCTGCCCTCATGTGATAGGTGATAAGTTGCATTCAAAACATAGTCATGGTGAAAATAGCTTGGCAAATTACCTTTAGGCAGTGAGCATGGGGCACTTATGGATCCTTTCCCTGAGATATCTCAGGATATATACACACAGATATCTCAATATACAAGGGCGGGGGGGAGTCAGACATGAGACTGTTTCCAGCCCCAAGCACTTCAGACAAGGAATAGTCTACCCAAAATGGTTTCAAGGTCTTCTTTCCAGTTCTTTATTTTGTAGAACAGGAAACAGCTTAGCTTTCATTTGTCTTTAAAGAAAATAATGAATTTTTTCTAGGTCCATAACATCCCTGAGGCTGAAACCCTGGAGATCCCAGGTCACCCTCCAGCTAGTAAAACACATGAGCCCCTTACCAGGCCCGGCCCCACTGTCCTTGAGATTCGGCCTTGCCATTCGGACTCTTGGTTTTGGGGGCGTTGTGCTGGGATTTTGAAGCCATCAGGTCCTGAGGGAAGAAGAGGGCTTTAGATTCTCCCAGAAAGCCAGACCCCACCAGGACTTGAGCGGTGACCAGAACAGACGACGATTTTTACAGCTTCTCAGCACCTCATCACCCACACCAGATTCTGGGGTGGGAAGCTAGGGGGAGAAGGTGCTTCAGGCACACTCCTGTCAAAACTTTCCATGGTGAGAGGTATTTTGTCACATAACGTGAGAGCTGCGGCAGCAAGTCAATCCAACAGGGAAACTTCTGCAGAAACAGTGGAGCAGAAAGAGACGGGCCCCTCTGTTCACCCCAAGTCTGGCTCCAGGCTCTCTGGGCACTCCCTGCTTACATCTGTAGAATCGATACAGAGAAAGACAATTGCCTCTGGCTGGGGAGAGCTTTGGCCTGCTCACAAGCCTAAGGACCAGAGTTTGGATCTCCATGACCCACACAAATCCCAGGTAAGCATGGCAGCTCATCTGTAATTCTAGCCTCAGGAAGCAGAGACAGGGTCCCCAGAGCAACACTCGCCGTATGAGAGAGCTCCAGGTTTAGGTTTAGTCTTTAGAAAAGATTGCCACCTGCCTCAAGGAAAACAGAGAGCCACTGAGAAACTCCACAAGGACGCGTGTGCACACACACACACAAAGTACACACACAAAAAGAAAAGGGGACAAGGGAGAGATCTACCTCTAAGAAGTCTTTGCTCTCTGGCGATTCTGGCCTCAGAACCTGTGCTGCCTGGATATGCCAGCCTGCTTCTGACAGCCCACCCCCAGACGCTGTCACATTGCTTCTCGCCCAGCAGCACACAATGCACGTGGCATATTTGCAGTCCCATGCAATGGGGCCCCTATCTCCTCCATCTCTGGTGCCTACACTTATGACAGTAAATCCAGGGCCACGTGCCCACATGCCTTCCAGGAGGCTCAACAGAGGGCACTGGCATTCTTCTAGCCCTGACTCACAGATAAGACCCAAGGATATAAAGCTTGGCACCAACATTACTTTCTGGTAATTTAACAGGTTGAAAAATTGAAAAAGCCAGTGAAGAAAGAACTTCAGACCTAAACACCGAAGACACTAAAGAAGGCTGCCCACAGAATGCACATCTTTCTGTCTTTTGGAGACAGGGTCTTACTAGTCTGTAGCCTAGACTAGCCCGGAACTCACAGCAATCCCTCTGTCTCAGCCTCAAAGTTGCTGTGATCCACCACACCCAGCAATTACATGCATCTTCTAGGATGAAAAAAAAAAAAAAAAAAAACAAAAAAACAAAAACTAACAAAAAGCAAGGGCTGACGAGATGGTGCAGTGGATAAAGGTGCCTCTTGCTGAGGTGGACAGCCTGAGTTCAATCCCTGACCCAGGTGGGAGAGGGAGAGAATCAACTCTTAAGGTTGTCCTCTGACCTCTGTGCACTATGGCATACCCCCTCGCTCCAAAAAAAAAAGGAAATAAAATGTGATTTGTGCATGCTAGTGATGAGCCAGGTCAGCAGAGAGCATGTGTCTAGTGCTGTGGCTCAGTTGGTAGAGCCTAGCAGGCACAAAGCCCCGAGTTCAATCCCCAATACCACATAAACTGGGTGTGGTCCTGCACACCTGCAATCCCGGCACACAGGAGATGGAGGCAGGAGGATTAGGAGTTCAAGGCCGTCCTAAACTACACAGAAAGTTCAAGGCCAGCTTGGTTTACATGAGACTCTGGAAAAAATACAATAGTAAATATTTTTTTTTAATAGTAAATATTTTAAATTTATCTGGAGGTCATGTATCTGGCCATACTTCTGTCACAGGCAACAAATCCTGTGGAAAAAAGTACAGCCTGTGCAGGGCAGCTGGGTAGAGGGGACCAAGGGTAGAGGGGATCCTTTTCCACTCTCGAGCCTCACAGAACAACGGGCATGTGACTGGTGCACTGATTTCTTCATTTGGGGGTGACTTTTTTGAGATTTTACTTTTATCTTATGTGTATGGAGATTTTGCCTGCATTTATGTCTGTACACCATTTGTATACGTTACTCCCAGAAGAGAATGCCAGGTCTCCTGGAACTGTAGGGAGTTGGAGATGGTTGTGAGCCACCATGTGGGTGCTGGGCATCAACCCCAGGTCTTCTGGGAGAGCAGCCAGCACTCTCTGCCACAGGGCAACCTCTCCAGCCCCTTCTTCAGTTTTTAAACGCTGCCCACGCTCACAAGCATTGTGAGCAACACACTCACCTTTGACCTCTGGGCCAGAGGTTTCACAACAGAATGGAGTTGTCTTTCTTAGAAGTTGGCTTTCAAAATGTCCAGGCTCAGAAGTCCCCCAAGGTCTGCTCAATCCTTGTCCATATACTGAGCAACACTCTGTCAGAGAGGCCCCAAAGTTACCCAAGGAGCTGAAATGTCAAGGTCAAAGGCAGATAAGGATCCACACTGCATGTATCAAGGCCACTGCTGATATCAAGCAGGGGACAAGCTCAGGGCTTGTCACTCAACGCTCAACAGAGTCTATCTAGGGTGACTGAGCCATGTCAGCAGAGAGCATGGAGGTCTGTGCTGCAGTGGGTGGATGGAAAGTTTCATAGAGGCTCAGAAGTGCTGGACCCAGCACAGGCAAGCCACAGATGTTAAGAGATTCTCCTAGGATGCTGACAGCTCTACCTGCACGTGCAAAACCATTCTGACACTCCCTGGTACCATCCCTTACCCTGGAGCTGGCACATTCCCATGGAACACACTAGAAAGCCACTGATGCCAAAAACACAGAGGAGCTCAGAAAACAACCTGTACTGGGAACCAGTCTCTATGGGAATGCAAGAGAATTGGGGACCTATTGAGTGTCCCATAGCACATAAGTCTATGTCCCCAAGGATTTGTGTTGGTCATCGTTACAAAAGATAGATGAAGAAGGTTCACTGGTGTCCCACTTGTTATATGAAACCAATGGACCAGGCACAGTGATGCATGTCTTTAACCCCAGCACTTAGGAGGCAGAAGCAGACAAAGCTCTGTGAGTTTGAGGCCAGCCTGGAATACACAGTGAATTCCAGAACAGCAGAGCAACAACAACAACAGAAAAGAAAGAAAGAAAGAAAGAAAGAAAGAAAGAAAGAAAGAAAGAAAGAAAGAAAGAAAGAAAGAAAGAAAGAAAGGAGAAAGAAAAAGAAAGAAAGAAAGAAAGAAAGAAAGAAAGAAAGAAAGAAAGAAAGAAAGAAAGAAAGAAAGAAAGAAAATGACTCAGGTCAAGGTAGCCTGGCCACACAGCAACTGGAAAAACATCCACCAAACTAAGGCGATGGGATGATTTCAATGACACTTCAGGAAGAGAAAAGCAAAAAGTGCTCACGCTGTAGAGCTGAGGGGAGGGGCCGTGAGTGGTGCCAACCTGTAAAGGAAACTACTGCTACCAGGATGGTTGGTTGTGAAAGCAGAACACCTGTGGCCTTGAGAGGTGGCACCCAGCACAGAGGAAGGTAGCAGGCCTGTCTTTCTGGATGGCCATGTAGCCTTGAACTTGATGTGTAGCCAAGAATGACCTTGAATTCCTGACTCTTCAGCCTTCAGTACTAGAGTTGTAGGTGTATGCCACCACAGTTTTTAATTACTATTATTTATTTATCCTGTGGAGGGGAGCACGTGTAGAGGTCAGCAGACAGTTACTAAATCAGCAGAAAGCACAAACCTATGGCGTCGAGCCATCTAGACTAACCTTCCGGTTACTGGGGCATGGCAAACCAAAACAAATCTTTCAGCATCTCTCATGGTTTCTGCAGGTCAGAAATTAGGGGAGGGATGGGCTGCAGGGGTGTGTTATAGGAGTAGCCAGCTGTACATTAAGTTTTAGATGCCCAGATTCTCCTCCCACAGGCCCATGTGGGCTGACTTGGCCTAGCTCATGGGTGGCCTTGAGCCAGTGAGAACACTCACAAGGGCAGTTGCTGGGGGAAGGGGAGCCTTTCAGATCTCGCCCTGGAGACCCTAGTAGCCACAGCTCAGTCATTTCACATCCTGAAGGGGCAACAGGAAGGTACGGCTAGAGGAGATGCTGCTGGGGCTGTCATGGGATGACACAGCCTGTCACCAGCAACTACCAGCCATCCAGCATCTGCCAAGAGCCAGGTGCCCAGCCTACCTGAAGAATGAGCAATGTTACACCCACCTACACAGACGAAACTCCGGGGAAGAGGAAGGCAGGGCAATACCAGCCTAGGAGACAAGGCTGGGTCTGTTACTCTACTTTGGCACACTGGGAGTCTGTGAAGTAATGACATGGCTAACTGCATACCAGATTCCAGGGACCTTCCATGTAGGGAGGCATCTACGTTGCTGGAATTTTCCAGAAGCAATAGGGTGTCCAATCTGGAGATTTGTTAGCCCCAGGTGTGGTGTTGGATTTTAAGATAAAAAGGTAGGAAATCCTGGAAATGGATGGGTGGTGAGAAACATGTCCACCTGCATGGACCGACAGGAATTTATCCTGGGAAATACTCTGGGTGGTGGCAGTGGGCAGATGCAATTACTTTTTGTAGTGCCTCGTACAGACATGAAAAGTTATGTCACACCCACTGACAATCACCAGAGAAATCAGATGCTCTGGCACCCAGTGCCACAAAGAGCTGGCTCTGCAGGTGTCAGCGGGGCCAGCACCTCCCATATCATGAAAGGAACCAGAAGATGAGAGGTTCCATTTGGGTCCTCTGAGAGCATTACAAGTCGGGACACACTGGGTTTTGCTCCCTTTTTCTAACAGACAAGCTTCTGTAGCTAAATGGCATCTGTTAGTCTACTGTGCCCCACCACTTTCCCCAGGTCAAGTGAGGCTGGCTTCTGGAGTGACCCAAGGCTGCAGAACTCTGGTCTGACTTGTCTTGAAAGTTTGGGGTCCCTGTGGAGGAACTGCAGTTCCTGGAGGCCCCAGAAATAAGCATGAGCCCAACGAGGAAGGAAATGACCTGACACCCTGATCCCTGATTCTTTGGAATAATTTCTGGTTCTACCCAAAGCTATAGGTTCTCTGCTTTTCAGAAGTTCCAAAATATCCATCAGATGTGAAACCGAGTGTTTTCTCCTCCCTCAAGTCCATCCCAGGCCTTATTACCCTCCCAGGTTGTTCACAGATTTATTATTTACACATATCCACTGTTCAACCTTTCTGTCCAAAAGCTTTTTTGTTGTTTGGTTGTTTGGTTGGTTGTTTTACCAATTCTTTGGTAGCACAGCCTTACTCTACCTGCTCGGTCTACCTCTTCCTGGCATGCAGACCTACTACGCCCATCGGCTACTTTGGCTCTTTGTTTTGTTTTAAGGAGCAGTTTCAGGAAGATTCTATCAAAAGTAGCTCAAAAATTAAGGATGTTCTGTTGTTTGAATTCGTCCTCTGAAAACCATCTTGATCTTTAGTGGGGTGGGGGACTCTCCACAACCTGGAGAAGCCAGGTATGCCTAGAACTTCCCAGGACCCTCATGCCAGCAGGTAATCCATCTATCTCCTGGGAGAATAATTAGAATCATTCAAATCCTCCTGAAAAGATTCACCAAGCTGTATGTACCCTGGGGTAGGAACATGGGCCAAAGGGTGTGTGTCTACACTTGCCCCTCTACATCTGAGCATTCGCAGGTCCCCCAGGGAACTGGGTCCTCATCCCACAGGAGATGGCTGCCTCTCCTAGCCACAGGCCCCAGCTAAGCAGAGCAAGGTCCACCGCCATACTTACAGGTTCACCTGCCCATCTGAGCAAGCATCCCCTACGTCCCCCGACCCCCAACCACTGGGCCCACAGTCCCCTTCCCCTAGTACACATCTCTCTAAACTCAAGCACACAGCCCCCTGTCCTGTGTACATGCCCCTGATCTGCACACTGGTCCCTCGTCTGAGCAAACGCCCCCAAATCTGCACATTTGTTCCCCAATCTCCCCAAAACCTGTGCAAACGTGCATGCCCCAGTCGACATACACATTTGGATCACACGCACATCCTCCCATCTCACACACCGCCTCTTTTCCTGAATACTCACCCTCCACCCCCACCCCCACCCCCACCCCGCAATCTGTACATACGGCCCCCTCTCCTGCACTCTCGAAGCCCCCCACCCTCTGTCTGTGCGCAAGGTCCCATTCTCGCACTCTGTCCTGGTCAGTGCACACAAAACCTCACCTGCTTGCCGGGTTCAGTCGGTTGACCCGCGTTCTCCAGCCGAGCCCCAAGTGTCTGTCTGAAGCCCCGCCCCAGGTGACGTGATATCATGGGCGACCAACTGGGAGTGGATTTCGAGAGCCGCGCCCTGCAATTGGTGAAGGCGGTGAGCTGACTCGGAGCCCACCGGGACCGCCAGTCGGCCGCGGCGGGCTTGAGATTGACAGCAGGGCCGGCCCCGCCCCTCCCACGCCCCCGGGGGTGTCTGGTTCTACCCCGCTTAGTGAAAGAAAGGATGCCAATGTGGATTCCACCGCGCAGGCTCCTAGCCCGCCCCTCCAATGCCTCAGTTTACCCTGCTGCAAAGCTCCCACCTAAAGGCGCATCTGGTGCACAGAATAACAGATGCTGCCATGGCGGTGGGATCAGGAGATCAGACCAGCCCCTCAAGAAGGGGTCAGCTAGCCGAAGGGTGCAGGCGGCTGAGGCCCTAGCCTGACAGACCAACAGGCCCCCTGGTGGGCAGAACTCAGTCACACCTCCGTTCCTAGGGAGGTGTTTGGGTAAAGCCCAGCCTGCAATTTGCACAGGTTTGATTCTCTCTTTTCCTCTCTTTCCTCCACGACACCTATTAGTTAGCTGTAGTCGGCCCCCTCCCCTCCGCACCCCCTCCCAGGGACAGTCTCCTCTGCTGCCACAACAAAACAAACGGAAAACGAAAGTGACTTTAGCACTATTAGCCACTGTCTGCGCGCTGGTGCCCCAGCTGCCCAACAGTATCCTTTATTGATCTTTTTTCAAACCCCAGGTTCCAGTCAGGGTACACATTTCAATAGAATAATAGGTTATGCAGAATCTGGGGTCGAGGCTGTAGAGATGGTTCAGCAGTTAGAGGACATAACTGCTCTTCCAGAGGACCAGGGTTGCAACCCCAGCACTCACATGGTAGCTCAACCATTAGTAATTCCAGTTCCAGGGCATCTGGCGCCCTTGACATACATACATACATACATACATACATACATACATACATACATACATACATACTACATACATACATACATACATACATACATACATATATACATACACACATGGTCACTCCAGGAACTGGAGTTGTGAGCCAACCTGTGGAGGGTGGGAATCGAACCTGGGTCTTCTGCAAGAACAACCAGTACTCTTAATCTCTGAGCCATCTCTCTCACCCCCACCTTTCTCTTGATTAATAAGTAAATGAGTGGAGTGATATTTTGAGACTGGTAAATATAGTGTTCCCTAGCAACCTTTGACCCTAGTGACTGAGCATTCGTTGAGGACACTTGGGGCATCAGTTACTTCTTGGTACAAAGAGCTGACTTGATTTCATCATTCCTTCAACCTTAGTATTAAACTATTATTTATTATTTGATAATTATCAAGAGGTCAGCTCTTTAACTTTGAAAATTTTTAAGAATTTCTGCCTGGCAGTGGTGACACATGCCTTTAATCCCAGCACTCGGGAGGCAGAGGCAGGTGGATCTCTGTGAGTTTGAGGCCATCCTGGTCTACCGAGCGAGTTCTAGGAGAGCCAGGGTAACACAGAGAAACCCTGTCTCGAAAAAACAGAAAAATATATTTCTTATTACTACAGTGCCGTGGTTCTCAACCTTCCTAATGTTTCAACCCTTTAATACAGCTCCTCATGTTGTGGTGACCCCAACCATAAAATTATTTCGTTGCTACTTCATAACTGTAATGTTGCTACTGTTATGAATCATAATTTAAATATCTGATATGCAGGATATCTGGTTGAGAAACACAATGTGTGTCTCCATTTGTGGGGTAGGGCACATGCTGTGACCTATGTGTGGAGGTCAGAGAACAACTCTGTGGAGTTAGTTCTCTTGACCTTTGTGTGAGTTTCAGGGCTTGAACCCAGGTAGCCAGGCTTGCACTGCAAGGACTTTTCCTGCTGCCCCATCTTGACAACCCAAGCCATTTAATTTACTTTTATCCGGATGGACCAATGGGTTTCTTTCTTTTTCTTTACTGACCCTGTGTTGTATGATCTCATATTTGACCAGTGCAGCCCTTTCAAGTTGGATCTTGCAGGGGTGTGTGTGTGTGTGTGTGTGTGTGTGTGTGTGTGTGTGTGTGCACTCTATGCCTGTGCATGCTCACATGTAGAGAACAGAGGCCTACATCAGGGATATTCCCCTATCTCTCTTCATCTTGTTCTTTGAGATAGGGTGTCTCACTGAACTTGGAGCTCACTGACTGGCTAGGCTAACTAGCCAGTGTAGCTATTTTTAAATGATATGTCTTAACCTTCCTTGAGAGCAGTACCAAGCTAGGTCCTAATTGTCTGCCACGCAATGTGCCAATCACTGAAAGGAATTTTGCAAGGCAGCTGGGGGTGGAGATGGGCAACTGAACTTCCATCCACTCCTGGAGGGTAGGTAGGATTTAGAGATTCATGGAGTAGAGAACAGGGCAATGAAAGGCATGGGGGAAAGGAGGGAGGTGAAATGCCTTGTGGTCTGCGTGAGCATTGTAAAAGCATGGTTTTAATGAGGGCATATGCTCAGAATGGCTGTAGCTTGATCTGAGGTTGGAATTTTCAGCCTTTTAATTGCAAAAGGTCACCCATTGGTCACACAGGTGTGCCCATGCCAAGAGGTGGCGTGTGTGTATGTGTGCACACCTGTTCATGTAGGCCGGAAGGCAACTTGGGTGTTGTAGGGAAAAGGGGCTGGCTAAAGAAACCCACCCTGACCCTGGAGCCCAGAACTAAGGAAAGATGGCTCAGATAAGGCCAGTGAAAGAAACACAGTTGGCTCAGATCAGAGCCATCTCTGCCCTGGCCAACTGACTTGTGAAACCAACCAATCACAGAGCAGGACAGTAGAATCCTGGCCCCGGGGCCCAGGACTAGGGAAAGAAACACAGCCTGGGTTTGGGACCTGAGCCAGAGAAATGACAAGTTTATCCCCAAACCCAGAACCAAGGAAACATGCCCTGACTCTGAAACTAGTGCCAAGGAAACACTCCTGGTCCCTAGAATCAGAGTCAGTGAAAGAAATGTACCCTGGCCTTAGAGGTAGTGTCAAAAAGCCAAGAAAGGCCAGTGAAAGAAACACAGTTTGGCCCTAAAATCGGGGCCATCTCTGTCCCTAACCCACAAAACTGGCCAATCCCTGGGCAGAAAAAAACTGACTAATCACTGGTTGATTCTGCCCCCAAGACATCCTATATAAACTGCCCTGCCTGGTCAGTTGTTGGTTGTTCTCTCCACCCTGGTAGAAGCAGCTACTCTCCTGGACTCCTCTTTCTCAAATAAATCTCTTTCTCAAAAGAGTTTTGGGTGTGAAGATCTTCATTCACCCATGTAGAGAAGACCCTTGCTGAGATATCCCTCAGTGGACAGAGCAAGGAGGAGCTGAACAGAAGACCCTTGCTGAGACGTCCCTCAGTGGATAGAGCAAGGGGGAACTGAAAAAGTACCACTTCTCTCCGGAGCCAGAGATTGCTACATTTCTGCAGGGGTTTCGCCTTTTGCAGAGTGAAGTAAAAGAAGCATCTTAGGCCGCAGAAGCAGAGCTCTGCTAGGAAGCCCCCTTAAGTGGGGGCTGAGCAAAATTCAGCTGTAGCGGCTCTCCAAGAGAGGAGCAGGATTGCTATATCCTGCGGGGAGACCATCCCCCACCACACCAGGTATAACCTGACTTTCCTGAATAGTTAGGATACCCTGACTTTCCTGAACAGTCAGGATACCCTTGCCTGCTGAAGCAGTTCCAGGCTTGACTTTCCCAAGAAGTCAGAAAAACTTCCCCTCCAGGGTTGGGCTGTCTCTTTGCAGCTCCAGCCACCAGAACTGTCCTAAGCAGCTCAAGGTGTTGCCTAACTCCCCAGATAGTCAGGACACCTTTCCCCAGAGTTGCAAAACTCACGTTTTGGTGCCAAAACCTGGGAACAAACCCACAGAGTTGTAACAAATTTACTTACAGGTGTCATTCCCCAGCATCTGTGAGTTTTTGTTTTGTTTTGTGATGAGATCTTACCAGCATGGACCTTATGCCAAGTAGACTAGGCTGGCAGGCTGGGAGACACCAGAGATCTGTGCTCTCTGACTCTCCCCCTATCCCCAGGTTAGAGAAGCAGAAAGAACAAAGGTTCTCAGAACACTTCCCTAATGGAAGTATTACAGCTGAAGGGAAAGGCTTCCGCAGTGGAAGTTGTCTTAGAGTTTTTATTGCTGTGAAGAGACACCATGACCACAGCAACTCTTATAAACAAAACATTTAATTGGGGGGGGGCTCCCTTATGGTTTCAGAGGTTCAGTCCATTACCATCATGGCAGGGAACATGGTGGCATGCAGGCAGACACGGTGCTGGAGGAACAGCTGACAATCCTCCATCTTGCAGGTAACAGGAAGTCAACTGACTGTCACACTGGGTGAAGCTTGAGAAAAGAGACCCCAAGCCCACTCCCACAGTGACAAGTGACATACTTCCTCCAACAAGACCATACCTACTCAGTGCTGTGGGAGGTTCTGTATGGCAAATGTGTTGCTGATTGGTCAATAAATAAAACACTGATTGGCCATTGGCTAAGCAGGAAGTATAGGCGGGACAAGGAGGAGAATAAAGCTGGGAAGTGGAAGGCTGAGTGAGAGAGACACTGCCAGCCGCCACCATGAGAAACAGCATGTGAAGATGCCGGTAAGCCACGAGCTACGTGGCAAGGTATAGATTTATAGAAATGGATTAATTTAAGCTGTAAGAACAGTTAGCAAGAAGCCTGCCACGGCCATACAGTTTGTAACCAATATAAGTCTCTGTGTTTACTTGGTCAGGTCTGAGCGGCTGTGGGACTGGCAGGTGAGAGAGATTTGTCCTGACCGTGGGCCAGGCAGGAAAGCTCTAGCTACAACTCCACCAAGGCCACACCTCCTAATAATGTCACTCCCTTTGTGGGAGAGCATTTTCTTTCAAACCACCACAGAGGTGTTGCGTCTCTAAGGGGGAAACTTTCTCCAATGGAAGTGTTACAGTTCTGCTCTGAGGGGGAAAGTTTCCCTAATGTAGATGTTACAGCCCTACAGGGAAAGGTATCCTGGCAGTTGGGAGCCACAGAATATCACAAAGTCACACTGCACAATAACCTAATGCAAGAGATTTATTGGAAGAGACACAAGAGCGCGGCTGTCTCTCCTTGAGTGAGAAGCAGCAGGGACTGAGCAGGAGACAAGCCTACATAAGGTTTCTTTGGGGAGGAGTTTTCCAGGGTGGGGATTTCCAAGGTGGGGATTGGTGAGATTTCAAGCCAAGCCAGGAATTGGTGGGATTTAACGCTCAGGGATTGGTGGGGTTTGGTAGTTTTTCAAACCTGGAAGTGGTCTTAAACCTTTTACCCTGCAGGTTCAGTTTGCCGCAGTCCAGACCAGGGGAGTTTGTTTTCTGGTGGTTTCCAGAGTAGAGGGCTGTCCTTCCATAGAGACAGATCTTCCCTGAGAATGGTTCCCAGGCTCCTGAGAGTTGCTTCTGAACTGTGAAAGATTGACGTGTGCAGTCACAGTGTAGGGTAAAAAGGTCCAAGTTCACTTCCGGGTTTTGAAAACCCACCAATCCCTGGCCTTGCCCCAGGCTCAGGACTTGAAATCCCACCAATTCCCACCCTGTAAATCTCCACTCTGGAAAACGCTGCCCCCAAGAAACACTATATAAAGCCCGCCTCCCCACTCAGTTCTCTGCTGCTGCTTGTCCAAGCAAAGGATCCACTCTCTTATGTCTTCCCAAGAAATCTCTTATGTGAGGCTTGTTGTACAGTGTGACTTTGTGGTATTCCTTAGCTCCCAACTGCCAGGATACTTTTCCCTTCAGAGGGGCAACACTTGTACTGGGGATACCTTTCCCCTCAGAGCTGTAACTCTTAGCACACAGGACCTCCCTTTGGCAGGGATCCAGCATAGTCTGTAGCCCATCCATCAAGGCTCCGATCTAAGACATTTCTTAGCACAGTCTGAAGGGTTTGGATTGGCTTTTGTCCGAGGGAAAAGGGCTGAGGAGGAGGGATCTGACCTGGAGAAGCACCGTTGCATCTACCTTGCTTGGGGTAAGGTAGACGCTGGCCAGAGAGATAGAAATGAGGAGGGGCTCAGGGCGAAGCACGTGTGGATACTGTGCTGCCTATTTTTTTGTCCGCTTGACACAAACTAAAAAACTCCTGGGAAGAGGGAACTTCACTTTAGGAATTGCCTGCATCAGATGGGTCTGTGCAGAAGTTTGTGAGGCATTTTCTTAACTGATTATTGATGTGGGCAGTGCTACCCCTGGACTGGTGGTCCTGAGTGGTGTAAAAAAAAAAAAAGCAGTCTGAGCAAGCCTTGAAGCAAGTCAGTAAGCAGTGGTCGTCTTTCGGCTCTGCTTCAGTTTCTGCCTCGACTTCCCTACATAAGAGACTATAAGGCTGTAAGGTGAAGTGAATTCTTTCCTCCCCAGCTGCTTTTGGTCACGTGTTTATCACAGCGACAGAAAGCAAACCAGACAGGTGGCAGGAACCTTTGGTGGCAGGAACCAGCCTTTCATGAGATACCAACATCAAACATGGCTAAGGCGGCCATGGAGACGGTCCAGGACAAACCTTTGGGGGCGTGGCCCTGCGCTCTGACTTCTGGCATAGGCGGGGCTCCGAGACAGCCTCGCTGCGCAGGCGCGCTTCTCGGGCTCTACTTGGAGTCAGACGGGCGGGGCCACCCCAGAGGATGCTTTGCTCTGACGCGCTGCGGAAGAAAGAGGCCGGGTGTGTGTGGCTATGAAGGGCACAGGGGCGAGGCTTCCTGGTAAAACGCTCTGCGCCGGCGCACCTCTCGAGGAGGGGGCAGAAGCTGGGCTACACGAGCAGAGGGGAGGAGCTATGGCGGGCAGAGGGGCGGGGCTTCTAGGAAGGACAGGCTGCGCAGGCGTAGGCCGAGCAGCCGCGTTATAGGCTGCTGTGCACTGTCCCGTGTTGTATCCAGGAACCAGCAAACCAGGATGGGCCGGAAGGTGACCGTGGCCACCTGTGCACTCAACCAGTGGGCCTTGGATTTTGAGGGCAATTTCCAGAGGATTTTAAAGAGTGAGTCTGGGGTGGCGGGGGACAGGAAGAAGCCAAAGTCCCCAGTGATCAGGGTATGGCACTCAAGACCAGCCCAGGAGAGATTCATAGAGCTGGACATGGGAACAGATAAAAGGGTAATGGCCTGGCCCTGTTGAGCTTTCAGGGGGACTTCCCATCGGGGGACACGTGGAGTAGCAAGGCGGGAATGGAAATGGGCATGTCCTGCCTGGCTGGCAGACACAGCCCTCAGCCATCTTCTAGGATCTGATGGGTCTCTAGTGTCCCTTGGAGAAGAGCTGCCCGTCCTAGGAGCTGGTTGTGTGGGATCTGTGTTCTAGGGTCCCTGAGGACATTCCTGGTAGATGGGCATTGGGAAAATGCATACCGAACCGAGAAAGCAGGTAAAGGGTGAGCTCTCAGCTCAAAGGAGTGTCGTTGCCATTGAATATCCATGTATTGTTGACATTCATGTCAGCTCACCAAAAAGATAGAACTGTTTCTACCACGTCCAAACTGGGGCCACTGGGTAGAGCTGCAGATTTCCCACTTCAGGTTGTCCATGCTGATCTGCCTCTGTAACAAAACTAAACAGGAACAAGAGGTAGCCGGTCAGCTTTTAAAACCAACAAAACCCCACATTTATCATTGTTTATTGCATGTACACATGCTTGCTTGTCATGGTGTGCATGTGGAGGTCAGAGGAGAGCTTGCAGGAATCATTGTCTCCTAACACCGTGTGGGTTGAAGTCAGCAGTTCTCAACCTGTCGGTTGCAAGCTCTTTGGGGCTGAACGACCCGACCCTTTCACAGGGGTCACATACCAGATATCCTGCATAACAGATATTTGCATTATGATTCATAACAGTAGCAAAATTTCACTTACGAAGTAGCAATGAAAATAATTTTATGGCTGGGGGTCAGCACATGAGGAACTGTATTAAAGCATAGCAGTAAACTCAGGTTGTCAGGCTTTGCAGCCAACGCCTTTACCTACTGAGCCATCTGGCCAGCCCGGGTGGTTTTATTTTTTAAAGTATATTGACCTGCTTCTGTTGTCAGAGTGTACGTCTTTGGGGTGAAGATGGTCTGCCTTGCCTGCATGTTGGCAGCAGCTGTCAACATGGGGTGGGTGCTGGATGATGGCTCCCTCCTAGAGTTGGAAGCCTTCACATCCTGTCTACAGCTTTTTCCTATAGCTGATCTGGGTGTCTGCTTATTGATTACCTACAACGGTATGACTTACCCATCCCCAGTGCTAAGGTCACTATACCCTGATGCAGAATACTTGTTTATACCGTGTGAAGATGTGTCACTGTGATTGGTTTAATAAAGAGCTGAATGGCCAATAGCTAGGCAGGAGAAGATAGGCGGGATTTCCAGGAAGAGAGAGAACTCTGATATGAAGAGAGGCAGGCAGACGCCAGCTAGATACAGAACAAGTCACATATACTGTATGGAGGAGAGGTAACCGAGCCACTTGGCAGAAGGTAGATTAATAGAAGCAGATTAATTTGGATTATAAGAGCTAGTTAGGGAAAAGCCTAAGCAAAAGGCCAAGCTTTCATAATTAATAATAAGTGTCTGTGTCATTATTTGTGGGCTGGCAGTCCAAGAAAGTCCAACGAGAAAGTACTAGTACACTACCCTCCCTGTTTCTGATTTCCTGCAAGTGTATACAGGTGTGTACAGGTGCCTGCTGTCCTCTGCTGTTAGCAGAACTGGCTGCAGTGGGCTGTGGACACGACAGAGCTTGGCTTTGGCCGTATCTACTGTAGCACCCTGCTTTTTCTGCCTCTGAATGTGTCCTAGCTGCTGAAATCTTTCTCTCTCCCTCTCTCTCCATATAGGTATTCAAATTGCCAAAAACAAAGGTGCAAGATATAGGCTTGGACCAGAACTGGAAATATGGTATGGCTAAGCAAATGGCATCCCCCCTTGGGAGGGCAGATAGTGGAATCAAAAGATGGGAAGAAGAAGGGGCAGTACTGAGAGCAGAAGAAATGTAAACCATTTAGGATGTCAGCAACTTGAAAGTGCGCCTGGGTCAGGGCAGGGCAGGGAGGCTGGATAACTCCAGGCTTCTGGTGGGCAAATAGAGGGGCAAGGTTGGGCCAGGCTGGGGCTGAATTCAAAGCCAGGCTGCGTCACCTTCCCTGAGGCTGTGGTTTTAATGTCCTTCCAACATTCTTCTGTAGATAGCTGGCCCCAGGTTGATGGTGCTGAGAGGCGGGGCTTGGGAGAGGGGATTAAATCACCATTAGTGGAATCTTATATAAAGGCCCCAGAAAGCCTGTTTGCCTCCCCCATATGAGGCCACCTGCAAGGTGCCCTCTTTGCAACTGCTCAGGGCCAAAATGCTGAGGAGCGATGAAGGTGCCATATTTGAAGCAGGGAGCAGTCTGTAGCAGACACGAGTTCTACAGACGCCTTGACTTTGCAGCTGCAGCCCCAGAGCTGGGTGCAGTGGGCTCCCGTGGTATCTTAGATGGCAGGTCAGTGCACTGAGACATCTCCCTAGATTTTCATTTTCTTTCTTTTTTTTTAATTAAAATTTTTTTAGATTTATTTATTTTATGCATATGGGTGTTTTGCTTGCACATCTCTCTTTGCAGCACTTTCATGACTGGTGCCCACAGAGGCCGCAAGAGCATGGTTGGATCCCCTGAAATTGGTAGTTGTGAGCCACCATGTGGGTGCAGGAATTGAATCCAGGTCCTCTGCATGAGCAAGTAGGCTCTCTCTCCAATCTCTTTAAAAGAAAAAAAAAAAAAAGACTGCATTTATTTAGGAACATGAACATTTTGTGTATGTGTAGGGGTGTGGGAGTCTGGGGCATCAAACCCAGGCCATCAGTCTTGGTGGGAAGTGCCTTGGCCCACTGAGCCATCTTGCTAACCCTATGTTTTCATTTTCCTATTTGGCCATAAAGAGATTTCATCCATCATCTCAGCATCTTTTAATGGTCCCTTCCTGGTGCCCTTTTCGTGAAACCGATGACTTGATTTCTTCTGTTCTCTTGCTAGGCCAACCCCTTGTGTGACCCTCTCCAGCTACAGCTCCTTTCTGGCTTGGGGTACCTGTCTGTCTTTGAGGTTCCTGACCTCCTCTTTGTCCCCCTCCCTACTTTGCTCTGGTGCAGCAGTTCTCAACGTGTGGGTCGAGACCCCCGGGGGGGGTCGCACACAGATATTTACATTCCAATTCATAACATAGCGTACAATTCAATTCGTAACATGACAAAATTACAGTTATGAAGTAGCAAGGAAATAATTGTATGGTTGGGGGTCACCACAACATGAGGAACTGTATTAAAGGGTTGTAGTATTAGGAAGGTTGAGAACCACTGTTCTGATGTCTGGACATAAGGGAAGCAGACATGTACTTCTCTCCCGAACTTTTATGTTAGTCCCAAGGCATCCTCCTCTTCATCACTAGTCTAATGTCTCTCCATAGAACCCTGACTCTGTCCCCCATGCCATCCAAGAGTGTCTGTGCCTCTCATTGAATTTGTTCTTAACAACTCACTTACCTGGAAGGCCCTGGGAAACCTGGCCCCTGACCCAACCTGTCATGGATGCCCTGGGTCCCTCCTGGTTGCTCCTGGCCCCTCACTGGTCTGCTCCCTCTCTCTTCAGTGGCTATGGATGTTGGGATCATTATCACGAGTCAGACACCCTCCTGCATTCGCTCCAAGTCCTGGCCGCCCTTCTGGACTCTCCCATCACTCAGGACATCATCTGTGACGTGGGCATGTAAGTGCCAGCATGAGGGTGAGGAAGGGGAAACTTGGAGGAAAGGCAAGTTCAAGGGAGTTCTGTACCCAGCACTCCTTCATTCAGGGCCATGGAGTCCAAGTGGGACACTAAAACCCTTAGTTAGGTTGAATGTAGATTTTGTTCAACTCTATAGCCAGCCACTTATCCTTCCCAAGGCAGCAACTCTTTGAAGCAGTTTTTGAGTTCTTCAAGGAGTTTCTGGGCACCCATGAGCACATTCTGCACAAATGCAAGCTAAATGTTCATCCTGACACAGTTTTCTTCATGGTGAATTTGGGGGAGCTTCTCCTGGGGACATGCCATCCATGAGCCTTGAATGACATGGATTCCTCAAGTATGACTCCACCCAGCACACTGGAACCTTCTAGTGTGTGTCTGACCATGCTTGGCATAGTGGTCCCCTGTTGATGGCCACTGCAAGAGCAGCAAGTGCTGTGCACCATGGAGCCTTTTCCCCAGCCCTGATTGGCTCTATTACCCAAGGAGTTCAGTATTTTCCTGTTTGGTGGTCGTCTGTGTACTGTTGGGGAGTTGTCTAGTTTGGGAGCTCTATATACAACTATGTCTTATTTGTTTGGAGAGTTCTTTGTATATGAAAAGCCACAATATGCTCCCACATGAAGAAAATGTTTCCTTGTGTGCTGCCTACTGTTTAATTTTGCTTCCCGGTTAAACTTGAAAATGTCTATGTGATGACAGCTCTGATCATTATCTTGTGGTGTCTGTTTTTGTTTCAATGCTTCCTCTAGCTAGAAGACCCTGTTCTTTTGTTTTTGTTTTTGTTTTTTGTTTGTTTGTTTTGATTGTTTGTTTTTGTTGGGTGGTTTGGTTCAGGATTTTTGTATTGTTTTTTTTTCTAATTCTTTTAATTGCATTTACTTATTTTGTATGTGCTTGTATGCCACCGCATGCGTATGGGAGTCAGAAAATAACCTGATGGAGTCAATTTCCTCTTTCACCGTGTGGGTCCCAGGGTTGGAACACAGGTAGTCTGCCTTGGCGGCAAGTTCCTCACCCCTCGGAGCCATTTCAGCACCAACCAGTTTGGTTTCTTTGAGACAGGGTCTTATATAACCCAGGTTAGCCTTGAACTCTGTGTAGCTGAGTATGATATCAAACATCTAATCCTCCTGTCTCTACTTCCAGAGTACTGGGATGAGCGTGCTGTCTGAGGCCCCTGCTTTGCACAAGTCATCTGTATATCCAGTACTCTGCACACCCTTTGCACAAATGGCACCATCCTTAACATGCTTTACTTGGCTTAAGAGAGGCCTGGGAACCAGGATGTCATAAGTTTTGCTCACAGTGGCAGTGCATGGCCGTGGTTAGGGCTAGGGGGTGTTGACAGATGAAGGGCAGGGTGCCCCTGCATGTATCCTACCTGTTTGGGAGGAAGGATTAGGGCAGGTCAGCCTCTGACTAGGGGAGGAGGCAGCGGAAGCAAGCAGTGATGGGAGCAATCACCCTGAGCTCCAGGACGTTTTAGAAGAGGGAGACTTGTTTCAGAAGACTTTTGAGTTTAATCTGAAAGCCTCAGAAGGGTGTTGAGAGTCTCTCTAAAGATCTGAGGAAACCACACACCAACGCAAAGCATCCAGGGGCTGGGGGACTGCTCACCCGAGTTGGATCTCCAGGACCCATGTACAAAGCCATATACATCAGGATGCCCTTGAAACCCCAGTGCTGGGAGGTAGGATAAAAGGGTCCCTGGGGCTGGACCTGTGAGCCCCAAGTTAAATGAGAAACCCTGTCTCAAGAAATAAGTAGAGAGGCTTAAGAGATGCCTTAATGGTTAAGAGCAAATGCTGCATACCTCTGAGTTCAGTTCCGAGTACTTATGTCCCAACTGTAACTTCAGCTCCAGGAGATCTGACACCTCTTACCTCACTCGTGTGTACATACATGCACAAGCGCATGTGTGTATACATGCACAGATGCGTGTATGTAGATATGTGTACAAATACATACGCATTCCCAACTACGTGTGCATATACACACATGCATGCATGAACGTACATACACAAAATCAAAAGTAAAGGTTAATCCTAAAAAACGTAAGGTGGGGCTGGCTGAGGAGGACTTCTGATGTTGACCTCTGGTGTCCAGCTGTGCATGCCTGGGAGTGGGCCTGTCTGTACACAACAAAGGAACACATGACTCTAGTTAGAGCCACCACCTCTGCTCAGGGTGCTCCCGTGACGCGTCCTCCCTCCTCTTGCAGGCCTGTGATGCACCGGAATGTTCGCTACAACTGCAGGGTCGTCTTCCTCAACCGGTAAGTGAGGTGGGAAGAGCGGGGCTGGCATGCCTGTGCCTGGCTCTGGTGGGGGCTAGCTTGAGGGGTGCCCTTAGTGAGTGCAGCATCCCAGCAACTCCTGTGAATCTCCTTCTCTGGGCCTCAGCCATCTCACTTAGGCTAGAGGAGGAGACCCAAGGTTGGGTTTTTTAGGCTTTTTATCCTTGTCACCTGGACAATAAAGGTGAGGAAAGTCTTCTGGCCACCCCTCCCCCAATACACACACACACACACACACACAAGCTTCCAGCAAAGTGCACTTGTTGGCTAATGGAGTCATGGAGACCTTTTTTTCCCCAAGCAGAAAGCTCAAGCCTAGAGAGAAACAAAACAAAACAAAACAGATTTGCTCAAGGCCCTGGTCTTGAACCAGCTCAGCGGCCTTACCTTATCCTATGGGGCACGTTTCATGGCAGAGGCCTGCTTGTCCCAAGAGGTTGGTGTGAGCAGTCCTTTACCTCCTGTAGGAAGATCCTGCTCATCAGGCCCAAGATGGCCTTGGCCAATGAAGGCAACTACCGGGAACTGCGCTGGTTCACCCCCTGGTCCAGGAGCCGGTGAGTGGCAGGTGCTTCGGTTGCAGTATGTTGGGACCACACACACCAAGTGTTCACTAAATGTCCTCAGCACATGCGGCCTCGGTTGGGAGGTGAGCCACAGAATGCTGTGGAGGTTGGGAGGACTTTTCCTGCCATTCAGACATGGCCAATTCCATGTTGTCAGTTCAAGTCTGAGCCAGTAGGCATCATAAGACCTCAGCTGTCAGTCAGTGGTCCTGGTCACTCTTAAGTGGAGGGACACTGTGTCTCAAATTGTCCTTTATAGCAAGGACTTCCAGCGTAGCCCATTTGACCTTTAGGAACAGTTTGTTCTTTGAGGGTAGAGGGCCTGTCCTGTGCAGTATATGGTGGTCAGAGGCATCCCAACCTCTGAGTAGAGTTTATTAACCAAAATTACCCCTAAGCTAGGTAGGCATGATGGTATACACCCATCATCCTGGCACTTGGAGGTGAAGGCTGAAAAATCAGGACTTCAAAGACACCTTTGGCTACATAGTGAGCTCCAGGTCAGCCTGGGGAACTCAAGATCCTGCCACAGAGCAAAAGCTGATTGTCCCAGACTTTAAAAAATATCTCCTAGGGGGCAAAATGCCCCGAGGTGGGAAGTCCTGCTCTGTGTTTTAGGTTACTGTCTTAGTCGGTGTTCTGTGGCTATGAGGAGACACCATAACCGTGGTAATTCATATAAAAGAAAACATTCCATTGGGGCTTGCTTATAGTTTCAGAGGTTTAGTCCGTTATCATCATGGCAGGGAGCATGGTGCCATGCAGGCAGACACGGTGCTGGAGAAGTAGTTGAGAGTTCTACATCTGGATCCACAGGCATCAAGAAGAGAGGAGAGCCACTGGGCCTCACTTGGGCTTTTGTAATCCCAAAGCCCACCTTCTATGACGTGCTTCCTCCACAAGGCCACACCTCCTAATCCTTTCAAATAGTGCCACTCCCTTAGCATCCAAATATATGAACCTATGGGGGTCATTTTTATTCAGACCACCACAGTTACCTGCATTTATAATTGGCTATTGCCCCTGTGAACAGGGTCTTTAGCATTATACTTTAAGTGGCTGACAGCTGACCTAGGAAAAGGATTGGATTCTGAGGGTTGCTGTGTATTTGAGGGGCTTGTGAATTCTGGCCCTGTCTTGTAATTGTGTTGACTTCCTTTGCTTTTCCATCAAGTGGAACTCTTGCATAAGGTGCACTGATGTGATTTCTTTCCATATTTACGTTTCTCAGTCCATCTTCTTCACTTTTGCCAGCTAGCGTTTCTACAACGTTTTAGATTATTGCTAGAACAGAAGGCTTGGATTTCTGCCTTCCTTCTAACTAACTAGAAATCTCCTTGAGTTTCTCCATTTGGCTTCAGACTTATGTCTCCACCACCCTTTGTTTTCACTATAAATTTTAAAAAACATTTTATTTTTGTTTATGTGTTTGTGTCTGTGTGGGGGTATGTGCACATAAATGCAGAGCCTACAGAGGCCGGAAGAAGGCAATGGATCCTCTGGAGCTGGAGTTACAGCCAGTTGTTAACTGCCATTCACAGCTGCTGGGACGGAACTCAGTTCTTGACTCCTGAGTCATCTCTACAGCTCTGCCTTTTTAAAACAGAGAATGAATGTTGAAGTCCAGTTTGGAGTCCAAATAAGTCAGGTGAACAGAGAGAGTAAACCTTTGTGCACTTGCTTAAATTCCAAGTGAATGTGGGACATTAAACTTGGATTCAGCCAGGCGGTATCTTTAATCCCAGCATTCAGGAGGCAGAGGCAAGTGGATCTCTGAGTTTGAAGTCAGCTTAGTCTACAGAGAGAGTTCTAGGACACCCAGGGCTATACTGTGAAACCTTGTTTCAAAAAAAACAAAAAAACAAAACCCAACAATAAAACAAGCAAAAGACTTGGATTGAGTTTGTTCAGAAATTGGCTTACTTTCTAGAATTGTATGCCAGCGCTCTGTTAGAGGTTTTTTGTTTTGTTTTCTTTTGTTGGGGAGTGGTGCATCTCTTGTGTTGTGTTTTGGTCTTAATATTATGAAGTTGTTTTCTTTTTCTGTGTTCTGGATGTGTTATGAGAGTGCTATATTATCCAATTACAATGTATTAAAATGTCCCTCCACACAAAAATAGGTGACACACCTTTAATCCCAACATACAGAAGGCAGTGACAGGCTGAGCTCTGTGTATTCAAGGCCAACCTGGTCTGCATAGTTCCAGGCCAGCCAGGGCTACACAGTGAGACTCTATCTAAAAACTAATAATCAAGTTAAGAATGAGGGGCTGGAGAGATGGCTTAGGAGTTAAGAGCACTTACTGGTTGCTCTTCCAGAGGACCTGGGTTCAGTTTCCAGCACCCACAAGCAGCTCCCAACTGTCTGTAACTTCAGTTCCAGGAGATTTGATGCCCTCTTCTGGCCTACACACAGACAGACACACATGTGCACACATAAATACAAATTTTAAAAGTATCTAAAGTAATGGCCTTTCCAGAAGAAGCTGGCTCCTGAAAGTTGTCCTCTAACCTCTACACAGGCACCATGGCATGTGCACACCCATATACTTATACACACAATGAATAAATTAATATAAAAATAAAATAAAAAGAAATGGCCTTCCTAGCATCTTCCTGCCTTTCCTGGGACTTGTTTGGTCCATCCTTAGATGACCCGTAAATGGGGCAGAGTGCAGAGAGGCCATTCACCCAGTAACGTTTTACTTTATATAATAATAAGAGTATTTTGTTATTGTTTTGTTTTGTGGTTTGTTGACATGGGATCTTATACTATAGTCCAGTGCTAGGGTCACAGGTCAGTACTCAGTGGATCTCTGCATGAGTTGGTAAAGGTGAGGATGAATGTACTGATGGCTCACCAACATTTTGGTTTAGGGACATTGCTGCTTCCTGATCTACAGATGGGGTCAGAGGACCCCTCTAGGATGGTGTGGCCATGAGGGGGTCTGTGGGCATCTTGTTTCTGTTCCCTCTGTTGATGAGGGAGGGGCGGGAGAGGCCTGTCCACTCAGCTCCACGACTTCTGGCATTGTGCTTCAGTAGAAGAACCACTGGCATTGTGCCCACACACCACGAACTCTAAAGTGAATAGAACAGTCTGTGTTTGGTGTCTGAGCAGTGTGCCTTACAGTGGCTTGTTTGAAGTCAGAAATGTTAGCTTTTTATATAGGTTTTTTTATATATATATAATTAAGTCCACTGGAGTAGATGAGACTCCCTAGACCAAAGCTGTGTGTGTATACTTTGCCTGTCAAAGGCTGTATACTGTAACCCTATTGTCTCATTGGTAAGGTAGGTGTGGTTGTGTCTGTGGGTGAACATCACAGAAGTTTTTCAGGGTGAGGAGAAACCCTGATTTCTCCCTTGGAATGGCGACCTGATTCTAGTCCCCCCTCCCCCAGTCTCGCAGAAAACACTGAGAGGCAGAGACACTCCAGTATGCATGAGTTCTACAGTGTCTGTCATAGGTCTCTGCATGAGGGGGTGGCGTTGCCTCTGAGGACACAGCACTCTCAGGAGCATGGCGTGGTTAGACTGAGGGCCCATGCCTGAGCCATACTTCCTGTTTCCCAGGACATCACCTCAGCTCTGCCATGCTTTGATTCTTTCCTTTCAGGCAAACTGAGGAATATGTCCTCCCTCGGATGTTACAGGACCTGACAAAGCAGGTGCATCCTTCCCAGGGTTTCCTGCCAGTGCGGGCTGAGGGTGGGCACAGGAGGAGCTCCTGGGTGGAGTAAAAGCGTAGCTGGGTAGATGGGAAGCACAGAGCAGAACTTCCGTGGTGAATACAAGAGGGCTGACTACAAGCCAGGCTACAGGAGCCAGCCAGCCCTCGGCAGAGGTAGACTGTGATTCCGGGACAGTTCTAGGAGACCATAGCCAGCCGGTAATGGGTACATCTCTGAGCTTCATCCCTCTCATTGTGCTGTGGACCTGGAGTCCTCACTCTGCTTGCCTCCTTGGTAAATGGTGACATTGTTGGTGACAGGAGATGGAGTGGAGGAAAGGGCCTGCTGCAGCCATAGTAGAGCTGTGTGTCTCGTGGTCATTGAGTAGGGAAATGGGAGAGCCTGGGGTCAGCAGAAGTCGAATATGCTGGGGCTGGCACACCCAAGGTGAAGAAAGCCTTAGCGAGGACCTGGAACAGGATGGTAGCCTTCAAGATGTCGGAGGCCAGTGTGTAGCCCAGTAAGCAGTCCCGGGATCAAAAGTGGTCTTTTTTTTCCACTGCAGGAAACTGTGCCCTTCGGAGATGTGGTACTGGCCACCCGGGACACCTGTGTTGGGAGCGAGGTCTGTGAGGAGCTCTGGACACCACGCAGGTCAGCCAGCTCTCTATGCCATCCACTCCCCATTGTGGGCTGGCCAGTGGGAAGACCCAGGCTTTGCAGCCTCTTGAGGTCGTGGCCTTAACCATGGAGGTCCCCCTAGAGAGCTGAGGGGTCACAGGAGCCCAGCAGTCATTCTACCTGCCTCTTTCAACAGCCCCCACATCGACATGGGCCTGGATGGTGTGGAGATCATCACCAATGCCTCAGGCAGCCACCACGTGCTACGCAAAGCCCATACCAGGGTGGATCTGGTAACCATGGCCACTTCCAAGGTGGGCATTGGGCAGGGTGGATAGAGCAGTGTCACAAGTTAAGGCTTCATCAGAGGAACCCCCAAGAGCAACAGCACCTGGGGCAGGGCTCAGCCACCTGGTGCATACCACACCTCCGGTGCATACTTAAGGCTGTGGTTTGAGGCTGCATTCCATACATGCTTGGTCCCTCCCAGGTTTCTCTTCCTGGTATCACCAGGCCCTAACGGCCATCATTCAAAGCAGATTCTGTTGACACAGCTGTGACAGAGAACCAGGATGTGTTCCTGTCCATGATTGTCATGGAGACACGTACCAACTTGCATGCACCTGCCACTGACCTTGGACGCAGTGGAGCAGTACTGTTAGTCCTTGGTGCAGATAGAGTTGCCCCAGGTTGAAGATGGGCACAGATAGGAGATAACATCTATCCCCCACAGAGGTCACTCACGGTCACCAGTGCTTCTGGTGGCCCTGAAGCTCAATGCTGCCCCATCACACTGCCCTAGCTGCAGTGGCCCTGTCATATAGGGACAGCAGTACTGCACTGTGAGCTGGGGGAAAGTAAAAGTGGATGTTCTATAGGGTGCCCGACACCTAGTGTCATGTGACATTATTTCAAGAAGACTCAACAGGTCTACTCACCCCAGATAGGGAACCAATGATAGACCAAAGTAACAATACCATCAAAGTTCAACATGGTAAACCAGTGAGTTTATTGGAATTACTCAGCAATAGGTGAGGGGTTACAGACAGGAGTAGGGATGAATCAGAGGCAGCTGCATCACCAAAGTCCCACGGACAGCTCATAAAAGCTGGAACCCTGGAGCGCTCTTCACAATTTACAGGCAGTTTGACAGATCAGAGAGTCTCTTCCAGGCAGCTTGGCTGGTCTGAGGGCCTCTCAGCAGTCCTTACTGCTTATGGGGCCTTGGAGAGGAGGGGCCTTGTGCATCTGCTAAGTTTCAGGAACTTCCTGAGACGTGTACATTATGGACTTCCTGATGTTTCAATTTCGAGGGAATTGCAGGACAACACCTGGCAAAGCCCCATGAGCTGGAGCCGTGGGGCTTTGTGTCCCCACCTGCACCTACTGTATCTGTCAGAGTCCGGATGCCGATGGCAACATGGGACCACACGGGTGGAGAATGGCAGACTGGGGCATCTAGGTGTCCTGTTCAGCACTAGTGGCAGTCACAGGTTATATAAAGCACTGATAGCTCTGCTGTCACCTCTGCTTCTTCTAGAATGGTGGCATCTACCTGCTAGCCAACCAGAAGGGCTGCGACGGTGACCGTCTCTACTATGATGGCTGTGCCATGATTGCCATGAATGGGAGCATCTTTGCCCAGGGCACTCAGTTCTCATTGGATGATGTGGTAATGAGCCAAGCATGGGGATGGGGAGCGGCCTTCACACTGCCCAGTCAGTTGACTGCTCATCTGTATAGTTCCCCCTCCGCTAGCTGTGAGGAGGGATCCCCTTAGGGCAGGTTCTGACTGAACAGAGCAGAGGAAAATGTCCCTGCTGGGCATGAGCTGTGAAGGAGGACCCCAGGCTAAAGTGAGCACGTTGGGGCAGATACCATAGTGTCTGGGACACAGGGCTATTGAGCATGTTTGACTCATTTTGGAGGCTGACAGGATGAAACCCCCCAATCAGGGGTTAGCAGACACTAGGCCTGGTCCTGTCATAAGGGGTGGTGACCATCAGGCTTAACTGGGGACATTATCCTCAGGGGCATCTGGCCTGTCCAAGATCTGTCAGTTCCCCCGTGGTTTGGACCGCACGTTAAGGGGGGGGGGGGGGTGGCGGGGCATACCTGCATTAGTAACTTTTCTCTCTAATGTGTCAATACCTGACAGGAGTTCTTTAGGGAGGAAGGGTTTACTTTGGCTCAGTTTGAGGCTAGCAGGCCATCATGGTGGGAAGGTGCGGCAGCCGGAGTATGAGCCAGCCGGTCACATCACATCCACAGTCGGAAGCATAGAGACGAAGGCTGTTGCTCAGCACTTTCTACTTTTTATTCAATCTGGGACCCCAGTCCACAGGCTGGTGCCACCCACATTCAGACACTCCCTCACAAACATACCCAGAGATTTGTTTCCCTGATAATTCTAGATTGTATCGAGCTGACAATCAGTGTTAACCATCACATCCCGCTTGGGCTCTGAGTGATGGGAAGCACAGAGAAAACCCCTTACTTCTCATGGGGAGGGGCTTTATGAGGCCAGCCAGGCAAGGGACAGGGTGGAAGTGTCATCACAATCCTTTGGCAGAGGGGTGTGAGGACACGGAGAAGAGACAGGAAGGCAGAGGACAGCCCCGCACAGATGTACTGATCCACCCGGTGAGCTGCATGCTCAGTCCCATCTATAAGTCACTATGTTCAGAACTGGAGAAGGAGTCGTTGTTTTCCGTGTGTCTTTTAGGTAAAAAAGAATATTTCCTGAAACTTCCCCTGTCCCTGTTACTGACAGAGTTATGTCCCCTGCTGTAACTGGTATGTCCCTGGGGAATGTCTAAATGTAGCTGCGGTTCCGGTGTCAACCAGACAGAGATGCAGCAGGAGAGATAGTTCAGGTTACAGCATTCATGTCGGGCAGCTCCCCGCCGCCTTTCATTCCAGCACTAGAACAACAGTGCCCTCTTCTGGCCTCTACAGGAACTGCACTCACCTGCACATAACACTCAGGACACACACACACACTCATAATTTAAGAGTACTTTTTTTAAGAGGAGAAAATGTTCAAGAGGATAGTGGTGCCATTCACCCTGCTGTGAAACATCCAATCCATCCACGTGGGACAGCAGTCCTGTGCATTCTCTCCGTTTTCCCCATCCAGGAGGTCCTCACTGCCACCCTGGACCTGGAGGACGTCCGGAGCTACAGGGCAGAGATCTCATCTCGGAACCTGGAGGTAAGTGCCCTGGGAAACACCAGCCTGAGTGCTCAGCCAGGCCCTGCTAGTAGCCCAGTATGCTGTGGGCTTGACCAAGGCTATGGGGCCAGAGATGGTGTTGAACTGTGGCTGCCATTGTGTGCCCGGCATCCTTGGGGTCCACCATGTGGAAGCATAATGGGATTCTGCTCTTTTTCAGGGTACAGTAATACTCCACCCAGTGGCCATACCACTGGGTGCCCACCCCGCCTCCAGAGTTTTGAGTGGGCATGGGTTCCTTTCTCCTGGGTGTATCTGTCCAGGAATAAGTCCTCCAGCTCGCATGGGGCCCTCATGTCCAGGCTGCTGAAGAGTTATCAGACTGCTTGCCTGAGTGGCTGTCCCCCCTCCCGTTCCCGCAGTACTGGGAAAAGTCTGTAACTTCTCTGCCCTTGCAAGCCCTTGTCAGCACCTGTCAACTTCGATCAGACCATCCTGTTTCCCCATGGGCTTGTCTGTGTCTCCCGTGGCTGCTAGAGCCCTGTTCCTCACCCGTGAAGGCTCCAAACTGCAGCTGTCACTGTGTCCTCGTGTCCTCCCCCAACAGGCAAGCAGGGTGAGCCCATACCCCCGGGTGAATGTGGATTTTGCCCTCTCAGACAGTGAAGACGTGTTGGAACTGGTGTCAGAACCTGTGGAGTGGACATACCACAGTCCTGAGGAGGAGATAAGGTAGGTGCCTCCTGGGTCTGGATCCTGTTGCTTTGTGGCCACCACCGTCCCAGTGGCTGCCAACGTTTGCCAGGTGTGAGGGCTGCAAGGATTCCCAAAAATCTGCCTAGGGTGGACCCTATGCTTCACTGGAGTTAAGATGCAGTGGCTGCTACATAATGAGCTCTAAGACAGCTAGAGCTACATAGTGAGACCCTGTCCAAAAAAAGCTTCACTGTGGCTGATGAGGTTTTGCCTAGGGTGGTCTCCCTGTACTGTGTCCTTAAGCCAGGCCTCAGTGTGCCCATTTCATGTGGGATATCTCTGGGGTTTCCCCCAGACTTGTTAGAACCAAAATGCCCAGATTGACCTGAAGTGCTTATGATAGCAGATGGCCCAGCAGGAGCCCAGGCTCAGGGCTGTGTCTCTGCGCTGCCTTTGGGGGCCCCATGCAGGACCACTGTACAGGTGCAATGAGCCAGGCTTGTGCCTCCAGACTCAACACTCTTATCTCCTGCAGCCTCGGACCTGCCTGCTGGCTCTGGGACTTCCTTCGACGGAGCAAACAGGTAGGGTGTCTAGTTCCTACCCACCCCAGGGGCTCTCCTGGTTGGTGTGTGAGTCTAGGGCGGGTTAGTGATGTTTTTCTTTGGGGGTGTGTATCTGAACTGGCCAGAGGCCCGATGGCTGAAGCCCACTTTGAAGCTATGTGGTGGTCTGTGGAGCTGTTGAAAGGCAGAGGAACTCCCACGTCTCCCAACGTGTGCACTTCTAGGGTCAGAAAGACAGCCTGGGACCCAGAGTGGCATCTCCTGCCCTTTAGGAAAACCTGTCATACCAGTGGGTCGTTTGTCCACCCCGGGGATGATGCTGAGCCCTGTGCTCCTGTAGGAGTCTGGGGCTCACAGGGTGGTGCTAGGCTGGAGATTGGGTGGGGCACAGCCTATCCGCAGCTCGGTTCACGCTGTACTTGGTCGGCCCCTTCCAGGCTGGGTTTTTCCTGCCCCTGAGTGGCGGTGTGGATAGTGCGGCCAGCGCCTGCGTCGTCTACTCCATGTGCTGCCTGGTCTGCGAGGCTGTGCAGAGCGGAAGTAGGTGACATGATGTCCATTGATCTGAGGAGAGAGTTCAGGTTGGGAACCAGTCAGGGAGCGAGGGACAAACCCAGGTCATGGGTACTGTGGGTGAGGAAGGCTTCATGGCTGGGATAGATGTTGTCTGTCCTGTTCAAGTCCCAGAACTCAGGCCGGTAACAACCTTTCCTGGGCAGTTAGCAGATGTGGCCTTGTCTGCCTGCCACTGTCTGTCAGCAGTGCAGCCCTGGGGGTTGGGGACACACACACACACACACACACACACACACACACACACACACACGACACACATAGGCTTTGGGGTCTGGCAACCTAGGTCAAAGTCCGTATCTCACCATGGGTGCAGTGGCACTAAGAATAGCCTTGCAGTGCAAGAGCAGAGGGTTAGCCCAGGACAGACCACAGGCTAGCCCAACACAGACCTCAGTTAATGCAGAACAGTGGGTTAGCACAGAGCAGAGGGTTAGCCCAGGGCAGAACACAGGCTAGTCCAACACAGACCTCAGTTAATGCAGAACAGTGGGTTAGTGCAGTGCAGAGCCGTGGATTGGGTTAGTACAGCACAGAGCAGTGGGTTAGTGCAGTGCAGAGCAGTGGGTTAGTGCAGTGCAGAGCCATGGATTGGGTTAGTATAGCATGGAGCAGTGGGTTAGTGCAGTGCAAAGCCGTGGATTGGGTTAGTACAGCACAGAGCAGTGGGTTAGTGCAGTGCAGAGCAGTGGATTGGGTTGGTATAGCACGGAGCAGTGGGTTAGTGCAGTGCAGAACCGTGGATTGGGTTAGTACAGCTCAGAGCAGTGGGTTAGTGCAATGCAGAACCGTGGATTGGGTTAGTACAGCACAGAGCAGTGGGTTAGTGCAGTGCAGAGCAGTGGGTTAGTGCAGTGCAGAACCGTGGATTGGGTTAGTATAGCATGGAGCAGTGGGTTAGTGCAGTGCAAAGCCGTGGATTGGGTTAGTACAGCACAGAGCAGTGGGTTAGTGCAGTGCAGAGCAGTGGATTGGGTTAGTATAGCACGGAGCAGTGGGTTAGTGCAGTGCAGAACCGTGGATTGGGTTAGTACAGCTCAGAGCAGTGGGTTAGTGCAATGCAGAACCGTGGATTGGGTTAGTACAGCTCAGAGCAGTGGGTTAGTGCAGTGCAGAGCAGTGGGTTAGTGCAGTGCAGAACCGTGGATTGGGTTAGTACAGCACAGAGCAGTGGGTTAGTGCAGTGCAGAGCTGTGGATTGGATTAGTACAGCACAGAGCAGTGGGTTAGTACAGCACAGAGCAGTGGGTTAGTGCCGTGCAGGGGCAGAGAGTTAGCCCAGCACAGACCATAGGTTGGTCTAGTGTGTGTTAACGCACAGATCGGTGTGTTAGCACAGCTAGCCCTGTGAGCAAATGGACCAGTGTGCAAGCACCTCAGTGAGGGAATTGCTCATTTTTTTTTTTTTTTAGGACTCTGGGCAATGGACCAGGCTAGATTGGTGGTCTCTGGGGTGATCAATGGGAGTTAGATGCAAGGGAACATGGGAGATGGACTGTGGGAACTGAACAGACTGGGGGATAACTAGGTAGGCTCCAGGGATGGACTGGGGCTAGTGTGTGGGAGCTCAAGATCAGACCAGGGGTACCTGGTACCTACGTGGGCCCCAGGGAGGTGGGCGGAGGCTGACACTTGGAAGATGTGGGCTGGCTGCATGGGCACTTGGGAGGGAGGCCAGGACTTTGTGCACAGACAGTGGTTCTCATCCTGCCATGGTGGTTCCAGATCAACAAGTGCTGAGAGACATCCAAAGCCTGGTGGACGAGAACAGCTACACCCCACAAGATCCCCAGGAGCTCTGCGGACGCCTGCTCACCACTTGCTACATGGCCAGTGAGAACTCCTCCGAGGAGACCCACAGCAGGGCCACAGAACTGGCTCAGCAGATTGGAAGGTAGGAGTCCATCCTGTGCCGAGCTCAGGCTGCCACCGTGGCAAAGGTCAGAGCTGGTGACAAGCCTGTGGCTGCAGTGTCTTTGTGTGCACCTGGCAGCTGAGTGAAATGCTGCTGTGGGTTTGAGCCCAGACTGTACAGTTCACGTGTACACACATAAACATCCGTCACCCAGCCCTGCCCCTGGGTGCAGTTGCAGGTCACCTATTCCTGTCAGCTTGTTACCATAGAGCTGGTCCAGCAGTCTTTGGATGCAGCTCACAGGCTGTGTGGGGAGGATCAAGGAGACTTTTCCAGGAGGTGTGACTCTACCTCATCTAGAATATTCTTTTATTCTGGTTCTTCAGAAAACCAAGAAACTGCCTGTCACATTGCTGGGTACAGCCAAAAGCCTCCCTACCAGCAGTTCCGTACCTGGGCTTATGCCCAAAGGAGTTACAGGCCCAAACAGTTACCTCTACAGGACGCTCCTGGTTGTCAGCTTTGTCACAGTAGTGAGAGGAGGAAATGGCCGCCCAAACGTCCATTGGCTGATGAATAGCTAAACAAAATGTCATCTGTCCACACTGGAGTACTAATCCGATGTGAAAACGTGTGGAGTACCTCCGAAGCATACATGACCCTTGGAATTGTCATGCTGAGTGACAAATGCCAGGTATCAAAGGTCATGACGTGCACAACTCTGTTGCTGTGAGTTGCCCAGCCCGACATATCCATAGTAGATTTATCAGTCCAGACAGTGGACTGGCGATTGTCAAGCTGGGGCGGATGGGAGCAGGGAGTGATGGTTGCTAGGCAGGATTTCTTTCTGGCATGGTGAGTTCTGGAACTAGATGGAGAGTGTCATGACTGGGCCGACCACAGTTGAGTCACATGCTCTGGGATGATAATTGAGGGCCAGCAAGAGGACTCAGTAGGTAAAGGTGTTTGCCGCCAAGTCTGATGACCTGAATTCAGCCCCTTGCACCCACATGCTGGAAGGAGAGAAGTTATTCTCTGGTAGCCACACACCTGCCATGGAATATGTGCCCCGCCCCCATACATGTGATAAGAAAAGTTTTATTTTTAATTATTTATGTAGTGTGGGCATGTGCACATGAGTGCCAGAAGAGTGCGTCGAATCCTCTGGCACTGGAGTTACAGGTGGTTGTGAGCCGCCGTGAGGTTGCTGAGCCATCTTTCCAGACCCAAGTGAATTTTTTTTTTTTTTTCTTTCTGAGATAGGTCTCACTCTGTAGCTCTGGCTGACCTGGAGCTCATAGAAATCCATCTGCCTTTGTCTCCCAAGTGCTGCGATTTTAGGCGTACACCACTATACCCAGGCCAAAGAAATGTTTTTCAAAGGTAGTTAAGAGCATGTCTTAGCACACCTGTGCTGACCGCTCTCACCCCTGCCCTTCCAGCTACCACATCAGTCTGAGCATTGACTCTGCCGTGAAGGCCGTCTTGGGCATTTTCAGCCTAGTGACCCGGAAGTTCCCTCGGTTTTCAGCACATGGAGGGAGCAGCAGGGAGAACCTGGCCTTGCAGAATGTGCAGGTAGGTGTTTGAGCCTGTCCCTGATCCTCACAAAGGTGTGGAGGGGAAGTCAGTAAGAGACAGGGAGCCTGGGGATGTGATGGGCAGTGCTGGGTTAACCGCCTGTAAGCCTCACTAGAGACCCTGGCCACACAGCCATGCTTTGGTTGCAGGTCTGTGAGTGTGAGTGCATGGGAAAGTGTGTGCCGAGTGTGTGCCCACCTGAGTCTTGGTGAGGCTGTGCGCTGGAGCATGACCACACACAGGTGTATGTGGGGACCTACCTGAGCATTTCATCCAGCCCTGGCCTGGCTGGCCCTGCCCCACCCCTGGGCTACCTTGATTAGCCTACATGCCGTGTGTCAACAGGGAGAGGAAAGGTCCCAGGGCTTGCCTGTTGGGTAATGGCCATCTCTGTTTGTCCTATGTGTGCATGGCCACCTCTCAAATGGTAAATAGTGTGGAGGGCACTGCTGAGCATCTTCCTGGCTACCACTCCTCAGAGCCTGGCTCCTGCTGTGACCCTGCTGTGCTGTGACCTTGCTGTGCTATGACCCTGCTGTGCTGTGACCCTGCTGTGCTATGACCCTGCTGTGCTATGACCCTGCTGTGGACTTGTGCAGGAGGAGTGTGGGAGGCTCCCCACCACTACCGCCCCCGCCCCCAACGCAGGACAGATTGATTCATCCTGTGTTGTGTTCTGACTTGGTTGCTCCCGCGCTAGGATTGCATCACAGTCCAGCTGCTTCCTGGATCCTGACACAGGGTAACTGCCTTCTTCCCTCATCCAGGCTCGGATAAGGATGGTCCTCGCCTACCTGTTTGCTCAGCTGAGCCTCTGGTCCCGGGGTGCTCGAGGGGGCCTTCTTGTGCTTGGATCTGCCAATGTGGATGAGAGGTGGGTGTGGCTGGGGAACTTGCCTTGATGACACCCTAAGTCTCTGGTGGAAGTTTGGTCCTTTCAAGACACAGTCTCCCTGTAATATCTGGATATCCAGAGGCTGCAGACCAAGAAACCTCTATCTGCTCCGAGCCCAACCCATTCTCATCCAGCGCAGGCTGCTTCCATTTGTGACTTGCCTCCTCTCCTGTCAGCCCCACAGGCTCCCATCACCTCCTCCTTTCCTGTCCCATGCATCATAGGTCATTTAATTGCAAACAGTTTTCCACTCCAAACAAGACAGCTGCTTTTCTGTGTGAATTGAAGACAAATGCCTTTTTCTCTTGCTTAAAAAACATCCAGTAGGGGCTAGAGAGATGGCTCAGAGGTTAAGAGTACTGGCTGCTCTTCCAGAGGTTCCGAGTTCAATTCCCAGCAAACACATGGTGGCTCATAACCATCTATAACGAGATCTGGTGCCCTCTTCTGGTGTGTAGGCATATATGCCCGCAGAACACTGTGTCCATAATAATAAATAAATCTTAAAAACAACAAAAACAAAAACCAAACATCCAGTAGCCCCCTTGTTTCCAGGTAAAATCCACCCGACCTAAGACCTAGTAGTGGAGACTGGTAGATCCCCTTCCCAGGCTCGGTTTCCCTGCTTCCCTTAGGTGAGCGACTTTACCTCCTAACTTTTCTCACGTGCTCCTCATTAGCTGAGGAATTTAAAAACATCATGTATTCATCAGTTGTCATTTCACCAGTCTGTGTATAAGTTGAGTCACCCATCTGTCTATCCATTACTCTGACCACCCAACCATCTACCCATCCACTTGCCAATCCATCCATCCATTCACCCACCCATACATACATCCACCCACCTATCCATCCACCCACACATCTTTACCCCACCCACACATCTGTATATCCACCAATATATTCATCCATCCATCCATCCATCCACCTACCCAACTGTACATATGTACACCCCCCAACCATCTATCTATCCATCCACCCACCCAAACATACATACATTCACCCTCACCCATCCATTCATCCACCCAACATACATACATATACTACCACCCATCCATCCATCCACCCACCCAAACATACATATATTCACCCCCACCCATCCATTCATCCACCCAACATACATACATATACTACCACCCATCCATCCATCCACCCACCCAAACATACATATATTCACCCCCACCCATCCATTCATCCACCCAACATACATACATACATACACTACCACCCATCCATCCACCCACCCATACATATGTACATCCACCCACTTATCCATCTACCCAACTACCCACATGTACACCCACATATACATACACCCCCTATTCCGTAGTTTCATTTGGTTTGATTTTGAGACAGCTCCTTACTATGAAACACAGGGTAACTTCAAACTTACTATGTAACCCAGGCTGCCCTAAGACTGGAAGCAATCCTGCCTCTCCCGTCTGAGACTAGGATTATAGGATTGTGTCGCCATAGATAGCAGGGTTTTTTATTTTTATTTGTGCATGTGTGTGCACATGGGTGCAGCCAGCATGTGCCATGGCATGTGTGTGGAGGTCAGAGGACAACTTCAGTGTCAGTGCTGTCTTTTACCTTGTCTGAAGCAGGCTGTCATTGTTCACTACTGTAGACTCCAGGCTAGCTGTCCTGCAAGGTTCTGGGATTCTGTCTCCATCTCTCCATAGGAGTGCCAGGATCACAGATGGTACTGCTGTGTCCAGATTTATGTGGGTGCTGGGATCTGAACTCAGACTCTTGTCCATAACGAGTCTTTTCTGTCCTGCCAGCCAGCTCCTAAATGATAACATGAGACTTCTTATTAATTATGAAAGCTTGGCCCTTAGCTTAGGCTTGTCCCACTATCTCTTATAACTTAAATTAACCTGCTTCTACTCATCTTCGTTTTACCATGTGGCTTTTTATCTTTCTTTAATTCAGTATGTCCAACTCCCTCCATGTCTCCTTGGCATCTCCCTGTTGCCTGGATTATCTCCTCCTGCTTCCTCTCTCTGCCCTGAAGTCCTGCCTATACCTCCTGCCTAGCTATTGGCTACTGAGCTCTTTATTAAACCAATCACAGCAGTGTGTCTTCACACAGTGTACAAATATCCCACAACACTCGTCCTTGTGGAGGAAATGCTTTACCCACAGAGCCATCCCCTTGTGCCTGGGCTGTTCTTTTTCTCCTTGGTGAAGGAGGGAGAGGAATCACCAGTGGGGGTGGGGTTGAGAGGATGACAGGAGCACAATGGGATTGCCATCCCTCTGCCGCAGCACCTAGCTGCTGCTGCTCATGCAGTTGGGAAGTGCTGGGTAAAGCAGCTGGTGCCACGAGAAGCAGTGAGTGAAGAGCTTGGGAGAGATGATGAGACACAGCCGTAAGGACGATAGGTGGGGGCCTGTGGCATCTTAGGCCCAGTGAGTTACATGAGAGTTTTTGATGACTGGCCGGGAGGACTTGGGACTTGGTGTAGAGTTGTACACAGATTGGCAGTGAGGTTGGGTAAGGAAGAGCACCCTGGCACAGTTTGCCAAGCCTGCTCCCAATGATGGTACAAGGGATACATCCAGTTCCACATCCTGCTGACAGCTGGTGTAAAGAGCCACCTCCTGGGCAGCTGGTCATTCAGTATTTGGGGTACAGGTAACCCCAGGCTGGCAGGCACCTTCTGTTGATACCTGCCGGAAACCCCACCTCCCAGGAGGAATGCAGGACTTCAGCACCAATCATCTCATTTGTACACATAGCTTAGGCCGAGGGACCTCTGTTAAGGAGGGACAGGGGAGCCCTACAAGCCTGGGTTCCCGACATTAGGCAAGCTACTTGGTGGATGCCTTCTGAAGGAGGGCTGTTGTCCCAGGCCTGCGGGTGACACACAGGTGAGTGAGGGTGCGTTGGGGTGGGGAGTGTTCTTGCTAACAGAAGATCAAAGTAAGGCCAGAACAATGGAGGAGCACACTTGAGGCAACCATGGCTGACGGTTGATGTCAGCTAGCAGGAGGTAGAGGAAGGAAGGCCAGAGTCCTGCCAGGGTCCACGAGGCCATGGAGAGTGGTCTGTCCCATGGAAGCAGAAGGAGAGCAGGATGTGTTGTGAGCACCTCTCCGGGGCCATGTCTCTGCTGGTGTCAATCTGAGTTCCACTGCCGTTTCACCATCCCTCTGTTCTACCTGAAGACACTATGTGCCAGTTTAGCTTGGAGCCACTGGGTCAGCAGAAACTCCTGTGTGGCCAGGAGTGGGTGGTGTCACCAGGGAACACAGTGGCCTGTGGCAGAGCTATGGCAAGTGGGCGGGTTTAGGAGGTGTGTGAGCTCTGAGTTGTTTGTTCTCACGGTAGGTCACTGCAGGGCAGCTGCTCCAGGCTGTCAAAGTGCTGGGGTCGTTGGTCCTCCCCCAGGCCTCTGGAGGCTCGCCCTACACCCACCACCAACCCAACCCTCCCTGTATCCTCACACCTTCAGCATCTTGATGGCCCCTTTGGCCATGACTCTAATTCTTGTTCCCTTTGAGGAGACCTGGAGCTGTTTCTCAAACCCACCCTGTAATCCTGGTCCATCTCTGTCTGGAGTCCTCAATACATCTTCAGGGCCCTTTTTACTATGTGAGGTCACAGAGTCAGAGCTCCAGATCAGAGCTTTATATCAGGCTGAGTGTGCACTTGTCAAGGTCCTGTCTCCCCTTCTGAGGCCTCTGTCCCTCAGCTCCACCCAGCAGTCTCTGGCCTTCTAGACAAGCTGTTCCCAGTCAGCAGATGGCGGTACCCAAGCATTCTGAGCCAAGAGAGATGTCTACACAGTGTGCCCAATGTCAACCTGCTGGCCTCCTCCAGGGCCTGGGTTATGCTGGGCTTCTGACTTCTGGGCCCCTGGAAGAAGGGAGCCCTTGGCCAGCACTGGTGGACCCCATAGCCAGCAAGACCCCAGAAACCATGAGGACACTATCCTTTCTCCCTGGCAGTCTCCTCGGCTACTTGACCAAGTATGACTGCTCCAGTGCGGACATCAACCCCATAGGCGGCATCAGCAAGACAGACCTGAGAGCTTTTGTCCAGTTCTGCGCCGAGCGTTTCCAGCTTCCTGCTCTGCAGATGTGAGTGCTCCTGTGGCTCCTGGGCCACCAAGGCCACCCTTGCCCCACTCGGCCATCCTCCTTAGCTTCCTATGCCCCACCCTCCAGCTGGGAGCATGAAGTCATAACCCCACCCACTCCTGTTCCTGCACCCATAGTTTTAAGTGTCTTAAGTGACAATTCCTCCTAGACTGGCTTTTCTCCTGCTGCCATCTCAGGGCAGAGGGACTGGTGGTGGCACCTGCTGAAGACACCCACAGCCTATCGGGACACTACAGCATTATTACTGGTGCCAGGAAATGTGGTGGTATTGTGTTCCCCAAAATATTGTGTACCCTAATAAACTTATCTGGGGTCAGAGACAGAACAGCTACTAGATACAAAGGCTAGAAAATGGTGGCACTCACACCTTTAATCCTAGCATTCCAGAGGCAGAAATTTGTCTGGATCTCTGTGAGTTCAAGGCCACAGGGATACAGCCAAGCATGGTGACACATGCCTTTAACCTTTAACAAGAAGTGAGCCTTTAATCCCAGGGAGTGATGGCAAAACAGAAAGATATATAAGGCGTGAAGACCAGAGACTAGCAGCATTTGGCCTCGTTAAGCATTTTGGCTGGTTAAGCTTTCAGGCTTTCGAGCAGCAGTTCAGCTGAGAGCCATTCGGATATGAGGACACAGAGGCTTCCAGTCTGAGGAAACAAGATCAGCTGAGAAGTTGGCCAGGTGAGGTTAGCTGTGGCTTATTCTGTCTCTCTGATCTTCCAGTGTTCACCCCAATAACTGGCCTCAGATTTGATTTTATTAATGAGAACTTTTAAGATTCATGCTACATCTGGCACCCAACGTGGGGCACGAACCCATGACCCTGAGATTAAGAGTCTCATGCTCTACCAACTGAGCTAGCCCATTTTGGGGAACACAATACCACCACAAGGAAACCTGTGTCCTTGCTGTCCTTGCAATCAGTCATGTCCACAGGGCACCTCTGACAATATGTAGAGGTCCCTTTGGTTGTCACAAAGAGTTCCTGGCAGCTCATAGGCACAGGCTGGGGGTCCTCCCAAGTGGCCTGCGGTATATCGAGCTACCCCACCTTACCCTCTCGGTCCAGTCTCCTGACCACAGCTACTAATATTCCTGCAGTGGAGGGCCCCTGCCCTGCGCTCTTCACCTCCTTACCCATTTGGATCCACTGTCCTTTGGGTCCTGAAGCCTCAGGATCATGAGCCCAGGCATGACCCTGCCAGTCATGGCCAGCCCGACTGCAGTCTGTCTAGGGACGTCCTGCCAGAGCTCACGAGCACATCAGCAGCCCTAGTGACTGACTCAGTGTGTCTTAACTGCAGCATCCTGTCAGCACCGGCCACTGCAGAGCTGGAGCCCTTAGCCAACGGGCAGGTGTCTCAGACAGATGAGGTAACGATGGTGGCTTTGTCATGGTGGATGTGTCTCCCCTTCTCACTGGGTCCCTTCACAGCCTCCTTCTGCCCAAAGGAAACCTTTCTGCCACGGGACCCTGGTTCACTCGGGCCAATGGAATCGCTGACCTCAGACACCCTGACTTAACTTTCTCATTGTGGTTAGGGCTGAGGAAGGGGATGACAGGGTGGGTCAGAGGCAGAGTGAGGATGACGAGCTAGGAAACAGCAGGTTCCTTCCCTCAGAGCAGCCTTGGAGTAGAGTCATTCACCTCCCATGCAGGCAGAGTCTTGGTCATTTTTCCAAACCTACATCTCCTGGCACCCAGTGAGTTCTGAGAACCCCAGCTGGGCACCCACTCCCAACCCTTGTTGAGCCTCATCTCCCTGGACATTTAGTCCCCAACTGCAAGAGGCCCTGAGGCCCCTCCCAGCAGCACCCCACTGCTCTTTAAACACACTTCTGTCCCCACAGGAAGACATGGGGATGACATACTCAGAACTCTCCGTCTTCGGCAGGCTTCGGAAGGTTGCCAAGGCAGGGCCCTACAGCATGTTCTGCAAACTGCTCAACATGTGGAAGGACAGCTGGACGCCAAGACAGGTAAAGCCATGTGTGACATCAGGCTGAACCACCTATGGGTGACCCCAAACAGATAAACTCATTTTATACACAGTAACATTTTACGCTGTCATCTTCACCAGCTTGGGATTCCTGGCTGCCCAAAGTTAACTTGCCAAGTATGGGCCAGCCATGCGGGTGTGCTGGTGTGGTATTAAAGGCATGCACTATCACTGCCTGATAGTGTCCTGGTGTGGTACAGAGGCTTCAGAATGCCTCAAAACTCCGCTGGCCAGAGGACTTACTGTGTACCTGGTTGTTTTTACTCTTTTGCTCTTTTTGGGGGCCCACCACCCAGCTCCCAAATTAATCACACCCAGAGGCTTATTATCATTTATAAATGCCCGACCTTAGCTTGGCTTATTTCTAGCCAGCTTTCTTTAACTTAAATTATCCCATCTACTTTTGCCTCTTTGCTTTTTCCTTTTCTTACTTCTGTATATCTTACTTTCACTCTTACTCCAAGGCTGGCTGTGTGGCTGTGTGGCTGTGTGGCTGGCCCCTAGCGTCCTCCTCTCCTGTTCTCTTGCTCCTTGATCCTCTTTTTTAAGGTTCTTCTCCTTCTATTTATTCTCTCTGCCTACCAGCCCCACATATTTCTCTTTTCTATCTCGCTATTGGCCATTTAGCTCTTTATTAGACCAATCAGGTGTTTTAGACAGGCAAAGTATCACAGCTTCACAGAGTTAAACACATGCAACATAAAACAGTGCAACTCATCTTTGCATCATTAAACAAATGTTCCACAGCATAAACAAATGTAATACACCTTAAACTAATATTCTATAATATCACTGGGTCCATGGACCCACCTGGAGGCCTCCAGGAGCACAGCACTGGGCTGTCAGAACCAGGACTCTACAGTTTTGCAGCTCAGCCAGTGTCAGCCAAGCTATTATGTCTCCATGTTGCTGTCAGGAAAAGGCAGGGACAGTGCTGGCACCTGATGGCCGTTTATGTCTCCCAAAAGCAGGCCTCTTAGCCTTGAGTCTTTCCTGCCTTCCTGACATGAAGCCCACGTGTCTCTCGCCCACCAGGTAGCTGAGAAGGTGAAGCGGTTTTTCTCGAAGTACTCCATGAACAGGCACAAGATGACAACCCTCACGCCAGCATATCATGCTGAAAGCTACAGTCCTGATGACAACAGGTTTGACCTGAGGCCCTTTCTGTACAACACGATGTGGCCCTGGCAGTTCCACTGCATTGATAACCAGGTGAGCCCTACCGGAGAGCTTGGTGTGTCGTGCCTGGGAGGACATACGAGGGGCTTCCCTTGAGAAGAAAAACTTTTTCATATGGAAAATAGCATGGCATGCTACTGTCCTTGCTTCAGCAATGGGACTGTTTTATTATATATATTATATATAATATGTTACACACACACACACACACACACACACACACACACACACACACATATATATTTGGTTTGGTTTTTCAAGACAAGGTTTCTCTGTATAAACAGCCATAGCTGTCCTGGAACTTGCTATGTAGACCAGGAAAGCCTTGAACTCACAGACATCGGCCTGTATCTGTCTGCCTCCTGAGTGCTGGGATTAAAGGTGTGCACAGGCTTATTTTTTTATATATATTTTTGAGACAGGTTCTCTCTGTAGCCCTGTAGAACTTGCAGAGTAGACCAGGCTGGCCTCAAACTCACAGAGACCCTCCCGCCTCTGCCCCTGGAGTGCTGGGGTTGAAGGCACCTCATCTTCAACTAAAGCAAACTTAGCTCCCCTACCCCCACCTCTGTCCTTTTCTGAAGACCACAGTGGAGACACTCTCAGATGGCAAGTTAGTCACAGCTCCTTCTCAGTGAGGCTCTGCTCCGCTGAAGAGAGGGACAGCTGCTCAGCACAGGGACAACAATTAAAGCTGGCAAACCACGGACAGTGCTCTGCTGAGCTGCAGAACCCAAGGGACCAGAAGAACTGTCAGGAACCTTGGCTATGCAAGGACCCTGAGCAGCTAGCGTGCACTTGGAGGGTGCAAGGCGTACTTGCTACCTCCACGTCGTTAGGTGCCCAACTGGGTCATCCTGATGCTGGAGTCAGAGCTTCTGAAATACAGAAGGAAGGCAGGGATGCTGCCAGGTGGTACCCTGCCCCTGAGAGTCATCTGGTCCCTTTGGTCAGTAGTAATGCTGGGGCCAAAGAAAGCTGGTGTGGGACTGGAAAACCCTGTGGGCTTCCCCTTGCAAGGAAGTGACTCTGTATGCAGCTGACTTTGGGAACCACCCCCACCCCACCCCCAGTAACTCAGAAGATTCAATGGAAGTCAGTGGGACAATGGGAGGTAGAGTTGCCGCTGGGAAGCAGGTGGTGGCCACTAGGAAGCTGACACGTGGGTCAGGATACTATTGTCCTATGTTCTCACTGTCTACACAGAGCCTGCATGCTATGTAGCTGATACCCACATGCTTTGTTCCTGAGTTCTGCTGTCCCTGAGTCACAGGAATGGAACAGTCTAGCCACCCAGGGGAGAGGGTAGGAGCTACATCAGCTCTGATGTTTAATTTATTGTTGTTCTTCATAACTATGTATGAATCTACCTGTATGAATATGTTTATGTGAGTAAAGTACCCGTGGAGGCTAGAGACATTGAACCCCCTGGAGCTGGAGTTACGAAAAGTTGTGATCCACTTGACATCTGCCTGGGGAACTAAACTCAGGTCCCCTGGAAGAGCAGCAAGTGCTCTCACCCACTAAGTTATCTCTCCAACACCAAGCTCTGGCTTCTTTAGTGGTGACAAGGGTTTGGACACTCTACCTCCCACCAAGACCCACTTGGCAGCAGTTCCTACAGATCAGCAAGGGATTTTGAAGCTGTGTGGCCTCACGGTGGGCAGAAATAGAATCACCCAGAATCTCACCATCCACAGTGGCCACCAGGGACTCCCGGGCCAAGCCTTTCCCCAGCACCCTCTGCACTCTATCACTGGGTGACCCATAACTTCCATGGCTGGTAGTTTTGGCAGCTGGTTCTTTGAAGGGTGATGGAGACAGTTCTAATGGGCTTCTCTCCAGGTTCTACAGCTCGAGAGGAAGAAACAGCAGAGCCTAGAAGACTGGATGTTGGAAGAGCCGTCACCTGTATGGAAGCATCTCCTCCCTGGGGATCCCTAGCATGATTTCAAATCACCAGTGATCAGGACTAGAGGCCCCGCCCACCACTGCCCTCCTGGAGCCAGGTTTTGTTTACCTTTCAAGGAAGAGAGAGATGTTCATTTTAATGCCATAAGAAATAAACAAAAATGCTCTTTTTAAAAATGTATTTTATTTTATATGTATATGGCCTCTTGCCTACATGTATGTCTGTATATCACATGCATGCCTAATGCTCATAGAGGCCAGAAAGAGCATCAGGTCCATTGGGATTCGAGTTACAAATGATTGTGAGCCACCGTGGGGTGCTAGCTGGGAATTTGACCTGGGTCCTCTCCGAGAGCAGCCAATGTGGTTCACAGACATGCATGCCAACAGAAAAAGTCATACACATAAAATAAAATGAGTAAAATTCTAAAGATAAAAAGATTTATTTATGTGTACAAACATGTGTCTATGTGTGTGTGCATGGGTGCCCACAGAGGCCAAAAGAAGGCATCAGATAATCTGGAGCTGCAATTACAGGCCGTTGTGAGCCACCTGGTGTGGGTACTTGGGATCTGAACTCCAGTCCTCTGAAGGTAACAAGCACCGTACGCACTGAGCATCAAGTGTGCTCGGACATGCTCAGTCATAGTGCTCTCCACTGTGGATATGGCCATCGTGGGTTAGAGGATGCCCCCATGTGGGGATGGGCCTGTCTAGGCGGAACTCTGACGTGGCTTCTGACCAAGGAGGGGCATCTAGAGCAGGAAACACATGAGAAGCCCTCCCCCTACCCCCCACACCTGCCCCCCTGTCCTGGGTTCTAGTGGGATCATGGATGGTTCTGCCACATTTGCTTATATGGAGTCTGAGAGCCAGCCTTCCATACCTTGTCCTGTGGGGACCTGCATGGTCTGGGAGCAGGTTCTCTGACTAGAGGGCCCTTCAGGGCACCCCCTCCCCTGTGTGTATACCTCTGCCCAAGGGCAGCTGTGTCTTCTGCCTGGCTCGTGGGCTTGCCTCCTTCCTGCCAGGCAGTGCTCTGGCTGGCTGTCCAAGTGTATAGTAGTGGCCGCTCGATATGTCAGAAGCATAAAGATGAACACATTTGTCTTTCCACGATGTCAGAATTCATTGAATAACAAATTCACAAGATACAGCTTTTCAGTGGCAACAATGTGCCAAATAGTCCCGCTTTCCTCGATAGCCTGGCCAAGCAAACACAGTCTCTTTCATTCTAATCTGAATGACGAATGCTATCAGAATACACATACCACATCATACAGTGAGTAACCCCATAGCGTTGACAAGGCGTTCCAAAGAGGCGTGAGGAGTCAAGACTGGAAAAACAGTAGACAGCGCTGGAGCCTCTATTGATAAGGTAACACACCAGAAGCTGGGACGCTGTGGCAGCCACTACAGATGAAAGGGCAGCCTTGGGTCTAGGCAGAGGGACCAGCAGGTGGGCAGCAGGTCCCCACGAGAGTGAGTCACAGATGGACGGCAATTCAAGGAGGCTGCATGCGGTGGGAACAAGCCAAGCGGAGGCCCCTGGGAGAGTCAGGGTTATCTGCCTGTCTGTCCCTGATGGGCACACGCTGGGTGATCAGGTGACAGGTCAGTACGGACTGTCACCATTACAGCAGCTGGATTTTTGGAGGCTGGTGGAGACAACTTTAATGGGCTTCTCTCCAGGTTCCACAGTTGGAGAGGAAAGTACCCCAGAGCCAGGAGGGCGGGGTACAGGGCTGGAGGACTGGCTTGAGAGCGATCACCTGCAGTGGAAGCACCCCAGAGGCCTTAGTGTGACTTTTTTTTTTTTAATTTAGGATTGTGAGGATATTTTTGGTTTGTTTTGGGGAGGGGTTGGGTGTGGTTTTGGTTGTGTGTGTGTGTGTGTGTGTGTGTGTGTGTGTGTGTGTGTGTGTCTATGGAGATCAGAAGAGGGTGAAGGAGCTCCTGGAGCCAGGGTTGCATGCAGTTGTGAGCAGCCTGATGTGGGTGTTGGAAATTGAACTCAGGTCCTCTGTAAGAACAGTAAATGCTTAATTGCTGATTCATCTCTGCACCTCCCTAGTGTGACTTTTTAATCACTAGTGGCCAGTGTCCTGAGTCCTACATGCCAGAAGCTGTGCTCTGATTACTCAGATGGAAGAACCCTGGGGAGTCACAGACTCTCCTTGCAGACAGGGAGAAGTTTCCTTCAGAGGGGACTCGTCACTAGGGTCCTCAGCTGTGGGAACATGGAGGACAGAAGAGAAGGCTGGGGAGGAACTGAGGCCTTTACTAGACTCAGGACCTCGCCTTTATTTCTCAGGCAGACCTCACTAACCAGGATGGAGGAGGCAGACAGGAATATGGCATAGATTTCCTGCTAGGATGGAGACTTAAATGCTCAGCCTGGACAGTTAGACACTGTCCCTCTGGGGGAAGCAGGAGACGGCAAGTGAGGCTTGGAGGTCTTTAGGGGAGGGATATGGAGTGAGATGGGAAGCTGAGGGTGAGACTCCACCCAGCTTTGTCCACTCGGAGTCCGACTTCCAGTGCAGAGGCTAAGAGAGTCGTGCTCTGACACTTTGACTCCGTATGTGTGACATGTGCTCTGCTCCTCTTGGGCATGGGGCCCAGCCCCACTTCTAGATCCTTCATCAGACAGATATTCATTGTCAGCCACCTGCAGCCACTAGTCCCTGAGCTGTCCTGAGCTGCTGTGTGGAAGCAGCGCCCTCTTGTGGCAGGTCTTGGGGGGGGACCCGCACATGGGATCCCATGTAGAAGGTTGAGTCAGTCCAGCTGTGTCCACTCTGCTTGGGGTCCTGCAACCTCTTCTGAGGCCCATGGATCATTTCTCATGTTCGCCCCCCACTCCCGCCAGGTGATTTCCATTTATAGTGAGTGGACTTTTACAGAGACTTGTATGGCAGGCTAGGTTTTCCTCTAATTTTTTGATTTGTTTATACTTTTTCAGATGTTTGATGTGTGCACCAGCCAGGGGCCTGAATCCTACCCCTCACCTTGAGTCTCACATGCTTCTTAAAGGACATTAGGGGAGGAGATGGAAGGTCAGAGGTACAGGGTTAGAGCCAGGGGTTATTCCCAGCAGCATCTAGATGTCTAGGCAGTGATGCATGCTGGGCCAGGTGAGGTAAAACATGGGGCCATGTGAGTGATAAACCCAACTGCTATCTTCATGATACCCAGGGAAGCAGCCTGAGTGCAGTGGGGTCCTGCAGGGAGAGGGTCACTTGTCATAAAGACAAATTGAAAAGCTGGAGACCTGGAGTGGAGCCAGTGTGGATATCCATATTGAACACTGTCAAAAGTGTTTTCTCTGGCCAGGGACGGAGGGAGAAGACCAGCACTATGGGGAATAGAGTTGCCCCAAGGCTCGGCTACAGAGGTGTCTTGGGACATTTGAGAGTTAAAAACCAAGCCCTGTGGGCTGGAGAGAAGGCTCAGCAGTTCATAGTGTTTCAGAGTGCATACTGCCTTGCAGAAGACCTCAGTTCAGTTCCCAGCCCCCTTGTAAGGTGGCTCACAACCACCTGTAACTCCAGGAGATCCAACATCCTCTTCTGGCCTTCAAGGGTACCTATACTACATACACAGACACATGTGTATGCACATAATTAATAGCTTTTTTTTTGAGACAGGGTCTTACTATGTAGCTCTGGCTGACCTGGAACTAACTCAGTATGTAGACCAGGCTAACCTCGAACTCACAAAGATCCACCTGTTTCTGCCTCTCAAGTCTGGGATTAAAGGTGTATCACCATGCCAAGCAATTTAAAAATAAAATATTTTGGGACAGGAGAATTGGTTCAGTGATTAAGAGCATGTACTACTCTTGCAGAGAACCTACATTCAGCTCCTTATTACCTATGTCAAGCAGCTCACAGTCACCTGCCAAGTCCAACTCTATGTAATCCAGCGCCCTCTTCAGGCCTCCGTGGGCAGCTGCACTCATGTGCATGTACAACTCAACACAAATACACAGGCATACATGTAATTTATTTATTTATTTTGGTTTTTAAAGGCAGGGTTTGTCTGTGTAGCCCAGGCTTTCCTGGAACTCATTCTGTAGACCAGGCTGGCCTCAAACTCAGAGATCCACTTGCCTTTGCCTCCCAGATGCCAGGATTAAAGGTGTGCGCCACCACCATCTGGCTTACATGTAATTTTTTAAAAAATATTTTTGTATTTTTATATTTTAAAAAATCTGGTAAAAGTGCTTGCCATCAAACATTGCCACCTGAGTTCCATATTTGGATTCCATATGGTGGAAAAAGAGAACTAACTGTCAAGAATTGTCCCCTGATCTCCAGGTGCACACCATGGCACAAGCCTGCCCACACAAAAAAACAAAGAAATAAATGTAAAAAAACTGAGATCATTTTGCTGCCTGCAGGTTCAACCCCCAGCAACACAGGGCTCAAAGCGAATCCACAGACTCGGCACGTACTAGGACTTTTTTTTATCTCGGGCATAGGGAAAAAGACACACTGTCTCTTGATGTTTTCCTTCTTTACTCTTCTGTGTTCTATATTTTCTTTTCTTATCTCTCTCCAGAAATGTTCCTTCTGTCTCTCTTGATGTTCTCCTTCTTCAAGCTCTCTTGATGATCTCTTAATTCTCTCATTCTTCATGTTTTCCTTCTAACTCATTTTAACTCTATTCTTTCCCTTACAGCTTATGTTCCCCAGCAAAGTCTTTCAGGCAATATAAAAATTACAATGTGGTTACATTCTAGTTTTCAAGTGAATGATTACAATGAATACAAGTAAAAAACTTGTTTTCCATATCCCTTGCACAATTAAACACTATGTATTACAGGTGAAAAACAAATTATCCCAAGAACCCATGTACATTCATACCCAAGCAGCTTGTTACAGATTAACCATGTAGGCAGGCAAGATATTCTTCTCAGTCAGGTCTTTTACTGGCAGGCTGCATTTTGCAGTTACAAAGAAAGGGCCAATTACTTTATTACTTGTCTTGAAAGGTAATCTTATGAGGAATTTTAAAGGAATCACAAACCTAAACTTTTATACATGAAAAAGAATCAGTCAGCTCTACTTTAAATCTTTAGGGTACGTACCCACTCATCAGAGTTTTTTTATATCAAGAGATTAGCCAGGTGGTAGTGATGCACGCCTTTTTTTATCCCAGCACTTGGGAGGCAGAGGCAGCCGGCTCTCTGTGAGTTTGAGGCCAGCCTGGTCTACAAAGCAAGTTCTAGGACAGCCAGGAGTGTTACACAGAGAAACCCTGTCTTGAAAAAACCAAAAGAGAGACAGAGAGAGAGACATTGAGGGCAAAAATGGGTATAAGGAATTAATCATCACCTTTGGTCATCAACCAATCCTAGCAAGAAAAGCACATCAACTAATGATAATTGGGCTGCTTTGTTCTTGTTCCCTGACCTTAACGAGTTCCTCATTCAACTATGTGGCTTTCTAAAACTTTACATTGTCTTCTTGGGTTTTTTAACCTCAAAGCTATTTGATGAAAATATCTTAGTCCGACTTTATTTTCAAAGCTTTGCTTCAGCTATCATGCACTCCAAAACCTATGAACACATCTCCCAACATCAAGCTTAAAAGAATTTAAGCTAGCTAGGCTACTGAGACTCAATTGTTTTTCTTAATCATTAACCTAAGCCACAGTCTATATGGCTCCTTAGTAGAAACTCATGTGTTCTAGCTGTGTAACATTTCCTTGTATTTATTTTTATTCATCAAAACTCTGTATAAGCTAACATTATTATTATCAATTAGATAGTACAGCTTAGGGAGGAATCCTCTTCATACTAATCCACAGGTAAAAATGCCCAGTAGAACGGGATGTTTCCATGAGATACACACACTTCATTACAGGCAATGGGGATCTCCCCAGACCCATTCACACCATGCCAGATCCCAGAGAAAGATGCAGCAGCAAACATGTGAAGGTGCAGCAGAAGCAAATGACAGTCTGGGGTCTTGGGTCTCGGGGCCTTGCCTATCTGAGATTCACCCATCAGGGGGCCTCCAAAGTAGGCTGACACCTTGAACTTCAATTGCCACCTGCTGCTCCTCTGACAAGGCCACCAGCAAAATCAGGGGCTTGAGAGATGGTTCAGTGGTTAAATGTACTGACTGCTCTCCCAGAGGATCATTGTTCAATTCCCAGCACCTACATAATGGGTCACAACCATCTGTAACTTTAGTCCCAGGAGATCCAATGTCCTCTTCTAGCCTCCAAGGGCATTGCATGAAGGCAGGTGATACACATATATACATGCAGATGCAACACCTATACACATTTAAAAAAAAAATTAAAACTCAGTCTTCTGTGTGACAATGCCGTGTGATTGAGCACCCTGGAGAAGAGGCATCTCAGTGCCACTCCCTGCACCGACACACAAAGGCTCTTCACTTTGGGAAGCCAGCCACAGTCCCAGCTTCATGCTGAGGTTCTGTGCTCACATCCAGTGCTGTTGGAGCAACCACCCCTGGGGCCACGGATTCCTTGGGATTTCCCCCATGTTGCAGGGAACATAGCCAAGTCAAAAGACACGTGATGTTTGTACCAAGAATTTTCTGATATCTTAGAGGTAGATCTGTCCCAACATATGCAGTACACTATCATCCAGAAGTACAAACAAGGCCACCCCAGCATTCCCAAACATTCCTCATGAAGCTATCTGCAGCAAGCTCTCACCTCTTGTTTATGGCAGACCAGAGGCACATGCCATCTTAGGTCACAGCCACGAGCCAAGCTGTACCTCCCATTTTCTTTGGCATGCTGAAACAAGATAGGGCTGAGAGATGAGGGGAAACCAAAGCAAGCCATACCCAGAATTCCATGGATGCTGTATCCCTGCATCCAGAGGGGGACAAGGGCCCTCTAGACCAAGAAACCTGCCATGTTGAGCCTCTTAGGGGTCCCCACTACCCACCCCAGAACCAACCATGTGGTGGGATGTTGTCTCAGCCCAAGCATCTCCTGGAAGCAGACTGTAACAAGGATTTGAGAGGTAATGGTTGCCTAGAAGCCCATCCCAGGATGCAGAACTGAAGGACCAGGAGGATCAAACCAAGTTGACCACACAAGAAGTCAGCCTCTGCAGTGGGAAATTGAACCTGAGTCTATTCAGAACCTTCTGAGGAGCCTCTGAACCATCCACCAGAGGATAATTAGAAATCTGTATTCATGGGCTCCAGTCACCCATTCTTTAGGGCCCAAAGGTGCACTGACCCCTCCACAGTGCCTTGGAACACTCACTCCCACAAAGTCTCTTCAGTATCCAGGGCTTGAGAGCAGAGGCTCTCCACAGCAGAGCGCTCCTCCACTGCACACAGACCTCCAGCCTTCCGCTCTTGTCCTCTCTACCACGTCCCCTCCTGAGCGTGGTGGGCTGTGCTCTCCCTCCATCTTCCTTAAACAATCTCATCCTGTTTCCTGGGGCCCCTGAAAAGTCTGCAAGGACCTCCACTCCGATCTCTGGTCCCATCTAGGCTTGTGAGCCATGTCCATGTTGTGTGTCTATGGTGCTCTCCATGTCCGGCCCCCATTCCCTTGCCTGCGCCTCCCCCGGCCATACTCCAAATCCCTGTCATTCAGGCTAAGCTCAAATCTTATAATAACCTCTAAATTGGGGCTCAGGCTGCTGGGTCCTACACAGAAGCTCGTGTTTACTGGTTTTTATTTCCAGAGGACTCTGGAACCAGGGAGGACACTCCTTCAAGCTAGAGCCTCAGGTTGAGTAGGGAGCTGAGCTTCCAGGCCTGGCCGTGACTCCCCAGTCTACCCCACACCAGCCACATCTCCTCTCCGACTAGCCCAGCTGGACCTTATCTTCTGACTCCAGAGCCACTGGACCCCCACAAAGAGACCCCCTATCCCCACCAGCCAGCCTTGGTGGCAGCCCTTCCCTATGTGTCCCTGAGGCCAGCTGCCCCTTCTCAGTCCTTCAGGCAAAGCCAGACCTGTGGAAACTCAGATCCCAGGAGGATGTATCCACCCTGGTCTGCCCACTTACGACCTGAGATCATGGGGCTGTTCTGGCAACACAGAATTCTCAGGAACAGGAACATCACACCAGAACATCACAGCTGGAGCAACCAGCATTCCGGGGATGCTGTAATCCTGGTGCCGCCCAGGGCCTACGGGCAGCACTGTAGAGCCAGCCCATCCTGTGCTGGCTGGATTGGCACCCCCACTGCCTATTCCACCTGGCTCCATGCCTGTGTAAAAACTGTGCCTCTCCTGAGACCTGTCCTGGGGAGGCCTTGCTTATTCCTCAAATGCTCCCTTACCTCACTGGCTGGAAAAGTATAGCCAAACCCCAGCCCTTGTTTCCAGGGTTGTATCTTTTATAGCCTAACTCCCCCCCAATCTGACCGTGGTCTCAGTGTCCAAACCGCCAGTACCACAGGGCCAGCCTCAGAGAGGCCAGTGGGCAGCAGTGGTCGGGGTGTATACAAAGAGGATGTGGGTCCCAAGTTTTCTGTGTTCATAATGTATGTTACCAGCTTGGATATCAGAACACTATTGCCTCTAAAAATGGATAGAAATGTTTCCTTCAACTATTTTCTAAAGAGTTTTGTAAGGTTTAAATGGTCCCCTCCTTATCTTTCTGTGTGTGTGTGTGTGTGTGTGTGTGTGTGTGTGTGCGCGCGCGCGCGCGCGCGCGCGCGTATGTGCAAGTTCCTGTGTGTACACATGTCCGTGTAGGTACAAGTGTGTGGAGGACAGAAGTCTAACGTTAAATGTCTTCCATGGTTGCTTTCCATCTTATTTTTTGAGATAGAGCTCAACAATGGTCTGGACTGGCCAGCCAGCCAGCCCCAGGACCTGCCTCTGAGTGCCCTTCCCCCCCAGCAATTGGGGTTACGGACAACAAATTCAGGGTCTCAGACCTGCACAGCAGCACTTGCAGATGGAGATGTCTCCCCAACCCAAAATGACTCATTTCCTAACAGCCTTAAGGACCCATGGACTTAGCAGCTGTACCACTGGGATGGAGAATTATTTGAGGAAGAAGTGTTCAATTAGAATCTTAATTTCTAGCTGGATGGTGGTAGCACACACCTTTAATTCCAGCACCCGGGAATCAGAGTAAGGCACATCTCTGAGTTCCAGAGCTCTTGTTTTCATTTGCATCTTTGAAGGAGTCATACCATGTCCTCAACCCTGTCACATGTATCTGCACACAACTTGTGTTAGGTGTACCCCACAACCTCTGAGTATCTGGGCTTTGTGGGAGCTGCCTCTCGGCCATCACATGTGATGGGGAAGGGCGGGGCATATAGTTGCGTGGTAGAGAAGTACAAGGCCCAGGGTCCAGCCCCAACACTGTTGGAGCTGGACAGGGCTGACTGGGAGGCTGAGGAAGGAGGATCACTTTGTCTTCAGTGCCAGCTTTAACTACATAGCAAGTGCCATGACTGGATTACAAGTCTGTTTCAAAGAGAAACTGGAGAGGCACCCCATCTTAATAATTTGTATTATTTGTTTTCTAAGTTAGTCTACATAAAATTCTTCAATTCTATCAATCTTTTGTTTTGTTTTTGAAGACAGGATTTCTCTGTGTAACAAACAGCCCTGGCTGTCCTGGAACTCGCTTTGTAGACCGGGCTAGCCTTGAACTCACAGAGATCTGCCTGCCTCTGCTTCCTGAGTGCTGGGATTAAAGGTGTGTACCACCATGCCTAGCTAGAAATCTATCAATCTTTCATACTGTTTTTATTTTACTGATTTTTTTTTAAATTTCCGGTCCATTTTCTGGGGTTTTTAAGTTGACTTTCTGTCTTCACAATTTTCTGAAGTTTCCTTACTGGGGTTCCCCTGGTGAGCCCCTGTGGTGCCTCCTCCCAGGCCACAGCTGGAGACCTCTTCCAGACAGTCACAGTGAGCAAAGGGCATGCCTCATCCAGATGCGGCATTCTCTTGGGGAGCCCTGCCCTGCACTGCCTGGTGCCCAAGTCCTTCAACAGCACTACCGAGTTTCTGGTTCTATGATGGGGTAGCGATTCCAGCAGGTATTCTTCCCTTATAACTGGGAATGGAAGCCAGCACTGGTTCCAGGCCCTCAGAAGATGTCACCCCAGGCTGTGGTCTTTGCAGTACTCATGGCTGCCATAGGGCACTGCCACACCCAGTGCCCATTGCTTTATCCACAGCCCATCACAAGTACTCCTCTGATTAACCCTGAGGCCATACATACCCTCGACTGCTAATGTTCCTCTTAACCACCTCCAACAACACTGCCTGATCCAGCCAAATGGCACGTTTGTGGGGGACTCCTGGAACAATACCAACACAAGCAAGGACAGTCAGGAGGCAAGAGCTGCATGTCACTAAAGAACACAACCATGAAGAGGGAGCCCTAAGAAGTAGGAACTGCAGGAGTAGGAACTGCAGGAAGTTACTGTGGGAGACAGCAGCTGCTAGAACCTTCCACACCCAGGCCTGGGAACTCAAAGGAGGTGCCATTGCTAACATCCATTCAAAGCCTCCTCAGACTTTTGAGGAGGACAGCCAGCCAGCTAGTGGCTGGTGTCTCTCAAGGAGTGGGTTTTTCAAGTTGTACAAAGACCATAAACTGAAATCAACTGCTGCTACAGGCTGGGAAAATTGGTGAGCAGTGTGGACTGAAACCAGAAGCAAAAGCAAGAGAGGGTTCAGAACGTGAGGTGGGGCTGGGATGGAGCTCAGGTGGCAGCATATTAGCCTGGCATGACCAAAGCCCTGGTTCCATCCCCAGAACCATATAAGCAGGGTGTGGTAGCATATACCTCTAACCTTGGTTTGTAATTTCAGCACTTAGCAGATGGAGTCACAAGGATCAGAGGTTCCAGGTCATCCTTGGCCACATAAAGAGTTCAAGGCCAAGTTGGCCTGAGACTTTCAAACACACAAAAGATCCGTGCTCACGAAACTGAGTAGGACCCTTCTGTCCTGCCCTGGACCTCTCTAGCACACCCTGCTGGCACGGCCTCCCAGCGACTGTCCAGCACAGCCAGAGGGAGCTTGCAGAGATGTGGTAAAACATCCCAGCACCAGATAAGCAGGTGGGAATGGAGCCTGGAGACATCCCAACAGGTGGTGCCCTTGGGACTCAGACTCCAGCAGTCATTAGACACCATGATTTCCTAAATGTGACTGTCACCCTGTAGTCATGAAGGGTGGTCATGAAGGATGATGCTCAGGTATGCAGCCCAGGTTTCTGAAAGGACGCTGTCACAGACAGAAACTTGTTCCAGCTTGGCTCCACAAAGGATAGGACCACAGGTGCCAATGCCACGGGAACCGTTTACACTTGGTGAATTTGGGGTTCCTCTTGAGCCTCTCCCGTAAGTCTAAGGCTTTCCCCCAATACTAAGGTGAGGAAGAGAGTCACTCGGAGGTCCTGGAACTAAAACATGCACTTGCCCTTCTGCATTGAACACCAGCTGTGATCAGTGACCTGTGGTTTTAAGATAATCAAGAACCCTGAATTAGTAAGGTCCGCCCTTAGGAGGCTGTCTCTGGTTTCCTCTCTGCTGGAGACTGTACCCTAGCTCAGCACCTCTGCCTCTGCCACAACCTGGGCTCCCACAGCCCTGATGCCTAAAGTTGCCAGGGCCAGCAGCCTCCATACTCTGCTTGCTAGAGACAGCTTATTAGACCTTGCCTGACACATGGCGGCCCCTCTGTGTCGTCAGTAGGGAGAAGTGGTCTCTAAAAGGCCCCTGGGTGTCTGAGTCTAGACTGGAGAGCCTATGAGGTCATTGCTGAGCGTATCGATGCTCAGCAGGCTTCCCTGAGCTGTCCTGATTTCCTCTTAAGTGCCAGGCTTGCCAGGAAGGCTGCAAGGAGGAGCTGGCTTTCTCTTGCTGTCCATACCTGGGCAATAACTGAGTCTAGCTTAGGAACAAGGTCCCCAGAGAGGCTCTTTCCTGACTGGCCCTATCCCCTCCATTACCATGTGACACTGAAGAGCCAGCCGGCTGACGCTGAGTCTGAGCGCCAGTCTGCCTGCAGCTTGGTAGCTCCGGCAGCCGGCAGCCGCTAGAGGCTTGGTCTGGCCAAGACAGTTCCCTCCAAGGCCAGGGTGGAGCAGGGAGGACCAGAACGGTGAGCACCCAGGGGACACTGGTCAAGGAGGAGCTCTGGGGCAGTCTAGTAGCTGGGTGTCTTCTGGGCGGTGGGGGGCGGTGGCTGGGCGGGTGGGGGAGGGGCGGCTACATGAGACTGGCTGGCCTGTCCTCCATCCTCTGTCTTGGGCTGAGCCATCTGGCTTGCAGGCAGCCCTGGGCCACTCCAGAAGGGCAGCACTTCCCCCACCTGTGGTGAGGCTCCTGTCCCATCAGGTCCCTCGTGTGTGCTATTGTGTCCCTTGAGGGAGAGGAAGATGGGTCTTACTCCATGGAGAGTACAGGAGATTTAGGGGACAGTCACGTGGGTACTGTTCCTCAATCCTGACTTCCCCAGCAAGAGCAGAGCCAGGGCGGGGAGTGCCCGATGCCAAGCTATAGAAGGCAGAGCCACGCCTATGTCCTATCCCAGCCTTCTGTGTTTCCAAGGGGAACCTCCCCATTTCTCCTCCATTGTCCTCCCCCTCCATCTCCTCCTTTCCACCCATAGCATGCAATCTAGTTCTTCCTGCTACCCAATCCTGAGCCGGCCCCCTGCCCCAACCTCCAGTTGGGCAGGTGACCCCACACAAAGCCCCCACACGGGGTTCTAGTGGGAGAGGGACACTGGCCAGGCTGGCTAAGCCTTGCCCTGTCTATCACCCCTGAATCATCGCTGTCGTTATCATTCTCCTGCTGTGGCTATAGCTTTTATTCTCAGTTTACCTCTCCCCCTCCCCTCCCTACCACCTCACTTACCATGTGCTCTCTCCTCTTCCCTCCTTTCCAGGCTTTCCCTGGGGTCTGCAGGGCTGTGTCTTCCCTAGCCCCTGTCTGTAGCTGGCACTGAGGTCCTTGGTACAGACAGGCCCCTTCAGGTCCAGAAGTAAGGAAGGAAGGCAGCCCAGAGAAAGAGAGGAGGGAGGCTGCAAAGCCATATGTGAGAAGCTCAAGGCTGAAGAAGACCACCTTGCTCCTTCAAATCCAGAGCCTCCCTGGGGTCCTGGAGGTTCCCTCCGTGCATGACTGTGTGGGTCTCATGTAGTTGAGAGGGGTCTTGTGTGTCAGGGGTCTCACCTCTGAGTGTTTCCCCTTGACCATGGCAACCTGTCCAGGCTTCCTAGGTGTGGAAACACTGGCTCACCCCATCAGTAAGAGCAGGGATGCCCAGGACCTTGCACAGTGTTTTTCCCTGTGGAGTGTGGGCTCAGGGGCCATCCAGCTTCACCACCTAGACTCCACCCACCCCACAGGACCCCCCATATTCCTGCCCATTGCCCCTCAGTCATCCCAATGTCTTGGGAGCTAAGATGGAACACATAGCCAGAAATGGAGCCCTAAATCTCCACCCAGGATTGACACCCCCTCCCCAAAGGAGAACAGAGGGCCAGCCACACCAAGGCAGGAGGAAGACTCCAGCCAGTCTCTGGGGGAGAGGCAAGGCCCTGCCCTATCTCTCCAAAGCACAAGGAAAAGTTGAAGATAGTGATGGGGACAGATGACTGCAGGTGGAAGGATGGGACAGATGACCACAGGTGCTGGGATAAGACAGGAAACTGGAGGTGTTGGGGGGGGGTGCTGGGAACCATGCTGGTAGGACGTGGGGGATGGGGGGGCCTGGGAACCATGCTGGTAGGATGTGGGGGATGGGGGGGCCTGGGAACCATGCTGGTAGGATGTAGGGGATGGGGGGCCTGGAAACCATGCTGGTAGGATGTGGGGGTTTTGCTGAGGTCTGGAGTTTAGTTGCCTCTGTGTCACAGCCCCAGCTATGACACAGGGTCAGGGTTGTGCTGCCTCTCCGGCCCCGCCCTCCGGCATTCAGTGAACCACTGTCTCAGGCAAGGAAGGCAGGTGAGGACCCTGCCTAGCATCACCTTCAAACAGGGAAGGAGAGGGACGAGTGAGTGGCATGTGAAAAGGAGGGGCCTCCCTAGTCCCTAAGGGGCTGGGGTACTGTCACAGGCTGTGGGCACATGGCTAAGGAGAGAGGGACAGTTGCTGGGTCTACTTTACCTACAAGGTATGGCGGTCAGCTAGAGGGTCCAGAGCCTGTTGGCAACACACCCTCATGGAATGCTCCAGAAAGGTCTAGAAGACTTGAGAGCTTTTTATACTGATGACAAACACAAGGGGGCCTCCAGGTCCCCGTCTCTCCGTACAAAGGGAGCCATCAGGTCTGGGCCTCTCTTCCTCTCCCTGTGTTCCAGACCATCCAGCCTCTCCAAGGAAAGTACAGAGCGGGCAGTGTTAGTAGGCTTCTGGGATGAGGCTCTTTGAAAGACTGACAGACACATTCCCACCTTGTGCCTCAGACAGAGAGGGAGGGTTAGGCCCCATGATGAGAAGGAAATGGGAGGTGGGCCCCTCCCCCAGTGGCTGTCACCATTTCTGTCACCTACTGGCAGGGGCAGGCTCAGGTGCCTGAGCTGGTGTCATTATGGTTGCAGGGGCGTCTGGAGAGAGAAAACGCAACACAGACTTCTGCAGCCTCTGCTGCCATCGCCTTCACCCCACAATGTCGCTGAGATTGTACCCGCAGTATCCCAGAACCCAGGAAGACATGGCATTCAACCTGACCATCCTGTCCCTCACCGAGCTCCTAAGCCTGGGTGGGCTGCTGGGCAATGGGGTGGCCCTCTGGCTGCTCAACCAGAACGTCTACCGGAACCCCTTCTCCATCTATCTCTTGGATGTGGCCTGTGCTGACCTCATCTTCCTCTGCTGCCACATGGTGGCCATCATCCCTGAGCTGCTGCCGGACCAGCTGAGCTTCCCAGGATTCGTACATATCAGCCTGCTCATGCTGCGATTCTTCTGCTACATTGTGGGGCTGAGCCTCCTGGCGGCCATCAGCACGGAGCAGTGCCTGGCCACTCTCTTCCCCGCCTGGTACCTGTGCCGCCGCCCACGATACCTGACCACCTGTGTGTGTGCGCTCATCTGGGTGCTCTGCCTGCTGTTGGACTTGCTGCTGAGCGGGGCCTGCACCCAGTTCTTTGGATCACCCAGCTACCACCTGTGTGGGATGCTGTGGCTGGTGGTGGCAGTGCTCCTAGCTGCCTTGTGTTGTGCCATGTGTGTGACCAGCCTGCTCCTGTTGCTGCGGGTGGAGCGTGGTCCAGAGAGGCACCAGCCCCGGGGCTTCCCCACCCTGGTCTTGCTGGTCATCCTCCTTTTCCTCTTCTGTGGCCTGCCCTTCGGCATTTTCTGGCTGTCCAAGAACCTGTCCTGGCACACCCCCCTCTACTTCTACCATTTCAGCTTCTTCATGGCCAGTGTGCACAGTGCAGCCAAGCCTGCCATCTACTTTTTCTTGGGCAGCACACCTGGCCAGAGGCTGCAGGAACCCCTCCGGCTGGTGCTCCAGCGGGCTCTTGGGGATGAGGCTGAGCTGGGGGCTGTGAGGGAGGCTTCCCAAGGGGGACTTGTGGACATGACTGTCTAAACCCAGTGGGCCACAACTGTAGCTCCAGCCCATGGGGGCCAGGGGAACTGCCTGATAGAGCTAAAAGCCAGGATCAGAGCTCTACCAGAAAGACCCTGGAGGAACATCTTTGTCCTCCAGGGTCGTGTGTCGTGTGTCCCCTGGGAGGGGCAGACAGAGTGATGTTTCTGCAGAGGGCCTAGGATTGTGCATATTAGGCAAGAGCTCCAGGACCACCTCATGACAGCTGTTTCCACAGCTACCCTTCCCCAACAGCTATAGCAAGGAGAGGGGGCAGGCAACGGTCCCCCCACTATCAGCACCCTCCTAGCTATAGAGAGTGGGGTGATTTTTTTATCTGTGCTCCACGTTCCTCCCTTTAGTGTGGAATAAATGACACTGAAATTGGACACTCAGTTAGGTATGGGAGAATAAGTGGCTTGGGAGTCCTCAGTGGCTGCACTATAGCCGGAGGTATCCTCCTGACCCCATAACACAGCCAGAGAGCAAAGCCTGCCTGGCTTCTGTCAGGGACCAAGAGCAGAGCTGGCACCGTTGCCTGGCAAGCTATGGCAGGTGGGTTGTAAACCAAGTCCTGCCTGAGCTACATCTGTAACTCTAGTTTCAGGGTATCTGTCTCCCTCTTTTGGCTTTTGCAGTCAAAGCATGCATGTGGTACACACACACACACACACACACACACACACACACACACGCACGCACGCACGCACGCACGCACGCGCACACACACACACACACACACACACACACACACAGGAGTGTGCGCACAATGAATACAGAGTTCAAGGTCAGTTTAAGCTATAGGGGACCCATTGCAGAAAACAAAGCAGGGGGGTGGTGTGCAGAAGAGAGAGCACTGGATGATGCAAACCTCACCCAACATTGCAGAAAAGCTGGTGACTCCTGCGTCTCAATCTCCGCATGGGCAGCAAGGCCCCTCTCAGCTCCGCCCACACCCATAGCACCCCTACCTAGCAGGATGGAGCCCAGAGCTTCAGCATCCGCACAGCTCCTGCCTCCCTGTCTGTCCTGGGCAGGATCTATCTAGCAGGGTTCCTCTGAAGAAGTCGTCTGGCTGCACCCCACAGCAGGTGGCTGAGCTCCTGCCTGGAGCCCACCTATCCAGGCACAGGTGGTTAAGAACCAGGGCTTGCCACCACCCACGTGTCCCTGCACTAATTCTACCCTTACGTTTCTACTCCCTCATGGAATACAGTCAGTTGACTTACACATACACAGTGGAGTTGTGTCCAGCAAGTCCCAAAGGGTTTTATTCTATCATCAGCATTCCAGGTCCACATCCAAGATGTGCTGGCCTCCTTTGAGATCTGTGTGGGTGTAATTCTGATTTGGACCAGGCCCACAGATCAAAGGATATTTGGTCTCTGTCATGATTAAACTTGTACCTGAGTCTGGACAAGGACAGCAGATCACGGCCTGGCATCCTGGAATTGACAACTCTCCTGCCCCACCCCACGCAGGTTGCGTTGGGATGCATCCTGTGGCATGATGCCTCCACTTCTGATTCTCTGGCAAGTCTAGATGCAGGGACCCCAGGAGTCTAGGAGCTTGGGGGTGGGGGGAGGCTGGTCCTCCTCTTCTAGAGGAGTCCCTTCCATCCCCCATGAGGGCCTTCCCTCCTCCACATTGGAGCTTAGGAGCAATGTGGTTGTCTGTCTGCCTCCAGGACAGGATTCTCAACTTCATGCTGAGGAACCGAGAGCATGAAGGGAAGTAGCCTGTCCAAAAGTCCAACTTTCGGCCTCTGGACACCCACTTCTCCCCAGGGGGAACGTCCAAGCCAGCCTTGCAGGTATCCATCCAACTGTGCATTAGCTCAGAGCCCTGTCAGTGATGCTGGAAGGCCCTTCCACAGTACAGTAAGACCCTGAGGCTCAGAGTGGTCTGTGTCTGTTTGAGACAACCCTGAACATGGCCCAGACCCTCCACTACTCTCTGAGCTAGCTTCAGCTATCAGCACGACGCAGTCCAGAGTTATCCGAGGTTGTCTCAGGGAAATGTTTTGATCAGGTTGGCCTGTGGGCATTTTCTTGATTGCTAATAGATGTGGGAGGGCTCAGCCCACTGTGAGCAGTACCTCCCCTAGGCAAGTGGGCCTGGGCTATATAAAAAGCTAGCTAAGCATGAGGCTAGGGGCAAGTCAGTTTATTAAGCTTCATGATTCCTGCCTCTGCTCCTGCTTGAGTTCCTGCTCTGACTGCCCTCACCGATGGACCGTGACCTGGATGTATAAGCTGAATAAACCTTTTCCTCCCCAAATGGTTTTTGGTCATGGTGTTTATCACAGCAATAGAAAGCCAACTAGTACATATATCTTCTGCCTTGCTGGGCCAGGGCTGGCTGAAGTGTCATAGCCCACTCTAGGGGCCCACACTTCTTATTCAGACCCCTTAGCCACCCTAGGGTAAAGACAGATCAGGGGCCCTCAGCATACACCCTTCCTCCTAGATGGGTTTGGGACTCCTCAAAATTCTTCTCCACTAGATTTCATGAGTAGAGGACTCTCTTCCCAAAGATCCCCAAATGCATATGCATCCTCTCTGAGGTCACCATGGAAATAGTCCACTCTACCACTCCTGGGGTGTGTGTGTGTGTGTGTGTGTGTGTGTGTGTGTGTGTGTGTGTGTGTGTGTGTGTTTGTGTGTGTGTGTGTGTGTGTGTGCGTGTGTGTGTCTGTGTGTGTGTGTGTGTGTGTGTGTGTGTGTCCCAATGGCCTGGACTGATTGGTTGTTCCCTGGGTTCAGGTCTGCCTGTTCAGTCTTCTTCCAAAAGACCATCCTGTCTTAGCAGCCAGCCCTCATCCTGACCAAATCTCTCCTTTTGCCCTCAGAGGAACAAAGGCCTCACAAAGGACCCCCAGCCATCTTTAATACCACCCCCACCTAGTTTGACCCTGAAGCCAGGTTCTCCAAGTTCCCCTTCCCTGGGTCTCTAGGCAAAGTCAGACCTTGAGAGGCCCAGTTTCTAGGAGAACTGGCCGGGGGGCCCAAGCGAGCATCCACCATGGCCTATCCATCTCAGGACCTGGGAACACAGGAGCTGCTTGGAAATACAGATTTCTCAGGAACAGAATGTCACTGTGATGTCACCACCAGGTCAGCCAGACATTCTTGGGAGTCATTGTAAGCCTGGCCCCTCCCATGGCCCCCAGGGAGCATGGAGGAGCCCAGCCTATATATCAAGAGCATAGATTGAGCAGGAACAGCAGCCCAGTAGTACCATCTGAGTCAACGGCCTCAGATAACACCCTATTGCCCACTCCACTCTGCTGCATGCTGATAAAAAACAGTGTTTCTCCCAAGACCTGTGAGGGCCTTGATAGCCCACGTCTCACTTACCTCTTCATCTCAGAGGTCAGAAAGTGCCATGAAACCCCAGGCTTGCCCTGGCCTCTTGTCTCCTGTTGTTTCCAGGGTTGTGTATTTCAAAGCTCCTTACTGCTCTGATCCTGGGTTCTAGTGTCCAGCCCCTCTGGTGCCTGTAAGGCCAGCTCCAGAGAGGCCACGTGAGCACCTGAGATGGTGGGGTCCCACTTGCCTTCATGCTCCCATTATCACTTAAGGCGTGGTCACTAAGACACATCAGGCCTGGCTCTATTAAAGAGTTAGTGTTAAAATTTGGGGTCCATTAGTGACATCCTCAGGTGTGGAGTCTACGTGGGACTAGGGATCACATGGGGACAGGTGTGATGTCACATAACCTTCATGGGATTCCAGAGGTGGAGAGGACCAAATAGGAGCCACAGGGTGTTAGTTATTTGGTGGCGCTCTTACCCTGCGAGGAAACGTCATGAAACACGACAGAATCCACTAACGAGAGTTTTATTAAGATAAGAGAGAGAGACAGGTGTGCTTAGGCCTGTTGAAAGGACATGTGCATAAAGAAGGAAGCCGGGAATATGGCGCCGGCTTATAAAGGCTGGGTCACGCATGCGTACACAGGTTCATGTGGCTACTCCACGCATGCGTGTAGATCACATGGTTGCATTGTGCGCTTTACGCAACCATGCAAAGCCATGGGGTCCTGGTCACGTGAGATGTTTTGACCCAGAAATGGCTATTTTGATCTGGAACTGGCTATTTTGACCCGGAACTGGCTAGGCGGAAGTGTCTAGGTGCGCCGGGATTGCCCAACCGTGAGGGCGTGTTGTGAATCTATCACAGGGGACTGTGCACCTGGTGGTGAGAAGTAGGGGGCCCCTCTCAGCATGCCATGCGGGGTCCCAGCTCAGGGAAAGAAGGAAGAACAGGGAGACCTCTGCCCCAGCCACCTCGTGTCCCTGTGTCCCTGGTCCTGTTCTGTTTTCATGCTGCCCTGGTATCTGGGGTTTCTCTGATGCTGAAAGACACTCCTCCCAGAGCAAGCTAACTTCTAGAGACTATCACGTACTGGTTCATGGTTCCAAGTGCAGGGCTGGATGCAGAGCCCACACCCCTCCTTCTTTATAGGGTTCGTATTCTCCTGTGACCACCTCTTCCCTCAGCCCCCAGGGCAGGAGCCAACCAATCAGAGACAGCCCTCATATCCAGGGCCCTGACATTGCTCAGCTAGGCCCATTCTTTCCCAGGAAGATCAAAATTCGTCTCTCATCCACACTTTCCACTTACATCTTCTGCTCCCTGACTCGCTCTGGAGTGCTAACTAAGGTTAGAGCTGAAGCTGCAGTTTCTAAGGTCCTGAGATAGCCTGGAGGCATCAGACACCCCACTGGCCAGAGACAGGATAAGTGGCCCAGAGAGGGCATCACACACAGGCTGATGGGATAAAGTCTAGAGGCATCTGCTCGCGCTAGGTATAGCCACCAGGACAATGGTAGGCCACTGGAGTGGACTAGGGTGTCACAGGGCTGCCTGAGATCCAAGCCACACACACTTTGCATTTGAAAGTCAAGTACAAGTCTCAGTGGTTAAAGAGTACTGATTGCTCTTCTAGATACCCACATGATAGCTTACAACCATCTATAACTCCAGTCCCAGGGGATCTACTTTCTTCTGGGCTATGAAGGCACATGGTATACAGACACACATGCAAGCAAAACATACATAAAATGAATTTTTTTTTTTTTTGGTTTTTCAAGACAGGCTTTCTCTATGTAGTTGTGGTGCCTGTCCTGGATCTCGCTCTGTAGATCAGGCTGGCCCCAAACTCACAGAGATCCACCTGGCTCTGCCTCCTGAGTGCTGAGATTAAAGGCGTGCGCCACTGCCGCCCAGCGAAATAATTTTTTTAAAAAAGAAAGCCAAGTCCACTGAGGACAGAGCTGTCCATGTGAGGTCAGTCCAATGAGCTGAGCAGAAAGGTTGGGTCACTTTCTCAAGGTCACACAGCCAGAAGGCGCTCTGACCAGCAGCCCCTTCCTGGCTTGTGCAGGGAAACTCCAGACTCATGTGTATCTCTCTAGCACTCCCAAGGACACCAGGAGCCTCCCACACCCATGCAGCAGCTGGGAGGTATGGTCCAGCCCTTGCTGGATATAGAGCACCTCCAGGTTTACCCAAAGCATAGGGATCCAACTGGTCTGGCTACAGCGCTTGCAGGCCCTCACTTTCAACAACTCTCCCAAGAAACTGTGTGCAGTGTGGTCTATCTGCCTCTCCTTCTGGTGTCTCACAGCATCTCAGGCAGGTCCTCAGACATTAGGATTGGGTTGGTCCACAAAAGAGAACCAGCAAGGAGGCTGAGGAAGTAGCCAGGGGGATGGAAGCAGAGTGGGCAAAGCCCCCAGCTGGCCATCTAATGCCAAGCAGGGAAAGCTGGGCTCCATGCTAAATGCTTCCAGCCTGCTGTGTGGACGCCCTGAAATTACCAGGTGTGGGCAGCGATTTGAATGCCACTCACCCCCTGGCAGTAAGGAAAGCAAGAAGTCTCAGAAGTGGGGCGGCCATTGCTGTCAGCAGTTCAGTTGGCCATCAATGCCCAGCTGTCTAAGGACGAGGGTGAAGAACTAAAGGAGTTATAGAAGCTTGAAACAGAAAAGCATCTTTATGTCCCTCTTGTCCTTGAAGCTGCTTAAGGGGGAACCATAGCTCCAAGTTAACAACCCGAGTTTGCAGCTTTAGAGGCGGAGGATGGGAAGGTAAGACAGGTGCCAGCCATTAGTTTGGGGGGTGGAAAGGGATGCAGTGATCTGGAAACCTGGGAAGAGGGTAGAAAGGCAACCTGGAGACTGAAGACACAGTGGAAGGGCAGCAGCCTGTGAGCCACACTCCTCCCTCCACGCTTACACCATGGGAAGCAGACTCCGGGGTGGGGGTGGGGGACACTCTACAAAGGAGGCTGCTCAAGACCCAAGTGCTGTCAGGTGGTTCAAGACCATAATCAAGGGGCGAGCCCTGTGAATGTGAGGTCCAGGGAGTAACGTGAGTGGCATCTCTCTAGCGGGAAACAGAGCACCAGGGAATGTGGAAAGTCACTGCTCACTGCTGGCCCTTGATGATTTGTGCTCTGTTTGTTTGTTTTTATTTATTTATTGGCATTCTTTAGTATCTCAGGTGAAGGATTCATGAACTTTGTAGGTGGCAGCCTCGTGTTGCAGTGTCAAAAGGCTGGACACATCTGATCCATTCCACCCATCAGATCTGAAGAATTCGGGCCCTCATCGACTGGATCATCATGGCCTTGAGCGTGGCCTCTGCCAGACCATCTAGCCAAAGCAGTGAACTCCAAGCTCAGTCGGTGATCTGTCTCAAAAGAGTAAGGTGGAGTGATTGAGGAAGACACCCAACATCGCCCTCTGGCTTTCCTATGCACGTGTACGCACACCCACATGGCACACACGCACAGTGCACGTACATAACACAGCAATGACAGGATTCTGCAGTAGCCTGCTGGCCTGGCATGCACTTCATCACTGATCTTAGGACTCATTCACAGACATGTTCCACTGGCTAGCACATGCAGCATGCTCCATCATGGCGGCCTACCTGCAGTCGCTCTACTGTCCTGCAGGGACACTGTCACCAGTGTCGTCTTCAGAGGGTGCTGACTTGCCCTGGCTAGTCCTGAATGTGTCTTAACACCTGTAGTCTGGCATGCCTGTTGATCCCGCCATCTCCTTCCCTGAAGGCTGTCTATAGTACCTGCATTCCCTGAAGTGCTCACATCTCTGCACACTGAGTGTGCGGATGGCTCCTTCTTTCCAAAAGTCTGAACCACCTTATTGGATGTCTCCTCTCTGAGGACAAGATTGGAAAATTTGAGATAAATAAATATGTGTCCAAAGCTCTGTAGAAACAAAACACTCCAAGCATTAAGGCTGATGTCATTGTTGGAATAAACCTTGAACAAACTCTGCCAGACTCTGACCAAGGCCCTATGTTGAAACTCCAACTCCTTCCCTCTTATTGCCATTCCAAACTCAGTCACTCACTATGACCCTCATCCTGATAGCCAGGACAAGGCAGTTTCTAAAGGTATAACAGCCTTGTCTGGACAAACAGCTCCAGGAGGGAGGAACTGCAGGCTTGCACGTAGCCCCAGCCGTTGCATTCCCCAAGCCTCCTATATGAACCCCAAGTACCCGCTTCCCCTTTAGCAGACACCCCTCTCCCATTGTGTCTGCCCCTCGATGTTTGAGATAAACACTCCTGTCTGCTGAGGTCAAATTGGTCTCTTTCCTTCTGCCTCGTATATTCAACATTTGGGGCTGAAGCCCAGGAGAACACCTGGGGACCCCCAAGCCCTCTTTCTAGGACCTTTTGACTTTCTTCCTGCCCTTGCCTACTCCTGGGAACTGTTCTCTTGGGAGCACAGATGCCTGCCAAACTCACTATGTAAGCTAAACAGCCACCAGTCTACCTGGGACCTCTGGTCTTAGTGGCCTCTGCCTCCATGAGCAGTGTAAGTCCCATTGATTGGCCTCTGGTACTGGAGGTTCTATTGGTGTTCTATGTAAAGCCAGCTTGGGGCCTCAAGTCAACCTGGCAAGACCACCTACTTCTTCCTAGAAGTCATTCTATCACCTAACCTTTCTCTCTCCTCCCACCTTTCTCCATCTTGTTGAGACCTTGGGCTCTTCCTAGTGACCCTGAGTTCCTGAAGGCCACTGGCAGCTCGGGCTCTGGTGACCATGATCATCTGGCACCTTTGCTGAGTCTGTTCTAGCCCACCTGACAGGTAAATCTGCCTGTCCATCACTCTCAAGAACTTCTCTCCTCCATCATCTCTCCTTTCCTCATAAAAATCAAACATTTCTCTCCTCCCATGTCTCTGTTTCATTTTTACTTAGTCTGACCTCCAGATAAGAGACAATTCTCCATTTGACCAGACCACACATCCAACACACAGCCAAAACACTGGGACAAGGTAACCCACTCAACCTAACTCAGAGAGGCACCTAAGTTAGGTCTTGGGGGCTCATGGAAGCCTCCTTCCGTCTTGTCTCGAGACTCCCTTGGTTGAAAGTTCCAGGAGCTTTCTGTGGCCCCCATGAGTCTTGCTCAGTCAAGAGTCCTGGGACCTCTGCACAGGCCAGCAAGGCTCATCTCAGGGAAAAGTTCTAAGTGCTTTCCACTGGCCCTTGACTCCTGGAAGGTAACAAGTTTGGGGATGCCCCTCTTGCCTTCCAGGCACATTTCGGCAATCCAATACTTGAGGGATGCTCCAAGTGGCTGGATCTAGTCCCTATTTTTACCTTGTTTCCACATCCACCGTGAGTTCCAAATTGTCTTTGTCAAAGGACACACCTGTTTGCAGGCTAATCTTAAAAAGTTCCATTGGGAGACCTCAGACCAGCCACACTTGTTCAGCAGCCTCTGTGGTGGTTTGGAAGAAAATGGCCCCCATAGGGCTATTAGGAGGTGTGGCCTTGTTGGAGTAGGTGTGGCCTTGTTGGAGGAAGCGCATCCCTGTGGGGGTGGGCTTTGAGGTCTCCTTTACTCAAGCTATACTCAGTGTGAGACACAGTTTCTTCTGATGCCTGTGGATCAAGATGTAAGGACTCGCTTCCACAGGAGGCCTCCACAGCACCAATTGTGCTGCCGCCATGTCACTAGTGATCCCCGAGATGTTCCAGTACATTTTGAGAGTACTCAACACCAATATTGATGGGTGGCAGAAAATAGTCTTTGCCATCACAGCCATTAAGGGTGTGGGGTGGAGATATGCTCATGTGGTGTTGAGGAAAGCAGACATTGACCTCACCAAAAGGGCTAGAGAACTCATGGAGGATGAAGTGGAATGTGTGATCACCATCAAGCAGAATCCACAACAGTATAAGATAACAGACTGGTTCTTGAACAGACAGAAGGATGTGAAGGACAGAAAGTACAGTCAGGCTCTGGCCAACAGTCTAGACAACAAGCTACATGAGAACCTGGAGCGACTGAAGAAGATGAGAGCCCATAGGGGGCCGCACCACCCTTGGGGCCTTCATGTCCAAGGTTAGCACTCCAAGACCACTGGCCGCTGGGGCTGTGCTATGATATTTTGTAAAAGCACATTAAAAAAGGATCAGGAAGCTGGGTGGCAGTGACATACGCCTTTGATCTCAGCACTCAGGGAGGCAGAGGCAGGTGGATCTTTGTGAGTTCGAGGCCAGCCTGGTCTACAGAGTGAGATCCAGGACAGGTACCAAAACTACACAGAGAAACTTTGTCTTGAAAAAAGAAAAAAGAAATCCATGTAAGCTTCAGGGAGTCAACTTAGATCTACCTCTCACAGGTCAAATGGACTCCAAATAGTACTGTCCATCAACAGCCTGTTTACTAACCTGCCTATTCCCAAGGGTGGGAGTTCTCTCTTCCCTGATCTTAAGACTCCCCTTCCTCAGCTACCAGGACTGTGGGTCTGGAAGTTTAAAATGTACACGCTGAATAAAAAAATTTCCCCTAAACTCCTTAACTTTACCTTCTGCCCCTAATATATATCTGTTCCAGCAGATTTCCAATGAACTAAAGACTGCAAATTGCTCCAAACTCACTAGCCACTGCTAAGGGAATGTCCTAGGAGACCGGGCCTCTGCATCTCAGATAGCTTCAAAGCAGCTAGTCCCAGGTGGTCCAGCCTCACAAACTGCTCTGAAGCGGCCTGCACTTCCCCAGTCCCAGATGGTCCTGCAAAGCCTCCAACCGTGAGTGAAACAGCCTACTTTGCCCAGCCTTGGCCAACATTCCAGCTTTTTGGGGGTCCCCCAACAATGATTGATGCTTCAGTGTCAGCAGGAAGTAGTCATAGAAAGGATTGTGTCTCCCCTTATCTTTTACTTTTTATCAACAGAAAGGCTGGGATGTTAGGTCTCAAACCTGGGACAAACAGGGGTCTATTTACCATATCAAAGTGGATGCTGGCCACCAGGTTCTCCAGGCATTCCTCAGTCTTTACCTGTTACAGGGTCCTCCTGGCTAGCATACCCTGCCCCCTACCCTGGAGTTCTCCAGCCCAGAGATTATATATTCCCTGTATAATCTAGCCATTTTGGTTCCCTGGCCCTTTGGGTCTCCCTTTTACTCTCTTGGCCCAGGCCACCCATCTTGGTTGGAAGCTCCTCTCCAGTTCTCCCCTCTTCCCTCTCCCCATCTCCTCACATGGCCCAGCTCAGTCTGGCTGTGTTCACTCTGGACTCTCTCAGATGTCCCTGCCTCTGGCTATGCTCTCCCTTTTATCTACAATAAACCTGCTTCACCATACCTAGGAGCATTCATGTCCTTTTTTATTTCTTTTTTTCACTCAGTTACCACTGAACCATCTCAAACCCCTCCCCCATAAAAATCATAATAGTATTAACAGTCTCACTTTTTTTTGGGTTTTGTTTTGTTTTATTTTTTGAGACAAAGTTTCTTTGTGCAGCCCTGACTGTCCTGGAACTCACCCTTGTAGACCTCAAACTCACTGGTCTGCCTCTGCCTCCCAAGTGCTGGGATTAAAGGCGTGTGTCACCACTACCTGGCCAGTCTCACTTTTTTTCTTTTCTTTCCTTTTTTCTTTTTTTAAAATTATTTATTTATTTATCTATTTATCTATCTGTTTATTTATTTATTTATTTTGGTTTTTTGACACAGGGTTTCTCCATGTAGTTTTGGAGCCTGTCCTGGAACTTGCTCTGTAGACCAGGCTGGCCTTGAACTCACAAAGATCCACCTGGCTCTGCCTCCTGAGTACTGGGATTAAAGGCGTGTACCACTGCTGCCCGACCAATCTCACTTTTTATGTGTTACACATACTATTTCCCTCACAAAGCATACTCCAGAATACACATTATCACCCAATGGCTGTTTCTTGTTCCAGATTTTTGCCATCTGCCAAGTTTTATTGTGGCCTCTTGGACTGACCCTCCTCTGAGGCACTCTTAACTGCTGCCCCTTCTACACAGCCCGTTTTGTAAGCTGGAAGCAGTTACAGAGAGATCAGCACCCCCAAACCCCTGAAAGCAGTTCGGCTACCTCTGAAAGGGGGCCTAGTGGGCCATGGACCATCCAACCTATCCCTCTTGCCACTCTAGGGATTGTTTTGGGGACTCAGAACGAAAATGGCTGGGCTGAAGCTTTTTCTACATCAATTAACCTCTCTGTCTCACCAGCTCTCAAAAACCGCAGACAATTTTCAGAACATCTTAACCTCCTTCAGGACCAACTGGAGTCTCCAGATACAGCACTGCTCTGAGACTAGACTGGACCACCGCTGGGGATGGGGTCTGTGCCCTCCTCTATAAACGATGCTGCGTCTGTCCCAATAAACCCTAGCTGGTTTGAGACGGGCCCCAAAGACACAGGGACTGTGGGGAAACTGAGGCAGAGAAGCACACAGACTCGATCTCAACAGACTAAGACTGCTTTACTGGAACGGCAAGGGGCCCCGACCTTCCTAACAGTTGAAGGTTGAGTGCGTTTAGGGGAAGCAAGGGGACATGTACATGCACATACACACATATGCGGATAGCTACCAGGAAGTTACAGCTGTTTTTCTGTGGTTTGGCTGGGAGCAGGGTGGGTTGTTTCTGATACCCGGCATATTATTTCTGCAGGTGGAGCAGAATGGTCAGACTAAAGGCTAAGTCATTACTTATGGCTAGGGGCTATTGCCCAGTATGGCCTGACTCAATTCCTCATGACCCAAGGCTGTTGCTCAACAGGGACCAGACAAAAAATGCAACCACAAGCCTCCAACTATGTACATACGGGCTTTGGGTTCCTCCCTCTCTGGCTCCTCCCGTTGGTCACTTCTGTGCTCCTTACTATCCCCATACTTACGTTTTCACCCTGTCTTTTAAAAGCTTACTTACTGAACGTCACCTTCTACTCAAACAGAATGTCCCATATAAGTCTCTTAATGGGCCTCTCCTACACCAGCTCCCTCTGATGTTGATATATCTGCAAAAAGACCTTCTAGATGCTATGAAGAAACTCTAATTGCAAAGAACCATCATACCTTTGACTCCAGGCCAGATGATCCTTTCCATTAGTCCCTATTTCCTCCTTTGTTACTCTGTGGCTCCCTACTGCTTCTGCTCACTCCCTTTGGCACAGCAGTGCTCCTGGCAGTGGGACAAGTCCCAGTCACTCTGTACCCACTTCCTCTCCCCGGCTTACCCGCCTCTCCCCCTCCCCCTTCCTCTACCTCCCTGGGCAATCTGTCAGTTTTACTCTATAACCCAATCATCTGTTTTCAGCTCTCTACTGATTTCTCAAAAGTTTCTCCCAGAAGGCATGGCGACAACCACATGACCTATTACAGCTGATCAAGTTAAAACCCTCCTCCTGCTAAGTGACAGAGGACCCCCCTCTACCACGGGCTCTGAACTAGACCGTGCCTACAGATTCCCCACAAAACTCTATTCCAGCCCTATTCCTGGAACCCCTATCCTCTGTGGCCCATTCCTTATTGCTTAAGTGTTGAAATACATTAGAATCAACTTTGAACAAACTGCCAGACCCTGACCGAGGAAAGCCCTGTGTTGAAACTCCAGCTCCTGCCTCCTCACTGTCATTGCCAAACTCAGTTGCCCACTGTGACTGTAACTCGAAACCTGCTAGCCAGGACAAGGCAGTTTCTAAAGGTATAACAACCTTGTCTGGACAAACAGCTCCAGGAGGGGAAAACTGCAGGCTTGCACGTAGCCCCAGACGTTGCATTCCCCAAACCTCCTATATGAACCCCAAGTACCCGCTTCCCCTTTAGCAGACACCCCTCTCCCATTGTGTCTGCCCCTTGATGTTTGAGATAAACACTCCTGTCTGCTGAGGTCAAACTGGTCTCTTTTCTGCCTCCCGACTCTTTAAGTTGCTTCAGAAATCTAACATCGGTATTGTTAGCACTAGGTCTGGGGTCCCAAGGAAATGACCACCCCATCTAAAGCGTTTCAGCAAGACAAAAGCTTTACTCCTGTTGAGGGGGGCTAGCACACCCAGTTGGGGGCCCCGGTATTTTTGTTCCTAATAAAGGGTCCTGTTGCTCATCGTCACTGGTCAGCATTCAGCCTGTCATTCTTATATGATTGGACTGGAGTAACCGGGGTGAGGAGCAGAAAGAAGTTTTGAGCAGAGTGCAACCTTGAGTTCAAGAAGCGCTGATGGCAGAAGAACGTGAAGTTCTGACCAGTGGTTTCTTTATGGTTTTTTAAAGGAAATGTTGTCTCATGTAACCCTTTGATAGACATACACAGTACATTTTGTTTACATTTCCCACAGTATTACCCAATGTCAATGACAAGGCCAGCCACAGATCATCAGTCCCTGGGTAACAAGCCACATGATGACATTGAATTGAAATAAACAACAAAATGACAACAATAGCAAGGAAAAGCTCACCAGGACTGACTGGGACAATGGAAAAATTGGAGAGATTTGGGGCAGCATCAAAATTTTTCTGCTCATGGAAGGGACTAAGAAACATCTACCTTGGGTGCTGGAGAGATGTCTCAGCAGTTAAGATCACTGGTTGCTGTTCCAGAGGACCCAGGTTCGATTCCCAGCACCCACATGACAGCTCACAACTGTCTGTAACTTCAGTTCCAGAGGACCTGACACCCTCATACATACAGACATACATGCAGGCAAAAACACCAGTGCACATGAAATAAAAATAAATAAAATTTAAAAAAAAAAAAAGAAACATCGACTCCCATCCTTCTAATGTCTCAATGACAGCCAAGTTCAACGGGGAACCAATGAGTTTATTTGGCTTATGTACTGCATAGGTGACCCTAAGGGAAGCCAAGCTGGAAGGTCTGCACCCAGCATGGATAATAGCTGTGGAGGTGGAAACCCTTCCCCTGAGCCTTCCCCAATTATATACTCCACTCTGGACCCTGAAGACTGCAGCTTGAGCAGAAATGCATACAAATGGCTGGGGGGAGGGGGCTGGATATTCAGGTAAGATTCCCATGACCCTCCCCGGCCCCTCTTTCTATGAGCAAGCCTCTAAAGTCATCAGGTCCCTCTGGGATGATCTTTGTCAAGCAGATACAGTGGAGCTCATGAAGATGGCAGCAGTTGGCTCAAAGGATGGGAGGATAGTGCTTGCTATTCAACAGGGGCTGATAATATGGCTCAGTGGGTATAGGAGCTTGCCACCAAGCCTGACCACCTGAGTTCAATCCCTGGAACCCATATGGTGGAAGCTGAGAACTGACCTCGATATTCGCACACATATAAGTAAATAAATGTAATTTAAAACTGAGGTGGGGGGGAGAAGGAAAAATAGATTTGGGACGGATGACCTGTGGATGACTCTGGGTATGGGTACCCTTGTCAGTAGGCAGTACTGTGACAGGGCTGGGAGTTGGGGAATCTGGCTTAATCACATGAGGACACTGACCTTAGTTTCTTTGGACCAATTGGCGCTTAGGGACCTCCTGTATGGTCTCAGAGGCTTGGCAGTTTGCCACTCATGCCAAACAGGATCCAATGGTCTCCTGGAATAAACTGGTGGCCTGGTGACTTCAGAATACTTGGGATAGGACACATTGGGGTTCACACGGATGCAAGGGAAGACTGTCCCCACACTACCACCCAAGATGAGTCTGCTCGCCCTTTGATCGGTACAATCACTGAACTTCAGCGCTGGGAATTGGGCTCGGGTCCTGCAGAAGAACAATGGCTGCTTTTAATTTCTGGGCCATCTGTCTAGCCTGGGGCTCAAGGTGTTAAATCACACATTACACTTTTGGTCACATTCACACAGCAGCTGTTAGTGACAGCCCACAGGGCATACCCCATCAAAACAGAGTATCAATTCCATATCCAGACACCATCCCTTGTCACACGTGAAAACCCAGATCAATGCCCTCTCCCATCCCACACTTGCGTAGGAGAGGCGCTAAGTCCTCGGTCCGACTCTGCTCTCTATTTCGTTTGTGCACAGGCTCTCCTGCTGCTGCGGACTCCTCTAAAGAGCCAGGCAGCTCGCCTCCCAGCACCAGCACACCATGTGGATTATGTCAATCCTCGAGGGCAATACTGACTAAAACCCCACCAAAACAAGGAAATATTGGAGAGACCTGAGGCTGCACAGTGCTTAGGTGCATCCTAAGGGTCCATCTCGCACAGGGGAGAGACAGTACGGATATGGCTTGACATGATGGCAGCCATTTTGAGCTACAGCTGCTGTGACTGAGGCACCACAGTTGGGTTTTCCTACAGAGTTTGCGAGGAAACCATAACACAGAACTGTGAAAGCACATGTGCACTGCATGACTCGGAGGGACGTGCCTGACTCTTGATGGAATCTGAAGATAAACCAGAGACATTCTGGCCTGAGAGCACGCTTTTGTCCTAACCCATAATGACACTGTCTTCTGTCCCAAACGCAGGGACCCACTCAGTGCTTAGCCGCCCAGCTCCCCAGAACCTTCCTCTGCCGGTAAGTTTGCCAATATATCTCACTGTGCAGTCCTAGCTCTGTCTGCCTCTCTCCCTCTCCTTCTCCCCACGGTCGTGTGTGTGTTTATGTGTCCGTCTGTGCTGGTGCATTCGGAGTCTAGTGGTCCACATGGGGTGTCTTCTTCAATTACTCCCCACTTAAAAAAAAAAAACATTTAAAATGACATTTGCTGCTGTTTTGAGACAACATCTCACTATGCTGCCCTGGCTGGCCTGGAACTCTCTTTGTAGACTCACCGAGAGTCTCCCCCTGCTCCCCAAATGCTCAGATTGAAGGAGTGGGGCACCACACCCAGCTTAAATACATTTAAAGTTTATGTGTGTGTGTGCACAAATGTGCCACCACGGGTGTCCAGATCAGAGGAACACTTTTAGAAATAAATCCTCTCCTTCTATGTGGATCCCTGGAATTGAATCAGGCTTGGTGGCGAGCACCTTTACCCACTGAGACTTCTCACTGGCCCAATACCTTATTTTTCGAAGATAAGATCTTGCACCAAAAACCTGGCTGGCATGGCCAGCTGGATATCAAGTCCCAGGGGTCCTCTGGTCTCCAACTCCGAGTAGTGGGGTTACAAGCTTGCACCCATCATGCCCAGCTTTTATCCCAGGGGCTGGGGATCCAGACTCAGCTCCTCATGCTTGCATAGCATTTCCTGACTGAGCCGTCTCTACAGTGGCGTCTCTGCCTTTGGTCCTGAGCACCTAGGGCCAGGGATTACTCCAGAAGAGGTGGTGTGAAGGTTCTCTGGTTTCTTCTCCCAAATGAGAGGGAGGCGCCACCCACACAAACAGCTCTGTTTGAGCTCATTCCTTCGGTTCCCCTGAAAAGGTGGCACACCCTCTCACTTCTAGGGAACTGGCAGGAGCCAGCCCCAGAGGACAGGAGGGGATTTAGGGGCCAGGAGGCGCTCAAGACAAGTGTGGCCTGAGCGAGCTGGGGACAGCCACTGTCAGCAGGCGATCAGCAGGTGAGAAGGTTAGTCTGCCCCTCTACCTGCTCCCCCAAGCAAGGAACACCCCTTCTCTTACCCTCTACAGCATCCTGCTCCCTGCCTGGCTTTCAGAGGGGCGCTAGTGGCTCTGAGGATGTCCTCCGAAAGGGACCTTCCCTGGGTAAGGGAAGGGAACCTTGGAGGCTGAGGCTGCAGGCTTGGAATTCACAGCTCTGGGTCCATTGGAGAACAAGGATGAGGAAGATGCCCCGACCCACCTTCCGCATCCCCTTTCAAAACTAGCCTTGCCTCCACCAGCGGGAATCCACACAGGAGTAGGAGTCTGGATTAAACACCCTTGGTGTACTGAGGCCCACAGAGGGGAAGGGTCCTGCCTCTGTTACCAATGATGCACAGGCGTCTAGGAAAAGTCCCTAATTTTAAGGTCCTGAGGACCTGCACTCTGACCCTGACAGCTGGGCTTGTAGGAGGTGCCAGGAAGGATCCTTGGTGATGAGCCGGGAGGTGACACTTACCAGGACACTGCAGAAGTTTTGGGACCCCGAGAGGAAGCAGGGGCTAATGGATGTGAGCCTCTGTGAGTGGAGAGATAGCTAAGGTGGTCTCCTGGCAGGGGACACATCCCAAGCCGGGAATGAGGGTAAAACACAAAGCACACAGTGTTCTCTGTCTCTGTCTCCCACCTCTCTCTCCATCTCTGACCTTGTCCCCTGCCACTCCGTCCTTGTCTCCTTGTCTATGTCTCCCTCCCTCTCCCACTCCCTCTACCCCCCCCCCCATCTATCCTTTCTTATAGCTGTTCCTCCCTAGCAGGCCCTGTCCCCAGAACCTGGGTCTGGGTCCTCATACCTGGAACATCCCCTGAGCTAGGACAAGAACCACCATGGGCCTTATAAAAAGAGAGGTACTGCTCTGAGATGACCCACACACACACACACACACACACACACACACTGAGAGCACCAGGAACTCTCCTGCTGCTAACCACTCCCCCAGAAGACTCAGGGCCCTGAAACCCATCACTGAAGTGAGTAGCCACAGTCCTTCGGGACCCCGAGGGTTTAATGTCCTGCTCCAGATGGACTGTGTGGGCAAGTCCCCTAAAGCCTCATCCAGCACTGAAGAGTGTCCTGCAGTCATACCAGGCACCATCAGAGACCCTTGGGTGGGTGTGGTCAGTGACTTGGAGCCCTCACACTAGTACGTGATGGGAAAGAAAGGGGAGTCCCTCCACCTGTGGCCCCTTTGCCTGAAACTGGTAGGTCTCCGCAAGGAAGCACCTCACACAGGAAGGGTTGGCCAGCCAGGATGAGGGCAGAGAACGCTGCCTCAGAGCACAGCAGGTGTTGGGGAGGGGCCAAGACCACACTAACTCCAGAAGCTGGAGACTCCTGATGTCTTACCTTCCACACTCAGAGCACAGCATCTGGGTAGTGAGCACTGTCACCCTTTGCAGGGGCCTCCCAGATCACCCACGGAAGCCAGCCAGGATGTTCTCCATATTCAACATCTGGGGCACGTTCAACAATGTACTCTTCTACCTCAGCCTCCTTGTCAGCCTGGCAGGGCTGGGGGGCAACGCTCTGCTGCTCTGGCACCTTGGTCTGCACATCAAGAAGGGCCCCTTCAACATCTACCTGCTGCACCTGGCCGCCGCCGATTTCCTCTTCCTCGCCTGCCAGGTGGGCTTCTCTATTGCCAACATCGCCCTGGGCTATGAGGACACACTCCACTTCCCGATCATCTTCTTGTGGTTTGCTGTGGGGCTCTGGCTGCTGGCTGCCTTCGCGGTGGACTGCTGCCTCACCTACGTGTTCCCCTCCTGTTGCGGCCCCAGCTGCCGCCCCAGGTACACCTCAGCTGTGCTCTGTCTCCTGATCTGGGCACTGACCATGCCGGCTGTGCTACTGCCGGCCAATGCCTGTGGACTGCTGTACAAGGGAATGAGCTTCCTGGTCTGCCTCAGGTACCACTGGGCCAGTGTTGTCTGGCTAGTGGTGCTGGCGGTCATGGCCTGTGGGGCGAGCAAGATTCTCTTAATCTGTGGGAACTGCTGCTCTGTGCAGCCGCTCCCCAAGTTCTGCAAAGTGGCCCAGTGCTCCGGGATCCTGCTGTTCTTCTGCCGCCTGCCCATGGTTGTCTACTGGAGCCTGCGGCCGGTCATAACATTCCTGCTCCCCTTCTTCTTGCCATTGGCCACCCTCTTAGCCTGCATCGACAGCAGCGCAAAGCCCCTCTTGTACTACATGAAGGGCCGGCAGCTCAGGAAGAAGGAGCCGCTGCAGGTAGTCCTAAACAGGGCTTTAGGGGAGGAGTCCCAGTCAAGCCTTGGGGGACTATCCCTGCCTATGAGGCAAGTGTAGAGTGGCCGGCCATCCTATGCCCACCTGCCCTGCCCTCATAGCTGCCAGGGGACCCCCAGTCTTGCTCAAACTCTTGCCATGTCCCAGCTCTGCCCTCTCATAAGCAGGGGAGAAGGGAAAGAGGCCAGGTTGCATGTTGCACATGCAAAGGACATGGTAAGGACAGGAACAGACAGAGGGGCAGGGGCAAAAGGAGGACCCCAGAGCTACAGTGAGGGCATGTGTCCTGTATCCTTCTGCCCCTGTGGCTTCCAACCCAAGAAAACTGCCCTTCAGCCCCAGTGGGCCTGGCGACGGGAGCTTTGCCTCCTGCGGTAGATGGGCCAGGTGACTGGAGGCTCAGCATCAGCTCCTGGGGGGCATTCGCTGCTCTTGGGGGGCACTGGCCCTTCAGCTCTGTCCACAGAGGCCTTATGTTGGATGCATTCACTACAAGGCTTCGTCTAAACTGCTGTTTCTCCCTCCCTCATCCCAGCATTCCCCACAAAACGTTCACAGTCCAGGTGGCTGCTGCCTCCCCAATTCTCCAGCCTGGTGTCACTCGTGAAGGCCACAAGGTGGTGCTGTTTTACCACTAAACAGACGCAGTCTGTCCTGGCTCCAGGGCCACCCCAAGTAGTTGTATCCTGGTTACTTCTGGCTCTCAGGTGCCCCCAAAGAACCTTCACAGTCCCAGCAGGGCACCCCTGGCTCCCATCCAGATCCCATCGCTTTCCCTCGGCTTCTCCAAGATTGTGCTCAGCCAAGCAGTTTCTGCAGGCTCCACCCTGGCCTGCCAGCCAGCTTCACCTACAGTTAGAGAAAAGGGGCAGGGAGCCAAGCTTCCCAAGTGCACACTGTTTCTGTATGTTTTATGATGGTTCTTTAAGAACTAAAACAAAACAAACAAAACTGCTTTCATTGTCATTCTTAAAGCATTCAAGCCCTGGGCCTGGAGAGATGGCTCGACCGTTGAGAGCACTGGCTGCTCCTCCCAAGGACCTGGGTTCAGTTCCCAAGCCCCACATGGTAACTCACAACTACCTGTTCCAGAGGATCTGGCATCCTCTTATGGCCTCTATAGGCACTACCCGCACATAGTACACAGACATAACACCCAGACACATAACATAAAAATGTAAACAACAACATTCAAACCTTACCAAGAACACCAGGGAAATAAGTCAACAACACACTTTCCAGCCAGATGGAAACATCTGGTATGAAAAAGAACATTCTACCCATGTATCTTTCGGACAGACACCCTCAGAAAACTCCTCCCTTTTGTGTGTATAAGGGAAGGGCGTATGTATATGTGCCCATGAGGGTGTGAGTGTAGGTATACATGCATGTGCATGGAGGCCAGAGGCCAGCCTTGGGTTGTCTATAGTAATCATTTGCACCTTTTAGACAGAGTCTCTCACTGGGCCCTGGGGCTTGCTGACTAAGCTAGGTTAGTTGGTCAGCAAGTTCCTAGGATCCACCTGCCTCCATCTCCTCAGCGCTGGAATTCCAAGCATGCATCACCACACCTGGGCTTTACATGGGCTCTGGGGACCCGATTCAGGTCCTTAGGCTAACACAGCACACACTTTGCCAACTGAGCTGTTTATATTGATATTTTAATTCAAAGTAAAGATGCTCTTTTCCATGCTCTGTGAGCCCCAGTACGGTGACCTGACTGCTAGATAAAGCTGTGTTTCCCCCATTTGAAAGGTAATATGCTACTCACTCTGGGGACTTTGGAGAATGTTCTTAGAATGGAAAGAAACCCCTGCTTGTAGCCCCAGCCAAAAGGAACTACCTCTGTAGGGTGTATTCCTCCCCAGGACATGAGCCGTCAGAACTGGAGAGGCTCCAACAGGGAATCTGGTAGATGTGAGACCCTTAGACTGAAGGCCAGCATGGACTCAGGAAGGATGAGTTGAGGACCCAGTGGATGAGGCCACTTTGGGGAGGCAGATTGGGAAAGAGCTGCCTATTTCATGCATTTCACACCAGACCCCAAGGAACAGAGTGGTCCCTTCCCAGAAGGCATGCCACTGAGATAAAGGTGAAATAAATCTGAGGTCAGCTGTACCCTCTTTGCCTAAGGACACAGATGCAGGGCCCTGTAGGGTGTCCATCTGTGTGCCAGGGGTGACAGGTGAATATCACAGCAGCTGACAGCCCTGGAGCATGTGATAAATGAGTTGATATAGACAGATGGGGGGGACACGGGACCTTTGCTCCCCAGGCCATTGCTGGGTATGAGGATGCTAGTTAAGCCCAGAGGCAGCAGCACCCATGTCTATCCTAAGCCTAGTGGGGCTCACATAGAGTGTCAAGGCTGCTCTTGGGATGGCTTAAATTGAGGCAGATGCAGGACAGACCTGACTCCATCACAGGGTGGCTAGGCTCCTCCCTTCTGGCACCTCTGTAGCTGGATGACCTCTAGGGGGTCACCTGGCAGCTCCAAACCAGGTCTGCAGAGGAGGCAGAAGTTTGCCAGGACAGCTGAGCCAGGCTTTAGCAGCAGATATTCTGCCCTAACCTTCAAAGCCAAAGCCATCACCTCTCATGGCAGACGGAGACGCCCTGTGCACCCTGCCCTTATGACGTCACACCTCCTCCGCCTTGCTGCTTGCCTTTGTCCTGCCCAGGGTGTTGTCTGTTGACTGTGGTGCTGTGGCTCCTGGCAGCAGGAATCTGTTCTCAGCGCTTCTTACCTGTCTGGGTACCACACATACACACCACCACGGCAAACCTGACCTGCTTGGTTCTGCATCTCTCACGAGCAGGTGTGCTCCTCAGGGCTCAGAGTCAGCAAGCAGCAGTCACGCTGTCCCTGGATGGGAGGAGGAGCCAGGGAACATGGATCCAATGAAGGGAGGGACTGGTAGGTGCTCAGTGGAGAATAAGGTCAAATGAATAAATGATACAATTGATGGACGCTGACTGTGCTGGCTATGAATTCTGGAATCTTCCCAGCCAGCTCAACCTGATCACAGACACCAGACTCAGGCTCAGGTTTGCTCAGTACAGAGCCAGATTCCCAGGGCTCCCTGATTCCAACAACTCTATTCTGGGCCCTGGGTGTGGTGCTGAGGGTGTGGACCTGTCACAATGGCTCCTGGCCCGAAGAGTTTCTTTCTACATTACCCTCCATCTTATTCTTAACCCTGGAGCTCACTGGTTTGGCTAAACTAGCTGACCAACGAGCTTCAGGGATCCTTCTGTGTCCACTTACCCAGTGCCTGGGTTACAGCGTCACCACACTCGGCTTCTTATGTGGGTGCTGAGGATCCAAACTCAGGTCCTTATGCTGCATAACAAGCTCTCTGTTGACAGAATTACTTCCGCAGCCCCAAAACTGACATTTCAACAGTGGTATTTTATGACCTATGAATGAGATCTAGCCCTCCGCCTCTCCGTAGCTCTGTGCTTCTATGGCTTCTCCTTTGTGGCTTTCCATACAAGTGTCTTGGCACATATCTTGTATTTGTGGTTTCTGCGTGCCGTGTACACACGATCTCTTCATTCTTGCTCTCCAGCTGTTAGCACAGATTTGATTCTGTCTAATGGCTATCCTTTCAATCTGCTGCATTTGCTGACATCTTCCAGGACCTTTTCGGAAACATCTGAGATTTGCAAATAATCATGTTCTCTCTATCTCTGCCTTTCATTCTATCCTATAGCGTCATCACAAAGGCCGTCTTTAGGACAGAACCACAAAGATAGGCATCGCTGTCTTATCCCCAGTCTTACAGGGAAAATGCTTTTCCTTCACCACTACACACAATTCAGGCATCAGCCATTAAGATCACTTGCTGCTTTTGCAAAGGACCAGGATTTGGTTCCTCACACCCACAGGGCAGCTCACAAATACCTGTCGCTCCAGTTTCAGAGTGTCTGGCTCCCTCTTCTGGCATATGTGAGTACTGCATGTATGTGCATGCGCGTAGTGATTATACACACTTGCAAGCAAACTCTCATATATAGATATAAAATAAAAATAAATATTTAAAAAACTGATTCAGCTGCAGGCATATTGCTTATTTGCATATTCCTGCCATGCTGGTAAGTTCCACATTCTCCCAGTTTTCCAAGAACATTACAAACATACATGAATATTGGATATTGTCAACTGGTGCTTTCCTTCCACTGTTAAAATGATCACACAGGGGCTGGAGAGATGGCTCAGGGGTTAAGAGCATTGGCTGCTCTTCCAAAGGTCCTGAGTTCAATTCCCAGCAACCACATGGTGGCTCACAACCATCTATAATGAGATCTGGTGCCCTCTTCTGGCCTGCAGGCAAACATTGTATACATAATAAATAAATAAATCTTCAAAATGATCATACAGTATTTCCACTTTGTCTATGAAGGGGGTGATTTACATTGATTTTCTTTAGTTTAGTTTAGTTTTGTTTTGTTTCTCTGTGTAGACCAGGCTGGCCTCGAACTCAAAGATCTGTCTGCCTCTGCTTCCCAAGTGCTGGAATCAAAGGTGTGTGCCACCACCACCCAGCTACAGTGATTTTTTTAAAAAAAAATACTTTTTGTTATTTTTAATTGTGTGTATGGGACAGAGGTGTACACATGAGAATGCAGCTGCTCACAGAGGCCCCAAAAGGAAATCAGATCCCCTGGAGCTGGTGTTACAAGCAGCTGTGATCCCCTGACGTGGCTGCTGGGAACCAAACTGACCTTCTGCATGACTAGCACATGCTTTCATCTGCTGAACCATCTCTCCAGCCCCTGCACTGAATTTTTTGCAATGCTAAGGATCAAACCCAGGCCTTTGCTCATGCCAGGTAGGCACTCTAACGAGTCCCACCACAGCCCAAATGACACTGATTCATCTCCCAACACTGGCCTTGACGTTCTTGGGTAACCCTCACTTGATTGTCATCTGTTATCTGTCTGGCAGATGCATGGGTTGATCCTGCTCATGTTCTGATCAGGACGTTTGCATGTATGTTCACAAAGGAGAGCTGGCACCTGTCCACTGTTGTGTGAACTGTTCCTGGGGAGTCATGAACAAACATCTACTCACCTCAGATAATGCATTGATAGACTAATAGTTTCACCACATCCAGCCTTGTGAACCAATGAGCTTATTGGAGTTATTTCCGGGAGTGTGGACGATCACTCCCCAAAACAGCTGCATCACTGAAAAGGCCCACCACAGCGTAGATGATTACTTCCCCATGGCGACATAGATGGAGGCTCCCACCTTCATTAACTTTTACTCTGTATCCTAATGCCTGCTGAGACCACATGCAGCTGGGACAGAATTTCATACAGCTAAGAGGGAGGTGCTGGTAGGAGTGGCTGGAATCTCAGGGGAGGGTCTGTGGCCATCCCTACTCACCCCTCCTTCTATGGGAGCGTCTGCAGGCTGCATCTTGAGTCTCTTGTAGGTCATCACAGCTGCTCTGATGAAGATGTAACACTATCATGCTCGGAGATCAGTGCTCCAGGACCCTTCTCGGTGGTCAGTGCTCCAGGACCCTTCTTGGTGGTCAGTGCTCCAGGACCCTTCTTGGAAGACAGTGCTCCAGGACCCTTCTTGGTGGTCAGTGCTCCAGGACCCTTCTTGGAGATCAGTGCTCCAGTACCCTTCTTGGTGGTCAGTGCTCCGGGACCCTTCTCAGAGATCAGTGCTCCAGGACCCTTCTTGGTGGGCAGTGCTCCAGGACCCTTCCCAGAGATCAATGCTCCAGGACCCTTCTCAGAGATCAGTGCTCCAGGACCCTTCTTGGTGGTCAGTGCTCCAGGACCCTTCTCTGAGGTCAGTGCTCCAGGACCCTTCTTGGTGGTCAGTGCTTCGGGACCCTTCTCAGAGATCAGTGCTCCAGGACCCTTCTTGGTGGTCAGTGCTCCAGGACCCTTCTCTGAGGTCAGTGCTCCAGGACCCTTCTTGGAGATCAGTGCTCCAGGACCCTTCTCTGAGGTCAGTGCTCCAGACCCTTCTCGGTGGTCAGTGCTCCAGGACCCTTCTTGGTGGTCAGTGCTCCAGGACCCTTCTCTGAGGTCAGTGCTCCAGGACCCTTCTCTGAGGTCAGTGCTCCAGGACCCTTCTCAGTGGTCAGTGCTCCAGGACCCTTCTCTGAGGTCAGTGCTCCAGGATGCTCTCTCCTGGTAAAGTCCTTGGAGAAGTTAGCGTGTCAGCCTTGCTCTTCCTCCCTTCACCATGAATTTGTAGGAAACCAGTTCTTCTCACCAGGGAAGTGCTCACGAGAGGGCTTTAAAGTACAGCCTCTATTTCTTTTTTTCCTGTTTCTTTTTTCTCTTTTAATTCATTTTAGCTGGGTGTAGTGTTGCACGCCTTTAATCCCAGCACTTGGGGAGGCAGAGGCAGGAGGATCTCTGTGAGTTAAAGACCAGCCTGCTCTACAGAGCAAGTTCCAGGACAGTCAGAACTACATAGTAAGACCCTGTCTTGAAAAAAAATAATTTAAAAGAAGATTGATTTGATTTGATTTATATGTGTGTGTGCTTCTATGTGTGTGTGTGTGTGTACACGCACCAGTGTACAGCACCCAAAGGGACAGGAGAGGACATCAGATCCCTTACAGGTGTTTGTGAACCCAATATGGGTGCTGGGTTCCAGATTCTCATCCTCATGACTGAGCAGCGAGTGTTCTTAATTACTCAGCTCCTGTATTTGCCTTTGTAAAAAATATATGCTGCAGCCAGTGCAGCAAATGCTAAAGCTTGGAGTTCCTGGGAGGGGAGAGCAATGATGCATAGATACACAGACTCTCTGGGTTCCTTTATGTGGAAAAGAGAACATTATTTTACGGTTTGAATATTAAAGAGCTCAATGGGGTTACCAGGTTACTGGGATCATCAGGCCTTATGTAGAGCTTAGGAGGTCACTAGGGCTCAGAGCTACCTGTGAACATATTTCCCCAAGGCATTTCCTCCTGGCTATCAGATTGCCCTGCAGTAGTCCATAGACCTGTGAACGCCAAGGAGAAGATTAGTCACACGTTGTCCTCGAATTTAGGTTTGTCCTTGATGAAAGCTTTACAGGCCACTGCATAGCAACAAATACAGTCCTGCCGTGTAGCCCTAGTTAGCCTTGAATTCTCCATGTAGATCAGAGTAGCCTCTAACTTGTGGCAATCCTCCTGTCTCAGCCTCCAAAGTGTGGGATAACAGGCATGCCTCACCACACCCTTGTCCTTCATGATTAATGTATAACAAAAGGAATTCCCTGCCAAATTAGGAATCTACCTCATCCTGGCCTCATAGCTGGGCAGGAGAAGAAAGTCTGAGGCCCAGCTAGGGTAACTGATGCAACTGATACTCAGTAGTGATGGAGCCAGGGCCTCCGCTAAGGCTTCTGCCAAGTTCAGAGCCTTGGTCCTGCTGAGAACCTGCTCTCAGGTTGGGACAGCCCCAGCTCCTCCAAACAAGCATATAGTCCCTCCAGCAAGGGTGGCAGGTGGCTAGGCAGAGTTAATGGTCTGGAAGAGGCTGGCTGCAGGGGATGCCTAAGAGACGCTGAGTGAGGATGTCTGGCAGCTTCCTGTGGGGAGGTAGGTGGACCCAGCTTCACCAAAGGCAGGATAGCCAAGCAGACAGATGGGAACCAGCAGGGCCTGGCAGGGTGCCGTCTTCATTAGTGCCTATTATATGAAGGGGGCTGCTGAGAATATGCACGGGGAAAGGGGCCAACTTCTCAGCCTAGGACAGCCACTCGGGAGTAGAGTTGGGGAGCTATTCCCCACCCCAAATATTGACTCTTTGCTCTCACAGGCTCCAAAATCCTATTGGTGCTACACGTTAGTGGGGGTAAAGTTAGATAAACTGACCCACCAAAATAGGAAAGGAAAGCGACACGGGAGATCTTTTCTCACATAAGGGCTGGACTAGCTCTGGCCACAAGCAAGAGGCAGAAGAGCAACACTGTCACCCAGACACTGTGGTGGGAAATGTGGAGGTCCTGAGCATCCAGGAGAGCTCTGGAACTGGATGTGGCCTCATACAAGGTGCAGCCATTTACTACATATCATCACTGCCACTACACAACCTTCGTCACTGTCACCATCACCGCTAACATCAAGGTCATCATCACTATCCTCACCCTGAGCAGCAGCAGCAGCACATCACCATCATCAACCATCACCGCTATCAACATCATCACCATCATCATTGCCTTCTTCATCACCACCATTGCCATCATCACTACCATCATCCACATCACTACCATCACCACAATCGCTTCCTTCGTCAACATCATCACCACTCCTCCCCTAAGGCAGCCACACTGTCTGCCAAGGACAAATGCCGGTTCAAGTGATCATGGGGTCAGGAGCCATGTCTCTGACTTGATGCTGTCACTATTGGACACAAGCCTGCTAGGTGCCCAGTCGATACTGAATGGAGGAGAGGAGAGGGGAGGAGAGGGGAGGGGAGGGGAGAGGAGGAGAGGGAAGGAAGGGAAGGGAGGTAGTGAAGAGAGGAAGGAAGGAAGTAGAGAAGATAAGTAAGGAAGAGGGAAAGGAAGAAGTAGGGGGAGATGAAAGTGGGAAATCAGAGAGGGATGGAGGGGAGGGAAGGGATGGGAGAGGAAACAGAGAGAGATGTCAGACAAAGAGGACTACAGCAGCCTTTCTCTTTGGGCTGCCAAACAACACCCAAATAAAGACACGGAGACTTATTCTTAGTTATGAGTGCTCGGCCTTAGCCTACGCTCGTTTCTTGCTAGCTCTTATAACTTAATTGAACCTGTTTCTCTTCACCTGTGTTTTGCCATGGGGCTTTTAACCCTTTTTTCATTCTGTTTGTCCTACCTCCTGGTTTCCTCTGTGTCTGTCTGTCTGACCCAGGGTGTCTCCCTCTCTTTCTCCCTCATTCTCTCTTCTTTCTCCTCCTGAGCCTAGATTCCTCCTCCTACTTATTCTCCTGCCCTCCAGCCCTGCCTGTCCTTCTACGGCCTAGCTACTGGCCATTCAGCTTTTTATTTGACCAATCAGGTACTTAGGAGGCAGGCAGGGTAGAACAAATGCAACACATCTGTACATAGTTAAACAGATGCAGCATAAACAGTGTAACACACCTTTACAGAGGACAGGCGGGGATCTGCAGTGTCCTCTTGGTAAATGCTAGGAACCCCAGCCCCAGCTGCTCCGTTCAGGATGCCCTAGGAAGCTAAGAGCACCCAGGATGGACAAAGTGAACATCTCACACATACTCCTCTTGTCCTGCCTGTCCATAAAGCAGCCTCCTTCTGCCATAGTGCCCCCCAAGTAGACACGGGATACTAAGCTCCCTATCTCCTGAATCCCCGCCCCACAGTGGCCAGGACAAGCCAGGGAGCCTCTGAGAGAGTCAGTGCCCACATCTATGCTCTGGGCAACAGGACAGCTTCCAGGAGGAGCATCTGAGAGTCAGGTGAGAGAAGAGCCCATCCTCATGTGTTTGCTGAGCACTCATGTACCGTAAACTCCACTCATCTCTTTACAAAGGTCACTTCGCTTGACCCTTATGAGGTGGGTAAACGGAGGCACAGAGAGAGCCAGATTCTGCCAGCAGGTGGCCTCTAAGACCTCCTGTTTCCTCTTTGAAGTGTACAGGGCAGGGTGGCCTGCCAGACTGCCACTCTGAGCAACCTCTGCTGCCCAAATCCTGTGGCCCTGACCACTCTCCCCTGCATGCTGAGGTTCACTACCCCAGGAGTTCATGCCAGGAGCAGAGCTAAGTGTAAGCAAGCTGGTCCTTGCCACATACCAACACACAGAGGCAGATACTCACAAGTGCAGAGCCAGGGACAGTTTTGCTGACATCCTAAGTACAGTAGAGAGACACTAACACTGTCTATACAATTGCCCCCCACCCTCACAACCACCCCTGAGGAGTCCTTCCGGAGCAGGCATGGTGCTTCTCCCCACAGAGGCCTCCTGGGAGCTACCAGGGAGGAAGGACAGCTGGACAGGGGAGGAGAATGAGGGACCGGGAAGAGGAGGGAAAGGTTGGGCAATGGTGCTGGGAGAAGCTGGCGCCCACCTCTCTAGATACAGAAGAGGTGCCACATACCGCCTCTGTGCTTTGTCCCTGGAAGAGAAAGACCATAGAAGGGTTAGGGAGTCTGTCAGTGGGGTCTTAGGTGTTTGTTCTAGAGTAATTTCTCCTCCTGCAGCCCCTGCCCAAATCAGCCGCAGAAGAGACAGCCCTGGTGTTAGGTAAGTGCGTCTCCTGCTGCATCCAAGTCGGGCTGGATGCCCAGAGGAAGGCTGCAGAGGACCATGCTGGAGGGGACAGCTGTCCCCGAACATCACACACCAGGCCATTGTGGGTCACTATTTGCAAGTCTCTGAGGTACATCCCAGCAGTGAGCCCCTCAGCCGTAGGTCGCGTGCCTCACGCGCCTGCTGCACAGATCCACACTTGCCTGTAGCTGCTGCCATCCCGCCAGGAAGAGCCTTCACGGGAGGCGGGGCAGTCGGGTCCGGCTTGCCATTGGCTCTGAGCGGCTAGTTGGAGGCGGGACTAGCCCACTTGGGGACCTAACCCACTGGAGATAGCAGAGCTGAGCGTGGAGAACTGAGGACCAGCCTGGAGGAGAGAGAAATCTGCCCCGTGCCCTCATGCCATGCTGCACGGTGAGTGTGCAACACACCCCACCCCACCCCACCCCACCCCGCGCAGCCTTGTCCCATCTCTGAGGCTACACTGCTGAGATGCGCTAGGAATCTGAGGGTCTGGAGCTCTACGGGGAGGAGGCTGGGGACCCTGTAGGGTTTTCTGCTGACTTCAAAGTTTCCTGGAGTTGCACCTGGTCAGCGGAACCAGACGTCGTAGGGGCACCTCTGCTCAGGTCTGCTGTACCCCAGCAGTTGTCAGCCTCACGGGCCGATAGCAGGCGTGATGGGAGCAGGCAGCTGGTTCCAGCAGCCCTGAGGTGCCTTGGGCAGGGATGCTGCATTGCACCCACACACAGGGCCCTGCTCCCTTGTCAGGGTGGCTCCTGCCACCACCTACTGCCTGCACTACTGCCAAGAGTGGTGAGGGGATCGCATACCCTTCCTGGGTAGGGAAGCCCAACAGGCTGGCCAGACGCTTGCCAGCAGACCTCACACTCTATGCCTCCTTCTGCGGAGCCCTCTCCCAGGCTGTCTGAGATTTCCAGCTTAGCTCACTCTTTAAGAAGAAAGGGGCTGTTTATAAATTCCTAGGTTAATATTGCATTGGCGACATTTGGAACAATATTGAGGTGCTCTTTGGACATCTCTCCCCGTGGCAGGAATGGACAAGAACTTGGCTTAGACCCATGCTGGGTAGAGACAGGGTCCTGGGGCTAACTGGGAGTCAGCAGGCTGACTTTCCCTGGCTGAGGCTAGCTGGGGCCTTTGAGCATAGCTGGGCTCTCAGAACACTGGTTGGTGCAGGCTCCCTAGAGCAGAGGTTCTCAACCTGTGCAACCCCTTGGGATCACATATCAAATGTCCTGTATATCAGATATTCATAACAGTAGCAAAATTACAGTTATGAAGTAGCAATGAAATGATTTTATGGTGTGTGGGGGGGTCACCACAACATGAGGAACTGTATATAAAAAAGGTCGCAGCATTAGAAAGGTTGAGAACCATTGCCCTAAAGGGAAGTTGGCTTTGCGGCTAATATGAAGGGACACACTGCTCCCCATTGCCCATATGATGTCTAAGTGTCCATCAGTGTACGGGAATGGGTCCTGACAAAGGAGGTGCTCTGTCCTGGCTCTAGATGTTTCCAAGAGCACATTGTGCAGAGCAAGGCTCGCCCGAGACCCTCTGCGCCGGTCAACGTGGGGAGGCTGGGGTCACATGAGAGTGCCTGTGACTCCTGCTCCTCACTGCAGCTGCAAAGAAACAGGACTTCTCTGCAGTTCTAGATTCAAGGGGGCTCTGAGCTCTGGGGGGGGGGTACTGGTTAAAGAGGATTGAGGCAGTGATGGAGCCTTCAGGGTCTCATGCTCCCCAGGTACTAGTGAAGTCGGAGTTACTGCTCTCCATGGCCAAAGCCCAGGAGGAACGAGGGTGATGGCTGCTGCTTGCTCTCTGCCAACCTTTATGTAACACCCCTTGTAAGAGGCAGCCACAGACCGCTTGCCTGTCTACCAGGGAGCCCTGGCTCCTGGAGGCTCTTCAGGCTCACCCGGCTTTCCACCCTCATCATCATTTCCAGCCAAGGGTCCCATCCATAAGCAACTGCTGTGCTCTGGAGTCTTTGGAGCATCGTGACAGAACAGCCCCAACCCACCCCAGCCCCGTTTCTAGGCAAATATGGCGGCTGAGCATCTGAGGTGGGGAACCTGAACCACAGAGATAGTCCTGACTCTGTGGCCTTGAGGACCACAAAGCCATTCTGAGCCTCAGTCTCCCCATCTGCAAGTGAGAAAAGCGTCTGCATCGAACATGCACAGGCAGGACAGTAGGCTCCCAGTAAAGGTTTGAGCACTGTGCCTTGCAGAGCTCACAGCGCCAAGTCACCTGCAGGGCAATTCCCATGACATAGTCCAGGGCCCAGGACTGCCATTCATCCTAGGAAGACAGAAGAACTGTTGGGGCTAGGTGAGTTAGGAATGGTCAAGAGTCTGAAGTTGGGACCACGGGGTCCTGTGAGTCCTAGCTGTCTAGTGCTCTGAAGGTCTTAGCAGGATTTGGGGTGCTATGGCCCTCCTTATACCACAGTGCCCCTTTTCCTCTGCAGTGCCCCTCTGGGTAACTCCTGTCCAGCTGATGGAGTCATTACTGTTTCCCAATTCTGTGACCCTCTCTGTACCTGGGGCAGAATCTACTAGCTAGGCTGTCCTTGCTATATCCTCCCAACCCCCGGATAGGACAGCAACAAGTCAACTCCACTAGCTGCTGCTCTATCCATTCTTCTGAGGACACACAAGCAAGACAGGAGGCCCTGCAGGGCCATTGCGGGGCAGTGGGAGCTGAGGAGACAGCTGCTTTGCCCCCCTTGTCTGTCCCTACCCCTCCCTGCCTGCCTCTTTGCCCCTCATTGGGTGCCCCAGGTAGCAAGCCACATTCCCAGGTGACAAGAGGGCAGGTCCAGGTCTCCATGTGTACTGTGGCCAGTGGTCTAGTGAGTGCACCTGCCAGATGGCCTCTCCAGTGGGCCCTTGTGGCTTGTAGGTCCTGCCTTCACCCTGTTCCCAGATCTATTAGATAGTGAGCTTTCAGAGTGTCCCAGGACTTCGAAGACATCTGCTGACCAGTCAGGGCAATGCAGACCCCTCTGTCCTAGCAACCCTGAGCTGGCTTGACACCTGGTGACCAGCCCAGGACTCAAGGAAGCCCTAGGGAGAGGCCCCCAAAGTGAAGCACTCAATTCTATGAGCTGAGCTTGTCCTGAGATCAGTAGCTGGGATGTAGCAGGGGTCAGCCCAGGGAAGTGAAGACTGAGACATGAGAGGTCTCGAGTTTTCCATAGAGGCTATTCTGACCCTTGTCATTGACCCTGCATGAAGCCCATCAAACAACAATGTAGAGTAGGTGGCAGGGAGGACCAAGGCAGGGTCAGCCAGGTGGCAACAGACTCTGGGCAGGGTGTGGGGTGAGGTCCTGTTCTCAAGCCATAGGCTCAGATGCCAGTCTTGATGCTCCTACACTGGGGTGAGCACTTGCAGCCTTCTCCGCTTGCTGTTCCTGTCTGGGAACTATACCAGTGACAGCAGGCGTCCACTGTGTTCCGGAGAACTGAATGCTTACAGGTTGTTTGCTAGGTGTGGAGTGAGATAGGTGTTTTGTGTCTCAAAATGCCTGTGTATAGCCTAGGCTGACTTTGAACTCCTGATCCCCTTGCCTCAATCTCCCAGTTTCTGGGACTACAGGCATGCATCCCCACCCCCAGCTGAGGACTCAGTTTTGGTACTTTTAACACAGCATATAGACCCCAGGTGCAGTGCCCACAGGCCCCACTAGCAAAATGTCCTTTAGCTTTGGGCCCCAGCAGGGCCAATCCCCCTATAAGAAAGTACCTCACAAACAAGGGCTGCATGAAGGCACCTGTAGAACCTGTGTGCTAGGCTCTGCCTCAGGGGCTGCTGTCCCTGGGAGGTGGGACCTTCTGTGCTCTGTAGATACTAGGCCTGGGTCTGAGCCTCTGACCCCAGGCTGGGCCCCATCCAGACAACTGTTGGTGCCTGGGAGGCTGGGCTCCGTGCACTGTCCCTCAGGGATCTCGGCTCCCAGTTCCTCGACATCCTCTTAGTCTCTGGCCAGCTCCTGGCCTTGGCGGGCAGGAAGAGGTGAGGACGAGAATAGCAATTGGGCTGAGAAAAGCCTCTAGAACTTGTGTGTTTCCAGCCAAGGAGGAGAGAGAAACAGCAGGGTGAGAAGTGGGGCCAGCAGGTGCTCAATTGAGAAGATATACCTGCTGCCCCTGGCTGATGAGGGCCAACCCGGAGGCCATGGTCATGGTTGGGGGAGAGCATCTATGAGCCACAGAAGCCAGGAGCAGGGATGACTATAGGAGGTGTGGTTGGGTTGGTGGCTGCTGGGGAGGGCCAGGGAGGGCTTGACAATCCCAACCTCCCAATACTGGGCTGTTGCTTCTCTTCGGCCAGAGCCCCACCCCCAGGCCTCATGCACCCCAAGCCTGCACAGTCCACTTGAAGTCTCACTGCCTCTGAGCCCCCATTGCATGAGTCGGACAAGACAGGTTACTCCAGCCCACCTCATCCTCACATCCTCCAGGGAGAAGCTGGAGCAGGCACAAGGACACTCAAGGCCTGCCAGCCGGAGAGACCGGCAGGGCACCCAGTGCCAGGGTGACCTGCGACTCTGTCTCCATCTTTCACCTCCATCTGGTGAGAGTCACATCTTGGCTGAGTCAGGAGCTGTCCTTTTGAGGACAGCAGTCTTGGCTGGCCCATCATGTGTCCTTGTCACACGAGTGTCTTTCTCCAGACCCTGCTGCTCTAGGAGTGGGCGGCTGCCACATCTTTTCTGGCTCTGTCCCCAGGCCCAGGGACCGTCCAGGACAACCTCAGGCTGGGGCTCGCTGGTATCACAAGAGGTGGGACACAGAGGTACTGCAGCTGTTGGAGAGATAATAGCCAGGGAGGGGCTGCAAGGAGGGATCTCTAGGCAGGCTGCCCATCCATCTCTCTGTGTTTAACCATCTGCTCCTCAAGGCAGCAGTCTGGAAGATGGGACTCAGCCTCACTCACCACCGGGTAGGTCCCCCAGGGACACACAGTGCCTGGCCCTGGCCGGGTAGGTGTCACACCTGGGCGCTAGCCAGCTGTGAGGAGGCTGCTGTTCACTGCCCATCTGGGCACTGAACTGGCCTCCCTGGGCTTCGGAGCCAAAGGTTCTGACAGGTAAACACTGCATTTCTCCAGACCTGGGACTTGTCCTTGATACTGGCGCCCCGTGGCTCTCAGCACCGTACCTCACCTCAGCTGTCCTTGTCAAGTGTGTGGGAAAAAGCAAGGACACACAGGCCTCCAGCACAGGTGGGGCCTGTCTAGCTGGCTTAAGTTATAGCCCTCCCCACCGCTGTAAGGAGACGGGAGGGGAGGACAACGACAGGACAGTCCCCAACCCGGTAACAAAGCCCTGTGACCGGTGTCGGGATGTTCTGCGCTCACTCCTCACCAGGCACTGTGAGTTCCCGGCCAGAGCCCAAGGACTATGTTCGCAGTCAGTCCACACAAACACGCCACATATGTGTTTCCTGGTGATCTCAAAGCCCAGTGGGCCTGGAAGTCAGCAGCCCTGCTCAGTGACAGACGCCGCTTCTTGGATTGCTCTTTCCACAGAGCAATCCAAGAAGGGCTGTCAGCTGCAGGGTGGCTGTGGGCCACCCCCACCCCATCACACTCAGCGCCGGGGACAGTTCATTTAAACTTATTTAGATTTATTTTATTTTTATTTATGTGTGGGGGCCACTGCTCAGCATGTGGCCAGCCACTGTTCCTCTCTATCTAGGAGGAGATTGCTTCACTCCTGGAGACATTTTTGACACCATTATCAAAAGTCAATTGACCGTGCTGGCCAGGGCTGGTGTCGCATGCATCTGTGTGCCAGCAGATTCTACCCGGGTACTAGGGTGGCTTCTTCTAGTTCTGGGAAAATTCATGCATCTTAACAGGGATCCATCAAATTGGCATGTAGCTTTGGGAAATGGGACATCTTCAGGAGCAACTCTGGAACATTCCCACCTACATCCCGCGTGAGCCCAGTGTCCCAGCCACAAAGCAAAGTGTGCCTTGGCAGCCACAGGCCACCTGAGGCTCTTTAAACTGACATTTAAATTTACTGAAATGCTAGGCAGTGGTGGTGCACGCCTTTAATCCCAGCATTCGGGAGGCAGAGGCAGGCAGATCTTTGAGAGTTCGAGGCCAGCCTGGTCTACAGAGCGAGATCCAGGAAAGGGACAAAGCTACACAGAGAAACCCTGTCTCGAAAAACCAAAACAAAAAAACAAAAACAAAAACAAAATTTACTGAAGTGAATTCCTGGGTTGCTTACTATACCCTCAGTCTGTATTCATGTGTGACTGGTGGCAGCCACACCGGGCCACTTTGCTTATAGAATATTTTCATCATTTTGGAAATATCTGTTATATAATACCTTTTTGGTAGGAGTTGTAGGAGGCCAAAGGTATAATAAGAACCCCCAAGTTCTGGGCTGAGGGGCGGGGTAGCTCAATTTGTAAAGTCCTTGCTGTGAAAGCATGAGGACCTGGGTTTGAGTCCCAGAACCTAACTTTGAAAAGCTGCACATGGTGGGCCACACTTATCATCCCAGTGCTGGCGAGGTGGAGACAAGTGGATCCCTGGGACTCAGGGGTGAGCCAGGCTAGCCTAGCCTAATTGGAAAGTTCTAGGCCAGAAAGGGACTTGAAAAAACAAAGTGAACAATGCCTGAGGAACACTTGAGGGTGATCTCAGATGGACACACACACACACACACACACACACACACACACACACACACACGGAACAAGGGGATAGAAAGGGGACAAACATCCCATTGGAAACAGCTGGAGGATCGGGTCCCCATCCAGACCTGCTTGCAGCCAGGAAGGAAATGCTTACCCCATTTTTGCTCTGTCCTCTGCCTCATAAATGGTCTTCTCACAGGTATCCACTTGTCCCCTCTACCCTCAGGAATGAAGTGGGTCCTTCCCCAGAGCGATGGGCACACAGAGGGCCTTTATCACTCCCCATCCTACTTCTGAGTCTCACAGTCCCATCCACATCACTCCAGGCCACCTTGTGTCCCTTCCTCTCTGGCCAGCAGGATGAGTCGTCAAGGACTGAGCATGGACCGTCAGCCTGTCATGGGGTTACCTGGCCTCCAATAGGGCAAGATTCAACCCATCCCCTTTCTGTCGACCTGGGCCTAGGACTGGACCAGGCCCTGAGCCAAGAGTTGCTCTGCCCAGGATGGAGGACCCTGACACCTACTGCCCACCTGCTCATATGCTGACAGGCCCCTCACCCAGCCAGGATAAGACTACACTCATGGTCCTGCTGGATGCTTGCTTGAGGCCCCGGTGTCAGAGACTGAAAATATCAGCGGCCACATCTATTCTCTCCTTCCCATACCCTGTCCCATGAGTCCCTAAGACAGCTACCCCAGACCTTCCTGCCAGTTTCCCAGTGTCTATGGCCCCTTCCCACATCCAGAGAGTCACTCCTTCAAGGAGTATAGGTCCCAAGCTGTGCCTGATGACCAGACACACAGTGGAATTTGCTCTGGACAGGGCCAGGTCTGGATCTGGAACAGAATGGCCTCCAGGAGGGCCCACTACTCAGCTTGTACCCACCCCACAGCCCCTCTGCATCTGTGTACGTGTCCCACAGCCCCTCTGTGTATGTGCGCACGTGCTTCTGGAAGACTGCTCCCTATCGCTGGCATTTCTCTCCATCATTTCATCAGTATGACTTTCTGGGCTGTTCTGAGCTGTTTCATCGCAGTTGTGCTGATGAAATACCCTGACAGAATCCATGTAGGGGAGAGGGGGTTCATTTCAACTTACAATTCCAGCTTACAGTCCACGATACCAGGGAATTTAAGGCAGCAACTTCAAACAGCTGGTCCCAGCCAGCACATCCACAGTCAAGAGCAGAGGGAAATGAATTCAGGCTCCCTCCCAGCCTTGCTTGTGCTCAGCTCCATCTCTCCACTCTTACATAGTTCAGGAGCTCCTGCCTAGGGAATGGTGACACCCGCAGTGTGGCATCAATCAGCTTAATTAAGACAATCCCCCACAGATATGCCCACAGCCACCACCTGTCCCCTCTCCCTGCCACCGTTGCCATGTAGACGATTGGGATTCTCTTCTTCCCGGGTGATTCTAGGTTGTGGCAAGTTGACACTTGAAGCTGTCACACCATTATAGTCCACACAGATCGTCTTGATAGTGTGTGGCTGTCTCCACAGTGGTGTGACTGCCGCCACAGTCCAACTGCAGAGAGGTCTGGACACTCAGTGTCCACCTTGTCCCCTGCCTCTCACCCCTGGGAAACCTGATCTCTCTCCTGTCCCTACACTTCTGCCTTTGCCAGAAAATTGTACAAACAATTGGTGGGTAGACATCCGTTTGTGCTTCTCCCATGCTGCAGAGAGCTTCTGGGATTCCTGCATGCTGCTGAGTGGAGGAAGAGGTTCGGGGGTATGTCTGCTCCGCCAATGCCCTGGTGCTCCTATGTCACATGCCGGCTTGCTTCTGTCTTGGGCATCTGTGAATGAAGCCGTAGACAGTACACACATTTCTGTGCGATGTCACTTTGCTTGGTGGGTGCAGTGCAATGAAGCTGTTGAGTCTCTTAGAAGTGTTTAAATCCGAAACTGCCGACCTGCCTTCCAAAGGCCAGAGCCACTTGGCATTCATTTCAGTGACACGCAGGGACACTGTTGCTCTGTGGTCACCCACACCATCTGGCTGTCCTGTTGTGATCTGATTTGCCAGTAACTTATGGGCTCCAGGTCCCAACAGCCCCTTCAAGGGCACATCCTAGCCCTACCTCCTAAGGGTATCACCACCTCCCAGTAGTGCCACAGGTTGGACACAAATCCTCCTTACATGGTTTTGGCAGACACTTCTCTAGAAAGCGGTACAAGGTTTGTCTGTCTGCAGAGAAAAGGCCAGTTGTCAGAGTGCCTTTTGTTTGGCAGCTTGCCTTTTCTCCACTGATCTGCCTTTTCTGTCTTTGTGTCTGTGTCAAAAACCAATGGCCCGTGGATTCCTGGACTCTGCTCCATTCTGTTAATCTGTGTCTTTTTTTGCCAACACTAATCCAGCATGGAATTGATTCTTGTGCGTTCATGGAGAGTCCCTAAGCCAGGTGGCAAGAACCCTACCACCACACTGGTTCAAAACTGTGTTAGCGATTCTACTTTTAAAAAACTATTTATTTTTATTTTAAGTATGTGTATGAGTGTGTGCTTGCGTGGAGGCGTGGGCACTTGAGCTCAGGTATCTGTGAGGCCAGAGGCATTAGTAGCCCGGAAGTGTAGTCACAGGCTGTTGTGAGCTACCCAGTGTGGGTGCTGGTCACCAAATTCAGATCCTCTGCAAAAGCAGTGTCTGATCTTAACCATGGAGTCATCTCTCCAGCCCCAGCTACTTCAAAAAAAATTGTTTTAAGTTTTTGGCCATTGAAATGGTTTAACAGGGAAAGGTGTGTGCCCCTCTCTCCCACAAGCCTTAACAGCCTGAGTTCAATTCCTGAAACACATATAAAGATGGAAGGGAGAATAGATATCAGAGAGTTGACCTCTGATCTCTACATACATGCTGCAGCACGGTGCCCCCTCCACACATACGTGCACACACAACAACACTAATTATAATCGGTTTTCAAAAATTGTTAATATACATTACTTACGTAAAGTAATAGATTTCTTTTGGGATTGGTTTGGTTGCTCGGGTCTTGAAAATGGCTTTTATTAGTTTTATATATATATGATACCCTCTTCCTTCTTCCCACACCTCCCTTGGCACCCTTCTTCTTTCATGTCTTTGTAGAATATTTTTAAATGTTTACAAAATAAATATATTTCCATTGTTATTAACTATAACACAACTTGATACATTTTGGTAATAAACAAACCCATATGTCCATAATTCAGACTAAAAACTGAGAACATTTTAGCCTCAGTCAGCACTGGGCTCCCAGAGGTAACAGCATATTGGCTTTTGTCATAGAGATTACCTTTGCCTGTGTCGAAACTTCATATGAACAATATTGCACAGTAATATTCTTTTGTCAGGCTTCTTGTATACTTTTAATGCCGCCAGCATTCATCTGTGCTGTCAAATGAAATTTCAGTCTAAATACTACCATTTATTCACTGAACTGCTAAGGAACACTGGGCTGTCTTTGGGTTTTGCCTGTGTGAATAAGCTGCTAAAGTTTTATTCTTATTATTTGTAATTATGTGTGGGTCTGTGCACATGAGTGCCCAAGGAGGCCAGAAGAGGGCATCAGATCCTTGGAACTGGAGTTACATACCATTGTTGAGCCTGCTGATGGTTATACTGGGAACTGAACTTGAATTCTCTGAGTCTGGCTTATTTCGCTTAACATGATCTCCATTTCTACCCATTTTCTTGTAAATGGCATTTCATTCTTCTTCATGCCTGACTACAACTCCATTGTGCACACTTATCTGTTGACCCTGAACGTACTTCATTTTCTTCACCATTCATCTGTGGATGTACCCCTAGACTGTCCCAAATAACATCATGATGAATGCTGCCTTTTGGTATAAATTTTAGAATCACCCTGCTGGGCTTTTGTTGGTATCCCACTGAGTCTTAGCAACGCTGACTCCTGACTACAACTGAGCTTTCTTATTGTTTCATCTGTAACTAAATCCTTGGTATATTAAACAGATAGATGCTACGTGGTTAGATTGGACCTGAGTATTTCCCACACCTAACTGTATGTGAATGCAGTTTCAATAATACCATAGTACTGGGGTCTCCTTTGTGTCTTCCTTCCCAATACTTACATACACACACAAATGAGCTTTACCTTATAGCATAAGACCTTGTTCAAGCCATTACTGGGTTTGGCGTTTTGTCTATTCTGTAGGATGTCTCACATAGATAATTATATCCCTTGCAAACAGAGGCAATGCCATTTCTCCCTTTCCAGTGTGCCTAGCTGCTTCTCCTGCCCCCTCCTCACTCCCCCTTTCCTCTTTCTCATGTCCTCTTTCTCTTTCTCCTTCTGTGCTGGGATGGAGGCCAGATGTGCTGGTTAAGTTGTTTGTCAAATTGACACAAGCTGTTGTCATCTGAGAAGAGGGAATCTCAGCTGAGGAATTTCTCCGTCATATTGGCTGTGGGCACTTCTGTGGGGCATTTTCCTGACTAATGATTGATGTGGGAGGGTCCAGCCACTGTGTGTGGTGCCAAAGTGGTCAGATGATCCTGGGCTCTATAAGCTGAGCATGGCTGAGCAAGCCATGATGAGCAAGCCAGTAATCGTATTGCTCCACAGTCTCTGCTTCAGTTCCTGCCTCTGGATTCCTGTCTTGAAGTTCTGCTCCAGCTTCCTTCCCTTCATGATGGACTGTGGTCTGTAAGCCAAATAAACTCTTCCCCTCGCTAAGCTATTTTTTGGTCATGGTGTTTATCACAACAACAGAAAAGCAAACCAAGACACCAGGGCTTTTAAAGTTAGGCAAGGGCTCTCTCTGCCACTGAGCACCAGTCTCTGCCCCATGAAGTGTTGGGTGTCTTGTTTAGTTCTGCAGTGATGGGGTTGTGTGTGCACTGGCTATACCCTTATCTTGCCCCACTGAGCTGTCCAGGACCCATAAGTACTGCTGAACAGCAGTGATACTCTGGACAGCCTCGCTCTACTCCTGGCCAAGGAGAAAGCGTTGATGTTTCTCTGTCATCTGTGGTATTAGTAGTGGATTTTCTCACATGCCCAGAGTTGTAAGTGGTTGTGAGCTACCTGGTGTGGATTCTGGGAACTAAATCTAGGTTCTCTGCAAGAATACTATGCACTCTTTAAAAACAAAAACAAAAACAAACAAACAAAAAAACCCCAGTTTTTGAAACCAGAACTACTTTTTAAAATTTTTATTATTTAGATTTCTTTCTTCCTTCCTTCCTTCCTTCCTTCCTTCCTTCCTTCCTTCCTTCCTTCTTTCTTTCCTTTCTTTCTTTCTTTCTTTCTTTCTTTCTTTCTTTCTTTCTTTCTTTCTTTCTTTCTTTCTTTCTCTTTCCTTCCTTCTTTCTTTTTTTTCCGAGAAAAGGTTTCTCTGTGTAGTTTTGGAACCTGTACTGGATCTTGCTCTGTAAACCAGGCTGGCCTTGAACTCAGAGCTCCACCTGCCTCTGCCTCCTGAGTGCTGGGATTAAAGGTGTGCACCCCCACCACCCAGCCTGAACATTCACTTTATGATTGATTGCTGAAATCCTCAGGATGAACTGGAAGCTGCAACAGTTGCCCTTTGGGGTTTGGGTCTTGTTCCTTCAGGGAATCCATGGCTTAGGTGGCTCAATCGCCCAGTCCCAGTAGTGTTTTGTGTCTTGGCCTGGGCACTCCAGTTACACTTTCTCTTGCACTTGGCGGGGTAGCCACATTTGCCACAGATCTGCTTCTGAAGGTGGTAGACCTCAGAGCCTCAGCGGCCAGCAGCACATGTGTGTGTCTTATTGCGACGCTCTCTGAAGGATGACTCTGCTTTCCTCATCTTGTTTCTGCCACCAAGGTCAAAGAGCCAGTATGTCATCTTAACCCCTGAGCCCTCTCTCCAACCCCTGAGTTCTGCTGAGTACTTACTCTGCTTCTGCGGGAAGATGACGTGGCTTTTCTTCTTCCGTGTGCTATGATGATGCAGGACGTTGACAGTTGGCATCTCTCTCTCTCTCTCTCTCTCTCTCTCTCTCTCTCTCTCTCTCTCTGTGAGAAATCCCATATGGGTGTGGTATTTACACACGGTTCGACTTGGTTAGCTTTTTCTGCTTGTTTCCATGTTTCCTCTTCTTGTTTTAGAAACAGGTTTTTCCCTCTGTAGCTAGGCTGGCCTCTGCAGTGCTGGGAGCACAGGGGAGCACAGGGAGCACTGGGGAGCACCAGCAGGCCTGGTAGTCACTGCCTATGAGCTGAGAACAATATGTCCATTTCTTTCTTTCTTTCTTTCTTTCTTTCTTTCTTTCTTTCTTCCTTCCTTCCTTCCTTCCTTCCTTTCTTTCTTTCTTTCTTTTTCACCTCTGTGTTATGACACTCTCAGTCATTCTCAGAGCAACTGCCATGAATACACTCTGGGGATGGGGCTCCTGGAGAGAAGGAAGCAGGCCCTGGCCTCCAGGAGATTGTGGTTGGCAGATAAGGGCATACATACTGCATGCCCGAGTTGCAGAAGATGAATGTTAGAATCTAGATCTGTGGAGATGATGTAAATACAGTACCTATGTATGATTTTTTTTAAAAAAAATTAATTAAAAACAAAAAAGAATACAGACAAGACTGCTGTTTAGGCCACACCCGCTTACAGCAGCCTCTTTCTTCTGTAAAGAAAATGGCAAGCCCCTGCCCAAAGCCTGTCTGTGACTCCTTACCCCTTAAGATGCCCCAGGTGTGGGATTCTGGGAGAGAAAGGCAGGCACAAGTCCCTAAGGACGTTTCCAGGCTCAAGTTATCAGACTCCAGGACTTAGAGGGCTATGCGGTAGCTCATCCCCCACCCATACAGTGGGGTACACCTCAGGTGGATGTGCACCTCCTCCTCACTGCCCCACATCCCCCTTCCTGACAGTGAACGACTCCCTTCTCCTCCCACACCAGTTCACAGGGAACCAGAAACAGCCCGAGTCCATGAAACCTGCCTCTTCCCCTGAGACCTGTAGAAGGGACATCGGACTCCCTTGTGGACCTGAACCCTCATCAGAAACCCCACCATGCTGTTTATCTATGATGCTGGGGCCTGAATGCCCCTCAGTCTTTGCCATGCTGCTGTCTGTCTGTCTGTGGTGTTAAAGACTCTTTGACTAAATCTCTTACCAAAAGAACAATCTACCTCAGTGTCCCATGACCCTTCAACTCAAAATATCTTTTAACAGGTGCTTTTGACATAGAAAACATGTGCCCCTCAGTTACCCCAATGGCGATTTAGCTCTCCTTGAAGTCTGAATTTGTATTATCGTCAAAGGACAATGGGGAAACTGAGGCACTAACAGATCAAAGTCAGCTGGCTGGGGTGGGGAGTCACCTGGAGCCCTGACCCTATGCTGGATACTACAGCTTTCTCCTCCTTGAACTAGGAACCTCCATCCCTATCCTGGAGGTCACAGACTGGGTGTATGTCAACCTCAGTCTCTTTTGGAGATTTGTTTTACTTTTAATAGTGTGTGTGTGTGTGTGTGTGTGTGTGTGTGTGTGTGTGTGTGCATGTGCACATGCGTGTGTGTGCCTGCGAATACAGTTGCATGAGAAGACCAGAAGAGGGTGCCAGATCCTCTAGAGCTGAAGTTACAGGTGATTTGTTTGTTTGTTTGTTTGTTTTTCGAGACAGTGTTTCTCTATAGCTTTGGAGCCTATCCTAGATCTTATTCTGCAGACCAGGCTGGCCTTGAACTCACAGAGATCTGCCTGCCTCTGCCTTCTGAGTGTTGGGATTAAAGGCATGCGCCACCACCATCCGGCAGTTACAGGAGGTTTTGAGCCACCAAATGTGAACTGAACTCAGGAATTTAACTTGGATTCTCTGCCAGAGCAACAAGTGCTTTTAACCACCAAGCCATCTCTCCAGCCTCCTGACCTCCTTAAACAAGCCTGGACAGAGTTCCATCCTTTCACAGGACTCTTGGTCACCAATGCCAGGCAGGTGCTCCACTACAGAGACACATCCCAGCCTCCTCCTACCATATTTGGTCCTCTACCTCAGTGGTTCTCAACCTGTGGGTCAAGATCCTCTCAGGAATGTTGAACAACCTTTGTGCAGGGGTCTCATATCAGATATCCTGCATACCACATATTTACATTATGATTCATAACAGTAGCAAAATTATAGTTATGAAGCAGCAACAGAATAATTTTATGGTTGGGGGCCACCACAACATGAGGAACTGTATTAAAGGATCACAGCATCAGGAAGATTGAGAACCACTGCTCTATAGTGACAGATTTTTTTTTTTTTGTAATCAAAAATAAGACCAATAGGTTGGAGAAACAGATTAGTTGGTAAAATGGTTGCCTTGCAAGTAGGAGGACCTGAATTTGATCCCCAGGACTCAAGTTAAAAAAAAGAAGTTCAGGGTGGGCTGTGGTGGCACAAGCCTTTAATCCCAGCACTTGGGAGGCAGAGGCAGGCGGATCTCTGTGAGTTCGAGGCCAGCCTGGTCTACAGAGTGAGATCCATGACAGCCAGGACTACACAGAGAAACCCTGTCTTGGAAAACAAGACAAAACAAACCCCTGCAGGCATGGTGGCACACACTTGTAACCCCAGCACTGATGAGGTGAAAGCAGAGGCTCCCTGGTGCTTGCTGGCCAGCCAGTCTAACCTCATTGGTAAATTCACATCCCAGTGAGAGAGTCTGTGTCAAAAAGCCAAGCGGACAGCACCTGAGGAACCACAATAGGGTTCTCCACGTGCACACACATAAATACGACCACTCTTTCTCTTCTCAGAAACCCTATCTGAATCCACTACAATCAAAATAAAACCCAAATCCACACATCTCCTAGGAAGCCCCAGGCAAGACAAACCTCCCAGCCTCCTTGACCTCACATCTTGCCCTTCTCCCCACTTGGCTGTCCTGGCCACCCCAGCCTCTGGCCACCCCACGAACACCAAGAACGTCACCTCCTCACTCCTGGCACCTGCTGCTTCCTGTGCCTGGGCTGCACTGAGTTCCGATGCCAGATGTGCTTCCTCCCTGCAGCAGCTGGAGGTGGAACCTGCTCTCACTATCACTCCTTACATGTGCAGACACTGAGGCATGGAGAGCTGCATGACCTGCTCAAGGCTGCCCTAGGTACTGGAGCTCAGCAGTGTGCCCTTGCCCAACTTGCTCCTGCACGGCTCAGCCCCAAGGCTTTTTGCTCTTGTCTCTACCTCTCACCACACATGCTGTTCATTTGACAGTCAAAGAAAAGGAGGTCCATCCCGAAGGACAGCTCAGGCTGGGGGTGTGGCTCAGTTGGTAGAGTGCTTGCCTGGAATGTACAAGACCCTGGTTTCTATCCCCAACACCCCATGTCTTAGGTAGGGTTTCTATTGCTGCAAAGAAACACCATGACCACAGCGACTCTCATAAGGAAACCATTTAATTGAGACGGCCCACTGACAGTTTCAGAAGTTCAGTACATTATTGTCATGGCAGGGAGCATGGTAGCATACAGGCAGGCATGGTGCTGGCTACATCTTGATCAGAAGGCAACAGGAAGTGGACTGAGACACTGGGTGGTGTCCTGAGCATAGGAAACCTCAAGCCCACCCCCCACAGTGACACACTTCCTCTAACAAGGCCATACCCACTCCAACAAAGCTACACCTCCTAATAGTGCCACTCCCTTTGGGGGCCATTTTCTTTTAAACTACCACATGAAAGCAGGTGTGGCAGCACACACCTGTAATCCCAGCACTTGGGAGGAGGTAGAGGCATGAAGACCAGAAGTTCAGGCTCATCTTCGACTATATAGTGAGTTTGAGGCCAGCATGGGCCACGTGAGACTTTGTCTAAAACAAAGCAGACTACAACCCAGAAGGAAGGAGGTGCTGCATGGTGACAGAGCCATGTTCAGCAGCAGCAAGACCGGAGCCTGCCTCCATTCACATCGCTGCCTTTCCCAGCCAAGCAAGGAGCAGGGATGGGGACTTCTGGTAAGCCCAGCCCCAGCTACGCACCTGTCCCTGAGCCAGGCAGGTGGCACGTTCCTCAGCCCACATTTGACCATCTGGCTCTGGGGGAACCTCATTCAGACTGTGTTCCCCAGCCCACTTGTCCTGCTATCATGCATAGCCCCCTCCCCCCTTTGGCCAGTAATCTGGCTCCTATAGTCCACATTCAAGTAGCAAGTGAAGGCAATTTTACTGAGGCCTTGCCCCAGGGGACGGGGGCCTTGTTTTCTTCTTTGATTTCCCCAAGGACTAGCCCTAGCAACTGCTGGTTCACTAGCAGTCGCACCCAGCTTTTTGTTTGAGCTTGGAGCAGACCTAGCTGACAGGCTGTTCTCCATCTGTGAGGTGGCCCACACTACACACAGCCCTGCTGGAAGGGCAGAGCCATCCCTCAGATCTCAAGAAGGAGGTTCCACCATGGCCCTGAGCATCTTGTCTGAGCAGTTCTGCATCCGAAGGCCTCGCCAGGTGACTGGGGTTGGGCGGGGATGGTCGTGGGATGAACTGAGAACCAGCGAGTCCAGGCAGCCCACCTGGCCTGCTCCATCTGCGCACAAGAGGCTGGTACTTGTCCGCCAGGTGGACACCCACCACCTATTCTAGCAGTGTGGGCAAGGCTGAGGTTGAGTGGGCAAGGGGTCCGCAGGGTCTGGGTGTTGGATATCCTAGGTTTGCATTCCACAGCCCTGCCCAGTGGCTTTTAGCAGCGGCGGCTTTCCGTCTGGAAGCATGTCTGCCAGCAGCAGCACCCACTGACAATGAGGGAATCAGGTAGGGCTCTGTCCACACTCATGCCTGGTATTCCTAAGGTTGAAGGTTCTGCGGGGAAAAGCCTCCACACCTGTGTCCTACCTGACTAATTCCAGGGGTCTGGAGGAGGCAGGCCCAACTCCCTGCTTAGGTGGTCCCTGGGAAGGACCCTTCCACACACCCAAACAAAACACCTCATGCTTAGGGCTGCAGCTGGAGACCCCTAAGATCAGCCTCTCTCTACAGGTGGTATAGAATTGGAGAAGTGTCTTCTAAATACATGAGGAATGAGGAGTCTGGAAAGTTCTTGGGGGGTGGGGGTGGGAAAAGCTGATAGACACACAGGACTAAGTTCTCACAAAAATGGGGTCTTTTAATTATTATTATTTCTATTTGTGCGTGTGTCACATGGGTGCGGGTGCCAGTAGAAGCTAAAAGATGTTGTCAGATCCCCTGGAGCTGGAGTTACAGGTGGCTCTGAGCAGCCTTATCGGGGTGCTGAGAATGGAACTCTGGTCCTCTGGAAGAGCAGCATGTGCTCTCAACCTCTGAGCCACCTCTCTAGCCCCAAGGGTCGGATTCTCAGCCCAGGCATCCTTAAAGAAGTGTAGTGGGAATCACGAATGGGGACCAAGGGGTTCCCTTGACCCCTGTGTAAGACTAGAGCAGTAGGTTTGATTTCTGGGGATCTTGTGTTTTGAGAAGGGAGGATGCACCGCACCCAGGTACACTCCTCAAATAGAAGACCCTCCCACAAGAGTAGCCCCGCTTACCGCCACTCTCCCCTCCTCTGGCTATTTGTGGGGCGGTGTCCCCAGCCCTGGCGCGCAGGTGCCACCCACTTGTCTATACTTAAGGATTTCTATGTCCCCAGCGCGCACCAGAGAGGAGGAGGCTCCAGGCAGGGACTGGATCCCCAGAGCGTCTCCCCAGCAGCCGATCCGCCCTCCGTCCGCCCGGGGTTTTGCGTCCGCCGCTCCCTCCTCCCTCCTCCGCCCTCCGCTCCCTCGCTCCGCCTCGCCTGGATCAGCCCTCTGGTATTTCCTGCTGCTCGGCGACAGCTGAGCCCCTCGCGGGCCCAGCGCGGCCCGGCCCGGCCCGAGCACTGAGCGCGACCGGCACGGTAGGAGCTGCGCTGCTGGGCACCGGGAGGGATAGGGATGGTGGACAGGCCGGGGAAGGCCAGGAGGGGACTCAGCAGGCCTGAGAAGCTCCAGGGCCACGGAGCCGGCGTGAGGGTCAGGGATCCCTCACGGGCTGATCTGGGAGCCCCTTGGATGCAGCCGGGTAGACTCTGGCAGCAGCCAGTACGGGGAACAGCGCCTGGCTGGGGAGCCCGAGTGTGTGGGGACTTCTGGGTGAGGCCCGCGTGTGGGTGCGGCATGCCCAGCCCGGCTTCCCACTTGGTGGGGCTTAAAGGAGTCAGGACCAGGCGAGTGGGTGGGAAGGTCTGGCTGCCTCCGACCCTGGGAGTGGAGGAGCCTGTACCCCAGCCCAGCCAAATCAGGGAATTGGTATGTAAGAGGTCTGAGATCTCAGGTCTCTGGCTTGATTCCCAGGATGGTTCTGCAGGGTCCGCAGAGCAAGTGGCTGCTGACCCCACCTTGCCCTTGGACTCTGTCCATCCGTGGCCTCCATCCATAGGACTGAGCCCCTAAAGAAAGGGAGGGAGTTTGGCATTGTTGAGATGACTTGAGGGTTTCAGGGTCTGGGGTGGGATAGGACCTGAGCCCCTCCCAGCTACAAGTCCAGCCTGGCTTTGCCTCCCGACCCAGACATCTTGGTTCTTTAGGTCCAAGTCCCTGGAGTCCCAGTTGTGAGTGGCTCCTAGGGGTGTGGGTAGACATCCCCTCCAGAGCCAAGGGGGCTGCTTCACCCCCTCACCCACCTCGGGCCAGGCTGGGCATGTAGCTGGGAGGGGCTTCCTAGAACCACTGGTTTGAATTTCTTGTTTTTTACCATCTCGGGGTCTCCCCTGCAGACTGGCCACCCACTTGTCTGTACTTCAAGATTCCTATATGTGTCTGCCTTTGGCTCCAGCCTCTGCCAGACACCCTTGTCAGGTCACAGGAGCAAGAGTGGTGGCATCAGGGCCTGGAGAAGTAGACAAGACCCTTGGGGGCGGGGCGGATACCGCACTTTTGAGTTTGTTGGTCCCGAGTGAATCCAGCAACCACCGCCACCCCCATCCCCGGAAGGCATGCCCCTGCTAATAACAGCCAACTGGCTGGCTGTCCTTACTACCTTTCTGCCCCTCTTTGCTCAAGTGGGGAAAGGGGTGGAGGTGAGGGTACTTACTGACATTTGAACTTGCTGGGGTTCCAGAGGAGCCCAGAGAGCTTTGCAGGTGTCAGACAAGTCAGGGTGACCTGGGTGGCAAGTGGTGACATCTGGCTGTCCCTTTCAGGCTCCTGACTGCGGATCTATTGTCTGCCTGCACGTGTATGGGGCAGTGTCGTGAGGCCTTTTAGCACCAGGCCTGGGTGCCAAGGAAGCGAGTGTTTGCCCCTGTCTGGTTGGCCTGGCCAGGCAGTGTTTAGAGTAGGGTGAAGCAGCTGGGTGAGGCTCCTCCTCCACGGGGCTGTGCCTAGTCTCAGGGAGACTGCTGTGCTGAGGCCTAACCCCAGCAGCACATCCTGGATGTCAGAGGGGTTCTCTTTCCTAGCCAAGGGGTCTAAGTCCTTCAGAGCTTGGCTCTGGGCTCTTTCCAGATGCCTAAAGCATCCCTTCCCCCACACCCCGATTGCGTCTGCTTGGCTGAGCTATCCAGGGTCGGTTTCTCCCGACACCAGGCTTCTTCCAAGAAGCTCTCTGAGCTACAATAGCGCGATCTGACATGCCACGCACGAGGGGGGAGGACAGAAATGGCACGTGCTGGCAAGTGTTGTGTCTGGCAGCTGTGTTGGGGACTTGAGCCATCTGTGTGTTCTGTGGTTCAGCCACAAGCAAGTAGACACACGCCACTCCTGACACACAGGTGCTGAGCTTGCTCAAGGTAGCAGGGGTGTGTCCCACCTTCATTTCCATTTATTGTTCAAAATGAGGGTGGGTCTGAGCGTGGGGCTGCTTCTCGGAAACGTGTGGGCCTCCCCGTGAGGCCTAGGAGCTTGAATTCTGACTGCAAGATAGTGGTACAAATGACCCTAAGCCCAGAGGACTGTTGGGTTCAGATCCCTCCCCGGAGCCACCGTGAACTGTTCCAGCAGGGTTGGCTAGGCAGCCCGGGTGAGCACCTGCAGTGTTGGGTGGGGCAGGACAGTGAAGTTGGCCTTTCCACAGGCGGCCCACTGAAAGTCTTATGGCCTGCCCCGGGGTGCCCTGTCACTGTTGAAGGCTGTCCTGTAGGAAAAGAATACTGTTCTCTGTACTGAGCCTTCAGCTCAAAGACAAAGAATTCACAACCTGCCCAGATCCCTGAGGGTTTATCAGCCATTCATATGAGATGTATGCATAGATAAGGAATGTTGAGCCTGGGGTCAAGTACAAAGGCCTTGGACTTGGGATCACATCATTGTCTTTGTTTACAGTTCCCAAGCCAGGACACGGCAGAATGCACACATGGGTAACAGGTCGCCTTGTTCTGGCATCTAAGCTGAGGGGACTGGCAGCAGTCGTGGACAGGGCTTGGGATGCCGCTGGGGTGAAACAGAGGCTCCAATTTGGAGTTCTTTGTCCATACAGCTAGCTGGGCAATCCTCACGTGTGAAGAGGACCAAGCTGGTTTGGGGACCCAGAGAGGAGATCCTTGCAAGGGTGATGACAGAGCTGTGGGAGGGTGGAGGGCTTGAAGGCCATTGAGAAAGGCCTGGGAGCCACCCAATCAGACCCCCTAGGGTGGCTCTGGTCAACACAGCCTTGCCAAGGTCATCCAGGTCATTAAGACATAAGAGAATGCCTTTACAGTTCAAGACAGGAGCCTGGCCAGCCGATGCAGAACGACAAGTGTAGAAGGGCCTAGAATACACAACGGCCTTTGATCGAGGCTCAGAGCCACCCCAGGCTGTAAGCTCAAGCTTTACAGGGCTTTCCCAGCCTCCCACCTGCCCACTCCTGCATGGGGCATCATTGCTTCCCAGCTCACAGGCTCTCCCTTTCTATCACACCTAGTCATCCAGCCAGAAACAGTGTGGCCTTTATAAACTGGACTTAGAATTGGAGCACTTACTAGTTCTGGGAGGTTCTGGGTTCCATCCCTAGCACTGCCAAGGTGCATAGGTGTGTGTGTGTGTGTGTGTGTGTGTGTGTGTGTGTGTGTGTGTTCATGTAACTTGACCCCTCAGAGCCCTTCTATTCACCATGGATCTCTGGGTAAGTCCATGGTCACCGGGACCTACCCCCTGGTCTCTGTCTTCTACTTTCACCTTGCCCCATTCCTCACTCCCAGGGACTCACCCACATGCCTGGTTTTCTTACCCCATGGCCTTGCACGACTGTACTCTTTGTGACCAGCTTTCTCACAGATCTGAACGTGGTGAGCTCCATCTGATCCAGGTTCCGCCAGGGTGCCACTCCTCCGAGACACCTTCTGTCCCTGTCCTGAAGTGCCTGTTTTCAATTCACTGGGTCTTACGTTTCCTTCTTAGCAGCATGAAGCTATATCTGAAATTATCTTGATTTATTTAATTGGATGTCTGAATATGCAGAGAACAGCTGGGCCAGAGGTAGCCCGGGTGAGGGCACCATCACCTGTCACCGTTCTCTGCTGTCTGAATGTGAGCTCCAGGCTCAACTCCCGGGGCCTGGCACACAGTAAGCCTTCTGTGCTTGTGTGAGGTTGGAAGGGAAATCCCTGGAAATTGGCAGTCTGAGGCCAGCTGCCCATCTTGCCTCTCCAGCTCCTGCCTCCCCAGCATCAGGAGGTAAGAGATCTGCTTCGGTATTGTGTGTGATCCATGCCTCCCAGCCTGCAGCCTCTGAATTAGGACCAACTTCTGCAGATTAGCCTTGGAGCAGAAGACATCTGTATTCCTATGTGGTGTGTGCCGGTGGCTGTTGCCCCTGCCTCAAAGCCAGACAGAGGAGAATTAACTTATTGGGGTTCATAACTTAAGTAGAGACGTAGAGATGTCCTGCTGCTGGCCTGGTGTGGAATCGCTTTCCCTGGACAAGCACCTGGGGAGTTTGGAAACCCATCCAGGCCACACTGTCTGTGAGGTCACAGCAGAAACAGCGTCTCTCCAGGGGTAGGTGGGCACACAGAGTGTCTGCACAGGGAGAAGCCAGGCCTCCAGGTATTGGGATTAATCCATGGAGTCTATTTAATGATCAAAGGAATTTATTTGGGGGTGAACTCACAACCACGGGAGATTTAGCGTAGGGTCCGGGAAAGCTGAACTATGTCCCACGCTGAACGGCTTGGTCCAAGATCTCAGTGTCCAGAACCACGAGGTAGCCAAGAGGGGCCAGCATACATGCATCCCAGGTCTTAAGGGTCCCCAGTGGCCACGCCCCAGAGGCCGGTACCTCAAAGTCATAGGCAGGTGTAACAGCTGCCGCTGCCTCACGAGAGGCAGTGCTTCAGGACATGGCTCAAACAGCCACCCACTACGTCCAGGACCTGACAGGAACAGTGCAGAGATTCGTATGGTCCCACCAGGGCACAAACTCGCACACTCAGCCTGGGGAACATGAGTAGGAGTACAAGCAGTGGCATCTGGGCAGTGGTGGCAGTGAGATGCCAGCACACTCTCTGGGTGAGTGCAATGTGGAGAGTTCGGGTCCCTTGAGAGAGAGGATCAGGCCTGGGAAGTGGTTTCTTGTCTGAATTCTGCCTTCTTTCTTCATTTTCAGGGTAGGAGGGAAGCCAGGCACCTCTCAGGGTCTGGTCTGTGGCCCATAGCTGGGCCACTTCCCTAAGAGTGCAGAGGTAGAGGACTCTGAGGCTGACCACTAGGCACAGGGGTGGGGGGGGCGGGGGGGGGGAGGAAGAGAGAAGGAAGGCCAGGTTTCCAGTTTACACAACAAGCTTTACACTCAGCTACATCGGAAAGTCACCTTCATTCAGGGGGTTCAGGCCTATGGGGCAGAGACAGAGAAGGCCTGTGTTCCTTGTTCTGGAAGGGTGAACCAGGGCAGTGAGGGAGTGCTCAGCTCTGGACCACCCTTGGCCCCTCCAACCAGCCACAATCCCAAATGCCAGAACCACCCATGCTGCTCAGATCCCTGGTACAGTTCCTGGACTCAGACTCACAGGGGCCTGAGTGGCAGGAGTGGATGGAAAGGCCTGGCCATGGGAACCTTACAGAAATGTTGCAACCCAAGTGTTCTGCCACGATGCTCTTTTTGTCTCCAAGTTACCTGTCCTTGTGTGTGTCACTGGGCTCACACAATACCGGGTGACATCAGCCATTATGTGGTGACTGACTTGTATATTCCCTAAAGTCCCAGTCAAAGGTGTCCGCCCTCCAGCCATCATCTCCCTCGACAGTCCCACCTGCTGTCACCGTGGGCCTTCTTCTGCAAGTGGAATCCCAAGTGGACCCTGCTTCTACTCAGGACCTTCCCAGTCCTCCTCTTTACGGCTCCCATCTGCTTGTGACCTTAGCCTCCGCCCTAGCTGTCTGGAGCTGTCTCTGTGGGTGGTGGCCACCCAGCCTGTGAAGAGGCAGTGATTCCATGCGAGGGGGGCTTGTTTGGCCCCCACCTTCTAGAGAATGCCTGCCATCACCTACAGAGCTGGGATCCCAGCACACAGAATCCTCACATGGAGCAGACCCAGTGAGACTCACTGATCCAAAGTCTAGAGAACTGGGGTGTCTTTTTCTCTGATCCACAGTTGCCTAACAATGTCAGCGCTTCGCTTAGGAACCAGATTTTTCATTAGCCCAGACCTAGGTACCAGAGCTAGTATTCAGTCTCCAAGATGACAGACAGGGACGGTGACAGTTCTCAGGCCATCCTGGCCTCTGGAGCATGTCCTGTCCCCTGAAAAGACTTGGCTATGGGAAGGGGTTAGAAGCGCTGAGTCCTTAGGTACCACCCTCTGTTTACTCCAGAGCTCCACATGCCTGCTCCTGAGCCCTGGTTACTCCACCCTTTCCCAGACTTCCCTGGGTAAGTGCAGGCTGCCAGTACCCCAGCTCTCGTTTGATGGGTACCCAGGAATGCAAGATTACCCTTCACCTGGCCTCAATTTCTCTGTTCTTAAGGCTCCCTCTCCATGACACTGCCCCCTAACCAGCAGATCTAGGGACTCCTGTAAGCACATGACGTCCAGGCAGGCACTTACAGTGCAGCTGGGCACCCCCAAAGCAGAGGTTCTCCACAGAGCGCCATCTGCATGGCTCCTTGAGCCATTTTCTATCATTAGAGTCACATCGTGTTTATTCTAAAGAGTTTGAAAGCTGCTCCTTACTCCCTCCCCACACCAGCTCTCACACACTGGCACAGACAGATGCGTCTTCAGTGTCCCTCAGCATTCTCCAGTCTACTGCACGTGCAGCCTTGTGTGTGTGGCCTCCCCATGGCTGATGTACCTGCTGTCAGAGGCAAAGCCCACTTTCCCATAGCCCCACCCTACTATCCTGTAGTCCCTGCACCAGGACAGAGTGGAAAGGACAGAGGCAGATGTAAAAAGCAGGTAGCAGCGTGAGCAACAAGCCTTTACCTGATGCCCTGTGGCGCCCTTTGACCTCTGTGGGCAGAGGGATGGAGCAGCCAGCTTTGAAGGGAGCCCTCACCCACTGTGGTGCTATGCTGGGTTTCCACTTTGGGCCTGGCACCTGCAGGAACGCGTGGGCCCCAGCTGCTGAGAGGCCTAGATTCTGCCTCTGAATAGCAACAGAATGACAAGTCCCTGGAAAGCAGGTCCCCAAAGGGCAGGGGAGGCTGCTGGGAAGAGGAGGGCACTTGGCTACGTACTGATGGGGAGTTTGGGATATAAAGAGACTTTTTCTTTGACCTAGAAATTCAGCCCCAGCATGTTAACCCAAGGGTGAGGCTGCTTAGGACAGGGCTTGGTTGCTGGTCCCATCCCAGGGGCCCCTGCCGGTCATCCCTGCTGACCAGGCAGGTAAGCTGTTATATAGGGTCTTGTGGGGAAAGGGGACAGAGGACTTTCCTGTTGATGACTGACACCCAAGGAGTGGTATTAGTGTGCACAGTCTGGGTGGGCTGTTTAAGAGTGCCTGTCGACTGGTCTGGACTCCATGAGTCCGGATGGGACCCACCTCCTTGCTGCCCTCCCTCCCCAGGGTGTATCCCAGGACTCTTTCCCAGTACAAGCCCTCCCTGATGGTGCCCACCATAACCAGTGCCCACCTTCCCAGGAGAACTTGAATTGGGCAGCCTGGGCCACATTTTTATAATCTCATTTAGAAGATAGAAGAGTGAGGCATGTGGACCCTATGGCCAGGGGCACAGTCACCCTCACTCTGCACTACCTTCAGTATGACTCAGGGCAGCTGGTGCCGGTGGCCATGTGCCCACTCAACCAGACTGAGCACAGGCCTGGCCCTGTCGACCTTCCTTGAACATGGGACTGGCTTAGCTGGGCCTCTTGCTGCCTACATCTCTCCGTCTTCACAGATGTCCTTTCCCTGGCTCGAAAGCATACCCCTGTCTCTGTGTGGGACACTGACCCAATGTGCCTAGCAAGTGTGTAGTAGATGCAAGATGTTTGGGGCAGGTTTAGTACCTGATACCTGATTCACATCACCCGTGTCTTCTGGCACCCCATCTGTGGAGGCCAACCCCTTTATCAGGGTGGTCCTTCATTAGTCTAACTTGATAGACCTTTCATTTGTTTTGTTTTTTTGAGACAGGGTCTCACTATTACATGTTCTGGCTGGCCTGGAACTCCATATATAGACCAGACTGGTCCCGAACTCACAAAACTGTAAAATGTACTTAAAACACTGTGTTTGGGGTGGGGCATGAGTTTGGATTTTGTTGTTGTTGTTTTGTAATTCAATTGCGTGACTCTCCAGTGTGAACTTTGTAGATGGCAGTGTCCTATCTCAATGTCAAAGGCTAGACACACCTACTTGAATGGGCTATGATCTCCTTGCTGCTGGCCCCAACCTCCTTCTATCCAGGCTTAGTGGAGCCCATACTTTAATCTCTAACCAGCGAGTGTCACAGGGTTGCTGTGTGACATGTCTGTGTGGTTGAGGTGTCTTGTTGGGTACAGAGGCATATGAAGCCATGTGCCCCAGAAGGCTGTGGCACTATCTGCAGCTACTCACTTCTGACCCATGGGCTCTGAGTGGCAGTCTGACGTCCTGGGTGCCGCCGGGTGCCATGCAGTTAGAACATGGATCCAGTTCTTCATGGAAACTCCTTCCCTGAGTGGCCCTGATTGTCCAGACCTCGGTTTGCTCATTGGCCTGTGCAATGGGCCATCATGTTGTCCGCTTCATGGAGATGCTAAGAGGACTTGGCAAGAACATGGACTAGGTCTACCGTGAGTGCAGGGCCCGGCCAGGCTACAGTTCTGTTTAGAGATGGCAGGGCTTCTCAGAATGGAGAGAAATACTTCCTTTCATTAATAAAAACATTGGTTAATAATTAAACATCTTGAAAGATTTAAACACAGAAGCCACATAAAATAATAGAAGCCATGCCAGCCTCACGAGCCATAGCAAACCAGCGTTAGCAAGGCACCTCTGCTCGTCTGTGTTTGCTCCAGGTTGGTTCTGAGAGATCGGAGTCGTGCTGCTGAGGGAGGAAGGGAGAGCCCTGTGCAGTCCCTCAGCTGCTGCGCCTTCCCCAGGGCCTGCAGCCTCAGGTGACGTGGGCCTTCCCAGGCATGGTTTCACTGCCTTCGCTGTGGATGATGGACCAGCAGGTGTGGGTGCCATTCTCTGCCTTCTTTTATACACGTCCGTTCTGGATCTGTCATTTTGTTTGTTTTGGTTTTTGGAGACAAGGTCTCACTCTGTAGCCCAGGCTGGCTTTGAGCTCACAGTAGTCCTCCTGCCTCAGCCTCTGGAGTGCTGGGATTTCATTTTGCTCACCCCTCCCTTCTCCTTGCATCTCAGAACCTGCAGAAAGTGCTGCACAGCCGGGGCGGCTGGCCCCTTTGCTCTGTGATTCCAGGGCCGGCTGTGTTCCTTGCTTTGCGTGGAAGTGTCTAGTTTGCTTCCATTCTCTCTGGCTGGAATACTGTGTCCAGGTCTCCCTGGTGCATCTGTAAAGATCTTCTAAGGAATGGGTGGTTAAAGGTGCCCATCAGCACCCCATTGGGATGTGGTTACTTTCCAGCTAAGGGCATTCCTGACTCTCCTGGCCCTGGGGGCTCCACTTACCACATCCATCTATTGTCCAAAAAGACTCCAATTTCTCTTATCCATTTAGAGAGAGGATTTTAGAGGGAGCATGCCACCACCACCACCACCACCACCACCACCACCACCACCACCCCCAGCTTGCAGAATAAAAGCTTGTTCCCACAGATGCTGGCCAGGCCCTCCAGCATTTCTAGTTGGCCAATACATTTTGTTAATTAAAAACCAAAAAATTGGCCCGACCTTCCCTGAGGCCCTGAGAATCCAGAAGAGGCCAGTCTGCCTGATGGACTACAGGGTCCGCGTGGAGCCAGAGATAGCACAGAGCCCACTCTGCCGCCTCCTGTGGTGCCACATTGCCTTGCACATGTGCTGTGGCGTGATTATAGCCCTCTGTACCCATCAACACATAGCATAAATGTTCTCAGCATTTACCTGTTCAAACTGTGGCTGTTTTACGTCTGCCCAGAAAGCCTAGGCTCAGCTGGCCATGGGCCAACCTTTAGGTGACCCAAGCATTAACCACTCAAGGCTCACACCGGAAGAGCAAGGAAGAAGTGTGTTGGACAGGCTTTCCCATGTACAGTGCCAGTGAGGCTCCATGGTCATGTCCTGTCACTCACTGGTCATTTCCACCACAGGGCTGACTTCCCCCATCAATCATAGATTCCCAGGCCAGGATCCAAAGGCCAGAGGGCCGTTAGTGCTATGCCTTTCCTAAGTATTCTCTGCCTCCACTGTGTCAGGAGATCACATACCCCTAAGGTCCTTCACTGGCAATGAGAGGTCTGGTGTCCTCCCTGGGTTCCCTGTGTTTCCCTCATCAGGCACTGTCTGTAGACCTTGGGAGAGTGTTCTCCGCACCCGTGGGCAGTTGAGGCTTCCAGAGCTTGGGTGCTCCTGCGGATGTTGCATATGGAAGAGGAGGGAGACAGCCCAGGACTTCCTGCTGCCAGAGTCTGTGCTCTTAGAAGCTCAGAACTCTAGTGCAGTGTAAGGGGAAAGCTGGAGGCTCCTCCCAGGCAGCCACAGTGGACAACTGCCCATCCCTTGTGGCCTGGCCACGTGGGTCATTCGGGAATTTTCCCTACTTGGGTCTGTGTCTCCCGGCAGCCTGAGCTTCCCCTTGGTGTAAACTGCAGTTTAATGAATGACCGCACACAAATAACCACCCTCACCCCAAGCGTTATTTTTAACCTGTGTCTGTTTTCCCATTTATTTGCAAACCTTGCCTGGGGGGGTGGGGACAAGCCATGTACCTCCAGCAGGCGCCTATACCCACTGATAGTGCTCGTTCATCGTTCCTGGAGCCTCATCCCAGTGAGGATGCTCGTGTTTGTCATCAGCCACTGTAGACCCTAGGAACTTCTTTGGGGCACTGGGACTTTTTTTCCCCCCAGATCACACTGTTAGCTCTACTGGGATCCAAGGTTTGAACTCTTTTCCATGCTCAGTGGAAGTAGATTGATGTAAAGGCACCATGTACTCAGTTCCTTGTAAACTTAGGTGCACATGAGGAACAACCCTCTTCTTGCTGGGTGTGGTGGCACACACCTTTGGTCCCAGTACTGAGGAGGCAGAGAGAGGCAAGGAGATCTTTGTGAGTTCAAGGCCAGCCTGGTCTGCATATGGAGTTCCAGGCCACCCAGGGCTAGCTACATAATAAGAAAATAAAAGAAATAAAGAAATAACCCACTTCCTATGACTAGGGTCATTTTGTAGGCCCTTTTGGCTTTTTTAAAAAAATTATTTACTTTTTAAAAATGTGTTTTGAGATAGGGTCCCAGGTAGCCCAGGTTGGCCTCAAAATTACTATATAGCTGAAGATAACTATTAACTGCTGATCTCCTGTTCCTACTGCGGGGGACCTTCCCCCACTTCTTCCAGGGTACTCTTGAGGAGGGAGGGATAAGAAAATATCAGGTAGAAAGAGAGACCTAGTTGACGAGAGGAAAGACAGAAACACAGGATAGCTTCGGGAGGACCTGGATCAAAATCTATCGGCCCAGAACTTTATTCAAAAGGGCTTTTTATAACAATGCCACAGGGTGAGGCAAAAGATCTCCCCTTTGCTAGATACAGCCAAGTGTAGACCCTTCCAAACACCTCGTACCCAGGCCTGTGGTCCAATCATCCTCTTATGCAGGCCTGGTAAAGCAAGTTCAGATCTCACTAGGAAACCTCTGTGGGCTCCCACATCTTACCTCCTGAGTGCTGGGACTGCAGGCATGTAGCACCTCACTTGGTTTATGAGGTGCTGGGGATGGAACCCAGGCTTCATGCATGCCAGGTAAACACTGCCAACAGCACATCCCCCCACCCTGTAGGCCTTTTAGTGACTAATCTCTGCTCGTGCTTAAAATAACAATAAGCAGTAGACACTATTGTCATTTCCTTTTACAGATGGGGACACTGAAGCTCAGAGGTGACAAGAGCTTCCCCAGGTCACCACCCCACACAGGGCTGTGGTTTGAACCAGCACAGTGTAGCATCTCCCACACAGTGATATACTAGACTCTATCGAGATGCTACAGTGTTCTACAATTGTGCCTATGCGGCTGCTCCAAATTCCTTAAACTTCCTGTGGGAGGGGCTAAGTCCACTGTTGCCTGGGAAACCAGATAAATGGTGGTGTTAGAAATGTGAGCAAGCCTTGAGAGCTTGTTTGGGGGTTCTAGTAGGAGCGTCTTGGCCCAAGACCTAGCCTTCTTTATTCAGGGAAGGTTGTCCCCTTAGACTGAGCATGGCAGCTTCTGAGGGACACATGTGGAGCCATGAGGGAGGAAGGGAACACCTGCTTAGCCACAGTATTGAGATGGGCGGCACTGGAGGCCCTAGGGACCTAATAGGGTGAGGAAGCCATGGAGGAATGTGGCTGAACAGTATGTGTTAACCTGGGAGGACCACACGTTGCTACTGAGTCCTGCTCATGGAGTGGTTCAAGGTGGCCCAACCACTTAGGTCTCACTCTCTAACCCAGGCTAGCCTCAAACTCAGGATCCTCCTGCCTCAGCTTTCCAAGTACAAGTATGTGCCCTTGCACTTGGCTAGCGTCTTGTGTGCCACATAGCTAATTAAATCACACTCAGGAATAGTACGCCTATCTATGCTGTAGCCACTGAATGCTTTACTATCTTTTTTTCTTTCTTTTCTTTTCTTTTTTTTTTTTGTAATTTTTAAGAGTTGTTTTGTCGTTTTTTGGTTTTTTTTTTTGTTTTTTTTGTTTTTAGCCATGTAGTCCAGGCTGGCCCCAAACACTCCTAGCCTCCTGAACTTAGCTCATCCATCATGGGCTTTGTGAGGACCACTGTCTCTAACAGAGGTGGGAGCAGGGTTGGAGGCCTGAGAGCCAGAGCCTTTTTCCTTGACAGCATCAAGAGACAAGAAGAGCATCAAGGGCAGGTCTCATGCTTCCCTGACTGGGCTGGGTGAGGCCACCCAAGCTGCCAGAGTCATCAGGAAATGCAGGTGTCAGGGACACATCTAGTCTGGCAGGGAGGAAAGAGGGGCTTCAGGGGCTGGTTCTGGGAGCTCTGGGTGTGAGCCTTTCCCCAGGAGTGGGCAGGGGCCAGGAGCTGACCAGGCCAGGGGCCCCCGCTTGTGGGAACTGGGAGAGAACGGTCTGCATCCTGACCGCTAGGAACTCAGCCATCTCAGTGTGCCATGCCGCCTGAGAACTACCCGACTCCTGGGCATGGGACGGCACCTGCAGCACCAGCACCAGCTCTCTAAGGCGTATTGGTTTCCCTCCTGGGTTATGCCAGGCAGGTGTGCAGCAGTGGATCAAAGAGGAGCAGGAGATCCAGTCTAGTGCTAAGTAGGGAATCAGGATAAAAACTCGCCTCTAGCCTCCTTTTCTTTGTGGGGAGAGGATAGGGGCTGTTGGGGAGCCCCTGAGACGGGACAGGCCGTACAGCTGGATCTGAGTGCACGCAGGGGTGGGTCGCCTTGCACAGCAGTGGCTTTTCTAAGGCCTTTGTGTTGCTGGGCGCAGAGGCTTCTAATGCCACACACTGGGGGTGGGGAGCGTCCACTCCCTTCCGCCAGGGTTCCCCACCTGGTATGTCGTCATTCTGAGCCACCGCCTCAGAGGACCAGACACTGGATATCAAGACAATAGAAATTCCTTCTTGTGTCATCTTTCCTCGGGGTGGGGACAGGGGCGGGCTGCCTCTGTGGACCATCAGGGAGGGACCGTCCTACTTCCTTAGCTTCTGGAGACCCAGGGTCACTAAGCTGTGGCCACAACCCTCCAGACCCTTCTGCACTTTCCAGTCACCCACTCCTCTGTGTCTGTGTCTCCATTCTGTCACTAAAGGACCCCAGTTCTTCTGGTGACCTCTTAACTGGTTACCTCTACAAACACCCTCTTCCTGAAGACACCATACTTTTGGATTAGGACTTAGATGTACGTTTGGGGGTTGAGGGGGGAGACAAAAGCCTCTTTCTATACCCTTAGGCAGTGGTCAAGAGCTCCCGAGACTCTGAGGGAAATGAAGAGCCAGCACTGCAGCCCAGCTGGTGGAATTGGTGGAGACAGTCGGTGGGTTCCGGGACCTAGAACAGTGCTGCAGAAGTGACACCACTCATGGCCACAGTCAGTCCATTGCCGCGGTCAGTCATGGCCACAGTCAGTCCATCGCCGCTGTCAGTCATGGCCACAATCAGTCCATCGCCGCGGTCAGTCCATCGCCGCGGTCAGTCTATCGCCGCGGTCAGTCCATAGCCACAGTCAGTCCATCGCCGCGGTCAGTCCATGGCCACAGTCAGTCCATCACCACGGTCAGTCCATCGCCGCGGTCAGTCCATCGCCGCGGTCAGTCTATCGCCACGGTCAGTCCATCGCCGCAGTCAGTCCATGGCCACAGTCAGTCCTCCCAGCCCTTGGGCTGGGGACTGGACTGGAAAGTGCTATCTTATTTACTGAAGTGCTATCTTATTTACTGATAAGAGCAGTGAAGACTCAAAAGGAGCAAGATCTAGGCTGCCCAGGCAGTGGGTGAGGAGCTGGGAAGGAGGGCTAGTGTGACTGACGGGGAGATGTCCCCAGGAGGAGAGGTAGCCTGAGGGATCTTGTACTCTGCCTTGTTGGGCACAGGCCTTGAACCTCAGCATGTCACGCTGTCTTGTCCTGGAGGGAGACCTGAGCTCGTCCCTCCGGACCCACACTCCTGTGTTAAGTGGCCAGCCTGGCCATGTTGGATATGCTCTGGGGGCCTGGATCACTGCTTACCTATCAAGGGCCTCCTGGGCCCCTCCTAAGCTCTGAGACACTTAGTCTGATCCTCTGCCCCAGAGGAACCTGGGAGGAAACAGCAACCATTGCATCAGCAGGTTTACTTGGGGACGGGAAAAAAAGTCTTCCGAAAGCCCTCATCCAAACAAGGAAAATCAAACTGCACTGTCTGCTCCCTGGGGACCCAGGAGTCTATTCCGGAGACCAGGTCTTCATTGGCTTTCTGTGGAGGAAGCTGCCTCGATTGCTTCTCACAGCCATGCAGCTCCCCTGCCCTGACCACAGCAGCAGAGCCCTCAAGGAACTGCTGTCCTGAGAGAAACAGAAGCAGAGGGCTCAGGTGTTTGGGCACCTCTGACATGATGCACATACACGTGCGTGTGTGTGTGTGTGTGTGTGTGTGTGTGTGTGTGTGTGTGTGTGTAGGGAAAGGGTCATGAGTGGTCAGGGTGGGTGAGAGGAAACAGGAAGCAAGAATCTTGTGCTCCCGTATATACAGAGCTCATCAGTAATGACCACAGTGGCCATTAGGCTCCTAGTTGCCTGGCACCAGCGGGAGGTTGTGGGTTGTGGCCACCTGTTGACAGTCCTTGGGAGATAGATTGTTTGATCAAGAGGCAGATAGACCATGCACAGGAGTCCATCCGTCTTGGAGTATACCTGTGTGCTAGGGCAGGGCCTCCGGAACCCTAGGCAGCCCACAGCTTTACCCCTTTATGTTTATATAATGAGCATCTTGACAGCACCTGTTTTCACGACCCCGGAACTAAATGAGGGCACAGGCGCCTAGGCTAGGCTCACCTTTAATGGAAGGGTCCCATGCTGCAGCTGCAGCTGCTTCTGAGCTGTTGTGGCTGTTGTGGCTGCTTGCTGTTTGTTCCCTGGGCCGGCCCCAAGCTCTGAACGGCCTGTCTGAGGGATTGTGGAGTCTGGAGGAGTGCGGCTGTGGTGGTATCATATCAGGGTAGACAAGAAAAGAGGGGCCTTGGGCATAGCTGCCCCAGGACCCTGACTCTGCTGCATTTAGGCCACAGGGCATGGTGGGTAAGGTGAGCTTGGCATAATAGTGGAAGAGAAAAGGGGAGCATGGCAGTAGGAACCTAGGCTCCATCTCCCCAGCACCGCTGCCCTAGCACCCCCTGGCCTCTAGCTCCTTTGTCCTGTTCTCCCGCAGCCCCTGCATGGCCCACTCCTTACAGGACTTGGTGCTGGCTCTACAAAGGTATTTTTTCTAGGCTTAGCCCCCAGCCGGCCTCCTTTCAGCCAGCGTTCCCTCCCAAGGGTGGGGGCAGAGTAAGGAGCTGACCCCTCACCCCAAGGACTCCACCAGGTCCCATGCCCCAGAACTTCCTTATAGGATGTAAGGTCATATTCCCCCCAAATATGCCAAGCCCTCATCCCAGGTGTCTGTGAAGGTGATCTCACTTGGTGTAGGGACTTTGCATGTATAAATGAGGGTCTGAGTGGAGATCAGCCTGGATTTGGGGGAGAATGGAGAACCAATGAGTTGTCAAAAGATGCACCTAGAAGCTAGGAGATGCCTGGGGTGCCCAGAAGGTGCAAAGGCAGGCAGGTCCCTCTCCTGGAGTCCTTGAGGGTACTGTGATTCAGCTGATACCTTGATTTTGGATTTGGGGCCCCCAGAGCTTCATAAGCAAATAAACCTTTAAGTCATTGTCTGTGGTCCTTTGTCAAAGCTGTCCCCAGGGAGGCATGCACCCCCTCTTGGGGAAGCTGGTGTCAAGGCCAAGGAAGGCCCTGCCCCCACCAACTCTGTCTTCCATCAATAGGAGGCTGAGGGCCTGGGTGTAGTGTGACTAGAAGGCTTCAGCTCCTGAGGAAGGGTCCCCAAAGACAGGGATAGTGAGCTGCAGCATCAGACTTCAGGGGCATGTATACATAAAACGACTGGGGTTGGGAGGGGTTGAAAGTATGGTGTGACCAGGGACCTATCATGGTCTCTGCAACACAGCTACAAGTGTCTCTCTCTTTTCACCTGTCACCTGCTGCTCGCGAGGTCTGGTGGCCGTGCTTCTGGTTTAGAACTTGTCATTTTCAGAGTGTGACCAGTATGCCAGTGTACAGATCCAAATTTAGGCCTGGGAACGTTAAAGACGAAACACGCTTTCTCACTTCTCCTCCGGAACTATTTCTTAGCCCTAATAGCTCTGGGGACTTGGGACCACTGTGGGGGAGGGGGTGTCTCTGGACCCCTCTATGTCCCAGTGCAACTGGCCAGTCACGGCAGAGGACTGGGTGTCCCTCGTGGTTCACTATTCAAGTGGTCTGTCTTTCTGCCCCTCCAGGGACTCTGCTCAAGAGAGGAAGAGTCAGGCCGTGGTCCCTGGGATGGATAGTGGGATGACCAATGATGTGTCCTTGTGGTGAGGAGGGAGTAATCTTTGCCCTGATCCATCTGAGTAACAGTATCTGCGGGAGGGGCTGCCTTAGGACTTCCGGTGGTTCTGACAAGGAAGAGGAGGAGAGGGTGGAACGGGGCTAAGAAGACGCAGGAAGAGCCGCTGCACAGTGGCCGCTGGAACCCCTGCCCGGGAGCATGCTGAGCCCTCCATGGAGATAGTCCAGAGTGGACAGGGCAGGCCCTGTGGTCAGCCCATTCTTCCACCTGAAAAACCATTGCACCCACCTGTGGGCCTTTGGGGGTGGGGAATGGGTTCAGAGTCCTATGAATAGAGAAAGCAGAACCAAGGCCTCCGGGCTGGTCACCCCTCACACAAACACCATCCCTGTCTTGGTGGGGTGTGGTGGAGAATGGCACCTGGCAGTGCTGGGCCCCACCCACCTGTCAGAACTGCCTGTAGCTCTCACTGTAGCTTTCACCTGACTGACAGAACCAGTTTCCCCACAAAGCACGGGGAGGGGCCAGCTAAGGTTATAACCCACAGCATAGGTATGGTGACCAGGATTGTCACAGCTGCTCACCCACAAGGGTCCCTGAGGAAGTCACCCTCCTGCACCTACCTGTCAGCTCTCTGGCTTGGGTCCCAGCAGCAGCCCCACCAGGCTGCCAGCCAGTAACTGAGGTGATTAAGAAGAGGCCGAGGACTGAGGCTGCCGCAGCCTTGTGAGACCCTGGTGAGTACAGTAGGTGGGGCCGGCAGAACAGGGGTGCTCCAGCCCAGAATCAAACTGTAGGAATCAGTTGACTTCTTGTTTCCCTGTGCCTCAGTTTCCCTATATGTAAAATGGAAAGGAGCTAACCACGTGGAGTCAAGCCTGAGGAAGGGTTGTGAGTAGGGTCCCCTAAGCATCGAGTGGAGAGGGGTCCTGGGTTCTTGGAGGGAGCAGAGTAGGGCAAGAAGGGAGGTGGGCCCCCCGGTGTCTGCAGCCAAAGCTCTTCTCTTGGGCCATCCTGGTCTGGTGGTCCCCACAGATGCTGGCAGTCACCATAGAGGGTGTCTGGGCCGGTGATGCCTGCCCTGCACCGACCAGCCACATGGCCCTGTGTGATTCTGTGCTTGCTTGTGCCTTAGTTAACACATCTGTCAAATGGAAAGAAGGCAGAAGAGAGTGATAGAAGCCTCTGGGCTCTTCCCCCGTTTCTTCTTCTTCTTTTTTCTTTCCCTATTTTATGCGTGTTATGCATGTATGCATGTATGTTTTTTCACATGTGTGGGTACATATGAATATGTGTACATGTACACTTACTGTGGAAGCCTGAGGCTGAGGTCAGGAATTGCCCTTAATTGTTCTTCCACCTGTTTTTTTGTTTTTTGGGGTTTTTTGTTGTTGTTGTTTTTTGAGGGAAGGTCTCAGTCAAACCCAGAGCTGGTGGGCATGGCTAGTCTTACATTCCCATGGCTTGCCCTGGGAACCCGTCTCTGCCTTCTGAAGCTGGAATTACAGGTGGGATACCACACCCATCTGGCTTTTACATGGGTTTCTGGGGACTCTGGTCCTCATGCTTCCGTGGTGAATACTCTAACTCCCGAGCCATCTCTAAATCTTCAGGGTCTTTACTGCTTCAAGTGCCCAGACTCCTGCCTGGGCAATGGGGCGGTAGAGAAGGGGAGGGGCCCTGCTGCCTGCCTGGCATCTGCCATATTCAGCAAGCAAGGGCAGGCGTGCAGGGGTGGCTCTCAAAAGCGTTGTTGATGAGACTGAACTTGCCAAACCTAGGCGCACAGAGACGGCTTCGCCCCGTGGGCATTTCACCTTTCACAGTTTAGCCCCTCCCCCTGCCAACCCAAGCTGTGGTGAAGCTCCCTGGTCCTGTGTCCACCCCATGCCTCTGGTAAGACTGACCAGGACCTTCTGGAAGCCTCTCATGGGGTGGACAGCAGAGGGGGCTGTGTGGCTGGCCCCGCAAACTGGGGCAGAAGGACATGGGGGGTCGGAAGCACTGCATGGGGGAAGCCAGAACTCTGACCACCCCCATGTGAGAGGGAGCCCAGGTGGGCAGGGGCCTCTCGGGTAGAGAGTCACACTCCAACTTGGCTCAGGGGCGTTTGTGCAAGGCTTATAGCTCATGGGATCAGGGGGCTCAGTTTACCCCTCCAGCAAGTGAGGAAGCCATTGCTCATTACATCTGGGGGAGAGGCTCCTCGCTCCCCAGATCTAGAACCTTATTTCTTGAAGAGGAGGGTGTCGAGGGGAAGTGGAGAGGACGGTTTGTCCCAAGCTAGGACCAGGCCAACATGAAGTACCTGTGACCAGGTGAACAGAAAGGAAGGAACGACTGCATGGCGGAACCCAGAGGAGTGTGTCTTTGGGAGTTCAGCTCGTGCCTTTTGAATAGCTGGTTCTTGGTTTTAAATTCCACTGCAGCCCAGATGCACAACTACGTGAGTCTTTCCTCAGCCCTCAAGCCAGGATGCATCTCAGCACCAGAGGACAAGGGAGGGTGGGAGGTAACCTTGGGATATCCTGTGGAATACGGTACAAGCCTCCATGGCCTGATCCAGAGCTAGGACTGGAACAAGACTAGAACTTGGTTACCACATGGTATCCACCATCCCTGTCCCCCAAGTACCACTAGGGCCTGAGTGGTCACATCTGATGTGGGTGCTGTTCAGTGTTTGACCTTGGGCTAGCCTACTCACAATACTTCCAAGGTCCCACATCTGTGACCCTTGACACTCAGCAGGTAGAGCTGAAGAAGGTGTCTGTCTCCAGTGGTCACTTGATCTAGGGCCTTCTGGCAAGTAGCACATTCCAAGGTCAGTACACTTTGTGACCCTGCCACAGGACCAGCTGCAGCCATGCATAGACGTGTGAAGAGACCCTCACCCCACCTTGCTTTCTGGTACTGGGACAGTCCCAGCTTTGTTACACCCCACAAGTAGTAGCGCCTAGATACGAGGCAGCTGGGCACCCACCCACAGATCACGTGGTAGGGCTGGTCTGGGGACAGCAGGCAGCAGAGGTACCTCTGGTGATCTCTTTGGTCTCAGACACCAGCCTCACACAGCCAGCCAGATCACCTACCGTCTTAGAGATCATGGCATGCTGGGTCCTTAGTACCCTTCTTTCTGACTGAGGGGGCAGAAGCTATGTCCAGAGTCCAGGCAGGCCCACCATATCCAGGAAGCATGGGCCTCGCCAAGGCAGGAGTCCCCAGTGGGGGTGGGGTGAGCAGTGGGGGAGAGGACGCTGGGGGTGTCTGGGCAGTGTCCAGGCCTCTCAAAACCAGCACAGACAGTTTCCACCCTTTGGACCTCAGGTCCCTGGTGCTACTAGAGAGGAAGCAAGAGAGACCGTGGCTACCTTGTCTCCTCCAGTCTTCTTGTGGTCCATCCAGGTAGTACAGCCTACACAGGGAAAGTGAGTGGCTAGACCAGGTAAGCAAACAATTCCTGGCAGCACTCACCCAGCTTTCCTGCTGGGTGACCTAGTGGCAGCTGCCTGTCGCTCCATCAGTCCCCACCCAAGGTAGATGATGACCTGCAGAGCCATCCCACTGGGGATGGTATGCTGGGCACTAGAGTGGGAGAGCTAAACTAAGGGGTGTGTCTGTAACACCACACCCCTTCTGAGAGCCCCTCGGGTATGCCCATTTGGCACAGGGCCGGCCGTGACTATGGTGGAGCTCTTCCCAGAAGTGTGTCTGGCTGTCCCCAGGAAGCCTGCCTCCTCCCATCTCTTTTGTATCGGGGTGTGGAGGCTCAGGTGAGTCTGGCCTGAAAGGGGGGCAGACTTCTTGAGCCCTGGTAGGTCCCTGTCCCTGACTGCACTGTCCCCTGTCCTAACTCTCATCCGCCAGAGTCCCCCATGCCAGCTTGCGTGGCCACTGAGAGCATTGCTCCTATTGGCGGTCTGTGTCCAAAATCAAAGTCTTCTCTCGGTTGGATGGGACCAACCGGGACTTGGCAGGACATGGTGAGGACAGGCCTTTTAAGTGGTAGCTGCTGTCATTCTATAGTCTGTCAGTTCTCCAGTGAGCATGCGGAGAGCTGAGCTTGTAGGCCCCGGTCCTTCACCGCTGAGCTGGTTTCAAGGATTTGAACCCCCCCCCCCATCCCCACCATAGCCTTTAATGAGACTCCAAATTCAGACAGAAGCATCAGCACATACACAGAGATGGAGGCCTCCACCGATAATAAAGAGCTCCAGCAGCTGGAGCCTCATCTCTCCCTAGGGACCCTGGCCTGCCTCCCTCCAGCAGCTCCCTGGAGGTTGTGGGTGAAGAAGCTAACCAGAGACCACAGTGCCAGCCATGAGAGAGCACTTGGCTGCTGCAGGTACCTCGAGGCCCCACTCAGAGAAAGACTCTACACATAGCTGCAAAATGAATGTGGCCAGCTAAGGCCACCCAGCCATGGTGCTGGGTCCTTCTTGTGGTCCCCAGTCCTCTGCAGGATGACAGAGAGAACTTAGGTCAGAACTGCCCCATCCCCTCGAAGGTGGAATGCGAAGGAAGTCTGGGAATGGAAGACTTCGCGTTGATCCCTTCTCTGAGGCTCAGGCGAGCCTGGACCCAGATTACAGATCTGTGCCTCCCTCCTGTGTGGCCTTGACCTTTCTCCACAAAGATCCCATTGTTTGGGCTGAAGGTGGGCGTCTGTCAGCAGTGGAGGGAGTGGTGCCTTGGAGGCCAGATCCCTGCTTGGAAGGCAGCCGGAGGGCAGTGAGCTGGCTCTTTCTTGGTGGGGTGACCCAGCTGGGAGGGATGTCCTCATTGGGTGGGGACTGAGTGTCTCAGATGGAGGAGTCATCTCATTAAGTGGTTGGCTTAGGTGGTGGTGTCCCCACTGTAGGAGGTGTCCCAGCTGGCAGGGGTCCTTTCCCATTTTCCAGACCTTTGTCCACAGGGACAACGGACTGATGGAGCAGGGACCACAGTGACCTCCACCTTGTCTGTTCTGGGACGCAGCATCACCCCTGATACCAAGACAGGCTTCTATGCTCTAGATGGGAAATTGAGTCTGAGCCCGTGTGGAGGGCAGGGTCAAGGTCAAGCTGCCTCCTACCCTTATCCTTTACCTGCCACCTTCCTGACTCCTAGGTGGCCCGTGACCCTCAGCTGGGCAGGAGAGGGTAGAATTCCTGAGAAAAGGGACAAGGAGGATCTACAGTCAAGGGAAGAGAGCCACACAGTGGCTCTTAGGCCTGAGTGGGAGCCACCAGTCAGCTGTCCGAGCCCCTGCTGCTCCTAGGCCCAGCTACATGGATGTACCTCGACTGTGGCCCCAGCAGCACAGTGGGAGCTATGGACACTGTCATGACACCAAGGGCCCCACAGCCCCATGCCCATCAGCCCTTGGTACTGATAGGGAGGGATCCAGAAAGCGTCTGGAACAGGAGGTCAGGGTCTCAGGGGTGTGTGTCTATCCCTGTTCTGGCTGGGCAGCCACTGCTTTATCCAGAAGAGCTGCAAGAGGGGTCACTTCCCACGGCCTCAGGGATGGGTCTGATGACCTGCTAGAGCCCTTCAGGAGCCTTCCGTAGAGTTAGCAACTCCAGCTTCTCCTGAGCCCAGTTTCCACCACGAGCTAATTCTCTGCAGAAGTACTACATTAGCCATGTGTCTACCTAGCCCATGGAGCACAGCAGAACTTGAGGGGTCAAGTGAGCTGAGAATGAGCCCCTCACACAAGCCCAATATGGCATAGCACAGATCCCATACGGACTGTAGGAAAACGTGGGTACCTGAACAGCAGCCCGAGGAAACATTCTATGGAAGAGCTAATTCTCTAAGGAAGGAGAAGAGTCCCACAGATGGCCCTGTGGAGGCAGAGGCACACCTCAGCTACCCGGGTGGAGAGAAGAAAGGCCATCGACCAACTGGGGTGAATATGGTGGCTCCTCCTTTCTCCTCTCCTACCTGCCCCTAGACTAGCAACACTCAGAGCAGAGCCTACAGGCCCACCCTCACTGCCCTTTCCATGAGCTCTGCCAGCAAGCAGGCCCTACCTGGGCATCACGATACCCACACTGTCCCTGTGAGTCAGGAGTCCACTCCAATCCCCACCCCACCCCACCCCTCTCTCATACTCCCATCAAATCACAGAGTTCCAGGCATGTCCAGCCCATCCTCTCTACTCAGAACATTGTCCTTCTAAGAGTCACATGTCTGTGCTCTGAAGCCAAGTTCAAAATGCCCCTTTCTGAAGGCTGTATGTCCCTACTGTCTGTGGTCTCTAATACAGTCAGAGCAAAGAGAAGGTTAGCTGGATGGCCAGGCCAGAGCCACTCTGTCAGAACCAGCAGGAGGAAGACAGATGGGCATGCTTCGTCTGCAGCCTTTGTAGCCTAAAGAGTGGGTCTGGCTGACACTGAGCACAGGCAGTCTGTGGTAGTCACAAGGTCTACCCCAAGCTGCATTAAAGCTTTCACTCCCAAAGCAGGGGTGCTGGCTGGTGGGTTCCACCCCTGCCTGCCCAATAAGCCTACCAGGACCACACCTTACCGCATAGTCAGGGGTTATGGCCTTAACTCTGGAGGTGATTGGCTTAGACTATACAAGGGGAGGGCTCCCCAGCCTTCCCTTGATCTGTTGGGATTTCTTGTGCTCCTGTCTTGCAAAAACTTCTCTTCCAAGGCCTGGGCCAGAACTGGGTGATGCTGGCCGTATATGCCTATCACTCCATTCCCTAGCCACAGCTCTGTCCTCTGCCTCATGGCCTGGCCTTCTGTGTGATCCCACCTCAGGGGATCAGGGTCTCTAGGCTAGGTTCCTCCTGGGCAGAAATGGCACCACCCTAGACCTCCATCCCATGAACCCAAGCACAAGCAGCTATGTTGTATGCTTGCCTTGGGTTCTTTCTTCTCAGTCCCACAGAGCTCCCTCATGTACTTGGACTTCAGGATCATGAGGGCAAGAGGAAAACACAGCTAAACATAGAAATGGCATCGTCTGCAGCAGGGAGGGCTTTGGAAACTGTAGGCAAGGACCAGCTGTGTTCAGATGGCATTGAGTAGCTATGAGGTCTGAAAGGTGGCATTGCTGATTGGGTCACAGAGAATAGTTGGGTAAGCACACTTTGGCTTCTAGTGGCCTTGGGTAAGCAGAATTCAGGAGCTAGAGAGTCTGGCTGGACCTTGATACTTAGAGTCAAAGTCCAGGAGACCTCCTGGTAGGCCACATGGGCCACAGGTGGGCAACACAGCCCTCCTGAGTCACTCAGAGGACCAGGACTCTGCTGCTGCAGCCAGCATTCCATTTCCTCATCCATTCTTCCTTTCTTCTCCCCTTTCTTCTACCTCCTCTCTTCTTTCTAGTCCCTCTCTTCCCCTGAAGCTCTCATGGGAGTTGAGCTCCCAGGACCTGTCAACACAGAACTTCTGTTGAACATTGGGCCAGTGCAGACTGACAGGCCCCAGCTTGGCCCTTGGTATGTGGGATGGTCTCTGCCTCCCACGCCATTCCTCAGCCATTCCAAGCACTCTACAGATGCTGCCCCTTATACCTAGCTGCTAGCTAGAAAGAGTGACTTGGATGGTTACTGTGGACAGCAGGCCTTGCCTTGGTCACCTCTCTAAAGCTCCTTCCTGAGCTGGAGGCTTGGTGGGCCCAGCGTAGGAGGCACGCTTGTCCAGGGAGCCCAGCTTTACTCCGACACTTTCAGCCAGCATCATCTATAGCCCCACATCCCTAGGTCCCCACTCAGGACCTTCCTCACTTGTTGCTGCCCTGGGTGGTGGGATCCCATGGTGGGCAAGACGGAACCAGAGAGAACGCACCTTTAAGCATAGGGTCCATCTGCATGCGTCTGTGTATGCACCTCAGGTGCAATTCCTCAGAGCCGTCTGCCTTGATTGTTGGGGCAGGGTCTCTCACTAGCTTGGGGCCTTAGAGATGGACGGGCTGGCCAGCCAGTCTCAGGGATCCACATGCCTCTGCCTCCCCAGCACTGGGATTACAGGTTCTGAGGATTGAGCTCGGACCCTCTTGCTTGTCTAGCAACCGTTTGTTTTATCAACTGAGCCATCTCTCCTGCCCGAGAGTTTTAACAGTAAAGAATGCCAGGGAGGGTGTCTAGGAGCCGCCAGTGCTATGCAGAGAATGTGCGTAGTGCAGCCAAAGAGTGGCCACGCAGAGGACACTCTTCTGAGTGGAATGTGACAAAACCCAGCCTGCGCAATAGGGGTGGGGACACAGAGGGAGCAGAGCAGAGCCATGCAGAGGTCCTTCAGCAGGCTTGAGCTCAGCATTTGTCAGGACTAGAGCCCAGTAGGCTAAAGGAGTGGAGAACAAGGGCCAGCGGCACAAGGTGGGCAGAGCTTGGGACCAGGGGACCTGGCTGGCTTGTGAGATGCACAACCCCGCCCCACATACCTAGTGTGTGACAGTGACCTTCAGACAGCAGGCAGGGCACAAAGGATGGGAGTCCGAACTTCAGGGTAGCTCTGCAGAGCTGAAGCCTCCTGCTGAGCAGGTCGAAGGAAGCTGCTGGGCCACCACTGGCCTGTAGGCGTCACTATAGAGCCCTTGGCTCCTGGTGTACACCTGAATTGTACTGGGCCTGCGGGGGCGGGGTGTCTGTTCATGCTGGCAGGGTAGTCACTGCCCTTCCCACCTCGTGTGTCTGAGTGTAGGGTGAATGAGAAGGAAGTGGAAACCAGGCTGGTCAGCTGACTGCCTGGAAAGATACAGGGAGCGAAGAAGAGAGAATGAGAGGGTGGATGGTGAGGGATAAGTAGATAAGAGGATGGATGAGTGCATGGATACATGGATGGATGAATGGATGCATGGATGGATGGGTACATGGATGGATGGGTACATGGATGGATGGATGGATGGATGGATGGATGGATGGATACATGGATGGATGGATGGATGGATGGATACATGGATGGATGAATGGATGCATGGATGGATGGGTACATGGATGGATGGATGGATGCATGGATGGATGGGTACATGGATGGATGGATGGATGGATGGATGCATGCATGCATGCATGGATACATGGATGAATGCATGGATGCATGGATGGATGAATGGATGCATGGATGGATGGATGGATGGGTACATGGATGGATGGATGGATGGATGGATGGATGGATACATGGATGGATGAATGGATGCATGGATGGATGGGTACATGGATGGATGGATGGATGGAGGGATGCATGGATACATGGATGAATGCATGGATACATGGATGGATGAATGGATGCATGGATGGATGGGTACATGGATGGATGGATGGATGGATGGATGGATACATGGATGAATGCATGGATACATGGATGGATGGGTGGATGCATGGATGCATGGGTACATGGATGGATGGATGGATGGATGGATGGATGGATGGATTGATGGGTACATGGATGGATGGATGGATGGATGGATGGATTGATGGGTACATGGATGGATGGATGGATGGATGGATGGATGGATGGATGGATGATGCATGGACACATTGATGAATGGGTGAATGGCACATGGATATATGGATAGGTAGGTGAGTAATGGATGGTTAGAGGGAGAGAAGGGTGGACAGACTGATGGGTAAGTGAGGAGGGAAGTGGGGAAGACAGGATAGTATATACATGAGTGAACAATGGAGAGTACTTTCTGAGGAGTCCCTCTAGTCACTTACACACATCCTTCCCTGACCACACTTCCTGCAAGTGGGCAGATGGCCTGATGGGTCAGCTGAGAGTAAGCTGTTAACCCTGCCCCAAGCCTGTGTTACTCAATCCCTAAAGAAAGTGAAGCTCGCCGGGTGGTGGTGGCACATGCCTTTAATCCCAGCACTCAGGAGGCAGAGCCAGGCGGATCTGTGAGTTCGAGGCCAGCCCGGTCTACAGAGTGAGATCCAGGACAGGCACCAAAGCTACACAGAGAAACCCTGTTTCCAAGAAAAAAAAAAAAAAACAAAAAAAAACAAAAAAGTGAAGCTCCAGGGAGGGCAAAACAACTACGTCAACACCCTTCGTCATTGTTGCCAGGAATGGCCCTCTTGCCTCCTGTGGGTCCCTAAGAGCCGGGCTTGCCCTGGGCTTGGCACAACCCAGGTGTCTGGGAATCTTAGCTGAATAAAGAAGTGGGCAAGGGCCACAGGGGCTTTGGGGTGTGGAGAGAAACCTCTGGGACCATTGACACCCTAGATACCCTGCCCATTCCTGAAACCCCACCTGGTCCCCAAGTCCAGCAGGAAAGGCTATGTGTATTTGGGATCAAGCCATTGAAAAAAGGGAGGCTAAAGCTGGCTCTCTGGGGAGCCATTGACCACCTGTGGAGGCTGAGGCCATGTCCCTAGAGAGCTGGAGAAGGGGGAAAGCTGGTCGATGGTCTGAAAGCTGGTCAGGTGATTTTTCTCACAGGACTAGTGGAGATTGGATGGGTTCTGTTCCGTCAACAGGGAAATGCTTGGGAGGTGGCGGATCAGCTGTTCTCAGCTGGCAGGCCGTGTTTAGGGTGAGGCTGTGGGGGCCTGTGATCTGCTGAAGACATTGCAGTGGCCAAGAGTGTGGGAGTGGCTGGCTGTGGTTCCTCCTCTGTCGCCTCTCCTGTTCCCAGGGCTGTTTCTAGCAGGTAGGTGACGTCTTGGGCTGGTATGAACCTGTCAGAGCACACCTGCACCTTCTCACCTTGTTCAGGACTTTGAGTCCAGGGACCCACATAAGACCAGAGACACTCAGGCAGGGGCACAAATCTCATGTGTCCTAAGATGGAACAAGCAGGCCCAGGGTCACCCTAACCTCCGTCTAGTGCCTGCTGCTAGCTGGCCTCCTGACACTTTAGGGCCACCTGGTCTGTCCTCTCTTGACTCTCTGTGGGCACTCCCCCTGGCCTCAGGTGAAGCCTGACCACATGCCCCTCCTCTTCTTCCTTTCAGAAGCCCCCCAGTACCCACGCCATGAAGGAGGAGGCCTTTCTCCGGCGCCGCTTCTCACTCTGTCCACCAGCTTCTACTCCACAGAAGACTGACCCCCGGAAACTCCCACGGAACCTGCTTCTGGGCTGCGAAAATGAGCTTGGTCCCATCACCCCAGGTTGGTGCAGGCCATGGGCAGCTGGGGTCCTCCTGACTCTGCAGTTGTGGCAGCTCAGTCAGTATCCCATTCCTCCAGTACCTTCATGGCCAGTGAGAGTGACTCCCACACAAAGCGTTCACAGTACCCTGAAGGACCAAGTTGGCTGGCAAGGGACTAACTTAGGGATGGCAAAGGGCAGTTACATCAAATACTGGCTGTGGGGACAGGCACCTGACCCCAGCCCTGCTGTCCTGGCCGGGGGCCCACAGACCTGTTATTGGGTCTCAGTTTACTCATTTAGAAAATGGATACAACATCAGTACCAATGTCCCACTTCTGTAGCTAGAGTTTTCCTGCCTGGCCCACAGTCAGGACAAATCTCTCTCACCTGTCAGTCCCACAGCCTCAGACCTGACCAAGTAAACACAGAGACTTATATTGGTTACAAACTGTATGGCCATGGCAGGCTTGTTAACTGTTCTTACAGCTTAAATTAATCCGTTTCCATTAATCTATACCTTGCCACATGGCTCGTGGCTTACCGGCGTCTTCACATGCTGTTTGTCATTGTGGCGGCTGGCAGTGTCTCTCTGACTCAGCCTTCCACTTCCCAGCTTTATTCTCCTCCTTGTCCCGCCTACACTTCCTGCCTAGCCAATGGCCAATCAGTGTTTTATTTATTGACTAATTAGCAACACATTTGCCGTACAGAACATCCCACAGCACACTTCCAAGAGGTCCTAAGCCCTGGGAGGGAACATGCCACTTGTGGGTAAAGTTCTGGGTCCTGGAATGTGGACCCCACCACAAAAGAATGTTTTCATGGCTGCTGGACCTATGGCTTCCATGCCCGTCAACCCATAGCCGAGTCTGAACTAAGCTCTCTCTACCCTGTGGGTGATAGCTAGCCTTAGAGGACCTAATCCTTCCTTTCAGGAGTCCCTAAGGAGTGGGAGGTGGGATTGCACTGCTCTGGAGGACTCCAGCCCTCCCCTCCCCTCTTCCCTTTTCCACCCCCCTCTGCTGGATGCAGAGTGAGGAAGAGACACAGGCCCTCTCTTGGGGCAGGCAGAAGGTCATGATGGGGAAGGAGAGCTAAGCGTCATGCCATCAACGATCTCAGCCACCAGAAGGGGAAACTGAGGCCCAGAGTGGAGAGGGCGCTCTGGACAGTCACTGGGATACAAGGAAGGTTGATGCCTAGGATGTAACCCGAAGCTCTTATTCACCTCTGCTGCAGGAACAGGGACGGGGGGGGGGGGGGGGGGGGGGTGGTGTCCCTGTGGGGAGGAAGGAAGGAGAGGGAGGAGTGACAAGCCTCAGTCAGTTTCTGGAGACTTGGAACAACTGACTAGGCAGGGTAGGACTGGGAGGCGCCAGGCCCTCCTCAAGGAATGCAAGAGGTGACAGGTCCCGGGCGCAGGGGTGTGGACAGGATATGTATGGCAGCAAAGAGAAGAGCCCGTGCTGGGCTGTTTGCACTGACATGATGTGACACCTCTGTCCTCTTGGGTGCTTGGAGCATTACCCCTCCCCACCCAGGATGCATCTTCCCACGTGTGAGAGTAGACAGCTGCCTCCCCGTCACCAAGGCCTGAGTCACGGACTGTATGGGCAGAGAGTAGGCGCTCCTGGGGCTCAGTCACTGTGCCAGACTGGGATGTTAGGTGACTTCAATTGGCTACTGCTCTCTGACCGGTGGGGAGAACTACTTCCTCAGGTCACTGTCCTGGCTTTTCTGGAGAGACTATCGCCATTGCCCAGCTGTGCCCTACCTATCCCTGGCCTGTGGCTTCAGGAAGAGTTTCACTCCATCACTGACTCATGGCCTCTGTTATAAACCACAGGCCTACCTCCCCCAGGCAGTGAATTGACAGTAGCCAAATCACACCCATGGCTGGCTTCAGGCCACCTCACCATCATCTCTCTCCCTCAAGCTGCAGAGTACAGGGCGGCAGGGCAGGGATCCAGGTGCCAAGCTTCCCTCCTACCTCTTCAGCTAATCTGGAACAAGACTACGGGACTACCAGAGTCCTGTGTTTTGAACCAGTGTGCCTCTGAACCTGGGTGCCATGCTTCCTTGGTGATCCAAGGGCCTAAGTCACACCCTACTGGCCCAGCTGTCCTTGTTTCTGCCAGCTCCTCCCCTGTGGTTTCCTCTCTGTGGTTGGGAGGGCCTGGCCAGAGCCTCTGGGACCCTTTACTGAAGCTCACTCTACCTCTCAGGGCCACACCACTCTAGTGGCTTCCTGCCCCTCCCAGGCAGCCTTCAGAGCACTTTCTGAGAAGTCCTGCTTCCCCATTGTCTTCCAGGGAGGGACATGGAGTCCAATGGCCCATCACCATCCAGAGATGAAGAGCCCCTGACCCCAGGCTCTGCCACAAAGGTACCACCGGTAAGAGCCTGCCTGTGGGAGGACTGGGAGGCAGGGAGCCTAGCTCAAGGGACAGCGGGGTGCTGGCTGAGCCTGTGGTCCCCATACTTACACAAGGCAAACCCTCAACTCTCAGGCTACACCTTTGCGGCATGGGGTTTACTCATTTGTCTCTCTTGTTTTATTAGGAGCTTAGCATAGTCCAGGGGACCTGAGAAGGGATGTGTGCCAGACAGAACTATTTGGGGAACAGAAAGTACCCGTGAAAGGAAGTCTCTCTGCTTAGGGAGACCCTCCAAGCTATTAGGCCTGCTCCATTTCTTCTTCCACACTTGGTGCTGTTCCCTCGGCAGCCACTTCCTGGTGATTTCCATTCATTAGCTGTAGTAAACAGCTGCTGTGGGCACCCGTGTGCATATGTGTCTGGGCCACAGTCCTCTGTGTACTCGCCAGGTCCTAAGGCAACTACGGCCTTCTAAAACAGTCTTTGTTTCATTTTTGAAGAACTGCCACACTCCTGTGTACTTGGAGAGCACCAGCATGTCACGGGTCGCCCCTCCCTCGGGTCTCCCCAGCCAGCACTGGTGGTTTCTATTCTGTTTCTGACTGTAGCCTTTCGCGATTGGCATCTCAGTATGGTTGGGTTTCCGTGTTGACTCAGATCTGTGTAGCATCATGTACATCCTCCTGGGGGATGTCTGCTGAGTCCTTCACCTGCCTTCTGATTGGGTTGTTGGTCTTTTTCTTATGAAGTTGCAAACCTTCTTTATATATATTCCAAATCCTTGGCCCTTCTCAGATGTGTGGTCTGTAAATACTTCCTTTCATTCGGAGGTTGTTCCAAATTACAGTTGATCTTATTTTATTACATGTGTAGATGTGTGTGCTATGTGGAGTTTGCATGATATAGGGGGTATATGTGCATGCATGTGGAGACCTGAAGTTGATATCAGGTGTCCTTCTCTAGTTATTGAGGCAGGGCCCCTCCCTGAACCCGGAGCTGAGCATTTCTGACCAGTCTTGCTGGCCAGCTGGCCCCAGAATCCCCTCTCTAGCTCTCGATTGATGCGATTGCAGGTGGTAACAGCATCTGTCTTACTCTTAGATGGCTTGCTTCTAGGAATCTGAACTCTAGCCGGCACACCTGTGTGCATGTGCTTTCTTTTATCCACTGAGCAACCTCCTCCAAACTCTCAAATTCCACTTTTTAAGTCATTTTTTTATAGGCCACAGAGTTCCAGGAAGATTTCAAAATCCCCAGTTCTGGGGGGGCCTTCCCATTTCCTAAGCGTTCCTGTGCGGCCTGGTACACGTGAGGACACAGGAGTGACCTGGGGGCTCTGGTATGCAGGTGCCCTGCCCCAGGCCTCCAGCTGGCCTCCCCCTCCCTCTCTCTGTAGTCTAGAACAAGCACAGCTGGTTCCAACAACCCAGGCTGGTGGGAGGCTGGCTGGTAGAGATCATCCACGGGGCTGTAAATAATGGGGTTTTTAGATGCATTTATTTGTGTTTTGTGTGTAGATGCTTTGTCTGCATGCACATGTATGCAGCACCTGCATGCCTGGTGTCCTAGGAGGCTAGAAGAATCCTAGAATTACAGTTATAGATGGTTGTTAGCCACCATGTAGATGCTGGGAATTGAACCTGGGTCCTCTAGAGGGCTCTTAGCCACTGAGCCATTTCTCTCTGTAAATAGTGTTTTAATTTAAACCATGGGTTGATTTTTGTCCACCTCTTCATAGTTCTTGACAAACGCCAGCTGCTAATTTGAGCAGGGACTGACAGACAGCTAACCGCAGTCCCTGCAGGGCTGGGACTGTCTAAGCCCTGGGCAAGTTGAGGGAGCATGTCCCCACCAGTGTGGTCAGAGCTATCCTCCTTCTGGGTAGGCCATTCGGGGACTGAGGAAGAGAAGCATCTACCCAACCACGTGGATGAGCATGCCAGGCTGGGGAGCCTTCTGCCGAGTCCCCACAGAGCCTGTCGCTAGAGGCTTGGTACCTGGCACATGCATTGTCATTTACCCTTAGCTCAAAGACTGCTTCTGAGCAGAGCCGCTGGGCACTTCCTCCGAGGATCTGGAATGTTCTCATGTGGCTAAGAGGGTGCAGCTCTGAAGGGGGACTGCCAAGTTCAATCCCAGCGTGGCTGCTTAGTTGCTGCATGGCCAGGGTAAGCTTCTGAGCCTTGCTATGGGATGGTCCCCGTCTCTGCGGGACGTGAGTGACACCAGTGACCTGAGCTGTTGTGGTTGGTTGGTTTGTCTTTGAGACAGGGTCTCACTGTGTAGCCCTGGCTGGCCTGGAATTCACTGTATAGACTAGTTTGGCCTCCAGCTCACAGTGACAGACTCTTGGCCTCCTGAGTACTGGGACTGAAGGCATGTAACACCACACCCAGCTGAGCTGTTCTGTTTAATATGCATATACAGGCCAGTGAGATGGCTCTGCAGGTGAGGTGCTTGCCACCATGCCCAATGACCTGAGTTCAATCCCTGGAGCCCACACTGTAGGAGAGAACCTAGTCCTGCAAATTGTCTTCTGACCTACACACACACACACACACACACACACACACACACACACACACACACACAAACACACAAACACACACGTAAATAATGTTTAAAAAATAATGAGTACAGATGTACCTACCAACACAAAAGCCCACACATAGTACTTCAACCCCTCACTCTTACAACATCCATGTACCTATGGACTCCCATCTGTCCCTCAGAGCCAAGCATAGTCATCCTTACTTCTTCAGGTCCCAATCCATCACTTCGGAGAGGTCAAGGCACCAGAAACCTGAAGCACTGGTCACCTCTACCCACAGTCACTTCTACCGCAGTCAGGGGCAGAGAGCCACTGACTAACACCCATGGGCTGCAGCTCGACTCACACTCTCCTTTCCATTCAGTCCAGGGCCCAGCCCATGAGATGGTGCCATCCACACTCAGGGTGGGTCTTCCCGCCTCCATCAACTCAACCAAGACAATCACAGGCCAACCTGATCTAGAGAGCCCCTCACTGAGACTCTTTCTAGGTGATTCTGTATTTTGTCAAGTTGACAATTAAAATTGACTCACACACTATAATTTTCACATCATGAAATATTCATTTGATTTTTTTTTTTAGACACTTTAGCTTGTTCTGTGTAGGAGAGTGAGCAATAGCAGCCGATAGCCACACTTTGGGTTTTGAATGAGTGTGTTTATTTTTTTATTTTTATTTTTTTGGTTTTTTTGAGACAGGGTTTCTCGGTGTATCCCTGGCTGTCCTAGAGCTTGTTCTGTAGACCAGGCTGGCCTCGAACTCAGAGATCTGCCTGACTCTGCCTCCCAAGTGCTGGGATTAAAGGCGTGTGCCACTACCACCCAGCTATGAGTGTGTTTATTAAGTATTTAACAAGACAAAGTAAAGAACACACGTAGGTAGCCAATAGACAGAAGCAATAGATAGCAAAATATCATCAAATCAGGCGTTTACAGGGCTCAGCAGAAATGACTGGAAGAGCCTGCTGGGGACCGTGAACAGAGGGACTTATAACACCTGGGGGCTCACAACACCTGGCAGAAACTGCCTGGGGAAGTTGAGGCAATCAGCTGGGGTTTCCAGCTGTGCTTTCTGTCCATAGCTGAGTCTGGCTGCGTGTTCCCACTGTGGGCACTGTTACATTGTGAGATGAACAATGGTAACTTCCTCCGTTAGAAATGGTCCCTTCCCTCTCTGTCACAGAGCTGGGGAGGGGCAGCCATGTGAGACCAGGGGCCTTGGAGGACACTGTGACAACATGCATGTGGGGTGCAGCCTTGTTCCCAGAGGCAGCTTCTCAGTGAACTCAATAGCCAACGACAGCTTACAGCCTCGTGTGTATCACACCTGTAGACCCCAGGGGCATGGCAACAGGTGGCATGCAGGATTCGGGGCACAGTTTGTGATCCCCAGACCTGTGGCCTTTAGACCAAGTTCTGGCTCTACTCCCCAGACCTCAGTTTCTCCATCTGTGGGGTTGTGGCTCCTTCCAGCTCCATGATGCTGCTCTCGTACTGCTCTAGGTCCGGAAAGTGAGCGATAGCCCCAGGCTCCAGTGCTTGGCTCCTGTCTCTAGCCTCAAGCAAGGTCTGGACACTGACTCTCTAGACACACCTCCCGCAGAGCCAATGGGCATCCCTACCCCAAAGTCTCCTTGAACCCTGGTGGTGGCCAAGGAGTGGCCATTCTGAGCATTGTGGGAGAGAGAACTGCTGTCCCTAGGGCTGACATAGGCTAGAAGCTTGTCACCACCATGCCCTAGCTGCTGCCAAGACCCTCTTTTACAAACCCCACCTTATTACTTTTCTCATTGCTGAGACAAGATGCCTGGTGAAGGCACCCTAAGGGAGGAAGGACCGTTTTGGGCTCACAGTTCAAGGGCACAGTCCATCGTGGTGGGGGTAGGGACGGCCTGGCTGCAGGAGCTGAGTGGTCGGTCTCATTGTGTCCACAGTCAGGAAGCAGAGGTGAATGCTGATGCTCAGCTCGCTTTCTCATTTCTGTTTATTCCGGGACCCCTGCTTTCTGCTGCCACGGCCCTGGCAGCCCCAACTGTACCCTGACACCCCCAGCACCCCATTCTCTCTCTTACAGGCTGAGTACAGGCTATGCAATGGATCTGACAAGGAATGTACCTCCCCAACGACCAGGATCTCCAAGAAGGACACTCTCAAGGTAGGCCTGGCCCGGGAGGTGGGGAGGATGGAGGGAAACACCCACACCTTCTACATCAGCGGTTCTCAACCTTCCTGATGCTGTGACCCTTTAGTACAGTTCCTCATGTTGTGGTGACTCCCAGCCATAAAATTATTTCATTGCCACCTCATAACTATAATTTTGCTACTGTTATGAATCGCAATATAAAAATCTGATTTGCTACTCCCGTGCAAGGGTTGTTCAGCCCTCCCCGAAGGGGTCACGATCCACAGGTTGAGAACCACTGTTCTACATCCTCCTTTCCCTGTGCCCTGCTGGCAGTGGGAGGAGCTAGGGCAGCCCACGCTCTCCACAACCAACCCACTTCTGTGCTGGTCGCAGGCGCAGAAGGAGAACTATCGGCAGGAGAAGAAGCGGGCTACAAAGCAGCTGTTCAGCGCCCTGACCGACCCCAGTGTGGTCATCATGGCTGACAGCCTGAAGGTAGGCAGGTGTGCCACGCACAGGGGCTCCGATAGGACAGGACATCTGTGGCACCTGGGAGGTGAGTCTAAGTGTTTGTCACTACAAAGCTGTCTGAGTGGCCCTGGACTGCTATATCAAATGACGCGACACAGAAGCCGGTTCCCCATAGGTCTGGAGGCCAGAGGCCAGAGTCAAGGTGCTGTGAGGACCACACTCCCCACAGAGCTCTGGGATACACCCCCTAGCTCCTGGGGCCTCCAGGAGTCCATCACCCCAGTCACTGCCCCTGGTCATCCCCCGACCAAGCTGTGTAGATGGCTCGGGGAGCAGCCTCCCATGGATGATCCTGACCGTGAAGTCCTCTGCAGATCCGAGGGACCCTGAAGAGCTGGACGAAGCTGTGGTGTGTGCTGAAGCCAGGTGTACTGCTCATCTACAAGACGCCCAAGGTGGGCCAGTGGGTGGGCACGGTGCTGCTGCACTGCTGTGAGCTCATCGAGCGTCCCTCCAAGAAGGACGGCTTCTGTTTCAAACTCTTCCACCCGCTGGACCAGTCTGTGTGGGCTGTAAAGGTGAGCTGATCATCAGGGTGCCCAGGCGGGGGTGCAGGGAGATTGGGGGCTCCTCCCGGGACCACAATTCCAAAAGGAGAGCTCTAGCAAGGGATCCCTGGAGGGTTGAGCAGCCCGTGATGGGCTGCAGGAAGCAGAGATGGGGCAGATCTAGGCTATACACTGGGTCCCTCATCCAATGCTGTCTGGAGGGGAGGAAGGGCCTGTCCCTGACTCAGACCTTCATCCCTCACCACCTGGACTGCTCAGCCAGGACTGATGGGACAGGCGTGGGTCCTCAGGGAAAACCTCGTTACATTGGGGTTTCAGAGAAACGACAAAGTTTATGTTTTGTTTGGATTTGGGGGTGGGGATGACACAAGGTGTAGCTTTGGCAGGCCTGGAACTCACTACGGAGGCTGGCCTCAAATTCATAGAGAACCGCCTGCCTCTGCCTCCTGAGTGCTGGGATTGAAGGAGTGTACTACCTCACCCGGCTTGGTTTGATTTTTTTGAGACATGGTTTCTCTTAGTCTATGGCCCATACTGATGTAGAATTCACTCTATGGCTCAGGCTAGCCTAGAACTTGTGGCAATCCTCCTGCCTCATCCTCTCAAATGCTGAGATTACAGGTATAAACTACCATGCCTAGCTTCTATTAGTTTTAAAAGTAATATTCTCCCCACTTTTGGTGAAATTACAGCTGAGTAAACCCGCTATGGATTAAAAATACTGCACCTCAAAAATGCATGAACGTGCCTGAGCTAGCACAGTGCAGCCCTCTTCAGTGAGCTGAGGACACCCCATCGCCCCATGGGCAGCACTTGGGGGACAGAGGCAGGAGGATCAGAGGTTCAAAGCCATCTCCAACTACATAGGAAGTTGTAGGCTAGCCTGGGCTGCAGAGTGAGAGTGGGCCAGTCTCAAAACAAACAAGCAACAACAACAAAAACAAAAACTGCTGAAAAACCAAAAAGGAGTTAAAAATAAAACCATTTTATATGAAAATGCTGACCGTATAAATGTATTCCAGGTTGGCCTGCGGGGTCACACCTTTAATCCAAGCACTCCAGAGGCAGAGGCAGGCGGATTCTCTTTGAGTTTGAGGCCAAGCCTGGTCTACTTAGCAAGTTACAGGCCAGCTAGGGCTACGTAGTGAAACCTGTTTCAAAAGCAAAACAAAACACAGACTTTCTTACACTGACCAGCCCTTCCCTGTCCCTCTGAAGGGACAATTCGACCGTGAGTCTGGAACTTACCTTAACTGGTTCTGGCCACCATAATCAGGGAGCTGAACTGAAGGAGGGGTCTCGGCTCAGAAGCGGGTGGGGAGCGCCCCACCCAATTCCTCATAGTCTTCCTGGCCCAGTGCTTGACATTGCAGGTCTCTGCCTCTCTAGGGCCCCAAAGGTGAGAGTGTGGGATCCATCACCCAGCCCCTCCCCAGCAGCTACCTGATCTTCAGGGCCGCCTCTGAATCGGACGGTGAGTGCCACCTGCCCTGTCTCCGCCATCCCAGAGTCCCCTCGAATCAGTCTTCTTGGGGGCTACAGCTAAGGTATGGGCCCTCAGCTACCCAACGACACAGACTGAGCCTGCCCTACAGTGATGGCCCTCTTTCAGCCGATCCTCAGTTTCCCCGTGGATTAAATGGGACTAGCTGTACCTGTCACCACAATGCTATGGGAATCCCGGGGCTGTATGGAAACAATCAGGTGACAGTTCTGAGTGCCACCAACAAGTTCTGCTGTGATATTTCATGTTTGACAGATGGGGAAACTTAAGTAACAGGCAGCCCAGAAGTAGTCTAGCAATAGGTTACAGATATTAATGTGGGCTCCCCTGAGTCCAGATCCTCTGAACTAGATCACAGATTCCAAGCAGCAAGCAGCCCATTATCTCTGTAACAAGGAGTCCTTCAGGTGACAGCTTCTAGGCAGGGCTGTGGCTCCTGATCAAAACCTCAGAGCTGGTGCCTCCAGCTGGAGGTCCAAGGACCTGACCGCTAAGGTCCAGCTGTTCAGGTTTGGAATCCCGCATATAGCTTAACTGCCGGTTCTATGGCGCCCCCTGGTGGTCAAATGTTATATCTACACTCACTCCCAGCCTATCTTGAATGCTTTTAATGTTTTTGTTCACCCTCTCTGTCATTGGTCCTGCTGGACTCTGGGGTGGACAGACAATCTGTGCCCTGACAGAGCCTGCATACCTTGGGGGTCTTTGAGCAGTGAGCCAGCCACCAGATGACAAGTTTGAGCTGAAGCCCTGATTGTCAGGGGCCACAGTCAAGGAAAATTATCTGCAATCTCATGTGTATCAGGGTGGGCTTCCTGCAGGAGGAGGCAGAGGCTTTCAAACGGGGTTTCAAAGGATGTATAACACTCAGGATGTCTAGTCTTTTGTGGCAGCCACAAAATGCATGTTTGGGCCCTAAGTCCAATTCCACAATGATCTCCCCAGCTCTCACCCTGGGTTATATAACCTCCCATGATCCTCTCACTGTCCCCACAAATGCCCAGTGTCACTGGTGGTAGCACTGTGCTCAAAGGAAGCCTACAGTGAGTCTAAGCAGGATGCCAGGCATCCTTGAGCAAGAGGGCAGTTCCAGGGCACCAGGAGGTCCCATCCAGGTGGGTCCCCTTGAGCTTCCCAGTGTAGCCCCAGGGGCTCTCCAACAAAAGGCTGTGTGGCTTTAAGTTAGTGAAAGAAGCCCACAGTACCCAGGGACACCCAGCACGGAAACTTAGGAATCGAAAGCTTCCTTCATCTTGCCTTAAGCTGGGGCCCTCACACATGAGTCCCTCGGACACTGTAGTATCACTTATGGTGACTCTGAGGTGTGGATGGAGGCACTGTTGTTAGTGATCATGCTGGGACACTGGTGTCACCTGTGTGGGTGCCTCTCCCCATAGCTCTGAACAATACCCTCCTGTCTATCACCCCACTCCCAAGGGCAGTGATATACCGGTCTAACCCAAGCCCTGCAGACACGCATACACACTGTCATGAAGAAAGTGGAACTTCAGGGCCACAGCCCTGCCTGTCCCCTGCTTCCCCACAGCCCTGGCAGTCTTTTGTTGGCTCTTGAACCCTGCTCACTGGCTCCTCACTGGCATACCAGACCCCTCCCTGCCCAGCCTCTGCCCCCACGAACATGGGACCCCTGATGTGTGCCCCACACTCATTTCCAAGGGCATACATGTGTGTGCACATGTTCCCAGAACTGTTGGCAGCCCCGACAAGCTGGACTCAGGCACCCATTCTCAGTAATCAATTAAACAGACAAACAGCAGTGAGAAGTGGGGGAGGGAGATTGATTCAGTGTGGACACACTGTGAAGAGAAACAAAGGCCCTCAAGGCTGTCTTCAGGCTCCTGGTGTGAAATTTAGGTTTAAGTAGAGGGCAGGAGGCGTGCAGAGCTAAGCAGTCCTGGTCGAGGTGTGGTCCTGCCCGTCACTGACCCATCACTGTCACCTCCAGTCTCTCCTGCAAGGTGGTCTGACAAGTTCTCAGAACTCTGTGAGATCTCTCTAGGAGACAAACTCCCCCTCTGGCTGGCACCAGGCTTCAGCCTTTCCCTTCCTCAGTGTGAGACTCCTGGGGTTCATTGTTTCAATAGTCTGATGGCTGAAGGGAGGGACACACTTGTCTCTTTAGTTTATATTCATTCCTGCCAGGATGGCTACATGCAAGGCTGGGGTCTGTTAGGGGGACCGAGTCTTTAACTGGACCCTAGTGGAGAGGAGTGAGGCATGGGACCAGAAGTTTCATGACTAAAAGACAGGATACCTTGGCAGGAGATTGCTTCCTGAAAGCTACTTCCGGAAAATAGGCAGATCAAGTTCCTTGGTGGGTGTCTTGGTTATGTTTTCCATTGCTGTGAAGAGACACCATAACCCCGGCAACTCTTAGAAGGAAAACATTTAGTTCGGGTGGCTTGTTTACAGTTTCAGAGGTTCAGTCCATTACCATCGTAGTGTGGGGAGCATGGCAGTGTGCAGGCAGACGTGGTGGAGAAGTAGCTGAGAGTCTTACACCTTGCCAGCAACAGGAAGTCGATGAGACATTGGCCAATATCCTGAGCATAAGAAACCTCAAAGCGTGCCCCACAGTGACACACTTTTTTCCAACAAGGCCATACTCACTCCAGTAAAGCCATACCTCCTAATAATGCCACTCCATATGAGATTATGGGGGCCAATTATATTCAAACTACCACAGTGGGGAAGTACAGGGAAGGTTGCCCCATCAGACTCATTCTGTGTCCCCCAGGCCGCTGCTGGCTAGATGCCCTGGAGCTGGCCCTGCGCTGCTCCAGCCTGCTTCGACTGAGCACATGCAAGCAGGGCCGAGATGGAGAGCAGGGGTCGTCGCCCGATGCCTCACCCTCTTCTCTATATGGATTGCCCACCTCAACCACCATCCCAGACCAAGACCTGTTCCCGTGAGTGAGCTGGGTGAGAAGGGTCTGCATGGTGTCCCCATTAGCCGCAGGAGGGAGGCCAAGAGCAATAGTACGAATGCAGGTCACTCAGTATAAGGCAGTGTGTGAAGTCCCTGAAGTGAAAGAGGCCAGGTACCCAGATGGGTGTCTGAGGTCCTAGGTGTTGCCTAGAACTGGGGGCCCACAGGCACTTCCTCTCTCCAGGCTGAATGGGTCTGCCTTGGAGAACCACCTGGAGAATGATGCCTTCTCGGACAAGTCAGAACGAGAGAATGCTGAAGACTCAGATGCTGACACCCAGGATCACAGCCGCAAGACCAATGAGAGTGGGAGCGACCCACTGGACAGCCCTGGTGGGCCACGGAGGGGAACTACCTATGTGGAGCAGGTCCAGGAGGAGCTGGGAGAGGTGAGAGCCTCTGTCAACTGAAAGAACAGAAACAGGGCGCAGCAGGGCTAGGGCTGAAGTCTGCAGCCTCTTGTTACTCCGTGTGCGGCCAGCGGCTGTGTCTGTGAGTGGACGTCTCTGAATGACATGTCTCCAACTCTGCCCTGCCCATCTAGCATGAGATGCAAGGTTGATGTGAAGGTCCAGCCCCAAATAAACAGCTTCCCTGAGCTGGGGTGGACTGTGGCCAGAGGACAGATCCCAGCCCTCCCTGCTGGGCAGATGACAAACTCCTGTACACACTGGGGACCTGTCCTGTGGTCGGACAACCTTGGGCCCCTCACCCCAATCAGGAACCTGTGTTGTCCTGTGACTTTTTCACCTGCATGTTGAGTGTCCTCCGAATGCCAGGTGTGGGAAGCTTGTTACAGCTGGGAGGTGGTAGAACCCTGAGGACCTGGGACCTCAGGAGGAAGTTAGGTCACTGGGGGCATGGCCTCAGAGGGGTCCGATTGGTTTCTTTCTCTTGCATCCTGACCATGAGCATTTGTGCTGCCATGTACTTCCTGCATGATGTACCATCTCTCCAGAGGCCCAAAGCAAGCTCATCAATCCTACACCAAGCCCTCCTACAGTGAAGATAAACCTTTTGTTTCATTTGAGACTGGGCAGTGTAGCCCTGGTTGGCCTGGAACTCACTCTGTAGCCCAGGCTGGCCACAAATAGCAGTCCTCTTTGTCAGCCTCCTTAGTGCTGAGATTAGCTCAAACCTTTCTTCTTTTAAAAATCGACTGCCTCGGGTATTTCTTATAGTAGCAGAAAGCTGCCCGGCACACCCACAAGCACACAGGACCCGGGCAACCAGATTCCTGTACTGGAACTTCTAGAGAATAGGGGTTTTTAGCTCAGAATTTTGGAGGCCAGACATATAAGATCGGGCAGCCCTGTGGATTTGGCCTCTGGTGAAGGTCTTGTGGATATGCCATGTGGTGAACGGCGCCATGGCAGTTGTGCCTGTGAGAAGGAGAGCCAAGGCACCAGAGGTAGAGAAGAGCTGGTCTTGTTCTCAGACCTGTTGAGGAACTCCCTCCCTCCCAAGCCCAGAATGGGCGGTGGCACCCATTCACACAGAGTGGACGCATGTCCTCCGGTAGGCAAGGACCAAATGTGCTGTTCTGACTCCCTGTCCCTCAGCTCCTTTGGGCAACCCAGAGCAGAGGCTTCAAGTCCATCCCATGGGGCCTGACTGTATCCTTCCGCTGCAGCTGGATGAGACGTCCCAGGTGGAGACAGTGTCCGAGGAGAACAAGAACCTGATGTGGGTGCTGCTGCGACAGCTGCGGCCGGGCATGGACCTGTCGCGAGTGGTGCTGCCCACCTTCGTGCTGGAGCCCCGCTCCTTCCTCAGCAAGCTCTCAGATTACTACTATCACGGGGACCTGCTCTCCAGGTGCATCACCGACAGAAGGGGGCCCCACAGGCCCTGTGGGCTGCTGCGGAGGCAGGGGATGGGGTAGAGCCAGGAAGAGGGAAGCGAAGGCATGAGCACCAAGGGGTCTTCCTAGAGGGGAGGGCACCCCGACAGCCCGGAGCATGCAGAGCCCTCTCTGCCCCAGTGTGGAGCTGACCGCAGCACTTTCTACGGCTGTGTGCTAAACCCACTTGGCCTGATTCTGGCCTGCCTGGAAGGATGGAGCGGGGTGTTGAGGTCATCTGGGATGAGGCTGCCTCTTTCATCCAAGTGGGTGGAGGTTGGGATGTTTGGAGAAAGGGTGCTGGGGAGGTTATCCGGGGACCCCAGCCTGAGTCAGAGCTCTCCACCCCCATCACAGGGCAGCCACAGAGGAGGATGCTTACTGCCGCATGAAGCTTGTGCTGCAATGGTATCTGTCTGGCTTCTACAAGAAGCCCAAGGTAGGAGGGGCCTGTGGAAAGGGCAGGGCCTCAGCCAGGGGTCTGTCAGCCCACCGTGAGTGGGACCAACACTCTCCTCCATGGCCCAGAAGATACCCAGCTATCCCCACCATGGCCCTAGATCCTGAGAGGTGGAGGAAAGTTCTGTCTCTGACTTCTCAGGCCCAGCTCCCAGTGCTGGTCCCATTAACTGGATCCTTCCTCAGTCTTCAAGGAGACAGCCTCAGGCTGTGTGACAGGTGCCAGCACACACGAGAGTGTTAGGAAAGGAGCATTTGACCCTAAGTTATGTTACCTCTGGGATCTGGGGTTATCTATCACCTTTTGTCACAGAATCCCTTTCGAAAACCCCCAGCCCAGGACTCTGCTGGTAGCAGCCATCGTGGTTATGGAGTGGCCTGCAGGTCTACCTGGAGCTGGGGTTCCATAGTACACAAACTTGACAACCAAGATTCTGGCCAGATGTGGTAGTTGCACACCTGTAATTCCAGCACCAGGGAAGCACAAACAGGATTTCCTGGGGTTCAAGGCCAGCCTGGGCTATGTAGTGAGACTCCATCTTTAAAAGGGGAGGGGAGAGTGGGGAGAGCTCAGTCAGTAAAACGCTTGCCATGCAAGCTTGAAGACCAGCGTTTCATTCACTGGGGCTGGGTGTGGGAGCGCGTGTTTCTAATCCCAGTGCTGAGGAGGTGGCAATGGGAGAATCCCAGTGGCCCACTGGCCAGCCAGCCTCGCCCGCTTGGCAAATTCTAGGTTAGTGAGCAGTCCTGTCTCAGAGACAAGGTAGATAACTTCTGAGGGATAGCGCTTAACATTGACTGCCAGCCTCCACAGGCATGCAGACTCACACTCATGCACGCACGCATGCACACGCACGCGCACACACACAGGCAGACACACAGGTGTGGTGACTCACACCTATAATACTAGCACTCTGGAGGCAGAAGCAGGAAGACTACACTGAGTTGGATTCCAGTTCTGCCTCTCATTGAATAGATGTGAGCCTGCAGTCCAACCCAGAGTCATACCGTAGACTGAGATAGACCAAGGTCTCCTGGAAGCCTGGCATCTCCCAAGCTTGCCTTTGACCCAGTTATGTATGGGCTGTGCCTCAGTCCTAGGACAGTCAGATCTGGTTGGGGTCTTGAGGCCTCTCTGAACTCAGCAGAAGCCAGGAATTCCCGAGGCAGGCCTCCCCCCATCTTCCCCGCCAAACATAAGCCACCAGCAAAAAGTCGTCTCCTCAAAGCAGAAGCAAGGTGCTAATGGCAAATCAGAGCCCCTTCCAGAGGCAGGAGCACCCCTCACACATACTGTCTCACCTGCGCCTCACTCCATCTGGACCCCCGGAAGTGGCTTTTTCTTCCCAGTTCCTCCAGCATGTCTTTGTGCTCCCCACAGGGCATCAAGAAACCCTATAACCCCATCCTGGGGGAGACCTTCCGCTGCCGCTGGCTGCACCCTCAGACCAACAGCCACACCTTCTACATAGCAGAGCAGGCAAGAAGACCCCACTGCCCAACTCAGCCTTCCAGCTCAGTGTGGGCAGCGGGCGGTGGGCGGGGGCTGGTGGGACTGAGGGTGGCATTTTCTCTGGCCTATACCCTGCCATAGGGGAGGCTGCACACTGGTCACTGTCCATGGGCATTCTCCAAGACAGGCAGGCATGTAACAGAGCATCATCTGAAGGAGGGCAAGCAGCCTAACTGCCCAGCACAGGGCATTTTTAGATGACTCAGACATTTGAGTAGGTTCCCAGACACGGAGATTCAGGCCCTGCCGTCCCACACTTGGTCCTGGGACCCCGAGGTATGTCGTTTCTGGGACTGCCCTCTCTGGAGCCATCTCCAGAGTCACGTCTCTTCACGCAGGTGTCCCACCACCCTCCTGTGTCTGCCTTCTATGTCAGCAACCGGAAGGATGGCTTCTGCATGAGCGGCAGCATCACAGCAAAGTCCAGGTTCTATGGTGAGGAGGCTTGGGGGCGGGAGGGGTTCTGGGTCTTGTAGAAGTGAGAGGAGAACTTCACTCCAGAAGCCAGTGAACCCCAGAACCCCAGTGGTGGGATGATGTGGGTGGCCCCAACTCTGCTGAGAGCAGACACCTTCTGCAGGGAAGCAAGGGAACAGAGGAGAAGCCTACAGAGAAAAACTTGTCCCAGGAGAACCACCTGATTCCATAGCCATCAGCCTCATGTGGCTGTCTGTACTGGTTAAAAGGGGGGCTGGGCTGCAGATCAGTGGAAAGTGCATACCTAGTGGGCAGAGGCCCTGGGTTCCATCGCCAGAAATGCACATGGATGATGGTGGATATATGACAGATAGACAGAAGGTAGGTAGATAGATGGATAGAGAGACAGAAAGTCAGTATATAGAAGATAGATAGATAGATAGATAGATAGATAGATAGATAGATAGATAGATAATACATAGGTGGGTAGGAGGCAGAGAGATAGGTAATAGGTAGATAGATAGAAGGTAGGTAGGTATATAGAAGTGAAAACAGTATTCTATTGCATGGGTCCCATCAAGTGTTTTGGTAGCCACACCTGGCTGGTGGCAGGTACTGGAATGTTCCAAACAGGCCAGAGCAGCCTGTCATCACAGGGCAAGCTGTGTTTCTGTGCTGCTCTGAGCCTGGGAATAGCAGTGCCCAGGAACCTCAGCAACACCTTTCCCCGTCAGGCACCTTGTTACCTTCATAGTTTGTGTGCAGATATGTGCTTAGGTTCTCTGTGTGCCCTGTAGCAGCAGAGGGTAGCACGTGGCATCTGCATCCATATTCTATTCACCTTTCCCACCTGGGCTCTGGGCTCAGGCTGGCTCCAGAAGGTTAATAGTCTCCACCCTGAAATTCCCTGGTGGAGTAACTACAATGGGCCACTAACATGCTGCAAGGCAGATGACTTCTCAGAGTTCATAATAGGTGCAAACTACAGAGTTTTTATGATTTCCAAGCACCAGAGGTTGTGTGTCTGTCCCTCGGTGCTCCAGCTGGAGGCACTGGGAACTCTGGGATATGTTGCAAGGGCACTCAGACCCTGGGGTCCAGCAGCAGCCCGATGCTAAGGGTCTGTGCCCTCAACAGCCCTGCCCTGTCCTTGCAGGGAACTCACTGTCCGCGCTTCTGGACGGCAAGGCTAAACTCACCTTCCTGAGCCGCAAGGAGGAGTACACCCTCACCATGCCCTACGCCCACTGCCGAGGTGAGTGACTGTGCCCTGCCCCACTTCCTGATAGCCCGGGCTAGCCCTCAGTCATGGCATAGGGGGCTGTATTAGTTACTTTTCTTCTTACGATGACATGGTAAAAAACAACCAAGAAAGGAAGAAAGAGTTTGTTTTGGGTCACAATTTGAGGGTCCAGTCTACCATAGAGGAGGAGGTGACAGAGCTGGTTATGTTGAATCCACAGTCAGGGGGAAGAGATGAACCTGGTGCTCCGCTGATTTCTCCTTTTTTATTCAGCCAAAGACCCCAGGGATGTGCCATCCATATCCATGGTGGGTCTTCCTTCCTCTGCTAACCTCCTTGCAAACACCATTGTAGACCCGCCCAGAGGTGTGTCTCCTAGGTGATTCCAAATTCAGGTGGTGTTGACAACCATAGCAGGTGCTAAACCACTCAGGTGTTTGCTTGTGTGAAGGTGTCCTGACCTCGTGGGTGACTTTTCAGAACTGGGTGTGTAACTCTGGGTGGACTGCTAGGATTTCTCCTCTTTGATTTTTTTTTTTTTTTTTTTTTGCCTCTGGCTCCCATTTGTGATAGTGAGCAGTCCCAGCTATTGAGGAGGCTGAGGCAGGAGGATTGAAACGTCAGAGCCTGCCTGGGCTGCAGAGGGAGTTCAAGGCCAGCCTGGGTAACTTAGTAAGACAGTGTCTCAAAATTAAAAGGCATAATTCCTATAGATCCCTACCCACCCCCAGCTCCTATCACAGACATCTTCCTTAGTATGGTAGACATGACTTAGTTGTTAGCTAAAATCCACAGTTTCCTTTAAGGCCCACTCTTTGTGTATATTCTACAGGTTTAAAGAGTGACATAGAGTCACCACTGTGGTGTCAAACAGAAGACCTCCCCACCCTAAAAATCCCCCTGGTGGGGGCTGAAGCTCAGCGGCAGAGCACGTGCTGAGCATGCTGAGGCTAGTATTCAACCCCAAGAACTTCCAAAAATAAAAATAAGAATCCATTCTAAACCTGCTGTTGTAGCTCATACCTTTAATCCCAGTACCTGGGAAGCACAGGCAGGCAGGTCTCTGTGAGTTCGAGGCCAGGGCTACATAGTGAGACCGTGTCTTAAAAAATAAAAAAAAAAAACCTCATCTCTGACTCGGCATAGCTCTGACAACTGAAAGGATGAGCGGGACACGTGCAGCTTGATCTGGGGAGCAGCAGTTGGCTTGTGACCCTGAGTCTTTACACCCTGCCTGCCAAGCCCCGATCTTGCATGGCTCTTAAGTCTCGGGCAGAGCTGATGCAGACCTGACAAAGCCATCTAGCTAGGTGACAGGTGGCAGTCTTAGGATCATGGGACTCTTGGTGCTATGAGCCTGCTTTCTGTGTTCAGCTCTGTGTAAAGCCTGTCTTCCAAGGACTTTCAGAGTCCCCATGGAGTGAAAAGGTCCCCTCCAAGATTACACAGCCACTCCCACCAGTCTTAGCTTGGGAATTACAGTGACTTTGAGGAATTCATTCATTTTTATTTTATTTTGTATAATTGTGTGTATAGAATACTTACCTGATTCTAAAAATCTAAAACACAAAACAAGGTGTGACTGGTCCCCGTGTCTCTTTCAGAACCCTGTCCCTTGTTCCCACACGGAGCTGTAGTTAGCTTCTTTTTTCTTCCTTTTCCTAGTTTGGTTTTTATTTCATTTATTTGTTTAGTTGTTTGGAGTGAGTAAGTGTGCCACTGCACACTCGTGGAGGTCAGAGGGCAGCTTGAAGGAGCTGCTTCTCCCCTGTCACCATGTGGGACCTGTGGACCAAACTCAGGTCCTCAGGCTCAATGGCAAGCAGCTTGCAGCTTATGAATAAAGATTTTATTTGGGCTTATGGTTCCAGGGAGCCAGTCCTCCGCCATGGTGGGGAGGCATGCCAGCCAGCAGCAGGCATGGCAGCTGGAGCAGGAAGCTTTGAGTTCCTACCTTGGACCTCAAGCAAGAAGCAGAGAGAACAAAGGGAAATGTCGAGTCTTTAAACTCCCAAAGCAGCCTCCGTGATGTATGTCCTCTAACAAGGCCACACCTCCTAAACCTCTCCACGTGGAGGCCAGGTGTTCAAATACGTGAGCCTCTGTGGGACGTTGGACATTCTCATTCAAACCGCCAGTCTCCTCATGTAACCCAGGCTGGCCTGGTACTCACTCTGCAGCACAGGCTGACCTCCAGCTCATAATCCTCATGCCCCAGCCTCCAAGTGTGGAGATTACACCAAGCTCATAGCTGACTTTTCTTACCTTGTAATGCAGCCCCGAGAGCCCCTGGAGCAACATGAGGATCCTGCCTTCCTCTGAGTTGTGTAGGTCCCTGTGGTACTTGCTATATCTTAGCACTTTCAGTCTCCTTGGAAGAATATAGGGGTAGGGGTCGAGCCTTTGCTGCTACAAATGGCTTTTCTTTTTCTTTCTTCTTTTTTTTTTTTTTGCTTTTAATTTTTTTAAATGAAATATTTTATTTCACATTTCTGAGTTTTCAAGTAGAAATGTGTGGGTGTTTTGTTTTATTATTGTCTTAGTCAGTGTCCTATTGCTGTGAAGAGACACTATGACCATGACAGCTCTTATAAAGGAAAGCGTTTAATTGGGGCTGGCTTACAGTTCAGAGGTTTAGTCCATTGTCATCATGGCAGGAAGCATGGTAGTGCACAGGCAGACATGGTGCTGGAGAGGCAGCCGAGAGTTCTACATCCGGGTTGTCAGGCAGCAGGAAGAAAGAGCCACTGGGCCTGGCTTGGGCATTTGAAACCCCAAAGCCCACCTCCAGTGACACACTTCCTCCAATAAGGCCACACCTACTCTAACAAGGCCATACCACCTAATCCTTGTCAAGTAGTGCCACTCCCTAATGACCAAGCATTCAAATATATGAGCCTATGGGGCCATTCTTATTCAAACGACTGCAATCATGGTGGTGATTTTTAAATTAGATTATGTTTTCCATATGACCAGAAGTATACTGAGAAAAAGATATACAGGATTTTCAGATGCATGCAACACAGCCCTGAGGGACTGCTGGGAACAGACACACTGGCCCAGTCCTGGGGGCAGTGAGGAACAGACACATCTATTCTCTAGTTCTGGGGCAGAACCCAGCCACAGATGTGATTGCTCAGTCACTGGGATCAGGGCTCCTGAAGGAGCTGACCCACTGAAGGGTATGGCATCTCCAGACCAGAGCAGAGGCCCCTTCCTGGGTCACAGTACTGAAGGACAGGCAAGCTTCTGGCTCCATTTCAACAAACCCCTTCATACACCTTCCCTACCCTGTCTGCTGACACAGGCTTTCAGGGCTGAATCCCAACACCAGTTGCATTTCAGGGATCCTGTATGGCACCATGACCATGGAGCTAGGGGGCAAAGTGACCATCGCATGTGAGAAGAACAACCTTCAAGCTGAACTGGACTTCAAGCTCAAGGTAATGTATGCAGTTTGTGGGAGACCATGCATGGAGCTCAGGGAGGGAGGCCTGATTCCCTCATCCCACACCAAGCAGAGTGCCCCCAAACAAGTACACTTTTGCATCCGCATAGAACAGGCAGGGCCCAGACAGAGAAAGGGGTTGCCCACAGGCCACACAGCAGAACCTGCAGGCCTAAGTCCCATTGTCCTAACGGTAGAAGACTACAGATTTGAGTTCAGACTGAGGCACTGGCGTGAGGGCATCCTTTTCTAGTAGTGAGCCTCATCTAAGCCGTAGTCATGAGAATGACCACTTCGTACCTCTGAGGATGTGCCCCTAAGCAGGGCCCTCCTCCTCCTCCCCACTCATTGGATGTCCGTCTGCTCTTGCAGCCTTTCTTTGGGAGCAGCACCAGCATCAACCAGATCTCTGGGAAGATCACGTCAGGGGAGGAGGTCCTTGCACGCCTCACTGGACACTGGGTAAGACATCATTCCTCAGGAGCCTGGCTGGGCCCGAGGGTGGTCACCAACCAGGCCGGCAGCTCTGATGCTGCTGTGCTATCTGGGGCAGGACAGAGATGTGTTTATCAAGGAAGAGGGCAGTGGAGGCACCGAGCTCTTCTGGACTCCTAGTGAGGAGGTCCGCAGGCAGCGGCTGAAGCGGCACACAGTGCTTTTGGAAGAACAGAATGAGCTGGAGTCTGAGAGGTGAGGCCCTATACCCAGGAGCCCTGCTGACCACAGGCTGTGGTGGCCGGGGGAGGGTGGTCAGGGTCACAATGCTGGGAGCACATTCCAGGATGTCTTTGGCAAGGACAGCCTCAGAATAGACCCCTCAGGCCAGATCAAACTGTCCTGCTAGAGACAGCTGGAGGAGAGAGCCTCATCATAGCCAGCAAGGGAATCCCTGCAGGTAGCAGGTGGGAGCCCCGCTTAGGAAAAATACAGTTCATAGTGTGGAATCAAAACCTGGGAGACACAGGCTTCCTGCAAGATAATCAGCTCCCTGCCATTGAAGGCAACCAAGCAAAGAGCACTCGGCCTCCTTCCCATATAGACGGGACTGATTCGGGGCTGCTGATTAATGGAGCCGCCCCACTCTGAGCTCCTGGTGGGTTGATCTTCTGGCCTGTAGGCTCTGGCAGCACGTCACCAGGGCCATCCGTGAGGGTGACCAGCACAAAGCCACACAGGAGAAGTCTGTGCTGGAGGAGGCACAGCGGCAGCGTGCCCGTGAGCACCAGCAGAGCCTCACTCCATGGAAGCCACAGTTGTTCCACCTGGACCCACTCACCCAAGAATGGCGCTACCGATATGAGAAGTGAGTGGCCAGTGGCCCTGGGGTCTGTGCCGTGGGGCTGGAGCTGGCAGACTGACTCCACTGTGCCTGTTTTGACTTGGGGACATCATGGAGTCTCTAATGCCCTCTCTCTGCATTCAGCAGTACCTTAAGGATAAGGGATATGGAGGGATGGAAAGATAGACCCCCCCCCAACCCTTCCCTGAAGACTCTGAACAGTGGTTATCCCCTGGGTTACCATGAGAGGCTGAAGTCTAGGCTAGGACAGCGCCCTCTCCCTCGGGGGGGGGGGGGGGTCATCACTGCTACTGATGGATACCATCTGGACCCTCCAGCCACAGCCCCTGGGACCCCCTGAAGGACATCGCCCAATATGAGCAAGATGGGATTCTTCACACACTGCAGAGGGAGACTATGTCTGGCCAGACAACCTTCCTGGGGAGTCCAGGGTCCAGGCACAAGGTCAGTACCTCTCACCAAGGCTCCAGCCCAGGCTTGATCTCAATGGCTATCTCATTCCTTCCACCTAGCCCTCCTCCCTCAGTGCCTGGGTCTGTGATATCTCAAACCCTACCCGGCAGTGGGCCTTCACTGATCCCAGGCTCCTCATGGCTCCTTCTTCCTTTCTGTGGGGGACCCCAGATACAGAATACCTGATTCATGGGCACCTTGGGCCTCACAGTTTAAGACTCCATGTAGGAGTCAGTTGGCTACCAGTCTGTTTACCTCCTGAAGCCACTTTGTCCCATTCTATAGATAAAGAAACCCAGGCTCAGGGTAGTCCAAGAAGAAAGACGAGAAGCCAGCATCCATATGTAGGCAGAGTTTCTCTGCATCCCGGCAGTTGTTCGCTCCCAAATAACCACTCTGAGACGTATCATTAAATATAAATGCTAGACTGATAGCTTATGCTTGTTACTAACTAGCTCTTATAACTTAAATTAACCCATATTTCTTATCTACCCTCTGCCATGTAGTGGTACCTTCTAGCATGGCATATTTATCTCCTGCTTCCTCTATGTCTCTCCCATGACTCCCACCCTTCTTCCCAGCATTCTCTCTGCCCCAACAATCCTGCTAGTTATTGGCCAACCAGCTTTTTATTAACAATGAGAGCAACACATTTTCACCGTGTACAGAAGCATTTATTCTACAGCATCTATACACGCCTAGGGCCTGGGAAAGGCAGGAAGGAGTCAAAGGGTCGGGGGAGCTCCAGGAAAAAGGGGGAAGGAGGGAGGAGATGCCCTTATGTAAGGTGGGACTATGAATGGCTCCACCAGGTGGGTCTGGCCACATGTTCTGGGTCCCAGGTGTGAACAGCACCGGCCATGAGCCAACCTGGTGGCCAGACCACATAGAGCTGGCTGGTCCTCTTTCCTGGAGAGGAGGTCAATGGTTTTCTGTTCCTGATGGGAAACTGAGGCCCCAGAGATGGAATGGCTGCAGTTCATGCCAGGTGATTTAAACCACCTGTGTCCAGGTGCAAAGCCATCAGATCTGTCCTCTGCACACTGCCCTACTCTAGGGCATCCTGACATTAATGAGCCACCATGTCTCCAAAGGGCCCATGGGAGGGGAACCTAGATAGACTAACTCCATCTCTTTACAGAGACCTGGCCCCGACCGGCGGCTCCGCAAGGCCAGTGACCAGCCCTCTGGCCATAGCCAGGTCACGGAGAGCAGCGGCTCCACACCTGAATCCTGCCCAGACCTCTCTGATGAGGACTTTGTTCCTGGTAAGTAGCTCCCAGGGTTTCACATATGCTAAGCAGGCCCTGGCCCTGGCTGGTGGAAACCTTGGACCTTGACTAAGAGGGAGGAGGGCTGAAGGAGAGGGCCAGTCCCTTCCTGTAGCCCCTCTGCAGGATGTTAAGGGCCAGGAAGCACCTTCCAGAGATGAGGATACAGGGGCAGGTATCCTCATAGTACATCTTTGCTTGTCCTGCCCTGCCCTCTCCCTAAGAGATCTGCCTTCTTAGAGTCCAAGGACAGACTGAGGCTGTAGCCAGGACATGGGGAAGAAAAGAGAGTACTGTGTATGTGGCTTAGTGGTAGAAAGCCTGCCTAGCATGCATGAAGCCCTGGGTTCAGTCTCAGCACAGCATAAACCCAGCATAGTGATGGACACTCATAACCCAGCACTCCAGAGGTCACACAAGAGATCAAGAGTTAAGGTCACCTTCAGCTGCATAGTGAGTTCAAGGCCAGCCTAGGATACATGAAATCTTCTCTGAAAAATGGGGATTTGCAGGGAGACCGTGGTCCCAGGCTAGGATTTTCCTGAGCTGCAAGGACACTGTGAGAGGTTGGTTGGGTACTGTCCATTGCCCAGCCCCCAGCTCTGCCTATGACCCCTTCCCTGATGGGACTCTTGGCTCCTTTGTTGTTACTGAGCAATCTGTGTCTCCCCAACATTGTCCCCACCTCTGCAGTGGACCAGCCACGTCTTGGTCACTCATCTCTAGGGCTTGCAGGCTAGCTGAGCCTGAATCCATCCCTTCCTAACCTCTCCCTGTCTTTCCGTGTCTGTGGCTGGCTGCTGAAGTTTTCTCAGGTGGTAGATCAGAGGCTGGGTCAGCCAGGACATCCTAGCTCACCCTGGTTTCTTTCTTCCTGCTGTCTCCATCCTGGACATCCAGGTAGCGAGAGCCCATGTCCTCGGTGCAGGCGAGACGCACACCGGCTACGGATGCTACAGGAGGCTGTGCTGTCTATTCGGGAAGCTCAGCAAGAGCTGCATAGGTAAGAACACAGGAGATGGAGGGGCCTGCCAGCCTAGGAGAGTGCAACCCTCATGCAGGAGCCAGTGGGCACAGGCAAGGGGCTTAGAAGAAAGTGCAGGGCTAGGGGAGTCCCTCAGGGCCAGGGGAGCCCCCCACCTCAGGTGTGTGAAAGCAGGTGGCAGCCCTCCTGGATCCCTCAGGCTCCCTGCAGCTTGTCAGCACCGCTGTACAGACTATGCTCAAGACAAAGGGAGTATCTGAGAGCCGTACTGTGTGACCTCAGGGGGTATGAACCACGGCCACACAGTTCCTTCTTGACAGCACACAGTATCATATGAGGACACCATATGCCATTGCACTTGGTTCTCCTCTGTAAAATGGGTTAATAGCAGCACCAACCAGGGGGTGGGGGGCAGAATGGAGAGGGTGTGGTGGAGAACAAGCTTTGTGCCCATCCAGGCACCCCACAAGTGACTGGCACAGTACTTGACCCTGTTGACTCCTTTCCAGATCTTGCCAAGAGAATTGGTTGGTAGGGATGGGGCGTGGAGCTGAAGAGAAATGAGTGAGGCAGGGCTGGGACACTGAGAAGGGTAGGGACAGGAGTGAGATGTGGTGGGTACCTCCTGGGTCAGCCAGGTTCCAGACACACAGCACCACTCAGACGGAGATCTAGAAAGCTGAGTGTGGCTTGGCTGAAGTCAATCGCTATAGTTTGGGAAGTTGAGAAGTGTGCTGGCTAGAGGCCCCTGGGTACCTGCAGTAGCCTGAGGGGAAGGTGTGGAATGACTTAAGACCCTAGGTACTTGCTGGGTGACGGTGGCACACACCATTAATCTCAGCACTCAGGAGGCAGAGGCCAGCCTGGTCTACAGAGTGAGTTCCTGGATAGCCAGGGCTACACAGAGAAACCCTGTCTTGAAAAAACAAAACAAACAAACAAAAGATTCTATGGCCTCAGAGGCAGAGAGCTTGGAGTGGGTGTATGAGGCCAGAGGTGGTTTTTGGCCCCAGGGAAGATGATGGCACTGCCAGGCTAGCAGCACTCCCCATGCTAAGTGACAGTTTTTTTTTTTCTGCTTTCCCATGTCAGTGTCCTCTAGAGGTCCAAAAAAGAAAAGCCTCATTAATTCACAGGAGAATGTGGGGAAAATTGGCAAAGGTTGCTGGGAGATGAATCGTACATGACATCACTCTTGTTCTGTGGACTGTATATGTCTTGTGGTTTGCCTGCAGATGGCCATCAGCAAAACCATGAAAGTCTCAACACTTGCAATCCTCCTTTGCCTTCCCTCCGGCAGTCACATAAATATAAATATACACCAGCTAATGAGAATGGGGATTCCTAGGGCCTCTGGAGTTCTTCTGATGTCACAGTGGGGAGCCCCAGACCCAGAAGGCTGACAGAGGGCTGAGGAGGTGTGAAGTGGGCTGTACACAGCCTGCTGAGGACAGGGTCTCCCTGGAGGTGCTTGCCCAGATGCCTGGGTATCCTTGAGTCAATCCAGGTTAACGCCTCTAGCCGATGTCTCAACAATACAGCCATGTGTCTTTCAATCTGCTCCTTACCCAAGCTGTGTGGGTAAAGAAAGGGAAACCTGGTACCCCACAAAAGGACTGCTTCCATCCAGGAAACAGAGAGCCCAGACACCAGGGTCCAGGCTTGGTGGGTTTGTTCCTATGTCCCTGGAATGTCAACAAGACCCTGAGTGTCTCACATTCAAGAGGCTGAAAGTCTCAGTCTTGGCTCTTCCCAGTGCCCTGTCCTTGGCTTGCAGCCATGGTTATCCTCTGTAACTATGTATGTCTCTGTCTTGATCCCCTTTTAGATTAAGGGCCCACCCTAGTAAGCCTTTTAAAGTAGCCACCTCTTCAGAGATCTTATCTCCAAACAGCTCAGGGGACTTCGACATAGGTTTGAGGAGGAGGACACCATTCAGTCACCACCCCAGGGGTGGCAGGGAGGATGCAAGAGGCCTGTTCCCCAAGACCAGACCCTCCCGTCCCACGACTGATACCCAGAAAGCACAGCCCAGGTTCCTGCCCTGGGACCCCTCTCCCTGAGGACCGCCCCCCCTGCCCCCGGTAGCCATGTTCCCAGCAGACAGACATGCCATCCTGTCTCAGACTCCTCTGTAGGCCGGGAGGGTGGCCATGCTGGTGTTCACGCAGCCTCCGCCTCTGTCATTGCAGGCACCTCTCAGCCATGTTGAGCTCCACAGTTCGTGCCGGGCAGCCGTCGTCCCCCAGCCTCCTGCAGAACCCCCGCTCCTGGTTCCTGCTCTGCATCTTCCTGACATGTCAGTTATTCATTAACTATGTCCTCAAATAAGAGCCCTTGGGATCTGCATGCAGGGTGATGCCTGCAGAGTTCCCTCCTAGGCACCCAGCACTTTACACCGGCCAATGGAGGCAGTGAGGCCCACAGGCATGGCTACTGGGACAGAAGGGTCCTCGTACGAGAGGATGGCAGGTGGGGCCTGGGGCTATGAGGGTGCTGTGACCCCAACTGTAGGACCCTCCAGGGAGCACTGGCCTCTCCTACAGAGCCCTCCACCTAGCACCGGCCTTAACGCTAAAGCCAAATGCAGTTTCTGCCCTGCAGTGTGCCCCTGGTCATCTCAAGTTGCCACTCCCAAGCCAGCCCTCACTTGCCACATGGCATCAGATCTGGGGGTCAGGAGGGCCTGTGCAGGCTCTGGACAGCCACTCACCGCAGCGCGGGAGAAAGCGAGGAGGTTTCCAGGAGCAGCAGGAAAGACGACTCCAGGATTTCCCAGGGCTCTTTGAGCGGCGACGTTGACTTCTGGACAGTCTGCCCACTCAAGCACTGACAGGCTGTAGCCGCTCTGGTGAGGACATTGGGACCTTTATCCTGTTATTAAGCTGCTTGGACAGGAGCCTGTTCAGGGAGTTGCCGAACCCACACCTGCCCTACAGCCAGAGGAGCTCACCTGTGCCAGGGGAGTGCCCTGGCCAATGGCAGTGTGAGCTTGTAAGCAAGAGAAGTGCCCAGGGGGTGTCCCCAAAAGCCAGGGAGGCTGAAGCTTGCCACATGCCCTGACCAACACAGTCTTCCCATTCTGTTGACATTCTAAATACATATAGTTGGCAATATTCCAGGCAGCTGTGTGCAGTGACCAGCCTCTGCAGCCGGCCCCCAACCCCGTGTGGATGGCCCTCTGTGCGTGCGTGTGCGTATGTATGGGCACCTACACGTACTCACATTCGGAGCCTTAATACCTTGTTGGTGCCATCTCCACTGTAACTGATCCCTTCAAGTTTTGTATCCACTTGTCTCTCCTTCCCCAGCCTGGGGGTGTGTCTGCTCCATGCCTTGAAATAAATGGAAATACATGTATGTTCTCTTCTTGGGGTTCCTTGAGGACAAGGAAGAACTTCTGGGGAGATGGAAAAACCAGTGTAATAGGGCTGTCTTGGGCTGGAGGCACCAAGTGAGAGGTTCAGAAGGCGGGGTGCGGGTTCACAGTGTGAAGTGAGAACATGGCCCACCTGGATGGAGCCCTTGAGAGCTGGAGTCCCACCCATCAGCCAGTGAGCAACTGTGGATATGGGAAGGATGCTGCTTGCCAAGGCATTCTGGGAAGCTACCAGGACTGGGAAAGTGAGGGAAGGGATCGGGACCTATTTCTTTAAGTCACTATAAAGAAGCTCAGACTGGGCAGCCTGCTGTGGCCAGCATGGCCTTGCTGAAATGATTAAGCTTCTTTATGCTCAGATAGCTTGGAGGCATCCAGAGTAGCCCTAGGCATCTCTGAGTCCATTTTAAAAACCTAGAAAGACACTCCAGGAAATGGGTAACTCATCCTATGCCTTCAATTCAATTCGGTCTGGTTGTGTTGTGGAGGTGGGCCAGTCCAGCCCCAGGCACGTGGGGCTGCCACAGGAGAAGAAGAAAGGTGTCAGGCGGAAGAGAACATAGAAGCTGTTGGGTGCTGAAGTATGATCATCTGCTGGAGCGGGTGCTGAAGTATGATCATCTGCTGGAGCGGGCGCTGAAGTATGATCATCTGCTGGAGCGGGTGCTGAAGTATGATCATCTGCTGGAGCGCTCCTGTGGGGCTGGGCTCGGGTCAGGTGGGGCTAAGGTAGGAGCAGGACGAGTGCTGAGGGCTGGAGGTAGGTAAGAACACTTGCTGCTACCGGTGTTGCTTCGGGTGTGGCGGTGTACACCTTTAGTCCCAGGGCTGGGGTCTGGAGGCAGAGGCAAGCTGACCTTTGAGTTCAAGGCCAGCCTGATCTAATTAGACAGCCAGAGCAACAAGCAGTCTACCCCGCCTCTCCAGCCCCAGCACTCACTTAGCTTACGGGAGCAGTTCCGAAGGGCTCTTGCACAAGAGCCACATTTCTCACCCACATTCCTGGGGCGCTGAGTCAGTGCCTGGATTCAAGCCAGCTTGACAGAGCCCAGCACCACAGGAGCATGCTCTGGCAGAGGACCAGGGTTCAGGACTTCCTGCATGTCTGCTCTTCCTGGGTAGAAATCTCTTTAAGCAAGAATCTTACCCAAGAAATCATGTGCAGAGAATCCATTCTTATGGGCAGCAGGAGGCAACAGGCAACGGGAACTAGAGGTTTCCTGGGAACCGGAGGTTTCCTAGGCGGTAACTGGGACAGCGGCGGCGGCGGCGGCGGCGGCGGCGGCGGCGGCGGCGGCGGCGGCGGCGGCGGCGGCGGCGGAGCGGTGACGTCACGAATGAATGAGTAAACTTCAATCCTCAGCTTTGTCCCAGGGAGGAGCGAAGGTTGGGTTGGGAGGAGGTCCTGAAGGTCAGGAAACCACAAGCCTGAGCGCCCCCCCCCCCAAAAAAAAAGATGTGAAAAGATTGAGTAACACCCCATCCAGTCTGATCCCGTCTGCAAAAGAAATCCCTCCTCTCCTTTTTGGTCAAACTGAGTAACATAGGTTTAGAAATAATGATTTCTTATGCTAAATGTACCTACAATCTTAGAGACTGAACTCAGGCAAAATGTAGCCAGCCCACAATAACCAAGTTAAAACCAAACTCTGAGAAAAATGGTAAAACAAGTTTCCTCTTTTTTAAGGTATCATCTATCTATCTGTTTTCTTTTTTGTGGCCTGGAACTCACTATATAGACCAAGCTGCCTCATTGCTCTGATTGTCTAGTGCTGAGATTAAGGCCATGTGTGCCACCATGTCCAGCTGTTTTATTTTCAAATTGTTTAAAAAATATTGTTGTAGGCGGGCGTGGCTTTAGTCCCAGCACTCGGGAGGCAGAGGCAGGTGGATCTCTGTGAGTTTGAGGCCAGCCTGGGCTACAGAGCGAGATCCAGGACAGGCACCAAAACTACACAGAGAAGCCCTGTCTCAAAAAAAAAAAAAAAAGAAAGAAAGAAAGGAAGGAAAAAAGATTGTGTTGTTGTGTGTGTGTCAGAAGACAACTTAGTGCAATCGGTTCTGTGGTCCCCCCCCCACACACCCCTCTCCAGACAGTGTAGCCCTTGCTGTCTGGGAACTCACCTTGTAAAGCAGGCATCTGCCTGCCTCTGCCTCCCCTGTGACAGCACTTCCTGGCCTGTAGATTCACCACGATGTGGGTTGGGGGATTGAACTAGGGTCATCAGGCTTTGGCAGCACGGGCTTCTACCTGCTGAGCAAGAGCAGCAAATGCAACTTTCCAAGGAACATGTTTGTGCTTTGATTTGGTTTAGTCCTGAGCAGACACCAGGCCTGAGGGAAGACAAGAAGACAGCTGTCGTCTGGGTGGCCGTGGCGCACGCCTTTAATCCCAGCACCCAGGAGGCAGAGCCAGGTGGATCTCTGTGAGTTCAAGGCCAGCCTGGTCTACAGAGTGAGATCCAGGACAGGCTCCAAAACTAAACAGAGAAACCCTGTCTCAAAAAAAAAAAAAAAAAAAACCACAAACACATACACATACACACACACACACACACACACACACACACACACACACACACAAAGGGCTGCAGGCTGGCCAAAGAATTGGCCCCTCCCACTGCCCAGCCTAGGTGAGGGCTTGTGGACACAGGCTCTGCTCCCTGGCCCTAGGGAGAGAGGCAAAGGATGACTTAAGGAGAGCCATCCTGGTGCAGGCTCCTCTTCCTTGGAGCAGCCAATGAAATCCAGGTCTCAAAGTCCTCTGATGCCCCTGAGTCCTCCCTCATTTTAAAGAGGAAGTGGTACTTGGAAGGGAGATGGATGGGCTGGTCAGTGGGCCATCTTTTCTAACACCTGGAGGAGGCAGGTGGAATTAGATGAACCAATCAATCATCTTGGACCCAGCTTCCCTAGAAAGGATGAGAGATCGACCTTGTGTTTCCTATGTCAGGCTAGGAGACTTTCCTTAAATGTCGTGTCCCAGGAGCTTGGATTGGCACATGAGGAGCTAAACACAGTCAATGGGAAGAATAGGTGAGGGATTCACTCACAGGCCAGGGAAAGCCGATACAGGGTGGAGACCCAGGCCTCCCTTGGGGGTCAGCAGAGTTAGCAGGTCTCACATAGCCCCCCAAACCCTGATAGAGAAGCTTTCAGCTGCCTCTCCAGACCACTGACTGGTGACCACTCATGGGAATGCGACAGGGGTGGATTACTTCAGACTTCTTGTTCGGAAGAGAAACAGCAAAAATGCTACGTTTTCTGCTTCCTGTGTTGAGCTGTGGGACAGCTGTGTTGGTGTGGTTTCCACCTTCTCTCTCTCTCTCTCTCTCTCTCTCTCTCTCTCTCTCTCTCTCTCTCTCTCTGTTGTTGCTGCTTTTGAGTAACATTTACAATCTGCCTCTGTCTGTCTTTTACACAGATCACAACTCTTGCCTCATTTTTTTCTTTACTATTACAAAAAGAAGAAGACAGTTTGGCTTTGAAAGTTTTGAATTTGAAAATCCTTAATAGTCACAAATTGTTCTTACAATGGATCCTTTGGAAACTGTCTTTTCTAGGATTGCAGAACAATTGGTCACATTTCCTTGTGATCTGCATTCTAATTTTGATTTTGTCACTGAGATAACATCTCATGCTTTGTTACTCTAGACTTTTGTCTCAAATGCTATCGTGTCACTTCTGAGGAGTTTTCATTCTCTTCAGTTTTCAGTTTACCAACCATCGCAAGGCCTCTTCCTCCACTCAGGTCATGGGAAAGAAATGTTTCATTAACTTATAATAAAGAGCAGTATACTGTAATGGAAAAATAGCAGAGAACCTAACTCTAGCGTACTGCTTGCAACAATATGATTCTGTTAAATAACTTCACTGGTGTTTAAAATTACATCTGCATTTATAGAAAATTAGATAGACATTACAAGTGCTGAATGTCTGGAGGCACTGTATCACCTAGAGATTGGGCAATCAATCATACAGGAAGCAACATGCAGGGTATGGGAGGCGGGAAGGCGTGGCCAGTGGGTATTTAAGGTAGTGCAAGTGAAGTGCTGTGGCAAAAGTCATGATTTTCCACCCTGAGTCGGTCTCCAACCTGGGTCGTTGTTTACAGTTGCATCTGCTGGTGCAGGTGAGTAGACGCTCAGGGCTCGGAGCTAAGACCCCTGGTCCTGGCACCCGGCCTCTTGGCTGCAGGGGAAATCTACAGCTGTGTGGGGCTCCGGGATCAGCCCGGGCACAGCGTACGGGCACCTCGGCGGAGCGGGTTGTGGGGCGCCGGGATCAGCCGGGGCACCACCTACCGGCACCTCGGCGGAGCGGGCTGTGTGGGGCGCTGGGATGAGCCCCGGCACAGCCTACGGGCACCTCGGCGGAGCGGGCTGTGTGGGGCGCCGGGATCAGCCCGGGCACAGCCTACCGGCACCTCGGCGGAGCCGGCTGTGTGGGGCGCCGGGATCAGCCGGGGCACAGCCTACAGGCACCTCGGCGGAGCGGACTGTGTGGGGCTCCGGGATCAGCCCGGACACCGCGTACAGGCATCTCGGCGGAGCGGGTTGTGGGGCGCCGGGATCAGCCGGGGCACAGCCTACAGGCACCTCGGCGGAGCCGGCTGTGTGGGGCGCTGGGATGAGCCCCGGCACAGCCTACGGGCACCTCGGCGGAGCGGGCTGTGTGGGGCGCCGGGATCAGCCCGGGCACAGCCTACAGGCACCTCGGCGGAGCCGGCTGTGTGGGGCGCCGGGATCAGCCCGGGCACAGCCTACCGGCACCTCGGCGGAGCCGGCTGTGTGGGGCGCCGGGATCAGCCGGGGCACAGCCTACAGGCACCTCGGCGGAGCGGGCTGTGTGGGGCGCCGGCATCAGCCCGGGCACCGCCTACACCGCGGAGCCTACTCTTACTCGGTTAGGAGTCGGAGGTGGGGTACGGGGTTGGGGCAGAGTCAGGGAAGTAGCCACGTTCACAGACTAGAGAAGGGTATCCCTGAGCGCTAGGAGAAGCGCTCATAAACGCACATGAATTTCTTCGCCTTGGCTTTTTTTTTTCCGCCTGCAGGCGCGCACAGGGGCAGATGCAGACTAGCGCTTAGTCGTGTGTGCTCCTCGGGTGGGTCCGGCCAGGCTGGTCCCGAGATATGCTAACTACTACAAAAGGAGCATGTAGAAGAAATGACTGCCTACTGCTTTTCGTGGGCCTCTCTGATCTCTGTTCCAAGATGGCTCATTGTCACTTTAATAGTGAACTGCAGTTAAATTTAAATTAGGTGGGCAGCCTAATCTACATATAGAGCTCCAGGCTAGCCAGAGCTACACACAGTAAGACTCCGAAAAACAAACAAAAAACCTGGACAACCCTGTAAATGACCTTTCGGTTACAGCCAATTTAATGTCAATCTTTTTCTCATGAGAATTCTCTTAAGGCTGGTTTAGTGTCACACACCTGTAATCTCAGCACTCGGAAGGCAGAGGCAGGATTGCCACAATTTCAAGTTCAAGCCTGGTCTCTATAACAGTATTCTAACCGAGCTGAGGTTACATAGTAATATCCTGTCTTCAAAACCAAACAGCCAGGCAGTGATGGCACATGCCTTTAATCCCAGCACTCAAAAGGCCGAGGCAGGCGGATCTCTGTGAGTTAGAGGCCAGCCTGGACAACAGAGTGAGTTCCAGGACAGCCACACAGTCAAGGCTACACAAAGAAACCCTGTCAAGCAGGAAAAGATTTATGTTTTATAAACCCATTAGGATATAGCGTTTGTGCGACACATTTAGATCTTTAGTAGCAACAACAACAAAAAATAATCCTTAGGTTGTTCTAAGATACTATTTGAGCAGTCAGAGACCATTTACATGCAATCAGCGCTTTTTAAAATAACCAGGGGGCTAGAGAAGTACTTCGTTGGTTAAGAGTACTTCTTTACTGGCTGTTGCTGGGCAGCTCCCGCGGCCCCGGACCAATGAGCCGGGATCTCCTCCACAGGCTGCCAGCGGATATGCAACAGCGGTGACTCAGAGGTGACTTAAAATTCCCAGCTCTTTGAGACTAGATCGTGAACTTCCCCACAAGGGGCGAGACCCAGACCTCACATGGGGTGGCTCTTAACCTCAGCAAACTTCTCTGCCCCTCCAGGTTGGGGCTCTGGAGCTACATGCCTGCTGAGGCATCTCCAGATTTTGTATTCCATCTGCATTTTGTATTCCAGAAACCCCCAGAAACAATCTAGATAAACAATGTTGTTAAAGAAAGTTGTAAAGAGCCGGGCGGTGGTGGCGCACGCCTTTAATCCCAGCACTCGGGAGGCAGAGCCAGGCGGATCTCTGTGAGTTCGAGGCCAGCCTGGGCTACCAAGTGAGTCCCAGGAAAGGCGCAAAGCTACACAGAGAAACCCTGTCTCGAAAAACCAAAAAAAAAAAAAAAAAAAAAAAAAAAAAGTTGTAAAGAAAAAGTAATGATTGACTCAAATACTGTCAAAAAAAGAAGGTGCTTCAATTTAAGATTGAAGATGAGCTGTGCGTAGCAGCCCACACCTTTAACCCCAGCACTGAGGAAACAGAGACAGGCAGATTTCTGTGAGTTCGAGGCCAGCCTGGTCTACATAGTGAGTTCCAGAACAGCCAGAGCTGTGTAGTGAGACCCTGTCTTGTAAAGTCAAAATAAAAATAAAAGATTGAAGATAACATCTCTTTAAAGAACACAAAAAAAACAGACCATCCTCAAAGAATGCTGAAAATAAAGATTTATTTATTTATTTATTTTCTAGACAGGGTTTCTCAGAGTAGCCTTGGGTGCCCTGGAACTCACTGTAGACCAGGCTGGCCTAGAACTCACAGAGATCTGCCTGTCTCTGCCTCTCGAGTGCTGGGATTAAAGGCATGGGACACCACCACCACCTGGCTGAAAATAAAGATATCTTTATTTTCCACAGTCTGGCCTGTGATTGTCGTTCTCCCAAAAGAAAGTACAGGTGTAGCAGGCAAGCATTCAGTCCTTGCAAGGCAGGGGGAAAGTAGTGAGTGTCGCCTTCAGGGCATGTATGAAGAGCTATCAGATTCCACAGGCCTTGACAGTAAAGATGGCAGCAAGGTGACAAGCTGGGAACCCTGAAAAGACTCCTGCCTGGCCCGAGTTAATGGCAGAATTCCTGACAAATAATAAATGGGCCAAGACTACCAGAAGGAAAAAAAATTATGTCATATGATCCTAACCTATGAACCAGGAAATCCTGCCGCCAAGGAGGTTCTCTCGTCTATTGAAGAAACATTGAGGGCAGGAGCTCTGAACCAGAGGAAGATAACGATTGTGAGGAGGATGCTAGCAGTGAAATAGAGCGGAGTGAGTCAGGGTGTGAGAGAGGACAGCTCCCATGAATGTGTAGATGGGTCCTGAGGGCTGCTGCTGCGGGAATTTCAAGAGGGTGTGCCATGCGAATGCAAACAGAAAGAAGAGAGGCCTCAGCTTGGTGCTTTCTTTGGTAGAGAGTTTGAGGGATCTGTATTCTTAGTTTGAGCCCCTTATGTTTAGGCTATAGATCAAGGCGGGTCACTTAGAGCGGGAAGCAGGGAGGAGAGAGGACGTGCTGGGAACATACCAACTGTTCTACATGCGTTATTTAATCTCTCAACCCTAAGTAAGTATATTACTATCCTCATTCTACAGATAAGAAAAGCGAGACATGACAAGGGTAAATAGTTTTTCCAGTGTGAGTCACCTATTAATTTACAGGCTCTGGATTTATAGGCCTGTGTGATATCACAGCTCCATGGATGATGTCCTTTCAATCTCCTACCAATGACCACCACATTAAGCCTTTTTTTTCTTCCTTTTTGTTTTTAAGACAGCGTCTCTCTACATAGAACCCTGACTATTCTGGAACTCACAGAGACTAGCCTGCCCCTGCCTCCAAAATGCTGGGATTAAAAGTATATGCCACTATGCCTAGCCAGCATATGCTTTTGACTGCCATCTCCCTCCAGCCCAAGAAAAACATTTAAAACTTTTGGATACTTGGAGAAATAATATGTGAAGGTGAATTAAAAAAAAAAAAAAAGACAGTGGTAGCCCACACCTTCAGTCCCAGCACTCTGGAGGCAGAGGCAGGTGGATCTCTGTGAGGTGGAGGCCAGCCTGGTCTACAGAGTGGGTACCAGGACAGCCAGGGCCACACAGGTGGGAAAAAAACCAAAACCACAAAGCAGAGCTCTGGATCTTTTACCCCCTTGCAAGTTGCTCCAACTGGCGCCTCCATCTGCAGCCACACTATGGGAAGCAGCCACAAAAGCCTGATGTGTGGATGACAGGGTCCTAGTAGGTCACAAGTTGCACTAGAACACTCCCTGCTGACTGCTGGAAGAGAACCGGGGAAGTACTGCTGTACAAACAGCAGAGAGCCACCCAACTTCTCCATGCTCTGCTCTGCAGCCTTCTGCAGAAAACTGCAGGCTCCAGCGTTCTGCAGCATCAGATAGTCCCTGCCCTGCTGGCCACGTGCTCCCCACAAGGAGGCTCCTTTTTTCGGTACTTCCTTTTCCACCAGCATCCGACTGTGCTCTGCAGTTACCAGTAAATATAAGCTGCCCCTTGCCCTTCTCTAGCTCCTGCTAATTGCTATGCCAGCACCACTCTCCGGACAGAGCGAGGACCTCTCCAGCTGCGGCCCCGATGAGTACTGGTCTGGGGACTACTGCTGCAAGAACTGTAGTGCAGGTGAGTTCCGCAATGGGACCCAGTGCCAGAACATAGACAGGGGTACTCCACACCAGGGGCTGTACAGGATGAGGAGGGTGTGGGGCAGGGAGTCCACCTCAGCCACTACCTACTGGCTCAAACTCTAGGAAGTACCTCCTAGCCCAGGTACACAGACCCCCAAAGGCGCCCCTTTCTGTGTTCAAGAGAGCTGGTATGAATACTTCTACCAAGGCCTCACTAGTGGAAGCTCACCCACCTATCCACCCTTGGAGGCATGAGCTGTGGCACCCAGCTGAGAGGAAAGTTCAGAAAAGGGAGCTGGGAGGATTAATATTGCCTACCTGTATTCGCGACAGGTGCCAGGAGCCCCTCACCAAGCCGTCATAGGGTCTTCACAACTCATGTAGGCACACGTAGTGGGCTGCAGATACTTGGGGTGGCCCAAGGCCCTAGTCTGTCAACACAAATGTACGAGAAATCACACCATGCCCCATGGTGAACGAAGGCTCTCTTAGCAGGCCCATCCCGTGGGACACCCAAGCCCACTGAAGTGAAGCTGTCCTGGACCCATGACCCACCAATCCCCCACTCTGTCACCCCAGATAAATCATTTAGCTTACTGTTCCTTAGGCTCCTGTGCGTAGGAGGAGTCTCCTTGCAAAGTCCAGTTCCCAGCTGTTAGAGAACTGAGCAATTTTGTCTTCAGTGTAGGCAGAGCCATGTGGGGCCAGAGTGAAGCTACTTCCAGCTGTAAACCTCAGTTCCCCCGCCTTCCCCCAGCCCTGGAGCAGTGCTGAGGGGCTCCTCTGGAGAAGTACACAGAGGAGTGGTGAAGATGCACACCAGCCCTTGCCTGTCTGTCCAGGCTGGGTCCCATGAGGCACACCATGGCAGCCCTTGCCAGTCTGTCAGTGTCAGCCTGTCCCCTGCTCCCTCCTGACATTCCTCCAGGAGAAGTTCATCCCCTAATACCAGTAGACAATCAGGTTTGAAGCCGATGCTGCAGAGAGAGGCAGGCGCTACAGGGCACTGTACTCTGTCACCCCAAACTGGCCACTCATGTCACCCTCAGTCCCAAAATTTAGAGCTTGACTTTAACATTCTTTATGATCACTCACTTTCCCATTTCAAGATAGTTTCAAAAAGGAAATAGGGCTGGAAGGATGACTTAGCAGTTAAGAAAGCTTGTTGCTCTCTCAGGGGACAGGAGTTTGTTTCCCAATACCCACATCAGGCTTCTCACAACCACCTGACTCCAGCTCCAGAGGATCTGTTGCCCTCTTTGCTCTCTATGGGCACCTGCACATACTTGTGTACACAGACAGACACACAAATAATAAAAAATAAATCTTAAAAACAACAACCATCGAACCGGGTGGTGGTGGTGCATGCCTTTAATCCCAGTACTCAGGAGGCAGAGGCAGGCGGATCTCTGTGAGTTCAAGGCCAGCCTGGTCTATAGAGTGAGTTCCAGGACAGACGCCAAAGCTACACAGAGAAACCTTGTCTCGAAAAACCAAAAAAAAATCAACTATCGTAAATGAAAAATTATTGATGTTCAAATAGATACAAGAACCAGACACCGAGACTCAGCCAGCTGTCCACTAGGCTTGACTCAGTCTCACTCCACTAATCTCTCTTCTCCAGTGGACTCTGCATGTCTGCCACCTGGTCATGTCTGCAGCTGTCCTTCAGAGAATACATGAGAGTAACATGTTTGCTGGACTTGGTCCTTTTCCCCATAGTTAGTTCACAGTTTCCTTTACAATTAATAGGAAAGGAAATTCCCAGGGCTACCTGAACACTTCCAAGTTGGTATCAGAGAGCCTGAACCAAGAGATACAAAATGGTTCCAGGAGAACCTGCTAGGACGAAGAACTGTCCTGCCTTTAGGAAAGGCATAAGACATTGAGCATGGTGATTCACACCTGTAATCCCGGCATTGAGAAACTGAGGCAATGGGATTGCTGTGAGTTCCAGGCCAGCTAGGACTATTGACTGAGGCTTTGACATACACACACACACACACACACACACACACACACACACACACACACACACATACACACACACACACACACACACACACACACACACACACACACATAGAAAGAAAGAAAGAAAGAAAGAGAGAGAGAGAGAGAGAGAGAGAGAGAGAGAGAGAGAGAGAGAAAGAAAGAAAGAAAGAAAGAAAGAAAGAAAGAAAGAAAGAAAGAAAGAAAGAAAGAAGCTGAGCATGGTAGCCTAAACCTATAATCCCTGCACTCAGGAGGATTGCTATGAATTCCTGGCCAACTTGAGCCATACTGTATCAACACCACCAATAACGACAGAAAGAGGCTTGAGGAAGAAAGTTCTTGTTAAGTGACATGTTTGTGAGGCAGTAAATGAGGTGACCTGACTTCACCAGGGTCTCAAGTGCTTCTCAGAACACTGAGACTGCCACTCAAAGGGGAGGGCATGGGACTTGAAGGGCAGAAGTCAGTTACTTGTGACATAGAAGCTGAGCCCTGCAGGGGGTCCGAGGAGCCCATTCTATTCACCACTGGTTCTCTGGCTTCCTAGATCCGGGAGGGCCAGATAGCCACAGGAAGGAGTGCAGCTCAGGGATCCAGCAGCCCTTGCAAATCCTCAAGCAGTTTGTGACAGAGATTATCTAGAATTTGTGCTAAAGACATAAGCCCACCTGGAGCAACCTAGCCCCTTACCCCTGGGTGCCTGGAGCAAGCTGATCCCTGTCTGCCCTTATCCACAGGTGAGTTTGTCAAGACACCCTGCACAATCTCCCACACCCTAGGACAGTGTGAGAAGTGTCAGCGAGGAACGTTCACAAGGGCTAGTAATGGCCTAGATTCTTGTATACTGTGCTCCAGCTGTGACGAACGTGAGTATGTGACTGAGCAGAGACAGGACTAGCACTGTGTGTCTTTGAAAACTGCCAATAGAGTCAGAAACACGTTAGTGTTAGTCCAGTACTGGGATGGAGTAGCCATGACTGATGGATGCCAGGATGCATCTGGCGTGCGAGTCCCACTAAAATTTGTTTCTTATAGCTGGGCATGGTTACGCAACATTTAATCCCAGCACATAGGAGGCAGAAGCCGCTGATATCAGAGTTCAAGGCCAGCCTGTTTACATAGTGAGTTCCGGGGCAGCAAAGGCTACACAGTAAGACCCTGCCTCAAAACCAAACCAAAGCAAAAAGTATTCCTTATGGGTGAGAGGGACTCAGAGTAAGAACCATGTCAGAAAAATCACAATCACAAAGACAGCCTTCCCCCTTGTTTAGATATTTTTCTCCTAATTGTCAATTGAATGCAGAACCTAGTAAAACACATGCAGGTAATGAGAAAAATCGCCCCTCCAAGGATAGGCAGCCATGTGTGCAAGTTCCCAAACAAGAGCTTCCAGAGCAGAGCAGTGGGTGTGGGGATCTGGGGAGGCTGCTGAGAGAAGAAGAGCCATAGGCCTGCAGGAGTCACTGAGAGGATACAGAAATGTATGTAATAACATCAGTTTCCCAAAAACTTGAAGCAGGCGGGGCGTGATGACATATGCTTTTAATCCTAGCACTTTGGAGGCAGATCTCTGTGAGTTCAAGGCCAGCCTGGCCTACATAATGAGTTTGAAGACAGCCAGAGCTACATAGCGAGACTCTGTCTCAACAAACAAAACAAACAAACAAACTTGAAGCAATTGCTGGGGCCGGGGTTGCAGCTCAGTGAGAGAGTGTTTGCCTAGTATGCAAAAGACCTGAGTTTGTTACCTGACATTATGGAAAAAGAAATTCTGCTTTGTATGTGCATGCACGTATGTATGTATATACACTCCTGTGTCACTGATGTTGTTAAACTAAATGACAAATACCACAATATCTTGTGCTTCAGCACTGTCATATGCTTCTCCTAAGCATAAAGACGGAAGCAGGCTGAGCATAGTGGCACACATTTCTCTGATCCCAGAGCTCAGGAGGCAGAGATAGATAAAAATATCACTTCAGTGTGGCCAGCCTGATCGGTGGAGTTCTAGGCCAGCCAGGACTACACAGAGAAATAATATCTCAAACAAAGAAACAGAAGACAGAACCATATTCCACAATCACAGATCCCCTGATGCTGTAAGACATCTGCAGAGAGCCGGGCTGGGAGTCCTTGCCTATGCCCACTGCTGTACTCTGAGAATGGACACGGTCTAGCTTCAGAGCACTGTGAGTGAAAGGTTTCTGTACCCCGAGATTGGGTTTCTCCGCTGGTGCAATACATACAATCAGTCCGAATTAAAGTCCAGGTTTTCATCTGAGCAAAGCATTCCCCGGGGGTCCCAAGAAAGGGGGGAACCTCGAGGCAAGTCTATGAGCTGGACTTAAATACCCTGTAGGTGGTCTTGAGGAGCTCCAGGGGAGGAGACGCTGCTTGGCGTGCTGAAGGTGGGGTTTGGAGTGGGGCCCCTAGATGGAGATCCCTAACAGTGAGGGGTTGACGTTCAGCTGAATGTTTGTGGTGCACTGAACTATAGACACACGAACACCTCAAGTGGGAAAACGGTCTTCTCTCATAAGCCACTGAGTCAGTCTCAATCAAGAGAGGTGCAAGGTCCCACCAGGGATCCCAGACACGTGGTCACTAGCTCTTTAGCAAAGAATGAGGTAATTAAATAAGGCAAGTCAGAGATGTCTGGAGATGGTGGCCTGGGGTGAGGGGAGAACTTTGTGGGGCAGCAGTGGACGTACAGGTCAGGACCACCTGTGATGGAGGCCTCAGGGTAGTTTGATGCTGTTGTATGGGATGCTGAACAATGAATCTCCCAAGCCATCACCTACCTCAGGTCTCGGTACCACTCTGGAGGCCTGAGGGTGATCGAATGTTCATAGTAGTTAGTACTGTTTAGTGTTCAGTACATCTGTGATGGCTGGTCAAGCTTGTACTGGGACACGCTGTTCCTCTCAAATGATGGTGGGGTCTATGTGCATATTTGAGGACGCTCATCTTGACCTAACCCTGCTCTTCCTTGGATTGCAGGCCAGGAAATGGTGGCTGACTGCTCTGCCACCAGTGACCGGAAATGCCAGTGCCAAGTGGGTCATTTCTATTCTGACCCAAAATCTTATGAAGTCTGCCGCCGGTGTACCAAGTAAGAACATTGTGGCATGGGTCGGTGGTGGCTTTATACATTGTTTGAGTGGCCTCTAATGTCCAGAGAAGGGGACAGTCTGTGTCATTCTTTATCAGGGGGTAATGTGGGGTGGGGACTCTGTGGCCTGGATGGTGCAGAACTTATTGCTAGACATCTCCAAGTCTAGTGCCCCTTGAGAGAAAGTAGATATTCCTGCCAGGGACCCAGTGTTTCTGAGTGATGTCTTCCACGAGGTTTCTTCAGTGTAACGGGATTTGGGAGGGTTGGAGAAAGCCTCGTTCATTCCCAGGAAGGTAGGTCTGGGTTAAACCGTATGGGAAAAGACTTCAGGGCAAGGTTTTAGGAAAATTCTGTGGTGTCCCCCCCCCCCCCCCCCCCCCCCGCTCGATAAGACGAATCCGCTCCTGTCAGGTATCAGATGGAGTTGTTGCATATTCAAACCACTAGGGGGTGTCAGCACAAGCCGCAGGCCTGGGGAGTATTGTTGCTCTGGGGACTGAAATCTGAGTCCCTGATAACAGCAGAACAGGCCTCCTTTTTCTCACTCCAAGGCCACCAAAGAGGCTATGGACATCAATGGAGGAGGGAAATGTAGTAAATTTTGTCTATTTAGTGAGAATCACACAATAGTGTCTGAGATGCCAGTGGAGCTGGTAAGAGCTGTGTGGCCAGAGCCCTGTTGCAGATCTTGGATCATGATGCTGCCTGATGTGGTTTGAAAGGCATCAAGCCTTTCTGGGCATCCTCTGCCATTGATTGGCAGAAAGAACTGAGGGTGTCTCTTTCCAGGTGTCCTCAGGGAATCCCCATCCTCCAGGCATGCAACTCCACAGCGAACACGGTGTGCGGTCAGACTACAACAAGTAAGACAGATGTATTTTTAAACACTATGGCTATCTTCTTATTGAACGAAAATTTACATACCACAGTATTAACTGTTTCAAAGTAGACATCAAAATAACACTGAATACCAGCCTTCCATCTGTTGCAAAATACCTGTCCCCTAAGCGGAATCTCTGTCTCTGTCAGACCCTGACCCTCCCAGGCCAATCTGCTTTAGTGGCCTGTCCTGTTCATATTGTTCAAAGATGTAGAGTCACCACATGTAGCTTCTGTGTCTGGATCCCTGAGCATCATGTTTTCTTGTAAAGTATTTTACGTGTATAGGTGTTTTGCTGCATATGTTTGTGCACCATATATATACAAGAGGTGACAGATTCCCTGGGATTGGAGTTACAGATGGTTGAGAATCACCATGTGCATGCTGGGAACTGAACCTGGGTCCTCTGCAAGAGCAGCCATTGCTCTTAATGACTGAACCATCTCTCCATCTACCTGAGCATCATGGTGTTTTTTTAATAATTTATTTAACATGCATTGGTTTGAAGGTGTCAGATTCCCCTGGAACTGGAGTAACACACAGTTGTGAGCTGCCATGTGGGTGCCGGGAATTGAACCTGGGTCCTCTAAAAGAGCAGTCAGTGCTCTTAACCACTGAGCCATCTCTCCAGCTTCTGGGCATCATATTTTAAGGCTGATCTAGGTTGAAGCCATCAGGGCCTCATTTTTTTTTTCATGACTGAATCATTATCTACAACCCACATGCGTCTTCATTCATGTGTTAATGGAATTTTAAATAATCCTTTACAATAAGTGGACCCTTGAGCTGAACATTGAGTAAGGAAAAGGCAGCCTCTTCAACAAATAATGCTGGCAAAAGAACATACATGTGCGAAAGAATGAAGCTGGATCCTTATTTAACAATGTGCAAAAATTAGGACTTGGCTGAAGCTCAGTGGTAGGGCATTTTCCTAGCATGCATGAAGTAGAGCATTTTCCTAGCATGCATGAAGTAAAGCATTTTCCTAGCATGCATGAAGCCCTAAATTCAATCCCCAGTACTCCAAAAAGATACAGTAAAATTCAACTAGCACACACTGGTCCTGGCCTATAATTCTAGCACTGCACAGCTGTGAGTGTCAACAGCCGAAGGGGGAAAGCATATTCAATGGAATAGCATTCTCTCTTGAAAAGGACAGACACCCTGACACAGCAGTATAATAAGCCTTGAAGACAGTGTGCTAAGTGAAATAAGCCTGGCCCTAAGGGCCAGTGTGGTTGTACCTGGGCGGTCCTGGAGCAACAAGCTGACAGAGGTGAAGTAGAGAACATTGGGAACCACAGTCTGGGAGCAAGGCTGGGAAGTTAGTGTCTACTGGGGGCAGAGGTCAGTGAGGGAAGATCAGAAAATCCTAGAGACTGGTGTGGAGATGGCTGCACAGCCGTGAAAAACACCTCAGATGTTCTGAAAGTGGTGAGATATTAAGTTTTGTGTGATGTGTGTTTTACCAAATTGTATAATAGTCAACAAACTCTTGGGAACGAGGATGTCTTCTTCCTGTTGGAACACAAGGCCAGTCCTTTCTGTTCTCAGGAGCGCCAGCATGGTGGCCTCCCTTCCTGCTTGTGTTAGTCTGCTTTGCATCGCTGAGATAAAATGCTGGCCAAAAGCAACTTAATGAGCAAAGGACTTATTTTTAACTTGCTTACAGCTTACAGTCCATCATGAAAGGATGTGGGCAGGAACTCAAGTGGGCACCTAGAGGCAGGAACTGAAGCAGAGGCCATGAAGAAATGCTCCATGGCTTGCTCCCCATGGCTTGCTCAGTTGGCTTTCATAGACTGCTCAGGAGTGGCACTGCCCACAGTGGGCCTCCTCTCTTGATTAGCAATCAAGAAAATGCCCCCACAGACTTGCCTACAGGCAATCTGGTATAGGCATTTTCCCAGCCGAGGTTCCCTCTTCCTAGGTTGCCCCAACTTAATGTCAAGTTGACAAAAAAAAAAAAAAAAAAAAAAAGACCCAGTTCTACCTGTGCTGGGCCTGTCATCAGGCCTCTGCCATGCCAGGAAGAAGACCGTTGGCTTTGCCATCTGTCCTTCATCATAGACTGCCAGAAAAGAAAAAAAAAAATGTCTGTTCTTGACTTGACCAAAATATTTCTTGTTTTTCCCACTTTCAGATCACGGAAATTGGCTATTCCTACTACTACTACTTGTTTTTCCAGTCGTTGTTATTGCTGTCTGCTGTTGCCAGAAAAAAGAATGGTCCTGTAGACGTCCAAGTAACAAATTAGCTGAAGGCATGTCCATGGTGTCTGAGTCCAAAGAAGGTCAGAACAAATGGCTAACCATGGTGCCTATGAGCATACCAAAGAACATGCTGGCCTCCAGATCCACTCAGTACCTGTGGCTCTTCTCACTACACCCCCTGCCCTGAACTTCTCCAGCTCATGGGCTCCCCTTTCCCCAGCTTCTCATTCTTATATAACCCTGCCATTTCAGCCATGTGCCTTCCTGGTTCTCCCTCTCTGGGCATCCTCTGGCCCCCTCTTTCTTAAGAGATCCTTTCTTCTCTTCCTCTCTCGCCCCCCCCCTCCCCGGCCCCCTCCCCGCCCCTTCTTCTCATGGCCTGATGCAGTCTGCTGGCCATGTTTAGTCTACTACTTTCTCTGCTCTGGACTCTTCCAGATGCCTCTAGCTGTAGTCTCCTTCATGTCTGCAATAAAAACCTTCCCCCTAACCATTATTGGAGCGGACATGTCCTCACTGTATACTACATCTGGAGCCTGAAACCTGGGAGGAGCATAGGTGAGCCCCTTCCAAGGGGCTTAGCCTCTCCTGATTGAGGCAGGCTGCTGATTTGACTTTCCTAAGGCGTGTAGGTGTGGATGGCTTGTTTCTGCTGGCTTCTGCTACCCCCCAGAGTGGACTCCTGTTCTGGAGTCCACCTCTTCCGCCCCTGCTTCCTTTCACTTACTCTAACCATTTGTCTCTCCTCGCCTTGGTGAGTTTCTTCTCAGTCTCTCTGGCTCCTGGGCCCTGCTATGCCCTCTTGGGTACCCACCACATGGGCATCTCACTGCTAAGAGAGCTGCCCCTCTTCCTCTGTTGGAACCCTCCCTTCCCCCAGGCTGCTCTTCAGCTGCGTTCTTCCCTGCCTGCTCTGCCCACTCACCTCCCCTCCTCTACTGGGTGTCTCCCTGGAGCTGCCTGCTTTGTCTACCATTACTGTAAAAGTCACACCGGTGTGCCAGGAAGCTTCCTCTCACCCTCCAGGGCCCATCACGTGGAAAGGGATGCCTCCCCTCTATGATTTGGGATATTTCTCTCTGACAGATCTCTCAGTCCCCTTGGGGGTGCCCTGGATTGAAATTCTTGTCAACAAGACACTTACCCTTCTCTCTTCTGCCCTGGTCTTTTCTATCTCTCAGCTCCCTCCTGGGAGCCCTGCAGCTTCCTTCTACCCTTTTGGGCCTCCAGGGTGTTGGACTCCTCCTTCCCTTGGAGTTACTGTCTGCAACCCTTTCCTCACCTCCCCTTCGGAGCTGTCTGCTCTGACTCTTCTTTCCATCCTCCTTGGCCTCTGCAGTATTGGAACCCTCCCTTGGATGGAGTTCCTGCTTTCGACCCTGTGTCTGTCTCACCAAGATAGGTCACTTTTCTCAAGTTCCTCCTGTGTGCCACAGGGGAACCTAGGGTAACTATCCAGGTAGTGGGTAAGTCTCTGTCATTTTAACGGATACAGAGGCCATTTGGATTACACTTCCTGCTCTAATGTATTCTTCTCAGATCTCTGATAATGCTGATGGCTAACTGTAGCGTTATCAGTTTAACAGCAGCAAGCACCCAGCTCCTCCTACAAGGCTGCAGCTGCCTGGTCAGTCCATTTCATACGTAAAAATCAGACTCAAAGACAGTTTACCTTGCTGGCTGACTTCACACTGAAAGAAATAAACTCACAAAACAGGTTTCCATGTAACTTTTTACTGTTCCTGAACTTGCTCTGCAGTGACTGCTCTCACTAATCACTGGTATCTCAGGGTAAATTATTGGATGGAAAAAGAAAGTCTTTGATGTTTATGTACGTTGTGAGGGTCTAAGAATGTAATTTAAGGTATGTAGATGCAAATTGTAAAGGTCTCTTGATGTAAAAGCTTAAGTTAGTTATGAGGGCCTAAGAAAGTGATTTAAGACACATAAATGCAAGTTATAAAGGTCTGGGGAGTGCTTTAAGGTATATTAGAAATATTTCTTGTTATGCTATTGTTATACTAAGACTTTAAAAGTTCAGAATTTTAACATTAATCAGTGGAGTTCTGATAAGCTATTAACCTAGCCGTGGTAATCATAGTCACAAGCTCAAAATTTTAAAGGCATGAGGCTGCTGCATTTTCTATAATGTAGATTTCAGTATAGATTATAAACAGTGGTAATGCTGATATATCTAAAACTTTTATCCCTTTTTGTAAACTTAAAAAATTCATGTCGGCTTCAGGGAGTCCTGAATTGAATCCACCTGTCATAGGTCAAACAGGTTTCAGATAAAGACTCCTGTCAACCAACAGTCTAAGCTTCCCACCTACTGCCTATTCTTGAGAGTGGGCTTTCTGTCTCTCTGTCTCTGTCTCTCTGTGTCTGTCTGTCTGTCTCTATCTCTGTGTCTGTCTCTCTCTCTCTCTCTCTCTCTCTCTCTCTCTCTCTCTCTCTCTCTCTCTCTGCTTCCCCTAGTCTTGGGACTACTCCCACACCCCTAGCTACCAGGACCACAGGCCTGGAAGTTTCAAGTGTATACCCAAGATAAATATTTTCCCCTAAGTTCCTTAACTTTACCTTCTGACACTAGTCCGTATCTGTCCAAATAGATTTGCAAGACAACTGAAGACTGCAAACTGCTCCAAATAAAAACCAGCTGGCCCTGGACTTGCTGTAAACTGATGTAAATCACAGGTGCTTCTGACAGGATTTCCAACCAGCCTGAACCCTTTCTTGAACCAGCAGTTCCAGACTACTCCAAAGCAGCCTGTTCTTCCTGACACCTGGTGGTCCTGCAGAACCTGGGAAGGAGTGAAAGAGATGTTTGCCAGCCTGCACTCCTTTCCCTTCCTGGCCTTTGACAAGCATTCCAGCCTTCCAGGGTCCTGACAATGAAGCCTTAATTTCTACTAAGAAGCAGTTACAGAAGAGATTACGTTGCCCCTTATTAACAAAACCACAACATTTCCCCCTTTTCGTCTAAATAAAAAGGAAAGGTTTTAACTCTAACTTAGTAAAAATATATACAATAAGAATAATTGCTGGGCGGTGGTGGTGCACACCTTTAATCCCAGCACTCGGGAGGCAGAGACAGGTGGATCTCTGTGAGTTCGAGGCCAGCCTGGGCTACAGAGTGAGTTTCAGGACAGGCTTCAAAGCTACATAGAGAAACCCTGTCTCAAAAAACCAAAAAAAAAAAAAAAAAAAAAAAAAATTGCCAAGCAAGTATTACATTTACAATGCCCATTCAATTTGGTTTTGGCAGATTTAAAGAAAACACTCCATTATTTATCCTATCTTGGTGAATTCAAAGCTCTGTACCTAATTTACCTTCTATCATGACTAAGGAAAACTACAACTACCTAGTCTTTGACTCCATCAAACACCCCAGAAGGATATATGTAATATTACCTGATTAAACAGGAAGTGCAATGAAAGCCACTTCCAAAACTACACATGACAGAGACATCTGGCTACCTGGAGAGTCAGTCACCTAAGGTTCCTCAGTAATTTTGGAGCATCCATCTTTAACCTACAGGCCTAGAATTTCTGACAGACTTCTGTGAAGCAAGAGTTTTGAAGGACTGTCTCGCCTTGTTTTGACAAAGTTCAACAGTCTTTTTCCTTTGTGTCCTGTTTATATAGTTTGTACAACACACTGTCAGCAGTCAAGACAAGAGCAGTTTCTTGCTCAAAGGGCTAGTCTTGCCACATTAAAAGCAAACTCGATAGGAGTTTCCTCGATGCCCATCATCTTCTCTGAAGTAAATTGGTGCTGCCAGGAGCATCACTGTCGTGAAAAGCCCTAGGTTAACAAAACATTTTAAATACCATATTCTGTAGTCTTGTATAATAGAGGGACCAGCCTTAATATTATACATCCCAGGGGCTCAGGAGAGAGAACTATGAATGGCGAGGACTATTTTTGGGAACTAGAATCTCAGCACACCGAGCTCTTAGTCCAGTCGTTTATTCTTCCAAATCTTCTTCTTCCTCTCCCGTGCCCTGGAAGTCCTGGTATATATACACTTACAAGCAGTAATCCCTTGGCAGTGCAAAGCCAGGCTTCCAGGGTCAAACGTAGGGGTGATAGGAATCACATAGAGGGACAATAACCATTAATTATCATTTGCAACCCCAAAGGAAAGTGACTAGTGGGGAAATGAATTAACTAAAGGTTAAATTCGGGTAATATCTAAGAAGAGGGATTTTATGTGCTCAACTATAGTCTTAAACATGATTGGTAGAAAATGTTAAGAGCCAGGCAGTGGTGGCGCACGCCTTTAATCCCAGCAAGAGGCTTTGTGAGTTCGAGACCATCCTGGTCTACAGAGCGAGATCCAGGAAAGGCGCAAAGCTACACAGAGAAACCCTGTCTTGAAAAACTAAAAAAAAAAAAACAAAAAAAACAAAAAAAACTCTACCTTCTTTTTTCCTTTGGCTCCCCTCTGTCCAAGCTATCTGCCATTTTTCTGCAGGGTGGAGGAAGGTATGCTCGGTTGCTAGGCATCCTGTGTACAGCTAGGTGCCTCTGGTGATAGTTAAAGGGAGATCTGGAACTAGAGGTAAGATTTGAGATAGGAGGAAGTTAAGCTTAATTGGCACATCTGCCAGGCCTTCTCAAATGGGTAGTCTGGATGCTTAAGTCTGTTCTTAGTACAGAGGTATCTCTGATAAGGTACTTTCCTCCATCTGGAGATGGACCTGGCCAGATGCTGCCAATGATAATTAGAGGGAGGCTTGAACTGGGGTTCTGGCTGTGCATAGCTGTCAGTGCAGAACGTTATCTAAATATTCCTAGAAGTGGTTAGGTAAGGAGTTAAAGGTCTATAAAGTTAATAAGACTGTAAGAAAGGAGGGGTCGAGCTAAATTGTGTAAAGCTATTACTTAATGTCCACCTAACCTAGGCAGTGTCTCCTTGTGGAATTTGCCTTAAATCAGGAGACCAGCATATGGACTGTTATTACTGTTAGTCCTTGAAAGTGGCTAAGGGAGATATCTGATTCCAGAGGAAGCCTTTCCTGAGGCTGTTCTCCAAATACCTTGAATGTGTATATCCAGAGAGTGATCAGTCCACACTGTGAGCCCTTCTTAGGGAAAAATCAATTGGGAAAACTATGAAGGCACACATGATTTTCATAACAGAAGACAGCTGATATATATATATATATATATATATATATATATATATATATATATATATATATATAAAACAAGCCAAGTAACACCAAAAACTCCTTGGAATTTGGCTTCCTCTGAACGAATTCCTTGATCCCTTCAGGTAGTGACTTTGCCATAACCAGCTGAATTCTTATGATATATTCCTGTGGCCCGCAGCACTGTAGGTCTTTGAAGTGTTTGAAAACCATCTATCTGTCTAAAATATATTTTTGTATGACCTTGAAAACATACCTAACATGACTGAAAGTTTAACTGTTATAGATGTCTAACTACTAACCTGTGTTCCTTAATTATCCTAAATGGTTTATAATAATAGCCCTTAAGGACTTGAACTTTACATTACATTTTTAAATGAGCTGCATAGGTACAATACTTTAAACAAAAGTAGAAACTTCTATACAGTATAACAAAAATAACCTTAACTTTGTATCAATATACAAAAACAAAAACCCATACCAATGTAAAATATCTGAAACTAGTGTTTGTTCAAAAGTAGACTCGACAATCCATCCTTTTATCCCGTCATTTCTACCCTATATCCCTCCCTGCCTTTTCTCTTCAGAAAGAGATCCCTGAATCTAATCTCCTTTGTTCAGCTTTTTTCCTGACCATTACCAATAACAACCTGAAACCAACCCCCCAAACGATGACAAACATCCACAACCCACTGAATGACTGTGGTGGTGTAAAAGAAAGTGGCCCCCAAAGGGAGTGGTACTGCTAGGAGGTGTGGCCTTGTTGGAGGAAGTGTGTCACCGTGGAAGTGGGCTTTGAGGTCTCTTTTTTCAAGTTTCAGTCAGTGTGCAATGCAAGGCAGTTAGCCGGTTTGGGCTTAATACCTTTTTTTTTCTTTTAAATAACAATTTATTTATCTTTATTTTATGTGCATTAGTGTATGCATGTACGTCTGTGTGAGAGTGTCAGATCTTAGAGTTACAGACAGTTGTTAGCTGCCGTGTGGGTGCTGGGAATTGAACCTGGGTCCTCTGGTAGAACAGTTGGTGCTCTTAACCACTGAGCCATCACTCCAGCTCCAGGCCTAGTACCTTTGACATGCAGATTCTTCCTTCAGGCAAGATCCACCATCCATTGCAGCTCTCCTGGGCCACCAAGTCAGAATATGACTTGATTTCTTCTGGGTCATACGAAGGAACATCTTCATTGGGCAGAGTTGGGACTCAGGGATAGCAGATAGTTCCAGAACAGTCTGGGGTTTGGGTTCCCCAAGAACAGCCTCTTTGGCAACTTGATCTACGTAGGTGTTACCTTGAGTTTTGGGGGCTTTTGTCTTTTTGGTGTCCTGGCCAATAAATTATGGCCAGTTCCTCAGGAGCCAGATGGCCTCCAGCAACTGGACAATTTCATGTCTATTTTATTTATTTATTTATTTATTTGTTTGTCTGTTTGTTTTGTTTTGCTTTGCTTTTTTTTTCAAGACAGGGTTTTTTTTTTGCGTAGTTTTGGTGCCTGTCCTGGATCTCACTCTGTAGCCCAGGCTGGCCTGGAACTCACAGAGATCTGCCTGGCTCTGCCTCCCAAGTGCTGGGATTAAAGGCATGCACCACCACCTCCTGGCTTTATGTTTATTTTTAATAGTCTTTCTCTCTGAAGTGAACAAGCCTGTTTACATATCTGTCCATGAAAATGAGCCATGGAAAATGCATATTGGTTGTCTGTGTAGATGTTCACCATTTTTCCTTCAGCCCATCTTAAAGCCTATATCAGAGCAATTATTTCAGCACTCTGGGTAGACGTACCCCTGGGAAAGGCTTGTGCCCAAATGACCTCCTTCTGGCCTGTGACCACCACTGCCCCTGAATATCTTGAATAAAGCTGTTGCCATCTATGTAGAGACCTGCATCTTTGGTGGTGAGAGAAACATCTGTCAGGTTAGGTTGCACACCTTGGATGATGTCCAGCCTCTGGAGGCAGTCATGAATGGTCTCAGGGTCATCATCAGGCATCAGAGTGGTGAGATTAATGGCCAAAGATTTATCAAATATGTTTATCCTTATCTAAAAGAAGGGGTTGGTACTGGGTCATTGGTGTCCTAGGGTTTCTATTGCTCTGAAGAGACATCAGGACCAAAGCAACTCTTATAAAAGAAAACATTGAATTGAGGTGGCTAACAATTCAGGGCATTAGTCCATTATAATCATGGCAGGACATGTTGGTATGCAGGCAGACATGTTGCTAGAGAAGAAGCTAAGAGTTGTAGTGGTATTAGCTCCACCCATGACCTTGGGCTATAGGGCCTGAAGGAGGCGGTGCTTCTTGCCATTGTACGAGACCTCTTCAAAGGAAAGGGAGAAGGGTCATGAGACCCTTCTCCCTGCTCCCTGCTTCTTGGTGTGATTGAACTGGCAGGTGGATTAGCTCCTGTTCAGATAAGAGGACGACTTCAGCTTTCTACTCTGTTCTGTATTCCTGAATGTATTTCCTCAATTTACCTTAATAAATTTCCCTAATACTCCTTAAGCAGACTCCCATGGATTTATTACATTAGAGAGTTCTACATCTTGATCTGCAGGCCATAGGAAGTGAATTGAACTAGGTGTAGCTGGAGCATAGGAGACTTCAAAACCAGCCCCCATAGTGACACATTTCCTCCAACAAGGCCACACCTACTTCAGCAAGGCCACACCTCCCAACAGTGCCACTCCCTATGAGCTTATGGGGGCCAATTACATCAGACTTCCACATTCCACTCCCTGAACCCCATAAGCTTGTAACCATATCATAATGCAAAATGCATCTAGTCCAACTTCAAAATCCCCATAGTCTATCAGTCTCAACAATGTTTTAAAGTCCATAGTTCAAAGCCTTTTCTGAGATTCATGCAATCTCTTAACTGCAATCCCCTATAAATCAAAATTAAAAAAAAAAACAGACCACATACTTCTTTTTTTAAAAAGATTCATTTATTTACTATGTATACAGTGTTCTGCTTGCATGTAAGCCTACCTGCCAGAAGAAGGCATCAGATCTCATTACAGATAAGATGTGAGCCCCCATGTGGTTGCTGGGAATTGAACTCAGAACCTCTGGAAGAGCAGCCAGTGCTCTTAACTTCTGAGCCATCTCTCCAGCCCCAGACCAAATACTTCTAACATATGATGGCCACACGATATACATTACAATTCCAAAATGTAGGGAAGGGACCACAGTTAGGAAACACTGGACCAAAGCAAGATCAAAAACCAGCCAGGCAAACTCCAAACTCTGTATCTCCATGTCTGATGCCAAAACACTCCAGATCTCTAACTCCTTTAAGCTTTGTTGACTGCAACATATGTCTTTCTCTTGGGCTGGTTCCAAGGCCTATTAGCAGCTTTCTGGGTAGGTAAACCAAGACTCTGGCATCTCTAACTTCTTGGGGTCTCCAAGGCAATCCAGGTTTCAACTTCACAACTTTACACAATGGCCTATCTGGGCCTCCATTCAGGGGCACCCTTGACACATGCCTGGCCTCAGCAACTTTCCTTAGTAACAGAGGAATAGTCCATAATCCCTTTCTTCTGTGCTTAACTATAAAACCAGAACCATTTGGCCAAAACTGCCAAGTTCTGCTGTTTACTGGGGCTGGAACATGGCTCCCTCATTCAATTACATCTTCATCACCTTTCTGTTTTCTCAATAGTTTCCTTCACTGCCTAAGTTTGGCTGTTCTGGAACTTGTTCTTAGACCAGGCTGGCCTCAGACTCAGATCTGCCAGCCTCTGCCTTCCAAGTGCTGGGATTAAACGCATGCATCACCACACCTGGCTCTAAGCTTTTCTTTAATTCCTTTTCACAAGTTGTAAACTTAGCTGGGTAGGATTTTGTCCTGAGGTCTCCACTCCCTTTATTCCATTTTTTAATCTGTTTATCTCCTTGAACACTGAACTCAGTTCCATTCTACTTCCTAGTGCTTTTTCTCCTCAAATTGTACATTTTGTATTTTTCCTTGTTAAGCTTGCTCCTTTTATTTATTTGTTTGTTTATTTTTTGGTTTTTAAAGACAGGGTTTCTTTGTGTAGCTTTGCACCTTTCCTGGCTCTTGCTCTGTAGACCAGGCTGGCCTTGAACTCACAAAGATCCGCCTGGCTCTGCCTCCCAAGTGCTGGGATTAAAGGCATGTGCCACCACTGCCCAGCTGCTCCTTTTAATTATAGATCTTTATAAGCATGAACACCAGTAACCATATGACAAAGTCTTTATTAGGCCATTTTGAGATTTCATCTGCTAATGGAATTAATTCAAATCTCTTCACTTTATCCTTAGGCAGACTCTTCAGACAAGGGCAAAAAGCAACCACATTCTTTACCAAAATATCACAAAAACAATCTCTAAGTCATATACTAAAATTCTTCTCCTCTAAAACCTCTTGAGCCAGGACCCTACAGTTCACCAAAATACATGCAATAGCACAGTCTTCCAAGTTCCTTCTAGTATGGCCCATTAAGCAGCACTTAAGCATTCAACTGCTTTTCTAATACACAGTCCCAAGGCCCATATTCCTTCAACAAAAGCATGGTCAGGCCTATCACAACAATACCCTAGTCTCTAGTACCAACTTCTGCCTAAGAGTTTCTATTGCTGTGAAGAGACACCATGACCATTGCAACTCTTATGAAGGAAAACATCAAATTGGGGTGGCTAACAGTTTGGAGGTTCAATCCATTATCATCATGGCAGGACATGGTGTGCAGGGGGACATAGTGCTAGAGAAGGAGCTGATAGTCCTACATTTTGATCCACAGACAACAGGAAGTGAACTAAACTAGGCATAGCTTGAGCATAGGAGACCTCAATACCCATCCCCAACATGACACAAGTCTTCCACTCCTCCTAATAGGGCCACTCCCTATGAGCTTATTGGAGACAATTACATTCAGACTGATACAGATGGGCATTAGACATCCTGCTGACATCTCTCAGCAGGGCTTTCACAACACATGGAGCTGTTATAGTTAGAGTCTGTCCCAATGTAAGCTTGTCAGCTTTTTTTGTTTTTGTTTTTGTTTTTGTTTTTGTTTTTGTTTTTCGAGACAGGGTTTCTCTGTGTAGCTTTGCACCTTTCCTGGAACTCACTTGGTAGTCCAGGCTGGCCTCGAACTCACAGAGATCCGCCTGGCTCTGCCTCCCGAGTGCTGGGATTAAAGGCGTGCGCCACCACCGCCCGGCTTTTTTTTTTTTAAACAAGAATTGTGGTGGCTGCAATGGCTCTTAAACAGAGGTGCCATCCAGAGGCTACAGGACCCATTCTCTCTGAGATGCAAGCTATCAGCCTTTTCCAGGGACCCAGGATCTGAGTCAGGACTCACTTGGCAATGTCCTTTCTTTCATGGAGGTAAAGATGAAAGGGCTTAGAGATACCAGGAAGAGTTAAAGTGGGGGCCTGTACCAGGGCCTCTTAAGTTCTTAAAGGCCCATTCATGTTCCTCAGTCCATTCCAAAGGATTGTTGTCCCAGCTGTGGCAAAGTACAAGGGTTTGGCAATTTCAGCAAACCCAGGGATCCAAAGAGAGCAATATCCAACAGCTCCCAGAAATCCCCTAACTTGTTTCTTGATGGTTGGAGTTGGAATTTGTGTTATGACCACTATGCAGGCCTGGGACAACAGTCTTTTCCCTTCTCTTGCTTCATACCCCAAGTAGATATTCTGGAGCTAGAAAATTTGGGCTTTCTCCTTAGGAACTCTGTAGCCTAAATGGGCTAGAGTTTCCAAAAGGCCTCTGGTGGCTCTCAAACAGTCCTCCTCTTAGTTAACAGCCAATAACAAATCATCAACATATTCAAATGTGAAGATGAGTCCAATGCAATGTAAACTTTATGCTCTGGTGGTAATAAACTGAGCAACCTATAGGGATTTGGAACCGTTGAGTAAATGGATTCTACCCTCTTGTTCCCTTCCCTCAAGTCTTGCATTGGTCTATAGTCTTGAGTTTTAGGTTTTTGGACAGGCAACAAGGGGGTATTCCAGGCTGACTGGCAAGGAATAAGTGTGCCTGCCTCAAGGAGGCACCTGATGTGAATCTTAATCACTTCCCTGTCTTCTGAACTGATGGTGTATTGCTTGACTGGATGGGCATTAACCCTGATGTTAGATGCACTATGACAGGTGGCACATGTTTTGCCAAGCCAGGAGGATTGTCCTCTGCCCAAACTCTAGGACCTTTGTAACATGAATTGCTAAATGGTCTGTTTAATAAGAAAACAAAACAAAACAAACAAACAAACAAAAAAAATGGAGCTAGATATTGGGGTGAAAGCAGAACAAGCCAGCCATGCTCTTACCTCTATGAAATCTTCAGCCTCAAGGGAGAGACTTCCTGTTTATTCACGCCTTATATACCTTTCTGTGCCATCTTCCTTCCTTCCTTCCTAGTGCTGGGATTAAAGGCATGTGCCACCATGCCTGGCTCTGTTCCAAGTATGGCCTTGAACTCACAGAGATCCAGATGAATCTCTGCCTACTGAATGCTAGGACTACAGGCATGTGCTACCACTGCCTGACCTCTATGTCTAATTTAGTAGCTGGCTTTGTCCTCTGATTCCCAGCCAAACTTTATTGACGTACACAATATATCACCACAGAACTTCCTGGATCAATAACTTTTTCCATTCCCCTCCCAAGGAATGAGTTGGATTTTGGAGGAGCAGATATTTCTCACTTATTGGGCAGATAATGGTTAAAGCCTTAGCAGGGCTTCCCAATTGCAGGAATGTCTCCTGAGAATGATATTGTTGCCTGGAGCTTGTTCAGGATGTCCTGCCCCAGTAAAGGGTAGGGACATTCAGAAATAGAAATGAAAGAATGAGTCACAGTTCCTTGTCCCAGGTTAACATTCCAGTCAGTGATCCTTTTGTGTTCTTTGATAGCCCCTGTTGCCCCTGGGCTTCCATTGTTTGGTTGTAAGGGGTCCTGGGGTCTCCTGCAATACTGAATGAGTAGCTCATGTGTCTACCAGCAAATTTACAGGTTGGTCCCTGTCTTAGTTAGGGTTTCTATTGCTGTGAAGAGACACCATGACTAAGGCAACTCTTACAAAGGAAAACATTTAATTGAAGTGGCAGCTTACAGTTTCAGGGGTTTAGTCCATTATCACCACGGCGGGGAGCATGGCAGTGTGCAGGCAGACATGGTGCTGGAGAAGAAGCTGCTACATGTTGATATGCAGGCAACAGGAAGTAGTCTCTCTCTCTGGGCATGACTTAAGCGTACATGAGACCTCAAAGCCCACCTCCACTGTGACACACTTCCTCCAACAAGACCGCACCTACTCTAACAAGGCCACACTTCCTAATAGTGTCACTCCCTTTGGGGGCCACTTTCCTTCAAACCACCACAGTCCCCTATGGTGAAGGTTTCCATAGGCTCCTGGAGGCAGAGTTTGAAGGAACCTCAGCCTCACTAATCTGTTGGAGTGTTCTGTGTTGTGTGGGTAGGTCGAAGAAAGAAGTCCCTCCAAGGTGAAATTTTAAGGCCTGTGTGGCAGCAGGAACATGTAGCCTCTGATGAACTGAACCTCGAACAGCCATACAAAGGCATATTTTTTGATTGTTACACAAAGTTGTTTTTTGGATAAAGTATTTCCTCACACGGAGGTCCCTAATCTAATCTAGATGTCTCTCTAAAGGAAAGCATCGCATGCCCACAAGATCTTAGTTCTTTATTGTGTACCATTTGCAGTACACAGTAATCTAAGCGCTTCAGGTGTGCCAGAGGCTTCTTGTGACCAAAGTCATGCAAAGGCTGCAACACTCCCTCAGAAAAACAATTCTACAAATCACTGAACACAATCACTGTTTTCCACAAAGATTCTTTACTGCTTTCCACAATGATTCTTCAAGGTCAAAGTGCTTCTAGAAAACAGGTATTCACTCTGATGTTTGCCACAGATACAGTAAATATTATTCATTCTAATGTTAATCTCAGATACAGTTACTATGCTAAATTCCTATATCACTAATCCTCCACTAACAAAATCCTTTAAGGAACCAGCCTCAATGACTTTCTCTCAGGGTCCAAAGAAGATGCTACAATCAGCAGAGATACTATAATCTGAGGGATGGGGAAATGAATCTTCTCACACCATGTTCTACCTCTCAATGTCCCTTTATTGTCCTAACAAACTTCTTCTCTACAGCAATGGTACCAGTTTATATACATATATACAACAGTAATTCTATTTGCAATGCAATGTGAGGCTTGAATTTCTCAGAGTCACCAAGGCAGATAAGATTCACACACAGGGCAATAACTGCCAGCTTTCATTTACGGCACAAGATGGGATGCTGCAAGCTGCAGGAAAATGTAATAGAATTCAGCTACTATTACAAAAGCTACTTGCTGTGGGATGGTCTGTATGTCAAATGTGTTGCTGATTGGTCAGTAAATAAATCACTGATTGGCCATTGGCTAGGCAGGAAGTATAGGCGGGACAAGGAAAAGAATTCTGGGAAGTGGAAGGCGGAGAGAGGGACACTGCGATCCGCCATGAGGACAAGGAAGATGTAAGGTACCAATAAGCCATTAGCCATATGGAAAAGTAAAGATTAATAGAAATGGGCTAAATATAAGAGTAAGAGCTAGACAATAACAGGCCTGAGCTAATGGCCAAGCAGTTTAAATAATATAAGAGTCTGTATGTTTATTTTATAAGTGGGCTCTGGGACTGGCGGGACTTGGTGGCGGGAGCTGGAGAGAAATTCTCCAGCCTGAGAGAGATTTGCCCTGACCGTGGGCCAGGCAGGAAAACTCCAGCTACAGCTACTACTTGGAAAAAGTCAAGGACTTCTCCAAAGGTCAAGCCATGGCTTAAGAAGTCTTGGTGATATTTTAGCTTTTGTATATATATTAGCTGGTTCCTACAGTGATTTTCTTGTAATGCTATGCGTGCTTCCTAGAACTCCTAACAGTGTATTTATCTAAAATACCTATCAAGCATCCAAGGCCAACAACATCTGTCTCCTATTTTTTTTTTTTTTTTTTTTTTTTTGGTTTTTTGAGACAGGGTTTCTCTGTGTAGCTTTGCACTTTTCCTGGAACTCACTCTGTAGCCCAGGCTGGCCTCGAACTCACAGAGATTCTCCTGCCTCTGCCTCCTGAGTGCTGGGATTAAAGGCGTGCACCACCACCTCCCAGAATAAATTCCCTTCTTGACTAACAGATCATTAGCACTCATTTGGGTTGTAAAAGAAAGCCTGATGGTCACTGCCTAAGGAAAATTCTTACCTGCCTTTATGACCCTGTAGGAACTCAAGCCTGGTGACCTGGCTGGAGGGGGAGGATTGCTATTGCTTGGATACATAACTGGATACCCTAGAGAACTGGGGGAGGAAAAGAACTGAAGGGTATGAGGAAATTCAGAGGAAGAATTTAAGAGAGAACTTGAAGATGGAGAACCAAGAGGGATAAGGAGATGGAGAGGAAGAGAGGGATGGAGAACTTGAGGACGGAGAACTGAGAAGGATAAGGAGGATTTTGACCAGAGAGAACATGTAGACGAGATGGAAGATGAGGAAGAGCCAGATGGGGAAGTACTAACTGGATAAGAACGAGATGAGAAGGACCTAGATGAGGCAGAATTAAGATAGAACTTAGAGGGAACAGTAGATAAAGGTAGAGAGAAATCAGGCAAGAAAGGAGCTAGGCAGGAGAACAGAACTGAAGCTGTGTAGATAGGATTTTATCTCAGAGGAATAAAGTAGATGGACAAAGAGCTTGGTGTACTTAGATTCATTTCCCGAAAATAATTCTCACTGTTAGTAGTTTTTTCTTCTGAGCCCCCGGGATGTATAATATTAAGGTCCTTTTTTTTTTTTTTAAATAGAAGAAAAAGTTTATTTGCGTACAGTTTCAGAGGGTGAGCCCATGACTATCATGGCAGGGAGCCTGGCAGCAGGCAGGAAGGCATGGTGCTGGAGCAGTAGCTGAGAGCTTCTGTCTTGATTTATAAGCAGGAAGCAGATAGAGAGTTAACTGGGAATGGTGTGGGTTTTTGGACCCTCAAAGCCCACTTCCAGTGCCATACCTCCTCTAACGAGGCCACCCTCCTAATCCTTCCCAAACAGTTCCACCATCTGGGGCCCAAGTACATGAGCCTATGGAGTCCACTCTCATTCAAACCACCATCCTCTCTGTGGCTTGTTCAGCTTGCTTTTCCACAACCCAGGACCATTGCCCAGGGGTGGTACTGCCCACTGTGAGCTGGGTCCTCCCATATCAATCTTTAATCAAAAAAATTCCCCACTGGCATACCTACTGGCCAGTCTGACGGAGGCATTTTCTCACTTAAGGTTCCCTTTTCTCAAATGACTCTAGCTTGTATCAAGTTAATGAAACTAACCAGAGCAATGTGTATGTAGTTAAATCTAGATTCTGCTGGGTTTCTCCAGGGGGAGAAAATGTGATATTTATTTTTTTCTGTTCCCCATCCTGCCTCCTTAAGGCTGGTCCTTTTAATATTATAATAGAATGGGAGTTGGTTAGTGAAGGCTCTTTGATGAAGTCAACTAGAGATTAAAGCAATGAGGGAATCTCCATGTGCTTAAATTACATTCCTAAGTATGGCTAGGTGATTAAAAAAAAAGGCAATAATCAGTAAAAGTTACGAAAAAGGTAAAAAAAAAAAAAACAAAAAAAAAACTGTCTTTTTCTCTGTGCACTGCCTCTAAAGGCTCTCTTGCCATTTTCCCAATGGTTACTAGGCAAGCTGCTTAAGCAGTAGGAGAAAACTTGCAGGTTTTGGTCCGTTGTTGCACTTTTGCCATAATCAGTTGCCTAAAGGGAACTTCTTTAGATCTAAGGATTACACCTAGGCTGTAGAACAAAGGAGAGGATTTAAACTTAATTTGCACAAGAAGCGGAACCTGGTACCTTCCAGCCACTCTTACCAAGGCTGTGCTGCAGGTCTTCAGGGAATCTGCTGGAATGTTTACTTCCTTCTGATTACCTTTCCCATTGTTTTCTCAGGGTAAACGCAAGGAATAAATCTCTAAGATAAAATCTTGTGTTAATAAACCAACGTGATCAAGTGTACTTCATACTTTCTCTTCTATTAAGTTTAGTGTAACTGGATTTATGTTGAGGTCTTTGATCCACTTGGACTTGAGTTTTGTGCATGGTGACAGATATGGATCTAATTGTAATCTTTTACATATTGACATCCAGTTATGCCAGCACCATTTGTTGAAGATACTTTCTTTTTTCCATTGTATAGTTTTGGCTTCTTTGTCAAAAATCAGGTGTTCATATGTGCGTGGATTAATGTCAGGGTCTTCATTTCGATTCCATTGGTCTGTATGTCAGTTTTTATGCCAGTACCAAGCTGTTTTTATTACTATAGCTTTATAGTAGAGCTTTAGGTCAGGGATGGTGATGCCTCCAGAGGTTGCTTTATTATACAGGATTCTTTTAGCTATCCTGGGTCTTTTTTTTTTTTCCATATGAAGTTGAATATTTTTCTTTCCAAGTCTGTGAAGAATTGTGTTGGGATTTTGATGGGGATTGCATTGAATCTGTAGATTGCTTTTGGTAAGATTGTAATTTTTACTATGTTAATCCTACCTATCCATGAGCATGAGAGATCCTTCCATTTTCTAATATCTTCTTCAATTTCTTTCTTTAGAGATTTAAAAGTTCTTATCAAAAAGGTCCTTCACTTGTTTAGTTAGTGTTATCCCAAGGTATTTTATATTATTTGTGGCTATTGTAAAAGGTGATGTTTCTCTGACTTCTTTCTCAGCCCTTTTATCATTTGTGTATAAGAGGGCTACTGATTTTTTTGAGTTGATCTTGTATCCTGCCACTTTACTGAAGGAGTTTATCAGCTGTAGGAGTTCCCTGGTAGAATTTTTGGGGTCACTTATGTATACTATCATATCATCTGCAAATAGTGAAAGTTTGACTTCTTCTTTTCCAATTTGTATCCCTTTGATCTCCTTTTATTGTCTTATTGCTCTAGCTAGAACTTCAAGTACTATATTGAATAAATATGGGGAGAATGGACAGCCTTGTCTTGTTCCTGATTTTAATGGAATCGCTTTGAGTTTCTCTCCATTTAATTTGATGGTGGCTGTTGGCTTGCTGTAAATTACCTTTATTATGTTTAGGAATGTTCCTTGTATTCCTGATCTCTCTAAGACCTTTATCATGAAGGGGTGTTGTATTTTGTCAAAGGCTTTTTCAGCATCTAATGAGATGATCATGTGTTTTTTTTTCTTTCAGATTGTTTATATGGTGTATTACATTGACAGATTTTCTTATGTTTAACCATCCTTGCATCCCTGGGATGAAACCTACTTGGTCATGGTGGATAATTTTTTTGATGTATTCTTGGATTCAGTTTGCCAATATTTTGTTGAGTATTTTTGCATCAATATTCATGAAGGAGATTGGTCTGTAATTCTCTTTCTTTGTTGCATCTTTGTGTGGTTTGGGTATCAATTATAGCCTCATAAAAAGAGTTTGATAATGTTCCTTCTGTTTCTATTGTATGGAACAATTTGAAGAATATTGGAATTAGTTCTTCTTTGAAAGTCTGGTAGAATTCTGCACTGAAACCATCTGGTCCTGGGCTTTTTTTGGTTGGGAGACTTTTGATGACTGTTTCTATTTCTTTGGGGGTTATTGGTCTATTTAAATGGTTTATCTGGTCTTGATTTAACTTTGGTATATGGTATCTATCCAGAAAATTGTCCATTTCTTCCAGATTTTCCAATTTTGTAGAGTACAGGTTTTTGAAGTATGACCTGATGATTCTCTGGATTTCCTCGTTGTCTGTTGTTATGTCTCCCTTTCCATTTCTGATTTTGTTAATGACAGTCTATGTTGGAGAGGATGCGGAGCAAAGGGAACACTCCTCCACTGTTGGTGGGAATGCAAACTTGTACAACCACTGTGGAAATCAGTATGGTGGTTTCTTGGAAAATTGGGAATCAATCTATCTCAAGACCCAGCCATACCACTCTTGGGCATATACCCAAGAAATGCTCAATCATACCACAAAGAAACATGCTCAACTATGTTCATAGCAGCACTATTTGTAATAGCCAGAACCTGGAAACAACCTAGATGCCTGTCAATCGAGGAATGGATTGAGAAAATATGGTACATATACACAATGGAGTACTACTCAGCAGAGAAAAACAATGACAGCATGAAATTTGCAGGCAAATGGATGAAACTAGAAAATATCATCCTGAGTGAGGTAACCCAAACCCAGAAGGACAAACATGGTATGTACTCACTCATAAGTGGATTCTAGATATAAAGCAAAGAACAATCAGACTGCAACCCACAGAACCAGGGAGGCTACATAGCAGGGGGGACCCTAGGATGACTGTGGCTTAGAATAAGTTTTGGGTTTACTCGGAAAGAAAGAAAGAAGGCAGACTGCCAAAAGAAAAAAAAATTATTTAAAAAAACAAAAGGGAAAAAATAAATAAATAAACCAAGGTGAAAGTAAATACAAGGAGTTAAGAATGTTTTAGTGCGAGGTTAGTTTAAGTCGTCGCTACTCTTAGGCATGCTTGTCCTCTATCGAACTAAGTGGCTATGAATCAACATTTTCGGACATGTAGTAACTCTGTTCTTGGTGTGTCTGGAAATGTCTCAAATGAGATACTTTTGCCTGGACACTTAACACTGACCAAATGCCTGTCAATAAAAATAATTACAGGAAGGCAGATCTCTACATCTACATGGGAGAAAGGAACAAAGGCCTGGTTGTGGGAAGCAGGTTTTTCACTGTGTGATTGTTTTCACACGTAGCTAGGGGATGTTATCAATATACCCCAAACACAGGGGAAATTGTACCCAATAGATGACCAAACACTTTTAAACTGTGGGAAATGAATCCCAAATTGTAACAGATGGGAATAAGCTATGGCTTCTGCAGCAAGAAGTCTGCAGCAAAAAATACTCAATCCATTCACAAGGCAATAACTCCAACATGCCTTGCATGATGCCTTAATCCTCTACCAGGACCCTTGGTTCTGACAGGTTGACCTTTATCAATGATGGCTGAATCCCTACTGCATAATCCTATGGCTCCCAGCACTCCACAGCTAGAATTGGCTTGGGCTTGGGAAGTGGGACTACCTGTTTCTGTCATGGACATCCATTTTTCCAATGACCCATTTCTTTGTGGTAGGTGCATTGATCCTTTTGTAGAGGTCTCCTCTTTTGATCATGGGGTGCATGGGCATAGTTGAGAGTAGCTGGGATTTATAGTACAGCCAGTGTGATACACCCCAACTTCTTTATCAGAAGATCTTCCTTGCGGTCTCTGTTGTCAAACACCTTTTGGGCTATCTCTAACAGCTCTGACCTGTTCTTGCAAACCCATCCATCTTTTGTATCTTTCTACATATGTCAGGGGCCAACTGAGTAACAAAGGCCAGGTTAATCACCTTGAGATTTGCCAGGTCCTCTGGGTCTATAGGGGTGTGGTGGTTTGAAAGAAAATGACCCCAAAGGGAGTGGCACTATTAGGAGGTGTGGCTTTGTTGGAGTAGGCATGGCTTTGTTGGAGAAAGTGTATCACTTGTGGGGGTGGGCTTTGAGTTCTCCTTTGCTTCAGCTACACTCAGTATGGGAGACAGTTCACTTCCTGTTGCCTACAGATCAAAATGTAGAACTCTCAGCTCCTTCTCTAGCACCATGTTTGTCTGCATGTCACCATGTCCTGCCATGATGATAATGGACTAAACCTCTGAACTGTAAGTGAGCCACCCCAATTAAATAAATGTTTTCTTTATAAGAGTTGCCATGATCATGGTGTCTCCTCACAGCAATAGAAATCCTAAGATAAAAGTGAGAGGACCAAGCATATGCCATAACAGGCTGCTCAGTCTTCTCTCAGAGATCAGACCTCAATTTCAGTTTCCTGAGACTGAACAAGTAGTTTCTGAAAGACCTACAAACAAAGGGCAATTAATCACTGGTGCCCCTGACCACAGAGGCAAGGGAGATAGGATGCACCAAGCCTGGGCCACTGAGCCTGTCCCCACAGTCAGTATGTACTAGGCCAGCCAGCCTCCACAGTAACTCAAGGACAAAGCCTGGGACTTGTCCAGGCCTGCTCCAAAATGAAAGTTGTTGCCCTGACCAGCCCCTAACTAGCCCTGGCCAAGTAAAATGTACTAATATGATTACCACTTGATTAAAGCCAATTGTAGATAAAATGACCTAACTGCTCTAGGACCTCCCCTTAGCTATGCTTAAAAGGAGCCCACACATTTCTCTTTGGGTCATTGCCATTTTGTCTTTGTGTAGAATGGTTGGCCCCCATACACTGGAAACTTTCCCAAGATAATAAACGCTCTTTCTGATTGCATATGTGGGTGGTAGTCTTTTATGGGACTTCTCCAGCACCCTAACAAAAGGGTGTTTAACAATAGGCATCCAGGAGGTGCTCCAGGAAAGCTGAAGGTGATTCATCTTGGCCCTGTTTTATATCTGCTACCTTAGAGTGGGCTTTCGGGTTGCCTGTTCCATCCCTTCTAACAGAACCTGTTTGTACTCACTGAGTGACCTCCTACCTCTCTCTGTGTTTTAGTCCCATTGGGGTCTACTTCTTGGCAGAGCATGGTCAATTGCCTCTGCCCTCTGGTCACCAGCCATTGAAGCTATTCCAGGGAGTGCTTCAGTTGCTTTCGTGAGCATCCAGAATCCCATTCCCTTTCTTCAGTAGTGAAGAGGGTACGGAGAATCTACTGACAGTCATCCCAGTGGGGAGATGATTGAAAAAGATAGAATCAATTGGAGAAATTAAGGAATCAGGGTTAGCGCTGAAAGAAAGGTTCTGGTTCTTCCAGTTGTAGAGATCTGTGCTGGAGAAAGGGACATACAGGTATCTATAGTCAGGACTGAAGCAGGTGCCACCCTAGAACCAGAATCAGAGGAGGAGTCAGGAGGGCCATATGGGGCCCCCTGGTGTGTGTGGGGAGAGGAAAAGACATGAGGAGGTAGGGATGAGCTCTCGGGGAGAAGACAGGCAGAGGCAGGGAAGAATTAGATGATGGGGGAGGGGTAGGTGTGGACAGGGGAGCAAAGTGAGGCTCCAGTGGCGGGGACTGGGGTGGCAAAGGTGGAGGTTGAGGTGAGGATCGGAGCAGGGGGTGAAGACAGTTATATGGAGAGAGGAGGGGTTCTTCCTCTTGTGAGTCCTACAGAACAGTTTTCAGAGAAGGCCCCTGGGTCTCTGTTACAGGTCCTTTATGGGTCTGCCTGCTGACAGCCAGGGCTTGGCCACCTTGCCTGCTGCAGACCACATAGACCTTCATCAGGGAGGCAGGTTGGAAGTGGCTTCAGCCTAAGGCAAGATGTATCCAATCTGGTCTGGGTAACCAGACTTCCTAATAGTGACATTCATCACTGCCCAGGCTATCAGAGAATCAAAAGTACCCTGGGAGGGCCAGTCAACCCAGAATGTGGGCCATTCAGTTTCACAGAATGTTTGGAGGCAATCCTTGGTGATAAGTTGATCACAATCCTTCTTGACTATAGAGGGGTAATGTTTGTCCAAATTCTTTAGGACACAGGTTAGAGGGCTGTTAGGCTTGCTAGTCTTATTATCTATACTGTCCAATAGTTCAGTAGCCCCAAGTCCAAGATAAACCAATGAACACAGAAAGTACAAAAGACAGAAAGAGGACAGTGAAAATGAAACCAAAACCAAGACAAGACGTACAAAGACAAGACAAATGGGACATAAAACCAGACCAGGAACCTCAGGTGGGTCGTGCGATGTTTTGCTATATGCCCTGGATAGGAGAATACTGGGGTCCTGCCAAACCCCCTCCATGGACTCGAAAGGGATCCCACAAAACCAAACCAGACTACCACTCTTCGGAAGGGCTCCATAGATGCCTTCTGCTTATTTCAGCACTAAGGTTCACTCTGATAGTCTGAAACCCGAAGGCAGCCTCAGAGCCTTGAGGCACACGCCTTCTGAGGCGGCCCCTCAGCCTCAGAGTTCCAGAGCAAAGGTCTGGGTTTAGAATTCGGGTGGGTGGTGAATCTCCCTGGGGGCCTCCAGAAAATGTTAATCCTACTGGGCAAGAATAAGATCACCACCACAATTCGAACCAAATTTGGAGTAAGCATGATTTTATTGGGGTGCACCTGTTATGAAACGGCCCATGGGAGGCCTTGGCAGGTTGGGCCAAGGTGCCCCAGTGGGTGAGGGAGACACGCCATGCAAACTCGGTGGCAGGCTGTGGTGTGAAACGGTGTAAAGTTATTCACAACATGCAGACACATGTCTGTATGGAAAGTTCATTATTAGAGGGGGGGAGGGAGGGAGGTATGTACTACCTCTGGCGAGAGGGGGAAGAGAGAGACTGAAGGGGGAGGAGTTTTCCTTTTTTTTTAATTTAAAATTTTTTAAAATCAATTCTTTATTTTTTCATCCCTCCTCCAACTCCCCCCCACACACACACTCACCTCTCATTCCCTCCTCCAAAAGGGTAAGTGTAGCAGGAATCTTAAAAGTTCTCATTAATAAAATCAAACCTGAGCCAGGTATTGGGGTGAACTGGAAGATCAGAGAAACAGCTACCTCACCTCGCTGGATCCTCAGCTGGTCTTGTTTCCTCAGACTGGAGGCCTCTGAGTCCTCATCCAGAAGGGGTCTCAGCTGAATTGCTGCTCAAAAGCCTGAATGCTTAACCAGGCCAAATGCTTCTTGTTCCTGATCCTCACACCTTATATATCTTTCTGCTTTCTGCCTCATTCCCTGGGATTAAAGGTGTGAGTCACCATGCCTGTCTGTATCCTTGAACACATGGATTTCTGCCTCTGGAATGCTAGGATTAAAGGCGTGTGCTACCACTGCCTATCCTCTATGTTTAATATTGTGGCTGTTCTGTCTCTGACCCCAGATAAGTATATTAGGGTGCACAATATTTTGGGGAACACAATACCACCACATTTCCCCTTTTTTGTCTAAAATTAAAAAAAGATTATAACTAATACAAGAAAAATTATATCCAATAAGTAAATATAATATACACAGTCAAGATTATATTAGCAATGTCTAGTCCATTAACATTTAACAGATTCAGATGAAAAACTCCATTTTTATATATATATATATATATATATATATATATATATATATATATATACACATATATATATAAACAATGTCCAGTCCAGTAACATTTGATAAACTCAGACAAAAAATTTTTCATTACTTATCCTATTTAAAACAAGTAGTTCCTTTTTAAAAGTAGATTCCATAATCTCCCTTTTTATCTTATCGTATCCATATTCTCTTTTTTCTTTTCATAATAGATTCAGTAGTCTACCTTTTGTCATTTTTATATCTTCCCCTTTTTCTTTTCAGTGTAGATTCAGTGATCTACCCATTTATCCTATTATTTTTTATCTTTTTTCTCAGAGTAGATTCAATTATCTACCTCAAATCTATATTCTCTTTTTTCTTTTTCTTTCTTTTTTTTTTTTCAAACAAGTAGAGAGCCCATTGGCTGAATTACTTTGTTAATTCCTCTAAGGTCTGTTACCATTCTCCATTTACCAGATTTCTTTTTAATAACAAATACAGGAGAATTCCAAGGGCTGGTTGATTCTTCAATATGCTGAGCATTTAACTGTTCTTCTACCAGCTCTTCTAAAGCCTGGAGTTTCTCTGTTGTTAAAGGCCATTGCTGAACCCATACAGGCTTGTCTGTTAACCATTTTAAAGGTAGAGCTGTTGGTGCCTTTGGAAGATCATCAGTAAATTCTGAATCTAATCTCCTTGTTCAGCTTTTTTCTTGACCATTAACAATTAACAACTTGTAACCAACTGTCATAAACAATAAAATATCCAAAACTCATTAAACAACCAAAAACCTCCCATCCCACCTCTTGGGAATGTGGGTGTCGTTTAATTCCTCTTTCTAGGATGAAGGCATCTTTAGGGGATTCTGAAAAGAAAATTTTGGGTTAATTGTCAAGTCCTGTATCATTTGTCCAGTCTCCGCATAATGGAAAAGTGCAGGGCTTGTTTCAAGTCCTTGTTCAAGTAGTCTGTCAGGCTGGATCATCTCAGCTAGCCATCTTGACATTGTCCTGAGCAGTTTGTAGTCCAAAGTTGATCTTTCCGTGGTGTTAATCAGCTTAATGGCTTTACCATAGTCCATGTGGAATCATCTTTGTGGAGTCCCATCTTCCTCTTGAAAATTTCAAAGTTGCTGTTATGTGTGGTCATGGTTCCCTGCAGATTTTTGTTTTTGTTTTTGTTTTTTGAATTCAGCTGTCCATTCTTCTTGGCTATGTGTGTGTGTGTGGCTTCATCTTAGCATCCCGTTCTCCCATAGGGGGACAGCTAAGCCTGGTACATTCAGTAGAGGCAGGACCAAACCCCTCCTCACTGCATCAAGGGCGAGCAAAGTGTCTGACCATAGGTAATGGGATCCAGAAAGCCAGCTCATGCACCTGGGATAGATCCTGATCACACTGCCAGGGGCCCCTCAAACAGACCCAGCTACACAACTGTCTCCCATATGCAGAGGGTCTAGTCCAGTCCCATGCAGGTTCCACAGCTGTCTGTCTAATGTTTGTGAGTTCCTATGAGCTTGGTTCAGTTGTCTCTGTAGATTTCCCCATCAAGATGATCTTGATCCCTATTGTTCATATAATCCCTCTTCTCTCCCTTTGACTGGACTTCTGGAGCTTGGCCTGGTGCTTGGTTGTGAATCTCTGCATCTGCTTCCATCAGATACCGGATGAAGGCTCTCAGTCCAATTGGAGCTGCTGTCTTGGAGGATGAGTGGGTTTGGGGTGGTAGAGTGGGGCTTCTAGGTTACAGGGTCCAGTGGGGGAATGGTGGTAGTCAGGCCTACCTGCAGGAGTCCTGCCTGCTGGCCTGGAACTGGGGCTGCAATGGGTGTGGGTATGGGGGCAGCATTGAGGTGTGCCCCTGGGCCTAAAGCCTAGAGGCTGGGGTGATGGGCTAGGAGAACAAAGACTCACCTCTTGGTCCAATCGGAGTTGGCGGAGTCTCGAGGAGTTTTTTCTTAAAGGAGACTTTACATAAGGTGATGTCAGAATGCTGGGTGGGTCCCCAAGGGGCAGTTCAGAATACTAACAGCACCCAAGAGTTGGCCAGTGACTGCCTCCTAAGTTGAGTTAAAGAGAACAGCCCTGAATTCATTTACTGGGTCCCTTTTAAGGACTAAAATCACAAGTAGTTGCAAAGCGGGTTTACAGAGGAAAGACAGTGGGGGCAATAAGGAAATGCAGAAAAATCTTGAAAAACATCATGTGGTCACCATGTGACTAGGGAGGGTGATTACAGAGGATCAGGGAAGGTAAGGGTATTCTCAAAAACAAGTCAAGGTCATGGGTTGGAGCATGTTAATCTCCAGGAAACAGACTTAAAAACAGCAACTCAGTTCTTACAGTAAATGGAAACTTTTTTTTTTTTTTTTTTTTTTTTTTTTTGGTTTTTCGAGACAGGGTTTCTCTTTGTAACTTTGCGCCTTTCCTGGAACTCACTTGGTAGCCCAGGCTGGCCTCGAACTCACAGAGATCCGCCTGGCTCTGCTGGGATTAAAGGCGTGCGCCACCACCACCACCACCACCACCACCACCACCACCACCACCACCGCCCGGCGAAACTTATTTTTAGCAATACAGTATAATGAGTCATGTCTTCAAAACGGAGTAGGCAGGTTCCTCATTATCTGTACTTGGGCAAGTGGGGCTTACAGGTTAGAGGCATTTTTGTTTTACAGCTCTCTTAAGCACAGTAATTGAAAATTAAAACGTAACTTTAGCCCTCATATCTGAACCCCCGATGGGATTGCAAATTGATCAAAACCATCTACGTTTGGGGTTTATCAAGACAGATTTGCTGGAGCTGGAGAAATGGTCCCTTGAGCTCTCTCTGTCTCTAGCTCTTTGGCCAATCACCTGGTTGAAAAGCAATTTATCTGGGACAGTTGACAACTAGCCATTGTCTCCAGACATGGGATGCTCCTGTGAAGCTTTCTGGAAGTTGCTTATAACACTGGCCAAGTTCAGTTCTGGTAACTTCTTGTGACTGTGGACCACATGACTTCCTGGCAGCCTCTCCACCTAGCACCTGTGATTGTAGTCTCATGAGGATAGCCTGATCATTCTACTGAGTTTCTGATAAACCGATTTCTTCTCTCCTTTTTTTATTTTTTTGAGACTTTGTAGACCATGCTGGCTGTTGTGCCCAGGTCGCAAAACCCCCAAGCAAGACCACCACAGAGCCATTATCCGATGCAAGCACACGGAGGTTTTTAATAACAAAACAAGCAAGCTTGGTCCGCATCCAACATCTGACACAGTGGGTGGAGGAGAACGCCCCGACCACTCACTTGAAGGGGTTTATATAGGAAAGGTTTACATGCAGCTTGGGATTGGACGAGGGGGCTACGGGTGAGGTAGTTCTTTGAAGTTACTGGCTGAACTGTAAGCATGAGGTTACTGATGGCTAACAGGATTCAGGGTATCTATAGAGACATAAACTTTTACTCCCTATGTCCTGCTTTTGTTGAACCCAGGATATACACATTCAGATTTATTGTTGCAGTCCTGCTCTCCTATAAGTTCAATTTCTGGTCAGTTGAGCCCATTACTCCCCATATCTTGTTTTGCCAAGTCCAGGATACATAAATTTATTCTCCCAGCCTTATAAGTTCAACTTCTGGTCAATTCTAAAACTGCTGGTCAGCAAATATCTTTGGAGGAGGAGAGGGGGAAGTGTCTCTCAAGATGGCTACTGATTTTTCCCTTTCACTGGCCTTGAATTCGTGGATATTATCCTGCCTCTGAGTGCTGGGATTAAACATGTGCACCACCACACTCAGCTCCTTTTCTATTCTCTCTCTCTTTCTAGACACACACACACACACACACAATGGATCTTACATTCTTTTTTTTTTTTTTTTTTTTAAATTGGTTTTTTCGAGACAGGGTTTCTCTGTGTAGTTTTTGGTTCCTGTTCTGGATCTTGCTCTGTAGACCAGGCTAGCCTTGAACTCACAGAGATCCTCCTGGGTGCTGGGATTAAAGGTGTGCACGCCACCATTGCCCGGCTGGATCTTACATACTTACTGTTGGTTATGCCGCGGCGCTGCCCCTCGTGGCTGGTCACCGCCTGTGGTGGCCATGCCGGCGGAGGAGCATGTTGATTAAAAGAATCATAGCCATGGTTACCTTTTTAGAGCTTTATTGGGGGGGGGGGGGGAGACAGAGAAAGAGAGAGAGAGAGAGAGAGAGAGAGAGAGAGAGAGAGAGAGAGAGAGAGAGAGAGACATGGGGGGGAGAGGGAGAGAAAGGGAGAGAAGGGGACCGACGGGAGGAAAGAGCAGAAAGGAGAGGGGACAGAGAGAGCCCACAGAGGGCCCAACCGCTTTTTTAGGCTGGGAAGCCGGGGAAGGCTGATGACGTAATTAAGGACGTAAATAAGGACCAAATCCTTACACTTACACTCTCTCCACCCTCTCTTCCACAATGATCCCTCAGCCCTGGGAGGTGGGGGTATGGTATAGACACCTTATTTAAGACTGAATATTCTGAAGCCTTTTATCAGCTGCAGGTCTCTGTATTAATCACCATCTATGTCTCAGTCAGGGTTTCTAGTGCTGCGACAAAACACCATGACCAGAAAGCAAGTTGGGGAGGAAAGGGTTTATTAGGCTTACACTTCAGCATTGCTGTTCATCACTGAAGGAAGTCAGGAAGGAACTTAAATGGGACAGGATCCTGGAGACAGGAGCTGATGCAGAAGCCATCGAGGAGAGCTGCTTACTGGCTTGCTTCCCCTGGCTTGCTCAGAACCCAGGACCAACAGCCCAGGGATAGCTGGGCCCTCCTGCATTAATCACTAATTGAGAAACTGCCTTACACCTGGACCTCACAGAGGCATTTCCTCAACTGAGGCTTCTTCCTCTGATGACTAGCTTGTGTCAAGTTAACACACAAAAGCAGCCAGTACAATCTACTTCATAAAGAAGCTTCCTTTTTGTTGTTGTTGTTTTGTTTTATTTTGTTTTCAAGACAGGGTTTCTCTATGTAGCTCTGGCTGTCCTTGAACTTGCTCTCTAGACTAGGTTGGCCTTGAATTTTCAGAGATCCACCTGCCTCTGCTTTCCAAGTGCTGGGATTAAAAGCATGAGGCACCACTGCTTGGCTCCAATTTCTTCATTTTTTAAACCACTCTGGCCATGTCTGAATGCCCAGCTCCAAAGCACAAATCACATACATAGCACCGTTGTATCATCAAGCCAACCCCTGCACCATCCACCTTCAGAACTTTCCATCTTCCTAAAATGAAATTCTATCCCATTAGCCACTCACTTACTCTCAGCTTTCCTTCCCAGTCTTGGCACTCCATCCTGCTTTTTGCCTCCGTAGACCTGAGACTACTGGGTCCTCAGCAGCAGACTTACACAGTGTTTGTCCTTTTGAGACCAGCCAACTCCTTGCAGCCCAGGGCTCGGGAGGGGCATCCAACATGTGGGAGGCTTCCTCTTTAAGGCTTCCTCTTTAAGGCTGACCCACAGTCCAGTGCCTGGGTAGACTTACTGTCAGTCAATGCAGGCATCTCTTAGGCTGGCTCTGCTTTCAAACTTCTTGGCTCTGAAGTGCCTTTTGCTGGCCATTGGTACTGTGGAGTGGTGAGTGGAGGTTCTGGGGAACTTTAATGTAAGTTTCAAAAACAACGACGGTTCAGGGGAGCAAGGAAGTCGAGGAGCCTGGGCGCGGACCTTACCGGAAGAACTCAGACAGGGGGTGGTTTTAAATGCCTCCTAGCTGGCTAGGGCTGCATCTGGGCTGCAACTGGCTAGTCCTCACACTCAGCATCCCAACCCTGCCTTGTCCTACCTCTGTCTCTGATGGCCATGCTGGTACATCTGCTGCTGCTATGGCTGCTTCTGAGGGTGAGTAGAGGCAAGCAGGTGGGTGGGAACCCCAGCTGGGTTCTGGCAGGCTGTCAAGCCCAGAGCAGTATGCATGCTTGGACCCAGAGGTAGTAATGGGTCTCCTTTGCAGCTCTTGGCCTGCATGGTGGAGGTAGAGGATGAGAGGAGAGGATCAGGACACCTAATGAGACAGAGTTAGTTTAGATCCTTACCTTTTCTTGCTACAAACAGTGGGTTTTTTTTTTCTGCTATCTACCTCTCCTTTTTCTTCTTCTTTGGTGTTTTTTGAGACAGAGTCTCACTATATATCTTCGGCTATCCTGGAACTCACTATGTAGACCAGTGTGGCCTCAAATTCACCTCTGCCTCCTGAGTGCTGAGATTAAAAGCATGAGCCAACATACTTGACTAACTTTTCTACAAAAATGGTTTCACCATTTTCTGAGACTCCTTTGTCCCTTCTCACCTTATAAAGGTTTATTTTTATTTTAGCTATGTGTACGTTGTGTGTCTATATACATGTGTAGGGTGCCGGTGCAGGCTAGTGGGCATCGGATCCCCTAGAGCCAGAGTTACTGACTATTGTGAGTCACACTGCGAGTGCTGTCCTCTCAACAAGTGCTCTTAACTGTGAAGCCTTCGCTCCAGCCCCTCAGTTTTTATTTGTAATGTTTTATTATACTTACTTGTGGTGGTCAGTGGACAGCTGTCAGGAGTTGGTTCTCTCCTTCAACCTTGTTGGTCCCAGGAATCAAACTTAGGCTGTCAGGCTTGCTGGCAAGCACCTTTCCCACTAAGCCATCTCACTTGTCCCTTCCTCCTCCCTCTTTTGAGACAGACATTATGTAGCCCAGCCTTACCTCTACCTCCTGTTTCTCCTGCCTCAGCTTCTGACTGCTGGAATCCTGGGCCTGAGCCACCAAGCCTGACTACCCCTTGGCATTTTCAAAGTGAATTATTCCCCCAGATTATGCTCTCAGCCTGGTATGGGGTGCATAGGCCTGTAACCTCAGGACATAGGAGGATTAGGAGTTCAAAGTCACCCTCAGCTACATAGGGAGTTGGAAGCCACCCTAAGCTGTAGGACATCCTGTCTCAAAAAAAAAAGTATTATTTTGCGTTGCTACAGTAGCTGGTTTGTGTGAGAAGCGGGCAGAAACAGGCTGGTTCTGGGTTAATCTCACACCAAACAAGAGTGAAAGTAGTCACCCTGAGAAATGACACTTTCCTTCCCACGGTCTGCCAAGATTTTCCTAGATAGTATTGCTGGCCTTCAGTCAGTGGACCTCAGTAACCTCTCCCCAGAGCGTCAAGTGTCCTCAGGTTAAGTTCCCTGGGGACTTGCATGGATAGGTGTGCTATTCTGGACACTTTCTCAGTGTGATGAAGTTCTTGTCCCCTGGAAAAAGACCATAGACCCAATTCAACTATAATGAAAAGATTTATTGATTACTGCTAACATGACAACAATCTCTGAGCCAAATTTGAGATTGCTGTGCAAAGTGGGGGTGAAGGGGTGTTTTGTTTTGTTTTTTAAAGGCAAAAACCATAGGAAGACCTTGAGCATCTGCAGAAACAAGCCAAGAACTGTTTTGATCTGCCAAGATTAGGTGGTCAAGGCAACCTGAATGTTGGCATAAGCAGGTTACAGAAGCCAGAGAAGAGTCAGTCATAACATAGTTAGTAGATGGTCCCTGTACACTTCTAGGTGGGGGAATCACTGAGTCAGGTTTGTCAGAACACAGTTCAAGAATGGAGTCGTGTGAGGACAATTCTGAGTGATTGTGAGAAAACACCAAGAGAGAGAGAGAGAGAGAGAGAGAGAGAGAGAGAGAGAGAGAGAGAGAGAGAGACAAGAGTCTTGTGACCTCAGTTTCTTTTCAGAATGTGTTTTTTGACCTTTCAGGTTAGCAGTTAGGAGTGAGTTTACTTCAGATTACCCATTACAACTGGCTGTTGCTATTTGTTTATATCCCTCCATGGCAAAACATGTTTTTGCCACATGCATCTTGTCCTTGTGATTATACACTTTACTCAGGTGACTCTTCTTAACCATCAGAGCATAAAGTATCTGATGCTCTCAATGAAATTGGCTATTGCTCCATTCTCCCAGGTCCCACAGCTGCTAGAGCACAGGGTTCCAGAAACTGGAGTTAGACAAATGACTGGTAGGTATCAAATGGGTGGAGTATAAAACGGAGTGGTTTGGAGTGGTTTTTTCCTTCCTCGCACTGGAAAGTGAAAGACACACTGTCACTTCCTCCCCTGGTGGCTTCCTTTGCTGTTTTCTTTGCATTCAGAACCCCGGCTGCGGTGAGTCACTGTGGTGAAAGCAGCCTGGATTATTGTTTAATGAACCCAGCTGAGAGAAGGTGCTGTTCTTTTTCAAGTTTTGATTTTCCCTTGTCAGGCTGCCCAGTGGGCCACCACTGTTGGGTTTACAAGAAAGTGCCAGCATGTTCAGTTTTTTACCTGGGTTCTGAGGATCCGAACTCAGGTCCATATGCTTGTGAGACAGTGTTTTACCAACTGAGCCATCTCCCCGTTTATTTATTTGGTGCTTTAAACTGAATGTGATGACACAGCCTGTATCAGCATTTGGGGAAGTAGAAGCAAGAGGGTCACTATTTCAAGGTCATCCTCAGCCATATAGTGAGAGCCCAGCCTGGGCTACATGAGACCATGTCTAACAACAACAGCAGCAGCAAATAAAAAGAGGAGAGCCATAAATCTCTTGAGGACTGAAGTTCTGCTCTCTAAGACCAAAGTAAAAGCAGTTGGTTATGGAAGCCCATCTCTAGCCCCACCCCTCAGGAAGCTGAGAGAGGCAGGGCTTCCCTAGGGCAAGCTCTGGGTTCAGTGAGAGACCTCACCACAGTAAACAGAATGGACAGAGGTCAATGAAGACACTCAACACCACACCCTGGCCTCCACGTACACATGCATACCAAGGCAAGGGACCCACACATGTGCCCACACCTGCACGTGTGCCATACACATACATGCACAAAATAAATAAAGGAGAGCACTGAATAAAAATGAAGACATGATCATCCCTAGGTATAGTTGAGGAGAAGGTTTTTATTGTAGACTTGAGGGAGAGAGCCACCAGAGGCGGGGAGAGAAAGTAGTAGGTGGGACATGGCCAGTAGACTGAACCAGGCCATGAAAGGAGAGAAAGGGAGGGAGAGTGAGAAAGGAAGAGAAGAGAGAGAGAAGAGGAGAGAAGGTAAGAGGACCAAGAGGGGAGCCAAGGGCCAGGAGGCCAAGAGAGCTCATTGCCAAAATGGCCGGTTTTTATAGAAAAGAGAAGCTGGGGAAAGGGAAGAGAAGGGACGCTCCGGCACTGGAGAGGTTTAGGGTAGAGGGTGAGGTGGGCGGGGTGGGCAGGGTGAGAAATGCTGAGAGGAGCCAGGACTCTGTAACAGGTACCTGTGATGCTGGAAGGGCCTGGCAGCCAGCAGTCAGAGGTGCACTTTGGTGTGTTAAATAGGCACCACAGATAGCTACCGGTCCTGAGTTTCTTTGGGATCTCACGGACATAAGGGCTGAGGATGTAGCCTCATTTAGTAGACTTTGAACTAAGGAGCCTCCTGCCTCTACCCACCAGGAGCTGGGAACACAGGTATGTGCCACTACATCAATGCTATACAGGGCTGAGGATGGAAACCAGGGCCTCATGCGTGCTAGGCAAGTATTCTACCAACTCAACTACGTCTTCAGCCCCTCAATCTTATTTTATTTTGAAAAATTTGGCGGTGTTAGGAACCATATCCAAGGCCTTGCCCATGGTAGGCAGGCAGTCTTACACTCAGCTACATGACCCTCTCCCATTTCAATTTCAAAAGGCATCAAGGCCCTTTCGAATTTGCCCTTTGAAAAGCAAAACTAAAAATGTCTGGAGTGGAGGCACATACCTGGCTATTTAGGAGGCCAAGGCAAAAAGATGACTTGGTCCAGGAGTTTGAGACTAGCCTGATGTGGTGGTTTGAATAAGAATGGCCCCCATAGGGTCATATATTTGAATGCTTAGTCATTAGGATGTGGCACTACTTGAGAGAGATTAGGAGGTGTGGCCTTGTTGGAGGAAGTGTATCAGTGGTGGTGGGCTTTGGGTTTTTTTGTTGTTTGTGTTTGTTTGTTTTTTCAAGACAGGGTTTCTCTGCATAGTTTTGGTGCCTGTACTGGATCTCGCTTTGTAGACCAGGCTGGCCTCGAACTCACAGAGATCTGCCTGGCTCTGCCTCCCGAGTGCTAGAGACTAAAGGCATGTGCCACCACCACTCAGCCTTTTTTTTTCTTTCTAAAGTTTATTAATGATATATACAGCAAAGTAGTAATTCAACACATCTGCACTAACTGTTCCTGCGAAATACCCAGGTTCAGTTCTCAGCACCCACATGGAAGCTCACAACCTTCCTTAACTCCAGTTCCAAAGGATCTTCTGGCTTCTGCAGGCACTGCACACACACAGTGCACATACATATATGTAGGCAGGTGCTCATACATAAGGTAAAAAAAAAATTAAATGTTGTTTTGGAGACAGAGTCTTATTGTGTAGGAGGCCAGCTCTGACCTATTGAAGGATTCTTGTGGAGAGGAGTGAGAAATGAGGTGGTATTAGAAATATAGATGGAGATGATGAGAAAGACAGGGACACAGGATAGCTTCAGGAGGGCCCTAGGTCAATACTCAGTCCTCTCAACTTTAATTATTATGAGCTTTTTATACATCAGTAAGGGGAGGAGCAAAAGACCTCCCCCTCCCAAGGTCGAGGTATAAAGTACCAACAAGTATAGACCCTTCAAGACACCTGGTAACTACGCCTTTGGCCAAAACATTCTATTATGCAGCCCTGCTGGGTAAAGCAAGCTCAGACTTTCTGACCTTGAGTAAAGCTTTACTTTGGAGCCTCTGTGAGCCCCCACGTTATTGTATAGCTCTGGATATCCCCGAACTCCCAAAAGTCTTCTCACTTTCTGAGTACTGAGATTAAAGGCACGCACCACCAAGCCTTGACCATTTATAGAAAGAAAGAACAAACCAGGTGTGGTAGCTCATGCCTTTAATCCCAGCACTTGAGAGGCAGAGGCAGGCAGATCTCTGAATATGAAGCCAGCCTGGTCTACAGAGAGAGTTCCGGGACAGCCAGGGCTACACAGAGAAACACCCTATCTCGAAAACAAATGAACAAAATAGAACAGATACAGAATAGGAAATGAATGGCAGAAAGACAGAGTTGGATCAAATTCCAGCTGAAGGCAGCAGAGATGGTGTATAATAATCCAATGGGAGAAATCCAGCCTGGACCACATTGGTGAAGAACAGGGTCTCCTTCATAATGGCTAAGGGGGAAAGCCACAGAGGGGTGACATTGTTTCATTTTAAAAAAAAAAAAAATGTTTATTTTTATTATTTGTAACTGTGTGTGTGAGTGTAGATGCCCACAGAGGCCAGAGGTGTTGCATCCCCTTGGAGCTGGAGGTACAGGCGGTTGTAAGTCCCCTGACTTGGATGCTGGTAATTGAACTCGGGTCCTCTGCAAGGGCAATATGTGCTCTTAACCACTGATCCATTTCTCCTGCTCATTTCTTATCTTTTAAGATACATTCATTTATTTGTTTTTTGTGGTGCTGGGCATAGAACCCAGGGCCTTGAGCAAGCAAGTGCTGTGCCCCTGAGCCACACCCCAAGGCAGTTCTCACAGTAGAGGTGCATGTGCTGAAAGTCACCCCAACTGCCTAAGGTATTGAGCCACCGCTGTCAGGAAGAAAGCAGGGTTAGATGCTATCTTCCTCCCCTCCTCCCCTCCTCCCCTCCCCCTCCCCCTCCTCCCCTCTCCCTCCCCCTCCTCCCCTCCTCCCCTCCTCCCCTCCCCTCCTCCCCTCCCTTCCTCCTCTCCTCCTCCCCTCCTCCTCTTCTCCCCTCCTCCCTTCCCCAAATGTAGATATGTGCACTAGGAAACTAGAGGCAGCCATCTGGTGTCTTTCTGGATCTTTCTCCACCTTATTTCTCAAGGCGGGATCTTCTTTCTTTCTTTCTTTTTTAATTAAGATGGGTATGTCAGAGCACACTTTTAATTCCCAGTACTAGGAGGCAGAGACAGGCGGATCTCTGAGAGTTTGAGACCAGCCTGGTCAACAGAGCAAGTTCCAGGACAGCCAGGGCTGTTACACAGAGAAACCCTGTCTGGAAACCCCTCCAATTTTTTTTAAAGGTCTAGAGACCTCCACAGGCACCAGACAGAGGTGTGGCACACACATTCAGTCAAAATACTTATATACATAAAAATAAGTAAACTTTAAGATTTAAAAAATATTTTTTTATGTGTGTCTGAGTGAGTTTAGGTGTACTGTATACGTTCTTGGTGCCCAAAGAGGTCAAAAGAGGGAGGGTGTTGGATCTCCTGGAACTCGAGTGTGGATGGTTGTGAGCCACCATGTGGCTTCTGGGAATGAAACCCAGGTCCTCTGGAAGAGTAGCCAGTGCTCTTAACTGCAGAGCCATCATTACATCCAGGGAGACAGGATCTTTCAGTGAACCTAGAGCTAAGTTATGCTTCGTTTCCAATGAGCTTCAGGGATCTGCCTGTCTCCATCTTCAGCACTGGAGTTAGAGATGCTCTACATGCCCAGGTGAATGTGTGGGTTCCGAACTCAAGTCCTCATGCTTTGATGCAGGTACTGACTGAGCCAACTCCTAGCCCAGAGGCTTGTTCTTGTAAGCTTCTGCCTACACTTTTATAAACTGGTCAGTAGATTACTTTATGTTTGTTTAAAGGCATCTTATGCCATCTGTGTTGATTCATATAGAACCCATGTTCCTCAGCCTGTAATTCACACCTGCAGCAGTTTCTCCAAAACACATGTGTTATCTGTAAGGTTATTTGTGACCTCCTAGTACTGTGGAGAGGAAACAGTTTCTCACTGCTGTGTTTGGAGCCATTTTAAACAGCAAGATAAGCAATGCAAAACACCACAAAAGATACAGAAACAAAGGTAATGGGTATCCTGTAAGAGAGACTCACGCATGCAGTGGAAGATGAAGCAGGAACAGAAAGTATTTCCTCACTTGCCCTCAACGGGCAGTACGTGTTCAAGTGACTCAAAATTTTTAACCCAGGGTTAATTTTAGCCCAGGGTGGTGACACGCACACTTTTTTTTCTTTGTTTTTTTTTTTTTTTTTTTTTTTTTTTTGACAGCCCTAGTTGTCCTGGAACTTGCTTTATAGACCAGGTTGCCCTTGTGCTCACAGAGGTCTGCCTGCCTCTCCCTCCTGAATGCTAGGAGTGACAAACATTTTTAATCTCAGCACTCAACAGACAGAAGTAGGTGGATCTCTGTGAGTTGGAGGCCAGGCTGAACACACAGCAAGTTCCAGGCCATCCAGGTATATAGCAAGACCTTGTCTGTCTGTGTGTGTGTGTGTGTGTGTGTGTGTGTGTGTGTGTGTGTGTACACAGCAAGAACCTGTCTCAGTGTGTGTGTATATGTGTGTGTGCACACATATACACATACACATATATAATATATATACAAATATTTAACTGTGTTGTTCAAATCTTAGAAGGTATTTTAGTAAAAAATCCAGAGCCAGATACTGGGCTGAAAGCTGAAAGATCAGAGAAGCAGAGCAAGCCACAGCCAACCTCACCCCACCAACTCCTCAGCCAATCCTGTTCCCATGAGTCCCTCAGACTGAAAGCTTGAGTCCTCACTGGAAAGGGTCTCAGCTGAACTGTCTCATTTTCTATTTCCTCATGCCTTATATACCTTTCTCTACCCTGCCATCACCTCCTGGGATTAAAGGCATGTGTGCTTCCCAGTACTGGGATTAAAGGTGTGTGCCACCACTGCCTGGCTCTGTTTCCAGCGTGGCCTTGAGCTTACAGAGATCCAGATGGATCTCTGCCTCCTGAGTGACAGGATTAAAGGTATGTGCCACCACTGTCTGGCCTCTATGTCTAATCTAGTGGTTGGCTCTGTCCTCTGATCCTCATGCAAGTTTTATTAGGGTTCACAATATATCACCACATAACTGAGTTATTTTTTATTTATGTATTGTGTGAGTATATACATACACATTGTGAAGAGTCCAGAAGAGGACATCATATACACTAGAACTGGAGTTTCAGGCCCTTGCTTGTGAGCCACCTAATGTGGGTGCTGGGAATCACACCTGGGTCCTCTGGGAGAACAGCAAGTGCTCTTTACTGCGGAGCCATTTCCTCAGCCTCAGGGGGCTCAAATTTTTTGACACTCTGTGTGTATTAGTGAATAGCTGAAAAGTACCACTGATTTTGGTATGAAAAGAAATGTTAGGAAGTAGGTGGATTCACAAATATGTAATTTGTGAGTAGTGAGGATCAAATATACTAATGAAATAAACCAACATGAAACTGTGTCCAACACACAAAAAGCAGACTGAGTTTGGATCCTCAGCACCCTGTAAAAGCCAGGTATGGCAACATGTGTCTATAACTCCAGTGAAAGTGGGAAGGAGGCAGGTGGATTCTGGGAGCTCATTGGTAGCCATTCTAGCCCAAACTGAACTCTGAGTTTAGTGATAGTCCCTGTCTCAGAAAAACTGTGGGGCCAGAGAGGTGGCTCCGTGGATAAAGGTACAAGTCACGCAAGCCTGCCAGCTTTAGTTCAATCCTCAGAGCCCACGTAAAGGTGTGAGGAGAGAATGGACTCCACAACACTGTTCTCTCATTTCCAAATGCACACCATGGCACACGCATGCCATGGTACCTCCTTTCTCTCACTCATATGCACATACCATAATAAATAAAAGGAGGCCAGACCTTGGCGGTGCACACCTTTAATCTCAACACTCAGGAGACAGAAGCAGGCAGATCTGAGTTTGAGACCAGTTTTAACTACATATTGAGTTTCAGTCCAGCTAGGGCTATATCTTAAAAAAAAAAAAAAAAAAAAAAGCAAAAATCAGTAAGGTTATAAAAAATTGAGATCACATAATGAGCACACTTTGTAAGTATACGCAGGCACATACATTTACAATATGTGTGCACAGATACACACAACTTCACAAACATACTTTCTTAAAGTATAGATGCAGGGCTGGAGAGATGACTCTGGGTAGGAGCACCAGCTGCTCTTACAGAGGCCCCGGATTGGGTTCCCAGCTCCCACATAGTGGATCACAATCATCTGGAACTCCAGTCCCAAGGGATCCACACTCTTTTCTCCAAGGACACCAGGCAAGCACATGATGTTCATATATACACACAGGCAACATACTCATACGCATAAATGAATAGAAAGAAACTTTAAAGTATAGTTGTGGCCACTGAAAACAACATATACTAGAACACAAACAGTTCACTGACAGCCCTACAGGTCATACACCAATGGCAAAGATACAAAGCCACCCACATTTGGAAACTGAGGAATATATCTGCAGAGTGGCACCTGCCCCCTGACTACTACCAGTCACTCTTGGGGAGATATGAGCAAAATTGTAGTGTATGCTCTGCAGAAAGGGTCCATATGAAAGCTGAGGTCAGGTGGGGAGCCATCTACCTCTTCTGTGCTGAGAGTCACCAATGGATGGGTTTTTTGTATTTCCCCTTCTGATTCTAGGCGACAGTTTGCAATGAGAGTAGTCCAAGCCCGTGTGGGACAGATGAGTTCCAATCTGAGACCTTCTGCTGCCAACTTTGTCCTGCTGGTGAGTTCCAGGATGCTTTCCAGAGCATTCCACAAGCGTGGCCTTCTGATGGGAAAAGATGCTACAGGCCTTTAGCTAGGGCTGAACTGGAGACTGCATTGAGAGAGGTGTAATCAGACAGAAAAAGGGAAGTGGGTGTCATCTTAGCAACCAGCTGCTACTTGCCCTCCCCCACCCAAACACTGTCCCTGGCTTTGGAGGACAAAAAATAGAGACATGTGTGTGCCTGTCCAGAGATGGGCGTTGGTGTGTTCTACAGAAGCAGCAAGGAGATGCCTGAGAAAAAGTGTATGAGTGTCTGCACCTGGACCCAGCCCCCATCCTACACAACTGCCAACACACATCTGTATGCAAACCTACCTGCAAACACACCTACTCATGCACTTATATGCACACGAGTCTGTGGACACCCATTTGGGTCTGTACGCACGCCTGTACACACTTGTGGGTCCATAGCCATGTGTGGGCACATCCCTACAAGCACATCGCACAAATAATGAGGTGGGACTGACCTCACAGAACACTGTGGGAGTCAGCACATGTGCAGAGTTCACATTGTGAGGTGGGCAGCTGTCTCCCTACGCTTCTGCCATAGGCTGAGAAGGTGGTAGGGACCTTGGCTAAGGATCTCATCTTTATTTAGACTTTGGCGTTCTGTGGAAACCATCATGGGTAGGCAGCAACCTGGCATGAGGCGGGGAGATGGACATATAGGCCTCTTGTAAACCAGCTCTCTAGGACTCTGGAGTGAAGAGGAAGAACTCACTTGCTCCTATACCCTGCAGGACATCAGTCTCAGCCAAGGGGTGATGCAGGGCCTCCACACGTTAAGTTTAGTATGAAGACTGTGGCAAGGAGGCTGGGGGCCTACGAGTGGGTAGTGAAGGGGTCTAGCCCCCCAAGGGCTTCAGGGAATAGGGCTTCGCTAGGCCCCCGAACACCTCTTTCTCCTCTCACATAGGTACCCACCTCGTTAAATCATGCCAGAGGAACCACAGTAAGAGTGAGTGTGTCCCATGTGAGCTTGAAAACTTCATGAACCACCACAACAGGGAGTCTTCCTGCTTTCGCTGCTCTCAGTGCCGGGATGGTAAGTGGGCAGCCTCGTCCGTCCATCCGTCCGTCCATGGGGGCAGCCTCTCCACTGATAGTTAAAGCAGGCGGACTGGCAGGGGGAGGGGCCACAGAATGATAATGAAGATGGCAAATGCTGCCTTCTTCACACTCTACCTGGCACAAAGGCCTAATCGGCTTTTTTCTCTCTCTCTTCTCCTCCCTGCCAACCCCAATAAGGGCTGGGAGTGCTGCTCCACGGTAGAGCCTTTGCTTGAAAGGAAGCTTGGGGGTTGGATACTCCTGAGGTACACCCCTTCCCTGTTCCTCTCCAGCCCAGATCGAAGGGCTCTGTGGAAGAAAAGGGAGGCTGGTTGTTGTGTTGGCATGGTCCCTGTGTTAGAGGACAGGGTGAAGGCAGATTACGTGCCTAGAGTGAAAAGCTTGTGAAGATGACTACTGTGTCATGGAGTGTTGTACACTGGGACAGACTCCCACCCTGATGACTGACCTGCAGCCTTCCTGCTTCCACAGACCAAGAGGAGGTGTCAGAATGCTCCCAGACGGCTAATCGTAAGTGCCAGTGCAAGCAGGGCACCTACTGTAACTCTGAAAACTGTGTGGAGAAGTGCCTTCCATGCAGCAGGTACCAGCTGGGGGGGAGGGGAACACAATAAGTGTAGATCCCCACTCCTGCCCTCTAGTCCCCTAGCCTCTGAGTCCCTGTCTGTAGAGGGGCTTGTGAGGGCAGCACCTGCCACCCAGGTGAAATCAAACAAAGGATCCTTCCTCCCAGAAGCTGTCTGGAGCCAGTGCTTATTCATTCACTAATTCATTAACTCACTCAACAAACATCCTTTGAACCCCAACAGTGAGAGACACACAACGGAGATGCATACATAACATAAGACCATTAACGATGGACTGGAGATGAAGCTAAGTTGACAGAGTGTTTGCCTAGCATGTACAAGGCCCTGGTTCCACCCCCAGAACTGCACAAATCAGGTGTGGTGGTGCAGCCTGTGGTCCTGGCACTGGGGAAGCAGAGGCAGGAGGATCAGGAGTGCAAGGTTAACTACATAGCAAGTTTGAGGTCAGCTTGGGATATAGATAATGTCTGAAAAAAACAAACACTATTGGTGATGAGTAAGTTCATGATCGTGGGGGCCACTGCACACTCAGTTGGAGGAATCACAAGGTTATTTATGGGTAGAGGCTCAGTGAATCAGGGAGAGATGGAACCACAGAAAGTTCAAGGGGAAAAAACTCTAGGCAGAGAGGATGGCAAAAGTGACTTACTGTTAATTAAGAATGGGTAAGAAGAGCTAGAGAGATGGCTCAGGGCTAAGATGTCATCCACTTTTCTAAGGAACTGAGTTCAGTTCACTGCACCCACATCAGGGGGCTCATAACTGTCTATAACTCCAGCTCTAGGGAATCTGGTGCCCTCTTCTGGCCTCTGTGGGTACCTGCACTCATGTACACATGCACACAAACACAAACACATGTACTTGTCTAAACACAAAATGAAACTTTATAAAAGGAATTCTGTGGGACCAGGAATGTAGCTCCGTTGATAGAGTGCTTTTGTAGCATACACAAAGCCTTGGACTCAATCTCTAGAACCACATATGCCAGGTATGGTGGTATGCCTATAATCCCAGTACTCTGGAGGCCAGATGACCAGAAGTTCAAGGTCATCTTTGGTTACATAGTGAGTTTGAGGCCAGCCTGGGCTATGTGAGATTCTGCCCCCCCCCCCAAAAAAAAAAAGTAAAAAAATCTGGTGGCCACTTAACAATGACCATAAACAAGGAGTGAAAACAGAAAGTTATTCTTGTATGGTTCTGGAGCCAAGAAGTCCAACATCAAAGGCATTCACAGGTCTTCACTCCCTCTGCAGGCTCTAGGTCAGTAGTCCTCAACCTTCCTAATTCTGTGACCCTTTAGTACAGTTCTCCTGCTGTGGTGACCACCAACCATACAATTATTTTTGTTCCTACTTCGTAACCGTTAACTTTGCTACTGCCATGAATCAGAATGTAAATATCTGACATGCAGGATATCTGCTATGTGACCCATGTGAAAGGGGTTGTGACCCACAGGTTGAGAACCACTTCTCTGCCTCCTCCCTGGCCTCTTCTAGTTTCTGGTGGTGGCAGCGATTCCTGACATTCCTTCGTGTGTAGACACATCACTCTTTGCCACCTCTCTCTCCACACAGACTTGGCTCCTGTGCATCTGACTACAACTCTCTCTTGTAAGGACCCTAATCACTTGGTTAAGACTCATCCTAGCTGGGCAGTGGTGGCGCACACCTTTAATCCCAGCACTCGGGAGGCAGACAAAGGTGAATCTCTGTGAGTTCGAGGTCTGCCTGGTCTACAAAGTGAGTTCCGGGACAGGCTCCAAAGGCTACACAGAGAAACCTTGTCTTGAAAAACCAAAAAAGAAAAAAAAAAACTCATTCTAACCCAGTGTGACCCCCAACTTCACTTAGCGTCATTTGTAAAGACCCTGTTTCCAAACAAGGTGAAGTTCCAAGGCACATGAGTTTGGGAGGACATTTTTGAGAGGTATCTATAGTAATAAAGCCTCTTGTATAGTAGCTTGAATCTGTGTTTATTTATTTGTTTGTTTGTTTGTTGATTATGTACATAGTGTTTGCCTGCATATCTGATGCTCATAGAGTCCCAAAGAGGGTATTGAATGCCCTGGAACTATAGTTATAGCTGGTTGTGAGCCACTGTGTGGACACTGAGACTAGAACCTACTTTCTCTAGAAGAGCAGCAAATGCTCTTAACCACTGAGCCATCTCTCCACACAAACACTCTCTGAAACAGGGTTTCACTGGCTGGCCTGGGACTCACTATGTAGACCAGACTGGTGTGAACTCACAAGAATCTGCCTGCATCTGCTTCCCAAGGGCTGGGGTTAAAGGAGTTCACCACCACACCAGGCAATAGCTTGCATCTGTGAGGCAGGTTCTACACCCATAAACATGACTCAGAAAACACTGAACTGCGTGAGGAAAGACTGTTCAACTCCAGTTTGATGGAGGCTCTTGATTGTCTGTACATCTTTTGCCTCTTCCTTACTCACACTGTCTTTGTCTCTAGGCAGACTTCCCTCTATGTGGTGGGACAGCAGGTCAGGTCTTCAGAGCCAGACATTCTATCCAGGAGGGGAAACAGAGAGGGGCCTTCCCTAAATATAACAGACACCCCCAAACTCTAATTTCTTCAGAGTGCTTTTGGCCAGAATGGCAAGGTGTACCAGGGCCATGCTGGGCTGGGGCTGGTCCTCCCTAACCCTGTGGGCAGTGTAGAGTGTGTTCTGGGCTGCCTGGGTGGGAGGAAGTAACACACTCTGCTTTCCTCCCAGCTGTCCTAAGGACAAAGTCATCGGGCAATGCAACGCCACCATGGACACACTGTGTGACACATTTGAGTCAGACTCAGGTAAGGATCTGTCTCCTAAAGTCACATTAAAAATGTTCGCTGGCTGGGCGGTGGTGGTGGCACAGGCCTTTAATCCCAGCACTCGGGAGGCAGAGGCAGGCAGATCTCTGAGTTCGAGGCTAGCCTGGTCTACAGAGTGAGTTCCAGGATAGCCAAGGCTACACAGAGAAACCCTGTCTCGAAATTACCCCTCTCCAAAAAATGTTCACTGGTGTACTGGCTAGTTTTTATGTCAACTTGACACAGGCTGGAGTCATTTAGGAAAAGAGAATCTCAATTGAGAAAATGACCCCTGACAGATTGGCCTGTAGGCACTCCTATAGGGCATTTTCTTAATTAGTGATTGATGTGGGAAGGCTCAACCCATTGTGGATGATGCTACTCCGGGGTAGGTAGTCCTGGAGTTTATAAGGAAGCAGGCATAGCAAGCCATAAGGAAGAAGCCTCATTCTGTAGTGGTTCCTGCCTTGAGTTCCTGACCTGACTTCCTGGGATGATGGTCTCAAACTGCAAATTGAAATCAATAGAAACCCAAACTAAACCAGTTGAGAAGATAACATTGACATTTATAGTCACTATTAAACTCTGCCACAGTAGGAAAAATAACCAGAGATTATGAACAAATGACTGTGTTTGGCTGGATTTTGCTTGGGGGGCTGCAGGTCAAGAATCTTGTCTTTGGGTTGGAGAGATGTCTCAGCAGTTACAGGCTAGGCTCCAACAGATACAGGCTAGGCTCACGACCCAACCAAGCCATCTCCCCAACTCCTAAAGAAAGTTTTCATTAAATACTACAAGCAGGAGGGTGCTGGAGAGATGGCTTCGGGATTTAGAGCACTTGCTCTTGCAGGGGCCCTGGGTTCAATCCCAGCACCTATATGGTGGCTTACAACTGTTATTCCAGGTTCAAAGCTTTCGACACCCTCTTCTGACCTCTTTGTGCACTAGGCACACACATGGTACACATATAGGCAAAACACCCATACACATAAAAAAAGATCCTATAGGCAGGGGCTGGCATTAGAAATCTCAGAAGATAAAAGCACTTGCCATTTGGGCCTGGCAACCAGAGTTCAATCCCCAGAACCTGAAACCCATGTAAAGGTGAATGGAGAGAACAAACCAAACAAAATTGTCCTCTGACCTCCACACACATAACAGTAAGTGTTTGTTTTAAACATAAGTGTTTGTTTTAAAAATGGGGCTAGGGAGCTCAGTGGGTAAAAGTGTTGGCTGCACACACATGCAGGTCTTAAGTCAAATCCCAGAACCCATGGGTGTGACTGTGCTTTCATCTCTGGGGCTCACTGGCTGTCAGCCTAGCTGCAGGTTCAGGGAGAGAAACCCTGTCTCAAGGGAGTGAGTAAGGCAGAGAGTGATAGCGCAGGACACACAATGTCCTCCTCTGACCTCTGCGTGTGTGTGTGTGGTGTGTGTGTGTGTGTGTGTGTGTGTGTGTGTTCACGCATGCACGAGCACGCACATGCACATACATACAGAGACACACACATGAGCATGTAAATATAAATAATAATGAAATGAAATTTAATAAATAATAAAGTAAAACATCCAAGTGTGACAGCACAGGTCTGTAACTCCATCACATATGCTATTGAGGCAGGAGGATTGCTATGAATTGAAGGCCAATCTGGGCTATTTACCTAGTACTAGACCAGTCAGGGCTACATGTCAAGATTCTATATCAAAAAATAAATAAGTAGGAGCTGGAGAGATGGCTCATTGGTTAAGAGTGCTTGTTGCTGTTGCAGAGGACCCAGGTTCAATTTCCAGCCCCCCCACATGGGAGCTCACAACCATCTGTAACTCCTGTTCTAATGGATATGGCGCCCTCTTCTGACCTCCATAGGCACTGCGAGCACACAATACACAGACATGCATGTAGACAAATACCTAAACACATAAAAATAATTAAACATGAGTCGGCTGTTTGAAACCTGGGGCCTATGCAGGGTCCCTTGGCTCGGCCTGGGAGGAGGGGACTGGACCTACCTGGACTGAGTCCACCAGGTTGATCTCAGTCTGTGGGGAAGGCTTTGCCCTGGAGGAGATTGGAATGGGGGGCGGGCTGGGGGGAAGGTGAGGGGGGCGGGAGGGGGGAGAACAAGGGAATCTGTGGCTGATATGTAGAACTGAATTGTATTGCAAAATAAAAATTTTTTAAAAAAGTAAAAAAAAATTAAACATTAAAAATAAAGTAAACAAATGAGCAACAACTTTAGAAGGATGCTTAATACTAAAACCAATAAATAAATACATAATAAATAGAAAGACCTTATCTAAGACTAAGAAAGCCTTTAGGTTGAGTGATATGTAGCTTCACTGACCCTCAGCCATTCATGCAGCTGCTGACAGAGCCTGGGGTCCACAGTTTCCTCTAGCCTGTTCCATCCCCCGATATCTGCATCCTGGGCTCTCTCTGGGCTGTGATTTCACAAAGAGTGAGGCCAAGACTCCTGAATGATCTGAGCAGTCTGTGGGGAGCAGAGCCCCCTGCTGCTGTTCTGGTGAGGCACATCTTTTGCTCCTTCCAAGGACCTTAACAGGACCCCATGGCCTCTGAGCCTGGACAGGAAGCAGGAACTTCTGTGGTTTGTCACTCTAATAAAGACAGCCGCCAGGCAGTGGTGGTGTATGCCTTTAATCCCAGCACTTGGGAGGCAGAGGCAGGTGAATCTCTGTGAGTTCGAGGCCAGCCTGGTCTACAAAGAGAGTTCCAGAACGGCCAAGACTGTTACACAGAGAAACCCTGTCTCAAAAAAAAAAAAAAAAAAGACAGCTGTCAGCTGTGCTCAACTCTGCCTCAGCAATCTCCTGTCCGTCTCCTTCCAGGGACGTCAGGTTATCACCGTCTCTGCCTGTCTGGCCCTCTGACTGTTATAGTTGTCATAGCTGCTGTCATCATCATCATTGCTGCTATCATCGCCGTCATTTGGTGTGTTTTAAAAAGAGGTGAGTGAATGCTGGGAAGTGGCAGTGCATGCCTTCAATCCCAGCACTCAGGAGGCAGGGGCATGAGGATCTCTGAGTTTGAGGTTAGCCTTGTTTACAGAGTGAGTTCTAGGACAGCCAGGGCTGTTATACAGAGAAACCCTGTCTTGGAAAACAAAACAAAACAAAACAAACAACCTAGAGCAGTCTGTGTATCCATGAGAAGTGTATGTGTGTGTGCGCGTGTGTGCGTGCGCACGCCACATATGTGTAGGTGCCCAGAAACCAAAGCATCAGATGCCCTGGAGCTGGAATTACAGGTGGTTGTGAGCTGCCTGACATGGGTGTTGGGAACCAAGGTCTTCTGCAAGAGCGATATTCACTCTGAGCCGCCTCCTCGGTCTCAGGAGAGGCAGTGTGTTTGACAAGGCTCTGGCTTTATCATTGCAGATAGAACAGCCCTGAATAGTGCCAGCAGTATCTCAGGTTAAGGGGGTCAAGGTGGCACTGAGCACCTTCCAGGGCGCCCCAGCCTGGAGCAGGGGACAGAGGGATGGGTTAAGGAGGCTCCTGAAACCCCCTCCGCAGACAGAGGTTCAGCTCTATGTTGTCAGGTTCTGGAAACACAAGTGTGAGTTTGCTATGGACTGAAGACATTTCTTCTTCCAGTTCTTTCTTCGTCCACTGCACCAGGGAGTCTAAATTCACCGCGTGTTTCAGGAGAGGAGATTCAGCTCTGTAAGTAGCATGCTGGGAATTCTTTGTCAGAATCTCTTATAGCCCAGGCTAGCTTCAGACTTGTTATGTAGCTGAGGATGATCTTGAAATTTTTTTTAAAAAATGTTTTTTTAAAAGTATGTGCATGGGTTTTTCTCCCTGCACTTATGTTTGTACACTAGGAATATACAGTGCCTGTGGAGGCCAGAAGAGGATGCTGGATCCCTTGGAACTGGAGTTACTGATCCATCCTGCAGATGCTGGGAACTTAACCTAGGCTCCCTAGATGAGCAGCCAGTGAGTTCTCTTAAAACTGAGCCTGACCAAGAGCTCCTGATTCTCTTTCCTCCACCTTGAACACCACCACACCAATTTCCCAGGCTCTGTGGGTGCTATGCCTGCAGTCCCCTCCTAGAAATTCATGCCGGTATCTCCTGACCCTCCAGTTGCTGAGTGCTTAGCTCTCATTAGAGTGGCAATGCAGTCCCAGAAAGCCGGGGAGGTGTGGGCATCCTGCATCTTGGGGTTTAGATGGTGCCATGTCCTCTTTATGAGAGCCAAAGTCTGTGCTGGGAAGAGACTGAAGTTCTAGTGGTTTTGACACTGGGTAGAAACTGAGGCACAGAAAATCAAAGGGAGGTGTTTTCTCTTTGTAAAAAAGAGTGTCTGAACTGTTGTAACAGATGACTACAAAGTGGGGCTCAACCCATCAGGAATCTACTGTCTTGCCCTTCTAGTGGTTAGAAGTCTAAGCCTAAGTGTGACTAAAGCTAGGTCTCTCAGTGGCTCAGAGGGTCTCTCCTTCCTTTCCAGCTTCTAGGAACTGCCAGTCCTTGGCTTGAGGCTGCTTAAGTTAGCCTGCCACCATCTTCAGATGGCCCCCTCCCTGCCTGACCAGTCCTTGGAGTGTGTCCTCACCTATAAAAACTTATCCAACTAAGATCATAGTTGCAGGCAGCAGGTCAGGACATGGGCTTGTCTTTTTGAAGCCACAGGACACCTCACAGCAGGCTTGTCCTAGGATCTGGTCAGGCCCTGACTTCACATGGTATAGATCTCCCTGGCTAGCTTCCCAGATACATGGCATCCCTTCTTCTCAACATGCCTTGGGAGCTTGCCAGACACTGCCCTAAATGCTGGAGGCCTCGGTAGGGTAAGGAAGGAAGGGCCAATCCACAAACTGTTTGGCCTGGGCCTCTGGCCCCCCGAGAAGAGACCAGAAGTTCCTTCTAGAAGGAAGACTAAAGCCATGTTGGGCTTGGCTGCTCTCCATCTTGAGTAATTGATGAATAGTAAGTTGTCCCAACCTGGGTCTTCTGACCACTGGGGATTACTTGGGGACACAAAGAGCCTCTCATATATTGAGACACAGAATCACAGAAATGCTGCAGCTTTCCTCCAGAATATCCCAGAAATATAAGTAGACTCTTGGTTGCTTTCTGGTTTTTTTTCCAGCCTCCAATATGCTCCAAATTCTAATGAGTAAACAGATGGCATTCCTGAAGCTCACTGGACTTAAGGACATTGATATTCCTGAGCATGGAAGTAGAAGCTTGGTAGTACTTGTGGAATATCCCTTTACACTACGTGAATGTATGTCATTGGTTTAATAAAGAAGCTGAGTGGCCAATAGGTGGACAAGTAGAGTTTAGGTGGGAGGGCCAAATGAAGAGGATGCTGGGAAGAAGGGCAGAGTCTGGGAGTTATGAGCAGAAGCAAAGAAAAGCAAGATGAGCATGCTGTGCTGAGAAAAGGCACCAAGCCATGTGACAAAGTATAGATAAGAAATACGGGTTAATTTATAATGAAAGAGTTAGCTAGTAACAAGCCTGAGCTATTGACTAAACATTTATAACTAATAATAAGTTTCTGTGTGGTTACTTGGGAGCGACTGGCAGGACAGAAACTTCTGCCTACAGGTACTGTTTCTAAACTTGGGACTGGCCTCCCAGAAACTAATGATTTATATGTGTTTGCAAGTTGTGACAATTTAGCTGCTAAAACACATGTGTGTGTGAGGTCCTCAAGTTAGTCAAGTGTCTTTTGATACAGGATTGAGACATTCCAAATAGCCCAGCTGAATTTGAAGCTGGCATCTATCCCACTGCATGCCTCATGAACTCCAGATATGTGATTTGCCCTTTTCTTGTGTAAAGCACATCAGTCCTGTGTGCGGCTAGAGGGCTTCCCTCCTTGACGCCCACTGTGGCCTTAGAGATATGAGGCTTTGTACTCTGAATTTGTCAGTTAGAGCCAGTTTGGGATCATGGTGCTTGGAATGTCTTCCTAGGAGCCAAGATTAGGAGGACCCAAATGTCCTTTGAGCCACCATGCCCCTGCAGTCTATAGCAGGGTGTGACCCAGGTAAGATGCTTTGTTATACAGATAAGCTCACAACAAAGACTCCTGGCAGGCCTGCCTGAGCAACTATGGACTCTGCCACACTGGGCACTGGGAACAGAGTCTGTGCTTTTAGGCAATCCAACCCCAAGGCATCTGCCTAAGAACTAGCCTTAGACTTGATTCCTCTCAAACTACAGTGAGCATGTATGAATGAGAATTCCTCAGAAGAAGCTGTATCTATGTAGGTTGATTAACTGATTAAAATTTTAGCCAGGTGGTGGTGTCACAAAACTTTAATCCCAGCACTCAGGAGGCAGAGGCAGGCGGATCACTTTAAGTTCGGCAGCCTGGTCTACAAAGTGAGTTCCAGGAAAGCCAGGGCGACACAGAGAAATCCTGTCTTGAAAAACCAAAGACTAGATAGTTATAGTTGCACTTTTCCTTAGTTATGATAGAAAGTAAATTAGGTATAAAACTTTGGAGTCACGAAGATGGTATGGATGGTGGAGTGTTTTCTCTGAATTTGCTAAACACAAATGGACTGAATATTGTAAATCTAATTCTTACCTGATAACGGTTTTTTGTTGTATATAGTCTCATTACGTTAAAGTTAAAACCTTTCGGGGCTGGAGAGATGGCTCAGAGGTTAAGAGCACTGGCTGTTCTTCCAGAGGTCCTGAGTTCAATTCCCAGCAACCACATGGTGGCTTACAACCATCTGTAATGAGATCTGGTGCCCTCTTCTGGCCTGCAGGCTGAACACTCACTGTATACATGATAAATAAATAAAATCTTAAAAAAAAAAGTAACTTCTCTCTCATACTCATATAGACACCCTATTAAAAAAAAAAGTTAAAACCTTTCGCTGGGCAGTGGTGGCGTATGCCTTTAATCCCAGCACTTGGGAGGCAGAGGCCAGCAGATCTCTGTGAGTTTGAGGCCAGCCTGGTCTACAAAGCGAGTTCCAGGAAAGGTACAAAGCTACACGGAGAAACCCTGTCTCGAAAACAACCAAAAAAAAAAAAAAACCTTTCATTTTATTTAGATAAAAGGGGGAAATGTTATGGAATATTATTTTAAGATGTGTTACATTTGTTTATGCTGTGGAACATTTGTTTAATGATGCAAAGAAGTATTGCATTCCTTTATGTTGCATTTGTTTAACTCTGTGAAGCTGTGTTACTGTGCCTGTCTAAAACACTTGTTGGTCAAATAAGAGCTGAATGGCCAATAGCAAGGCAGGAGAAAGGATAGGTGTGGCTGGCAGGCAGAGAGAATATATATGGGAAATCTGGGAGGAGAAGAAGAAAGATCAAGGAACAAGAGAGGAAGGAGGAGGACTTCAGGGGCCAGCCACCCAGCCAGACATGGAGTAAGAAGGAAAGAAAAGGTACACAGGAATAGAGAAAGATAAAAGCTGAGGCCAAAGATAGACAACAATTTAAGAAAAGTTGGCGAGAAACAAGCCAAGCTAAGGTCTAGCATTTATAATTAAAGATAAACCTCCGTGTGTGATTTATTTGGGAGCTGGGTGGCAGGCCCCCTAAAAGAACAAAAACAACCAACTACATACCACAGAACAATGTTTCTAGGAAAGGCCCTAATCCCTGACTTCTGATTGGTAGAAAAATGTAACTAACTTGGCACAGATGTTTGTGGGTTTTGTGTTTAAATACTTGCTGAAATGAACATTGCGGGGCACAGTCATCTCCTGAGTCTGTTACTCCCGGCAAGTCAGTTTTTGCTGCCTAATTCAATAAAGATCTTGCTCTGTGTGGAGTCTTGTGTGTGCTTTGGTTGATTTGGAGCCTTGGACTCCACAAGGCTACTAAGTCCTGTTGAACTAGATTTCCTCCTTGCCTCATGCAGATTGTTACTCTGCCAGCCCTGGTGTTTGCAGAAATGCCCACAACACCCTGACAACAGATAAAAGCCTTTGGAACTATCCACCTGATGGAGCTCTCTTCTCCACCAACCCAAAGTCTGTGAATGCTGTCATACACCTGCTGGGCTGTAACAGACACTTCACATTTCCACTAATAGGTCTGAAGAGTGCCTTGATTTATAACTTTGTGTTCTGTTCTACAAAACTCCACGAAGCCATGGAATTGGGGTACTTAAATCTATGTTTCTGGGGCCACAGACATTCAAATTTGGCTCCAGAATAAGCTATTTCTCATTCCCTTTGAGAGCTGTTTTTGCATCTACCCAAGGACTAGGGATGGTGACAGTCACCAAGACCTCCTTACGTGCTTTTTGAAATATTAATGTTAACAACATGGTACTTCTGCCCAAAGTTGTACAATGTGGCAGCATGTGCTTTGATCATTTCATTTCTCTTTATATAATGTGATAGTTAATTCCTTAAATTAGAAATTATTTTTCTTGATATATATATGGATATGTTTAGTTAAGTTTCTATTGCTGTGACAGACACCAAGACCAAAAGGAGCTTGAGGAAGAAAGAGTTTATTTCATCTTATACCCGGTAATCCACCGTCTTAATTGACTCACCAAATTTGCCGGCAATGACATTCAGACGTGAGGCTCGCCGCTTCTGCACAGAGCAGTAGAAGCCTGCGTGAGTTTCAAGGTAGCTACCTAGTGTGGTAGCAGTCTGAGATGGGGATCCAGAGAGAGCCCACAAACCACCAGGCGAGAAGAAGCCAAAGAGACCCCAGCTGCATGCAGCTCAGGTCTGAGCTGGAGGCCTGCAAGGCCACAGATGAGAGGCTTTTTAGTGAATTCGTGCCACAAACATTGGGTCACCAGATGTATAATGAATTCCTAAATGGTCTTATTAATAAAAAATCCAGAGCCAGATATTGGAGTAAAGCTGAAAGATCAGAGAGGCAGAGCAGCAAGTCACTAGTTCTTACCCCTATGAAATCCTCTGCTGAAAGACTGTGAGCTCCTCTCTCTACCCCACCTTATTACTTCCTCTCTCCATCCAGCTCTATCACTTCCTGTCTGTCTGTACAGACCTCCAGACCTCTATGGTTAACTAGTGGCTAGCTCCTCCTTCTGATTTTCAGGCAAGCTTTATTTGTTAGAGCATAATATCACCACAGAAGCTCGCAGGCTTCTCTTAAGCACAGCTAAGGGGAGTTCCTAGGACAGTTAGGTCATTTCAGATATGATTGGCTTAAGCAAGTGGCAATCATATTAGTATATTCTAATTGGCTAGGGCTAGTCAGAGGCTGGTTAAGGCTACAGCTTTTCCATTTTTGGAGCAAGTCTGGACAAGTCCCAGGCTTTGTCCCTATTTGGTTATCACCTTGAGCTGCTGACTGTGGTTTGGGCCTGGTACTGTACTTATTAGGCAGGCCTCCTCGTCCTTGCTGTTGGGGGTGTTGGAGATTGATTGTCCTTTGTTTGTGGCTCTTCCTCAGAAACTGCTTGCTCAGTCTCAGGAAACTGAAATTGAGGCCGGATCTCTGACAGAAGACTGAGCGGCCTGTTATAGCATCTGCTTGGTCCTCTCATTCCTCCCCTTGAGTAATGCATCATTTCAAATCTGGAGATGTTTCTTCTAGGTTTACAGATTTGTATTGCGGCTTTAAAACCGTCAGTTGGACTGTGGAGATACATTCTTTGATAAATCTAACTAAGGCAATAATTATACATGGTCCACAGATCAGAGCCAACTATAAGATGATTAAGGGTCCAGCTAAGGCTGACAAGAGACTACTTAACCAGGGTGACTAGTTGAATAGAGATTCATACCATCCTTCTTTTTGTTGTTTTTCTTGTTTTCTATCATGTAACCTTTTTTTTTGATAAGGTTCATGGAGTCTTTTATAACTCCTGAATAGTTAGCATAAAAACAGCATGTTCTTCCAGAGCCAGACATAAACCTTGTTGAAGGGACAATAAGTCTAGACCCTTTCTGTTCTGGAGGACCATCTCAGCTAGAGAGGAGATTCCTCTAGATGGGTGATGGATTTCTCTAGGGTGGCTATGTCTTCATCTATGGTCATGCTCAGAATCCTATAATGCTGGTCTTGGAGGATGAAGGCTAACGTTCCAGTGCCTATGGCTCTGGTTATGCCCAAGCCTATGAGGATATTAGGACAGCTGGGAAAACCTCCCATTTGTCCCGTCCCAGTTGTTCTAGCTGATGGAGAATCTCTCCCTTGGGGAAATAGGCTATCCTAGAGACCAGCTGTACCAAGACACAAAAACTTCAAGTGCCATTTAAAACTTGGGCATGCATGCAGGGGGTTAAACCAGTAGCACAGGCCCACCAAACATCATCCGGAGGAATGAAATATCCTGTTCCTGGCAGATTCTGAGTTTTATTGCAGAAGTCAACATAATTAGGTGAGGGTTGGCCCATGCAAAGGCCATTTCCTGTCATAGATTGTAAGATAAGTGTCCCTCTGCCTGAGTGTTGCCATCTGCATGACTGCATGTCAGAGAAATAATGGAAATAACAGATATTATGACTCAAATGGACTTAACAGATATCTATAGAACATTTTGCTCAAACACAAAAGAATATACCTTCTCAGCACCTCATGGAATCTTCTCTAAAATTGACCACATATTCAGTCACAAAGCAAATCTCAACAGATACAAAGAAACTGGAATAACCCCATGTATCTTATTGGATTACCATTGGATAAAGTTAGAATTCAACAACAACACAAATTACAGAAAGCCTACAAACCCATGGAAACTTAAACAACTCTCAACTGAATTACCAATGGGTCAAGGAAGAAATAAACAAACCAAACACTTCCTAGAATTGAATGAAAATGAATGCACAACATATTCAAACTTATGAATATGTTCATATTCACTATGAAAGCAATGTTAAGAAGAAACTTCATAGCACAAGTACCTACATAAAGAATTTGGAGAAATCTCTCACTAGCGACTTAACAGCACATCTGAAAGCTCTAGAACAAAAAGAAGCAAACACACCTGGGAGGAGTAGATTGCAGGAAATAAACTGAGGGCTGAAATCAATAAATTAGAAAAAAAAAAACAATACAAAGAACCAATGAAGCAAAGAGTTGGTTCTTTGAGAAAATCAACAAGATAGACAAACCCTTATTCAAACTAACCAAAAGGGAGAGAGAGAATACCCAAATTAACAAAATCAGAAACAAGAAAGGGGACATAACAACAGACACTAAGGAAATCCTAGAATCATTAGCTCATACTTCAAAAACCTATACTCCACAAAATTGGAAAATTTAAAAGAAATGGACAACTTTCTGGATAGATACAACATATCAAAGTTAATTCAAGCCCAGATAAACAATTTAAATAGACCTATAACCCCTAAGGAAATAGAAACAGCCATTAAAAGTCTCCCAACCACAAAAAGTCCAGGGCCAGATGGTTTTAACACAGAATTCTACCAGAATTTTAAAGAGGAGATAATACCAATACTCCTCAAATTGTTCCACACAATAGAAACAGAAGGAACATTGCCAAACTCTTTTTTATGAGGCTACAGTTACCCTGATATCCAAACCACACAAAGATGCAACAAAGAAAGAGAATTACAGACCCATTTCCCTCATTGAACATTGATGCAAAAATACTCAATAATGGCAAACCAAATCCAAGGACACGTTAAAAAAAAAAATCATCCAGCATGACCAAGTAGGCTTCACCGCAGAGATGCAGGGATGGTTTAACACATGAAAATCTGTCAATGTAATCCACCATATAAACAAACTGAAAGAAAAAAAAACACATGATCATCTCATTAGATGCTGAAAAAGCCTTTGGCAAAGTCCAACGCCCCTTTATGATAAAGGTCTTAGAGAGATCAGGGATACAAGAAACATACCTAAAAATAATAAAAGCAATATACAGCAAGCTGACAACCAAAATCAAATTAAATGAATAGAAACCCAAAGCGATTTGACTAAAATCAGGAACAAGACAAGGCTGTGCCCTCTCTCCACATTTATTCAATATAGTACTTGAAGTTCTAGCTAGAGCAATAAGACAACAAAAGGTGATCAAGGGGATACAAATTGGAAAGGAAGAAGTCAAACTTAGGCTATTTGCAGATAATATGATAGTATACATAAGTGACCCCAGAAATTCTACCAGGGAGCTTCTATAGCTGATAATCACCTTCAGTGATCTGGCTGGATACAAGATTAACTGAAAAAAAAAAACAGTAGCTCTCCTATATACAATATATGATATATATTATATACTATATATGAAAAATGAACTGAGAAAAAAATCAGAGAAACAACACCCTTTATAATAGCCACAAATAATATAGAATGTCTTAGGGTAACTCTAGCCAAACAGATAAAAGACCTGTATGACAAGAACTTTAAGTCTTTGAAGGAAGAAATTGGAGACAGTATCAGAAGATGGAGAGATCTTCCATGTTCATGGATCAGTAGGATTAACATAATAAAAATGGCAATCTTACCAAAAACAATCTACAGATTCAATGCAATCCCTATAAAAATCTCTACACAGTTCTTCACAAACCTTGAAAGAACCATACCCAACTTCATATGGAAAAAAAAACAGGATACCTAAAACAATCTTGTACAATAAAGGAATTTCTGAAGGTATCACCATCCCTGATATCAAGCTCTACTACAGAGCTATAATAATAAAACCAGCTTGGTATTGGCATAAAAACAGACACATGGATCAATGGAATCAAACTGAAGAACCTGATGTAAATCCACACACCTATGAATACCTGTTTTGTTTTTTTTTTTTTGACAAAGAAGCCAAAATTGTACAATGGGAAAAAAAAGAGAGCATCTTCAACCCATGGTGCTGACATAACTGGATGTCAACATGTAGTAGATCCATATCTATCACTCTGCACAAAACTCAAGTACAAGTGAATCAAAGACCTCAACATAAATCCAGTTACACTGAACCTGATAGAAGGGAAAGTGGGAAGTAGTCTAGAATGCATTAGCACAGGAGACCACTTCCAGAATATAACACCAGTAGCACAGACACTGAGATTGACAATTAATAAATGGGACCTCCTGAAATTGAAAAGCTTCTGTAAGGCAAAGGACACTGTCCATAAGGCAAACAGCATCCCACAGAATGGGAAAAGATCTTCACCAACCCCACATCTGACAGAGGGATGATCTCCAAAATATATAAAGAACTCAAGAAGCTAGACATCAAAATACCAAATAATCCAATTTAAAAATGGGGTACAGATCTAAACATAGAATTCTCAAAAAAAAAATTTCAAGTGGCCAAAAGACATTTAAGGAATTCCTCAACATCCTTAGTCATCAGGGAAATACAAATCAAGATGACTCTGAAATACCATCTTACACCTGTCAGAATGGCTAAGATCAACAAAACAAAACAAAACAAAACAAAACAAAACTGATGACAGCTTATGTTGGAGAGGATGTGGAGTAAGGGAAACACTCCTCTACTGCTGGTGGGTGTTGTCTATTGGGTGTAGGTTCAGGTTCATATGGTCCATGTAATCAAGACACAGAGGCATCTCAAGGATGATTCCAGCCTCTCCCAGCTGCAGGAGGATCCGTCTCTATGGGCTGGTCTACTGTCGCTTAACAAAGGGCCCTTTTATTGTTCTCATTATTCTCCTGTCCTTTAAAACTAGATGCATGAGCCGGGCGGTGGTGGTGCACGCCTTTAATCCCAGCACTCAAGAGGCAGAGCCAGGCGGATCTCTGTGAGTTCGAGGCCAGCCTGGACTACCAAGTGAGTTCCAGGAGAGGCACAAAGCTACACAGAGAAACCCTGTCTCGAAAAACAAAAACAAAAACAAAAACAAAAAAAAAAAAACAAAAAAAAACTAGATGCATGAAGCATATAAAACTTATTGTGATAATCTTGGGTAGTATTGACTATGGATAGCCATACTTGAAAGGTTATATTTAGACAATGAATTCCATTTTCCATACAAACAGGAATTCCTTATACTCTTGTAGTATAATTTTTAATCTCTTTACCCTCCTCCATTAGCTGAGCAGGTCCTGTTGTCAAAAGGACCAGGTAGCCAAGAAGATTCATTAACCACTACAAAAATATTTAATCTTCCCAATTTACTGCTAAGTTAATTGGAGTATTAGGGATAAAAGCCCAAAAATTATGACCAGACCCTTTTACTTGCACAGTTACCACCAATAGCATAGCAAGGAATAAATCTGTAGCATTCAGAAGTTTCTGAGTTATACAGATTATTGTCTTCCCTTTCTCACACAATTTCTTTTTTTTTCTCACACAAATTCTTAAGATGTCCCCAGGTGGGAGTGGGAGGATTAGCTGTCTGCTACAAAGGCCTTCTGTGTTTGTTTGTTTGTTTTTTCCTTATAGAGGCATCTCAGAAGCATCCAAGAGACTCTTCTTGTTCATGCCAGATTTTTATCAACTTTGATGAGATCCACAGTCTTTTATCTTCTGTGGAAACATAAACATAACCTCAACCCCATGGTAACACCTCCCTCATTTTCCATACTAATGTCAAAGCACCCTTATAGTACACAGGCTGGTTTAATTCAGCAGTTTTTTCCCCCTATGGTCCAATGCCTTGCAGCAACTGTTGTCCCTGTTTCATTAACGTTTAAAAAATTTAAGGTTAATAAGGCATTGTGCAGTCTATCTCTGGGGGTCCTCATATTCCCCTTCTATTTAGCAAGTATCTCCTTTAGAGTATGATTAGATCTTTCAACAATTGAATGTCCTGTAGGATTGTATGATATTCCTGTAATGTGTTTCATGTTGTGACATGCAAAAATTTGTTTCATTTTACTGGAAACATAAGCTGGGGCATTCTCAGTTTTAATTTGTATTGGTATGCCCATTACATCCATTATTTCTAATAAGTGTATAATTATAGACTCTGCCTTTTCAGAACTTAAAGCAGATGCCCATTGAAACTTAGAGTATGTATCAATGGTATGATGGATATATTTTAATTTTCCAAATTCTGCTAAATGAAATACATCCATTTGCCAAATTTCATTCCTTTCTGTACCTTTAGGATTAGTTTCTGCAGGTAAAGGAACTTGATTATACAAAGAACAAGCAGGACAGTTTTTTTATAATTTCCTTAGCTTATTGCCAAGTAGTGGAAATTTTTTTCTTTAAGCCCCTACTATTAACATGATGGTTTTTTTTAAACATTTAATTCTTTTTTTTTTAAGATTTATTTATTATGTGTACAGTGTTCTGCCTACATGTGTCCTTGCAGGCCAGAAGACGGCACCAGATTTCATTATGGGTGGTTGTGAGCCACCATGTGGTTGCTGGGAATTGAACTCAGGACCTCTGGAAGAATAGTCAGTGCTCTTAACCACTAAGCCATCTCTCCAGCCCAACATGATATTTTTTTAATGAAATTCTGATGCTTCCAACACATTTCCTATCAGTAATTGATCAATCTTTTCATTTCCTTTTGCTAATGGTCCAGGCAACCCAGAATGAGATTGGATGTGGGCAATTCCTTTCTCAGATTGCCTGTTGTAGTTGTACAAATTATAAAGTTAATTCTGGATTATCAGGAATAAATTCAGCAGTTTCTATATACAATATAACACTTTCTGTATATTGAGAATCAGTAATTATATTAAGAGATTCACTGAAGTCTAATAAAGCAATCAGAATGACATACATCTCTGATTTTTGAACAGAGTCATATGGACTTTGAATAACTTTACTGATATTTCCTGCTTTATAACCAGCCATTCCTAATTTATTTGCATCAGTATAAAATGTAGAGCCCCAGGAATAGGTGCTCTTTTCACTATACAGGGAAGAATCCATTCAGTTCTTTTTATAAATTGTAGCCACTTACTTTTTGAATATTTGTTGTTAATTTCTCATAAGAAATTACTACAAGCTTTTTGTCAGTTATCATTAATCATCCACAACTGCACAATTTCAGCACTAGTATAGGGTACTACAATTTCAGCTGGGACCATTCCTGACAATTGACAATTCTTCCCTGTATGACTAATTCAGAAACTTATTCTATATAGGTCTTTCATTTTTTACTCTGTTTATAAGCTAGGAAAATCATTCCAAAATGTTATCTTCCCTCTGCATAATGAGTGTAGTGGGGAATGATTGGAAGGTACAGTTACTAAAATCCATCTAATTTTGAGATCTAATCGATCTACATAGGCATTTTGTAGGTTTTGTTCTACTTGAGCTAATTTCCTTTCAGCCTCAGCTGTTAATTGTCTTGGACAGTTTAAATCTGAGTCACCTTGCAAAATTGAAACAAATTACTTAATTCTTGAGTAGACAACCCAATGGTAGGACACAACAAATTAATATCACACTATAATTTTTGAAAATCATTAAGAGTGTGCACTTGATCTCTCCTAATCTGTATCTTTTGCAGCTGAATTCTCTGTTTACTTAAGGGAGAATTGATGTACAAATTATTGACATAAAATTGGGCTATTTAATATTCCCTGGGGAAAGACATTCCAATTATATTGCCTTATTCCTGAGCATTATTTTAAGTAGGAACTGTAAAAGCAAATTTTTCTCGATCCTGTTCTTGTAAAGGAATAGTAAAGAAGCAATCTTGTAAATCAATAACTATAATAGGCCAATCTTTAGGTAATAAGGTAAAGGAATTCCAGGCTGTAAAGATCTTACAGGTTGAATTATCTTATTTATCATTCTCTAGTCAGTTAACATTTTCCATTTTCCAGATTTCTTTTTTATTACAAACACAGGAGAATTCCAAGGACTAATAGTTTCCTCTATGTGCTTAGCGTCTAACTATTCTTTTACTAGTTGTTCAAGCACCTGTAATTTTTCTTTAGTTAAGGGACACTGCTCCAACCATACAGGCTTCTTAGTTAGGCATTTAAAAGGCAGTTGGGTTACTGGCAGTGACCCCTACTCCAAATTTGAATAGCCAATTCCTGTCCTATCTTGCCTTTGTACAACCTGCATAGTCTGTGGCTTTCCCTTATAATTCTTCCTAATGCTCTTTCTAGGAATATATCCCATTTTAAACATCATTTTATGAGCTGTTTCTGAAATTTCAGGAATATTAATTTGAACTCCCCATTGTTGTAACAAATCTCTCCCCCATAAATTCATGGTTACATCAGCTACATACTTAAGGCTTTAACATCCCTATTTGTCCTTCAGGCCCTATGTATTTAATCCACTTGACACTTTGTTTTATTTGAGATAAGGTTCCAATGCCTACAAATTGAGTGGAGACTTCTTGTAAAGGCCAGTTGGGATCCCAGGATTCTTATGAAATTGTGGATGTATCAGCACCAGAATCCAATAATCCTTCAATCTCAATCCCATTTAGTTTTACTTTTAATTTAGGCCTTCCCCCACCCCTGTACTTCCAAAATCTCCTGTTCTACATATGGGAGCTGCTTTGCCTTTAAAATATGGGAGTAATAACAATTGAGCAATTCTATCATCAGCTTCTATTTACATAGTCCTTTTTACATATGCCATAATTTTAATTTCTCCTTGGTAATCTTCATCTATAATTCCTGGCTGTACAATAAATTCTTGGAATGTTAAACTACTCCTTCCCAATATTATTCTTACTGTTCCTTGGGGAAGGGGACCATACACCCCAGTGGGTATCTTATAACAAGGAATTTGTGGAGATAACGTAAGATGTTTGCCCATTGCCAATTCTAAAGCAGTGCTCCCTGAAGTAGCATGCATTAAATCTCCAATGCTGAGCCTATGTTCCCCTGATAGCTTTGTTGATGAGCCATTCCATTGTTGACAAGAAATTGATAACTCGTGTTGTTTGTCCCTGAGTCCCTGAGCTAAGCCCTTTGTCAAATTTTCGGATGTTAGTCTAATGTTTAACTTTCCCACATCTCCTACAGGCTTCCTATTATGATTATCCCCCAAAGAGGTATATTTTGTTTGTTTGTTTTGGTTTTTCGAGACAGAGTTTCTCTGTGTAGTTTTTTGCGCCTGTCCTGGAACTCACTTTGTAGACCAGGCTAGCCTCAAACTCACAGAGATCCGCCTGCTTCTGCCTCCCGAGTGCTGGGATTAAAGGCGTGCACCACCACCGCTTGGCTCAATAGCGATTAAGGTATCATTTTTAGTAACAGAACAATAACAATCTTTTCTTAAGTGTCTCAATTTTCCACAGTTAAAGCATCTTGTATTCTGAGATCAAGACCATAAGCTAAAGCTTGGCCAATTATATTAGCATTATAGTCTGTGCATCTAATATCAGCAGTAGCTTTAATCCATTCCTTTAAAGGAGCTCCCTGAGCTTTTAAGGATCTTATGGCCTTTTGACATTCAGTATTAGCATTCTCAAAAGCCAAAGACTCAATTAAAACCTTTCTAACACCAGGATCAGCTACTACTCTATGCACTGCTGAAGTTATTCTTTGAAAAAAAAAATCAGTATAGACGTCTTCTGCACTTTGTGTGATTTTTGTGGAGTAGGCAGATCTTTTCTCTGGCTCCTCAATCTTATCCCAGGCCCTTAAAGCCACTACAAGACACTGCACTACAGTAGCATCATCAAACTGTACTTGTCTTTGTAAATCAGCATATTGACCGTCTCCTAACAATTGGTCCTTTGTTATATTTACTCCTCTAGTCTAATTACACTGTTCCATGGCTGCTGCTTCCTCTCTTCACCAAGTGTGCCATTGTAACTGAGAGCTAGCTTCTAGTATAGCTGCCATGAGGTTCTTCCAATACAGTGGAATAACTCTATTCTGAGTAGCCCAATGACTTAAATCCTCTCTTATATAGGGTGAATGTATCCCATAAGTCACCTACAGAAGCATTAAGAATAAACAATCTCTATAGGATTATAAGAGGTAACTTTAGGCAATAATAAGGAGTATCTTCATAAAATTTTAAATGAAGGATCCTTTTTTTATAGATCCCAAGTAACATGTTAATGCAACTTGCCAATTATTAATAGTGTGGAACAACAATTTACCTGTAATTTATTTAGTGGAAAAATTACTTTTGTAAGCTCTTTATCAGTAGGAGATCATTTTTTATGAGCTTTAACCTTAGTAACCACACTATCTAATAAGCTAACAATCCAATCTGTTTTAGGTGTTACAGTTTTACAGAATTTAACCAAGAATTTCTAGAAGGGAACTTAATGAGCTGAGCCAAATTTTCAGCCAGAATAAACAAACACAAGCATACCCAATTATATAGTTTAAAATCATGAATTTTGTTTTTAGTTCATTTACTGTGAAAATTAAACATTCATTTAAACATTAGACAGCCAAGAGAAGACAACATCCTTTAAACAATGAATGACTAATATCTCTGAAAATTCAAACAGCATTGACTTATTACCTTCTGACCTGACCGAAATTGTTTTTTTAATAGAAGTTGGGTTTGTTTAAAATTTTTTCTTTCTCCCATGAAGGGACCATTAATAATGAGTTATCCCCACTATTAGGGAAAAATCAAAAAACATCTCCCACAAAGAGATCTTTAATATTGAGTTATTCCCACTCTGAGGGAAATATAAAATTTAAGAAAACAAAAAAACAAAATTCTAAGCTCTTGGCCAGCTGTGCTGGCTCAGGCCGCAGCAGTGAGGCTGTCTGCTATCATTCTGTGTAACTCAGAAGCTGCAGCTCTGTGCTGGCAGACTGCTCTCCGAAAGAGCTCTGAGTTTCAGCTATCCTCAGTTCCTTATATCAGAAAGAGTCGTTTTTTCTTCTTCTGTTTTCACTGGGAAGAGGCTTTTTTCTTTCCTTTATTTTTCGTTTTGTTCCTTATATTTTTATTTATGGGGCCTTTTAATTTTTAGGCCTTGATTCAATATTACCCACTTTTTACTGGGAAAATCCTTTTATCTTGATTAAGCATTTCTCTCTTTTCTATCAGGAAATGTATTTCCTTTCCTTCCTTCTTCTCTATTGGGAAGATTGCCTTTTTTATTTCCCTTCTTTCCCTTTTCTCTAGTGGTTTCCTTTTTCCTTTTTATTCGTTGTCTCTGGAGCTCTTGTATTTTTAAACGTGCAGTTAACCTTTCAGTCTTATTTCTAAATCTGTTTCATCTAAAGAATGAGGAGAGTCATCTCCAGGGTCTTGGTTCTCCTCACTTCCATTTTCCTCCGAAACAGCACTCTTATCTTCCTGTGAAGGAACGTTCTCCTCTGCTGACTGACAATTTCTAGCCAAAGCGTGCTCCTTTTTACTTCCCTGTTCTACCTCAGATCGAGTTTTAAGTGGCTCCTCACTCTGTAGCGGCTCCAGAGCATTTGAAGTTAAATTACATAAAGACCGAATTTTTAACTGTATGGGCTCTTCCTTTCTGACTAGCTCTCAAAGCTCTCAACACTTGCTTCCATACCGTCAGTTTCAACTGGACATGAGAAATTGCCTGAAACCCATGGCAATGCCGTCTAGTTAATACCAGAAGCTCTGGAAGCTGTTTTTCCTTCACTTTCACTCCACGTCCTTTTAACAGGCATTTTTTCCCCGAGACAGAGTTTCTCTGTGTAGTTTTGGTACCTGTCCTGGATCTCACTCTGTAGACCAGGCTGGCCTTGAACTCACAGAGATCCGCCTGGCTCTGCCTCCTGAGTTCTGGGATTAAAGGCATGCGCCACCACTGCTCAGCTTAACAGGCATTTTAATAACTGCACGTACCGTTGCTCCTGAGATGGGAAGTTTCCCACGACCCTGCCAATCCTGGAGTTCTCTTACCCTGAGAGTGACTTCCTCCTGTCCTTAAGATGTCCGGATCCTCTGTCCTTCGAGTTCCATGTGATCCCCTGTCCTGCTTTAAGCCAGACGTTGGCATGTCAATATGCTGTCTATCGGTTATGGGTTCATGTTCACGAGGGTCCATGGAATCAAGACACAGAGGCACCTTACGGATGATTCTAGCCTTTCCTAGCTGCAGGGGAGTTCCGTCTCATGGACTGGTCCACCCTGCATCCTGACATAGAAGCCTGTTCTTAAGGAAAAACTCCGTCCCTTTCTCTCTCCTTCCACGTTTCCTCCCATAAGGTGTACACACCCACTTCTCTCCCTCTCTCTCCTCTCTCTCTCTCTCTCTCTCTCTCTCTCTCTCTCTCTCTCTCTCTCTTCTCTCTCTCTCTCTGTCTCCCTCTTTCTGTCTCTCTGCCTCTTTATCTCTTTATTATAATAAACTTTCCACATGGATGCAGTGTCTGGGTTGTTTATTACCAGCCACCTCGGCCGCCGTGCCTGCATGGAGTGGGTCGCCCAGCCAGCCCACCAATGCATCTGCCCAGCATGCCAGCATGTTTCCCTGCACTCGTGGGATACCCTTGGGGGCCCCCGGCATAATAAATCATAACAGCGTACCTTCCCCAAAAGGTACAGCTAAAGGCATTTCCTTTCTCATATCAGATTGCCCTGCTGCCAAGACTTGTGAACACCAAGTCTTCCCTTGGTGATTTTTAACAGAATTAACTGAATCACAAATTGCCCTTGGATTTAGGTTTGCCCTTGATGAAAGCTTTACAGATTGTATGTGTCATCCTCCAGCCTCAACCTTTAAAGTGCTGGGATTACAAGTGTGGGACTCCACCTGCAGCTTCATGCCTTAAACTTTTAAAATTATTGGTATTGATAGAAATAAGTTCAGGGTTGAAAAGAAAGAGACCACCACTCCATTGAAAGTGTCTTGACAGGACAAAATTTTACTACTGTTCATGATGGCACACAAAGGCAGAACAGCAGGCACATGGGGACAGGCTGTTCACTTGGTTTTTATCCTAACACAGGTGGTGACTGTGTCTTTTTTCCATGGTCTGGGTTTTTTTAAGGTGTAAAGTTGGGGCTATAGGGGCTCAGTGGTTGAGAGGTTAAGAGCGCTTGTTGTTCTTGCAGAGGACCTCAATTCAATTCCCAGCACCCACATGGTGGTTCATAAACATCCCATCCAAGGGATCTGATACCCTCTTCTGACCTCTGCAGTACCAGACATACGTATGGTACACATTCACACATTCAGGCAAAACACTCATATACACAAAATACATCTAAAACAATTTTTTTTAAAGGTGCTAAGGAAATTGGTCAGGAATCAGCTACTTAATTCACTTACATCCCAAGAATGCAACTGGGACTAGGTGTGTGAGTGTGTGGAGGGGCTTAAAACGTTTGCATAAAGGTTTGTAACAAGGTAGGGAGATAAAAAGATTAGAATTCCTTGTCCTAAATAAAAGTTTTAGTTTTACACTGTTTGACAGAAAAGAATAATATTTAATGTTTCTTGCAGTATTATACACATGATATCCTTCCACCCAAAGTTGTATAACTTAATAACATATGCCTTGATAATTTTAGTAATTTTTTTTTTAGACAGCGTTTCATGTAGTCCCATCTGGCATAGAATTCACTTAAAACTGAGAAATTCCTAGGCCTTCTGCTTCTATCTCTGGGATTACAGGTGTTCACCACCATTTTCCCTGGCAAAAGTTGAGTTATTTTTGGTGGGGTAGGTTTTTTTTAATTCTTTTTTTAATAATTTACTTTTATTTTATGAGCATTGATTGGTGTTTTGCCTGAATGTACATCTGTATGAAGATGTCAAATTCCCCTGGAACTGGAGGAGGTTTTTTTTTTTTTTTTTTTGATTTTTTGTTTTTGTTTTGTTTTGTGAATTGCCATGTGGGTGCTGGGAATTGAACCCAGGACTTCTGGAAGAGCAGCCAATGTTCTTAACTGCTGAATCATCTCTCCAGACACTTCCCCTTTTTTAATTCTTAATACAGAATCCCATTCTTAGCCTATGCTAGCCAGGAACTATGTAGCCCAGGCTGTCCTCAAATTTGTGCCAATCCTCCTTTCTCAGTTTCCCAAGTGCTAGGATTTCAAGCATATGCCACCATCCTGCTCTGGGCTTTACTTTTGAATGTTCTGGCACTACCGGGCCGGAAAAATAGCTCAGCAGTTAAGAGCCTGGCTGTTCTTCCAGTCAACCTGGGTTTGGTTCCCAGCCCCGACATGGCAGTTCACAACCTCTGGTACCTACCTCCAGTTCCAGTTAATGAGGGTCTGTCGCCCTCTTCTGGCCTCCTTGGGGCACTGCACAGAAATACATGCCAGCAAAACATCTATATGCATAAAATAAAAATAAACAAAATCTCAAAAAAAATAAACTGAAAATAAAGTACTGGTACTAAAGACATGACATTTTCTGAGAAAGTTGTAAAATTTAGCAATATATGTTCTGGTCAATTTAATATATATATTATATAAAATATAAGTTTATTTATTTATTCATTCATTCATTCATTCATTCATTCATTTATATTGAGACAGGGTCACATTTTGTAGCCATGGCTGGCCTGGAATTCACTGAGAACCACCTGTTTCTCCCTCCTGAGTTGCTAGGATTAAGGGCACGGTTGCCAGATACATATAGGTGTTTTTTAGATTTATTTATTTTTATTTTATTTGTATATTTTTGTTTTGTTTTGCCTGCACGTATGTTTTTTGTACTGCATGCATGCAAAGCCACCCACGAAGGACAGAAGAGGGTGTAAGATGGCCTGGATCTGGAGTCACAACCGATTGTGAGCAGTCATGTGAATGCTAGAAATCCGGGACAGCCAGGGTTACACGGAGAAATCGTGTCTCGAAGCAAAAAACAAAAACAAAAACAGAATTTTTTTTTTTTTTAATTTTGAGATAGGGTCTCACTATGTAGTTAGCTGTTTTTCGGGCTTGTTTGTTTTTATTTTTTGTGCATTGGTGTTCGCCTGCATATATGTCTATGTGAAGGTGTTGGATCTCCTGGAACGAGAGTTTACAGACAGATGTGAGCTGCCATGTGGGTGCTGGGAATTGAATCCAGGTCCTCTGGAAGTGCTCTTCTGAGCCATCTCTCCAGGTCCGATGCCTAGCAATGTTTTTTTGTTTTTTGGGGTTTTTTTTTGCTGGCTGTATTTTTAAAATAGTACTTCTCATTTCTTCTTACAACCTCCCTCCCTCTGTTGGGGAGTCTTGGGAGGCGACATTATATACAGAGGAAGGAAATGGATTTGGGAGAGTGTGTAACAGGGAGGGGCCTGTTTCCACGCTTGTGGTCTTTTAAAGCGTCTCAGTCTGAGAGAATGACGTCGTCCTCTCCCCTCCCTTCCACTCTCTAGGTTCCTTGCCCCGCCCCTTTCCTTGCACTCACTTCACCCCGCCCTCTTCCTAGCTCCTCGCTCCTCCCAGTCCCTCGTCCCGCCACTCTCAACCCTCTTCCTGCAGCAGCCCGGGCCAGCGCTTTCTCACTCTCTTAACCTATTCAGTGTCCCTGAGCCAGAAATCACAGCAGCTGCGGAGTATTCTCCCATCATGCCTCACGCCGGCGTCAGAGCCGCGGTTGCCTAGCTACGGGACGTGCCCGGAAGATGACTGGTGGGGCGGGACTTCCGGCGCCTCTGTTGCATCAGATTCTGGAAATAGTTTGTGGCGGCAGCCGCCGGTCGGGATTCCCAGAGATGGCAGGTTCCTCCGCGGAGCAGGGTGAGTTGTACGGGATGATTGTGGGGCTAGCATGACCCGAGTAGGCAGCGCCATGCTGGGGCTATGGGGACAGCAATGGCCCAAGGAAGCAGTGCCCAGACTAGGGATCTGAGGATAGCCATGGCTCAAATGGGCAGTGGCAGGGCAGGGCTCTGGGAACAGTGGTGGCCCAAGTGAGCGGTGGCAGGCTAGGGACCTGGATTTGGCATGGGCTGGAGTGGGTAGTGGTGAACCAGGGATCTGGGGTTGACTGGGACTCAAGTGAGTAGTGGCCAGCCCAGGGCTCTGGGGTGACAGGTCCTTGGGTAAGACTGTGGAAGCAGCCATGACCCAAGTGGGCAGTACCAGACCAAAGCTCTGAGGATAGCCAGGGTCTCAGTGGACAGTGGCAAGCCACAGGACCTGGGGAGTGGCTGCCATGACTCCCTGAAGCTAGAGTACCTGTTTGATGGGGACCTGACTCCTGTTCTATAAGTCCATCCCTTCCTCAGCCTCAATTTCTTGATGGGTTAAGGCCAAGGTGTCCTTGGACACTCGGAGATGATCCTGTATCAAATAGCCTGTCTCCAGCTGGTGCCTGGATGAGATATCACCCCCCTACCCTCCTGTCCTAGTTGGACTTTGGGGATGAGGCAGAGGCACAAAGATTGTTTTGGTCTTCTGCCCAAGCAGGTGGGCGGAAGGGCACCTGGGGTTGGTACTTAGGGAAGTAGGGCAGAGGAAGCAAGGGCTCCGTGTACACATACATGAAAGAGTTTGGGGCTTTATGAAGGCTTTAATCGCCAGTGTGGCCAGCAGTCACCACAGGGACCTGTCCAGTCAGAGCATCACTGTCTACTTTATTGCCAACTGGGAGGCTCCTTCAAGAGGCAGTCACTTATGTCACCCAAGGGGTGGCCCAAGGACCTGGGCCTTGGCAAATCTCTGAAGAGTAGTGTCTTTTCTCATTGTGTTTTCAGCAAGTGGGTTCTAGAAAGAACAGGCTGTGGCCCAGATCCTGAAAGGTCAGAAGCAAGACTTCAAAGGCAGAATACTTGGTGTAGATTTTAGTCTCTGTTGTTCCTATGGCCTTGCTGGATTCTAGGCAGGTGGTTCTGACCACCTGAATACCCAGTGATGTTGGGCACCCAGATGACATGGCTACTCAGCCTATGCCTAGTGACGGTGCTACCTACCTTCATATTCCAGCATTCCACTCCACTGGCATGCCTAGATTCCAGCTGTTTCCACCACTCAGAGCAGATCTTAGAAGTCCACCTAGACTCCTGTAACACAGCAGCATGGCCAACAGCTCCACCCTGAGCTGCTCAACAGGTCTGGGATCACAGCTGTGCGCATACTCACAACAACAGGGAAGTGGTTCCTGCCTCAGAGGGTAATGTAGGTAGGCATTGAATGAGTTCGTAGGAAGGACTTGGAACAGTGCCTGGTGTGTAAGAACCAGGTCTGTCAAAAATGAGACTCTTCGGCATATATTTGTTTGTTTGTTTTTGTTTGTTTAAGACTGGGTTTTATATAGCCCAGGCTGGCCTTGATCTCGATAAATGATCCTCCTACCTTCATTTCTTGTGCAGGGATGACAGGTATTGTGATACCACATCCAGCTTCCTCGTTGGCTTTTACATAAAAATATGTATGGTGTGGTTTGAATGAGAACGGCTCCTATAGGCTCATATATTTGAATGCTGGGGAAGAATTAAGAGGTAGTCTTGTTGGAAGAAGTGTGTCACTGGGGGTGGGTTTTGAAGTTTCAAAAAGCTTCTGCCATCCATCCCCTGTTAGGCATCACTGCCTCTTGCTTGTGTCTCAAGATGTGAGCTCTCAGCTACTGCTCCAGTGCCATGCCTGCCTGCCTGCTGCCATGCTCCCCGCCACGTTGGTCATGGAATCTAGTCCTCTGGAACCATGAGCCCCAAATTAGAAACAAGAGATTAGAGATTAGAGATCTCCACAGAGATCGTAAGGGAGATGCACAAGTCCTTAGGGAAGATGATCCAAGAGGCAGAGCCTCCTTGAAGGTCAAGGAATAGCGGTAGTGGGTGTGGTGGCATGCGCCTGTCATTCATAATTCTAGTGCTCTAGAGGCCGAAGTAAGAGGATCTCTGGGAATTCAAGACCAGCCTGGCCTGCATAGCAAGTTGTAGGCCAGTCAGGGATACATAGTGAAACCTTGTGTCCAACAAACAAAAAAGAAATACAAAAGAAACTGGGGGGGGGGGGGTTTGCCACTTGCAACAAATCCAACAAAACTGTGTGTAGGTGCATACCAGTAATTCTTACACTCTAGGAGATGAGGCAGGAGGATCACCAGTTTGAGATCAGGTTTGACTACATGAGATCCTGTCTCCAAACAACATAATACCACTAAGGAACTGGAAACACACAATACAGAGACGGGCTTTAGTTGTGGCTTGGGAGCATTTGAGCAACTGCTTTTTCCTTCGTGTTTCCTCAGAGAATGGCCCGAGCTCTTGGTAGTACCACGGGGCAGAATGGGCAGGGAGCTCATCTCAGACACCTGATTTTTCCCATACTTTGACCATACAGTCTTCATGATCATGCCATGATACGGAGCCTGTCTCAGAAAAGTCCCAGCACAGCTGTAACAGTGCCTGTGTTCTTTGTGATCCTTCCTGTGCAGATGAGCACCCCGACGACCATCAAGGTGAAGTGGTTGAGTCTCTGTTACCACAACCAGAGACAGGGCCAGGTATCCCTCGGTGCAGGGACTTCCGTTCCCATTGAAGTGACTCTTGCAGATTCTCTTAGAGAGGTCAGGTTGGCTCCAGTTGCCAGGTATGGTAAAGTAGAAGAGCAGAGCAAAATGGACCCATTTGAAGACTACAGATACTTGCTCATCTGTGTCCTCATCTTCCCAGGGTGTTGTTTATGGCAGGGTGTCGTTATTAGCCTCTGGTGAATAGTGAGCGTTTTCTGGTGTCTTGAGCAGCAGCTCCTGGCGGCAGTAGTGGGTGGGAACCCCATAGGGAGCATTGGGATAGGAGAAGCAAGAGCAGCCAGAGAAGGCTGAGGGGTGCTTTTGCTGGGAGGGAGCAATCTGCAGGTATGGCTGTTGTTAGGACAGCTGCAAGGTGAGGGCTTTGAGGGGCCCTCAGCAATAGTGGCGGTAACAGGCAGAGAGGGTCAGGAGCAAGTGACGGTGGGTGTAACGTCAAGTGGAGGCTTACCCGCTGTGAGCTTAGGGAGCTGCTCCAGGAGTGCTTCCTTCCAGTATACCTGGGAGAACTCGGGAAAGGGGACAGAGACAGGTGTGAATGCTGGTGGGAGGAGCCAGGCTGGATGCTGCCCGGCTGCCCTTCCACATGTTAGGACTGTGGGTCATTTGAAGTGAGGTGGCTTCTGCACTGTGCTGAGTACTAGCACTACTCTGTGACTGGCAAAGACTCCATACGCTGTGTCAGTTATTATCTGCCTTTGGGACAGTCCTGCCGTCATAGGGCTCTGCTCTTTGTGTGTTCAGGGGATGAGCTGCAGATCTGCCTGGCAGTGACCTGTCCTGTAGAGGCAGAGTAGTTTGGGCATGGTGTGTGAAGGCTCCTGGTGAGGCCAAGTTTGCAGAGTGGACCTGGGAGGAATTCTGTTGCCAGGCAATGAACAGCTGGAGATGGCTCCACCAGCTCCCCTGAGAAAGCTGACCTGTTCTAGACATTTCCTCCAGGAGTGTCTGCACAGCCACCATTACCAGAAGGACCACCTCACACATTCTCAGTTACCTTGCTCACCTGGCTAGGCGTTGTTCCCTCACAGTGGTCCGGGCTGCTCTACACAGAGCCTTTGGGATCCTGTGGTCTGGCACATTCCTCCAGGGAGCCTCTGGAGTTCTTCAGTGATTACAGTCATCATCATAATGCAGGAGCAATTACAGTAATGACAGCAAGCAAGGGGAGCTGGCTTTTTGCCAGAGGTTTGTAAAGCATTCTGTAAGTGTAATTGCACTTGGCGCACTAAGGCTTTACAAGGTGGGTGGTGTTAAGTGGTTCAGCCTGAAGAGGGCAGGTGCTCAGCCTGCAGGCTAGGCCCATCTCCCAGAGCGTCCTGCAGCCTGTTCCTTCCCTGTGCTATTTCCTGACACTCTAAAGCATTGCAGTGGTCAGGGCAGTGTGGGGGCTTTACTCAGCAGGGGACTTGGTGGGGGCCTAGAGTAGAAAACAGAAGTGATGCACACAAGGGGGGCGTGAACGTTTGGGGGTATCCCTGGGCATGGCTCAGTGGTGCTCAGGGACTGTTAGGCAGGGGCCGCCTTCCTCCCTGTGGAGCCTCTTCATCTGGGAAGAGATGTCCTGTTAATGTCACCCAAGTGGCATGGAGGCAGTGACGGGAGCAGTAGGCACACATCTAGCTCCTTCACCTGTGGCTGAGGGCCTGGAACAAGGCGCTGTTTTTCAAAGACCGCAGCTGGGTCCTGAGAGCTACATGCTTGAAGAAGGGAGGGAAACTGAAACTGGGCATGAGCTGGAAGAACTGGCCCTTGGGAGTCCCCAGCTCTCCCTGACAGCTTTGCAGGGACAGGGTCTGTCTGTTGCTTGGCATTACTTGGCAGTTGGCAGGTCTGAGTGAAAAGTGCCTTTCTTGTTCTTGGATCCCTGTGTCTTTGGGTAGTAGTCTCCAGCCAATGCTGGCTCTGTGTTGGGGTCCTTCCTGAGAAAGGCACAGTGATCCCAAAGCTATAGGTAAAGTGCCAGCTCCCTGCCAGTCCTGCCCTCACAGCTTTGCCAAATGGCTGAAACCATCCAGACTGAGTTCTGGATGCTGAGGTACCATGGTGAGCAAAGCAGCTGGAGAGCAGCAGGCAATGGGGGAGGGGCGGTGCACAGGGAGAAAGGGTGAGTGCCCTGGCAGCGGGCACCAAAGTGGTGAAGGAAGGGAGGGGCTTGGCCATGCCTGGAGGTGCATATACCTCTCAAAAGAGCCTCAGGTGCCATTCCTGGGCCAGCATGAGGCCTGGCCTGTGATCCTGGTAAGGCAAGATTTGTGGGAAACAAAGATAGACTCTCCCCTTCTCAGCAGGGAAGGCCCTGCTGGACTGCAGGCCTGGTTTGTTAGATCTGCAGGTAAGAGGGAAGCTGGGCCCACACTGCTGTACAGGAAACTGTGGTGAGGGATCTGGGTCCAGGTGCTGGTGTGTGGGATGCTCTGGAAAGGGACATGGTTTGGACTGGTCTGAAGGGGACGGTGAAACTTTGGGCTCCTGTGGCCGCATAGAGCCTTGGCTAATTTTGAGTCCCCTGGAAAGGTGGCTCTGTGCGTTTGAGAGGAAGCAAGGCAGATGGGGACCCGTCAGTGCTCATCAGGTCTCTGTCAGGAATGTCCGGAGAGCCTGTGTCTAGCAGTGTCCACTTTGAGAGTTGGAGGAGGCTTCTATCCTGGGCCTGGCATGGCCACGCTGCTGTAGCTTCGTGTTTCATTCTCCGGACCTCTCTGCCCCATGAAGCTCCAATCATTGGGAAGAAACACATCTCCCTGCTTACACTCTGTTGTCTGGTGCAGGAGTGGTGGGCTTGGTCTGGACTAGTCAGGGTGTGCCAGGTGTAGGAGGGGAGGGATGGGTTAGAGGAGAGAGGCGCAGGCCCAGAGAGGTGTAGGATGGTCCATGAGTTGTCACTCCTGGCAGTAGTGGCTTGGGGAGCTTTCTGGGGTTTGGCAGAGTCAGAGGTCACCAGCATGTCCTTGCCCACCTGAGCCATGTGTCAGAGTAGGAAGGTGTCTGTGAGGGATGAGCCTAGGCCTTTCCTTTAGTTCCCTCAGCAAATGAAATCCATGGGACAGTCAGACTTGGATGCTGCTTGTTCGTGTGCTGGGGCCAGGTTCCGTCTGGTGCTACCTATTTGCTCTGCCCCAGCGTAGGGAGGCAGGGCCTGGGGGCAGTGCCTGGTCCTAAGCTCTCCATTCAGAGATGCATACAGCCAGACATCTGGTAAAATGGTGAAATGTCTTCCCCACTGACTGCCACCACAGGGGCAGGACCTGGGAGCACCGTTCCGGTCCTATCTAGCAGAGGATATTTGCTGTTTAAAGGGAACAGGAGGGTTAGTGGCTCAGGTGGAAAAAGATGCAGGGCTTGCAGTATGTCTTAGGGTTCCTATTGTTCTGATGAAATACCCTGACCAAAGCCACTTAGGGCAAGAAAGGGTTTATTTCAGCTTACAGCTCTGTATTGCTGAGGGAAGTCAGGGCAGGAACTCAAAACACGGTAGAAACCGGGAGGCAGTTGCTGATGCAGAGGCCATGGAGGGGTACTGCTTTCTGGCTTGCTCAGCTTTCTTTCTTTCTTTTTATTAAAATTTTTTCATTTATTTTACATCTTGACTGCAGTTTCCCCTCCCTCCTCTCCTCCCGTCCCCTCCATCCCCCCCCCCCCATCCACTCTTCTGTTTCTGTTCTGAATGAGGCAGGCCTCCTATGGGTGTCAACAAAGCATGGCATATTAAGTTGAGGTAGGACTAAGCTCCCTCTTTGTATTAAGGGTGGGGTTAGGCGGCAGAGTGGGCCTTGGGGGAACAGAATTCAGTGGGTGGTTGTAGTGGTGGTGCAGCCTGCAAGCAGGTCTCTCACCTGCTGACTGCTCAGCTTGCTTTCTTATACACCCCAGGGCCACCTGCCCAGGGGTGGCACCACCACGACGGACTGGCTCTCAACCACTAAATCAGAGAATGTACCACAAGCTTGTTCATAGGCAGGTCTGGTGGTGGAAGGTTCCCAACTGAGGTTCCCTTTTCCCAAATGACTAGCTTACACCAAGTTGACATAATAGCCTGGGTATGATGTAAATGTCCAGCCCTGATAAGAGTTTAGATTTCTGTCCCCCTGGTAGCCCATGCAGACCCTTACCCTGGAGTCCTGCACTCCCTCAGGGTTGTGGGGGGTGGGAGTCATGACTGTTGGACCATTTGCAGCAGGAGCCCCAGTGAAGGGGTCAAGTGGCCTCAGAGCAGTTCCTTCTGGCAGCCCTGAGCACCCTGAGTAGGCTTGGACAACCTGGGGACGTGGTATCTTGCTTCTGGGAGCCATGTTTGTTCCATTATCTGTAGGCTTATGCATGCTGATGACGTGCTGAGGGCTGTGCAGCTGCTATCCTCTCTCTGCATAGCATAAAAGTAGCCATTTCGTTAATGAATTTGTTTATTTTGCGGTGCTGGGCATCAAATCAAGAGCCTTGTACTCGCTAAGTGAGTGCTCTGCCACTGAACTACATCTGCCAGAGATCCGTCTGCCTCTGCCTCTGCCTCTGCCTCTGCTGGGATTAAAGGTGTACACCACCATGTCCGACCCAAAGTTAGCCATTTTAAAGTGCACCATCCCTGGCGTTTAGAGTACTCACGGACACTGTAGACCACTGCAATATACATGTGAAACCTTTCCGTAAGTTCCAGGAGGGAATCTGACCTGTTCCCCTGTCACCTTGCCTTCCTCCTCCTGCCAGCCACTGCTCTGCGTGCCCACCCTGTGGTCCTTCCTCTTGTGGATATCTGACGTTCAGGAAAGGCCTTTGACACACACAACTCTCTGGCTCTTGTTCCTGGGCAGCTTTCTGTGCGCATGCCTGGCATTCTGTGACCTCTTCCTTTTTCTGTCCCATGCTCTCTACCTGCCTGCCTGATGTTGCATCTCTCCTACCCACTTGCCTGACATCATGTGCCCTTCCGCCTGCTTTCCTGCCTGTCTGATGTCATGTATTGCCTGCCATCTGGCCTGATGTCCTATGCCCTCTGTCTTTGCAGCTGCCGACTACAGGTCCATTCTGAGCATTAGTGACGAGGCAGCCAGGGTGCAGGCCCTGGACCAACACCTCAGCACGCGTAGCTATGTCCAGGGGTACTCCCTGTCCCAGGCAGATGTGGACGTGTTCAGGCAGCTCTCAGCCCCTCCCGATGACTCAAGGTTCTTCCATGTGGTTCGGTGGTTCAGACACATAGAAGCGCTCCTGGGTGGCCCCCAAGGCAGAGGCGAGCCCTGCAGGCTCCAAACAAGTGAGTAACAGCAGTGAACCTCTGCTCCAAGGTCAAGGGCATAAGGTGCTACAGGACAGTGGATATCCTACTGGAGACTCACCTCCATATTTCAGTCAAGTGTTCCCATGGGGCAGAAGCCATGCTTGCAGGGTCTGGTAGAGTGAAGTTATGTACCCAAAATGGCAGAGCTCAGAGCCACCGTGGTCAGGGACCACTTTGGGGCCACACTGCATGCTGCTGCGGGCCTGTCTGGGGGTTCAGTTAATGTTTTGCTCATAGTGGCTCTTAGTTCTTGTCTTTAGTCCCATAGGTTACATTTGTTTCTCTTCAGGTGCAATGTCACTGAATATTAGCGCTGTATTCATTGACGTTGAACCTTTCAAAAACCAGACATAGGTCTCCTGTCTGTGGTTTAAAATGAAGTCAGCCGTGCCTGTGGGTGCTGCTGGGCACAGTTGTTAGGAGAGGGAGACACTATTGGGGAGGCTCTAGTTTGGGACCCAAGTGGTTTCTCACCTTGATCTGATCATATGGAAATGTTCCCTTCTGTGGGTGCTCCCTCCAGTTTCTCATGGCTCTGATACCCTTCTCCTTTAGGTGGAGAGGGCTGAGTGCTAACTTACAGTAGTCCCTGCTATGGTCTCCTTGAGGCTTTGGAGACTTGGGGTGGGGAACGTGGAACATGTGGAAGGGTCTGCTAGGGTCTTGATTTTTCTGGATTATCCTAAGTAAACACCGTACTCCAGCCTAGGTGGGGGATGTGGCAGCATAAGTGGTCTTCCCTGGACATCTGCTGTCCTTGTGTGCGGCACTGTGTCCCAGGTGTCATATGTAGCATTTTTTGTCTTCTCCAAAAAGCTCAAGGAGTCAGATTGTCTGAACACTATGCCCCAACTCCAAGTTGTGGCGGTAGGAATGAGATCAGGGACCTGGTCCTGGCTTCAGCAGCCACCCATCTACGCTTCCTTTATGGTCCTAGGAAGAACTGAACAGGCCCACCACTGTCCGTGCCAGTGGACACAGCAGAGCATTACTTCTCAGGGGCCTCGTGACCATGAAGAGAGGGTCTCCCACTACAGTCCGCCACTATCCCCTGAGGCTTCTCTGAGGGATGCTTTTGTATGGAGGATAGACCAAGGACAGCACTAACAGGATTATCCTGCTTCCTCCGGTACCACAGCTGCCTATGAGGCCATCAGGACCTTGCAAGCCTGTGAAGAACATGTTAGGTCAAATGTCCCTTAAGCAAAATGTTCAGAAGCTTGGCTGGAGGGGAAAGCAGGGTGGAGCTGGGCTACCTGGCTTTTGGCAGGCCTAGGCTCCAGAGTCTGGTGTCCACAGCATGCTTCTGGATTAAGAGTAGCTCTGTCTGCCTCCATGTGGCTGTGAGGACTGGAGTTCTCCCTGTCCTGATGTCTCTAAAGTATGGTCTCCAAGTGAGAACACCTCCCCACTTCAAGTGCTGCTCCCCAGGACAGCCCACCATTCCTTCTGCTTGCTGCTCTATACATTAAACAGCCATATCTTGCCTTCACCAGCCTCCCCTTCTCAAGCCCGAGGCCTTAGCCACAAAGGACCCTGTCAGACATGGAAAATTCATATGTTCTTAGCCTTCATGGTCCCCTTCCAGAGGAGCCAGCCCTCTTCCCACCAGCCCCCCTGCCTCCTTTCTCCCATCTTGTCACCTTGTCACCCTCTATGATTCACCTTAGAGATCCATTCCATCCCAGGGCTTTGAGCTTGCTTGGGAGCTCTCACCTGGAACTGGGGCTCAGCCCATTTGGCCCCTTAATTCTCCCAGCTCTTCTGGAGGAAGCAGACATACTGTCACTGAGGAAAGGGTCTGCTGGAAGCCAAGGCAAAGTAGGAAGGTTCAGGCTCTGAGTGCTCCCTCCTAGGCAGATGGCCACAGCTGGGGCTCAAGCTGCCTGCATTACCTCACTCTTCTGAGGCAGTCTGTTGCTTCCCAGCAGCTTTTCCGTCTTTGGACCTCCAGCCTCTTGCATCCCATTTTCACAGTGTAGCTGTCGGTACTGCAGAGCTGCCTATTGGGTCAGTGACACTTTCAACATGATGAACATGCCACCATGGTGCCTGGCCTGGAGTGGAACTGTTTCCGTGTGTATGTGTGGAGTGAGAGCTGACCGCTGAATGTAGCCCAAATTTTACAGGGACTCACCTTCAGCCCTCAGCGAAGTAGCCCTTGGCAATGTTTTTCCTGTGAGAATGCATCAGGACCTCCATTTTTGGTGTCACCTCTAGGTTTTACAAGCAAGGACAGTGACACCAAATCCTTCATCACATCACAGAGTGAGACTTTCCCATAAGGATGTCACTGTGGGCTGAGGTTAAATTTGGTGTCTGATGAACGGTTTGGGGTTTTCCTCCACCCTAGTCTGTGGCCACCTGTGACTGGATCCCGAACTCACCTGGAGGAAGGAGTTCCTGCTTGCAGCTAACCGCTGTCGCCTCCCTCATAGGCCCCGATACAGTGGGAAGTCCTCCCCTTTATCTTTAGCCTGTTAGTTACCAATGCCTTTTATTCTGTCTAGTGTGATCTGGGCAAGGATTGGAGCCTGGAAATGGCCTGTGCCCTGAACAAATTTCTCTGTGACTCTCGAAGTGGACTCAACAGATTGACAGGCTCAGATGTGGTGTTACCTGTAGGCAATTGCTCATAGAAGTTAGAGGTGGCTGGAGGCAAGAGAAGTATCCATGTGAGGGAAGACTGGGACCAGGTCAGCTCAAGACCTTCCACCTGCTCAGCAGAGGTGAGGGGGGCTGATGGACTGGGCACCTTACAAAGGTGTGTTAGGCTCTTTGGAGGGCTAAGGAGGAAGGCAGGTATGCCCCCACAGAGCACAGGAGCAGGCTTCCGGTGGCTTCAGTCAGCCATACTGGACTAAGATTGTGAGACTTGAAGCGTCACCCTTGTGACGTCTTCAAGTTCCCAGGCATGCAGATTAGGGACAGCCTTTCTCAGGGCTAGAAGCAGGTCTGTCTTTGGGGAAGGACCTACAGGCCTCAGACACATGCCAAGGGACTGTGCCATGTAGTGTCCAGAACGGGCACTGCCTGAGAGAAAGGGGCTGGGCTGGGGAGCCTGTCAAGGCCATGTGGACCAGCCTGGGTGGGGATGGAGGTGCAGCAGGCTTGTATCCAGAGGTTAGAGTCAGTCTGGCTGTGGGGCCAAGCCAGAACTGAGGCCAAGAACCCAGATAAGGAGGGGTTAGAGGCCTGTCTCACCTTGACCTTTGCTGCACCTGGTGACTAGGAAGTGGCCTGTGTGTCACAATTGTCCAGACTCTTATGTTGCACAGGCAAAGGATCCTGAGAGCTGGCAGCAACCACACCTTATTTGTTGGGATGCAGCACTATGCAGAACGTGAACTGAAAATTACAGACTAGGGAGGCTGAGGCCAAAGGATCCTGAATTTAAGGCCAGCCTGAACCACAAGGAAAGTTTCAGGAAGGCCTGGGCTACAAAGTGAGACCCTGTGTCAGAATCACAGTTCCACCGTGGAACCCAGGTGTTGAGAGCTAGTGGTGACCTCCTGTGTGACCTGTCTGCTCTTCTGCCTCCAGGTAAAGGCCGGCGAGTGCAGCCTCAGTGGACCCCTCCAGCAGGGACTGAGCCCTGCAAGCTCCGCTTGTACAATAGCCTCACCCGGAACAAGGTAAGAAGGATGAGATACCCTGTGCCCTTGCAGAGCAAATCATAGCCTGTTAACCACATGGCTCCATGTTTCCTCCTCTTGATTCAGGGTCCTTCTCTTACTCCTGTGCTATGGCCTTTGGAACCCAGACAGAGCTGTGCTCTGAAAGTAGGGCACAAATACTTTGTACACAATCTTTGGGAAAGCCTACCTGCTGGCCAGGCGTGAGTGTTCAAGGTCATCATCACAGCCAAGCCAAGTGCTGGCAGCTTTCAGGAGGACTCATGGCTGTCTAGATTGTCCCGAGCCAAGCAGATTAGGCAAAGTGGCAAACCTGCCAGGTGGTATTGGAGCTTGGAGCCCAGCATGTGCCAGGATGCCAGCACAGGCTCTTGACCTGATAGGCTTACCATGATTTGCTCTGCTTTAGCTCATGGCCATGGTGACACAGGCTCCAGAAAGCTCTCCAGTTGTGGGCTGGGTTGTTGTTTTAATGTTTTATTTTTAATTATATGTATATGTGTATGGGGGGGTATGTGTGTGCATATGAATACAGTGCCCACAAAGGTCAGAGGATTCAGATCCCTTGGAGATACAATTACAGATGGTTGTGAGTCCCCCAGTGTGGGTGCTAGGAACTGAATTCGGGTCCTTTAAAGAAGTATGCACTCATATTTCTCCAGCCCTCTGGCTGGGTTTTTGGTGAGTACACATGCTTAGCAAGCAGGAGATAAGTCTGGGACAGGTCCCATCTCCTTATGTAACTCACTGATGATGACGCCTCCAGAGAAGTCTGAGAGTGTTGGCTAGCTGCTGAGGGCCTTGTGCTCTTTATCTGGACAAGACAGCATCAGTTGTCTGGAGCAGGTAGGATTCAGGGTGGAACTTGTTAGCTGCAACTTGTGTTAAGCAAGCATTTTCACAACAGCAACCTTGTTCCCTTACCCACTCTGAGGAGAAAGGCCCCAGGGAGGAGGGGGTGAGGATGCCCTTGCCAGGCTCCCACTACACAGCTTACCTACTGTGCCATGACTTTATCAGTGAAACAGGAGACAGGAAGGTCTTGCTGGTTGTGGCTCAGGCCTATCATCTAAGTTCGTTTCGGTGGAGGTAGGCGGGTAGTGAATTCAAAGTAGAGCCTGGCCCACAGATAAATGGCCCTAGGTAATCAGTTAGTGTGCTGTTTGTGGCTTCTTTTGCTGTGCCGAGGAGTTGCTTGAGTTTCTGGTGATGGCATTCCTTGTTTTTTAACAAGGATGTATTTATACCTCAAGATGGGAAGAAGGTGACGTGGTACTGCTGTGGGCCGACTGTCTATGATGCATCTCATATGGGACATGCCAGGTAGGTCTGGTGCCTGGGATCTACACTGCTGGAGGATTAAAGACCGCAGGAAGGGGGATGTGCACAGAGCCTATGGTTGCCATCCTGGAATCCACCCAGACACTGCCCTACCAGAGTGGACATGTGATATGTCCATGACATGCAGACTGTAATGGGTTGTAACCCTTCCCTGCCACACACAGACACACACGTTCATGGGTGTGACTTTTCACAGGTGATGGCTGATGGGGTAAAGGCCATGGATCCTGCCCCAACAAGCTGAGTTGCCTTAGCCCAGGTACCTGGTCCAGAAGTGCTGAGGGCTGCAAGGTTTTCAGATTCTGGACTATTTGCATAGGAACAAGGGGTCTTGGGGATGGAACCCACACTGCAACACAGCATTTATTTATTTCATGTATATCTTAGATACATAGCCTAAAGGTAATTTTAATTCTTAACAGTTTTGTTCATGAAACATTATTTCATAGAGTGGAGTGGAAGTTTCTATTTGTGGCATCATGTGAGTGCTCAGAAAACTTGGGATTTGGGGATGTTTCTGGTTTTAGGGTGCTCAGCCTGTGCATGCTCTTCTTGGAATGTCCAGATCATGGACAGTGTGTGCCAACTGGGCAACTGTGCTTTCCACTGTTTTAGGTCCTACATCTCTTTTGACATCCTGAGGAGGGTGCTGAGGGATTACTTCCAGTATGATGTCTTTTATTGCATGAACATCACGGACATTGATGATAAGGTAAAGGGAGTTCCTAAGGTAACACAGTCAGATCTGAATAGCTGACATGAGAGGAAGCAGGACTTTCAGATAAGAAAATACAGCTGCGGAACATTGCTTAGGAGGCAGATTATGAGTTTGAGGCCAGTCTGGACTGCTTAGGGAGTTGCACAGGACTGCTTGGGCTACATGGATGGACAGGTGGACTGAAGGACAGGCTGGCTCAGGTCTGACCTAATAAACACTGAGTCCCTGCTGTGAACTGATAACACAGTTTATGTAGATATAGGGTCATTTGCATAGGCATGTAGATACTGCTAGATATCTACACATTCGTATCATTGGCTAAGTGTCCATAATTCCTGGTTCTTTATGGAACAGGCCCACTCTGTATCTCACTAGCTGAGGAAGTAGGGGCCTCAGTGACCTGTCCTTAGACACCCAGAAATTGACAGACCTCAGCCACACTTTGCAGGTACAGGTGGAGGGTGGTAATAGTGTCCCACAGTGCCACACTGTTTAGGACCTGTGGCTGCCCCCATTCCCCTTCGCCCTCGCTCAGAGTTGCAGTGTGAGCAGTGTTCTACACATGGGAGGGAGTGGACTCTGATTGTTATCAGTCTCCCACCTTGGCAGATCATCAGGCGGGCACGGCAGAACTACCTGTTTGAACAGTATCGGGAAAAGAAACCCCCAGCTGCTCAGCTCCTGAAGGATGTCCATGCTGCCCTGAAGGTAGGCCCTCAACACCATCCTGCCTCCTCCTTGTGCCTCTTAGGCCCTGTGTAGGCCCTTGTCTAGGATGGGGTTTAACCTGGCAGTCATTTCCAAGGCAATACTCAAACCTGCTGCATTGGGGTACCAAAGCTACAGCAGGTTGTCACCCCTGCCAGGCTCATGAGACAGTCACCAGGGCAGAGTTCTGCAGCATATGATGTGGAGTAGGTGGCCCTCCTGTCACTTAGGGGAAGTATCTGATCTATCTCCATCCCTTTTGGTCTGGACTGAACTGCTGTCTGGTCCTCAGTGCTGGGGTCATAAGCAATCTGATGCCCACTTCTGACCACAATGCAGACACATGATCTCTAAGTCCTTGTCACATTCACAGTGCTGTAACCTCCACTGAGGAAGTATGTTCTCTCAGTTTCACACCTTTACTCTGAATGAGCCTCCTTTTAATGCATAGATTCTTATATTACAGTGTCTTAGTTATTTTCCTATTGCTGAGGTAAAACACCATGACGGAGGCAACTTAATAGAAGTTGATTTTGGCTTATGGTTCCAGAATGATGAGCCCATCATGACAGGGAGGCATGACAGCAGTTAGCAGGCATGTTAACAGGAGCAGGAAGCTGAGAGTTCCCGTACTCAAACAGAAGCACAAAGCAGAGGAAGCAAACTGCAAGTAGAAAGGCGTGGTTTTAAGCTCTCCGAGCCTGCCCCAGTGACGTCCTTTCTCCTGCAAGGCTGCACCTCCTAAACCTCCCTAAACAGCACCACTGCGTTCGGACCGAGTGTTCAACTCCCAGAACCTGTGGGAACCATTTCTCCTTTAAACCATCATATATGGTGAGAATGGATCATTCTGCTTCCTGTCATAGTCCATCCTTAGCAACTATAATAACAGCTGCTGGGATGCTCATGGCATTGTCCCTGAGAAGAAATTAGGCCTGGAGTTAGAGCATAGCTGTCTTTGGGCTGACAGGGCTGGGAGCTGGGGGAGCAGGGGCACCCTTGACATAGAGGTGGCCGCCAGCTATTGGGGCTTGCTAGATGTACATTTTGTTATACCCATTTTGTATGGGGGGGGGCAACTTGCTCAGTAAAGTTAAGCATCCTATCTAGACACACATGAAGAAAGGCAGCAGATTTGCCTGGGTTGGGACTTAAAAGTCTGGACACCAGGGCACACAGTGCTCTGATGCATTGAGTCAGCTTTAGGAAGTGGGGTTCTGCACTGTGCCTGACATATTTGGTGTGTTCTTATGGTTGTAGCCATTTTCAGTGAAGTTAAGTGAGACAACAGACCCCGACAAGAGGCAGATGCTAGAGCGGATCCAGAGCTCTGTGAAGCTTGCCACAGAACCACTGGAGCAGGCTGTGCACTCCAGCCCCTCTGAAGAGGAAGTAGAAAGCCACGTGCAGGTGAGCTCTCCTGGGTCCTGAACAACCATTTGTATAAAATGTCATACTCTGCACAAGATTGATCCACATTCAGAGTCAATGCGACCCAGACCCGCGGCTCCGTTCTTAGGGCTCAGCTAGTGTCCCGTCCTACCTGGGAGCCCCAGCCTCTGGGGCCCCATTCCCCAGGCATGGGGCTCAGCACCACGGGAATTGAACTTGGCTTTGGCTTCCCTGTGAGCCCATATTGCAACTCTCTTTCCCCGTGCTCCCTCCTTCCACTTGTGAAACAGCCATCTGTTTTCCCACTCCACAATTATCCACTGGATCTTCCCCCACATTTCTTGGTAGCAGAAAGCAGAGCCGGCAATTGAAGGAGAAGTGAGCAGCAACTTGTAGTTGGCAGTGGAGCCGGGGCTGCCGTAGTTGCCAACTCTCCCACTCCTGAAAAAGCCTCCTTGAGACAAAAGTGAAGGCATCCTGCCCTCTGTCCTACCATAGTAGCTCTCCGAACACAGACGGCCCTTCCCCTTTGTGCTAGCACCCCCTGCTGGCCACTCTGTAACCAGACAGGAGGAACATGGCTGCAGGTCATCAGGCAGCACAAAGGTGTGCGTGCTCAGGAGAGACCTGGCTTCTGTGTTACAGGCTTGTGTCCCACTCGGGGCCCCACCTGAGCTGACCGTTCTACCTTTTGCTCACTTTTTCTGTTAGGATTTCTCTCTTCTGTGTTCCTGCATGACAGATTCTGATGTTTATGAGGAGTCCATGTTGATAACCATGAGGGCCATGTGCTTTCCCTCAGGTTGTGTTTTTGAGATGGGCCCACATGTTATTGCCATTCCTCTGGGGCAAGTTTCTCTCTCATGCTTTTGAAGCCTGCAGTCTGGTGACCAATAGTCCCACTAAAGTCTTTCCCCAGTTCTTCTACCAGTACCCATCTTAAAAAATGTCACACATTCCAGCACTCAGGAGACTGAGGGAGGAGGATTGTAGCCAGTTCCAGGTCAGCCTGTGCTATACATGGAGACTGTGTGTGTGCTTGAAAAGTCCTGATGATATATGTAACATAAACACTGCCGTCTTAGCCGTGTGGTGGTGGCCCATGCCTTTAATCCCAGCACTCAGGAGGAAGAGGCAGGTGGATCTCTGTGGGTTTGAGGCTAATCTGGTCTACAAAGTGAGTTCCAGGACAGCCAGAGCTGTTACACAGAGAAACCCTGTCTCAGAAAACAAACAAACAAAACAAAAAAGCTTTCATCTTAGCCCTGTAAGCACACATATCTCAGTACTAGGAGCAGCCACACTTTTTTTTTTTTAATTTATTATGTATACAGTGTTGTTCTATCTGTATGTACCCCTGTCCGCCAGAAGAGGGCACCAGATCTCTGGAAGAACAGCCCGTGCTCTTAACCTCTGAGCCACCTCTCCAGCCGGAGCAGCCACACTTGTGTGCTGCTGTACCCACCATCCACCACTAGAGCTTGCCACATTCTCAAATGGAAGCTACCTATAAAGCTCTGGTTGCCCAGGCCTTTTCCTAGCCCCAGCATCCTGCCTTCTTTGTCTGACTGTTTAGGGACCTTGAGCAAGGAGTCCTAATTCTTGTGACTGGCTTCTCTCAGCATGGTGCCTTCCAGGTTCATCCATGTTGCAGGGTAGGCCAGCATTTCTATCCATTTAAGGGAAATGGCCTTCCATTGTGCCATGGACACTGGCTGTCCACTCCTGTGTTGTTGTACTGTTTGCTGGTGTATTGCTGAAACATAGTGTGCACGTGTTTGTTTCAGACCCTACCTGCCTTTAAAAGTTTTTCGCATGTGCCAGAGTGGAATTGCACGATCCTACTTGGATTCTCTGTTCAGCATCCTCAGGAATGCCTTTCTGTTTACACAGCACATTTGTGCATTCTCACCAGTGCTTGGTGCCCTACGCCTTTGATAACAGCCATCCCAGTGTGTGGGAGGCAGTCCCTCTTGTGGCCTATGATTGCATTTCCCAGCTGCCAGTGCTGTTGTGTATCCTTGTGTAAACTGTATGTGGTGTGTTGCCTCTGCAAGTTCCTCAGAGTTTCTTTAGGACATATTCTAGCATATAGAATTGCTGAGTATTAGACCATATATTTGGAGGACTTTTGGGAGTCCCCAACACTGACCTACATTCCCAGGTTCTCTGAAGGATCCAGGGGGCTTGTGTGGAGTTGTATTGTTTCTGAGATTGGTCACAGCGACACAGGTGAAACACCATCATGCTGAGAATAGGCAGATGCTGCAAGATTCCATACACAAGATTTCATACACAGCTCTGAATCGACCTACACCCAGGACACAGCACGTGCTGCCCTGGAAAGATCAGCCCTGTAGGAACCGCATCTCCCAGGGAAGCCCACAGGAGCCTCAGCTGTCAGGGCTGTGGTTTCTACATCAGCACAGTCAACAGCTTAGACTCCAGGAAACAAAGCGAGGGCTCCATCCCCGCGGTCTCCAGTGTTAGAGCAGAGCCCATGGGGGCTGCTGCAGCAGGGCCAGGCACCAGCTGCTCAGCAGAGGGAACCTGGCCGTCCTCAAGGTGGCAGCCTTGTTCCTTCTCACATAGATGCTTGTGAGTTCACCAATGGCCACACCCAGCACGTGCACCTTCACCTGGCTCACTGGTCTCCCCTTCTTTCCTTTGTATCAGTCAAGTGAGTGTTTGGAGGTAACACCTATGACTTGGGTACCTCTCCCAAAGTCTCCTGAGACAGTTTTGCTGCTTTCTTGTGTGTGGTGATTTGGACCCCTGTCCTGCCCCTTCTGGGGTTGTTGGCTTTTTTCTGAATGGTTTGTAAGCATCCTACCATATCTGCCCACCGAAGCTTTTCACTTAACTCCATTGCTAGCATGCCTGTCTAACAGCCTTCCTGCCACTGCTTTTCAGTGAGCAGAGAGCCTTAGTTTTCATCCAGATTTATCCCTGTTGTTTGAGTCTTGGGTCTCACTATGTATCTCAAGCTAGCCTAGAACTCTTTGTGGCCTGGAATTCAGCTCCATGCCTCATTTTCCGAGTGCTTGGATTGCAAGCCTGCTCCACTATACGCAGCCCTTTCCTTTTTAGGGAATGAACATTATTTTGTCTCAAGAAATCTGCCCCACCATTCTCCTGTGTTTTCTTTCTTTCTTTCTTTCTTTCTTTCTTTCTTTCTTTCTTTCTTTCTTTCTTTCTTTTCTTTTCTTTCTTTTTTTTTTTTTTGTTGTTGTTGTTGTTTTTTGAGACAGAGTTTCTCTGTGTAGTTTTGGTGCCTTTCCTGGAACTCACTCTGTAGCCCAGGTTGGCCTCTCGAACTCACAGAGATCTGTCTACCTCTGCCTCCTGAGTGCTGAGATTAAAGGCGTGTGCTGCCGCTGCCATCTACCCACACTCCCCACCCCCCACCCCACCCCCGCCTCTGTGTTTTCTTTCAAAGGTGTAAAGTTTTAGAGTTCCCCTGGAAGTCGTGCACATTACTTTATGAGTGGTTAAGTGAGGATTCTGCCTTCCCCTAGGCAGGGGATGCCCTCTTTCCCAGGGACTATGGCATCAGGACTTTCTGCATGTCTCCTATGTAGACTCTGTCAGTTGTACTGTCCAGCCCAGCAGGAGCACCTACTGCCAGTCTGAGAGGAAGCAAATGTTGGTGGTATCCTGTGGCATGTGGAACATTCCAGACCAGCCTCTAGGTCTGTTGATCCTCTGGCTCTGTCTGCAGCACCAATCCTTGCCCATTCTTTATTGCCTCTTTCCTTTCTTTTTTTTTTTTTTTTTTTTAAGATTTTTTTTTTAAATTTTATTGTTTTTGTAAAAAATTTTGTAAGTTTATGTGTATGTGTGCCTGGGTGAGTTTATAAGCACTACATGTATACAGGAGTCTATGAAAGTCCGAAGAGGGTATTGGATCTCCTGGAAATGGAGTTGTTGTGAGCCCTGGAGTGCTGGGAACTGAACCTGGGTCCTCTGGAAGAGCAAGCCATCTCTCCATCCCAGCCTTCATTCTCTGCTCTGTTTTGTCTTACTCCTTAATAGGTGGAGCTCATTTTCTGTTTTAAGTGGGTTTTTTGTTGTTTTGTTTTTTGTTTGTTTGTTTTTTGGAGACAGGGTCTTACTGTGTCTGTGCTACCAGGCCTGGCTGTTTGCTTCTTAAAGATCTTATTTTTACCATGCCTTTAGACCCAGCAGATGGAGCTCTGAGAGTTCTAGGCCAGCCTGGTCTATGAAGTGAGACTTTGTCTCAAACAAATCAACAAACAAAAAGGTATTTTTAGGCTAGGCTCTGAGTCACATAAAAAATGAGAGGTATCATGTAGTTCCTGCTCCCTGCACAGCTGCTCCCATGAGCAGCACCCCACCAGAGTCATGCCTTTGTTACCATCTGGCAGCCTGCTTTGATAAGTGGTTATTTGGCTTTACAGTCAGCTTCCTAACGTTGGGATTACACAGGTGACCACATGTGCTGTGTGTCCTGTGGGTTTGGACCCATGGGTAAGGACTTGGATCCACCACAGAGCTAAGGCTGTGGGCGCTCCACCTGCTCCTCTCTCCCCTGAGCTCCTGGTCGCTGCTGAACTTCATGTGTCTCCATAGACGAGCCTTCCCCAGGAGTGACTGGGTTGCAGTTGCACGGAATGTGCCTTTCCAGACTGGCTTCACACCAAAATGTGAGAGATTCCCCCTCCTCACCTCCATACATGCCACCACCAGTCCTCCAGAGACATCTGTCAGACACCCTGCAGTTCATTCAGTTCTGACACTCAGTGAAGATGGCCTCCGAGCCTGGGAGGTGAAGGCCTCACAACTTCACCTGCCAACCCCGAGTAATAAGCTGTCACCTACCTTGTGACTAGTCAGCTGTGACTCCAGGGTCCCCATAGTCCTCCTCAGCTTCAGTCAGTTTGCCAGGACCAGTCACCGAACTCAGGGAAACAACTGAGATGCATTCACTGACTTATTAGTAAAGCATGCAGAGGCTGAGGCCCAGCCAGGTCACCACTCCTGCACGCCCAGCTTCAGCTACCCAGAACTTCCCAACCGTGTTCTTTGGCTTTTTTGTGGGGTTTTTCTTGTTGTTGTTTTGTTTGTTTTTTTGTTTTTGTTTATTGACATAGGGTCTTTTCAAAGTCCAGTCTAGCTCCAAACTGATTATCCTCCTGCCTCAGCTTCCTAAGTGTTGGAATTACACATGTGACCACCACAACCCACTTTCTTTGGTTTCTTGTGGGCCTTCATGATGCAGGTATGATTGATTAGTCTGTCGAAAGCCACTGATAATCAGCTCAGCCTTCCATCCTCCTCTCCTTTTGAAACCTTGGCGGCTGGAACTCTCTTGACAAGCAGACCCCACTTCAAGGCTGTGCCCTCAATGGCACAAAAGGTGCTCCTTCACCCAGGAAATTCCAAACTAGTTAGAGGCTTTGTGTAAGAAACTAGAGACGAGTGTTGTGTAATTATTTCACAGTACCGCTGCTTCTCTTAGAAATCTGTGTTCTAAGTTGTTCATGGCCTCATAGCTCATGTCTTTTTAGCACTGACTAATATTCCATATCCTATTGTCTAGGTGCGCCCATTCATTTATCTGAGTGGTGTCTTGCTTCCAGGTCTGGCAGTTAGGAATAAAGCTGCTATAGACAGCTGTGTGTGGGCTTTGTGTGGACCTAAGTTTTCAGTTCTTTTGGATAAATAACAGTGAATGTGCTTGCCAGATCATTCGGCAAACGAATGCTTATTTCTTTCGAAGCTTCCCACTGTCTTCTAAAGTGTTGGCACCATTCTGAGCTCCACTGGCCTTGAGAGAGTCCCCACTGCGGTGTCATCAGCAGAGTCCAGAAGACTCTGCCACCATCGTAGGTGTGGGGCTTATGGGAATTGGGTTGGGTTTACTTACTTACTTTTTGGTATGTGTGCATGTTTGTGCAGCAGTCGGAAGAGGGAGTCCAATCCCTGGATCTGCGGTGACAGGCAATTGAGAGCTACCCGTTATGGGTGCTGAGATTCAAATTTAGGTCATCATGGCTCAGCAGCAAGTGCTCTCCAGCCCCTGTGCTGTGTTTTATTTTATTTTGAGACAAGACCTTTCTTTAGCCCTGGCTGTCCTAGAACTCACTATGTAAAGTAAGCTGGCCTAGAACTCACAGAGATCCACCTGGCTCTGCTGTGCTTTAATTTGAGTTCATTGATGGAATGTGTTACCAAGCACCTTTTCATGACTGTTTTGGAGCTTCTTTCTTTCTTTCTATTTATTTATTTATTTGTTTGTTTGTTTGTTTATTATGTATACAGAATGTATGACTTCAGGCCAGAAGAGGGCACCAGATCTCATTACAGATGGTTGTGAGCCACCATGTGGTTGCTGGGAATTGAACTCAGGACCTCTGGAAGGGCAGTCAGTGCTCTTAACCTCTGAGCCATCTCTCCAGCCCATGGAGCTACTTTAAAGAACATTTTTTAAAATGTTGATCTCTTAGGGCTGGACAATGACTCAGTGGTTAGGAGCACTGGATGCTCTTCCAGGTTCGATTACCCACACCCATATGGCAGCTCACAACTGTCTGTATCTCCTGTTCCAGGGCATCCATCGCCCTTAACATACATACATGCAGGCAAAACACCAATGCACATTAAAAGAAAAATGTGGATCTCCAGTTGTCCATTGCCACTTGTAGCAGTTACGTTTCAGTTCCTGTGATAAACCACCATGAACAAAAGCAACTTAAGGAAGGAGTTTGGGGGTGTGGTGCAGAGTGATGGCTTATGTTTCCAGAAGGAAAGTCCATAATGATGGGGGAGGCATGGCAACAGGGAGCCAGAGCAGGAAGCTGAGAGAGCAAACTGGAAGTGGAGTGATTCTATAAACTCCTAAAGCCCATCCCCACTGATGAACTTCCACCTCCCCAAATGGCACCACCATCAGGGACCAAGTTTTCAAATACCTGTGTCTATGCGGGACATCCTCCTTCTAACCACCACACTACTATACCAATTTGTTGAGTGATTTTTTTCAATTATGTTTTTATTTATTTGTCAGGGTGGGTGCACATCCCACTGTATGAACAAGGAAGTCAGAGGACAACTTGCAGGAGTTGATTCTCTCCTTCCACCACGTGGGTCCCAGTGACTGAACTCAGGGCATCAACCTTGGTAGCAAGTGTCCTTATCTGCTGAACCATCTCACCAACTCATGCTGAGTGGGTTTTCTTTCTTCTTTTTTAAAATAAGGTTGGTGGTTTTATGTGTCAGTTTTGTGTTACTGTGACAAATTCCTGAGGGAACCGACCTATAAGGAGAAAAGTGCTAACGGCTCAGTTTCAGGAGTCCTTAGTTGGCCCTGATGCTTTGGGTCTGGGGTGGGAGGTGGGGGTGGAGGATGCTGTTCATTTTGTGGCTCTTGGCTTTTTTGTTGTTTTGTTTTTTGAGACAGGGTTTCCCTGTGTAGCCCGGGATGTCCTGGAACTCACTCTGTAGACCAGGCTGGCCTCAAACTCCTGTTCTTCATAGTCTGTTAGTGCTGAGAGGCAACCCTGGGGCCTCTTCTTTATACATAATGACATCTCTGCCTGCACTGTGACCCTTACCAGTAGTCTTTAGTTAGTTTCTCTGCTTATCTGGAACAAACTGATCGGAGCTGGCCAGATTTCCTTCTTCCAGGTCTATTCTCTGCTCTGATGAAGCTCTGGCAGGTTCCTCATTGGTTAAATAGCTCTCCTGAAGTCAGTGTCACAGGTCACTGTGTGTGGCTATCCCAGAACACTTGAGTCTTGGTAAGCTATAAAGTACAGAAATCTATTCCTTATAATTCCTGAGCCTGGGAAGTTCAGGACCAAGGTATCCTCCATCATCCACTCTCAGGGGCAGAATGGAAAGAGAGGGTGTGTGTGGGGAAGACCACTTCTGACCCTTACACAGTGCACATTAATTTGTTTACCAAAGGCAGGTGACCTAAACACCTGTTAGCCCCGCTTCTCACAGTGTCAGCACTGGCTATGTCTGCAGCCTGGCTTCTGGGGGACGACATGAAGCCCAGGGCAGGCAGGCAGGCAGGCAAGCAGGCTTTTCTTTTCTGCTTCAAAAAACCTTCCATTGTAACCACAGGCAAACACAAGCCCATTTTTCTCAGTATCAAACGTGAGAAACCTGGTGGGGTTCCTAGAGGTAAAGCATGATGACTGGTCCTCTGGGAGTTGTTCCCTGGTGAGGCCCACCAGCCTCTTTAATTATCTGTCACATTGCTGGCTCCATGGCCTGTCCAACTCTGTATCCTCTCTGCTGAGCCCTGCTCTCCTGGCTGCTGTCACGACCTCACATTCCCTCTGGACACCAGAGTCTGGAGCTAAGAAGAGCCTGTGCTTTTGTTTTCTGTCTCATACCTGCTGGGTGGGGGGCGCAACACTTCATACTTCCTGCAGGTCCTCACTGCTGGAGTTAGAGCTAAAATCCAGTCTTCTTTATCACTTCCATGTTTATACATTTTGAGGCCATCTGATTGTGGGTTTCAAGTTTTTTTGCTATGAGGTATTTTTGTCTCCTGTCATGTGGAAGGCGACTTATAGTCCCTAGAAATAAACCAGGCCCCACTGGCCTCTTTGCTGGATGGCCAGCATGGACTTGAAAATCCTGTCTCTGCTTTCTCTCAGCTTCGTGCCATTTTTCCCAGGCAGGCCAAATTCCTGAGCCTACCTCTGTCCCCTCACTTAGTGACCTGTTTTCTGGGACAGCTGTTTTATCGAGGGACTATGGGAGTCCAGCCCCTCGATAGTCCCCTCCCCAGGGTCTGGGAAGAATCTACAACCAGCTGATAATTAATCTTTGATAAAAAGAAATGAATCTTATGTACACGAAAACTCTTAGTCCATACACTTTATTATTCTGTGTCAGTTCTCTCTCTACAAGCTTCTATTCTCCTTTAGCTCCTTTCTTGCCTGATTTCTCTCTATATTCGTCTACTGCTCCCTCTAAGTTCTATCTTAATTCTCTCGTCTTAATTCTGCCTCATCTAGGTCCTTATCAATCTCGTTCTTACCCAGCTAGTACTTTCCCCATCTGACCTCTTCCTCATCTTCCATCTCACCCCCCCCCCCCCATTCTCTCTGGACAAAAATCCTCCTTGTCCCTCTCTGTTCTCCATCTCTCCCGGTCCTCCCCAAGTCTCTCAGGAGGTCCAGTTATAAAAACCCAAGCAATAGCAATCCCCTTGTTTGAGCAAGGTCACCAGGCTTAAATTCTACTGAGTCATAAAGGCAGGTAAGGAATTTTCCTCAGGCAGTGACGACCACCAGGTTTCCAGTGTCAATGGAGGGGTGATAAGAATCACACAGAGGGGCAGTAGTTGTTAATTATCATTTGCAGTCCAAAAGGGAAGTGACTAATGAATTAACTAAAGGCTAAATTCGGGTAATATCTAAGAAGAGGGATCTTGTGTGCTCAACTGTAATCTTAAACGTGATTGGTAGAAAATGTTAAAAATCTGTAAGTTGCTAGGTCAATGGGAGAAAATAAAACTGTCTTCTTTTTTCCTTTGGCTCCCATCTGTCCAAGCTGTCTGCCATTTTTTTTCTGCAGGGTGGGGGAAGATGTGCTCGGTTGCTAGGCAACTTGTGTACTGCTAAATGCCTCTGGTGATAGTTAAAGGGAGATCTGGAACTAGAGGTAAGATTTGAGATAGGAGGAAGTTAAGCTTAATTGGCACATCCGCCAGGCCTTCTCAAATGGGTAGTCTGGATGCTTAAGTCTGTTCTTAGAGGGTACAGAGGTATCTCTGATAAGGTACTTTCCTCCATCTGGGGATGGACCTGGCCAGATGCTGCCAATGATGATAATTACAGGGAGGCTTGAACTGGGGTTCTGGCTGAGCATAGCTGTCAGCATGGAAGGTTATCTAAATATTCCTAGAAGTGGTTAGATAAGGAGTTAAAGGTCTATGAAGTTAATAAGACCGTAAGAAAGGAGGGTCCGAGCTAAATTGTGTAAAGCTATTAACGTCCACCTGACCTAGGTGGTGTCTCCTTGTGGAATTTACCTTAAATCAGGAAACTAGCTTGTGGACTGTTATTACTGTTAGTCATTGAAAGTGGCTAAGGGAAATATCTGATTCCAGAGGAAGCCTTTCCTGAGGCTGTTCTCCAAATACCTGGAATGTGTATATCCAGAGAGTGATCAGTCCACACTGTTAGCCCTTCTTAGGGAAAAATCAATTGGGGAAACTATGAAGGCACACATGATTTTCATAACAGAAGACAACTGATATATATATAACAAGCCAAGTAACACCGAAAGCTTCTTGGAATTTGGCTTCCTTTGAAAGAATTCCTTGATCCCTTCAGGTAGTGACTTTGCCATAACCAGCTCAGTTCTTATGATATATTTCTGTGTCCCACAGCAGTTCCCGTTTTTTCGTTTAGTAAAAAAAGGAGAATGTTTAATTCTCTCTAGGGCAGTGAATATGTAGATAAACTTAAATTTGAAGATGACTTGAAAATGTTAAGTAATGATTAACATTGATAAAACTTAAATTTGGAGATGACTTGAAAATGATAAGTAATGATTAATATTGATATTTAATCAATATTGTATCAGTACTATATATACTTATAATCAATAGTTTATATAGATGTCAGGCTGAGAATTAGTTTAACCATCTCTTAGGTATAGTTGTATATAGTTAGAACATCTCTGTCCTTGTAAGGGAGCAGAGTATAGCTAGTATACGAGCTAGTATAGCATAATATGGTCAAAAGTGTCTGAATACTATGATTGTGACTTGTCAAAAAGAAATGGTTAGTTTGGAACATTAACTATCTATTAATCTTTGGTTAGTGGTATAAATTTGGTTAACCTGTATTTTAAGGAGGCATAGTTAAAGAGTTACCTGAGTTAGTCTGAGCACCTGTGGGACCAAGGCTGCAGCTGAAGCTTACCTAGTCTCTCATGGTTATTTCCTGCTGATAGGGGGTGAAGCTGTGAGAGTCTTGAGGCCCGGAATGCAGTGGAAACCCAGGAAGCGCAGGCTGTTTCAGGCTCTGTGAGACACGCAGTATAGCAGAGTTTTCTGTCTCATGGGCTGGAGGGGGTGATGCAGGGTTCAGCCGGACAGCACATCTGTCAGCACACAGCAGCTAGACAGCATGTCCGTGGTCCAGAGGATGAAAATCTGTAACTTTTTTTTTTTTTTTTTTTTAAGATTTATTTATTACATATACAGTGTTCTGTATGCATGTATCCCTGCAGGCCAGATGAGGGCACCAGATCTCATTACAGATGGTTGTGAGCCACCATGTGGGTGCTGGGATTTGAACTCAGGACCTCTGGAAGAGCAGTCAAGAGCAGCCAGTGCTCTTAACCTCTGAGCCATCTCTCCAGCCCGAAAATCTGTAACTCTTTAAATGATTAGAATTTCTGCTGGAGCCGGGCGGTGGTGGCGCACGCCTTTAATCCCAGCACTCGGGACGCAGAGCCAAGCGGATCTCTGTGAGTTCGAGGTCAGCCTGGTCTACAGATCGAGATCCAGGAAAGGCGCAAAGCTACACAGAGAAACCCTGTCTCGAAAAACCAAAGGAAAAAAAAAAAGAATTTCTGCTGGAAATAAATATATGTATTCATGGTAGAACATGCAGCCGAGGAGTTTTAAAGAGGAAACCTTTTCTCTTAGGTGTACCTATGGAATATTCAATGTGTGGTTAGCACATGAGAGAAGGGGATACAAGGCCAGGGAGAGGGAAAGCTCCTCCCAGCCCCAGAGAAGAAAAAGAAATTTTGTAAGTGGGAGATAAAAACTGTAGTTAAGTTGCATTCCTCCCAGTCCTTCTTGGCTTGTGAGCATTGGCAAATTCTGATCTCCTAGAGCTTATAAGAACCTTCTTAATAGACAAAATCTTAGACATGTTAGCAGTATAACAGTGGTAAATTTTGTCAGAGCAAAATTATGAATCCTTGGAGTCCCAACAAAACATCAGGTGGCGCATGCCTTTAATCCCAGCACTCGGGAGGCAGAGCCAGGCGGATCTTTTTTTTTTTTTTTTTTAAGATTTATTTATTTATTATGTACACAGAAGAGGGCATCAGATCTCATTACAGATGGTTGTGAGCCACCATGTGGTTGCTGGGAATTGAACTCAGGACCTCTTGAAGAGCAGTCGGTACTCTTAACCTCTGAGCCATCTCTCCAGCCCGCCAGGCGGATCTTTGTGAGTTCGAGGCCAGCCTGGTCTACAGAGCGAGATCCAGGAAAGGTGCAAAGCTACACAGAGAAACCCTGTCTTGAAAAACAAAAAAACAAAAAAACAAAAAACAAAACCAAAAAAAACAACAACAGCCGGGCGGTGGTGGCGGACGCCTTTAATCCCAGCACTCGGGAGGCAGAGCCAGGCGGATCTCTGAGTTCGAGGCCAGCCTGGGCTACCAAGTGAGTTCCAGGAAAAGCGCAAAGCTACACAGAGAAACCCTGTCTCAAAAAACCAAAAAAAAAAAAAAAAAAAAAAAAATCAGGATAGCCAGAGAATGAAATCTGAAATGTATCATTTATATCTATCTCAAATCTCATTTGTCTTTTGACAAAAATTAATAAAATACATTTAGAACAGAATTATTACTTCTAATCATATTTCTGTAAGTTTTATATCATTGATGAACAGTTCAGCAAAAGGATCTGGAATTGTATCAATTTATTCATATTCAAAGCTCAGTATTTAAGAATCTAGAGGTAAATAACAGCCTGTAATCAGACTGTCAGCTAGGAGCAAGCCTTTGTCCTGTAGCGGTCTAGCCATTTGGTGTGACCAGGCAGTCCAGGATTCATAAAGGCAGATCAATGTCCTGTGAAGACAAGTAAGCATATCCTCTTCCTGACATTATGAAAACATCAGGACCTTTTCAAATACCAGTGAGACGATCATAGAGGCTTAGGTATAACTTTGTGGCTTGGCCTGGGGGTAATAAGGAATGCCTGTAGTGGGAGATATGAAAAATTAAGCACCAATTCTTAAGAGCTCTTGAAGTATATGTAAGGCCGTTGTCTATATATGAGCTCTAGGTATTCCCTAAATTGAAAAGCAGTGAAATAAGTGGTGTATTATCTCTTATTTCATAACCATAAATCATAAGGATGTAAGCCTCGTGGTGAGCTTCCATAGGGAGAAAATTTGTAATTGTTGGACAGACATAAGAAAAGGTGCCAGTATATCCTGTAGAGCTATCTGCCAATCTATAGACTCATAAGTGTCATAGTTTGATATAAATATAATATCTGTGCAATAAATGTATTATAAGATATATGTATATACATATATATTATTAGGTTGGGGGACTATGAGGAAGCTATAATTGACAGTTCTGATAGTTAATCTGTATATATAAAATGAGGAACTTGGCCGGGCGGTGGTGGTGCATGCCTTTAATCCCAGCACTTGGGAGGCAGAGCCAGGCAGATCTTTGTGAGTTCGAGGCCAGCCTGGACTACAGAGTGAGTTCCAGGAAAGGCACAAAGCTACACAGAGAAATCCTGTCTCAAAAAACAAAAAAAAAAAAAAAAAAAAAAGAGGAACTCTGCTCAATAAATGAGTCCTGGATAAACAGAACTCGCATTTCCTGCTCTGTATGTCATCTTTGGCCTCCATCATGGCAGGGTGAGTAGGCAAGTTAAAAGTGAAATGCTGGCCATCTTTAGGGTGAGGTGGTATGGTAACGAAGCAATCTTGTACATCAATGGTGATTGTTTGATTTCTGGGGATGGCCGTGGGAGATGGCAAGCCAGGCTGTGAGATTCCCCCTTGGTTTTAATAAATTTTATTTAATTTCTTAAGGTCTTGTAACAGTCTATAAGCCTGATTTTTCTAAGTAGAAAATATTGGGGTGATTTAAGGGCTGGTGGGGGGCTTTGTATGCCCAATATTTAAGTTTTTCCTCCACCAGACAAGTTGCAATTACAGTTCTCTCTGCATTTAAAGGTCATTGCTTAACCCAGATAGGAGCATCAGATTTACAAGTAATGGGGTCAACAGTGGACAGTGGCCCCTAGGATGAATTTTGATGCCTTAGGCCATGTCTTTCATTTATGATTTCTGTAATAATGGGCTCAGTTATGCCTTGGGTTTGTTTATCCAAGTTCTTTTAAGTTTAAAACCCATCTGTAGCATTTGAAATGATATTAGTCCACAGCAGAGATTAATGGTACATCCATTAGTTACAGCATGTCTCTTCTCCATAGTGTGTTAGGTATGGAGGATGACATATGGGCAGAATATGCCATAATTTTATCTATTTGACCATCTTAATATTTTTGAGCTGTTAGCAATAATACTAGGTTGACCTAGGCCTATAAGAGACAAAGGAGTAATAGTCGTCTTAAGTACTTGGCCAATCTTTTCCTGAAATGTAAGAAATGTCCGTGCTTATGTCTAGCAAGTCAGTTATTTTTTTTTTCCTCTCTTTTAAGTGTTTAGGTGGTTTGGAATATTTAATTTCCTGAACCCAGAAGGCCGTATCACTAGAATCCACACCAGCAGCTTCCTTAGGCACTGCCCTGCATGAATCTGAACTGTTTTTGTAGGGGGTTGTTGATCTTAATCTCTCCAGAAAAGTCAGAATCGCACACCCCTGGGGCGACATTAATACCTTGTACAGCAGAGGAGCTACAACCTATATTTAGCCCCAGTGTACCTTCTGGGGAGGTCTGCAGACTCTTGTATTAAGGCATATAAGTCCATTCCTAAAGCTTATATATCTCAGACCTCAATAATAACTTTATCCATAGATCTAACTTAGGCTTACATCCTCACCACCACCACCCCCCATTCTCTCTGGACAAAATCCTCCTTGTCCCTCTCTGTTCTCCATCTCTCCGGTCTCCCCAAGTCTCTCAGGAGTCCAGTTATAAACCCAAGCAATAGCAATCCCCTTGTTTGAGCAAGGTCACCAGGCTTAAATTCTACTGAGTCATAAAGGCAGGTAAGAATTTTCCTCAGGCAGTGACCACCAGGTTTCCAGTGTCAATGGAGGGGTGATAAGAATCACACAGAGGGGCAGTAATTGTTAATTATCATTTGCAGTCCAAAAGGGAAGTGACTAATGAATTAACTAAAGGCTAAATTCGGGTAATATCTAAGAAGAGGGATCTTGTGTGCTCAACTGTAATCTTAAACGTGATTGGTAGAAAATGTTAAAAATCTATAAGTTGCTAGGTCAATGGGAGAAAATAAAACTGTCTTCTTTTTTCCTTTGGCTCCCATCTGTCCAAGCTGTCTGCCATTTTTTTTCTGCAGGGTGGGGGAAGATGTGCTCGGTTGCTAGGCAACTTGTGTACTGCTAAATGCCTCTGGTGATAGTTAAAGGGAGATCTGGAACTAGAGGTAAGATTTGAGATAGGAGGAAGTTAAGCTTAATTGGCACATCCGCCAGGCCTTCTCAAATGGGTAGTCTGGATGCTTAAGTCTGTTCTTAGAGGGTACAGAGGTATCTCTGATAAGGTACTTTCCTCCATCTGGGGATGGACCTGGCCGGATGCTGCCAATGACGATAATTACAGGGAGGCTTAAACTGGGGTTCTGGCTGAGCAGAGCTGTCAGCACAGAAAGTTATCTAAATATTCCTAGAAGTGGTTAGATAAGGAGTTAAAGGTCTATGAAGTTAATAAGACCGTAAGAAAGGAGGGTCCGAGCTAAATTGTGTAAAGCTATTAACGTCCACCTGACCTAGGTGGTGTCTCCTTGTGGAATTTACCTTAAATCAGGAGACTAGCTTGTGGACTGTTATTACTGTTAGTCCTTGAAGTGGCTAAGGGAGATATCTGATTCCAGAGGAAGCCTTTCCTGAGGCTGTTCTCCAAATACCTGGAATGTGTATATCCAGAGAGTGATCAGTCCACACTGTTAGCCCTTCTTAGGGAAAAGTCAATTGGGAAAACTATGAAGGCACACATGATTTTCATAACAGAAGACAACTGATATATATATAACAAGCCAAGTAACACCAAAAGCTTCTTGGGATTTGGCTTCCTCTGAAGGAATTCCTTGATCCCTTCAGGTAGTGACTTTGCCATAACCAGCTCAGTTCTTATGATATATTCCTGCAGCGCGCAGCAGCTGTTGAAATCTAACGTCCTGCTTTCTGTCTGTGGCGTGATCTCAGCCAGTCTACCTTAAAAATCAGTGTAGCCCAGGCTAACCTCTGTTCTCATTCCTTAGTCTCCCAAGTGCTGGAATTACAGTGTGAGGCCCAGTGTCTTGGTTTCTTTTGGCCTCTTATGTGGTTGCTGTGCTGTGGGCTTCCAAGTAGTACAGGTCAAAACACAATGCTCCCTCCCAGCTCCCAGCCACACACTGTGGTCTCTTTGTTTTTCAAGCTTCTGTTATGTGTCTCAGCCATCTGCACTCTTGCACCTCAGTCTCTTGTCACTGAAGTCAGATTCACTTTCATGAGTTCCTGAACATCCACTGGTCCTGTCACCTGTAGCTGTTAAATGTAGGTTTCTGGGCTGGAGAAATGGCTTAGTGGTTAAGAGTAAATTTAGAGTTAAAGGCATGCACCACCACCTTTTATCCCAGCACTTGGGAGGCAGAGGCAGGCGGATTTCTGTGAGTTTAAGGCCAGCCTGGTCTACAGAGCGAGTTCCAAGACAGGCTCCAAAGCTACTGTCTCAAAACAAAACAAAACAAAAAAAACAGAGTAAGCTTGGTTCCCAGCACCACATGGTGACTCACAACGACTTTAACTCAGCTCCAGGGCATCTGATGCCCGCTTCTGGCCCCCATTTATACCTATACTCACATGGCAGGTGCATACACGTGAATAAACATAAACCTTTTTTTTAAAAGTGCAGATTTCTGGTGTCCCCTAGAGCCCCTGCTGGTGGGTGCTGGGCTGGGCTCAGTGGCCTGCCTTTCCAGAGCTCCCAAGAACTTGTCAGTGTAGGCTTCAGGCCACGTACTGGCTTTGGTGCCGTGATCTTTGAATGGATGAGCTTTTGATGGCACCCACTTTCCTGGGGATGGGCCACCCATGGAGCCAGCTTTCCCCTGGACAAGATGGAGTGTGGCTAGCCTCTGAGTCTTCTCTGTTTGACTGCTTAGAATAGTGTCCATTTCGGTGTGGTCTCAGAGAGTTTACAGGAGGTGCTCTTGGGTACACTTTTCTCTGAGCCCTAGGACTGCCCTACTGGCTGCCAGCTCCCAATGTCAGCAGGAACTGAGGACAGGACGCTGTCCTATAAATTATTTTCCTGTGTCTTCGGTCTAGCTCCTTCTAAAGACACTCTGGTGGCTTTCTGCTGTCTCATATGATGCCCAGGTATGCATGCAGTGCCAGCCTGCAAGCTGTCACCTGAGTTCTGAGAAGTCCTTTCGGTGTTTCCCTGGACTCCTGCTGCTTCCTTTCCTCCCTCGGGATTCCTGGCAGAGGCCCAGCTCTGTCCCGCCCTTCTGGTCTCAGCCAATTTTAGGTGACTTCTAGTTGCAGTTGAACTTTCTTTTGGGTCAGCAGCTCAGAAATAATGACATGGAGACTTATTATTAACTATGGAAGCTTGGCCTTAGCTTAGGTTTTTCCCCAACTAGCTCTTTTTTTGTTTGTTTGCTTGTTTTTGTTTTTCGAGACAGGGTTTCTCTGTGTAGTTTTTG